>NC_053497.1:53040963-54350963 GCF_905171775.1 Rana temporaria
TTTTTTTTTTTTATTATTAAAGGGCCCAGAGGTTTATTTTTTCTTTTTATTAAAAGGCCCAGAGGTCCCCAGGGCCCCGGATGGCTACATATATTTATATATATTTGTTTTCTTCTTTATTTCTTCTTTTTTTTGTAAAGGCCCCCCCGCTTCTCAATTTGCGGCAGCCCCCACGCTTCTCAATTTCAGGCGGCAGCACCCCCACCCCCCCTAGGTTCTCTGCTTCAGGGGGGCCATGCCTTAAGCTGTGCAAGGGGCCCCAAAATTCCTGATGGCGGCCCTGCGCATACCTCCCAACACGCACGGATTCTGTGGGACTTTCCCGCACAGACAGCTTCTTCCCGCAGTCCCGCAAAAGGGTTAATTTTCCCGCACTGCAAGAGGAGGCAGCACGGAAGCAGGAGGAATCGGAGTGGTGTGTGGAGGACTGTGGCTGCTGAAGGGAAGAAAGCCGACAGCCGGGCTAATGACAGTCTGTGGCCCCCCTCAACAACTGCAAAATCCCCCCCCGCTCAACAACTTTAATGCGCTCCCCCCCGCTCAACAACTTCAATTCGCCCCCCCCGCTCAACAACTTCGATCCCCCCCAATTCTCGGCTCCAGGGGGCCCCTTCAACACTCAAGCCCAGGGGCCCCCACCACCCTAAGTCCTGCCCTGCTTGGCACCCAATGAGTTAATGGGAAAGCAGGGAGGATGTGAAGACCACCTTATCAGCCTGCCCCTGCTCACATGTGGGCGTTTGAAGAATAAGGTAAATATATGCTGCCGGGGAGGTGGGCATTAAAGAGGAGCTTCAGTCTTCCCCCCAAAAAAAAAAAAAAATCTGTAGCTACAAATACTTTGGCTGCTGACTTTTATTATAAGAAATACTTCCCTGTCCAGGGGTCCAGCTCTGTCCTCACCCAAGCCGGTTCTTCACTGGGCTTCAGGGCCCTTCTGCTGGCATCTTAACTAAGGGAAGCCACAAGGCATCAGAGCCGGATTCCCACTGCGCATATGAAAATCACGCTGCGCTTTCTAAATGGTCCTACAGTCTTCTGGGACCTGTGGTGTGTCCCAGAAGGTTGCAGGTGAAGAGGGGCACCTAGGAGATCTAGGTGGAAGTGGAAGTGGGTACTTGTCAAAACCGAGTACCCCCCCAAAAAAAAAGTGAAGCGCCAAATGCTGCAGAGGAGGGGAAAAACAAGCAGAACTTCCCTTTTTGGGGGAAGTACTACAGATTATAACTGTAAACCAAATAACACAAATGTAATATGATTCGACTTACCAGTCCTTTAATGTGGTGGCTGCATTTGTTTTATTTTGTCCTTTGTTTTTCTCCTGATCACTCTACTGTACTTTGAAGAAGTGTTGTCACCTTAAAGCGGAGTTCCACCCAAAAATGGAACTTCTGCTTTAAGGGAAGGTGACCCCCTGGCATGCCACATTTTGGCATGTAATTTTTTTTGGGGGGGGGGGCAGAAACCCTCTTTTTAGAGGGTTTTTAGCTCCCACTTCTCTTTTTAGAGGGTTTCAGCTCCCACTTCTCTTTTTAGAGGGTTTCAGCTCCCACTTCCTCCCTTGGAACTGTGGCGCTGGAAGGAAGTTCACCTCTCCCACCTCCCTCTCTGCAATCATCTGGGACATGTCACAGGTCCCAGATGATTGCTCGGCCAATCACGGTGCACAGCACGGCTCGCTCATGCGCAGTGTGTGCCCGGCTGTGAAGCCACAGCCGGAGCACCCACAGTAGTGATGCCGGCGCGACGGAGAGGAGAGGGAGATGAGCGAGGCTTCGTTCCCCCACATCGCTGAATCCTGGGACAGGTGAGTGTCCGATTATTAAAAGTCAGCAGCTGCAGTATTTGTAGTTGCTGACTTTTAATAAAAGGATTTTTGTACTCACCGTAAAATCCATTTCTCTGAGTTCATAGACGGACACAGCCTTCATTGACCTTAGGGTTATGCTTCTTCCTACCAGGAGATTTAGGCAGAATTCTACAGCACTTAAGGTGTTAAAAACTTTCCTTAATGCCGCTCCTCCCAGGGGGCGTGGCTCCCCCAGGCATAACCCACACCCTGCTTTAGCAGCCTCAGTTCGTAACAAGCAGTACAAACAAAGGAGGGGTGGGTGCTGTGTCCGTCTATGAACTCAGAGAAATGGATTTTACGGTGAGTACAAAAATCCTTTTTTCTCTTTCGTTCATAGACGGACACAGCCTTCATTGACCTTAGGGACGTCCCCAAGCAGTGTCAAAAAAATTCGAGGGGTGGGAAAAATAACACAGCAAAAACAGGTTACACCCCAAACAAAAACCGGAGTTACTCAACGGAGGAACTCCAACCTTAAACTGCCGCCTGTAACACCCTGCGGCCAATGGAGGCATCCGAAGATGCACGCACATCCACCTTATAAAACTTTGAAAAAGCGTGGACCGACGACCAGGTCGCAGCCTTACACACCAGTAACACAGAGGCTTGGTGTCGGAAAGCCCAAGAGGCCCCGATCGCCCTGGTCGAATGCGCCATGACCCGAAAGGGGGGCGCCCGCCCTTCAGGGCATAGGCCTGAAGCACAATCCGTCGGATCCACCTGGAAATGGTGGCCGACGAAACTGCCAGGCCCTTACTGGGACCGGACACAGACACGAACAGCGAGTCCGACATCCGGAACGGAGCTGTCGCCGACAAGTAAACTCGAAGGGCCCGAACCACATCCAAAGAATGTAAAGTGGCCTCCTTCGGGTTCTTCGGCTGAGTACACAAGGATGGAAGAACAATGTCCACATCCAAGTGAAAAGCCGAAACGACCTTAGGGAGAAAAACGGCTGCGGCCGCAGCACCACCTCATCCTTACGGATGACCAAGCAGGGAGCCTTGCAAGACAAGGCCACCAGAACAGACAGACACCCGTCTGATCGAGGTAATTGCTACCAGAAATAAAATCACCTTTTGTGACAATAAAAACAAAAAACCTCCCGAATGTCCTCAAAGGGAGCATCCCGAAGCACTGAAAGGACTAAATTCAAGTCCCATGGGGGTAATGGAGGGCGCACCGGAGGGGCCACCTGCCAGACCCCCTGACCCAACGCACGCACCCAGGAGTGCGATGCCAAGGGTCGCTGCAAGTAAAAAACAGCCAGAGCAGAAATCTGGCTCCTAACCGTACGTAAGGCGAGAGCCTGAACCACTCCCTGCTGCAAAGACAGCAGAATCCTGTACACAACGCATGTACGAGAGTGCCAGTTCATCTCCCCACACACAGAGAAGTAGGCCTTCCATGTATGAGGAAAAAACCTACGTGAGGTAGACCTCCGTGCAGGCAGCACGGTAGAGACCACCGAGCCCAATAGGCCTCGGTCCTTAAGCCCCTGGCTCTCAACAGCCACGTCGCTAAGGCCGGTGGCTGTGAAACAGGGTGGAAGATTGGACCCTGTAACAGAAAATCAATTCCCAGGGGAAGACGCTAGGGGGCGTCTGCCAGCAGACGCACCTGGTCCGCGTACCAGAAGCGACGCGGCCAATCTGGGGCAATCAGGACCGATAGAATCCCTACAGCTTCTACTCTGCGCAGCAGGCGAGGAAGAAGCTTCCGAGGAGGGAAGGTGTAAAGTAGGCGACAGCGACCCCAAGGAGCCACCAACGCGCCTGACGCGTCCGCCCACGGGTCCTTAAACCTGGCCACGAACCGTGGCACCTACCGATAGAGACGGGACGCTAGAAGGTCCACGTCCGGAGTGCCCCACTTTCGGCACAGACCCCGAAACACCTGCGGGTGGAGAGACCACTCTCCTTGGCCCAGTGCAGTGCGACTTAGGTAGTCGGCTAGCCAATTCCGTATTCCCGGAATGTACCCGGCCGATAGAGCCGGAACGGACCCTTCGGCCCACCGAAAGGATGCGCGCGACCCCCGTCGCTGCAACAGAACTCCGTGTGCCTCCCTGATGATCAACCTACGCCACGGACGTGGTGTTATCGGACAGGATCCTGACCGGTCGGCCCTGTAGATCCAGGGACCACCTGGTAAGGCAAAGCTTGATTGCTCGGAGCTCCAGAACGTTGATCAGTAGGCAGGACTCCACCTGAGTCCAGTGCCCCTGGGCTGACTGGGTGCCCCAAGCGCCCCTCCCCAACCGGAAAGGCTGGCATCCGTCGTGACCACTGTCCAGTGGCCTGCAGAAAAATGACTTTCCGGCCCGAAGCACCGGAAACGCCAGCCACCATACCAGGGGAGACATGATCAGATGACTCAACTGAATCTGGTAATCCAGAGATGACGGAAGCTAGTCCCATCGTGACAGCAGTTCCCTCCGTAGTACCCTGGCGTGGAATTGGGCATACGGAACCGCCTCGAAAGAGGCTACCAACTGACCCAGAACCTTCCTGCAGAATCGCAGAGATGACCGCTTCTGGGTCGGCAACTGCTGCACAGCAGATAGCAGAGTCTGAAGTTTTTCCGCTAGGAGAAAAACACTCCCGCCCCGGAGGAATCCAGGACCAGTCTCAGGTATCCCTGAGACGGAATCAACCCTGATTTCAGGACAATCCAGAAACCAGCCGAACACTCGGAGAGCCTGACACGTGATAGACACGGCTCCACCAATGCAGAGCTCGAAGAAGCTCGTAGGAGAATGTCGTCCAGACATCCCATGATAACAAACCCCCGTTGTCACAGCCGGGCCAGTATCGGTACGAGCACCTTGGCGAAAACCCGCCGAATGGGAAGGACACCATTGAAAATGGTCCCCCCCGACCGCAAAGCACAGAATCTCTGGTGGTTTGAGGATATGCAGGTACACGTTCATGACATCCAAGGATGCCAGAAAAACCTGACAAAACAAAACGAGGGACTTGAGGCCCAGGATCGACCGGGCCCCATCCTCCATGGGGACACAAACAGAATGGAGTAAAACCCTGAGACCGTTCCAACGAGGGAACTGGCACAATCACTCCCCTGACCAGAAGATCCTGGACAGCCCCTGACGGAGTCAACCGGCGAACCGGAGGAGGCCAGAAGCCGGAGGGAAAAAACCTGTTTGGCAGACAAGAGAGAAACTCAATCTTGTACCCCAAGGAAAACACTTCGCAATGCGAAGCCAGTCTCCCACCCGAGACACGGGCGGGAGCAGACCTTCAGGCGGAAGCAGGTATGTCCGCAGACTTGTTAGGCATGCGGTATCCGGTGCGCTGCTACCCCGCAGCGGGGATTCAAGCACCATGTAGACCTACCCCCACCGCACAGGGCGAGCGAAAAAACGCTCGGAGGTAGGCAAGGAGGGTCCTTGCACAGGGCGAGGTCCCTAGCCCTTCCCAAACCGTGGGAACAGCATGCGCTTACCACCTGTGGCATCCTCAATGATGCCAGTCAGGGAAGACCCAAAAGGACCGTTCACCCTTAACGGCCATCACCAAGGCCACCTTAGAGGTCCTTCTTCCAGCTCCTGCAGCAGGAGCTTCGCCCTTTTAGTCGAGGGCCTGCCAGGGCCCCGGCCAGAGCCGGCCTCACCGCCGAACCCACCACCGTGAATAGGGAGCGGGCCACGGCCTCCACTCTCCTATCAGCGGGATCCTGAAATGCAGGAGCCCCTTCCACAGGCAATGTGGTGGCCTTGCGCAGTCTGGACACAGGGGGGTCCACTGGCGGAGGAGAGACCTACTTTTTTTTTTTTTTTTAAAGCCCCCCTCAAGGGGGTAACGGGTTGCAAAGTTTTTTGACAAACTTTTTGCGGTGCATCCCATTCCTTGTATAACATATAGTCCAAATAAGGAACACAAGGAAACACTTCAGCGATGCGTGGTAGTCTGCTGGTACTGACACGGAGGTGTCTCCGCCACATCCTCAATTTTTAGAGTCTCACGCACCGCAGAAACAAGAGCTCCAACAAATTCTTGCCAGCAACTGACTGCAGCAGAGTCATCCTCACTATCCATAAGGGTTAAAACCCGCAGCCTCTGACATAACAGAACCAGAAAAAAACAGCGATTCTGTGTCATCCCCAGAAGCAGGCTTCAGGGAGGGGGCGCTTTTTTACCCCCCATCCGGGCACTAGCTGCTTCAAACCTGGCAAGAAACCCAGGACAGCCAACATAACAGATGTGGCAGGGGAAGGGGCATTAAGGGTTAACTCAGGCATAGCTTGAGTTCCATAGTGTCAGCGCTGAGTCACCCACCCTGCAAGGCAGGACAAAAAAAAAAAACCATTGGTCACCTCCTTGCTGCTATTGCAGAGCATGGGGGCCCCCGGTATTCACCACCCCACCCAGCTGCAGAGGGAGCTGAAAAACCTCAGGTGTGCTCTGATGTGCTGACTGTGATGTGTATTCACCTCATGGAAGATTCACAGCACTAAAACTGTAACAGCACTAAAACTGACCAGAGGCTGTGCCGAGTCATCTCAGGGAAGAATCACATCGTTACCAAGGAGATTTCCAAGACGGCCACCATCTGAGGTAAAAATTACCTCATAGAACACAGCAGCACTGACTGCTTTGTTACCTCAGAAAAGAATCACAGCGTTACCAAGGAGATTTCCAAGATGGCCACCATCTGAGGTAAAAATTACCTCATAGAACACAGCAGCACTGACTGCTTTGTCTGTTACCTCAGAAAAGAATCACAGCGTTACCAAGGAGATTTCCAAGACGGCCGCTGTCTGAGGTAAAAATTACCTCATAGAACACAGCAGCCCTGACTGCTTTGTCTGTTACCTCAGAAAAGAATCACAGCGTTACCAAGGAGATTTCCAAGACGGCCGCTGTCTGAGGTAAAAACTACCTCATAGAACACAGCAGCACACAGCAGCACCCTCCAGAGTAACAACACAGTCCCCCTAACAACACACGGGCCCCGGTGGTAACAAAGAAAACCCAGGAGGCCCCCCTTCACAGCCACTACCCAGTCAGGGGAAGGAGGGAGAGGAAGGGGAGAGAGGAAAGCAGGGCGGACCCTCAGTCGACCTCCCCAGGGAAACCACCAGCCAGACCACTTACCTGAGTAAGGGGCCACTACTTACCTGTCCTGCGACTACCCGGCTGGAGGTATCCCAGACAGAACCAACGTCCGTAAACGGCATGGCTGTCGGCCAGACACACTGTGACAAAGCCATAGAGACCGGTCATATGTGTGCCCTAGAACCAAAGTTCCCCGGCCGCCCCTGGAGCAATGGGGCCTGTCGTGGACGTCCCAAAGCTGAGCTGAGGGCCGGCACACGCTCGAAGGCCGAACATGGGGGGACTACAAGAGTCGAGGACCCAGCCTGTCACCCAGTCAGCTGTTGATAGAAGAATCGCAGGATTCAAAAATGCAGGAACAAAATAATAAAAAAAAGCGAGAAAAATCGGCAGAAAAAAACTCCAGAGTCCAGGAACTCCAGAGAGAGCCTGACCTCCTGTCGTTAGGCAGAAAACAAACTGAGGCTGCTAAAGCAGGGTGTGGGTTATGCCTGGGGGAGCAACGCCCCCTGGGAGGAGCGGCATTAAGGAAAGTTTTTAACACCTTAAGTGCTGTAGAATTCTGCCTAAATCTCCTGGTAGGAAGAAGCATAACCCTAAGGTCAATGAAGGCTGTGTCCGTCTATGAACGAAAGAGAAATATTGATTTTAGTAGGAACTCTGTTTTAAGACAGAATGTGAAGTATGTCAGGACTACAGGACATTCCCTCTCCCCATAATACAGGGGGGAGGTTTTCTGCTGTTCAGAGTTAACCTGGGATGGGCTGATAACACCACAAAATGCAAAGAACAGCACTGGAATTCTGTCAGGATCAACATTTTGTTTTTTTATTTCACACATATTTAACAAATATTTGTCAAATAAGAAGTTTTGTCAAAGCTCTTTTAACTCTACTTCTTAGTTCCGCACTCCTGTGACCCAGATTCAGCCAACAGTAGGCTAAATTCTACTGTTGGCCGATGTTACTCAGCTGGTCCAGGCTGTGGTGGCATCCTGATTTTATAGATTGGACCGGCAGCTGGCTCAGCCTCTCAGAGACTGAGTCAGACGCATCTGCCCCCCGCCTGGCACTCCAGTGGGCACTGGGGGGCAGAGCAGAGAGCAGAGATTGACAGTCAAAGGCTTTCTACTAGCTGAAGGCCAAAAACTGAGTGATCAGCAGTCTTTTATGGTTTGGTCTTAAAGAGGGGGTTCACCCTATAAACATTTTTTTTTTCTAGCATTAAATTAAGCATAGTAGCGCAAGCTACAGTATGCCTTTATTTATTTTTTTTGCCCCGTACTCACTGTTTAATCCTATAGTGAAGATTCAGACTCCCCGCGGGGAATGGGCGTTCCTATCCAGAGGGAAGATGATTGACGGCCGGCTCTGGCGCGTCACGCTTCTCCGGAAATAGCCGAAATAGGACTTGGCTCTTCACGGCGCCTGCGCCTAGTCTGTGCGCAGGCGCCGTATAGCGCCGTGAAGAGCCGAGACCTACTCCGGCTATCTTCGGGGAGCGTAACGCGCCATAGCCGGCCGTCAATCATCTTCCCTCTGGATAGGAACACCCATTCCCCGCGGGGAGTCTGAATCTTCACTATAGGATTGCACAGTGAGTACAGGGCAAAATAAATAAATAAAGGCATACTGTAGCTCGCGCTACTATGCTTAATTTAATGCTAGAATGTTGTTATTGAGGGTGAACCACTGCTTTAAGTTGGCCATACATTATACAGTCTTCCTATTTAATTTACTGATGTATTGCAAGGGATTGCATACAAATTAAAAGTGTTTAGGTATCATCTCAAATTTCGTATATGATTTTGGTAAATCTAAAGGAAAATGATACAAGAAAATGATGTAATGTATGACCAGCCTTAGGCTGGATTCACACCTATGCATTTTTAGTGCTTTTTGCATTTTGCAGATTTGCTCTACAGAACGTATTCCATAGGAAACCATGTAATGCAAATCTGCAAAAAGCACTAAAAATGCATAGGTGAGAATCCAGCCTTATACACCTTTCCTCTTGGCAGCTGTGTTTTTTGCAGAAAAAAAAACGCTTGATGCTTGTAAATGTGTTTAGGCGTGTCAATCACGTGGGTGTTAATTAATTTCATTGGCCAAAATAATATTTAATTCTGGTCATTGAAATTAATTAACGCTCAACGGGCCTAGCATTAGTGTGCATTTAGACGCATAAAACATTTTTTTCTGCCAAAATGCCTCTGGCTCATTGTAGTGGTTGCTGTGTTTTTTTTTTTCTGCCTCTAAACGCCTATGTGTGCAAGGACACATAGGGGGTTATTTACGAAAGGCAAATCCACTTTTCACTACAAGTGCAAACTACAAGCGCAAAGTGCACTGAAAGTGCACTTGGAAGTGCCGTCAATGTAAATCTGAGGGGTAGATCTGAAATAAGGGGAAGCTCTGCTGATTTTATCATCCCTTCATGTGCAAGCTAAAATGCTGTTTTTTATTTCCCTTGCATGTCCCCCTCAGATCTACAGCGACTGCACTTCCAAGTGTACTTTCAGTGCAATTTCAAGTGCACTTTGCACTTGTAGTGCATAGTGGATTTGCCTTTCATAAATAACCCCCAAAATCTAACATGCCCTGCCTTTGGAGGCAAAAACAAAACACAGATGCCCCTAACAGCCACATTAAAAACATCAGTGTGCAACAGACAAAAGAAAACAAGTTCATTGTTAGAGCCGGTTCACACTGGGGCGACTCGTCAGGCGACTCAGCCACCTGACAAGTCGCGTCCCATTCTATTCAATAGAACCGTTCTAATAGGAGCGACGCAAGTCGCTCCAACTTAGAAAAAGGTTCTTGTACGACTTTGGGGGCGACTTGCATTGACTTCTATACAGAAGTAATTTTGCAAGTCGCCTCTGAAGTCGTCTTCAGGACGCCTTGCCGAGTGGCCCCCGAAGTCGTGCCGCCCCAGTGTGAACCGGCTCTTAGGGTTTGTATACACTTTACTTTTAGTAAATACATTTTGTTTTACTAATTTTAAAGGCTTTCACTGCTGTCTGGTGTCGCTCTGGTGATTTTCTTTCCCTTTTTATCCCAGTGACACTAATAGTCTAAAGGAAAATAATAAAGACACTGGTACAGTGCAGCACAGACAACAGGGAAACCTGAAACAATTCTCTTGTGTATGTATGTATATATATATATATATATTTTTTATATATATTATATATATAATAAAATATTTTATTGCTCTGTCTATTGGGCCTTCTTGTCAACAAGTGAGGGAAAAAATGACAAGATACTTGTCCCTTCCCCACCCAAACTAAAAGGGTTTTGTATTTATTTGAACACTAGAAACAATTTATACAAACAACACATCAGAGGTTATATATTTTGAAAACATTTTATTAAATAATAAAGCTTAAAAAAAAAATCTTCCAATAAAAACTTGCATGTGACTTGTTTGACATTTTCCTATTCATGCACACATGTAAGCATCACAAAAAAAAAAACAACAAGGATAGAAAGAAAAACAGTAAACATAAATAAGAAATATCTACCCCTGAGAAAAGTCTTTATAAATTTGTGTGTAAAGTGCAGTAAAAGTCCAGTCTTTTTAATACAGTGTCCTTTTTAATCTACTTCTTCAATTGTAGGTCCTGAGCTGGTGCCTTGCCTGGCTTGAGCACCACAGCTAGAGCCTGGCATGCCTCCCTGGTACAGCTTGGTGATGATGGGTTGGCACACCTTTTCCAGCTCCTTCTGCTTATGGGTGTACTCATCTTTCTCTGCCAGTTGGTTGTTCTCCAGCCAGGCAATGGTCTCTGTACACTTCTCAGAGATTAGCTTTTTCTCCTCCTCACTTATCTTGCCTTTCATGTTCTCATCTTCCACCATGCTCTTAATGTTGAAGGCATAAGATTCTAGAGAGTTCTTGGCAGCAATTTTCTCTCGTTGTGCATCATCGTCAACTTTGTATTTCTCTGCATCTTGCACGATCTTCTCAATTTCCTCTTTGCTTAGACGACCTTTGTCGTTCGTAATTGTAATCTTGTTTTGTTTGCCAGTACTCTTGTCCACAGCTGATACATTGAGGATGCCATTGGCATCGATATCAAATGTGACTTCAATCTGTGGCACTCCTCGGGGAGCAGGAGGGATGCCACTCAGTTCAAATTTCCCTAGGAGGTTGTTGTCTTTGGTCATGGCTCGCTCGCCTTCATACACCTGAATGAGGACACCGGGCTGGTTGTCTGAATAGGTGGTGAAGACTTGAGTCTGCTTGGTAGGAATGGTTGTATTACGTTTGATGAGGACAGTCATGACCCCACCGGCTGTCTCCAAGCCCAAGGAAAGAGGAGCCACATCTAGTAGGAGCAAGTCCTGCACATTCTCTGACTTATCTCCCATCAGGATCGCAGCTTGAACAGCAGCCCCATAGGCCACAGCTTCATCTGGGTTGATGCTCTTGTTGAGTTCTCTTCCATTAAAGAGGTCCTGCAGCAGTTTTTGTACTTTAGGAATACGTGTAGAGCCCCCCACCAGGACAATTTCATGAATCTGTGATTTGTCCAACTTGGAATCTCTCAGGGCCTTCTCAACGGGCTCCAGGGTGCCACGGAAGAGATCGGCACACAGTTCCTCAAAGCGGGCTCTGGTGATGGAGGTGTAGAAGTCAATGCCCTCATAGAGAGAGTCAATTTCAATGCTAGCCTGGGTGCTGGAGGACAGGGTGCGCTTGGCTCTCTCACAGGCTGTTCTCAGCCTCCTCAGGGACCTCTTGTTTTGACTAATGTCCTTTTTGTGCTTGCGCTTGAATTCCTCAACAAAATGGTTAACCATGCGATTATCAAAGTCCTCCCCACCCAGATGAGTGTCACCCGCTGTGGCTTTTACCTCAAAGATGCCGTCATCAATGGTGAGGATGGAGACATCGAAGGTGCCACCTCCCAGGTCGAAGATGAGGATGTTGCGCTCTCCACGGCTCCCTTTGTCCAGGCCATAGGCGATGGCTGCTGCTGTTGGCTCATTGATGATTCTCAGCACATTGAGTCCAGCGATTACCCCGGCATCCTTGGTGGCCTGGCGCTGAGAGTCATTGAAGTAGGCTGGAACGGTGATGACGGCGTTGGTGACCGGGTGGCCCAGGTACGCCTCTGCTGTCTCTTTCATCTTCAGCAGCACCATAGAGGAGACCTCCTCAGGGTAGAAGGTCTTCATCTCTCCCTTATAGTCCACTTTGACCTTGGGCTTTCCTCCTTCGCTCACCACCTGGAAGGGCCAGTGCTTCATGTCAGACTGCACTATGAGGTCATCAAACTTCCGCCCAATCAGCCTCTTGGCATCAAAGATGGTGTTCTGGGGGTTCAGAGCCACCTGGTTCTTGGCGGCATCTCCGATCAGTCTCTCGGTGTCAGTGAAGGCCACGTAGCTGGGGGTGGTGCGGTTCCCCTGGTCGTTGGCGATGATCTCCACCTTGCCATGCTGGAAAACCCCCACACAGGAGTAGGTGGTGCCCAGGTCAATGCCAATCGCCACTCCTTTAGGTGCCATGTCTCTGGAAGTAATAATGGAGTGTTGTAGTGAAGGATTCTTCTCAGTGATCACAGGCTGTGATATGATCGCTGTGTATCCGCTCTCTTCTCTCCAGTCTATGGATGATGATATTACACTCTGTGTAGACTGTCACATAGCTCTACTAAACTTCCATATATTTATCTCCTGTGCGGGGACGTCACGCCACTTCCAGCCAATCGCAGAGCGGTCCTCGTTATGCTTATCACGTCGCTTAGCAACTTTCCCGAAGGTTCCCGAGCGTTCCCCGCACAAACAGCCAATCGTGAGACACCCGAGCCGCAGAACTTTCCCGAGGCTTCCAGCCCGAGAGAGCACTGTCCAATCAGAGGCGGTGGGTTGGTCAATTACGTCAATAGGAAAGGAGAAGCTTCGCGAGCCTACCAGATGGCGGTGTCAATCAGACAACAGCTCGGCCAATCAGTGCTGTGAGGGGGCGGGCTAAGGAGAAGCTTCGCGACTGTTCCAGATAGGGCTGTCAATCAGACAACGGCTCGGCCAATCAGTGCTGTGAGAGGCGGCCTAAGGAAAAGCTTCGCGACTGTTCCAGATAGGGCTGTCAATCAGACAACGGCTCGGCCAATCAGTGCAGTGAGAGGCGGGCTAAGGAGAAGCTTCACGACTGTTCCAGATAGGGGATGTCAGTCAGGAAACATCTCGGCCAATCAGTGCTTTGAGGGGTGGGCTAAGGAGATGCTTCACGACTGTTCCAGATGGGGATGTCAGTCAGGCAATTAGGCCAATCAGTACTGTGAAGGGCTGGGTTTATTGTAGAGTGCTGGAGGAGCTAGTCACAGCGCGGCCCTAGCAATGATTCTACCTGCGGTCCCCTCAGAACTTTCCCGAGAGGCAGACGAGCCAGCCAATCAAATCACTTTACTGATGTACCTGCAATCTTTTCGCTGTACTCTGACTGGTCTGGCAGCTGTCCAATCAGCAGCAGCTGGATGGCCACTCAGCCGTCAGTCAGAGAATCTCTCAGCCAATCAGCGGACGGAGCGGCAAATTCTAACCGTCCCAGAGGAGAGAGCTGGAAATGACGCATTCACGGGAGATGACAGGGAACGGCATAGAGCTGACATTACCTGAACATCTACAGCCGATGGTATCATGTCACTGAGTAACTGTTGGGATTTATTGTCATATAGATTGCCAGCTTACATACCATGGGGTGTAGTTTAGCTGATTGTAGTGCTGAATCTGACGCAGCAACCGATATCAGGTCATGCCGAGCCTTGTAGTTCTCCTGGATCACGAGTGATGCAATGTATATTGCTAGTGACGTCATGACAGGAATTGATTTGGATGAGGAAGCAGAGCTGAGTACAAATCCCTGGGATGAGGTCACTGAATGATCTGATGTGAGATCTATAGGAGTGGTGCCAACCAAGTGTATGACCGACTGGCATCAGATCTGGAATAAAATCTGATCATCAATGTAATGTTCAGGATTGGTAATCCATTGAAGAATGTAATCCTGGCTCAAGGCCCCTTTCACACGTGCGGACCGTATGTCCGCTTTTTCATCCATGCGTTTGCGGATGAAAACGGGACATACATTGGTCCCTATGAGATCGCGGATGAACATCCATAATCACCCGCCTCCGCAAAGATCCGATTTTGCAGACGGAATAAAACCCTATTTTTACTTCCGTCTGCGGATCGGATTGGATGAACACAGACACGCGGTCCGTGTTCATCCAATCCCCCCATAGGGAAGAGCGGAGAAAAGACAGGGCGGTCCCTGTACAGTGTGTGGCGACCGTCCTGTCATCCGCCAGCTCAGCGGGATCTTCTGAGCGATCCCCGCCGAGCATACGGAGGCGGATCATTACTGATCCGCCCCGTGTGAAAGGGGCCTAAGGCTTCATTCACATCTAAGCAGTCTAGAAACGCACATTTGTGCCCACGTGTGCAGAAACATTGTGCCTGCAGAGCCATTAAATGGCATCCCAAATGCGAGTATCAGTCCTTCGTTTAGTTGTGCAACAAAAACGCACCTGGCTTGGTGCTAAAAAAAAAAAAAAATATTAACCGCTTGCTTACTGGGCACTTAAACCCCCCTCCTGGCCAGACCAATTTTCAACTTTCAGCGCTGTCACAATTTGAATGGCAATTGCACAGTCATACTACACTGTACCCAACACTACACTACACTTGAGACCACGACTCCACTGATTAGAAAAAACGGTCCTGTGATCGATCTTATCTGTGGGGTTTGTCCCAATTGTTCTGCTTTTTTGTATAATTTGTATTTTTACAATTGTTAAATAAATTTTTATATATATTTTATACAGTTGCTTACTAGTGCCTTTAAAGTCCCAGACAAACCTCCCTTTCCTTTTCTCTTGATCTATGGTCAATCAATCAGGCCCCAAGCAGCCTTGATTTGAGTCCACTGATCAAGATACACCTACTACAAACAACAGGGATGTTGGCACAATTTATAGACTTTGCTACTTAACTCTAACGAGGCAACACTCGCAATTTTCACTACACTGTACCCAAATTAAATTGTTATAATTTTTTCCCCACAAATAGAGCTTTCTTTTGGTGGCATTTGATCACCTCTGCGGTTTTTATTTTTTGTTAAAAAAAAATAAAAAGACAGATTTAAAAAAAAAAAAAAAAAAATATATATATATATATATATATATATATATATATATATATATATATATATATATATATATATATATATATATCTTTTATATTTTGTTATAAAATTTAGCAAATGGGTAATTTTTCTCCTTCATTGATGTACGCTGATGAGGCTGTACTGATGGGCACCAATAAGGCGGCACTGATAGGTGGCACTGATGGGTGGCACTGAAGGGTATTGATAGGTGGCACTGAGAAGTGGCACTAATAGGTGACACTGATAGCTGGCAGTGATGGGCACTGATGAGTGGTAATAATGGGCACTGATAGGCAGCATTACTAGGTGGCACTGATTGGCATCACAGGTGGGTATTGATAGGTGGCACTTGTGGGCATTGATAGGTGGCACTGTGGGCATTTATATGTTGGCACTGCGGGCATTGATAGGTGGCACTGGCAGGCGGTATTTTTTTTGGCACAATGGAGGCAGATGTGCCTCCTTCCTCTTCAGGACTGATGTCCCTTGTGAACAAGCCGGCGATCAGCTTTTTTTTCTCCTCACGCTGTCAGCAAAAAAAGCAGATTACCGATCCTTTGTTTACATCATGTGATCAGCTGTCATTGGCTGACAGCTGATCACATGGTAAAGGGCCGGGACTGGCCCCTTACACGGCTCTGTGATCCACCGAGTCTCAGTGGCCCGGTGATCACAGTGCAGGGGGCACACGTTGCGCGTGCAAAGAGGAGGATGTTTATTGACATCCTTCCGGATTTTCAGGCCCGTGCTGTAGCCGTCATTTGACTATAGCGTGGGCCTCAAGCGGTTAATTTGCCAAGTTGGCACGTATGTCACACATCGGGCAGCCCATGTGCTGTCACGTGACGAATGCGGTAAAAAAAGGCACGGGTGGGGATGCGGCCTAAAGCTTATTAGATGACGGGTCCACTGACATGTCATAGGTCTCATGCACCCGAGCATAAAAATAAAATAATAAAATCCACTTTTACAGGTGTACAGCATTTTTTTTTTTTAATGCCTCTAAATGCATTTCTATGTTAGACTATGTGGCCCCGCCCATGAGACATTTAGGTCAGAATTTTAAGAGCAGCGTTTAGAGGCATAAAAGAAAAAGAAACGCCCCGAAGCTGTGTTCAGAAATGAGTTTTTCCATGTGTATGCATGTAAACGCACACGTAATGATGAAGTGAGGTGAATGTGCAGGGTAGTGGCGCTGCTTGGATGTGGTATTAATAGGTACATGTGTTTTCTCCAACCGTTTTGGTGATAGGTGTATATTAAAATGTCGGGTACCTGTGTGCGGTAGGCTTATGTAAAAAGGCCTCCACTGGTGTTAGGTCCCCTTATAATGAGTATTGGTGATACGCAAATAGGGTAAAATAAGTGGACTTAAAAGTGAAAAATGGTGGTGTACCAAATGAGTGTGAACCTGGGGCAGGTCAGCCCTCTAAGTGTGCCTGCTAGGCTTCCGTTAGGGTGAGGAGGTGTCAACAGATGTTGCATTAACACAGAAAGAAAACCATGAAAAATGAAAAAAAAAATGAAAAATATAATTTGTATATATATATATATGTGCAAATCAAATGTGAGTCCTCCTGGTTGTGCGCTGTTCTGGGACAACCTCAGTAAATAAGAGTGCCCTCAAAACCACCTGTAGTTATGGGGATAAATTCAGCAGCAATATATATCTATAAATTGGACTACATATACCATATGCAGCTAAACAACGTGCAGTTCATATAGGCAACATTCCTTGTAGTTGGGCACTTAGTAATGTGATCCCTCCAGCGTGCAGTAAATATATGACATATATATAAATAAATATAACAGTCCCCCGTCCAGTGTGTGAGCAATATGAATATTGGTATGCAATATGTGAAGGGTCTGCAAGTTCTTATTTCCAATAAATGACGCCCTCAGTTCCCAGCTGTAGATATCAGATGGAATCCACGCTCCCCCAACTTGTATCCCTACTCACCAGATAGTAGTCCCCACTAGGGGGTGTAGAGCCTTAGGGATCAGTGGGCGGTGTTGGTCGCTTACCAGCTGTTCTATCTCGGGGTCCTCAGCGGGTTGTGGCGGTCACGTTCAATGTTGTGGGTGATGATCATGAGAGGAGAAAAAGAGAGGAATCCACATAGGGTAGTAATCCCGGTACTCTGGGTATTTTATTGTAAAAAGTTGATCGTTCCAGCAAAAAGTTAAAAATAAAAATAAAAAAAGACTTGCTAGCAAGCAAGTAACGGCCAGAACCCTTTGCAGTGGGTGTAAAAGATACAAGGTATAAAGTCAGGCAGGTCCCGGGTATTGTAGGATTAAAGTCCAGTATGGAGCGTGAGGCGTGCTGTTTGTTTGCGCTTCACCGCTCTGCGTTTCTTTACCCGGAAGCTGTCTCTAGCGTGGAGCGTGTGACGTAATGGCGGCTTAGTCACCTGACGCGTTTCGTCGAATGGACTTTTTTAAAGGTGATGTATGAGTGTACTTGTATTCCAGTGGTCATAAGCTAAAGCGCTATTAAAACCCCAGTGCATCCGGAAAGAATTCACAGAGCTTCACTTTTTCCACATTTTGTTATGTTACAGCTTTATTCCGAAATGGATTCAATTCAATTCATTATTTTCCTCAAAAATCTACAAACAATCCCCCAGAAAGACAACGTGAAAAAAGTTTGTTTGAAACCTTTGCAAATTTATTAAAAATAAAAACAAAAACAAATCCCATGTGTATTCACAGCCTTTGCTCAATACTTTGGTGAAGCACCTTTGGCACCAAGTCTTTTTGAGTATTCTGCTACAAGCTTGGCAATCCTATTTTTGGGCAGTTTCTCCCATTCTTCTGTCTCTTTCAGGTTCTTGCAGCCAGCCTCTGATGACCCTCATCAGCTAATGACCCTCGACCCCCCACTTGCTCCCTTCCCTCCTGTCAGCACTGGAGAGGTCTATGAGGGGAAAGAGTACGTCCCATCAAAAAATACAATTCTTAACTACTTCCTTACTGGGCACTTAGGCTGCATTCACCCCTGAGCGTTTTGTTGCCTGGAGATGAGACCCTAGAGAATAAAATAGCAATCGTTGCAATTTTTTGTCACACGCCATTTGCCCAGTGGTTTTTCGAACGTAATTTAAAAATAAATACACTTTAACCACTTCAGCTTCGAAAGGATTTACCCCCCTTAATGACCAGGCCATTTTTTGCGATCCAGCATTGCGTCGCTTTAACTGCCAATTGCACGGTCGTGCGACATTGTACCCAAACAAAATTAATGTAATTTTTTTCCCACAAATAGAGCTTCCTTTTGGTGGTATTTGATCACCTCTGCGGTTTTTATTTTTTGCGCTATAGACCAAAAAAGAGCGACAATTTTGAAAAAAAAAACCCAATGTTTTTTACGATTCGCTATAATAAATATCCCCCAAAAATATGAAAAAAAGCAAATTTCTTCATCAGTTTAGGCCAATATGTATTCTACTACATATTTTTGGTAAATAAAAATCGCAATAAGCATATATTGATTGGTTTGCGCAAAAGTTATAGCGTCTACAAACTTTGGGATAGATTTATGGCATTTTTTAAATTGTTTTACTAGTAATGGTGGTGATTAGCGATTTTTAGCGGGACTGTGACATTGCAGGGGCAGATCAGACATTTTTGACACTTTTTTGGGACCAGTGACATTTATACAGTGACCAGTGCTATAACAATGCACTGAATGCTGTATAAATGACACTGGCAGGGAAGGGGTTAACACTAGGGGCAATCAAGGGGTTAAGTGTGTCCTATTGAGGTGTTTGTAACTGTGGGGTGGGGGAGTGGGGGCTTTGTTAGGAGTGGGACTTCCTAGGCGACTCCTCCTCTCGCCTTACTCGGCCCCTCCCTCTAGGCGATCTCCCGGGACACGTGACAGGTCCCAGGAGATCGCCTCTCCACTCCTAGAGTGCAGCGCGACTCGCGAAGCCGGCTGGGTGCCTACAGTATGAATGGGGTGGGGGGTGGGGGGGAGTAGCGATGCTCCGGGCAGCCGCATCGCTGGACCATGGAGCAGGTAAGTGTCTGTTTATTAAAAGTCAGCAGCTACACTTGCACGCTTATGTGTGCAAGGACACATAGGGGGGTTATTTACGAAAGGCAAATCCACTTTCCTGGTGCCTCCATGGCAGCATACCAATGGTCATGGCTCCGCCCCCACTGACCCACAGGACCACGTAACTCTCTCAATAAAAAAGGGTTCCCCCCTCAGATAGGCATTCTTTTTTCTGTCCTCAGCCCGCAGGATCAGATTTCAGCCCTACCTCACCATCCATGGTGCAACCGTTGCAGGTTCATGCTCTCCTGCAGGACGGAGTCCTATGGCTTGGGCTGCTAAAGGCGCCAGATAAGTATAGGAGCCCATTTTTTTCTGAGGATTTTTTTTGGGGCACTTATGTTACCTCCAGGAGTTTATGCATCTCCTCTGAAGGTATTTAAGCTGACTAAGTCCACATCCCGGAAGGTGCTCCTCCAGTAATAGGGCTTTACCACTATGTGTTAGGATTTCCAGCTCTTACCGCGTGTATGTCTCTCTCCTCGGCGGGACGCCGGGCGTCTGTCCTCCCCACGAGCTGCAAGCGCTTCGCGCGGGTCACATGACGCAGTTTGTCATCTCGGGGGGCGGAGCCGCGGCGACGAGGCCGCGCATGCGCACTGCGCGTTTGGCGGCCATCTTGGTACTCCCAAGACCTTAAAAACAGCCTGTCTTTCTCAGTTGGGAGCAGACTGTCAGTGGGATAGCATCGCCAGCACTTGTCTCCTGCTGGATTCCCTCTACCGGAGCAATATGGATCCTTGCCAAGGTACTTTGTTGGACTGGGCAGTATTGAAGGAATTGTGTTTAGCAGATATATATATATATATATATATATATATATATATATATATGTATATATTATTATTTTTTTTTTTATTTTTTTTTTTTCTCTTTAATTTTTTGTGTATCTTGTTCAAAACCAGATAGTAATCATAGGAAATTCTTAATTTACCCTTAGCTGCCCTGGACATAGTCATGCCAATAAAAGATCCTCAACATTCCACTAGGTAAGGGCTGCTACAGAACAGGTAAAGTATTAGTAAGAGTAAAAAGAGCACTATCACAGACATACTATAAATCCTATATTCTGGGATTTTGTCTCCGCAGCCCGCAACGAGACGCATCTTACAGATCCTCCCGGGACAGAAGCTCAGGAGGCCATAGGAGTTCAGGCCATACACACGCTTCAGGCCGCAATTCCAGCAGCCATCGAAGTTCTTCCCACCAGTCCTCTTCCAAGCCTAGGGGAGATGACTGTTGGATCTGTGGGAAAAAGGCCCTGCCAGGCAAGTTAGCCTGCGGCCAATGCTTCTTGGAGGCTACTGCAGAAAAACAGGTGTCCACAAGCTCGATAAAGGACCTTATCAAAGAATCCATCAGAGAATTGGCTACAGCCCAAAGCACTTCTTCTCCTCCTTCTCCCTCGGCCGAGCAGGAGATCGCGGGTCCATCCACCCCATACCCGGGGGAAGAGGGCCTGGACGAGGACTTGGTATCAAATGAAGAAGAGATTTCAGCCTTTGACTTTGGGCTGGTGGAACCATTTGTAAGGGCAGTCAAGGACGCCATTCAGTGGGATGAAGAGGGCCTGGAGCCTCCGTCCAAAACAAAAAGATACTTTCCGCATTTAACAAAGAGGGTGTCTAATTTTCCCCTTATGGAGGAGATTAAAGGGATCATTCTAGGAGAATGGCAGAAAGTTGATAAGAGGCCTGTCGCTTTTAATCGTCTTCAAAAACTGTATCCGTTGGCCGAATTGGATGCTAAGATCTTTGAATCCATTCCAACTGTGGATGCCTCAGTCATGAGGCTGGCAAAGAATTCGACCCTACCACTAGAGGACTCGGTCTCCTTCAAGGATGCTTTAGACCGGAGGATCGATGCAGATCTTAAAAAGATATACCAAGCAACTGGCGGGGCTTGTAAACCGGCGGTAGCCTTATCGTCGGTTTCCAGAGCCACCAGGGTGTGGACTGACAACATTGAGACAGCTCTCAGAGCAGGCATAGACACCGAGGAAGTCATTAAGGCATTAGATGAATTAAAGCTGGCATCAGATTTCATGGCAGAGGCAGCAATAGATGTCTTAAGAAGCTCCTCCAGGGCCATGTTGTATTCAATCACGGCCAGAAGAGCCCTATGGTTAAAACCATGGGCAGCAGACCCATCTTCGAAGCAATCATGGTGTCGCATTCCGTATGATGGGAAAGCACTTTTTGGGGAGAAGATGGATTCGGCAATTTCAAGAGTCACAGGAGGAAAGAGTGGTCTGATCCCTCAAGATAGAAACAGAAGGAAGAGATTTTTTCCCAGGCCTGGAGCTCAGCAGAGAGGAAGGGACTCAAGATCCTATCGCCCGGGTTATAGAAGGGGCTGGAAGGGGTCTCAAGCTTCTTTCCTTAAGTTGGGGAAACCAAAACCCACAACTTCTGTGGGAGATTCCCAAAAGTCTTTTTGACTCCCCTCCCACCCAGACCGGTCTAGTGGGTGCAAGACTCAAGGCCTATGCGCAGGTCTGGGTGGAAGGGTGCACCGACCCATGGGTGGTGTCCACCATACTCAGGGGACATTTTTGGAGGTTCAAATCTCGCCCTCCTCCATATTCTTTCCAAGACACCAAGATTCCGGCGTCCAAAGAGAAAAGGGCAGTATTATTTCAGTACATCCAAATACTGTTACAGCAGAGGGCAGTGTTACCAGTCCCAGCCTCAGAGACGAACTCGGGATTCTACTCTCCCGTCTTCTTAATTCCCAAGAAGACGGGGGGATGGAGACCCGTACTGGATCTAAAAAGACTGAACAAGTATATCAGACTGGAACGCTTCAAGATGGAGTCCCTGAACACAGTAATCTTATCAGTCCAGCCCGGGGACTGGATGGTTTCCATAGATCTCCAGGATGCATATTTGCACATTCCAATAAACAGCCAGTTCCAGCATTTTCTACGGTTCAAGGTGGGCGGCCTATGTCTACAGTTCCAATGCCTCCCGTTTGGAATCTCATCAGCCCCCAGAACGTTTACCAAAGTACTAGGGGCCATTCTAGTGCCTCTGCGGGAAAAGGGGATACGAGTACTATATTATTTGGACGATATTCTAATCTTGTCTCAGCAAAAAGACCTCTTAGAGGAGCACACCCAAACAGTACTAAGCACCTTGTCCAGGTTCGGTTGGTTGATCAACATAGCGAAAAGCCAGCTAAAACCAACACAGAAAATGGGTTACTTAGGAGCCCTATTCAACACCCCGGAGAAATCAGTCTCTCTTCCACCGGAGAAGGTTCCAATGTTGGTTCAAAAAGTAAAACGAGCAATGAGCTCCCGCTTCATGTCAGCGTCAGAGTGCCTGAGCCTCATAGGCTCCTTCGCTTCATGCATCCCAATGGTAAAGTGGGCCAGATGGCACCTACGGGGATTTCAGCTAGGGTTCCTAGCCCAATGGGGGAAAGAACATCTCAAGCAGAAGATAATTGTGTCCTCTTCGATGAAATCCAGTCTATGGTGGTGGACAAGACCCTCCAATCTATTAACTCCGCGACTTCTAGGTCCAATGACATGGACCATTCTTACTTCAGACGCCAGCCAACTAGGTTGGGGAGCACACACCCAAGACAAATTAGTTCAAGGGAAGTGGCCATTCAGTGCGGAGGGAGTGATATCCAATATTCTGGAGCTAAGAGCGGCCTGGATGGGGTTTCTACATTTAGCACCTCTTCTCAGGGGAAAACCGGTCCTTCTTCAAATGGACAACCGTGCGGCGGTGGCCTACGTCCAGAACCAAGGGGGCACGCACAGCAGGGCATTATTCAGCGAAGTAACTCCAATAATCTCGTGGGCAGAGAGGAATCTGTTCGACATACGGGCATGCTATATTCCGGGTCCAGAGAACCAGTTAGCCGATCACCTATCAAGGTCGTTCTGCAACAACAACGAATGGTCTCTAGACCAAGAGGTCTTCAACAGGATCTGCCAACAGTGGGGGACTCCCCAATTAGATCTTTTTGCCTCACCGCTCAATGCAAAGACTCCTCGCTTCTTCTCAAGAGCACCATGTCCGACAGCAGTGGGTACAGATGCTCTGATCCAGCCTTGGACATTCCAGTTGGGATATGCCTTTCCCCCAACTCCCTTGATTCTGAGATTCCTCCAGCGTCTGACAAAGGAAGAAGTAACCATCCTAGCGATCATTCCATATTGGCCAAGGAGGCCGTGGTTCCCGCTACTGGTCAGTCTATCCCTGGGCAATCCGACATCTCTACCTCTCAAGAACAACCTGCTGACGCAGGGCAGTTTCATCCACCCGAATCCAGAGATCCTGGATTTGAGGGTCTGGATATTGAAAGGAGGAGGCTGGGGGATATAGGGTGTTCACAGGAGGTCATCCGAACCCTTTTGCTCGCAAGAAAAGTCTTCCACGAACACCACTACTACAGGATTTGGAAGAAATTTGTGACCTTAGCGGAATCCAACCGGTTCAATCCACTGTTTCCGGAGGTTCATAATATTTTGTTATTTTTACAGTCAGGCCTAGACCTAGGTTTAGGACACAGCACTCTAAAGGTCCAGGTGTCTGCCATCTCAGCCTTAACAGATGTCAGATGGGCACTTAATCCACTGGTGGACAGATTTTTGAAGGCGGTTCTGAGACTTCGCCCGCCCAGGAAATCTCTATACCCCAAATGGGATCTGACAATTGTGCTGGAAGCCCTGGCACGTTCCCCATTCGCTCCTACAGAAGGTTGCTCATTAGAGGACATTACCTGGAAGACAGCCTTCCTGATTGCAATCACATCGGGGCGCAGGGTGTCGGAAATCCAAGCCCTGGGAGCCCAAGAGCCTTACATCACATTCTTTCCAGACAGGGTAGTACTACAGCCAATGCATCAGTTCATTCCCAAAGTTCCTTCGGTCTTTCATTTCAATCAAGAATGGGTACTTCCAACATTTGAAGGGAACAAACGTCCACAAACCTGCATGAACTAGATGTGGCCAGATCCTTAAAACATTATCTTAAGGTGACACAGGAATTCAGAAAGGACCAACGCCTCTTCATCATCCCCAAAGGGGCAAGGAAAGGGAAAGCGGCCTCCAAGTCAACCGTGGCAAGATGGATTGTAGGAATCATCCAGAAAAACCTATCGGGGCTAGTGGTCTTTCCTATTCCCAAGGCAATAAACGCACATTCAACGAGAGGAGTCGCCTCGTCCTGGGCAGCCCTGGCAAGGGTCTCCCCGGAAACTATCTGCAGGGCAGCAAGCTGGTCTTCCTTCGGCACCCTTTATGTCCCACTATAGTCTTGACCCGGCAGCCCTCACATCGAGAGACTTTGGGAGAAAATTGCTAGAACGCTCTACTCTATAATTATTAAATATATTTTTTCTTGAGCAGTACCCTCCCTGTGAAGCGAGTTATTTGACCATTGGTATGCTGCCATGGAGGCACCAGGAAAATGGAAAATTGAATACCTACCTTTCTGTAATTTTCCTTTCCTGGTGCCTACCCATGGCAGCATACACCCTCCCTTATGGACTGCTCTGCGGTCTGAGGGCTAGTAACAAGAATGCCTATCTGAGGGGGGAACCCTTTTTTATTGAGAGAGTTACGTGGTCCTGTGGGTCAGTGGGGGCGGAGCCATGACCATTGGTATGCTGCCATGGTAGGCACCAGGAAAGGAAAATTACAGAAAGGTAGGTATTCAATTTTCCATTTTTCACTACAAGTGCAAACTACACTGAATAGTGCACTTGGAAGTGCAGTCGGTGTAAATCTGGGGGGTAGATCTGAAATAAGGGGAAGCTCTGCTGATTTTATCATCCATTCATGTGCAAGCTAAAATGCTGTTTTTTATTTCCCTTGCATGTCCCCCTCAGATCTACAGCGACTGCACTTCCAAGTGTACTTTCAGTGCAATTTCAAGTGCACTTTGCACTTGTAGTGCAAAGTGGATTTGCCTTTCATAAATAACCCCCATAATCTAACATGCCCTGCCTTTGGAGGCAAAAACAAAACACAGATGCCCCTAACAGCCACATTAAAAACATCAGTGTGCAACAGACAAAAGAAAACAAGTTCATTGTTAGGGTTTGTATACACTTTACCTTTAGTAAATACATTTTGTTTACTAATTTTTAAAGGCTTTCACTGCTGTCTGGTGCCGCTCTGGGTGATTTTCATTCCCTTTTTATCCCAGTGACACTAATGCCCTGTACACACGATCGGTCCAATCCGAGAGAACGTCTGATGGATTTTTCCATCAGTTAACCGATGAAGCTGACTGATGGTCAGTCGCGTCTACACACCATCAAATTAAAAAAACGATCGTGTCAGAACGCGAGTGACGTAAACACAACGACGTGCTTGAAAAAAACGAAGTTCAATGCTTTCAAGCATGCGTCGACTTGATATCTGAGCATGCGTGGATTTTTAACCGATGGTTGTGCGTACTAACGATCGTTTTTTTTTTCTATCGGTTAGGTATCCATTGGTTAATTTTAAAAACAAGTTTCAACTTTTTTTAACCGATGGATAAATAACCGATGGGCGCCCACACACAATCGGTTTGGTCTGATGAAACGGTCCATCAGACGTTTCATCGGATTGACAGATCGTGTGTACGCGGCATAATAGTCTAAAGGAAAATAATAAAGACACTTGGTACAGTGCAGCACAGACAACAGGGAAACCTGAAACAATTCTCTTGTATGTATGTAGTATGTATATCCACTTGCCCACCAGGTAAATTCTGGCACTTCTCTCCTTCATGTGAAAATCACAATTTTTTTGCTAGAAAATTTATCAGAACCCCCAAACATTATATATTTTTTTTTTAGCAGACATCCTAGGGAATAAAATGGCAGTCATTGCAATACTTTTTGTCACACCGTATTTGCGCAGCGGTCTTACAAGCGCACTTTTTTTGGATAAAATCACTTTTTTGAATTAAAAAATAAGACAAACAATACATTTTTGCCCAATTTTTTTATATATTGTGAAAGATAATGTTACGCCGAGTAAAATGATACCCAACATGTCACGCTTAAAAATTGCGCCCGCTCGTGGCATGGCGTCAAACTTTTACCCTTAAAAATCTCGATAGGCGACGTTTAAAAAATTCTACAGGTTGCATTTTTTGAGTTGCAGAGTAGGTCTAGGGCTAGAATTATTGCTCCTCGCTCTAACGATCGCGGCGATACCTCACTTGTGTGGTTTGAATACCGTTTCATATGCGGGCGCTACTCGCGTATGCGTTTACTTCTGCGCGCGAGCTCGTCGGGACGGGGCGCTTTAAAAAAAATTTTTTTTTTGGTTTTCTTATTTATTTTTTATTTAGTTTTATAATTTTTACACTGAAAAAACTAAATAAAAAAAATTGATCACTTTTATTCCTATTACAAGGAATGTAAACATCCCTTGTAATAGAAATATGCTGACAGGTCCTCTTAAATATGAGATCTGGGGTCAAAAGACCTCAGGATCTCATAATTAGACTTAAATGCAAAAAAAAAAATAAAAAAAAAAAAAATGTCATTTTTTCAAATGACAAAAAAAAAAATGTTTCTTTAAGAGGCTGGGCGGGACTGACGTTTTGACGTCACTTCCGCCCAGCAGAGCTATGAGGACGGGGTGAAGGAGATTTCTCCTTCAGTCCGTCCCCGCCTCAGCTGCCGGACACATCGGATCCCCTCCGCCGCTACCGACGGCTCCGGGTAAGCGGCGGAGAGCGCGGGAGAGCGGCGGGAGGGGGGGGGGGCCCCTCTTCGCCACCGATAACGGCGATCTCGCGGCGAATCCGCCGCGGAGACCGCCGTTATCGTGTACACCACCGCCCCCTGCAAAGATGAATATCTCGGTTGTGGCAGCAGCTGCTGCCGTTATCGAGATATTCAACTTTAAAAGGAGGACGTCTTTTTGACATGGGGCGGTGGTCAAGAGGATATATATATATATATATATATATAAACAAAACAAAAAAAAAAAAAAATATATATATATATATATATATATATATATATATATATATATATATATATATAAATACATACATACATACATACATACATACATACATACACAAGAGAATATATATATATATATTTTTTATATATTATATATATATAATAAAATATTTTATTGCTCTGTCTATTGGGCCTTCTTGTCAACTAGTGAGGGAAAAAATGACAAGATACTTGTCCCTTCCCCACCCAAACTAAAAGGGTTTTGTATTTATTTGAACCTAGAAACAATTTATACAAACAACCACATCAGAGGTTATATATTTCGAAACATTTTATTAAATAATAAAGCTTAAAAAAATAAATCTTCCAATAAAAACTTGCATGTTACTTGTGTGACATTTTCCTATTCATGCACACATGTAAGCATCACAAAAGAACACCCCAACAAGGATAGAAAGAAAACTGTAGAAACATAAATAAGAATATCTACCCTGAGAAAAGTCTTTATAAATTTGTGTGTAAAGTGCAGTAAAGTCCAGTCTTTTTAATACAGTGTCTTTTTAATCTACTTCTTCAATTGTAGGTCCTGAGCTGGTGCCTTGCCTGGCTTGAGCACCACAGCTAGAGCCTGGCATGCCTCCCTGGTACAGCTTGGTGATGATGGGTTGGCACACCTTTTCCAGCTCCTTCTGCTTATGGTGACTCATCTTCTCTGCCAGTTGGTTGTTCTCCAGCCAGGCAATGGTCTCTGTACACTTCTCAGAGATTAGCTTTTTCCTCCTCCTCACTTATCTTGCCTTTCATGTTCTCATCTTCCACCTGCTCTTAATGTTGAAGGCATAAGATTCTAGAGAGTTCTTGGCAGCAATTTTCTCTCGTTGTGCATCGTCGTCAACTTTGTATTTCTCTGCATCTTGCACGATCTTCTCAATTTCCTCTTTGCTTAGACGACCTTTGTCGTTCGTAATTGTAATCTTGTTTTGTTTTCCAGTGCTCTTGTCCACGGCTGATACATTGAGGATGCCATTGGCATCGATATCAAATGTGACTTCAATCTGTGGCACTCCTCTGGGAGCAGGAGGGATGCCACTCAGTTCAAATTTCCCTAGGAGGTTGTTGTCTTTGGTCATGGCTCGCTCGCCTTCATACACCTGAATGAGGACACCGGGCTGGTTGTCTGAATAGGTGGTGAAGACTTGAGTCTGCTTGGTAGGAATGGTTGTATTACGTTTGATGAGGACGGTCATGACCCCACCGGCTGTCTCCAAGCCCAAGGAAAGAGGAGCCACATCTAGTAGGAGCAAGTCCTGCACATTCTCTGACTTATCTCCCATCAGGATCGCAGCTTGAACAGCAGCCCCATAGGCCACAGCTTCATCTGGGTTGATGCTCTTGTTGAGTTCTCTTCCATTAAAGAGGTCCTGCAGCAGTTTTTGTACTTTAGGAATACGTGTAGAGCCCCCCACCAGGACAATTTCATGAATCTGTGATTTGTCCAACTTGGAATCTCTCAGGGCCTTCTCAACGGGCTCCAGGGTGCCACGGAAGAGATCGGCACACAGTTCCTCAAAGCGGGCTCTGGTGATGGAGGTGTAGAAGTCAATGCCCTCAAAGAGAGAGTCAATTTCAATGCTCGCCTGGGTGCTGGAGGACAGGGTGCGCTTGGCTCTCTCACAGGCTGTTCTCAGCCTCCTCAGGGACCTCTTGTTTTGACTAATGTCCTTTTTGTGCTTGCGCTTGAATTCCTCAACAAAATGGTTAACCATGCGATTATCAAAGTCCTCCCCACCCAGATGAGTGTCACCCGCTGTGGCTTTACCTCAAAGATGCCGTCATCAATGGTGAGGATGGAGACATCGAAGGTGCCCACCTCCCAGGTCGAAGATGAGGATGTTGCGCTCTCCACGGCTCCCTTTGTCCAGGCCATAGGCGATGGTGCTGCTGTTGGCTCATTGATGATTCTCAGCACATTGAGTCCAGCGATTACCCCGGCATCCTTGGTGGCCTGGCGCTGAGAGTCATTGAAGTAGGCTGGAACGGTTGATGACGGCGTTGGTGACCGGGTGGCCCAGGTACGCCTCTGCTGTCTCTTTCATCTTCAGCAGCACCATAGAGGAGACCTCCTCAGGTAGAAGGTCTTCATCTCTCCCTTATAGTCCACTTTGACCTTGGGCTTTCCTCCTTCGCTCACCACCTGGAAGGGCCAGTGCTTCATGTCAGGACTGCACTATGAGATCATCAAACTTCGCCCAATCAGCCTCTTGGCATCAAAGATGGTGTTCTGGGGGTTCAGAGCCACCTGGTTCTTGGCGGCATCTCCGATCAGTCTCTCGGTGTCGGTGAAGGCCACGTAGCTGGGGGTGGTGCGGTTCCCCTGGTCGTTGGCGATGATCTCCACCTTGCCATGCTGGAAAACCCCCACACAGGAGTAGGTGGTGCCCAGGTCAATGCCAATCGCCACTCCTTTAGGTGCCATGTCTCTGGAAGTAATAATGGAGTCTTGTAGTGAAGGATTCTTCTCAGTGATCACAGGCTGTGATATGATCGCTGTGTATCCGCTCTCTTCTCTCCAGTCTATGGATGATAATATTACACTCTGTGTAGAATGTCACATCGCTCTACTAAACTTCTATATATTTATCTCCTGTGCGGGGACGTCACGCCACTTCCAGCCAATCGCAGAGCGGTCCTCGCTATGCTTATCACGTCGCTTAGCAACTTTCCCGAAGGTTCCCGAGCGTTCCCCGCACAACCAGCCAATCGTGAGACACCCGAGCCGCAGAACTTTCCCGAGGCTTCCAGCCCGAGAGAGAACTGTCCAATCAGAGGCGGTGGGTTGGTCAATTACGTCAATAGGAAAGGAGAAGCTTCGCGAGCCTACCAGATGGCGGTGTCAATCAGACAACAGCTCGGCCAATCAGTGCTGTGAGGGGGCGGGCTAAGGAGAAGCTTCGCGACTGTTCCAGATAGGGCTGTCAATCAGACAACGGCTCGGCCAATCAGTGCTGTGAGAGGCGGGCTAAGGAGATGCTTCACGACTGTTCCAGATGGGGATGTCAGTCAGGCAATTAGGCCAATCAGTACTGTGAAGGGCTGGGTTTATTGTAGAGTGCTGGAGGAGCCAGTCACAGCGCGGCCCTAGCAATGATTCTACCTGCGGTCCCCTCAGAACTTTCCCGAGAGGCAGACGAGCCAGCCAATTAAATCACTTTACTGATGTACCTGCAATCTTTTCGCTGTACTCTGACTGGTCTGGCAGCTGTCCAATCAGCAGCAGCTGGATGGCCACTCAGCCGTCAGTCAGAGAATCTCTCAGCCAATCAGCGGACGGAGCGGCAAATTCTAACCGTCCCAGAGGAGAGAGCTGGAAATGACGCATTCACGGGAGATGACAGGGAACGGCATAGAGCTGACATTACCTGAACATCTACAGCCGATGGTATCATGTCACTGAGTAACTGTTGGAATTTATTGTCATATAGATTGCCAGCTTACATACCATGGGGTGTAGTTTAGCTGATTGTAGTGCTGAATCTGACGCAGCAACCGATCTCAGGTCATGCCGAGCCTTGTAGTTCTCCTGGATCACGAGTGATGCAATGTATATTGCTAGTGACGTCATGACAGGAATTGATTTGGATGAGGAAGCAGAGCTGAGTACAAATCCCCGGGATGAGGTCACTGAATGATCTGATGTGAGATCTATAGAAGGTGCCAACCAAGTGTATGACCGACTGGCATCAGATCTGGAATAAAATCTGATCATCAATGTAATGTTCAGGATTTGTAATCCATTGAAGAATGTAATCCTGGCTCTAAGGCCCCTTTCACACGTACGGACCGTATGTCCGCTTTTTCATCCATCCGGTTGCGGATGAAAAAGGGACATACATTGGTCCCTATGAGATCGCGGATGTCAGCGGATAAACATCTGTAATCGCCCGCCTCCGCAAAGAAAGTAATGGAAACGCTCGATTCAAGCGACTTGCGCGACAACGAGCGTTTGCTACGGGCGTTTTGTCGCTTTAATCAATAGAACATTTCACCCAGGCAGAAGATTAAAAAATCTACCAACATAGCAACAAGTGATGAAAAGATGATAATTTTTCCTATTGGCTAAAATAAAAAACGTTGAAGTACAAAAACGTCGGACGACGCTGTATGCAAACGCACAAATAAGCATGAATACGCGCGACAAAACGCCGGAAAAAACGACCGCCGCTCAGGTGTGAATGCAGCCTAAGGCTTCATTCACATCTAAGCAGTCCAGAAACGCACATTTGTGCCCACGTGTGCAGAAAACATTGTGCCTGCAGAGCCATTAAATGGCATCCCAAATGCGGGTATCAGTCCTTTGTTTAGTCGTGTAACAAAACGCACCTGGCTTGGTGCTAAAAATAAGAAAATAAATATTAACCACTTGCTTACTGGGCACTTAAACCCCCCTCCTGCCCAGACCAATTTTCAGCTTTCAGCGCTGTCACACTTTGAATGGCAATTGCGCGGTCATACAACACTGTACCCAAATGAAATTGTTATAATTTTTTTCCCACAAATAGAGCTTTCTTTTGGTGGCATTTTATCACCTCAGCGGTTTTTAGTTTTTGTTAAAAAAAATTAAAAAGACAGATTTAAAATATATATATATATATACATATATCTTTTATATTTTGTTATAACATTTTGCAAATGGGTAATTTTTCTCCTTCATTGATGTACGCTGATGAGGCTGTACTGATGGGCACCAATAAGGCGGCACTGGTGGGCACTGATAGGTGGCACTGAGAGGTGGTACCGATGGGTGGCACTGAAGGGTATTGATAGGTGGCACTAAGAAGTGGCACTAATAGGGACACTGATAGCTGGCAGTGATGGGCACTGATGAGTGGTAATAATGGGCACTGATAGCATTACTAGGTGGCACTGATTGGCATCACAGGTGGGTATTCATAGGTGGCACTTGTGGGCATTGATAGGTGGCACTGTGGGCATTTATATGTTGGCACTGCTGGCATTGATAGGTGGCACTGGCAGGCGGTATTTTTTTTGGCACAATGGAGGCAGATGTGCCTCCTTCCTCTTCAGGACTGATGTCCCTTGTGAACAAGCCGGCGATCAGCTTTTTTTTTCTCCTCACGCTGTCAGCAAAAAAAGCAGATTACCGATCCTTTGTTTACATCATGTGATCAGCTGTCATTGGCTGACAGCTGATCACATGGTAAGGGGCCGGGACTGGCCCCTTACACGGCTCTGTGATCCACCGAGTCTCATTGGCCCGGTGATCACAGTGCACGCCCTGCAGGGGGCACACGTTGCGCGTGCTAAGAGGAGGATGTCTATTGACGTCCTTTCCGGATTCTCAGGCCCGTGCTGTAGCCGTCATTTGACTATAGCGTGGGCCTCAAGCGGTTAATTTGCCAAGTTGGCACGTATGTCACACATCAGGCAGCCCATGTGCTGTCACGTGGCGAATGCGGTAAAAAAAGGCACGTGGTATGGGTGGGAATGTGGCCTAAAGCTTATTAGATGACGGGTCCACAGACATGTCATAGGTCTCATGCACACAAGCATAAAAATAAAATAATAAAATCCACTTTTTCAACATATAAATGCCCACAAGTGCCACCTATCAATACCCACCTGTGATGCCAATCAGTGCCACCTAGTAATGCTGCCTATCAGTGCCCATTATTACCACTTATCAGTGCCCATCACTGCCAGCTATCAGTGTCACCTATCAATACCCTTCAGTGCCACCCATCAGTATCACCTCTCAGTGCCCACCAGTGCCGCCTTATTAAGCGCCCAGAGGCGATTCAGTTCGCATGTGTTGCGCTATATAAGTTTCTCACTCACTTTTACAGGTGTACAGCATTTTTTTAATGCCTCTAAACGCATTTCTATGTTAGACTATGTGGCCCCGCCCATCAGACATTGAGATCAGAATTTTAAGAGCAGCGTTTAGAGGCATAAAAGAAAACGAAACCCCCCGAAGCTGTGTTCAGAAATGAGTTTTTCCATGTGTATGCATGTAAACGCACACGTATGAGTGTATTCCAGTGTTCATAAACTAAAGCGCTATTAAAACCCCAGTGCATCCGGAAAGTATTCACAGAGCTTCACTTTTTCCACATTTTGTTATGTTACAGCTTTATTCCAAAATGGATTCAATTCATTATTTTCCTCAAAAATCTACAAACAATCCCCCAGAAAGACATCGTGAAAAAAGTTTGTTTTTTGAAACCTTTGCAAATTTATTAAAAATAAAAACGAAAACAAATCCTATGTGTATAAGTGTTCACAGCCTTTGCTCAATACTTTGGTCAAGCTCCTTTGGCACCAATTACAGCCTCAGATCTTTTTGAGTATTCTGCTACAAGCTTGGCTCCTATTTTTGGGCAGTTTCTCCCATTTTTCTGTCTCTTTCAGGTTCTTGCAGCCAGCCTCTGATGACCCTCATCAGCTAATGACCCTCGACCCCCCACTTGCTCCCTTCCCTCCTGTCAGCACTGGAGAGGTCTATGAGGGGAAAGAGTTCATCCCATCAAAAAATACAATTCTTAACCACTTCCTTACTGGGCACTTAGGCTGCATTCACACCTGAGCGTTTTGTCGCCTGAAGCATGAAGCTCCAAAACGCTAGAGGGGGAAAAAATACATTATTCTCAATGGAGATGGTTCACATCTCCACTCCAAAACGCCTGACGCCGAACGCCTGAAGCTCAAACAAGTTCTGGACCCTTTTTTGTCGCTCGAATTGAGCGTATTTGGGCGTTTTTCTGTTTTTAACATTGGTGACCCTTGACCTGTAGGGTCACCAATATCACTGCCAGTGTCATTTTCACAGTTATCAGTGCATTTTTATAGCTGTGAAAATGACAATGGTCCCAAAAATGTGTCCGATGTGTCCGCCATAATATCGCAGTCACGAAAAAATCACTGATTACTAGTAAAAAAAATAAAAATATTAATAAAAATGCCATAAAACTATCCCTTATTTTGTAAACGCTATAACTTTTGCGCAAACCAATAATATGTAGAAGAATATGTATCGGCCTAAACTAAAGTTTTTTATATATTTTTGGGGGGATATTTATTATAGCAAAAAGTAAAATATATTGCATTTTTTTTAAATTGTCGCTGTATTTTTGTTTATAGCGCAAAGAATAAAAACCGCAGAGGTGATCAAATACCACCAAAAGAAAGCTCTATTTGTGGGAAAAATTTTGTTTGGGAGCCACGTCGCACGACCATGCAATTGTCAGTTAAAGCGGCACAGTGCCGAATCGCCAAAAGGGGCCTGGTCCTTTACCTGCATAATGGTACGGGGCTTAAGTGGTTAAAGTCCTTATTGTGTCCAAGTAAACCTTGCGATTTTATTATCCAAACCACCACATGCTGCCCTCCACCAGTCACACCATCTGCTCCCCTATATTACTGATAGGTCTATATACGCTTTCACAACCAGGGGGTGACTGTTCTCCAAATTCACTAAGATTCTCCAGGTTGTATTCTCCAGACCACCAAGATGGAACTCGTCAGTCACAATAATAATTAAAAAGAACCAATAAAGATCATCATCATTTACAAATCTCCACAATTATAAAACAGAACAAGAAAACCACTCACATTTTTTAATGTCATTTTTATTTTGAAAATGTTTTGTATAACAACATACAAATGGACATAAAACAAAGCATATAGATAGAAGAGACACCACATAAAGAGCCCTTCTCCAGGTACATATACTCATCAGGAGAGTTACTCACACTTGGGGGATTGTATCCAGGGGGGGAATGATTTTCATCATATTACCACCACATCATATGAATTCAAACAACTCTGGATCTCCCCTACCGTTCCCTTCTGGTATATCGTTGAGGAGGGTTGAGACCCTCAATCAGAAATAAGGATCAAACATCAGAATACAACTAAAAATATAAATAAAAGTAAAAGGGGTAGGGATGCACCAATGCCACTTTTTTAGCACCGAGTACGAGTACCGATACTTTTTTGCAAGTACTCGCCGATACCAATTACTGATACCTATCGCGTAGGTAGGAGGGTGGTTTGGCGGGGGGTTGTTAGGGAGTTGGGCGAGGCTGGGATGAGGGCAGGGTGGGAAGTAGAGGGGTAAGTGAGGGCAGGGTATCTGAGGGTGGGGTGAAATAGGGAGTGTGGGTGTCATTGTATAAGACTGGTCTGTACCCTTGTGACACTGTCCTGTACAAACTACACTAACCTGTTTGCAGGACTTGCTCTCCTCATTACTTGGTTCTGCTTCCAGGGACGATTCCATAGCTGCCTCACATAGAAACACACGTGCTGATGCTGTCCAGCCCCTTGCCCTGTGTCACTCCTCATTCAGCCTGTGTCCTCCTGTGTCACCCCTCATCCACCCTGTGTTACCCCTCCTCCACCCTGTGTCACCCCTAATCCACCCGGTGTCCCCCTGTGTCACCCCTCTTCCAGCATGTGTCACCCCTCATCCAGCCTGTCACCCCCTCCTCCAGCCTGTGTCACCCCCTCATCCAGCCTGTGTCCCTGTGTCGCCCCTTATCCAGCCTGTGTCACCCCTTTTCCAGCCTGTGTCGCCCCTTATCCAGCCTGTGTCGCCCTCTCATACTGCTTGTGTCACCCCCTCATCCAGCCTGTGTCCCTGTGTCACCCCTTATCCAGCCTGTGTCACCCCTCATCCAGCCTGTGTCACCCCCTCATACAGCCTGTGTCCCTCCTCATCCAGCCTGTGTCCCCGTGTCACCCCTCATCCAGCCTGTGTCGCCCCTTATCCAGCCTGTGTCACCCCTTATCCAGCCTGTGTCGCCCGTCTCATCCAGCCTGTGTCACCCCCTCATCCAGCCTGTGTCCTCGTGTCACCCCTCATTCGTGTGTCTCGCCATGTCCTGCTGCAGCAGCCCTGTGCTCGGCTTCACGCAGAATAACAATACTGCTACACCGGCTGCCATGCCCATGTCCCGACCCAACTTCCAGTGTCCAGCCCCCAACTAACGTCACTTCCGGTATCGGAGCATTTTCAGGAGTACCGATACTCGTGAAAATGCCTAGTATCGGTATCGGTACATCCCTAAAAAAGGGTGTAACATCTGCTAGCATGGGAAACCAATTTGCGCTGTTTTAGTTTCCTCCACTGTCTGGTCAGCCGTGCCGCGAGACCTTTCCGGTCCAGCCCCATCAATCAGGGGGGAGACCACAGCCTGCGAGGGTCCCAGGGCGAACAGCTCAGCAGGACTAGCATAGTTTATTCAAGTGGCCCTTATTGAGTAAAACTTCTCATATCTGTCTTTACATTTCGCCATTCACTCCTCTGCAGCCATAATATTATTAACTAAGGTTATCCATTCGGTGCCTGTAAGGACCTGTGGCTTCAAAATCACTCACATTTAAAAGTGCACTAAAATCACAACATTATACAGCATGTATGGGTACACTGGACCCTCAAGTGGTTTTCACAGCCTCACAAGCTGCTATAACCTTTCAGGCTTCATAGACAGCATCACTTCTGGTCCAGCATGATGACATCACAAGCTCCGCAACGACATGTTTCGTCACCAGTCACGTGACTTCCACGATGGGAAAAGGAGTGCACTTGTAGTGCAAAGTGGATTTGCCTTTCGTAAATAACCCCCTGCATGTTTATCCAAGACATGACCGTGGCTAGTGTAATATATACCATAAAAAGACAAACTAAAATACACATTTATTACATGATATTATCACATATAAGATAAAGTAAACTACAACTATTACAAGGGTATGAATAGACCACAGCGCCCTCTATGTACTCAGATGGGACCAAATTAAAACTTGAAGAGAATCTCTAGCTCTACAATAAAAATCCCTAAAGGGGCACTCCTCTTCCATCGAAAAAATATTCTAATACCCTACTAATAAATAAAACTTACTGTACCGTTATATAAAACCTATGTAAAGATGTTTTTTTTATCCTAATGGGAATAAAAGCTATTATATATATAAAACAATTTACAGCATCAAATTCCACATTCAGTCCCCTGGAAGTTACGGTCCTCATCTGATATATCCACCATGACTCTCACTGACTAAGGCAGGGGTCAGCAACCCTTTTCCACGTAAGGGCTGGATTCAATGTAGGTGAATGCATGGAGGGCCACATTCACCTGCTAATAAACAAAGATAACATTGCACAGCCCATCACCTCTGGACCCCTTTACATTACTCAGCCCCCCTGCATATTACACAGCCCCCCTGCATATTACACAGCCCCCCTGCACATCACACAACCCCCCAGCTGTGTATGGGGCGCTTTAAAAAAAAATTGTATTTATTAAATTTTTTTGTTTTTTTTTACACTGATCACTTTTATTGCTGTCAGAAGGAGTGAAAACATCCATTGTTACAATAAAAAGCACTGACGTCTACCTTTTCTACTATAAGGCACCCAAATCCCTTCTTTGCACTTTAAGCAGAGTTCCACCCAAAAGTGGAACTTCCGCTTTAAGCACTTATCGCCCCCTTACATGCCACATTTGACATGTCATTTTTTTGGGAGTGGGGGTTTCGTTAGGAGTGGGACTCCCTGTCCCACTTCCTCCTTCCACCCAGCGGCCATCTAGGCGACTCCTCCTCTCGCCTTTGGCGGCCCTTCTCTCTAGACGATCTCCTGGGACACGTGACAGGTCCCAGGAGATCGCCTGTCCACTCCGGGAGCGTATCGTGACTTGCGAATGCGCCGTGCGTGCCTGGCCGTGAAGCCAAAAGCTGTCACAGCCGGTTGCTCAGAGTGGCAATGGAGGCGCTGGCGGAGAGGAGGTGGAGAAGAGAGACGCTCCGTTCGGCCGCATCGCTGGACTGTGGAACAGGTAAGTGTCTGTTTATTAAAAGTCAGCAGCTACACTTTTTGTAGCTGCTGACTTTTAATAAACCTAAAAAGCCTGGAACTGCACTTTAAAAGCGTTTCAAACGCCAAGTTTTTAAATTTGGCGCCTTTAAGTCTTCTGTAAACCGGAAGTGATGTCATGACATTGTTTCCGGGTTACTAGATATGAAACAGTATTGAAACCGATTCCGGCTTTGTTCGGGTCTCCAGCCAGCCTGGGAACGTACCAGCTGGTCGTTCGGGCCTCTCGGTGGAACGGGAGAGCCCAGGCGAGCCATGGGGGGGTGTTGTCTGAACAAGGACTTTCATGGCAGGATAACCAGGTATTTACAGAGATTAAGATGCAATTTTAAAAAGAATAAACACAACCTTTGAAATTACATAAACATGTTAAAGCGGGAGTTCACCCGAAATTCTTTTTTAAAGATTAGATTGATGCTCATTTTGTCAAGGGGAATCGGGTAGTTGTTTTAAAATCTGAGCAGTACTTACCGTTTTAGAGAGCGATCTTCTCCGCCGCTTCCGGGTATGGTCTTCGGGACTGGGCGTTCCTATTTGATTGATAGGTTTCCAACAGGCTTCCGACGGTCGCATACATCCGCGTCACGAGTAGCCGAAAGAAGCCGAACGTCGCTGCGGCTCTATACGGCGCCTGCGCACCGACGTTCGGCTACTTTCGGAAAATCGTGACGCGATGTATGCGACCGTCGGAAGCCTGTCGGAAGCCTGTCAATCAAGTAGGAATGCCCAGTCCCGCAGCCCATACCCGGAAGCGGCAGGGAAGATGCATCTCTAAAACGGTAAGTACTGCTTCGATTGTAAAAAAAACACCCGATTCCCCTTGACAAAACGAGCCTAAATCTAATGTTAAAAAAAAAGGTTTTTGGGTGAACCTCCACTTTAAAGCTAATATGAGAGTTTAGAAATAGGTTTTAGATATACGTTAAGTTCTGCTACAATTTAACATCTACCTTAGTGATTCTTTTTAATAAATTGTGTTTGTTTTGGCAGTATCACAGAAGGGCTATGGATGCTGATGCATTGGATTTAGCTCTAGAGCCAGGCAGCAAACATGCTTCAGGCACAGAAGCGATAAACGCAAAATGTGACATACAGGATCCTCATTTTTACAATATACGAGCTACAAACATCTGTTCTTTGTCTCAGGACAGTCCCTATTACAACGCTTCTATGGCACAATTGTTTGACTGGGGTGAGCAAGCATCAAATGACCCAGATAGTGATCAGAGTCCTGCGAAAAGTAATAACTTTGAGATGATAAGTGAGGTTAAGGCCGAGGATTCCAACATTGTGTTCATATCTTCAAACATTTCCAATTCTGGAATAGGAAAAGCAAGTAAGGTTAAAGCAGACAACAATTCCGTGGATTCTGACATTGTATTCATATCTTCAAACAGTTCTGATTCTGGAATAAGAAAAGCAAGTAAGGTTAAAACAGGGGGCAATTCCGTGGATTCTGACATTGTGTTCATATCTTTAAACAATTCTGATTCTGGAATAAGAAAAGCAAGTAAGGTTAAAGCAGGCGACGATTCCGTGGATTCTGACATTGTGTTCATATCTTCACACAATTCTGATTCTGGAATAAGAAAAGCAAGTAAGGTTAAAGCAGGCGACGATTCCGTGGATTCTGACATTGTGTTCAAATCTTCAAACAATTCTGATTCTGAAATAAGAAAATCAGCCTTGCACCCCCTTGACAATGCAGCAAAGTCACAGTTATCTTCCTTACAGACAGACAGAGGCCAAAGAAACAAAGATACTTTGTCTACAGATGACCCAGAAAACCTTGTGTGTGACACAGAAGTACTGGAGTGTCTTCACGGAACCACCCATTCGAAAAAGAAACCTCAAGTAGTTAGTTCTCCCTTACAGAAAGGTCCAGTGGTAATGAATCCGTTCAATGCCCCTATTCTTATAAATGGTGCATTGCAACAAGTAAGAGATGAGAACAAAAGTGATGAAGACAGATCAAATGTCCAAACTGTGAAGAATGGTGAAGAATCCAGTAATGTTTTCTGTTGTATATTTGGTTGGTTAGCACAAACTTGTGGTAATACATTGCAGTGTTTGTGTGAAAGTAGGCATAAGAACCATACCATTAATTCTAGTCCAAATAATGACTGGAATCTGGAAAGTAAGGATTGCTCATCAGTGAAGCTTCCTACTCAACGTGAAGTCTCCACAGAACATGGTACCGCTGGTATGCAATATCATTGCAAAATGACATCAGCAGGTCCTTGGTCAAAGTATGCCCAGCCTGAAGGCCATGGTCTTCTTGGTTCTTCCTCTGAATATAAAAGTGAAATAGGCACTATTTCTAAGGAAGGCACTCTTACAAAGAAAAAGAAGAAAAAACTGGCTGCTAAAAACAGGTTCATATGTGTGTCTACAAACAAGAAATCGCGCAAGAAAAACTGTTCCAAAGCTAATACTCATTCAGGAGAAATTACCTTAAAACCACCACAAGTTTAAAGTGGAGGTTCCCCCTAAAAAAAATTTTCTAACACTACATTGAGAAGACTGATTACACTGCGGGTATGCTGTTTTTTTTGTTTTTTTTCGTACATACCTCGATATCGCCGTTTCATCCCTCTGCTTCCGGGTATCATTCTAGCGGGGCTGGGCGTTCCTAGTTGATTGACGTTCCTCCGACCGACGCATACTTGACGTCACGACTTTCCGATAGAAGCCGAACGTCGCTGCGCAGGCGCCGTATAGAGCCGACTCTATACGGCGCCTGCGCAATGACGTTCGGCTTCTGTCGGAAAGTCGTGACGCGCAGTATGCGCCGGTCGGAGGAACGTCAATAAACTAGGTCCAGCAAGAATCATACCCGGAAGCCGAGGGATGAAACGGTGATAACGAGGTATGTACGGGAAAAAAAACCAGCATACCCGTAGTGTAATCAGTCTTCTCAATGTAGTGTTAGATTTTTTTTTTTTTAGGGGGAACCACCCCTTTAATCCTATGCTATTTGTTAAAGGGAGGACGGGATTTTGTTTAAAATAGAAGTGCCGCATTACAAAAAAGTCTACATACACCTTTGTGGATGAAGCATCGGTCTGATGCTGCAGCTGACCCCCCCCCCCTTGCTCTAAGACTGAGAACTGAGTGATCAGATGACTGCAGATCACTCAGTTCTCGGTCTTCACCAAGCAGAGAGAAGTCACTGTCAGCCACCTGCTCTCTGCTCTGCCCATCCAACACCCACTGAAGTGCGGGCCTGTGGAAGGAGTGGAGGCGACTGGCTCATGCTCTTAGAAGCTGATCCAGCTGCTGGTCAGGCCTCTGGGTGGATCCTGACAATATGGTCAGGACCCTTCCAGAGGCTGGAGCAGCTCTGTGATGTCAGCTGGCAGTAGACTTTAGCCCGCTGTCAGCTGAATTCGGGCCAGAGAAGTGCAGAGCTAAGTGCACTCCCGTGACTGACATGACAAGTATGGCCAGAAGAGCTTTGGCCATACTTCTCTTTTAAAATGAAACCCAATATTTGTATTGTTTGGGAAAGGATTAAACGTTTTTATTTATTATTTTATTGCTGCCTAGGTTCAATTGGCGAGATTTGCATTCACTTCCTGTCCTGGTGACTACACAGGATATAAGAGGAAATCTGCACATGGGATATAGAAAGGAAAAAGGCTAAAGTTTTACAACATCTACATTCTTATCAAAATTTTAAATATTTTTACTTGAATTTCACTTTAACTATTCTGTTCCTGAGTTGCCTTCTGACGAAGGATAGTTTTTTCCCTCTCTATAAGTATATGGAGTCCTGGCCACACATGCTCAAGGAGCACAGAGCAAAACTGTGATTATTATCAAGAAATTGTCTGGGGTGCTAGGCACCTGAACAGTAAATATATCTGATAGGATGCAGTCGCTGTTCGGCCAACAGTTTTCCACCCGGCTGATTTTTTTCAGTCAACTTTTGTGGAGCAGGGGTGGTGGCAACAAAGCCACCCATGGCTTGAGTTTTAGCTGATACAGTAGGATTCAGATGAAGTTCCAGCTGTGTATGGCCAGTTTAGAGATAAAGCTGTACTTTAATTATAGTTAAAGCGGAGTTCACCCGAAAAAAGTTTTTTTAACATTAGATTGATGCTCGTTTTGGGCAGCAGAATTGGGTGTTTTTTTTAAAAAACGAAGCAGTACTTACCGTTTTAGAGATAGATCTTCTCCGCCGCTTCCGGGTACGGTCTTTGGGACTGGGCGTTCCTATTTGATTGAAAGGCTTCCGACGGTCACATACATCGCGTCACGAGTAGCCGAAAGAAGCCGAACATCGGTGCGGCTCTATACGGCGCCTGCGCACCGACGTTCGGCTACTTTCGGAAAATCGTGACGCGATGGATGCGACCGTCGGAAGCCTGTCAATCAAATAGGAACGCCCAGTCCCATACCCGGAAGCGGCGGAGAACATCGCTCTCTAAAACGGTATGTGCTGCTTAATTTTTAAAATAAACACCCGATTCTGCTTCCCAAAATGAGCCTCAATCTAATGTTAAAAATTGAGTTTTTGGGTGAACCTCAACTTTAAATATAAGTTATGTTTTTAAACTGTTGTTAATAACAAGGAAGCAAAGTAAAGGGAGTCCCGTGGAAGCTTCAAGTCGGAGTTGTAGCTTACAAAGGGCTGATGACTCTCTCCTTGGTACCATTTAACAGAGCTGGGTTCCTGATTTTCTTAACATAATCTGTTGCCCATTTTTTAAACATATGTTCTTACGGGTATAACCCATTTGGTAACCTAGGCCATTTCCCACCCTCCATCTCCTTACTTATGCAGAAAGAACCCCCTCTCACATTTACATGACACTATTTTTGGGCTCACATGGCTATCGTTACCAGTGCTTAGCCCATGGCTGCAGGATAAAACCTGTTAGCGGCAGTGATGATGATTGAGTGCCCATGCCTGAGCATCAATATCTCTTCCCTCACCTAAATTCCTGCCTTCAGTGCCAGGATGAACATGATCCCAGAACTGCTGTTGACAAAGTGTAAAGTTTGTTGGGTTCTTGAGGAGAGGATTAAGGGTGGAAAATATGTTGGGTTAAAAATCTGTTCAGCTCCTTACCCGTTATAAAAATCTGTTCAGCTCCTTACCCGTTATAAAAATCTGTTCAGCTCCTTACCCGTTATAAAAATCTGTTCAGTTTTAAAGTGATTGTAAAGTGTATTGTTTTTAAAACATGTTATACCCTGTTTCTCCCTACCCGGAAAATAAGACCTAGCGTGAGTTTCTGGGATGGCTGCAATATAAGCCCTACCCCAAAAATAAGCCCTAGTGTGTTTTTTGTAGCCAGAATTAATATAAGACCCAGTCTAATTTTTGGGGAAACACGGTACTTCCCTGCTCTGTGCAATAAAATTGTACAGAGCGGCCCGATCCTCCTCTCTTAGGGTCCCCCACTGGCACTATTGGATCCTCCTCTTCTCAGTGTGCCACCATAGAAAGCCGCTTCCTATGGTGGCACACCTGTGAGCTTGATCCCAAACCACACTGCCTTGGTCCATAGTCCATAGCAGGCACAACTCCCCCCCTCCCCGCCAGTCGGTCGGTCACCAGCCCCACACTTACCCCATCCAGCTCGCGGGCAGCGCTTCCTCCGGGTGGTGGGTGGCGGCTTCACCCTGTGTCTCCTCCTCCTCCTGGGCTTCACGGCAGCTTCCCCTGCGTCTTCTCCCTCCTCCTCAGTGGCCAATAGGATCGCTTCTCCTCTCGGCCAATCGGGTGACATGTCTCAGGACCCGCCTCCTGATTGGCTGGGAGGAGAATCAGGAAGACAATAGTGAATATTCATTTGCTATTGTCACACAATTTGGTGGGCTTGGGGTGCAGTGCACTGCTTCCAGAGCCCACCCTTTTTTAAAGCCAATTAGAGTCTCAAACCTGTGTTTCGAAAAAAAACATTGGAATCCATGCGTCCGGCGCCCTACATGTAGATTAGGAGCATGGATAAGGGCGGTGGCTAGAGTTGCCACCTCATCCCTTTAAAAAGGAACACATATGAATTACACAGGTTCTGAGGTTAATTTAATGCAGGAAAGGCACCAAATGAGTCTAATTACCTCCTTAATTAGCCACAGAACCTGTGTAATTAATATGTGTTCCTTTTTAAAGGGATGAGGTGGCAACCCTAGCGGTGGCGCCCCTGCACCCCATATGAGCGGGCCGCCACTGATCCATAGACAGACAGCGAGGCCCGGCCCTGTCCCCCACTCATTTATCACAGAATTTTACTGACAGTAAAGCCTGTGAGAATGGGGAGAGCCGCTACAGACGGGCACAGTGCTGGATCAAGTGAGGGCTCAAGTAAGTATAAGGGGGATGGTGAGTGGGTGATACTAATACCATTTTTTTTTTTATCTTAATGCAGGGAATAAATAAGGTAATGTTTAGGTTTTAGAACCACTTTAAAGCCCACAACATCTGATCAGTGTGCTTCAGGTGCTAAATCCTCCAGCAGCACATATTGGGATCAAGTGCTGCATCAAAGACCCTCTGTATTGGATCGTTATCATTTAAAGTTACATGAGCAGATTTTGTTTACAGCTTGCTCTCAGATTATATTTGTTTTAATAAAAATGTTTGTTTTCAAATAAAGTTTTTTATGAATCAACTTAAATTGCCAGAGAATGTCAGAAGCTAACACCATTGTATGCGCAAAAGACACTTTTGCGTTTTTCTAAACATGTATTTCTAGTTCATTAGGGGACACAGGATTCAGTTAATCAAAGACAATAGGGAGGAATTGTAGACAGCGGTATTTGTAGATGCTGTGTCCACTTTATCAAGAGATATAAGGAGGTGTTAGTATAGGCATATTGCATTATGCCAGTGGTCTTCAAACTACGGCCCTCCAGTTGTTCAGGAACTACAATTCCCATCATGTCTGTGAATGTCAGAATTTTACAATGCCTCATGGGATGTGTAGTTCCGCAACAGCTGGAGGGCCGTAGTTTGAGGATCACTGCATTATACCATGAATATACAGGTACAGGTATTCCACTCCTCTTCCCGGAGGGGCCTGCCAAGCTACACAGTGAGGTTCTAATATAGAGATGTAATGGTAAACATGGCCACTAGATGTCACTCTTCCAAAGAGTCAGACAGAATACATGTTCTTATTGATGTCCAGAACTTAGCACACCTGAAGATCTTGGGATCATCTTCACTGCCTTAGGGTTGCATGCATAGACCAAGGGCCGGATTCAGATACATTGCAGTATCTGCCGGCGCGGCGTAACGTATGTCAGATACGTTACGCCGCTGTAACTTTGGGCGCAAGTTCCGTATGCAGAAAGAACTTGCGCCCTTAGTTACGGCGGCGTAACGTATGTGTGGCGGCGTAAGCCCGCCTAATTCAAATGGGGATGTTGTGGGCGTGTTTTATTCAAATTTAAGATGACCCCACGTATTTTACGTTTTTTGTGAACGGCGCATGCGCCGTTCGTGAAAGAATCCCAGTGCGCATGCTCGAAATTACGCCGCAAAGCCTCATTGGTTTTAACGTGAACGTAACTTACGCAAAGCCCTATTCACGAACGACTTACGCAAACAACGTAAAATTTTCAAAACTCGGCGCGGGAACGACGTCCATACGTAACATTAGCTACGCCTCATATAGCAGGGGTAACTTTACGCCGGAAAAAGCCTAATGTAAACGACGTAAAAAAATGCGCCGACCGGACGTACGTTTCTAAATCGGCGTAAATACCTAATTAGCATATTCCTTGCGTAACTATATGGAAGCGCCACCTAGCGGCCAGCGTAAATATGCAGCCTAAGATACGACGGTTTAAGACACTTACGCCGGTCGGATCTTAGGGAAATCTATGCGTAACTGATTCTCTGAATCAGGCGCAAAGATACGACGGCCCGCACTCTGAGATACAACGGCGTATCTGGAGATACGCCGTCGTATCTCGTATCTGAATCCGGCCCCAAGTGTGTACTCTTAAACCAACATGTCTCAGCCTAAACGGTGTCTAAACCCAAAAACAAAAATAGATAGTATTGCAGCGTACTGGTCTTTAGATGTGATTTCCATTTGGGTTTTTCTTTTTTAACACTTTTCCCCCCTTTATTTTACTCCAGTAGTTTTGTCATTAACTCACTTCCTGTCCTAAGCTGTCAACAGCACTGAACAGTGTTGTCACATTTGGACAGGGAGTGTGTTAGGACTACAGAAGAGCTCGTTCACAGGGGCGATTACATCCGTGCCCTGCATAGGACTGTCTTTTACCATCAATGGGATACCCAGGTGTTGCATGCATCCTCATGCCCGTAGTCCTATTGTTGTCTATTGGGATACAGCAGCTGCTCGGTGTGTCCCAATATGACATCTGTGTGACTGCGGGTCCCCAAACTCGCCCTGTGTGTTTAGGGCCTGCACCCGCACACACCCACACAGATGTCTAATTGGGACACAGCGGCTATAGGCTATACATAGTGCTTTGGAATTTATAAGGGAAAATACACTCAAGGGGAGCCTCCCAGATGCCCAGACTATATGGGGAGTAGTGATAAGATAGTGTAGGACTTGTTGTCACCCTTGTTCCACACAGTAATGCAAGGCTTTCTCCCTGGTGTGGAGTGTCATGTTCGCCCCCTCCTTTTGACTACAGGAGAGTCAGGATGCCCACTAATACACAGCTCCTTTCTCTATCTGCAACTTGGGGAGCGTCCTGACTCTCCTGTAGTCCAAGGGAGGGGGCGAGCATGACACTCCACACCAGGGAGAAATCCTTGCATTACCGTGTGGAGTTACAGACAGAAGAACAGGAAGTGAGGATTTCTCAGAAGAAATAAGGACATTTAAAAGCAAAATCGAAGGATAAGGTAAGTGAAGGAGGACTGCACTAAGGTAAAGGAAGCTATTTAAAGCGGGGGTTCACCCAAAAATCAACTTTCTGTCACAAGATCCAGCATACTGCTGACATCTGCAGTAAGCTGGATTTTCTACACGGCAGGCGCCGTATGCAGCCGAGAGTCACATCGGCTATTTCCGGATGGCGTGATGCGCTATCCAAGCCCATCAATCAACTGCGCTTGATTTAGGAACGCCTACTCCCCGAAGGATTTCCCGCTCGGAGCCGGAGAAAAATTGTACCTTTACAACCCCTTTAAGGTGAAAAAACTTCTGTTAGTCCCCAGCCCCCCTGTTTTACTTACCTAAGCCCAGGAATATCCCACGGCGAGGATGCACAGTCTCTGCCCTGGGTTCTCGGCTCTTGATTGGATAGATTGATAGCAGCGCAGCCATTGGCTCCCGCTGCTGTCAATCAAATCCAATGACGCGGGAACAGGGCTAAGTCCTACATTTGGCGGCTATGGACGCCAAATGCTGGACACGGGAGCGCGCCCGCAAGGTAAGAGAGCGCTTCTCCTAGGGTAAGGTGACTAGATTTTTAAAATGAAATCCAGGGACATCTTTTTTTTTACTAGTAATGGTGGCAATCAGCAACTCTCTGCCCGTCGCCACCAGCTCACAGCCTGTCAAGTCCCATTCTCCGGGCCCCGGCTACTACCGGGTGGGGAGCGGAGGAAGATCACTCCACTGGGGAAGGCAAGGTGATAGGCAGGCGGCTGGCCGGAACTTGAGCCAAGGCAGAAGAACATGCGAGCGGAGCTGAATGGGCATGTGCCCAAAACTGAAGAAATATTCCCTCCGCTCCGACCAGCACATGAGTATCAGAAAGGGGCACAGATAATGAAAAAAATACACCCCCCTAAGCAGGGGTCAAGTCCTGGGGAAAAAAGTGTGGGAACTCCCACCCAAGATCCTCTCCCCCACCAAAAAAAAAGATACGCTCATATGCATAATTACTAAACTGCATGTTTTTTTTTCCGATCCACTGTACCTTAGTAAATCTTTCTAAATCCTGCGATAACTCGCGGCAGACCTCCCCAATGTCTCCTGGGAACAATGACAAAAGCTCCCAGGAGACATTGCGGCATTGAGGAAGTGACGGAATACCCGCACACTACCCGATGAATCCATATACAGGAAGCGGCCAGTAACATAAAGGATTACTAAGGTTCGCCTGCCCCTGACAGTGACTCGAGCTGGGCATCGCCGCTTAGTGAAGGATTGTCTCGGCTGCTATAGTCCTGCAAAGGGAACTGCGTTCCTGCTGTGAAAAAAGTGCAGGAACTCCGTTCCCACGTGTTCCCGCAGGACTTGAGCCCTGCCCCTAAGCTAGTATGAGCAGCAGAGCAGGGTGGGGGGGGGGGGTGGAATTCAGATTTTTTTTTTTATAATTCTGCACTGACTGTCTTTGAAATTGTCCCTGTTCAAATCCAATCCGGGGACAAAACTGGGGACAGACTTGGTCCAGGGACAGTGTCCTCTATCCAGGGACTGTCCCTGGAAACCGGGGATGTCTGGTCACCCTATCCTAGGGGGGTTGTATGATGGGGGAGGAGTCAAGAGACCCGCCGGGGGACCCCAGAAGACGAGGTTCGGGGCCACTCTGTGCAAAACGAACTACACAGTGGAGGTAAGTATGACATGTTTGTTATTTAAAAAAAAAAAATCTAACCTTTAGTGTCACTTTAAAGAGGGAGTTCACCCTAAAAATAACTTTTTACCCTAAGGCCCCATACACACGATAGAATCCATCCGCTGAAAAATCCCAGCGAATGGGTTTCAGCGGATAGATCCTATGGTGTGTACACTCCAGCGGATCTGTTTCCGCGGATATTTATCCCCTGGGATGGATTTCCAGCGGATAAATATTTGATGACATGCTATCAAATCTATCCGCTGGAATCCATCCCAACGGATGGATCCGCTGGTCTGTACAGACTCACCGGATCCATCCGTCCGAAGGGATCCCCCCGCATGCGTCGTAATGATTTGACGCATGCGTGGAATTCCTTATATGACAGTGTCGCGCACGTCGCTGCGTCATAATCGCGGCGACGGCACGACACGTCATCGCCAGAGGATTTTGGCGCGGATTTCGATTCGATGGTGAGTACACTCCATCGCATGGAAATCCGCGCAAATCCTCAAGAGGATTTATCCGCGGATACGGTCCGCTGGACCGTATCCACGGATAAATCCTCTCGTGTGTATGGGGCCTTAGATTGATGCTCATTTTGTCTAGGGGAATCGGCTAGTATTTTTAAAATCTAAGCTGTACTTACCGTTTTAGAGAGCGATCTTCTCCGCCGCTTCCGGGTATGGGTCTTCGGGACTGGGCGTTCCTATTTTGATTGACAGGCTTCCGACGGTCGCATCCATCGCGTCACGAGTAGCTGAAAGAAGCGGAACGTCGGTGCGTCGCTATACTGCGCCTGCGCACCGACGTTCGGCTACTTTCGGAAAATCGTGACGCGATGGATGCGACCGTCGGAAGCCTGTCGGAAGACTGTCAATCAAAATAGGAACGCCCAGTCCCGAAGACCCATACTCGGAAGCGGCGGAGAAGATCGCTCTCTAAAAAGGTAAGTACTGCTTCGATTTAAAAAAAAAAGCTGATTCCCCTAGACAAAATGAGCATCAATCTAAGGGTAAAAAGTTGTATGTCCGGGTGAACCCCCGCTTTAAGTAAATATCTCCTAAACTGTATATGTTTAGGAGATATTTACTATAACTAAAGGTAAGCTTTATATAGGCTTACCTTTAAGCACAAATCAACCAAAACACCTTTTACTAACACTTTAACATAGCTTGTCTTTGATTTTTTCTTTCTTTCAATATTCAAAACTACAGTACAGCCTAGCTCAGACTACACAAACATGGCCGCCATAGGACTCCAGCACACTAGATCTAGTATATCATCGCTCTAGTGCCAGAAATACAGCCTAGCTCAGACTACACAAACATGGCCGCCATAGGACTCCAGCACACTAGATCTAGTATATCATCGCTCTAGTGCCAGAAATAAAATATACAGAAGGAGCTCTCTGATTGGTTCGTGTATTCTCGCGAGGCTTTGTGACCGGCATTGAAATTGAACACAAACGTGAAGCGCTCGTTGTAGTGACTGAATTTGTGGTGGTTGTAGCGGAGATTATCGTTGACCGGCGGCGGGTGACGTCACCATGGTAAGGGCGCGAAGTCACATGCGAACTGTGTCTGCTGGGGGTCTAATGAGAGGATTTGCTGAGACTTGTAGTACTCACGAGTCAGCCATTTGCTCGGCCTAGCAGTTCACTATGGGGCTTATTTCTAGAGTAGGAGTAGGTTGGCTGCTGTCAGCCCTGAGCTACTCAGGAGGAGGATATTCATTCATTCTAAAGTCAGCCTATTCCATTGTAATGGTGGGATAGGACGCTAGTCAGGTTTGTGTTACTGTCTGTATCCTGTTTAACCACTTCTGGACCACCCGTGTACATTCACTGCGGCAGGGTGGGCCATTAGCGTGAAATCACGTACCTGTCTGTCATGGATTCACTGTAATTGGACACACCAGGAGCCAATCGGCGAGTCCGGCAGATGTAATGTTTCGATGGCAGAACGGTGGTGTTCTGCTGATGAGTGTCCCCCTGGCGAATAATTTCCCCCCTGTATGGTGCAGCGCTCTAGCAAACAGCTGTCGAAAATTACCGAACATGAAGAGCTGAGAATCGGCTGTAGCTTGCACCTGCGCAAATAAAGCGGAGGACCCCCGAAATGTTTTTTTTTTAAAAGCCAGCAGCTACAAATACTGCAGCTGCTGACTTTTAAAAAAAATTAACACTTGCCTGTCTAGCGTGTCGGCAGACGAGGGTGGGCAAACGCTCGGTCCCCGGATGCTGCCGCCACTCTTTCCTTTTTGCAAATGGACAACAGTTCATCATGGTTGCGGAGCCCTATTATTATTATTATTATTCCGGATTTATATAGCGCCAACAGTTTACGCAGCGCTTTACAATATAAAAGGGAGACAATACAGTTACAATACAATAAAATGCTCAGAAGAGCTTACAATCTAATAGGGTGGGGCAGGTGGTACAAAAGGTTGCAACTGTGGGGAATGAGCTCATGGAAGTGGTAAAAGATTAGTTGGAGACGGGATAGGCTTCCCTGAAGAGGTGAGTTTTCAGGGATCGCCTGAAGGTAGCAAGAGTAGGGGATAGCCGGACAGGTTGAGGTAGGGAGTTCCAGAGGATGGGAGAGGCTCTGGAGAAATCCTGGAGACGAGCATCGTGGTCAGTTTACGTGCCTCGTCACCTGCAGCTCTCCTTTATCATACTCTGTGCTCCTGTGTCCCCTGCCTGTCAGCTAGTGACAGTCCCCACCCCTCCACTCCTGTTGCTCTCATAACTGTTTAAAATGTACATCATGCTGCTGGTTCCCTAATGACGGCTGCTCTTATCTCTCTTTCATGGCCAGAGAGGAGAGCTGGCACTCGGCACTGACTATTAGAGACCTACAAAATGCCAGGGGCTGAACTGGCTCATTCTGATCCACATATCTGTAAAGTCTTTCAGATGACCCTTTAACAAGTTTGCCAAATAAGTTATTTAATATTGAATGATGAAACGCAGTGTTAAGCTATGTGAACACATTCTGAAATATTTGACATTAATTTGTCTGCATTGTGTTTTTTTTTTTTTTTTTCCCCCTACAGTTGTTTTACTCTTTCTTCAAATCCCTTGTGGGCAAGGATGTTGTAGTAGAGCTGAAGAATGACTTGAGGTGTGTATTCTCTTCATTGACGTATTCTTCGCCCTTTTTTTATGGAAAATTCATGGTGGTGCAAAGGATTTTGCCTAATGGTGAACGTGTGCATTGTCCATGCAGGGGGAAAAAAAATGGGCTCACCCCAACATGTTTACTTTGTGATATTACCCTGCTGCCCCCCACGTTAAAAAAACACATGTTCAGAGCAAAAGGATTGGTTGTAATGCCCATATGCTAAACATGTGCATCACTGGGCAGCCAACATTTCTGTTCAGAGACCAAGCTGTGAAAGAAAACCTCGTCCTCACTTATGCTCAGTACCAGTGGGCAATCAGTAATGCAATGGGGCCCCCCAGGCATGCAGAACCAATTAAGGGGATGCAGGACAGAGTGGCTAAGGTCGTCTTGTTTTTTGTTTTGTTTTTCGCTGTTCTGCAGGGCATGCTGCTACACTTATCTTTTGGGGTTGCTTACATTAGGCAAATAGATCTAATGTCTCCCAGTAGTGGAGGTTATGTGATCTCAGTCCTGTGACAATGCAAAGCTTCACGATTAAGACACTTAGGCCCCATGCACACGAGACGCTGGTAAACTCGAGTTCAGATGCATTTGGGCATTTTTTTTCAACTGCCCCTGAACACATTTAATGTTCTATGTGTCCATGCACACATTCACGTTTTTTTGGGTTTTAAAGCAGTTGGGTTTAGACGCAAAGTTTTTGCGTTTCAAAGCTTTGGGAGGGTCTACAATGTCTTTGTTATGAACGCTGATAGCCGCAAACGCAGCAAAACGCCGCAAAATTCACGGCAAAAACTGGCGTTTTAAATGCCGGTTTTTGCCTTTGAAAACTTGAGTTTACATGTGTTTGCATTTGCTTCTCGTGTGCATGGGGCCTAAAGCTCCACCTGCTGTCTGGATTGATGAGCTAATATTTTTGTTTCATATTTCACACTTGCCTGCTCTTCTGTCTTGTAACTAATTAAACTTGTGTCCTATTCCAGTATCTGTGGTACACTGCATTCAGTTGATCAGGTAAGACTGATTTATTTTTTTGGGTTGTATTTGAACTATTATTGTAGCCTTTTTAATAGAACTGTGTGATTTCCCGGGAAGTCCAAGATGATGTTTGGATTAGGATATTTATCTTGGTTATGTGTGCAGTCTTCCTTTTTTACAAGTAAATATTTGAAGTATTACTGAAGGCAAAACTTTATTTTTTATTTTTTTAGAGTGGATGGGAACTAGCATAGTGGTCAGGTGCGAGTGTGCATGTTTTTATGTCCCAGTCTGGGAGATTCACTCTCTCCATTTGTCGTGGTGACCATTATGAAATTAATTGAAAGAAAATCCCCAAGTTTTGAATGGTCACACCAGCAGGAATAGAGGGGGTAATCTTCTGGGGGGGGGGGGGGGGTTCTTTTTCTTCTGTGGCTGTGGGACAGGAAGTGAAGGGGGTGTCTCCCCAGTGGGTGAAAGATGGCAGAACCTGACAGGGGTTTAGCCATCTCTTATGCCTCTTTACACAATGCCGAGGCCTGTAGCCCATGAATGGACTGCTGCATCCCCAAACATATATATGGACTGCCTGCACATGCCACCTGGCAGCTCAAAGCCACATAAACGCACAGCCTATTCATAGGCTATGGGCCTCTGCGTCCACGTGAATGGACTCCTTGCTCTATGCAAAAGGAAAATAAAGTGTGCCCTTTTAGTTTAATACATGACGCTGGATTCCCAAAACGCACATTTTGACTAAATAAAACACAAAAATCAATGCTTGCTTTGTGGATTGTCCTTTCTGATTAAAACTTCACAACTGACACTGCTTATATAGGATAGGTTACCCCTTTGACTCGTTCAATTTAACTAACTTTTTCCGATGGAAGTCCTCCATCAGTAGCAAACTATTTTCTCAAATTTTCTTGTTTTCCTGTTTTATATGCTAATGCAGTATAATACTTTTGCATTTTTTTTTTCTCTAGTACCTAAACATCAAACTGACAGATATCAGTGTGACAGACCCAGAGAAATATCCTCATATGGTGAGTCCCAGTTGTCCTAACGCCCCATGCACAGCTGTCTGCCCATCTGTAGCGGTGCATTTATTAATCCTGAGTCCATACCAATACCATACCTGAAGCTTGTAAGCAGTGTGTGCCACACAAAGCTTTTAAGGGCTAGGTCACATAATGGACAGCTAGCTACCATAACCCCGGTACCCTCCAAGAGCAGGCAGTCCACTTTCAGATGGGCTTTCTCTGCAGCGGAATCAATGCAAGATCACTTTTATCTGAGACGGGAGATGCGCCCCCCCCCTGAACAAAGTTTTTTTTTATATATATATATATATATATATATATATATATATATTTTACCACGTTCGTATAGGATACATACACAACGGTCAACATAAGTATGTTGCATTCTATACAGATACATTTTAGGTTATAGATCAGTCGTGAAAGGTCAGCAAGAGTACACAATAAAGGTGTTGAATATTGGCATGCATCAGAGTATTTATTTCAGGTGCAGGTTTCTGATTCTTGGAGCCAGCGGTCCCATATTTTATTATATTTAGCGGGACAACCTTGATTGGCATAGTTGCCCTACCCTACTTCTTGTAGGGTAGGGCAACATTTACATCCACCTACCAGTCTGAGAAGGTGGGGGGTAAAGGTCTTATCCATTTTCTAGCTATAACCTTCCTGGCTGAAAACAGGGTTTCGTGGAGGAATATCTTGTTGAATTTGTCGATTAGTGTCGGGAAATATCCTAAGTAGGCACTGTTTAGGGTCTAGTGCTATTGGGGAGCCCATGGTGTCATGCAGGAAGGTTATTATTTGTGTCCATAAGCCTTGTGTTTTAGGACAAGTCCAAATAATGAGATGTGGGGGGGTGGGGTCACCTCCTGGCCACACAATAGGCACACAGTGGAATGTCCACGTTTTTATATCAGCCACCCTGAGGGGGTGAGATATGCCTGGTAAAGTATGTAATACTGGGAAAGCCTATCAGTTTGGGAGAGACACTGCCTTACGGGACTCAGTGCCTCCTCCCATTCCTTGTCCTCCATTGGTACCAACGGTCAAAGGGTCAAAGGCTAGTTTGGTAGCGACAGGAGTAGAGCATACTGTAGAAGGTCAAGGTATGTCTTAAAGCTACTGTTTGGGACAAAAGTACCATCCACTTGTAATGCTCACCAAAAGTATTGTAGCCTTTCCTTCTGCTTTAGGAAGTGGAATAAAACATGATTGAGGAAAGTGTTGGCCAAATGCCAAAAGATATTTAATGGTAGAAAACCTTTTTAGAGGAAATGCTTAGGGAGAAGGATTGGATACTGTAGGCAGTTAACATGTCCTTTTCAAAATGCTAGTTACCTGGCTGTCAGGACCCTGGAGTCCTGACTTTACTCCAACTTTCCTGTTTAGTGACTCTGTAGTGGAGCCAGACATGGATGGACAGAATTTTCAAAACCAAATAGATTTTTTTTTTTTTTCTGGTGAACTGTCAGGATGGCGGTTGCATTGCAGTTCCTGTTCCTGACCAGGAGCATCTTTGTGTTGCTGCAGCTGTTATTTTGTTTGTTTGTCTTGGCCCCTCCTTTTTGTGTCTTGGCCCCTAATACTTTTTTGCTTTCTTGAACAGCTGTCTGTGAAGAACTGCTTTATCCGGGGCTCAGTGGTGCGCTATGTCCAGCTTCCGGCTGACGAGGTGGACACTCAGTTACTCCAGGACGCAGCAAGGAAGGAGGCTGTGCAGCAGAAACAGTGATCTACTGGGGCAAATTTTTTTGAGCCCATACAAGGACTCCCTGCTACTGTTGCCTTTGTTTTAAGGCTGTTTAATCCCTTATTTTTCCCGATAGATCACATTTAAGTATTTGGGCAATGGAAAATGTTCCTAAAAACTTGTCTACATTTTGTTTGCAGGCTCTTGTGTTCACCTGCTATTCTCTAAAGGTGAAATGATAATACCATTATTGTGACTTTTATGTTTTTCACTTCTGCTTTATTGGTGGGCTTCTCCCACTGTTGGCTCTTGCAACACTGACACCAGCAGATGAAACCTGGGTAGTGCACTCAAGCCAGGCTTTCATTTCTTTTTACACCTTCGTTGGTTATTGTGCTAGAAGAATGCTGAGACTTTTCAGAATTCTTCAGTTTTGTTCTGCAGGCTGGTACAGATGTTTTTTCTTTGTTGATGGGCTTTGGGTGGAACCCTGAATCTCTGGAGCCATAGGTGTTTATCTACTAAAGGCAAATGGGCTAGTTTTGCAAGAGAATTTTCTCTTTAGCTTAGTGAGTTAGGTGAAACTTGCTGACTTTAATCATCCAAAATTTAATGCGATTGGGTGTTCTTTTATAAAGGGCTTTTCACCACAAAGCAAAGAGAAACATCCCTTGCAAAAAGACCAACCTCAAGGTGCCAATTCAGCCTAAAAAAAAATGTATTTTATTTTTCCTCAAAGGGAACTGTCATTAATATTGGGACAAAGTAAAGCCAACAGGCTTAAGAACCATTTGTTGGGATGCAGCAAACTCATTTTGTTTTTTGTAATGTTAAAAGGTTTTCAGAGACATGCCTGTCTGGGGCGAACACACTTCTTTTTTTAATATATTAAAATACTGTTTGGATATCACCAGGCCTGCTGTATTCATTGTCTAGCTCTAAAATGCCCAAACCTTACCTAGATATTTTACAATTCTACAGCTGTGTGACATATCCTATATGACAAGGGATCGTGTGCTATGAGAATTTGATGCCTGCTTTATCAATCGCCATCTACACACCAGTGGTCTCTGTTCACCACTGATGATAAAGGAAGCCTGCACTTTTTAAAAATAACCCTTCATAGTTTTTTTTTGCTCTAAATTAAAACTGTAGACCTGACTATTATTGGTCTTATGTTTTGTGTGCAAGACCATGTTTGGTCATATATTGGTCCCTTTACAGAAATAGAAAGCACTCTTTGGGTAAATGCCATTTGTACATGTCAGTCCTATCCATGCATATCCTATTTTGGCATTCATGGCAAGTATATTCTGAACTAGAAAAACATGTGAGTTGTCCACTAGTGATGTCTCATGCTGCAAAATGCTAATACTTGGCTGCCATGCTGGACCGCTGACATCAATGTTCTGGGTAACACAAAGTGCACAAGATCTGTATTTACATAAATTGTCCTAATACTTTTTAATTGGTATTAAAGCTAGTGGCTCAGCTAGCATTTTCAGAAGTCTGTCAGCAATGGTTTACTTCAAAGGCTTGCTTACACTTCCCAGGTACCCCTTTTTTTTGTTTTTCCCTCTGTACTCCACTTTTTTTATTGTAGAGGTAAGTTGCATCATATGCACGCACTGTTGCATGCTGTTCTTTTAAACAGCGAGCGGTGGCTCCTTTAATCATTTGATACCTGCTGCATTAACAAGTGTTTGTAGTAAAAAAGTTTTTCCCCTGGCCTGTCTTCATGCTGCAGGTCAGCGCCTTTGACCCCTTTAGGACCACCCATAACTTAACTAATATGTATGCTGACATGAAAATACGCCAGGAAAGGGAAATTACAATGGCTATTTTATAACATTTATTCATATTCTTGGCTAGTTCATGTTGGCATATTTTGAAATGTAGCACGCAGTAAGATGAGGGAGGGCAAGAAGACCCCTGAATGTGGCTTAAAATTTTATGAGAAGACCTGGCTGTTAAAACTAGTACCCTTAAAGGAGGGCAGCAATGTCCACAAAATTGTGACTCCTGAGGGTAGTGGATGAAGTCCAAATTGCAGTTTTACAAAAATCTTCTGTTGAAACTTTGACATAAGCTGCCCAGGATGCTGCTACATATATTCTAGAATAAGCCCTAATGCATCTCATGGCAGCTGCATACTTCTTCGGCCCCTTCAGTAGAAGGAAATGGTTCTTCACTCCCCTAAAAGTGCTCACTTGCTGCAGGTAGGTTGAAACAAGTAAAGTAGATTTAACAGGTTGACCTCTACTCAGTCTGCTGGGAAGATGGGGAACACTTGACTTCAGTTTTGATGAAAAGGCATAGGGGTGACACTCAAGACCACCTTTCCTGGTGCCTAACCATGGCTGCATACCAATGGTTGGTGGCTCTGCCCTTGACCAACCCAGAGGACCACTTAACTCTATAAAAACAAAGTTGTCCCCCCCCCCCCTCTCTTAGGCATTCTTGTAACTAGTCTTCAGAACTTTAAGGATTATAGAAGGTAGGGTGTATGCTGCCATGGGTAGGCTCCAGGAAAGGAAAATTACGGAAAGTGAGTGTTTTCCTGGTGCCTCCATGGCAGCATACCAATGGTAAATAACTCGCCTACAGGGAGGGTACTGCAATAATAAAATTGTATTAAGTTTACAGAACTGATAGTTCCAGAGTGACATTAAGGTGTTGAAGGATGACCAACTAGCTGCTCTGCAAATTGTCTGAGACCTGAGCCAAAGCTGCCCAAGGGCAAGTAATTCCCCGCGTTGAGTGTGCATTCACCACCTTTGGGACTGGAAGACCACTAGTTCGATATGCCTTTTGGATTAGTTTCACGATCCAGCTGGCCAACGTTTTGGAGGCTGCGCTTCCCTTTTTTCGCGCCCTTGGGAATAACATAGACGTTGGTCCTTGCGGAACTGTTGTGTGTTCTAAGTAACACCTCAGGGATTTGGCTACATGTAATTCGTGTCGTTTTGAGGAAGTTGGATCTTCCCCGAAGGCCGAAAGAACCCATTCCTGGTTGAGATGGTAGACTGAAGGCACTTTGGGGACAAACTCATGAATAGGCTGCAGGACTACCCTGTCCGGAAAAAAGGTGATGTAGGGTTCCTGTGCCCCTAGAGCTTGAATTTCTGACACCCTATGCCCTGAAGTGATAGTGATCAGGAAGACTTTTTTTTTCCAGGTAATATCCTCCAATGCACATTCTTCTGTGGGTGCAAAGGGAGGGCTTGCTAAGGCATTGAGGACCACTGTCAGGTCCCATTTGGGATATAATGTCTTCCTGGGAGGATTTAATCTCAGGACTGCTTTCAGGAAACGGTCCACTACTAGGGTGGTTCAGAGCCCAGTGTGTGTCCGTCGAGGCTGAAACCTGAACCTTCAGCTTGCTATGACCTAAGCCTAAATCCAGACCAGTCTGTAGGAAGAGTAGAACATCTTGGACTCCAGAATCAAGTGGATTGTAATGGCGAGCCTCTGCCAGATCCGTAAACTTTCTCCATACTCTGTAGTAGGTGGCATTAGTGGATGACTTTCTTGCCTGGAGCAGTGTCTGAACAACATCATGAGAGCACCCTAAGTCGCCCAGCCTCTTCCGCTCAACTTCCAGGCCTTCAAGTTTAGAATCTCTGGATGAGGGTCGAGGAAGCCATTCTGGGATAGCAGGTTGCTTCTGTGCGGAAGAGGTAGTGGGCTGCACAGGGCCATCTCTACTAAGAGTGGGAACCATGGTCTCTTCGGCCAGTACAGAATAATCGCCAGGATAGCGACATTCTCTGACATCAAGTGCTGGAGGAACCTCAGTATCGGAGGGAATGCATATCCCATTTGGAAGTTCCATGGTTGAACTAGGGCATCCACGCTTGCTGACATTGGCGATGGGAACCTCGTGAAGAATAGAGGCGTTGAGCGGGGAAGCGAAAAGATCTATCTGGGAAGTACCCAACTGTTGGCAAATCCAGTCGAACACGAGAGTCTAGTGACCAATTGTTGTTGGTCGTGAAGGATCTTGAAAGGCGATCGGCTAGCTGATTCTCAGAGCCTGGAATGTAGGCAGCCCGAAGGTCGAACAAATTCTTCTCGGCCCAACATATGATAGGGGGCACTTTGCTAGCCAGTGATCTGCTGTGTGTCCCTCCTTGGTTTTGGACATAGGCTACCGCCGCCCTGTTGTCCATCTGTAGTAGTATAGACTTGCCTTTGAGAAGAGGGGCTAGATGTAAGATTGCCATTCATGCTGCCCTTGGCTCTAGGAAATTGGAGACCATCCCTTCCGCGTTGAATTGCCATCTCCCTTGTACTAACTTGTTCTGGTAGTGTGCCCCCCCCCCCATCCCAGCTGACTTGCATCCAATGTTAGAATGTTCCATGAGATGGGGCAGAGGGAGCGGAAAACAAGAAGGTTGGGTTGCCTCATCCACCACCAGAGACTGAATTTCATTGCATGAGTGATGATTATCACCTGTCCGAAATGCTTCTTTAACCACTGTGCCAGAAAGCTTAATTGGAAATCTCGCAGATGCCACCTGGCCCACTTTACCATCGGTATACATGATGAAAGGGACCCTACAAGGCTCAGACAGTCCGCTGCTGGCATAGTACGGCTTCCCAACGTTCGCTTCACCTTCTGTATTAATACAGGAATCTTCTCTGGTGGAAGTGACAGCTTTTTTCGGGGTGTCATTTTCTGCGTGGGCGTCAACTGACTCTTTGAGTAATTGATAAGCCAACCGAATTGGACCAATGTGTTCAGGACCAGCTGCATGTGTGCATCCAGAGTCTCTCTGTGCTGGGATAGGATCAGTATATCGTCTAAGTAGTGCAGGCTCTGGATCTTTTTCTCCCAGAGATAGCTAGGATGGCCACTAAGACCTTGGTAAAGGTTCTGGGTGCTGAAGAAATCCCAAAGGGGAGACACTGGGACTGAAGGCATAGACTGCCTATTTTGAACCAAAGAAAGTGCTGGAAATGATGGTGGATGGGGATGTGAAAGTATGCATCGTGGAGATCTATAGAGACCAACCAATCCCCTGGCTGTACTGACAAAATTACTATATTTAGGGACTCCATTTTGAAGTGCTCAACCTGGATGTACCTGTTCAATTTTTTTTTTTAGGTCCAATAAAGGCCTCCAGCCTCCTGATTTTCTTGGGGACTAAAAAGAGACTGGGGAATAGAACCCTGAGTATCTCTCCGAATCTGGCACTGGAAGTACTGCCTGCTGGTGTAGCAGTATTTGAATACATTTTATATTTCAATATTTTTATTGGGAAAAAAAAGTAACTGGTCTCGAAATGATATCTGAATATATTTAAAACAACTTCTTTCTGGAAACTGGTATCTTGGTGGGTTGGAAAGAGAAGGGTGGAGGACTGGTTTTAAATTTCCAAAAATGCCCCTGAAGAACAACTGTACCGATGCAACTCTCTGGAATAATAGCTGCAATGTGAGAAGGAAAAGCTTCTGAGTGAGACATCAGATTGTATAGATGGTTAGCTTCTCCCTATAAATAACACAAATTACAAAGAGTCTCTAAGTGTAACACCCCCCCCCCCCTTCTTGTTCCCCCCCCCCCCTCTCTCAGTAATATGCATTCTCCAACCTTTCCAGCTCCCACTAACATTTTGGTGCCCAGGCTCGCTGGTCTGGCTCATGGCTAGAGCACAACGATATAGTCACAATAAGACTTTCTCAGGGAAGATAATATTGATAAAATAAGTTCCTATAAAAAGCAATAGTTGCAGGGAAGGAACTAGGGACTCTGGCTGCAGACAGACATGCCATGTATCTGCCCGGTTTAAGGCCTATGCATTTTTAGCACATTTTCGGTTTTGCAGAAACATACTCTAGTCCATTTAACTTCCTATGGATGGTAGCATAGGTTGTCATTTTATGAAAAGGGCCAGGGACTTTTTTCCCGGTTTTTGGTTCTATAGACTTCAATGGATATAAAGCGTGTATTGCAAAATGCATCTGCCATATGCAAACTGCATAAGTGTGAATCAGGCCTAATGAGCTGCTGGAAGACTGCTCAATTTTAGTTTTTTTAGGTAAAAGGGCTGTCACCACAACTACAAGGCACATGCGCCAGTAAAGCCAAGTAGCAAGGAAGGAGCGTCTGACATTACGTGCTAAGAAATGGGTCGCCTCCTGTTTTATCCCTCTTCTCTATGTATAGAACAGAAGTGTGATGAAGATACAAAATTGGGCCAGCAGCATGCACAGCTCATATTTACCTGCCAGCCACTGAGCCATACCCCCCCAACCACCATTAAATAATAGGCCTAAGAACAAACCATTTAGACCCCAAGACCTTGTTTGGAAAGGCAGCAGTCTCTACTGCCCCTCTGAGCAATCCAACAGCGTAAAGGAGGCTATCCTGCCTGTTTTTCCTCCTCTGAAGCTGGATTTTGTATTGAAATACCATGCCCAATTGAGAGCCAAGCGCACAATTTGCAGATGCAGGGTGGTCTTCTTCAGTGAGTGATTTGACAGGCAGTGACTTAATATTGACAAGACAAGCTGAATTTGCCATAGTGCTGCAGCAAGTGTGAGATCCCTTCCAGCTACATGTCATCTTTTAAGGGGGGATGGAGTGAGGGAACGGTAAAACCACAGCACAATTGCCTCTTTTTACTGCCCCCTTGGCATATGTGTAATTGAGGTCTAACAAATACCAGCGCTATAAGATGCCACTGAATAAAGAGGGTTTACCTCTGACATCGGAGCCTTGCATTCCAGGAGAGGTTAAACTTGGGGGGGGGGGGGGGGCTAAACCTACCTGAGATAGATGAAGAGCAGAAACCTTAGGTGATCTGGAGCAAGAACAAAAAGAACACAGATGGGATCTACTTTCTCTTTTATTTTTATTGGTTAGTGATCCTATCGAGGTCAGAGGTGAAGGAGCTGACCCGTAGTATGCTCACGTTAAGTTGCACATGATACATATATATTAATACACCTTAATCGAGTATATTTTATTGTGTGTTTTGGTTATCTTTATTGGCGAAGAATTTACTCAAAGAGCCCAGCACGATTTTCGGGTTATGTCTTCATTGGTATACAGGTCTGGTTATCTGTGGGGGAAAAAGATTGACTTGTTACTGCACAGTATATCACCACACAAAGTCATCATTTAGCCAAATTTTGTATTTATTAAATGCGTCTTTGCATATAATTTACATAAGTGCCTGTCTTGGTGTCTTCTAACCCCCTGCACAGACTGGGACATGTGGGTGGGGAGGGGCAATAATGGGAGCCAATCATGGCCTATTGTTTTCGCTGCTTCTTTATCATCCAATCATATGGTGTTGAGTGTCTTGGACAGGGATGTGTGGCTAAATTGCCCCTATGATCTGCCCTGCTATCTGTCTGGCATGCCTAAATCCCAAGAATGAACAGAATGTAAACTCGCAGGCAGGTAAAACGCCTCACACATATGTATTTTGACTTTGTTTGGTGCTTGACTTGAATTTCGCTTTTGAGCTAAGCAGAATATTTATCCCAGCTATTCTGTGATCGTCCAAATTATAAAAAGCACCATGATGTGGGATTCACAAATTTCCAATCTTAAGAGCAGAAATAGTGCCTTAGCTGCAACCTCCATATTCTGCCCCTAAAAATGACCAGGCAACTGGAGCCTGCTTTATCCCATTAAATTAAGCAGCATAGAGAGCTCTGTGATTAGATTACCTTCTTTTTTTTTTTTTTTTTGCGTAATATTTGTAATTTTTCAAATATTACAAAGAAAGTAAAGCTGTGCTTCATTGTAGCATCGAACAGATCGTAAAACAAAAAGTGGCATTTCAACCGATAGTCATGTATAGACATAACATCAAAGTATGAATTGAAAAAAATGTATATGACACTCAAGATTCATACCAGACAAGAGAATAACTATGTGGGCTCAAGTACTGGATAGTAGCCCATACGCCAGACCCAGAAGATCATAAATACAAAGCCTCTAACCATAGGCATCCTCTGTTAAACCAGTAATTACTTGAGCAGGTTTGGGGCCTGCGCTACGATCCAGTCTCTTTGGAATTGTCTTGGCTTTCCAAGCTGGAGAGCTAAGCAATGCTCATAGGTGACCGTAAGGTTTATCTGATTGGAAATGTTAGGTATCAAGGAGACTCTCCATTTTCTAAGAATCAATAATCAAGCAGCAATAGGGTATGAATGACCACGGTCCTATACTCCAGTTTAGGAATTGATGTCTTCCCAACAGAGTAATGTCAGCGCTGTGCTGGATTTGGTGACGCAACCTGTAACCTCTCATATAAGAGTGAATGTCCTGTTCCAGAAGCTTTTTAGGTGGGGACAGTCCCATAAAATAGAGCTGCACGATTCTGGGCAAAATGAGAATCACAATTTATTTTGCTTAGAATAAAGATCATGTTTCTCTCATGATTGTCGCGGCGTAAAATCTTTTACATTCTTCAAAAAAATTTGGGCCAACTTTACTGGTTAGTTTTTTTTTTTCATTAAAGTCGTTTTTCCCCAAAAAATGCATTTGAAAGACCGCTGTGCAAATACAGTGCAATATAAAATATTGCAACAACCACCATTTTATTCTCTAGGGTCTGCAAAAAAATATACCGTATTTTCCAGCGTATAAGACGACTCTTTAACACAAGAAATTCTTCTTAAAAGTCAAGGTCGTCTTATACGCCGGTACCTAACATGCAGACTCTCAGTCAGACCGCGGCCGTCCATTTTTCAAAAGCCGAGCCTCTTCCTCATGCTGTTCCGTGATAGGCGGAACACTCGGCTTTAGTGAAAAAATAAAGAATATGGGATTCCCACTGTGAAGGATATGTCAGTGTAAATCTCCCTGCTTGGTTAAATTGTGGGTTAGAGGTAAAATGGATTCATGTGTTACAAGCTATTGACATGTTAATGACCCGTCTGCAGCTAGTTTCTTAGTTCAAAGGGATGTTAAACCTGTTTACTGTGATTAGAGGTGACTCATGTTATGTATTCTGATTGCTTCATTATGCGGTGCCAGGCTGCCCAGCTAATGTGTTCTGTACACCTTGTAATTAACTTCCCTGATGTCATTATTTAAAGAAAATGTGTCTCAGGTCGGCTCCGAATTGTCTGGCTATATTCTGTATGAGAACTCCAGAGTGGGTGAAAAGGGGGTGGAGCTCCCATTGTTCCTTGATTAAGGATTTAGCTTGTAAAACTGTATTTATAACCAGCAGCAAGCTGCCAATAAATCAGTCTTGGTTCCAGCATCCAGTCTTGACTCATGTGTGGGGGATCCTGGGATGTTCTTGTATGGAGAGGAGGGAATGTTTGACGGGGATATCATACCGATACTGTCACACCCACCTAGTTGTAAAAGCTGCAGTACTCACCGATATTTTCGGGGGGTGCAATCTGATATAAAGTATGACCAAAAATAAACAAGAAACAGACTGCTGCACACCCTAAAGAGTTAACTACAAATTTTATTGAAGGTATAAGCTATATCAAAAACATATATAGGACATGAAAACTGGTCCCCTATAAATAGGTGGACCTACCCAGATCATTCCCCATTAAAGGAACCCCAATAACGGCATGTACTGGTAACTAAACAAACTCGATTCCCCCGCAGGAGGACCGAGGTATATGAATAGCGCACCCACCCTCCACAAAACACAGACACCCCCCATCCTAGATGAAGAGCCTAATTGCTAACTAAATGTACTCCTGATGGTTCCCACACAGGACAGTGATTCCCTGTAATAACAGGTGATAAATGTCCACTGTCTATGTGTGGAAAGCAGCACTGAAAAGACACCTGGAAATAAATATACAAATCACGTGAATGTGGTAAAAAGATATGGTACACCACTCCACTTGAATGAATAGCTTATAACAAGCAAGATTGTCAATGAAAATACCAGAGGGACCAATAATAGATTGATACAGTTTTACATAATACACCAGGTTTATCTTACACCGTATAAACTAAGCCTGAAGGGGAGAGTAGTAAACGCGGAGTGTGCAAGATGTCACCGACCACGGGCTGACTTCGAGCACATGATGTGGTCTTGTCCGGGCATCAGTAGATATTTGAGGTTTTGCATATACTATCAGAAGTGGTGGGAGGATGCGTCCCATTTACTCCAGAAGTATGTCTATTGGGGTTAATCGAGAGTCAGAGGTGGAATGTATATGCTAAGACTTGTTTACAAGAAACTTTATTTATGGCCCGCAAACAAATTGTACTTGGATGGATGCAACCTACGCCTCCTTCGAAGGGACAATTGGCTTGGGGCGGTAAATCAAATCCTTCCATATGAGAAACAATTGTACGAGCATAGAGGAACATCCAAGAAATATTATAGAATATGGGATGAGTGGTTGAACTCGGGGTCAACTCTTAGTGGTGAATAAGTAGAAGAGGGGCACTAATAGAAGGAAATTCTGATTATTGGAAGTCAGTAAAGAGGGGAGGAGGGGCGCTGCAACCAGGGTAACGGGGTAGTTTGTCTTTATTGTTTTGTTTCCTTTTTGTTATCTGTTGTTTTTTCTTTTTCAAGGTGAAATGTAATGTATAATGACACTTTTTCTCTTGATGTGGTTGTATTTATGAAAAGATTTAATGAAGAAACATAATAATATTGACGGATGTAGACATGTGAAAGAATAAAATAAAAACGTATTTAAAAAATAAATAACCAGAGGGACAAGGAACCTGATGGGTAGATTAAAAGTCCTTCCATAGAAATCACCATGTCAAACAGGTGTAACCTCCATATGGGTCTGATCTCATGTGTGAAGCTGCAAGGAATAAGTATTCTGGTACTGAAAACTTTCCTCAACTAAACAAGCGGTCAACCCAGAATTTCAGCTTTAATCACATGCACGCGTGCGCTCCCGTCGCGCGCCATTGGCACATGTGCTCACTCCGGTGCAAAGGCAGCTGCTGCTGCTGATCCTGTGCAATCGCGTCGTATTCTACTGGCAGGTCCCTGACAGCTCCTTGCTTTGAGGCACTAATTAAACAGGAACATTAACCACTTAAGCCCCGGACCTTTAGGCAGCTAAATGCCCAGGCCAGGTTTTGCGATTCGGCACTGCGTCGCTTTAACAGACAATTGCGCGGTCATGCGACGTGGCTCCCAAACAAAATTAGCGTCCTTTTTTCCCCACAAATAGAGCTTTCTTTTGGTGGTATTTGATCACCTCTGCGGTTTTTATTTTTTGCGCTATAAACAAAAATAGAGCGACAATTTTGAAAAAAATGCAATATTTTTTACTTTTTGTTATAATAAATATCGCCCAAAAACATATCTAAAAAAAAATGTTTCCCTCAGTTTAGGCCGATACGTATTCTTCGACCTATTTTTAGTAAAAAAAATCGCAATAAGCGTTTATCGATTGGTTTGCGCAAAATTTATAGCGTTTACAAAATAGGGGATAGTTTTATTGCATTTTTATTAATTTTTTTTACCACTAATGGCGGCGATCAGCGATTTTTTTCGTGACTGCGACATTATGGCGGAGACACTTCGGACAATTTTGACACATTTTTGGGACCATTGTCATTTTCACAGCAAAAAATGCATTTAAATTGCATTGTTTATTGTGAAAATGACAGTTGCAGTTTGGGAGTTAACCACAGGGGGCGCTGTAGGAGTTAGGGTACACCTAGTGTGTGTTTTACAACTGTAGGGGGGTGTGGCTGTAGGACTGACGTCATCGATCGAGTCTCCCTTATAAAAGGGATCACTCGATCGATACGCCGCCACAGTGAAGCATGGGGAAGCCGTGTGTACATACGGCTCTCCCCGTTCTTCAGCTCCGGGGAGCGATCGCGACGGAGCGGCTATAAACAAATAGCCGCGCCGTCGTCCCGGATCGCTCCCCGAGGGAACCCGACCGCCGCATGTAGTGGAGGGGGTCCCGATTGGACCCCCCACCCGCTAGAAGGCAAGGACGTACATGTACGCCCATGTGCCTGTACGTGCCATTTTGTGGACGTACATTTACATGCGGCGGTCGGGAAGTGGTTAACCTAAGCGCTTTATTAACCACTTGCCATCTACTGCAGGCAGGTGGTAGCTACAGGCTTGGCAACGTACCTGTATGTCGCCGCCTGTTTCCGAGTATGCATGTGTGCGCTAATCTGTGCTGGGATTGGACACAGCACAAGTTTAACAGCAGGTTTCAGACAATAATTTTGCCTCTATACCTGCTGATTGGCTGCAGCCAATCAAAGCACAGAAATTTGTGTTTACAAACACGCAGAACTCCGTACACAGACATCGATCTGGCTGTTTCTTCTTCCTGAATTCCACTCGGCATTCAGGGGGAAAAAGCAGCCAGATCTGTGAGTAAAAGCAGCACACATTACACTTGTTAGGCACAGAGTTAACCTCCAGCTGGTGTCATTACTATAGTGTACAGCATTATCACTGTATTAGTGTCACTAGCGATGTTAGTGGCAGTTAGCATCCCTCCCAGCCAGTGTCAGTTCCAGATTGCCCACCACACTATAAGTCGCTGATCACCGCCGTTACTAGTATAGTGTCTTCAAAAACGCAGTTTGGTTTTTACCAAAGACGTAGTATCCATGTTTAAAGCCTTTAAAACTTGAAAAGCAGCCTAAAATTTACTTGCTGGCATCTAGAAGACTAGATAATCTTCTCTGCTACTAGATCTTCTCAGCCCCTGCCATACTCTGCATAAGTAGCTGCATGCGCAAGTCAGGCTGGGCTTTGTGAATGGTCCCACAGGTCCCAGAAGGGTGTGGGCAAAGGGAAGGGAGAACTTTGGCAGTTCAAGCAGAAGTGGGAGCAGGTACCTATCAAAACTAGGTACTCGCTTCCCCCATGGGGGGGGGGGGAGAGGTTTCCTTGTAGGGTGAAGGTTTGCTTTAAATCTCCATAAGCACAATTTTTCCTTGCCTCATGTGTTCAAAAAGCCTCAGCCGAGGGAAGACAGGACATAAAGAAAGGTCGTGCTCTACCAGGATCCACAATACATTGGTTTAGTGAAAACCTGACTGATTCTCTTTTGGCATGATCCAAACACTCACCTCTCTGCAGAACATTGTCAATCCCCAAGCTTAATGTTCTGATTTTGCTTGCAAGTTGCTGTTTGAACTGTAATAAATGAGATGGAGATATAATTATGTGTGTGCCATCCATTTGGAAGAGACAGGTCCTCATTGTGTGGGAGGAGCTGACTCACCTTCGTTATCATAACCTCTGCTGAAAGGTTTGATCCAGCATTAGACACACTCTTGATCTTGAGTCCGAGCTGACGATCTGTTTAAAAAATTAGGAAACAAATTAATATTTAAGTTTATAGAGCTAGATCCACACAAAGAACATTACAAATTTCAATGTGGTTATTCACAATATGTATCCCTTTGTCTAAGGGTGGCCAGACACACTGAAATCTGCTACTACAATCCCTATACAATTTTAAGAAAATTTGCCAAAACTTTGTTACATGAGGACAAACCTATGCAATTCAATACATTTTTATTCAATTCCACAGGCTTTTTTTACATAGTTGTTGGTAGATTTATAGCAGTGGTCTTCAAACTGTGGTCTGGGGGTCATGTGTGGCCCTTTGCTTTCCTTTACCTGGCCCTTGGGGCACTATTCCACCAATTGACAACAATGATAAGGCACCATTCCCTCTACTTACACCACCAATGGGGCACTGTTTCACCCATTAAAATCAATGAAGGGGCACTGAAGCCGGGACATTTTCTACACCCACTAGCCACAGTCCAGACCCCCTAAAGCCAGAAGGACAGTAAATTGGCCCTTTGATTTAGGCCCCTGATTTATTGTGTGTGTATCAAGTTAAGGATAGTGAGAAGAGACTATATCCTAATAAAAGTTTAAATATATACTGATCAGCGTTAACATTTTGACCAGTGACCGGTAAAGTAAATAACATTATCTTGTAACAATGGCACCTGAAAGTGGGTGGGATATATTGGGCAGCAAGTGAACATGTTGCCCCTAAAGTTGATGTGTTGATTGAAAAAAATAAAAAAATCTTAAGGATTTGAGTGACTTTGACCATGGCCATATTGTAAGGGCTAGACAACTGGGTCCGAGTAACTCCAAAATGGCAGTTCTTGTGGAATGTTCCCAGTTTCTAGTGATCAGGGTCTAATGCCACGTACACAGGACCGGTTTTACCTTCTAAAAAAAAAAAAGATGGTTTTCCCGGCGGAATTCCGCTCAAGCTTGTCTTGCGTACACACAGTGACACCAAATTCTGACAGTCAAAAACGTGGTGACGTACAACACCTATGACGGCACTATAAAGGGAAAGTTCCATTCGGATGGCGCCACCCTTTGGGCTACTTTTGCTAATCTCATATTAGTAAAAGTTTGGTGAGAGACAATTCACGCTTTTCAGTCCATTAAAGTGTGACGAATGTGCTATTTCCATTACGAACTCTAGTTTTACCAGAACAAGCGCTCCTGTCTCATACTTGATTCTAAGCATGCATGTTTTTTTGTGTGTTGAAATTGCATACAGGCGAACGGGTTTCCCGCTAGGATTTTTCCTAATGGGGAAAAAAGAGATCCTGCTCTCCTTTTTTTTTTTTTTTTTTTTTCAGAGGTTTTCCTCTTGGAATAAGTCTGATGGAGCATACACACGGTCGAAATTCCTGGCCAAAAGCTCTCATCGGACCTTTTCCGACGGGAAAACAGGTCGTGTGTACGGGGCATTAGAGGTGCAAAGAAAAACAGGAAAACTGGCAAATCAGCGAGTGTCATGGGTGACCAATGCCCTGTACACATGATCGGAGTTTCCGTCAGGATAAACTCTGACGGGTTTTTCAGACAGAATTCCGTTCAAGCTGTTCTGCATACGCACGGACACACCAAATTCCGACCGTCAAATACGCTGTGATGTACAACACTACGACGAGCCTATAAAAATTAAGTTCAATGCTCCAGAGAATGCGTCAAATTGTTTCTGACCATGCATGTTTTTTTCTCCGTCTGAGTTCCATACAGACGAACGGAATTTCCTGAATTTTTTTCCATCGTAAAAAAGAGAACATGTTCTCTTTCTAACTCCGTCAGAATTTCTGATGGGGCATACACACGGTTGGAATATTCAATGAAAAAAAATTCTGTCTGACTTTTTCCATCGGAAATTCCGATCGTGTGTACGAGGCATAAGGCTCATTAATGCACGTGGGAAGTGATGGCTGGCCTGTGTACTCTGATCAAATAGAAGAGCTACTGTAGCCTCAATTGCTGAACAAGTTAATGCTGGTTCTGATAGAATGGTGACAGAATACACTGTGCATCACACTTTGTTGTGTATGGGGCTGTGTAGCTGCAGACCAGTCAGGGTGTGCATGCTGAGCCGTGTCCACAGCCAAAAGTAGACATGTGCAATTCGTTCTGTTTCTAATTCGTTTTTTTACGAAAATTCGGAAATTCGTGAATTACGAATTTTCGTATTTACGAATTTTCGGACTTCCGAAAATTTTGAATTTACGAATTTACGAATTTTCGTATTTCCGAAAATTTTGAATTTACGAATTTTCGTATTTCCGAAAATTCGAATTTACGAATTTACGAATGTTCGTATTTCCGTTTTTTTTTACGAATTTCGGAAATTCGTATTTTCGGAAATTCGGAATTTTCGAAATTCTGAATTTTCGAATTTTTCAATTTTCGAATTTTCGAATTTTTCAATTTTCCAATTTTCGAATTTTTCAATTTTCCAATTTTCCAATTTTCGAATTTTTCAATTTTCCAATTTTCCAATTTTTCAATTTTTCAATTTTCGAATTTTCCAATTTTCCAATTTTCCAATTTTTCAATTTTCCAATTTTTCAATTTTCGAATTTTTCAATTTTTCAATTTTTCAATTTTCCAATTTTCAAATTTTCGAATTTTTCAATTTTCGAATTTTTCAATTTTTCAATTTTCCAATTTTCCAATTTTCCAATTTTCGAATTTTTCAATTTTCGAATTTTTCAATTTTCCAATTTTCCAATTTTCGAATTTTTCAATTTTCGAATTTTTCAATTTTTCAATTTTCGAATTCTTCGAATTTTCGAATTTTTCCATTTTCGAATTTTTCAATTTTTCAATTTTCGAATTTTTCAATTTTTCAATTTTCCAATTTTTCATTGGAATTGGAAAAATTCAAAAATTGAAAAATTCGAAAATTCGAAATTGGAAAATTCGAAAATTCGAAAAATTCTAAAATGGAAAAATAGAATTTTTCAATTTTCGAATTTTTCAATTTTTCAATTTTTTCAATTTTCGAATTTTTCAATTTTCGAATTTTCGAATTTTCGAATTTTTCAATTTTCGCATTTTTCAATTTTTCAATTTTAGAATTTTTCGAATTTTCGAATTTTTCAATTTTCGAATTTTTCAATTTTTCAATTTTCCAATTTTCCAATTTTCGAATTTTTCAATTTTCGAATTTTTCAATTTTCGAATTTTTCAATTTTCGAATTTTTCAATTTTTGAATTTTTCAATTTTCGAATTTTTCAATTTTCGAAATTTCGAATTTTTCAAATTTCGATTTTCGAATTTTTCAATTTTCGAATTTTTCAATTTTCGAATTTTTCAATTTTTAAATTTTTAAATTTTCGAATTTTTCAATTTTCGAATTTTTCAATTTTTCCATTTTAGAATTTTTCAATTTTCGAATTTTCCAATTTTCGAATTTTCCAATTTTCGAATTTTCCAATTTTCGAATTTTCCAGTTTTCGAATTTTCCAATTTTCCGTATTTCCGAAAAATTCGAAAATTGAAAAATGCTAAAATTGAAAAATTTTACAATTTTCGAACTTCAATTTTTTCAATTTTTGAACTTCGATTTTTTCAATTTATTTTTTTTTAATTTTCGAAATTTCGAATTTTCGAATTCGAAAACTGAAAAATTCGAAATACGAAATTATGACATTTCGAAAATACAAAATTTCGAAATTTCTCCATTTTCGAATTTTAACAATCACTTTTCCAATTTCGAATTTTTCAGAAATTTCGAAATTTGGAATTTTTCAAATTTCGAAAATTCGAAATTTCGAAAATTGAAAAATTCGAAATGTCAAAAATTGAAAAATTCGAAAATCGAAATTTGAAAAATTCGAAATTTCGAAAATTGAAAAATTCAAAAATTGAAAAATTCAAAAATTCGAAAACTGAAAAATTAGAAAATTCGAAAATTCGAAAACTGAAAAATTCGAAATACGAAATTTCGAAAATACAAAATTTCGAAATTTCGAAAATTGAAAAATTCGAAAATCGAAATTTCGAAAATTGAAAAATTCGAAATTTCGAAAATTGGAAAATTCGAAATTCAAAAATTGAAAAATTCGAAAACGAAAAATACGAAAATACGAAATTTCGAAATTTCGAAAATACAAAATTTCGAAATTACGAAAATTGAAAAAATTAGAAATTTTTTCGAATTTCCGAAAATTCTTTTTTTTTTCGTTTCATTCGTTTTTTTCGTTTTTTTGCTTTTTCGGAAATCCGAAAATTTCCCGAATTTACGAATTTACGAAAAAAGCAAAAAAACGAAAAAAAATATTTTTTTTCAAAATTTACGAATTTCCGAAAAAATAAAAAAAACGAATGAAACAAAAACGGAAAAAATTTTTTTTTCGAATTTCCCGAATTTACGAATTTACGAAAAATTAAAAAAAACGAAAATAACATAAACGAAAAAAACGAATTTTTTGGCAGTGCACATGTCTAGCCAAAAGCGCCTACAATGGGCAGCATCAGAACTGGACCATGGAGCAATGCAAGAAGGTGGTTTGGTTTGATGAATTCAAGAATGTTTTGAGGAGCACAGCAATGAGTTTGATGTGTTGACGTGGCCTCCAAATTCTCCGGATCTCAAACTAATCAAAGATCGGTGGAATGTGCTGGAAAAACAAGTCCTGATCCATTGAGGCCCCAACTCGCAACTTACAGGACTTAAAGGATCTGCTACTGTCAGCTTAGTTCCAAATACCACAGCATACCTTCAGAGATCTAGTGGCATCCATGCCTCAACAAGTTGTGGTGGTTATAATTTTTTGTCTGATTAGAGCAGTGGTTCTCAACCTTGCTAGTGCCGTGACCCCTTGATAAAATTTCCCAAGTTGTGGGGACCCCCAACAGTAAAATTTTTGTAGCGTGGATTGTCGGCACCCAAGGCAAGACAAGTAATTTGCGGCCCTAACCCACGGAAAGCTCTCCGAGTCCTTTCCACTTGTACAGTATTAAAACCCCTTATGGTACATTTTAGGATGTACCACTCTTTGTTCTCCTTTCTTTCCCTTTTATCTCTCTTTATCCTAATTTCTTGCCCCCCCCCCCATCCCTCTTTCTTGCCAAATTCCGTATTCTTTCTCCCCATTTTTCTTTGCTCCTCTCCCTCTTTTCCTCTCCCTTCCATGTATTTTCTATTTTTTTTCCTTTTCTTACTCATTGGTAGGGGGAATGGGATGAGTGGCAGTGCTGGTGTGTGGTGGGATCAATGGCAGTGCTGGGGGGAGTTCTGATCAGCCAAATTAGGTGCTCTTGATCAAGGTCATCTGCTGATCTGGGAACTGTAGTTGGGACTTTTAATGGCAAATCTGAATCACAGGTAGTGTTACTCACTGTGTCTCCAGCTCTGTGGTGTCTCCAAGTGACTCCTATGCCAAAATCAGGATATAGGGTCTCCTCCAGCCCCTCCCACTTCACATGCCTCACCAGTCAGCTGACCTCTAGTCTTTGCCCCCCAGTCATGCCATGAACTAAATGGGCAGCAGCAAAGAGGCTGAGCGAGGGGCCGCAGGCTCCAGGACAAGCCCGCGAAAAGGCTGGGAAAGCAGTGCAGGCTTTAGGAACAGCCCAGGATTTGGTGACCACTGGCAAATAGTTATTCGACCCCCGAGGGGGGCCCGACTCCAGGTTGAGAACCACTGGATTAGAGTAAATAATATATAGATATATATATATATAAAATGTTTAAAAAAAATATAAGCATGGACCTATGGAACATCAATCAATTTATCTGTATATCATAATACCTGGTATGTTCAGAACCGCCACCTGAACCTCGCACAGTGTTAGCATGTCAGTAAGGTTTGGTATGACTACTGTGATGTAACGTCCATAGATTCCCCCACATGGAAATGACCTAGTCTCTCCCGAGGACATTGAAGGTATGACAGCACAGCTGAAAGGAAAGAAACAAGGACTGATTGCTGCAAACTACAAGCTAAAAGAACTATAGTAAAAGTGGTCAATGCAATGCTTGTTATATCTTGCCCCTGCAATCTGATTGGTTGCAACAAGCAGATTTGCTCTTTTCATACCAGTCATATACATTAAATCACTTCCAGAGAGGGCTTTATACAGTATACATGTCTAATAACAGATTTTGTTGTCCATTCAGTTGATTTCAAATTCTCCCATACTGCACTGGAAGTACAAAAACTGAGGCTGTGATTTGTTGTTTATGATATTTAGCTTTTGTTTTGTTTTTTTAATAAACAAGCATTTTTATTATTTTTATATTGTGTAGTATCAGTAGCATTTATTTATAGTGGTCTCATAAACTTTAAAGTATATCCGCCTTACTTACATTGGGTTATATATTCCATAGCCTTGTATGTCTTTGCCAACATGGATCTGGGCCCCCAGCAGCAGGCTTTGCTGTTTGTTCATCTGGTTGGTAATCGTAACGTTATCAATGAGGTAGCCACGTCTTAAGTCCACTGTCCACCATGGCTGGAACTCGTAGGTAGTCTGGCTGCAGGACCCATACAAAAGGTTGGGATTGGTATTATTATCTATTGCCAGGTAAGCTTCCCCCCAGCCTTGATTGGAGCTGGACTGAAAGGCAAGACCCCGGAGAGCCACATTTGCACCTGGAAAAAGAGCATCAATATGTATTCAGCCATTGCTGTATTTTCATTATAATCAATTCATACATACAGTAGTAAATAAACGATTCTGTTGTGCTTATCCAATGTGATTTCATAAAAAAAAAAATCTCTAAAAATATGAACCTTGTTATGTAGTGTTCAGCATCCCCTGGGGCTTACTAAGTGCTCATGGGCTTAACGTGAATCTGTGCACCAGCTAAGTAGATTTAAACAATTCTTAAAGTATTTGTAAACCTCAGACATGAAATATGAACAAAGCATATTGCTCTATATCAGGGGTCTTCAAACTACGGCCCTCCAGTTATTCAGGAACTACATTTCCCATCATTGCCTAGTCATGTCTGTGAATGTCAGAGTTTTACATTGCCTCATGCGACATGTAGTTCCACAACAGCTGGAGGGCTGTAGTTTGAAGATCCCTGCTCTATAGTGTATATTTGTCTTAATCCAGAGCTCTAAGTGTAAGTTCTGTCCGCTGCTTCGTTACTCTGCTATAAGCATAAGTCACTCCTGACAAGTTTTCCTGACACCAATAGAAAAATGGTGACAGGGGAGGGCACAACTTGTGAACGACAGCCTTAGCTCTGTTGCTGTGTGCTGTGTAAAGGTCGGTGTGTTCTTTCCCTCCAATCAGCTCTCAGCGCTCTCCTTACTGATGTAACTGCAGCTCTTTGAAAGGATGTAGGAGAAAGAAGGCTGTAGAAAAACAGGTATGTAGGAGGATTTGTTTATCTCTATGTGTCACCTGAGGCCAGTCACTTCACTGGGTATATGTAAGGGTTTACAACCACTTTAAGACGATGGTGTGTGGAAGGGATCCGGTGGCTGCACAGCTGCTAGATCGCTTCCATCTCACAGCTGACAGTTGGCTTGTCAGATTCCGGCCCCTTTGACACTAGCAGACCAATCGGATCTTAAGAACTTAGTCATGTCAGCAATTGTCAGATGGGGGCAAGGAAGTGGCTTTTCTGACTAATAAATATATTTATTTAGGTATATTTTGGTGTCTGTTAGGCAGGATCTTTTCTTTCAAAAGCTTAAAATTGAGGACATGTTCACTTTGAAAGAACTCGTCAGTACATTTTGTGACCTCAATGGTCCAACTTCTCTCGCTGGCACCATTATCTTCTACCCAGATTCTTGTAGGTGCAAGGCAGCAGCTGTCTTCATTGGCTTGTGTGGGATGACATCACTCTTACAAATGTGCTGGTATGAGATGACATCACTCTTACACATGGGCTGGTGCGGGATTACATCACTCTTACACATGGGCTGGTATGGGATGACATCACTCTTACACATGGGCTGGTATGGGATGACATCACTCTTACACATGGGCTGGTATGGGATGACATCACTCTTACACATGGGCTGGTATGGTATGACATCACTCTTACACATGTGCTGAGGTTGGGATGACATCACTCTTACACATGGGCTGGTATGGGATGACATCACTCTTACACATGGGCTGGTGTGGGATGACATCACTCTTACACATGGGCTGGTATGAGATAAAATCACTCTTACACATGGGCTGGTGTGGGATGACATCATCACTCTTACACATGGGCTGGTGTTGGATGACATCACTCTTACACATGGGCTGGTGTTGGATGACATCACTCTTACACATGGGCTGGTGTGGGATGACATCACTCTTACACATGGGCTGGAGTGGGATGACATCACTCTTACACATGGGCTGGTATGGGATGACATCACTCTTACACATGTGCTGAGGTTGGGATGACATCATCACTCTTACACATGGGCTGGTGTGGGATGACATCACTCTTACACATGGGCTGGTATGAGATAACATCACTCTTATACATGGGCTGGTGTGGGATGACATCATCACTCTTACACATGGGCTGGTGTGGGATGACATCACTCTTACACATGGGCTGGTGTGGGATGACATCACTCTTACACATGGGCTGGAGTGGGATGACATCACTCTTACACATGGGCTGGTGTGGGATGACATCACATGCGCAAGAGTGCAGTGATCCCGGCACACAGGAGCCAGAATGTAAAGTGAAGCTCAGTGTAGAAGACTGCGGTCAGGCAGGTATGTTCCTTTTATAGCAGAAGAGATATTGCACGTCCCTTCTGTAATACACCCGCCTGCTTGCTTGCAGATTTTTAATGCAGGAGCCCAACTTTAATGGCAAAGCCTTTAAGTTTTAAGACAGTTTATTTATTAGGATACAAAATACTGTTTAAACTACCATCACCTTTTTTTATCAAAGATAATAAAAAAAAAATGTCTTTAGCTGGCCATACAATCTCCTTTATACCTACAATCAACTAGTGCAAGGGGCCTGCCTGATTTGATTAAATCCAAATGACGATTATCGGTCTGTCCTCATATCACCTAGTTTTGGTAGATCTCAATGAGATTGTACAATCTTTATGCACAGTGTATGGCCAGGATTTGGTGTCTATTACAACCAAATCCTTTATTTGCTCGCCTTCGCTGAGCAATGGTGGTTGAAGTATGGTTCCTATGACAACACAGAAAGCTCTTTACGTCTGTTTTCTTTCTATAGAAGAGATGTGCTTTGAATTTGGATATTCATGCAGATAAACACACACTGCTTTACTTACCTGCAGCCTCCACTCTTGTTTCATAGTGTAAAGCTGTGAAATACAGAATAAAACATCCTATTACTGATAGGTACAAACACTAAAAATCAGCTGCTGAAGGTGCTTAGCGGTAAAAACCGCCTGTTTTTAAGACTCAGTGTTTAAAAGTAAAACTTTTTTTTTTTTGCTAGAAAATTACTTAGAACCCCAAACATTATATATATATATATATATATATATATATATATATTTTTTTTTTTTTTTTTTTTAACACCCTAGAGAACAAAATGGCGGTCATTGCAATACTTTTTCTCACACTGTATTTGCGCAGCGGTCTTACAAGCACACTTTTTTTGGAACAAATTCACCTGTTTTAATTAAAAAATAAGACAACAGTATCGTTAGCCCATTTTTTTTTATATTGTGAAAGATAATATTACGCCAAGTAAATGGATACCCAACATGTCACGCTTAAAAAAATTAGGAGAAGTTGCCCAAAGGGTGGCGCTAAAGAGCTAAAAAAAAAAACCACATAGGCCCAGATTCTCAAAAGGCGTTACGACGGCGCAACACCATTTGCGCCGTTGTAAGTCCTAATCTGGCCCCGGGTATCTATGCGACTGATTCTTAGAATCAGTTACGCATAGATACCCATTAGATCTGACAGGCGTAAGGCTCATACGCTGTCAGATCTTAAATGCATTTTTTTTTTCCGCCGCTAGGTGTCGCCGACGTCGTTTTACCCATTGCTTATGTAAATGAGCAAATTACGACGATTCCCGAACGTACGCGCGCTCGGCGCAGAGAATTTACGTTTCCGTAGCCCTTGCGACGCGTAACGTTGCCCCTGGGGTCTATGAGGCGCAGCCAATGTTAAGTATGGCCGTCATTCCCGCGTCGAAATTTTCAAAATCTACGTTGTTTGCGCAAAACGTCCGTGAATGGCGCTGGACGCCATTTACGTTAACGTCTAAGCAAATGACGTTGGTGCGACGTCATTTAGCACAATGCACGTCGGGTAATTTACCCGACGGCGCATGCGCAGTACGCTCGGCGCGGGAACGCGCCTAATTTAAATGGTGCCCGCGCCGAGAGCTTTTACGATACACCGCCGCAAGTTTACAGGTAAGTGTTCTGAGAATCAGGCACTAACGCTGTAAAACTGCGGAGGTGTAACGTAAAACACATACATTACGCTGCCCAGGAGCAACGTAATTGTATGAGAATCTGGGCCATAGTTTTGTGTTTGATGGCCGACAATTCTTTGCTGTTTGTAAGCAATACAAGTTCACGGCCAACGCCCTTCGGACAAAAGTCCTACGCTTTGTCTGTGGAAAATCCAATCGTGTACCAGGCTTAACAATCTCACCCGGCTGTACTATTGTGTTCTAATAGGAGGACCCCTCCCCGGGCCAGGGCACACCGGTCATTGGATGCTGGTTTTCCAGATTTTCGTGCGACCAGCTTCTCTCAGACAGGAAGCTGTACACTTTGGCAGAAAGTCAGACAGTTTTTGCCGAACCGACTGTTTTTGGACGATTTTAGACCCATTTATACCCGGAACTACATCTGTTCCTTTTCAAGCACTCCATTATATCGTGTACAGAGGAACAGCAGGGATATCCTTCCCACACTACACATATCCACAGAGAGAAACAATATAATGTACATCAAGGCAGATAAGGTTAAATGATCTACAATAGCTCTGTTATCCCAAACTTTTCTTCCATTGATGCTGATAAAGCCACCAGCCAAGGACCAGATACAGAACATAAAACATCCATTGGCTTTGACAATACATAAATTGTCAGTGCTGGATTGATTTCAACACTCATGTGAAATAAATACCTTTATGTACAATACAGTGTTAATTTCGTTGACTAAAACGACTAAAACATTTTAGTCAACTAAATGAATACTATTTTAGTAGACTAAAATACGACTAAAACAATTGAGATGACTAAAATACAACTAAAACTAAATAGGCATTTTAGTCAAAAGACTAAGGCCCAGATTCACGTAGGGAGCGCGTATTTGTGAGCGGGCGTAACGTATCCTATTTACGCTACGCCGCCGCAACTTTGACAGGCAAGTGCAGTATTCTCAAAGCAAAGTTGCGGCGGCGTAGCGTAAATAGGCCGGCGTAAGCCCGCCTAATTCAAATGTGGAACATGTGGGCGTGTTTTATGTTAATTTATCGTGACCCCACGTAAATGACGCTTTTTACGAACGGCATATGCGCCGTCCGTGAAAGTATCCCAGTGCGCATGCTCCAAATTAACCCGCAAAAAGCCAATGCTTTCGACGTGAACGTAAATGACGCACAGCCCTATTCGCGAACGACTTACGCAAACGACGTAATCGACGGAAAATTTGACGCTGGCCCGACGTCCATACTTAACATTGGCTGCGCCTCATATAGCAGGGGTAACTTTACGCCGGAAAAAGCCTAACGTAAACGGCCAGGCGTACGTTCGTGAATTGGCGTATCTAGCTGATTTACATATTCTAGGCATAAATCAGCATACAAGCCCCTAGCGGCCAGCGTAAATATGCAGTTAAGATACGACGGCGTAGGCGACTTACGCTGGTCGTATCTTAGACAAATTCTGGCGTATCTGATTCTTTGAATCAGGCGCCAAGATACGACGCCTCAGACTCAGAGATACGACGGCGTATCTGGAGATACGCCGTCGTATCTCCTACGTGAATCTGGGCCTAAGACTAAAACTAAATTGAAATTTGACTTCAAAATTAACACTGGACTGTAGTGCATGTTCATACCTCAATACCATAAATAATAACATATGAGATTTTTCACTCCAGCAGTATATAATGAGTTTGAAATTTGTAGAGAAATGTTACAATTTAATTACACCCACTAGATTTTAGACGACTAAAATGAGTTTTAGTCGGCTAAAATATACTGGAGATTTAGTCGACTAAATACAACTAAAACGATTGCAGAAGACTAAAATGGGATTAAAACTAAAATGCCATTTTAGTCCTAGGACTAAGACTAAAACCAAATTGAAATTTGCTGCCAAAATTAACACTGGTACAATATAAATTGTGGTTCACTTACCTAGCAACAGAAAGCAGAAGATAGATGTGTAAGTCAGCGACATGCTTCCCAGTTGTGGGATATAATGTAGAGTTCTTTTCGCCTGTGTCATCCCAATACTCTAGGATGATTTGCATTACAAATCAGAGCGAACCTAAAATACACAGAATTTCCTTATACCTTACAGCTGAACTCAGGACATGTAGTTTAAATAAAAACTGTATTTCTCAATAGCCACAAAGGATGGGCAATCACTTTGTGTGCACCAAATACATTTACAGACCTAGATAATACATTGAATGTGAAATGAAGGGGGCGCTAGTGTTAATTAAGCGCTTAAGGACCGCCCACTGTATATATACGTCGAAGGCAGAATGGCACGGACAGGCATAATCACGTACCTGTACACGGCCCTTTAAATGCCTGACATGTGGTCGCGAGCGCGCCGCTGGTGGCGCGCTCACGATCCTGCTGCCTTCCCTGTGAGTCAGACCGCGGGTCCCGCGGACTTGATCGCCGCAGGCATCCCCGCGATTGTCTTACGGAGGTATAAAGGGGGGAGATGCTTGTGTAAACAAGCATCTTCTTGCTCTGACTAGTGACAATGACACTGATCTTGGCTCCCTGTACTCGGAGCGGAGATCAGTGTCATGTGACACAGAGCCCATCCCCCCTACAGTAAGAAACACTATGCAGGGAACATTTAACCCCTACAGCGCCACCTAGTGGTTAACCCCTACAATGCCAGTGTCATTTTCACAGTAAGCAGTGCATTATTATAGCACCGAGGGCTGTGAAAATGACAATGGTCCCAAAAATGTGTCAAAAGTGTCCGATGTATAATTGAGTGATAGGGGGCGCTAGTGCAATAAGGATAACCTTATTATAATGTGTCAAAAAGGTGTAAACCAAATTGAACATACATAAATATGTGAATAAATATGTGCAAATCTAACACTCACAATAAAAATTGCAAGTAAAGGTGATAAATACAGAAATAAATATAAATATATAAAATTGATAAGCAGTGCCAATAACCAATATTATGTATAAAGGAGAACAATCTAAAAGCAAAACACAGTAAAGAAACAGTGCTCCCAAAGCCATGGGCCAAGAAAAGTCCAAAAGAAGAAAATAAAAAAATGATAAACACTGTCCGTGAAATCCTAAAGTGATGATTAACCACTCTCCCAAATGATAACACTTCAGCTTATATATGGAAATCAGAGGAACATGCAATCTTCTCAGATCATGTGCATATAATTAAATTCTTCCACCGCTTATAAGATGACACCCAGGAAGTGCTGATAGAAATGGGCTCTTACCAGAGCGATTGGACTTTCTTAATTAAAAGGAAGCCAAAATCGCTTGTGCAGATTAATGCCTGCAAGCATATGATGCATCATCCACTGTTGTCACAGGCTACACCTCTCCACGGAGTTTACAGATGGAACATGAAAATACAAAGACAGCTCATAGTGCAACCGGTTTATTATAAAAAAGTAGTTAAAAAACAAAGCGGGGCCAAGTGGCCACTTACGCTAACAAGTGCCCATCCTGGCACTGGGTCTGCAGGCTCAGAAAAGGAAGCGGCTGCCTCAACTCCCGTGTCGGCGTGCCTCCTCCTATCACCTCGCAATAGACAGGTGCGGATGGGGGATCAGATTCAAAGCGTGACCAGGCTACGCCGCCGACGATCGTTTCGTATTACGTCGGCGGCGAAACGGCCTACGAAGCGATCGGCGGCGGCGTAGCCTGGTCACGCTTTGAATCTGTACTTTTTTATAATAAACCGGTTGCACTATGAGCTGTCTTTGTATTTTCATGTCCCATCTGTAAACTCCGTGGAGAGGTGTAGCCTGTGACAACAGTGGATGACGCATCATATGCTTGCAGGCATTAATCTGCACAAGCGATTTTGGCTTCCTTTTAATTAAGAAAGTCCAATCGCTCTGGTAAGAGCCCATTTCTATCAGCACTTCCTGGGTGTCATCTTATAAGCGGTGGAAGAATTTAATTATATGCACATGATCTGAGAAGATTGCATGTTCCTCTGATTTCCATATATAAGCTGAAGTGTTATCATTTGGGAGAGTGGTTAATCATCACTTTAGGATTTCACGGACAGTGTTTATCATTTTTTTATTTTCTTCTTTTGGACTTTTCTTGGCCCATGGCTTTGGGAGCACTGTTTCCTTACTGTGTTTTGCTTTTAGATTTTCACCTTTATACATAATATTGGTTATTGGCACTGCTTATCAATTTTATATATTTATATTTATTTCTGTATTTATCACCTTTACTTGCAATTTTTATTGTGAGTGTTAGATTTGCACATATTTATTCACATATTTATGTATGTTCAATTTGGTTTACAATTTTTTGACACATTATAATAAGGTTATCCTTATTGCACTAGCGCCCCCTATTACTTAATTATTCACTGGATCAAGAGGTTTAATAATCCTTCCTTTTTCTCTAGGGGAGCAGCTTTGATATATTTTTATTTATTCCACGTTTTAGTTTTAATTTTTTTGGCGCGAAAATCACTTCTTACTTAAAAAGTGTCCGATGTGTTCGCCATAATGTTGCAGTCACAAAGAAAATCATTGATCGCCGCCATTACTACTAAAAAAAAATGAATAAAAAGGCCATAAAACGATCCCCTATTTTGTAAACGCTATACCTTTTGCGCAAACCTATCAAAAAAACGCTTATTGCGATTTTTTTACCAAAAAATATGTAGAAGAATACGTATCGGCCTAAACTAAGGAAAACATTTTTTTATATATATATATATATATTTTTGGGGGATATTTATTATAGCAAAAAGTTAGAAATATTGAATTTTTTTCAAAATTGTCGCTCTATTTTTGTTTATAGTGCAAAAAAATAAAAAGCACAGAGGTGATCAAATACCACCAAAAGAAAGCTCTATTTGTGGGGGGGGGGGGGGGGGGGACGTAAATTATGTTTGGGAGCCACGTCACTTTGACCACCCAAATGGTCCGGGGCTGAAGTGGTTAAAGGTGATCATCCAAAAATGTTTTATATATATATATATACAATTAAATAATGCACATATGATTGTATATGATCAAATACAAACAAATGCAACAATCTCAATAGTATATAAAATAAACCAATCATATGCTTTTATTAAAATGTGAAACAAGTTACACTTCCCATTAGTGCAAACACAGTCTCTATCTATAAGCTTGAGAACATAAATCCACCAATCCAACCAGCTTAAACCTTCTTTTCCTCTACAATCCTGTGGGGAAAAAACACCCATGACCAGTGAAATTACTACACACTCACCAGATATCATGCAACCGCTTTATTTTAAAAGTGGTCAATATGCAGTTAGTTGGGACTCCACTCTGTTTCAAGATAAGCCCAGCTCCTAATAGTGTTTACCATAAAGTTGAATCCACTTCAATTGCACATCTATGGGTGTCAAACTGGCACTAATACAGCCCACAGTATGTATATTAGAAAGCACCACTGCTCCGCCATGTCTTGGACATGGCTTGTGTTCCAAGAACCAGAAATTACGGAACCAGAATTGACATACTGGAAGCTCTGCCTCAACGCGCTTTGTCAGAGATCAATAGCCATTTAGATCTGACGAAGAAGCTTTGAAACGTTATCTCTATGTTTTGACATCACTTCCGATGCGACTCCGAGTGTGTTTAATGCTGGTTCCGAGACGACAAGATGAATGTCCGGCCGTTTGTTCCTCTCCTGTTAATATCTACACACCACCATCTACCGGGGACCCGCTGAGTGACCACAGTATTTTACTGTTATATGACCTTTATATTAGAGTGAGTAGCCATTTGGCTGATTTTAATTAAATATACCATTTGTTGCATCTTCTGCCACACCTTGTTTTTCTCTCAACGCGCTTCGTCACACTGAGGTCATCAGGAGGACTGTGTTTACACTAATGGGAATTGGTGTTACTCTCTTGTTTTACATTTAAAAAACAGTATATGGTTGGTTTATTTTCTATATTATTGAGATTTGCATTAGCATTTGTTTGCATTTGATCATACACAGTTATCGGTACTTTATTTGCATTTTTTTTGAAATTTTTATTTATTTTTGGATGATCACATTTAATTACCACTAGCGCCCCCTTCATTTTTCAATACATTTGGAAGAGTTATTTTACACTTTATTGGGTAGCAACAGTTTTACACACTGATTTCCATGTGCACAGATTTTATTCACACTTTTTTTTTACCAGATAATACCTTGTAAAGTAGAAGTGTGTCAGGACTGGGTGCAGCCCTCCCTTCTCAGTGCTCAGCTGTCGGTTAATTGGCAGCACTCATCGTTTCTCAGTGCCTTACCTGGTAAACATTTCCTGCTCGTCAGCAGCCCCTTCTGGCTATTTAAAATGCCTGGTTCATATCTCCCATGCCTTTGCCTTGGTCAACATATCTGAAGATCCTCTGCTGTGTTCCTATTAAAGGCTTAACCACATCCCACCCAGCCACTGTATATATATGCGGCCGGATGGATGCTTCCTCCTTCTGAGTGGACGTTCAAGAACATCACTCAGAAGGAGGGGATCACATGTGCACGTGCCCACGCAGCGGTGCAATCCTGATGCACTATATATGATCGGCGCAATTAACAATGTGATTGTGAAAATAAAAATAAAATAATCAATATAATAGCCTACTAATAGGCTTGACGTGAATGCTGCCCACACCATTTAGAGTGTACCCACTTGTGACTCTCAAAAGGTAATAAAATATAATATATATAGTGTAGCACAACCACAAACTCATAAATGAAGTACAAAAATTTACAAAATTCCACCGTAGTGCAACTTTCAGTGACTTGCTGAAGAAGCTTATTAGAGAGCGTAACGCGTACAGGTGTGAGGTGCTGCCATTCAGGACGTTTTTCCTCCGTTCTCGTCATTTTTACTGATATGCATGTTTTTCACATTTGTAGGTGAGTATTTTAGTTAAGTTTTATTAAATGTTATTAGCAGAGAGCACTATTGTTTGCCTTTGTTTTATATGCCTACACATCCTACGTATCCTGAGAGATATTTCACCAGGCGCGTGTGACTCTGTAGTGGGATCCATATCATGAGAACACAGAGGAGGTCTGTCTTGTCCAGGAACACCAGGAGGAGGAAGGGTTTCCCTACAACATTCTGAGAGATATTACTACAGGCCTGTGTGACTCTGTAGTGGGGTTTACATTGGGAGGTGAGCAGGCATTCCAGCTAGAGGTAGTGGTCACTGAAGTCACTGTTAAAGACTTGCCTGGCTGACATCCCTTCTGGTTCCTGATCCTGTTTGCTGTCTCCATCTACGCTGATCTCTGGCTTCCTGATTTACTGGCTTGCACTAACTACCCGCTTTGATTACCGAACCCTGGCTATGTTTTGACTAGGTTTACTATTTGCACAATTTTTACCACTATATTAAAAGGCATGATTTTTACTGCATTTTCTGTCTCCGTCTGATTAATGGTTCCTGACAAAGTGACATTATCATTGTGCTGTACATAGTCTGTGCAGAGAGCAGAGCTGTGGAAGGGACCCATCAGGCTCCACCCACCACAGGCTGCCTGCAGAAAACGACAGGAGGGGGCGGAGACAAAACCAGTTTCCCTGCACAAGGAGAGAGAGCAGTAGTGAGCGGTCTTTTTAACAGTACGCTCTTGCACTAAGGCAAAGTGTCACACTGGATTACTGCATAGATGTGGAAGAAATACATAAAGCACACCAAGATTCAAGGAAGAATACATATGGCGAATGTATTTAGACAATATGGACTTATTCTGGAGTCCAGCTTTAAAGAGACCCTGTCATTTCTGAAAAACCTTAGTTGACAGCAGAGAGTAACATAGCGCCTCAAACTTATCTTTTTCTTCCCTTTGGCCCAACAAGAGGAGATAATGGGAAGGTACAGATGGTGTGGGCTGTGAAATGGAAAACTATCTTTTGGCATATGTATATTTTACAGCATACAGGAAGCGCACTTCGGAGCTGATCTCCTGGGCACATGTATGGGCACCCTGTGTCCCAGGGTGGAAGTACACAGTCTGCTGGGTGACATTATGGAGTTTTGTATCACATACAAGGAGGGTTGTTTGGGACAAACGACTACTAAAATGGAAAGCTACATCAATGGTAAAAACAATCTGCTGGATTCACGTAGGGCGGCGTATTTTTGAGCCGGCGTAGCGTATCGTATTTACGCTACGCTGCCGTAAGTCAGAGAGGCAAGTGCTGTATTCACAAAGCACTTGCCTCCTAAGTTACGGCGGCGTAGTGTAATTGGGCTGGCCTTAAGCGCGCCTAATTCAAATTGTGAAGAGGTGGGCGTGTTTTATGTAAATAAACCATGACCCGACGTAATTGACGTTTTTAACGAACGGCGCATGCGCCATCCGTGGACATATCCCAGTGTGCATTGCTCCAAAGTACGCCGCAAGGACGTATTGGTTTCGACATGAACGTAAATTACGTCCAGCCCCATTCACGGACGACTTACGCAAACAACGTAAAATTTTCAAAATTCGACGCGGGAACGACGTCCATACTTAACATTGACTAGGCCAGCTATTTGTTCGACTAACTTTACGCCTGAAAACGCCTTACGTAAACGGCGTATCTTTACTGCGACGGGCAAGCGTACGTTCGTGAATAGGCGTATCTCGCTGATTTATGCATTTTAGGCGTAAATCAGCGTTCACTCCCCTAGCGGCCGGCGGAACTAGACAGCTAAGATACGACGGCGCAGGCAGTCGTATCTTAGCTACATTTAAGTATATCTCAATTTGAGAATACACTTAAATGTATGACGGCTTAGATTCAGAGTTACAACGGCGTATCTACTGATACGCCGGCTTAACTCTTTGTGAATCTAGCTAAATAGCAATATTTAAAGGGAACACAAAAGTGGGGGACCGGGTCTATTTAAACATTTTGAGCATGCATCATTTTACTGGTAATGAGCCACAATAGGACATGTCTGTAATTGTACAATGAAATACATCAAATCAGAATATGTCATTCTGAAATGTCAGAATTTGCATCCTCTCCGTGATATACATAGGTTTGTACTTAGTGTGTAAATATGATGTGTGTACATAAGAATAAGTGCTGGGCTGGTAGGAAAACCTCTATCCACAGCACCCTCCTGCACAATGGGGACTGGCCAGAGAGGGTCTAAATTATAAATAAAGCTGGCCATACACTAGTAGCATTCTGTTCAAATGTTTTCATTTACCACTTCAATACTGGGCACTTTATACCCCTTCCTGCCCAGGCCAATTTTCAGCTTTCAGCTGTGTCGCACTTTGGATGACAATTTCATGGTCATGCAACAATGTACCAATTTTTTTTTTATCATAGCCTTCTTTTGGTGGTATTTCACCATTGCATCATTGTTTTTTTTTAACAAATGAATAATTTTTGTTCCACAAATGTCCTTGTTCAGGCACTGTTATCCTCTTACAGGGTGACAACACTCACTGTCTCTGTCTCCCAATTTTTCTCCTATGTTGTCACCCATTTTTTTAATAGAAAACATGTTATACTTGCCTGCTCTGTGCAGTGGTTTCCACAGAGCAGCCCAGATCCTCCTCTTCTCAGGTCCCTTTCCAGTGCTCCTGGCCCCTCCTACTGAGTGCCCCTATAGCAAGCAGCTTGCCATGGGGGCTCCCGAGCCGCTGCTCTGCATGTCCATCCACACATGGAACGCGGCTTGATCTCGCCCTTGTACTCTTCTTACTGGCTCACTGGTTGTGATTGACAATAGTGAGAGCAGAGGCGGACTGACCATTGAGTCACTCGGGCACTGCCCGAGGGCCCCATGCCCCATCGGGGTTGCCAGGCTCAGTAAAACCAGGGACAGTATGTAAAAATCTATGTTTTTTTTTTACATCTGTCCCTGATATGTCCGAAACCGACATGCTTTTGATGTGAAAATCCCGAGATTTTAGCTGCCCCGCCTCTGCACTGCCTCCTGGCGTGGTGGCCATCTGTAAGCCCAGGGGCCCCATAATCTTCTATTGCCCGGGGGCCCCATGAGTTGTCAGTCCGCCCCTGAGTGAGAGCCAATGGCTCCTGCTGCTGTCTCAGCAGAGGTGGAAGAGATCTTGGAGAGCCGCTGCACTCATGCACATCACTGGATCAATATGGGGCTCAGGTAAGTATTAGGGGGGGGCTGCTACACACAGGTTTTTTTACCTTACATTTAGAATGCATGAAGGTAAAAAACCTTGAGCCTTTATAACCACTTTAAATAACATACATTGCAGTTTCTTTTTAAAGTCCTGGCCATTTATCAAAGACCTCCTAGACGGGGCAGTTAAAAAGAAACAAAAACGATTAAAGTGACACTACTGGTTTAAAAAAAAAAAAGAATTACAAAAATGTACCTTCTGCTCTCAGACTCCTCCAAATTCCCTTTTTATTTGCTGATGTGATCTGATTTCCTGTTAGAGTGGTTACGTTTGTTCTCAATAGTCCCACTGTATGTAGGACTGTAGCCACCCGCTCTTGCTTGCTCCCAAGATGGACAATGTCTTGCAATATAGAGGTACTTTAATTTAATTTTGAAAAGTTTTTCACTTTGTTTCTGTTAAAACTTTGCAAATAAGTAATTTTTCTCCTTCACTGATGTGCGCTGATGAGGCTGCACTGATGGACATTGATAGGCGGCACCAGAGCTTTTTTTCTCAGAAAATAGGTGCAGGAACTCAACCACAACCCCGCTCAGATTTCACAAACAGTAGGAGGGTCTTAAAGGGGCATTAAATATCAGGATTGCATTACATACAGAGTGCAGAGTTCAGGGGGTTACATAGAGAGTGCAGAGCTGTCACTTGTAAACACAGAAACCAGACTTTTGTGTTTACAAGTGATTGTGGTGAGCAGGCACCAAAGGGTCTGAGCCAGAGGTGGTGGAACTGAGTTCCCCCTAGTTCCCCCTGAAAAAAAGCCCTGGGCGGCACTAATATGCAACACTGATGGGCAGTAATAGGCAGCACTGATGGGCACTGATAGATGGCACTGATAGGCATCACTTTTGAGGAGGCACTGACAGGCATCACTGATGGACACTGAAAGGCAGCACTGATAGGCAGCACTGTTGGGCACTGCTGATGGGGCTGCACTGATAATCATTGCACTGATTATCAGCCCTGATCCCCCTGTTAGGACAGCCGCTTCTCACCTCTCCTCTACTCACGCGCTGTCAGCATTCTAGTTACACTGTGATCAGCTGTGTGAACAGCTGATCACGTGGTAAAGAGCCTACGTCATAGGCTCTTTACCATGATCGGAGATACTGGGGTAGATTCAGATAGATTACCGGATCTTTAGATCCGCGTAATCTATCTGATTTACGATCCGCCGGCGCAAGTTTGAGAGGCTAGTGCTGTATTCAGAAAGCACTTACCTCGAAGCTTGCGCCGGCGGATCGCAAATCCCCCGGCGGAATTCAAATTCCGCGGCTAGGGTGAGTGTGGTATTTAAATCAGGCGCGTCCCCGCGCCGATTTAACTGCGCATGCGCCGCCGGCTAAATTTCCCAGCGTGCATTGCTCCAAATGACGTCGCTAGGACGTCATTGGTTTCGACGGGAACGTAAATTACGTCCATCCGTATTCGCGACCGACTTACGCAAACGACGTAAAATTTCAAAACTCGGCGCGGGAACGACGGCCATACTTAACATAGGATACGCCGCATATAGCAGGGGTAACTATCCGCCGGAAAAAGCTGAACGCAAACGACGTAAAAAAAAAGCGACGGGCGGGCGTTCGTTTCTGAATCGGTGGATCTCCTCATTTGCATATTCGTCGCGTATACAAATGGAAGCGCCACCTAGCGGCCGGCGGGAGATTGCAGCCTAAGATCCGACGGTGTAAGTCACTTTCACCTGTCGGATCTAAGGGAGATCTATGCGTAACTGATTCTTATGAATCAGTCGCATAGATACGACCGTCGGATCTCAGAGATACAACGGCGTATCAGGAGATACGCCGTCGTATCTCTATCTGAATCTGCCCAACTGTGTGTCCGAGTGACACACTGCACCACAGATCACTGTGCTGGGTGCCCCTGGGGTACAGGAAGGACTAACTGTATTGCTCTATCAGCCCTAAGATTCTCTTCCCGTATCTAGCTGTGTGTGATGTGACTAAAGCTGTATGGATATTTTTTTTTTTTAAAGCTAAACATAAAGTTACGACCACAGTATAGTGTTCAGATAAGAGGAACAGAGGAGCACACATTCCACCTGGAAAACAGATTGTAACAGCATGTCCATTATAGCAGATGTAAATTCACATCGAAAGCAGGAAAACATCGCTTATCCACATGACCACATATCAAGTTTAAATTCTGGACATACTGTACACTCTATTGTCAAAAGTATTGGAACACCTGTCTTTACACGCACATGAACTTTAATTGCATTCCAGTCTTAGTCCGTAGGGTTCAATATTGAGTTGGCCCACCCTTTGCAGTATAACAGCTTCAACTCTTCTGGGAAGGCCGTCCGCAAGGTTTAGGAGTGTGTCTATGGGAATGTTTCACCATTGTTCCAGAAGCGCATTTGTCCATATCATTTGGTGGATGGGGATTATGTTGTGGGGTCAGGGGCGGTTCGTTCATAGAGGGCGCTGGGGCGCTGCCCCCTCTGGCTCCGCACCGCCACTGACTAATAACATAGATTCATTGCATTGCATGAATCGATGTTGTTGTCGCCGCTGCCGCTGGTCTATTCAGATAGCCGGACCTAGAGCGCCGGCCACCTGAATAACGGCAGCTGGTTGGCTGTACGGAAGTGCCTATCAGAGCCAGCGGCTTTCCGAGTACAGTCCTCAGGTTGTAGCCGGCTTCCGAATGCTTATCCTCGGGACGTACCGGCGGTGCGTTTCTTGGATAAGACCGACAGGCGTCTCAGCCAATCAGGTTCACCGGTTCTGGCTATCGGTAACCTGATTGGCTGAAGGGTCATCGAGGGCGGGAGAAGACATCGAGGGACGTGGATGGCTGACTCCAGTAAAGGTAAGTGCCGGGCGGGGGGGAAAGGGGCATTTTACAGGGCACAGCGGCGACGAAGGGGACAGTGACATCAATGGGCACAGTGGCGACAATGGGCACAGTGGGGACAATTGGCACAGTGGCATGAATGGGCACAGTGGCGACAATTTGGCACAGTGGCGACAATTGGCACAGCGGCATGAATGGGCACAGTGGCGACAATTTGGCACAGTGGCGACAATTAAAGGGCACAGTGACATCAATGGGCACAGTGGCAACAATTAAAGGGCACAGTGGTGACAATTGGCACAGTGGCGACAATTGATGGCACAGTGGCTGTGTTTGATGGCATAGCACAATGGCTGCGTTTGATGGCATGGCACAGTGGTGAAAATTGATGGCACAGTGGCTGCGTTTGATGGCATGGCACAGTGGTGCGAATTGATGGCACAGTGGCTGTGTTTGATGGCATGGCACAGTGGCTGCGTTTGATGGCATGGCACAGTGGTGCGAATTGATGGCACAGTGGCTGCGTTTTGATGGCATGGCACAGTGACTGCATTTGATGGCATGGCACAGTGGTGACAATTGATGGCACAGTGGCTGCGTTTGATGGCATGGCACAGTGGTGACAATTGATGGCACAGTGGCTGCATTTGATGGGCACAGTGAGACTGCAATTTTTTTCTTTTTCGTTTGCGCCCCCCAAAAATTTTTTTTTTTTTTTACATTTCTTTTATTTTGTTTTTCTCCAATAAACAACACAAAATGTTACAACTGTAAATACATCTTCTACACATTATCATTTATCAGTTCCTACTTCCTAACCCTTCTTCGTTTATATCCCTTCTTAACCTCCCTCCCTTCCCAAAACCAAAACCAAAAAAAAAAAAAAAAAAAAAAAAAAACCCACCCCGTCCTCCCTCCCCTCCCTTCCCCTCCCTCTCTCCTCTCTCGATAATTAGGACTTGAACCTCTCAGAACTATCTCATCTGCCTCTGACCTACTTCCTTCTCACTAAGGTTCTAATTTCCCTCTAACAACCTCCTTCCTTCTTCTGATCTAATGAATACCTTCCACCCCGACCATGTTTCTTCATACTGTGTTTTCTTATTCTGTGCTGCATATACCAAATCTTCCATTGCTCCTACCTCGTCAATCCTTTTCAGCCACCCTGCAATAGATGGCGGGCGCACATCCCTCCACCTCAGCGTGACTCCTACTTTTGCCGCGTTTATCATGTGACACACCACCGACTTCTTATATTTCTGCACTGGTATCTGTGAGCTATGTAACAGGAAGAGAGCAGGATCGTCCACAATCCATTCTTCCGAAAATTTTTGAGAGATTCTTCTTACTTCCTCCCAATAGTGTCGCATTTTTTGGCAAGACCAAAAAATATGGAACAGAGTTCCTTGTTCTCTACCACATCTCCAACACCTTTTATCTACCTCTTTATCAAATTGATATAATCTTTCTGGAGTGTAGTACCATTGTATAAGGAGCTTGTAATTAGCTTCTTGCATTTTTGAGCATACTGATGAGTTGAATGTCAGGTATATTATTTGTTTACGTTGACTTGGGGTGAATATTCTCCCCAGATCTTCTTCCCATTTCTGAATACCTGGCATCACAAAATCCTCAACTGGCACGTTCAAAAACCCATACATTTTAGATAATGTCCTTGAGACTGGTTCCACCCCGCTACAACCTTTTTCCAATACTGTCAATTTCCTATTAAATTCTGTTACCTGGCCCAAAGATCTTAAAAAATGACTTACTTGCAATGCCTGCCATAATGCAAGTTCAAATGTACCTCCCACTTCTGTCAAATCCTTAATTGATGGCCACGCATTTGGCCTCAGAAAGTCTGAGACCTGACAGAGGTCCTTTTCTTTAAATTTTTCTTTTATGTTTTTTTCCATCCCTGGGGTAAAATTAGGATTACCTATTATAGGTATCAATGGCGATTTACTTGGTGTATATTTCTTATCTTGACAAATTCTTGCTGAGATTTGCAGTGTAGGGCCAATTATAGGGTGTCTCTTGAGGTATCTAGGAAGAACCGCGTAGCACCAAGGTGCTCTAGCCAGGGGTATCTGACTCACGTACTGCTCTATGTTTACCCAGCGTTTAGACTCCCCGTTTCTACACCAATCTACCAACCTAGTTAAATGCGATGCTCTGTAGTATTTTATTATATCCGGGACTGCCATCCCTCCTACCTTTTTCGACATTCTCAACAATTCTTTTTTAATTCTGGCTTTTTTCCCTGCCCATATAAATTCCATAAACAGGGTATTTACCTGTCGAAGGAAGGTCATTGGTATACGGATTGGCAGTGCCTGAAACAAATATAATACCTTTGGCAAAATACACATTTTAACTATACTTCCTCTCCCGAACCAGGAGTGCATTCCATGTCTCCACTTTTCCAACAGTCTTCGTATTTCGTTATATAATGGGGGAAAGTTCAAAGCATAAATATTTTTAATATCTGATGGTATATATGTGCCTAGATACTTTAATACCTTTCCCCATTTAAACCTAAAATTCTGTTTAATTATATCCCCCATAGATTTTGGTATCGCCACCTTCATAGCTTCAGATTTTATGTTATTTATTTTCAAATTAGATAGTCTACCATATACCTCTATTTCTCTTACGAGATTAGGAAGTGATACATGAGGGTTGGTCACTGTAAAAAGCAGGTCGTCCGCATATGCTGCTACTTTATGTGTCTGATCTCCCATCTGAATTCCCTGAATGTCTACATTTTGTCGGATCCTGTTTAATAGGGGCTCTAGTGTAAGGGCGAATAACAAGGGTGATAGGGGGCATCCTTGTCTTGTTCCATTTGTAATTTTAAAAGGAGGTGATATTACTCCATTGACCCTTACTGAGGCACGTGGGTCTGTGTATATACTCATAATCCATCTGACCATCTGTTCACCTATTCCCACTTGTCTCAGTACTTCCTCCAAAAAACGCCAGCTCACCCTGTCAAACGCTTTTTCTGCGTCTGTGTTCAAAAACACACAGGGTATTTTTTTTTCTCCTACATAGTGTACCAAATTAAGTATTTTAGTCGTATTATCTTTAGCTTCCCTTCCTGGGATAAATCCCACTTGATCCATATCTACTAATTCAGCTATCCATGGTTGAAGCCGAGACGCTATTATCTTGGAGAAAAGTTTAAGGTCTGCGTTTAGTAATGAAATCGGCCTATAACTCCCACATTCAGCCGGGTCCTTCCCCTCTTTAGGAATGACAGTAATATGAGCCAGAAGTGCCTCGGGGGGGAATACCGCCGTACCTCCAACTGCGTTAAAGAACTTTGCCATCTGTCCGTTTAATATCGTGGAAAATTCCCTATAATAACTTACCGAGAATCCGTCTGGGCCGGGAGATTTCCCTAACTTCATTTTTTTTAAGGTTTCCCCTACTTCTTCCACTGAAATAGGGCTCTCCAACTTCTTCCGGACTGAGGATGGTAGTCTAGGTATGCCTGCCCCAGATAAATATTCCTCTATCTCCGGCTGTTTGTCCCCTACTATTGGTAAATTGTATAGCGCCGAGTAATAATCCCCAAATGTCTGAGCTATCTCTCTAGGTTTTTTTTTAAGCTGTCCTTCCTTCCCTTTGATCTGTGGGACATAAACCGACCTATTCTTTTCCTTAAGTTTCCCTGCAAGTAGTTTACTGCATTTATCTCCCAGCTCATAATTGGCCTTCCTACCTCTCTGTATAATCGCCTTAGCTTTATACCGCATAATCTCTGAAATTTGCCTCCTTAGTTGCCCCAACTTTCTCCCAGTCTCTAGTAGTTGTTTTTTTTTATGTTGAAGTTCTAATTTCTGAATTTCCACTAATATCTCCCTGATCTGTTTATCTCGTTTTTTTTTTAAATAAGATCCATGTTTTATCAAAATCCCCCGAATGACTGTCTTATGAGCCTCCCAAACCATTCCTGGATTGCTTCCTGGTATATCATTGACCTGAAAGTATGCCGCAATCTCCTTAGCCACATCATTCCTGACTTCTGAATTTTGCAGCAGCCCCTCATTCAATCGCCAGTTTCTATCTTGGGCGAATGCCTCGTTAGAAAGGGAGAGACATAGACTAATTGGGGCATGATCCGACCACGTTATGTTACCAATTGCTGTCTCTGTTACAGAAGTAATCAAATAGTGGGGTACAAAAAACATGTCTACCCGGGTGTAAACCTGATGCGGATTAGAGAAAAAGGTGTAGTCCTTTTCCTCTTCATGTAGAATCCTCCACACGTCCACTAGTTGTGTCTCATGCAATTTCTTTATTATCCCCCTTCTGACCCTCCTTGGGGTCGAAGAGGTCCCAGACGATGTATCTATCTTGGGATCCAACGTAATGTTGAAATCCCCTCCCAAAATTAATTTTCCCTCTGAGAATTCGATCAATTCTGTAATAACTTCTTTAATGAATCTATCTTGTTTAATATTTGGTACATACAACGAGGCCAAGGTAACTCCAACCCCTCCCAAGCTGCCCTTTAGGAAGAGGAACCTGCCATTCGGGTCCAAGCGTTTATCTTGTAGAGTCCAGTTCACACGGTTTGAGATCAGAACCGACACTCCCTTAGATTTCGCCTCTTGATTCATTGAGTGGTATTCGTGAGGGAAAAATCTATTCTGGAGGTATGGCAAACTCCCCCCCCTAAAGTGGGTCTCCTGGACAAAAGCTACATCCGTATCCCAGTTCTTTAAATCCTTCAAAATCATTTTCCTTTTTTCAGGAGTATTCAGTCCTCTCGCGTTCAGAGAGGTTATTTTTATTGTCCCCATCTCGAGAGAAGGAGCGAGGGAGAGAAAAAGAGAAAAAAAAAAAAAAAAAAACCCCTGTCAGCCCCCCCTCCCTTCTTTACTTCCTCCCCCTATGTCCCTAAGGAACAAAAAATACCCAAGACTGGATCCTTCTCCAGTATTCACCGTGGGTATGTACCTACTCTGGGGGTAATAACGGAGCGATCAAGTAGCTCCACCCCGCCTCCCTTCACCCCCCCCCCCCCCCGACCATCATTGACCATTTTAGACCTTCCCTTTCCCCTCTTCCACCTTCCATTTCCCCCTCCCTCCCCCCACTTCCAGCTCCTTTGTTATATTTGCTTCCCTTTTCCTCTTTCTCTTTTCCCTCCTTTTCCCCAAAAATTTTGAGCACCAGCCGCCACTGTGTAGGGTTTTTTTTTTCAGGGGTTGGGCTTGGCCCCTTAGTTGAAGGGAACTCTTAAGGCCCCGTACACACGACCAGATCTATCCGCTGGGATTGATCCGCGGATCAGTTCCAGCAGATAGATCCGGCCGTGTGTATGTCCGAGCGGACATTTCCCAGCGGATAAAAATCCAGCCGACGGATTCCCAGCGGATAAAAATTTCTTAGCATGCTAAGAAATCTATCCGCTGGAATCCAGTCCGCCGGACTTATCCGGTCGTCTGTACAGACTCACCGGATAAGTCTGTCCGATCCCATCCCTCGCATGCGTCGTATTGATTTGACGCATGCGTGGAAGTATTTACCTTCCAGGGTCGCGCACGTCGCCGCGTCATCGTCGCGGCCACGTCACCGCGGATGTATTCCGCTGGGATTTTGATCTGATAGTGTGTACAGCCATCAGTTCAAAATCCGCCAGAGGATTTATCCGCTGGAAACGGTCCGTCGGACCGTTTCCAGTGGATTTCCTCTCGTCTGTACGAGGCCTAAGGCGTCAGCATACCAAGACATTTTGGACAATTTCATGCTGCCAACTTTGTGGGAACAGTTTGGGGATGGCTCCTTCCTGTTCCAACATGAATGCGCACCAGTGCACAAAGCAAGGTCCATAAAGACATGGGTGAGCAAGTTTGGTGTGGAAGAACTTGACTGGACTACACAGAGTCCTGACCTCAACCCGATTGAACACCTTTGGGATGAATAAGAGTGGAGACTGCGACCCAGGCCTTCTCGTCCAACATGAACGCCTGATCTCACAAATGCGCTTCTGGAAGAGTGGTCAAACATTCCCTTGTGGACAGCCTTCCCAGAAGAGTTGAAGCTGTTATAGCTGCAAAAGGTGGGCCAACTCAATATTGAACCATACGGACTAAGACTGGGATGCCATTAAAGTTCATGTACGTTTAAACTCGGGTGTCCCAATACTTTTGACAATATAGTGTCACTTATTGTCACTTCAGATTAGAGGATGGACAAGTGTCTCTCCATCCGTCATTCTGGTTGAATATCCGATTCTGGGAAGGCTTATTCTACATACAGAAATGTTTAATAGTTATTTTGAGGTCACGAGGAAGAGGAAGATAATAATAATGATGACTGTGCTTGTGTAACAGGGTTAGTGAGTGACTCCATCCTATAATCTGTACTTGGTGACTTAGTTTTTCCTTGTCATTGTACAAATATCTAGTAAAATTATTAATATTTCCACTAAATAAAAGATCTAAGGAGAAGAGTGGAATGATTGAAATCCCAGAAGAAAAGGAATGCAAGTATTCCGTCATGTGTCTAAATGCAGGTACAATGGAAATCATTAAAGTGGTAATAAACCCAAAACAAAAAATCATAATATAGTCCAGCTTGCCAATTTATTAGATGTGGTGCCTGCATTCGTTTTTCCTTTTTCCCCTTTGTTTTCACCCGGTGATCTGGCCAGTAACACACCTCCTGTATTATAGAGTGCCCCCACTTTGGATGGAGGCGCAACAGAGACACCGTTGGACAGCAGCATTGTCAGTCTGGGTAGGGGCTAATGTTAGATGAACTAGAAGATTTAGATACATTGGGCCAGATTCACGTACAGCGGCGTATCTTTAGTCGGGCGTAGCGTAACTTAGTGAGGCAAGTACTGTATTCACAAAGCACTTGCTCCCTAAGTTACGGCGGCGTAGCGTAAATGGGCCGGCGTAAGCCCGCCTAATTCAAAGTAGGCTGGTAGTGGGCGTGTTGTATGGAAATAAATCGTGACCCCATGTAAATGAAGCGCCGAACGAACGGCGCATGCATGCGCATGCTCAGTATCACGTCGAATCTACGCCCTAAGATACGCCGGCTCAATGCCTGTGACGTGAACGTAACCTACGCACAGCCCCCTTCACGTACGACTTACGTAAACGACGTAAAAATCTACGCTTGTTCCGACGTCCCTACTTTGCATTACCTGCGCCTCATATAGCAGGGGTAACTTTACGCCGGACGTAAGCCTTACGTAAACGGCGTAGCGGGCGCAAGTACGTTCGTGAATCGGCGTATCTAGATAATTTGCATATTCGACGCGTAAATCTACGGAAGCGCCCCTTACGTCGGTCGGCTAAAGCCATATTTCAGGCGTATCTAGTTTTGTGAATAAGGGGCATAGATACGACGGCGCATCTTTGAACTTACGGCGCGTATCAATAGATACGTCGGCGTAAGTCGTCTCTGAATCCGGGCCATTAGCTTGAAACCAAACTCCAGCTAACACTTTTTTTTTTAGCAGTTATTACAGCAACAGTTTTGTTTCTTTTATGATAAAATTTTTACTTAGATAAATAGAACACTACTTATATTTTGCAGAATCACACAGTTGGGCACCAACACCCCTCAGCTATTCCCTGTTCAAATAAAATCAGATCATAGTAAGCCCTAGTGTCAGTGGTTTATGGCCCAGATGAGGAGAGAAGCCTAGGGTGACAACCAAAGTTCCTCCAGAGATACAGTGGTGTGAATGAGCATTGTCAGCCTACACAGGAAGTGTGTAACTCGCAGGATCACCAGGTGATATATATATATATATATATATATATATATATATATATTGTGACAGGAAGTCAGGTAAATCTATGGGTGTTGTCACAGACGGGACATACGTTTCTGCCTTGTTTAGACAATACACCAATCATTATTAGGCGTCGGCTGCGAGAAATAGCCAGGAAAGTTTGGAGGGCGTTGGAAGACTTCAGCTGTTCAGGATGAGGCAATTAAGGCCTCTATAAGTAGTCCAAAGGATTACCACTGAATGGCTTCAGCATTCTGAAGCTTTGTGAGGAAAGCGATCAGTAACTGAAGGTCTTGTGAGGAGGTGAGGAGAGAATTGATTTTTCTGTGTGATAAAAATCAAAAGACTATTGTTTTGTGCTGTACGACCAGTACTGTCTGCCCAGCGCTAGGCTGAGCCAGACTCCATAGATAGGTTCCTGTGTGGAAGGTAGACGCCCAGAGTGGCTAGGGTTTATTTTATGTTTGATTTTGTTTATGCTGTTTGGATGCTTGCAATTGTTTCCAGCAAGATGGAAAAATAAACCAAAAACGTTGTTTTCAACCGTCTTTGACTGCCAGTCTGTATAAATTCAGTGTGTGGTGAACCCATCCAATATTGAGACTATTTGCAGCTATAACAGCTTCAACTCTTCTGGGAAGGCTGTCCATAAGGTTTAGGAGTGTGTATACACCAGATACACCATGGGAGATGGGAACAGATAGACAAAAGTCAATTCAATGAAATACATAGGGGGGAGGGGGGGACAGTTATTCAGATATTAGAGGCAATGGGGGTTATTTACGAAAGGCAAATCCACTTTGCACTACAAGTGCAAAGTGCACTTGAAATTGCTCCGAAAGTGCACTTGGAAGTGCAGTCACTGTAGATCCGAGGGGGACATGCAAGGAAAATAAAAAACAGCATTTTAGCTTGCACATGATTGGATAATAAAATCAGCAGAGCTTCCCTTAATTTCAGATCTACCCCTCAGATTTACAGTGCACTTTTCACTTGTAGTTTGTACTTGTAGTGCAAAGTGGATTTGCCTTTTGTAAATAACCCCCAGTCAGGGTCAAGCTCAGAAGTATCCCACAACTCCCAAATTTTGGAAAATCGGGGTAGGGAATTGTGTACCACAGCGTTAAGGTGTTCCGTTCTTCGCATGTGAGCTAGGACCTGCAATAGTTAGGTTAATGTGGATGGAGAGGTAGATAGCCATCCTAAGGGAATGACCCCATTACAGTAGCTGCTAAAAGGATAAATGCAACCAGCTTATGGGCATGCTTGGAGACACTAGGGATAGGCAATGCCAGGAGATAATGGATTGGGTCTAGAGGAATAGTCGCAAGAAGGTTTTGTAGGAGGGTTTGACTTGAGGACCAAAATGATTGGACGATAGAACTTTTCCAAAAGATGTGGTTATGGGAACCCACGTCACCATGGCATCTCCAGCACACCCGAGAAACCTTAGAGTCATATCTGTGAAGAGCCTCTGGGGTTCTATACCAGAAAAGCAATATCTTATAGGCCGTCTCTTTCTGCTCCACGCATCTCGAAGCTTTAGAAAGTCCCATATTTTCTGCCATTGTGGGAGAGAGATCGGTCATCGGATGATGCGGGACCATTTTTGCATATATTAATGGTAGGAGTCATTAAGCGGAGAAGCATCATGGAGGAATTGGTAAATGGACAATATAAAATGAGGTATGTAGAGACCTTCGGCACATAAGAGTTCAAATGAAGTGGGTTTATCTAAGGTCAAGGCTGATAATTTGGAAGAGAATTAATGTTTAAACTTTAGGTTGGAGTAAAAAAGTTGCTTAGGGTTCTGGTATTTATGTTTAATCTCCACAAAGGAATAAAGTCTATGCGTAAGTGGGTGTACCATATTACGAAATTGGAAGATGCCAGCTTGCGACCAAGAGTACATTCAGCTATTGGATAGGCTGTCGGAGATGTCTGGGTTAAAAAGCACATTTAGTAAGGGTGGACATAGAGAAGAGAGAGAGAACCATTGTGTGCATTTTTTACCTATACAGAGAGTGAACAACATGGTCTTAGTTGGGTGATAGAAGTATCCAAGGTTGACCACAACATGGCACAAGGGTGTACCGGACAAGTGACAATCTCCGACCATCTGCTGGATGCTAATCTGTTTGACCATGAAATAGTCGCCTTGAGGTGAGTTGCATAGTAATATTTAATAAGATCTGGGGCGCCCAGGCCACATTTAGAAAGGGGAGCAAATACCACTGAGCTAGCTAGTGTACCTACCGCCTACCCCAACTAAGTCGGGGAATGAATAAGTCGGGGAATGAACAAGTCGTGTAAGCAACCCTAGGGTTAGGGTTTCCCATTGAGGAATATGGCTAGGACTCAGGAATTGGAACAGGGACCTCCCCCAGAGGTCAGAATGCGGGTTCTCAGAGGTCAAAGATCACAGGGCTAGCTAGCTTCGGTAAAATAGACATCTCAAAGGGGTTGTAAACCCTCTTTTTTTTTTTACCTTAATGCATCCTATGCATTACCTGACCCCTGGAATGTCCCACGACGAGGACGCGCTGTCTCGCAGCCATTGGCTCCCGCTGCTGTCAATAAAATCCAATGATGTGGGCGCCGGGGGGCGGGGCCGAGCCCTGGATTCGGCAGCTATGGACGCCAAATGCTGGAGACGGGAGCACGCCCGCAAGGTAACCCCGACCCCCAGCGCTTTTCCTAGGGGGTTATCTGATGCGGAGAGGACCCGCTAGGGCCGCCAGGGTACCCCAGAAGACGGTGTTTGGGGCCACTCTGTGCAAAATGAGGTAAGAATGACATGTTTGTAATTTTTCTATTCAAACCTTTAGTATCACTTTAAGGACATTGACAAGTCCCAGAAGAGGGAGATGGTATCCCAAAAGTACATTCAGGAGGCAGTAGAACAGTCTCCTAAATGCCTGACAGCAACAGAAAAGCAATCCACTGCGCGTCACTTTTAAGAGCATTGGCTACTGCGGTCCTAGCCTTACAGATGAGGTACCCTCTTGGCTCCCTGTACTCGGGCACCAGAATCACAAGCAAGTCCAATCCAATATGTTTTTAGGGGAACGTGGCTTGCTTTTGTTTTGCTTTGACTTGCCTCTGGGTTGTTTTTGCATGCGCATCGACTTGCATGGGAAGAAAAGCAGTTTAAATTCCCTAGTACCCAATTCCTTGAGCTTTTAACCCCCGTTGTCATCACAGATAGTCACTCATAAGGTATGACATAAGCAGATATCGTGAGAAATATTACGTAATGTGCACTGGGTGGATCTGTATAATATACATTAGCAGCTTTATTACCATGGTGGAACATTTAATGAGATGTTTAATAGGGGAAGGAGGTGAGAGATTTAAGGAAGGATCTGCACACATTTTCCTTTTTAGAAGAACTTGTGTCTTCATGTGCTCATCATGAGAGAACTGCAGAATATACAGACGGCTCATACACTTTAAATTGTTTCTATTCCGGAAGCTTTTTATCAAATTTTTGTGTCGCTTTCAAACAGTCGGGAGAATGAAGTATATTAAAACCTGGGAAAGGTACGTAAAGTAACTATTCACTAATATTTTACCAAGATAAACGCAGGTCAGATTCCTGGTGATTGGGATCCTCTTCTGAACTTTATTTAACATTCAAAGGAACTAAAACAAATTGTATGTATAAGTATGTGTGTGTGTGTGTGTGTGTGTGTGTGTGTATATATATATATATATATATATATATATATATATATATATATATATATATATATATAAATATATTATTATTTTTGTATTTTTTTGTTTTTTATTTATTCATTCATTCATTTATTTATGTTTAAGGGCTTTACCTGGGAAAACTGAACAATAATGTAATATTTAAAAACTTTATAGTACATTTAATATAATATCTCTGTACTTAGTACATGATCATTTTGTTAAAGAGCAGTCTGCAATTTCTGTCTGAAAATTGTGTGTGTGACTGTATGCATACTGTAGTGCTATACCTTCTTGATGGATCGGGATCATGATATTGAGAATAAAGCACAACTCCAGCCAACATTTTCTTTTTGTTCTGAAAAGAGAGGGGAAAGGTTATAACCTCTTTTAGGTTATTATTGGTGTCTGTGGCCCAGGTTCACAGAGAGCAAGGCGCACATTACGCTGCCGTAGAGCAATCACCAAACGCCACGCCAACGTAACACGTAGATGCAAGCATTGCATTCAGCAAGCCAGTGCTCCCAACGCTGCACCAGCGTGGCATGGGTTTCGAAGGCGCATGCCGGCGTAGGTTGAAGTGGGCGTGACCCCATGCAAATGATGGACCGAGCGCCAGACAGGTACGTATCACGAATTGCGCATGTGCCGTGACGTGGACGCATGCACAGCACCCCCCTGCGCCTGCTCACAACCACGCCGGCGCAACTGCCTAAGCTACGTCAGATCACCGCGTACGCCGTGAACATAACGTACGCCCAGCCAGACACACGTCCAACGCACAATACGCCGGCTTGTGTTCCCTGGTGCAGACCTGTGCATGTCTGTTGCCGGGTTGCACCTCATTTATGGGGAATAACTTGACGCCGGACGTACAACTTACGCGCATCTGGGAGCAGCACCATGCGCCCAGCCCATATGTGCGCCCACCCTACGTCGGCGTGTGCAAGCTACGTCGGCGGGGTGTAGCCTGTTTTTAGGCGCATGTTGGTTCCCAGGTCTGCCGCACACATACGCCGGCGCACATTTGCACTTACGTCGGCGTAACATGCTATACGTCGGCGTAAATGCTTGGTGAATCTGGGCCTGTGACTCCACCTGGCAGATTTTTCGTTACTTTCTATCCCAGTGGCATCAAAGCAGTGACAGGAGGAGGGTGACACAGAGACAGTAAGGCACAGACAGCAATAAAAACATCACAGAGGTTCTGACCTTTCCCGGCTTCATTTTTGCTGCTTTCTCTGTCCCCTATTGGAGACATTTCTGGTCACTTTCCCTTGGACCTGCCTGTAAACAAGGGCAAGGAGTGAGGGGGTAAATCATTGTCATGTGCAGCAATAAAAGCTGACTGGGGTTCTAGGGTTTCCCCACTTTATCCCCATGTAATTACTGAAGTCACAGAGGGATCATTTGCAAAATCTAAAATGAGCTTACAAAAAATGTTATATGGCTTCAGGTAGTATATAAAGCAGCCAAGGTTAAAAAGGAAGTAAACCCTGATGGGTTTTACTTCCTCTTTATTTCCCTGCAAAGGTAAAGCATAATGGGCTATTATGCATCGCATGACCCTCCTGTGCCCACTGGTTGAAGAAATCTTCCTATTATGATAATTTTGTAGAACAGCCTTACGCAAACATTTTACCTTAGAGCCGTGATGGTGAACCTTGGCACCCCAGATGTTTTGGAACTACATTTCCCCATGATGCTCAACTACAATGCAGAGTGTATGAGTACGCAGTACCTCAGACTTGGTCAGCGGGAACAAAAATTTTTAATAGCGCCCGTGGTCAGTAGGAGTTGGAATACTGCCCCATCATTGGTATTGGTGAGAATGATGTTGCCCCATTGTGTATATAGGGCCTCAAGGGCCAGACATGGGCAAACAAAGGTCCACATTCAGCCCTCGGGCCACAATTTGGAGAACACTACCTTAGAGGAACCTTTCAAATCATCTTTGGGTGTTGGGAACGCTGCTAAAACCAATTCATTGGGGGTCAATGGAGAAATGCCTCTTACATTGATGGTCAGTGGGAAGAATGCCACCCTTTACAAATAGCTAAACTCATCATTAGTGTTATGCCATTAACTCTGCCAAGTGGCAATGGCCCTACAACTATGCAGACATCATGAAATGGGGAGTCAATTAGCCAAAACTCAAAAAAAAAACCCTAGCAACCTCTAGAGCAGTGGTTCTCAACCTGGGGGTCGGGACCCCTTCGGGGGTCGAATGATGATTTGCCAGGGGTCACCAAATCCTGGGCTGTTCCTGAAGCCAGCACCGCTTTCCCAGCTTTTTTTCTGCCACCCAGTTGGGCTGTTCCTAGAGCCTGCGGCCTCCCACTCACCCTGTTCGCAGCCACCTATTCAGTTCACGGCATGACTGGGGGGCAGAGACTAGAGGTCAGCTGACTGGTGAGGAATGTAAAGTAGGAGGAGCTGGAGGAGACCCTATCTCCTGATTTTGGCATAGGTGTCACTGCTACGAGACACCACAAAGTTGGAGACACAGAGAGTAACACTACCTGTGATTAGAGTTGCCATTAAAAGTCCCCATTGAAGTTCTCAGATCAGCAGATGAATGAATGAATGAATGAAAAACTTATAAAGCGCGGCTCATGCGAACTGAATCGCTTCTGGGCGCTAGTTGTTCGTGTCTCATGACATCAAAAGAGCAGAGTTTTGATCCGTCTTCTGAAAGTCAGGTGGTTTTCCTCCAACCGAATGCTGGTTGGTAAAGCGTTCCATAGTCTAGGACCCTGAAAAGCAAACCTTCTTTCTCCTTTGGACTTGTATTTGGTTTTTGGTACCCTGACCAGATTTTGGTCGGTGGATCGCAGAACGCGATTCGAATTGTGAGGTTCTATCTTGTCGCAAAGATATTGCAAAGATATTGCGGAGCCTTCCCATGGATGCACTTATGTGTCAGGCAGAGTGCTTTAAATGCAATTCTGTCTTTTACTGGCAGCCAGTGAAGGGTTCTCAACGAAGGTGAGATTGATTCCCATTTTTTTTTTCCAGTCACCAGTCTGGCGGCCGTATTCTGAACGACTTGCAGACGGGAGATTTGGTACTTTGGGAGTCCGAGGTACAGGGCGTTAGCATAGTCCAGATGACCTTGATCAAGAGCACCCAAGTTGGCCAATCAGAATCCCCCCCCCCCAGCATTGCCACTCATCCCAACTCCCCCCACCAGCACTGCCACTCATCCCAAACCCCCCCACCAGCACTGCCACTCATCCCGAACCCCCCACCAGCACTGCCACTCATCCTGAACCCCCCGCTGGCACTGCCACTCATCCCCAACCCCCAGCCAGCACTGCCACTCATCCCCAACCCCCAGCCAGCACTGCCACTCATGCCGAACCCCCTGCCGGCACTGCCACTCATCCCGAACCCCCTGCCAGCACTTCCACTCATCCCAAACCCCCCCTGCCAGCACTGCCACTCATCCCGAACCCCCCGCCGCCACTGCCACTCATCCCGAACCCCACGCCAGCACTTCCACTCATCCCAAACCCCACCTGCCAGCACTGCCACTCATCCCGAACTCCCCGTCAGCACTGCCACTCATCCCGAACCCCCCATCAGGACTTCCACTCATCCTATTCCCCACCCCAAGTAGTAAGAGAAGGTATTAAAATAGAGACTATATGAAAGGGAGAGGAAAAGAGCGGGAGGAACAACGAAAAAGGAATAGAAAGAATAGGAGAAAGAATAATAAAGACGGAGAGAGTACAAAAGAGAGGGATAGGGGGGGGGGGACAAGAAATTAGGATAGAGAAAGATGAAAGGGACAGAAATAAGAACAAAGAGAAACAGTGAGTTAGGGGCGCAAATTATTTGTCTTGCCTTGAGTGCTGACAAGCCACGCTACGAAAATAATTTTACTGTTAGGGGTCCCCACAACTTGTGAAATTCTATCAAGGGGTCACGGCTTTAGAAAGGTTGAGAACCACTGCTCTAGAGGAACCCTATGGTTCCAAGGAAGCCTGGTGGAGAATGGCTGCCATAGAGACATCGAGAACCTGAGGATTACAATGAATGATCTGCCAGTGCAGAGTGTGCAGATTTATCCTTGTTCTATTATATTATCTAATTTCTTAGTAACGTTGAAGCAAGTGGAAAGATTTATATCACTACAAGGAGATGATAGTGTTGGTTATAATTGGGGGTGGATGGAATTGGGTGTTATAGGAATACAGGCAGGGCTGGTGCAAGGATTTTTGACACCCTAGGCGAAACCATATTTTGGCGCCTGCAGGGCTGGTGCAAGGATTTTTGACACCCTAGGCGAAACCAAATTTTGCCGCCCCCAATGGCTCCACCCCTGACCCAACCCCCTTTGCCCTGCCCATGTGACAGGAGGCGGCGCTGGATAGAATTGGGTGTTATAGGAATACAGGCAGGGCTGGTGCAAGGATTTTTGACACCCTAGGCGAAACCAAATTTTGGCGCCCGCAGGGCTGGTGCAAGGATTTTTGACTACCTAGGCGAAACCAAATTTTGGCGCCCCCATTGGCTCCACCCCTGACCCAACCCCCTTTGCCCTGCCCATGTGACAGGAGGCAGCGCTATACATCGGCTCTGCTTCCTCTAGCGATGGCTCCAGTGCTGCGCCTCTAATTACACTACCAGTCAGACGAAGCAGAAGCCTGAGACCGAGTTAGTTACATACTGCAGCATGCATGCATGCTCTCCACGTCTGCAGAGCATGCAGACGTGGAGGGAAACCAGTGGCCGGGTGCCCCTAGGTAGCAGTGTGGTCTCCTGCAAAACATCTATTAATGTGTCATGGTGATGGGTTTGGGAAACATTGACTTATGTGACATTAAAACCAAAATATCTAAACATATACCTACTCTACCTTTCTGACAAACTGGAAATTGTAAAATAGAAGAATTAAAGTATACCTATAGTCAGGGGTGTATTTAGGTTTTGTGCTGCCCTAGGCCTGACTAAACTCGTGCACCCCCTAATTTAAATATGACCCACCCCTTCCTGTCAAGGCCACACCCCTTGCGGTTTAAGACCCACCCTGAAATTTTCAAGTGGAGACACTAGTTCTGATGGCCTGAGGGGGGGGGCAATGGATTCCCTTAAAGCGGAGCTCCACCCTGAAGTGTAACTCCCGCTGATCGGAACACTCCCCCTCTCCGGTGTCACATTTGACACCTTTCAGGGGGAGGGGGTGCAGATACCTGTTTAAAGACAGGTATTTGCACCCACTTCTGGCCACACAGTCTCGGGTAAACTGCGGGCATGACGTCACCTCCCGTCCCCCCGTTGTGTTCTGGGAACACTCGGCTCCCAGTACACAGCGGGAGCCAATCAGCAGGCATAGCGCGACTCGCGCATGTGCCCTAGGGAACCGGGCAGTGAAGCCGGAGCGCTTTACTTCCTGGTTCCCTCACCGAGGATGGCGGGGGGCAGCAGAGTGACGAGCGATCGCTCGTCCTCTGCTGCGGACGGCGCTGGACTCCAGGACAGGTAAGTGTCCTAATATTACAAGTCAACAGCTGCAGTATTTGTAGCTGCTGGCTTTTAATATTTTTTTCAGCGGACATCCGCTTTAATTTGCATAGATTTCCTCTCACTTCCTGTTTGGCTATGGGACATGAAGTGAAGGGAAATCTCTGCAATGGGACAGGGATGGTAAAAAATTAGAAGTGAGCTCCCCCCCCCACAGTTGCAGAATGCCAACCGCCCACATACTGGAAGCACTGCGGCCGATTTATGGGGGCGCTAAACTAATTTGCCTAACAGTGTAGCGCAAGACGGCGGGGACACTGTCCGTGCTGCCCCCCTGCAAAGTGCTGCCCTAGGCCTGGGCCTTGTTGGCCTAGGCCAGGATACAGCATTGCCTATAGTCAGAACATTTTGATTAGTTTGGGATAGAGTAGAGGAAAGTAAGAATTAGAACCCCTGTGAGATTTTGTATTGTTGTTTCTTCTTGGGGAAATGTATCCCCAACTAGGGTAGAAAGTGATGGGATATCAATAATTAACAGCTGTCACCGGAACAGAAGGTGGGGGGGAAATGTTTCAGTGAGGACACTTGCTCTTTGGAGAGTTTTCCTCTCACTTCCTGTTGTGTCTCAAAGACTGGAAGTAAAGGAAAATCTCCCAAATGGGACACATACGGTAAAATAAAAAAATAAGATAAATATCCCAGCTAGGGTCCCATCCATTCTCTCCTCTATGCAAATTGGAAAACCTTTTTGGCTATAAATGTACTTTGAATGAGTTTGTAAATAGTGTTTGTTTACCAATCCTGATTCCTTATAATTGTTTAGTCTTCAAATCATCCAGTATTTGAAATGGAAATTTCTCATATTTTGTTAGTTGCAATGACAGACTGATAGATGCCCAATTTTGGTAACACACATGAAATGGTTACACAGACACAAATCTACAGTTCTTACAAGACAATAAGGAAAATGTAGCACTACCCCCGTAGGGGCTGCTGGTTAAAGTGGAGGTTCACCCCAAAAACTTTTTTTTTAACATTAGATTGAGGCTCGTTTTGTCAAGGGGAATCGGGTGTTTTTTTTACAATCAAAGCCGTACTTACCGTTTTAGAGATACATCTTCTCCGCCACTTCCGGGTATGGGCTGCGGGACTGGGCGTTCCTATTTGATTGACAGGCTTCCGACAGGCTTCCGACGGTCGCATACATCGCGTCGCGATTTTCCAAAAGTAGCCGAACGTCGGTGCGCAGGCGCCGTATAGAGCCGCACCGACGTTCGGCTTCTTTCGGCTACTCGTGACGCGATGTATGCGACCGTCGAAAGCCTGACGGAAGACTGTCAATCAAATAGGAACGCCCAGTCCCGAAGACTATACCCGGAAGCGGCGGAGAAGATCGCTCTCTAAAACGGTAAGTACAGCTTCGATTTTAAAAAAACTACCAGATTCCCCTTCACAAAATGAGCATCAATCTAATGTTAAAAATTTGTTTTCGGGTGAACTCCCGCTTTAAATTTTGGGTTTGCACGTTACCTTTGTAGCTTTGTTGTCAGGGTGGGAAAGTCCATAATAAATGCAATGTCCAGATCAATGTAAAACCTCCAACAGTTAGGTTTTATTTCTTTTTGCTGCAGGGTAACTTTAAATAGAGAAAGCAGAAGGGAGAGGAAGAGCAGGGGAAGGTTCAGGCACACGGTACAGAATAAATCAGTCTCCACTCTCAGCTATTGAGTGGGTATTGCTTACCCGGATAGTCCCCTCTCACTTGGCCTAGCAGCCGGGATGATGCACGAACTAATGTCCAGACGGTCTCTGCCACAGACCTCTTGGAATGAGCTTGGTCTCTGCTACAGACCTTTGAATGAGCTTGGTCCCTGCCACAGACCCCAGAATAAATTTGGATGCGTCCAGGAATCCTCTGCCACCGAATTTCAAAGTCCTGAACCTTTAGCCGAGCAGTAAAAGAGCCTCTAAGTAGGAACTGGCAGACTGCAGGGCTTTCAATGTAGTGGATCCCTCCTTGATTGGGTCACCAGGCCTCACCCGAGACACTAGCACTCAGGGCCATCTTAATAGCTTAATGCTATGGGGCCCCTACAAGCCTTCCCCAATTTACGCACTTACTCTCAAGAATGAAAGTACAATATTTCTACTTTACAGCGTGTCACTTGCCACCGTCACCTGCCCCCAGATTCAGCGTGTCACTTGCCACCGTCACCTGCCACCAGATTCAGCGTGTCACTTGCCACCCTCACCTGCCACCAGATTCAGCGTGTCACTTGCCACCGTCACCTGCCCCCAGATTCAGCGTGTCACTTGCCACCGTCACCTGCCACCAGATTCAGCGTGTCACTTGCCACCGTCACCTGCCCCCAGATTCAGCGTGTCACTTGCCACCGTCACCTGCCCCCAGATTCAGCGTGTCACTTGCCACCGTCACCTGCCACCAGATTCAGCGTGTCACTTGCCACCGTCACCTGCCCCCAGATTCAGCGTGTCACTTGCCACCGTCACCTGCCACCAGATTCAGCGTGTCACTTGCCACCGTCACCTGCCCCCAGATTCAGCGTGTCACTTGCCACCGTCACCTGCCACCAGATTCAGCATGTCACTTGCCACCGTCACCTGCCCCCAGATTCAGCATGTCACTTGCCACCATCACCCGTCATCAAATTCAGCGTGTCACCTGTCACCAAATTCAGCATGTCACTTGCCACCATCACCCGTCATCAAATTCAGCGTGTCACTCGCCACCGTCACCTGTCATCAAATTCAGCATGTCACTTGCCACCGTCACCTGTCATCAAATTCAGCATGTCACTTGCCACCGTCACCTGTCATCAAATTCAGTGTGTCACTTACCATCCATCCCCTGTCACCAGATTCAGCGTGCCACTTACCATGCATCCCGTCACCAGATTCAGCGTGTCACTTGCCACATCGCCTGTCACCAGATGCAGATTGTCACTTGCCAAGTCACCTGCCACACGTTGCGGATTGTCACTTGTCACATGTTGCCACATGGGGAGCTGACAGAGAAGATGGGAGTTTGGCAGAGAGGAGGGGGGTCTGGCAGAGAAGATGGGTGTTTGGCAGAGAAGATGGGGGTCTGGCACAGAAGATGGGGGGTCTGGCAGAGAGGAGGGGGGGTCTGGCACCAGTACCCTGGCTTTGGCCAATTATGGCTCTCCGTTTTTTGCAAGCTGTGATTGGCCAAGCATGCGGGTCATAGTGCATGCTTGGCCAATCATCAGCCAGCGATGCCGCAGTGAATTATGGTCTGTGAAACGTAACTCGAATTTGTCAGGAACGACTCGTTTTTTTCATATTTCGATGAACGATCGAACATACGATGTTCGAGTCGAACATGAGTTTGATCTGAATACAAAGCTCATCCCTAGTAGTGATCGAGTGCACAATATCCTCTTCCCATATATTACGAAATGACCACTCGATCTGCATGAATATGCCAGCCGTAATTCCAGTCAAGTCTGCACCCCTGAAATCGGTGAGCCATAACAAAAGAATGTTCCAGGTTCCCCGTACCACTGTTCACAGCGAGCTTCAATTTCCACCATGAGTTCTTGGGTACATAAGGGAATTCCAAGCCATACTCGGTAGCTACCCTCTTCATGAGTACCCGCTGTAGGCGGGTGAGCTTAGGCAGAGTCCTGGAGCTTTCCAATCCAGGCATTACACAAGAGTCTGGCAACTTCGGAACTAAGGGCTGAGCAGTTGAAGGTGGGATTCCTTCTTTAAGTATGGTCTCCCTATTTGTATCTGGGACATCCACCCGAGGTGTTTGTGTCTCCAGTGTCCATGGAGAATATATCCGGCTGACTGCGTCTTGGGGTAACACAATTGTGATTACTCCATCTAAGTTCCTGGGACATTGATTCAAACAAGTCATCATTCCCGACATCAGACGAGGAGTCTAAGTCCGAGGAATCCCACTCCTCAGCAGGTAAATACGTGCAGGTAGATATAGTCAGGTTAACCCCAGCCTACTTACCAGTTCCTGGCGTGGACCTCCCAGAGACATCTCCGCTCACGGGGTCCGGTTGTGGCAGGGGCTGAGGTAGGTCTTGACCACGGCCGAGGGAGGCTTTAATGTAGCCCACCTTCCTTTTCACAGGCGGGACAAAGGCACTGGTGGTAGCGGTGGCAGCGTCTGCTGGTTGTCCGCTGATGGCTCCGAAGTGACAGTAGTGTCTACTCCGGATGCACCTGTAGCAGATGCGATGCGCGTAGGCTGAACTGTGGGAGTATGGACGACTTCCTCCGAAGTGACAGTGCCTGTTACCCAGTTCACCCGATTAGCGCGGAGCGGCACGGTGAGTTGTTCCACCTCAAAGAGATACTCCTCGCAGGATTGACATTGGCCAAATGGGCACAGTTGGATGGACAGTAAGCGGGGCCCCGGAATGGGCAGCATCCGCAGTAGTAGGCCCAGAGAACATCCCAGCTCCTGATATGGCAGGTGCCCAAGAGAAGGCTGACATGCTGTTTGATCCACTCACTAGATCCAGCAACTCCTGGTCTTTGGTGTGAAACACACTCACACGGTTCACGTCTCCTCCCAGTTTAGCTCCCTTGGCACGTAGTTTGTGGGCTTTTTCCTCAGTGACTCCGCCCACAACCTACGCAGTTGGCAAAGCAGTGATCTGTACCCCTTCCTCTCTCATACAAAGCACAGTCCAACACTTTCTCAATGGCCGACTTTCCAGAAACGAAAAACTTAATCCAGTATCCACAGGCAACGGCAATAATTCCCGGAGAAGCCCCCACGTGTAGCACTACCCCCGTAGGAGCTGCTGGTTAAATTTTGGGTTTGCATGTTACCTTTGTAGCTTTGTTGTCAGGGTGGGAAAGTCCATAATAAATGCGATGTCCAGACCGATGTAAAACCTCCAACAGTTAGGTTTTATTTCTTTTTGCTTCAGGGTAACTTTAAATAGAGAAAGCAGAAGGGAGAGGAAGAGCATGGGAAGGTTCAGGCACACGGTACAGAATAAATCAGTCTCAACTCTCAGCTATTGAGTGGGTATTGCTCAACCGGATAGTCCCCTCTCACTTGGCCTAGCAGCCGGGATGATGCACAAACTAATGTCCAGACGGTCTCTGCCACAGACCTCTTGGAATGAGCTTGGTCCCTGCCACAGACCTCTGAATAAATTTGGATGCGTCCAGGAATCCTCTGCCACAGGATTTCAAAGTCCCGAACCTTCAGCCGAGCAGTAAAAGAGCCTCTAAGCCGGAACCAGCAGACTGCAGGGCTTTCAATGTAGTGGATTCCTTCTTGATTGGGTCACCAGGCCTCATCCGAGACACTAGCACTTTGCTAGTCTCCTCCAGGACAGGTCCTCCCATGGTTTCTTTCATCAAGACAGCTTCCTCCCTTGTGAACAGACAGCTTCAAAGGTCTGTGGCAGAGACCCAGCTCATTCCAAGAGGTCTGTGGCAGAGACCGTCTGGACATTAGTTCGTGCATCATCCCGGCTGCTAGGCCAAGTAAGAGCGGACTATCCGGGTAAGCAATACCCACTCAATAGCTGAGAGTTGAGACTGATTTATTCTGTACCGTGTGCCTGAACCTTCCCCTGCTCTTCCTCTCCCTTCTGCTTTCTCTATTTAAAGTTACCCTGCAGCAAAAAGAAATAAAACCAAACTGTTGGAGGTTTTACATCGGTCTGGACATTGCATTTATTATGGACTTTCCCACCCTGACAACAAAGCTACAAAGGTAACGTGCAAACCCAAAATGTAACCATTCATTTTAAGAGCTGATCCTTTAAAGGACTAATAGACTTTTATTGTTATTTTACTATTGGTTCACTGCCATTTGCTTACAGTTACTCCATCTCTGCGCTTACAATTTCCTTTTTTATGTTACATTCATGACTCAGGTAGCCTGGATACCCATAATAACCCATTAGGACCCCAAACCATAACCCCCCCCCTTTCTTACACTAAATTAGAAGAAAACTGAGGCAACACCTGAGATGGAGAAAATTGGCCATAGCAGCCATAATTTTATTAACCATTTGTAACATAAATACCTTTTATTAACTTTACATTATTTTTTCAAATATAAAACAGCTTTTACAACAGCCATATAAAAATGGCAACCATATACAGACATGTGGTCAAAAGAGGTAACACACACATAACATTTTTCCAATATCCTGCGGGACGTAATCAAAAAACCAACCGCCAGCCTTAAAGGCATACCAACACCCCCTATCCCGCAGTACACAAATTTCCGTGTTCCAGCGGACACCATTCCGGTGGAATACGGAGAGGGTCCATAACCGCTGGACCCCCACACTTCCTTCATACTGTTCCTTTTTTGACCTCCTGGAGACCACCTGACACCGCCACTATTCCTACTGCTATGACGACCTGCATCCATGACCTGCAAAAGAAGAACACACACGCACAACACAAACGAGACCAAAAAACAGGGAGGGTGGGTGGGAAAACTGCCTCCTTCCTATGTCTTCCCCCACGCTGCTGAGCCCTGTAGCTCCGCCCCCTCCTTAAATAAACTCCCCAGAGCCCGGGAAACTAATGCCCAGCCCCCTGCCTACCCCCTTTTCCTCCCCAACTAGTAACCCCTTGTGTCCCAAGCACCCGGTCATGTCCGCCCTGCACTATTCCTCTGCGCTTCATGCTCCGGGCTTCTCTTGACTCAGGTAGCCTGGATACCCATAATAACCCATTAGGACCCCAAACCATAACCCCCCCCCTTTCTTACACTAAATTAGAAGAAAACTGAGGCAACACCTGAGATGGAGAAAATTGGCCATAGCAGCCATAATTTTATTAACCATTTGTAACATAAATACCTTTTATTAACTTTACATTATTTTTTCAAATATAAAACAGCTTTTACAACAGCCATATAAAAATGGCAACCATATACAGACATGTGGTCAAAAGAGGTAACACACACATAACATTTTTCCAATATCCTGCGGGACGTAATCAAAAAACCAACCGCCAGCCTTAAAGGCATACCAACACCCCCTATCCCGCAGTACACAAATTTCCGTGTTCCAGCGGACACCATTCCGGTGGAATACGGAGAGGGTCCATAACCGCTGGACCCCCACACTTCCTTCATACTGTTCCTTTTTTGACCTCCTGGAGACCACCTGACACCGCCACAGCCTGAGAGGTTAACCCCTTAGCCTCGAGGGCCACCCCACACCCGCAGGGCCCTACGGATTCCATCTTCTAACCCCAAGGCCCACAAATCGATCCCAATATCAGAAAGGTGGACGCCGTCCCCCCTATGAAACAGTCCCACATCCCTCTCCAACTCAGTGTGCCGAATTACTAATCCCCCATTACGTGCCACGAACCTCCCCACCACCTGATTGACCTTTATGCGAGCCTTGTTCAGCCTATCCACTGATCTAGCAGTACGCCAGGCCGTCCTCACTACCATATCCGACCAGACCACTATCAAACCTGGGAAGGACATTCTCAGGGACATAAAGTCCGCCTTGACTGCCATTATAAGTTCCGCCATCGGCCGGACACCCAAGTCGTTACCCCCCACGTGCAGGACCAGCACATCTGGGGGGCGATCGAGCCGGGCGTAATGGCTGACCTCAGGAACCACCCTACTCCATTCCATCCCCCTAAAACCCAACCAGCGTACGCATGCCTCCCGCCTGGAAATGCCCAATTGCCTGCCATCCGGTCGGGCGTCTGCTCTCCTGGCACCCCAGAACACGTAAGAGTGCCCTACAATCCATACGAGGCACGGGAAGCTGCAATCTGAAAATAAAAACGATTTCATGTAGCACATAACACCAACAAAACCTCCACCTTCTCCACTTTACAAACACCAGCCACGACACATCCCTTTGTCCGTTTCCCATTGTCCCCCTCCTCTCATTTAATCAGCCAGCAAATGCGGACGCACATAAGATCGGAATCTCCTAGATTCCCACCTACCTATCTTCTTAACGGCCGCCTCATCCAACCCGCACCGTGCAGCCTCAGTGGCCGCCCCAATGCGGAAGGAGTGCGAAGCATACCGTCGTCCGTCATACCCCGCAGCACACAAACATTTTCTAAACACTGTCACAAATTGGAATCTTGACAAAAACGTCCCGTCCCCGTGCGCAAAAAATGCCCCCAACCCTACCGGGCGTACTCCTAAAAATTCCTCGACCGCTCTCACCGGACACACCTCGGAACCCGGCAATGCATAGAGCACCACCCGTGTTCCCCTCCCTGCCTGGTCCGTCTTGGACCGGCGCAGCATGATCACAACGCTTCTTTCCTCCACTCGAACATCCTGAAAACCGAACCCCCCAGCCACTGACTTAGATGGGCTAACTAATTCTCCCAACCTAAAAGCCCCAAAAAATGCGACCGCAAAAACCGCCCTAAAAAGTATCCCCTCGTATCCTGACGCGCACACCTCCCCCAGTTTGCCGCAGATCGCTTGAAGCACTGCGAATGACACCGGCCTACGCGAATCCCTCCTTACCTTTCCCTTCCTATATCCCTTCACCGCTTGTTTTACCCAAAAAGTTTTAGTAAAATCCTGCAACCCCTGCAACTTGAAGAGAAATGCCAAACCCGCCAGCTTGCGCTCAATGGCGGAAACCGACCCCCCATCCTCCATGTGCCTGGACACAAAATACAACACCAACCATCCCCCTTCCCTACCCCCATCTCCTACGTCACCTCCCACCTGTCGCAAGAACTCGAACCACTCCCCCCAGACTCTAGAGTACGCCGTCCACGTCGCCCCACTCACCGACCGTTGGATCCAACGCGCGGCAAGTCCAAAGCAGTGTCCCACAGCCACGCCGGGCACGGCACCCCGGTCCGCTCTGCCGTAGGAGCCAACTCCCTGAACCTGCCCCACTGAAAACGAGACAGAGAGTCAGCCAGCGTGTTGTCCACCCCCGGTATGTGCACCGCATATAGAAAAACATTACACTGCAGGCACCGCAACACCAAATGTCTCAGCAACCGGACCACCGGCAAGGATGAAGCGGAGATCCGGTTGATGACCTGCACTACCCCCATATTGTCGCAATTCAGTCTCACCTTCCGATTTTTCCACTCTTCCCCCCACAGTTCCATTGCCAGAACCACTGGAAACAATTCCAGCAGCACTAGGTTCTTGAGTAAACCCGCCGCCCTCCATGAATCTGGCCAAGGTTCCGCACTCCAACGACCCCGAAAAAAGGCCCCATACCCCGTTGACCCAGCCGCATCCGTGACCAGGTCCAAATCGAAATTACTGACCGGCCCCTCCATCCACACCGACCGCCCATTAAACGTCTCCAAAAAAGTGTGCCACACCCTAAGATCCTCTTTCAGTTCCTTGGTCAATCTTATAAAGTGTCTCGGCGATTTTGCTCCCGCGGTGGCCGCCGACAGCCGTCGGCAAAACACCCTACCCATGGGGATGATCCTACATGCAAAATTGAACTTCCCCAGCAATGATTGTAATTCCCTCAACGTGACCTTGCTGCGTCCCAGGAAGTCCCTGATCACCTGCCTGAGGTTCTCCACTTTGTCCGGCGGCAGACGGCACTCCATTGCCTGGGAATCGATCACGATCCCCAGAAAACTGAGCTCCGTCGTAGGGCCTTCCGTCTTGTCCGCCGCCAAGGGGACCCCAAATCTTCCCGCAATGTGCTGCAATGTCGCCAATAGAATCGCACACACTCTGGAGGAAGGGGGTCCCACGCACAAGAAGTCATCCAAATAGTGGACAACCGAGTCCACCCTTGCCACGTCCCGGACCACCCACTCCAAGAAAGAGCTGAACGTTTCGAAAAACGCACATGAAATGGAGCAACCCATGGGCAGACCTCGATCCACATAAAACTCCTCCTGCCACCGACAGCCCAACAGGCGAAAACTGTCTGGGTGTACCGGTAGCAATCGGAATGCAGCCTCAATGTCCGATTTTGCCATGAGTGCCCCCTTTCCATACCTCCGCACCCAGCTCACCGCCGCATCAAACGACGTGTATGACACCGTACATGCTTCCGGATCAATGGCATCATTCACCGACCCCCCCTTCGGAAAAGAGAGGTGGTGAATGAGGCGGAATTTGTTGGGTTCCTTCTTGGGCACCACCCCCAACGGAGAAACCACCAAATCCCTCATCGGTTGTTCCCGAAATGGCCCCCCCATCCGCCCCAGCGCCACCTCTTTTCCCAATTTTTCCGTAACTATCTCCGGGTGTTCCAAAGCTGATCGCAAATTCCCCGCCAGCGGTGGCACCGCCGTCAAATTACACGGAATGCGAAACCCCTCCGTAAAACCCGCAGTCAGTAAACGAGCCGCTGCGACGTCCGGGTACCTATCTAGAAAAGGACGCATCCTTTCCACCTTCACCGGCGTCACCCCCCTTTCCCGCAGAGTCTCCCCCCCGCTTGCCCCGCTTGAAGCATTTGGATAGGGGGTGGGTACCTCCGCAACCCGAGCATTCGTGTTTGAAACGACAGGACCCTCCAAACTTGCAGGATCCTTCGTTAAACTGCCAACAGACTCCCCACTTTTTTCCGGCCGACGGTCCCGAGGCTGCGGCCCCCCCGGCCCCCCCCCTGAAAAAACTGGCCCGACGCCCGCGGCGCAGACATAAGCCGCATCCACAAGGTAATATCCTTATGGTCCCACCTAATTGACGGCCGTACCGCCATACGCTGCCGGAATTGCTCGTCGTAACGCAGCCACCCCGTACCCCCGTACACGCGGTGCGCCTCCCCGATCGCATCCATGTAGCAAAACAATGCCGCACAGTGTTCCGGCTTCTTGTCGCCAATGACACTGGCCAGTATTGCATAAGCCTGCAACCAATTTCCAAAGGTGCGAGGGATGAGGCGGTAACGCCTCTTCTCCTCGTCCTCTTTCTTAGAGTCATCGGGCTTCACCCTGTCTAAATTAAATTTTTCCAGAGGAAGCAAAGAAAAAATTTCAACGTACTCACCCTTAACGATTTTTTCTCTCACCTCTGGCTTCAAATGCGAACCTAGGGGACCCTCAAAACAGACATATACCTCACATTTTGCCGCATCTGCAATCCTCACAATATCTGCCCTGGCCGCCGCTGACTTATCTTTTGTTGTGTCCCCCGCTACACTGCCTGCCGGAACAGCCGCTGGCACGCTGACGAGGGGGTCGACCGCCACCGCCGCTGGAGCAGCCGCTGCCCCCCCATTGTCCCCACTCCCCCCCACCCATGGTGCGACCTGCGGCGGCACCGCAGGACCCCCAGCAAAGCGCTGCAACAGGTCCCGCAGACCCCCCAGCAGGTCCTGCATCTGGTCCGGGACCCCCGAAGCGGCGGGAACCGCCCCCGCAGCCACAGGCGCCACCGGTCCCCGTGCAACCGCACCAGCAGCCCCCGGGTTAACCCCTCCCACCCCCAATAAGGTACACAAAGCATTAGCAAAATCAAGAGTAGGTAAGGAGGTAGTCTTACCTGGCTGCCTGGGAACCGCACCATCAGCCGCCGCCGCTACATCCACCGGTGGTTGTCGCACGACATCCTCCTCGTCCTCGGACACCTCGCCCTCCGACCGGTCCTCTGTTGCACTGCACGGCACTTGTGGCCCCCCAGGAGAAGGAGATCTGGGAGCCGCAGACCCCAGGGGATGCCTGGATCGAACCTCTGCTGCACTCTTCTTTGCTTGGCCCCCCCTCCCCCCCTTGCTCTGTGGCCTGGTCACTTGCTGCTCCTCACTACTGTCCTGGGCTTGCTGCCCCCGAGCCCCTGATGCAGCTGCCGCGCGGATGGACGGCCCGCTGTCCCTGGACCCCCCTGTCCCTCGACGGGCCTCTCCTTCTGAACCCACACTTGCGCTGGGTGCTGCTGGCCTGTGCTGCTGACTCCCTCTCCCCGGTGAGGACCGGGCGCAATCCTGACCGTAGGCCCCGCCTCCCGAGCTCCTCCGACCGCGAGGGTACCGTCCGGACTCCCCACCGGCCGACAGCTGCGACCGCTTCGCCGGCGGGGGCGACGGGTCTTCAGCTGGACTCCTCGCTGCCCTCCTGGATCGCCCCGACACCTCGGGCGAGTAGCGCACCGGCGGCCGCGATTGCCGAGCGCGAGTCGCCGGTTCCATAGACCCTCCCGCCTGGTCCTCGATCAGCCCGCCGATCTGTGCCTCCAACCACTGGGGACCCCTCTCCGCTGCCCTGGCCCGTAGCCTAGCTAGCATTAGGTCTACCTGCGACATCTTGGTGTGAAGGAGCAGAGCAAAAAACTGCCTCCTTCCTATGTCTTCCCCCACGCTGCTGAGCCCTGTAGCTCCGCCCCCTCCTTAAATAAACTCCCCAGAGCCCGGGAAACTAATGCCCAGCCCCCTGCCTACCCCCTTTTCCTCCCCAACTAGTAACCCCTTGTGTCCCAAGCACCCGGTCATGTCCGCCCTGCACTATTCCTCTGCGCTTCATGCTCCGGGCTTCTCTTTAGATGTGCCTGGGCCCGTCCCCTCTCTCCATGCCTCCTCCAATATACAATAGATAGATTCTTGAATAGCATGAATCTATCCACGGCCTCCGCAGCCACCCCCTATTCATGCACCGAGCCCATAAATTACAGCGGGCAGGTTTTTTTCTTAAGCACCTGATTAGAGCCAGAGGCTCCAATAGGCTTCAAATTAGGGTGGGCTCCGGTGGCAGAGAATACGCTCCGATCCCACCCAGGTGTGCTGCAACAGCGAATTAATATTTGCTGTTACAACACTGATCCTCCTCCCAGCCAACTTGGAAGCAGGTATGAAACCTGTTTCCTGATTGGCCAAAACATGATCAGGCGATCCTATTTGACGCTGGAAGGTGGAAGATGGCCGCATCAGCTCCGCACTGCATAAAGACCTTACTGCTCTCACTGCCCACATTCAGGGTAAGGACTGACCGGCAGACAGCGGTTGGGAGGGGTTGCTGGGGGTGTTAGTGCTGTGACGCAGGGATAGGGGAGTAGGGTCAGTTGTGCTAGCCACTCCACCGGCGGCCCGGGGGGGGGGGGGGTTGTTTGCTGCCCCCCCCCCCAAAAAAAAACAGCCGCCACTGCTGTATTGTATCAATGGAGGAGAAATGTTGTCACCCTAGGACAGGACGTAGGTCAAGACTACAAGATATCTTCTCTGCCCCTCAGCTGCATAAAATGGGGGGGGGGGGGGGGTAGGAGGTGTTCTTTAGTTTACAGAAGTAACCTGGGCTGGCTAATGAGTGCAAATAACATTGTAGAGTGTACAGGAAGTTATCAGCTCACTGCATTTCTAGAAGGATCAACAGGTATTTTTTTTTGCAATTGTTAAAATAATATAGAAAAATCTTTTAAACAGTGTAGGAAAGAGACCAAAACTTATTGTTGGGGTTTACATACACATTAAGACCTGTCAGCCTTTTATTGCTAGCCATGCAGGACAATAGTTTGATTGACTAATTCAGCAAATTTTACCTATAACCCATAAGGGTCTTTCTAGTGGATTTAGCCAAGTGGACTGTTTAAGATTGGCATTACATACATAGGGCTAGATTCAGAGAGAAGATACGACGGCGTATCTCCAGATACGCCGTCGTATCTCTTAGTCCGGCCGGTCGTATCTATGCGCCTGATTCATAGAATCAGTTACGCATAGATTTCCCTAAGATCCGACCGGCGTAAGTGTTTTATACCGTCGTATCTTAGGCTGCATATTTACGCTGGCCGCTAGGTGGCGCTTCCATAGATTTACGAGAGGAATATGCAAATGAGCTAGATACGCCGATTCAGAAACGTACGTCCGGCCGGCGCATTTTTTTACGTCGTTTACGTTAGGCTTTTTTCGGCGTATAGTTACCCCTGCTATATGAGGCGTATCCTATGTTAAGTATGGCCGTCGTTCCCGCGCCGAGTTTTGAAAATTTTACGTCGTTTGCGTAAGTCGTTCGCGAATAGGGCTGGACATAATTTACGTTCACGTCGAAAGCAATGACGATTTGCGGCGGAATTTCGAGCATGCGCACTGGGATTTTTTCATGCGCCGTTTGTAAAAAACGTCAAATACGCGGGGTCACAGTTAATATTCATAAAACAGTCCCACATCATCCACATTTGAATTAGGCGGGCTTACGCCGACACAGATACGTTACGCCGCCGTAACTAAGGACGCAAGTTGTTTCTGAATACAGAACTTGCGCCCTAAATTACGGCGGCGTAACGTATCTGAGATACGTTACGCCGGGCGGACAGATAGACCATTCTATCTGAATCTAGCCCATATTTTTTAACCAAAACGGCAAAATATTAGGCCCCGTACACACGAGAGGATCCATCCGCTGAAAAATCTCAGCGGAACGGTTTCAGCGGATAGATCCCCTGGTGTGTACGTTCCAGCGGATATTTATCCGCGGATATTTCCGATTTCCAGCAGATAAAAATTTGTAGACATGCTTACAAATCTATCCGATCTATGGTCTGTACAGACTCACCGGATCGATCCGTCCGAACCCATCCCTCGCATGCGTCGTGATGATTCGACGCATGCGTGGATATCCTTATATGACAGCATCGCGCACGTCGCCGCGTCATCATCGCGGCAACGGCGCGACACGTCACCGCGATGGGAATTCGGCGCAGATTTCAATCCGATGGTGTGTACACTCCATCGGATTAAAATCCGCAGAGGATTTATCCGCGGATACGGTCCGGCGGACCGTATCCGCGGATAAATCCTATCGTGTGTACCAGGCCTTACTGTATATGGTGAGATTTACAATTTTAAATTTGTCAAACCAAAAGTTTATAAAACCCTTAAAGTCCGTCATCTCATTAAAAAAAAAAAATAATAATCTCATTAAATCGCGTGGGTGATAAATTTTGCATTTGCGTTGGAGTTTGCATGAAGATACATTTGGTTTTCAGGATAACGTTTATGTACGTAAAATGAAAAGGTATTACTACATGTATATTTAGGAGATGACTTGTTTATGGGCTCTTAGTAGCAGCTTCCCATAACAATGGACATGTCAGCTTAACAATGCTAATAAATATAAGGGTGTATTTATAGGGGGTCTTTATGAAAGAACTGACTAGATATTTATGACCTGTAAAGAGTGAATTATCACCGCACAGTACATCAATTAGGACCTTATTAAGAGATTGGAAGGAGTCACCCCTTCCTACTTTACAGATGACACACTCGTAACTCTGACTGGTCCGGCAGAACTAAAATGTTCCAACATGGCCACTGTCAGAATAGTCCTGTGCATACACTTATGGCTCGACTTACGTAGAGATAATATATATGGGATTATTCTATTTTGAGCATTTTACAAGAGCAGGCATTAAGGGCATAACTATACAATAACCCGGGGATTAGTGTATAGTAGGCCCTGCTTAAGTAGTAGTTATCTGCCACTAGTGTATATGTGTGTGAATGAATTATTACAATGTGCCTGTCAGGTTAATATTAGTGTTGAGAGGAGATAAATCCAGATAATGGATTCACAACATTTACTACATGACTGAAGGGATTACATACATATTTTCCTTTTAATGTTAAAATGTATTTTTAATTGTATTTATAACCTTTTTTATTTTTTATTTAAATGTATTTAAATGCATTTTTAAACATATTTATAACCTATTTGTTTTGTTTTTGTTTTGGATAGAATGGTAAAGGACTAAAAACACTATTAGCCGGATTCAGGTAGAGCGGCGTATGTTTAAGCCGGTGTAGTGTCACCGTTTGCTCCCTATCGCAGAATGCTGCCTAAGTCACGTGGTGGCGAACTGCGCATGCGCAATGCGTTTCAACGGCAAATGTGATGCGTTCCAGGGGATTCACGACACTACCCTTCAGTGAACCCATCACAATTTGTCACGGAAGTGACGTATTACTATACACAGAGCGGGGGGGGGGGACAGAGAGAGAGACCCATTCAGAGCGACAGAGAAATAGACATATAGAGATACTGAGATACATTCAGAGCGAGAGAGGGATACAGATAGAGAGATACTGAGAGAGAACCGGGGCTCAGGGAGGGGATTACCTCCCCTATGTGCATTACTTCCGTTATATAACATATATGTACACCATCTCTCTCTCGCTCTCAATGTATTTGAGTATCTCTATATCTCTATTTCTCTGTCGCTGTGAATGGGTCTCTCTCTCTCTCCCCCCGCTCCCTGTATGGTAATACGTCACTTCCGTGACAAATTGTGATGGTTCACTGAAGGGTAGTGTTGTAAATCCCCTGGAACGCATCACATTTGCCGTTGGAGCGCATTGCGCATGCGCAGTTGCCCGTCACGTGACTTCCGCAGCATTCTAGGATAGGCAGCAGAATATGACACTGCACCGGCGTAGCGCATCTCATATGCACTACGCCGACGTAACATAGAGAGGCAAGTACAGTATTCACAAAGCACTTGCTCCGTAAGTTACGCCGGCATATCGCAAATGGGCCGGCGTAACCCCGCCTAATTCAAAGTAGGCATGTAGTGGGCGGCCTACATTTAAATTATCCGTGACCCCATGTAAATGAGGGCCGCTCATACGGCGCATGCTCAGAATCACGTCGCAAATACTCCCTACGTAACGACGTTGGCTCAATGCTTTCGACGTGAATGTAACCTACGCCCAGTCCCATTCACGTACGCTTACGCAAAACGACATAAAATACGACGGCTGTTCCGTCGTCCACACCTTGCATGGGCTGCGCCATCTTTTTGCTGGTTTATCTTTACGTAAACGGCGTATCTTACTGTGACGGGCGTACGTACGTTCGTGAATCGGCATATCTTGCTCATTTACATATTCAACGCGTAAATCCACGTACACGCCCTTAGCGGCCAGCGTAAATATGCACATAAGATACAACGGCGTAGGAGACTTACGTCGGTCGTATATTGGCCAAATTTAAGCATATCTGGTTTCCAGAATACGCTTAAATATACGACGGCGCGCATTCGGACTTACGACTGCGTATCTATTGATACGCCGTTGTAAGTCTACATGAATCTGGCTATATCATTTTTTTTTTTGCTATCTGTGTCCTGTAGGGGAGATTTGGCTTTACTTCCCTTGCATGAGATGAAACAGGAAGTGAAAAGAAATTTCCCCAAATCAAGGCAAATTCTCCTCTTACACAGTTGTCTCCGGAAAAAGGTGTCCCTATTAGAAGACTTACCGTCACCACATGTTCTATTGACAATCCTATAATGTTGGATTTCCCCTCACTTTTTGTTTGGTCACCAGGACAAATAAAGGGATGAATACCCACAGTGGGGAAACGGACATAACAAAGCTTGACAGACAATCCAACCCTTCCCCACTCTAAAAAATCTAAAACAATTTTAAAAGCTTTGCCTGAAGAACCCAGTATAAGATCTCGGCCTATGCTGATGACATGCTCTTTTCATTGACTAACCCAATGATATCCCTTCCTAACCTTTATTCTGAAATGGAGAGATATGGCTCCTTATCATATTTTAAGATCAGTTTAACTAAGTCAGAGGCCATGGGAATCACAATGCCTAAAGATATGCTGAAATTATTGAAATCCAGCTATAAATTTTAATGGACGGATCACGCCCTGAATAACTTGGGTACTCGTATCCCAGCAGACCTCTCACATACGTTTGATCTTAATTTTCCACCACTTCTACAAAGGGTTTCGGAACCTCTTGGAGAGGTGGAATAAGGGGTTCCATTCCTGGTTTGGAAGAGGTAATTGTCAGGTACATACTCACCGAGACCGAGATGCTAAGGGCGGCTCACCTTTGCGACCTGGCGCTTTCCGCCCCCTGGAGTTGAGACAGAGGGGGAGAGCGCAAGGAGGCACCGGTTCCAGCGGAGCAGCTGAGCTTGATTGGAGGTGCCGGACAGGAAGCTTAGCCGGTGGGGATTCACTGGAGACAGGCTGTGGTTTAGATAGCAAGACAGTTCAGGTACACAGAGCACGTTCCAAGGGGCAAGGACTGAAGGTGGATCCGGGGTGCAAGCAGAAGGTCAAGGGGCTGAAGAAGGTAGCAAGTCCAAAAGGTACAGGCCAGAGGTCAGGGGTTGGAGACAGCAGCAAATCCAGGGACGTAAGCCAAAGGTCAGGTTCAGGAGAGAGAGCAGAGTCATGAGGAAATCTGGGTCAAAATGAGGCAGGTACAGTAACAGAAGTTCAGGCAGGAGCTGACGACAAACCAGCAACCTGTCATGAGACAGGGGCTGGTATAAATAGGCCGGTCAGGCCTCTGATTGGTTCTGGGGTGTGCGCGCGTGTGCGTGCCCGTGCATGCGCCGCCGGACCGCGCATGCGCGTGCGCCGTTTGCGCACCCGCATGCGCCGAAGCGCTGTTCCACCGCGCATTTGCGCCATTCGGTGGCTGGCTAGGCTGACAGTAATATACTCAAAATGAAAATTTTACCAAAGTTTCTATACTTATTTCAGGCATTACCCTTTGCTATCCCTAGGCAATATTTTAAACATATTGATACACTCTTTACTGGATTTATCTGGGCACAGAAACACCCAAGGGTCAAAAGATCCTTGTTGACCCTTCTTAACCACTTAAGGACCGCCTCACGCTGATATACGTCAGCAGAGCGGCGCGGCTGGGCATATCCACGTACCTGTACGTCTCCTTTAAGATGCCCAGCAAACCGATTCTGAGCTCCGTGACCACGCCCGCGGGACCCGATCGCTGCTGGTGTCCCGCGATCGGGTCACAGAGCTGAAGAACAGGGAGAGGTAAGTGTAAACAAACCTTTCCCCGTTCTTCCTAGTGGCAGTGTCACTGATTGTCTGTTCCCTGTCAGCGAGAACAGATGATGAGTGACGTGTCACGCCAGGCCACGCCCCCACACAGTAAGAATCACCTCCTAGGAAACACTTAACCCCTTCAGCGGCCCCTAGTGGTTAACCCCCTTCACTGCCAGTGTAATTTTCACAGTAATCAGTGCATTTTTATAGCACGAATTACTGTGAAAATTACAAAAATTCTAAAATATTGAATTTCTTTTAAATTGCCGCTCTATTTTTGTTCATAGCGCAAAAAATAAAAACCGCAGAGGTAATACCACCAAAAGAAATCTCTATTTGTGGGAAGAAAAGGATGACAATTTTGTTTGGGAGCCACGTCGTACGACCGCACAATTGTCAGTTAAAGCGTCGAAGTGCCGAATCGCAAAAAGTGGTCCTTTAGCTGCATAATGGTCCAGGGCTAAAGCGGTTAAACAATACGGCGGGCTGGCCATATCTGACGTATATAAATATTATCAAACAGCCATACTAAGTCGAATAATTGACTGGTGCCGACATGGAGACCTAAAGATATGGCTGAGCTTGGAGCAAGCACAGAGTAGGCCGCTATTACATAGGTGCTTCAAGGAACTCCCACCTACGATTAAGACACATCCACTGATAGGCCCTACGATAAGAACATGTCATAGACTCATTTCTAAAGGGAAGCTCTTAACATTAGAGTCCCCACTATTCCTCCATTTTGGGGAACCCACAATTTGCACCAGGACTGCGGAAGGAGGCTTTTGGGGTACTACTAGAAAAAGGACTTTACCAGGCTTCTCATTTCCTAGTAGCAGGATCGTGGCCCACCTGGCAAACACTGACATCTAGTTCCAACTTATATCAATAAGATCTCTATCGTGCGACACAATTGAAACATTTTTTACAGACCCTACCTCTGTCTGGCAACTTTGCGCGAAAGTTAATGATATTTGAAGAATATTGCAATGAGAATGGTTTATTCTCCCATGCTCTCTCGAAGATGTATGACTTACTGGTAAGACCTTCAGAAGATTTCCAATTGCCATTCCAGAGGGCCAGAGTTGAGAGGCAAAGTCTTTGATGTGGAGTTGGAAGGAGATCCTTGTGCTTGTAATGGTGTCCATTCATGATGTTAGGTTGCAGGTTTCTAGAAACAATCAAGTAGAAAGCAGGAGTAGATCTGCACTAAAAATGTGTGCATGGGGAGCCACAATCGCAACCCTCTGTGCTTTACTACTGAACATGTCTCCCAATTTACAGCATCAATGGATCATGGCTGGAGTCATTGGATGCCAACAGAAGACCTATGGGCACAGAGTATGTTAACGTTGATGTTTATTGCTAGCATATGTCCCTCTGGACAGCTGCCCTAGTCTTTAAGTGGCATCCAAGAGGAGCCCCATGTCTAAATCCAATGTCAAAGAAACTAACGAGAACTTTGTCTTCCTATATGAAACATGTTTCTGCTTGCTCCCTTTCCTCTGTCACAGGCTAAATTGACTGCAAGTTTAATCCACAAACAAACAAACCATTCCTGTTCTAAACCAGTCAATGGCCCTCAAGCATTACCTAGCTTCACAGTGTTTAACAGGCCCACAGCCTAGGGAAGAAACGACTGTTTTGAGAATGAATCTGTGCTTTGTCCATACAACTGCCTTTAAGTTGCATAGTAGTTGCATACTAATTTTCCTTTCACTAGTTTGGCTGATGGGAGAAGAAAAAGATCTGGCAATTCTGAGTATGGAGGAGCATGTGATTCTGATTTTTCCCCATGTGACAGCACTGGTGCCTAGCTATTAGGCACTCAAGGGTTGGGGAGAGAGTCTCCAGCCCTGTGTAAACTCTAATGCCGCGTACACACGATCGGAAATTCCGACAAGAAAAATCTGATGTGAGCTTTTGGTCGGAAATTTTGACCGTGTGTATGCTCCATTGGACTTTTGCTGTCGGAATTTCCGCCAACGAAAGATTGAGAACAGGTTCTCTATTTTTACGACGGAAAAAAATCCTATTGGAAAATCCACTCATCTGTATGCATCTCGACTCGTCGTACGTCTTGTACATCACCGCGTTCTTAACCGTCGGAATTTCTGACAAGATTTATGTGATCGTGTGTATGCAACACAAGTTTAAGCCAACATTGATATCAAAAGAGACAGGTACATCAAGCGCCCAGAGGCGATTCAGTTAGAATGTGTCGCGCTATATAAGTTTCTCATTCATTCAACATTCCGTCAGAAAAAAAAACACGGTTTTCTAGACAAAATTTCCGATCGTGTGTATGCGCCATAAGTCTTGACCAAGAGTTCACACAGTGGTTTTCTCACTCCTCTTGGTGAATGGAGCAGTGGGCATTACAGGGGAGTGTGAAGCATAAGAGAGTGGATATTAGGTGTATTGGATGTTTGGTATTACATGAGGTTCTCTGCATCCAGAACTGCTGGTTTATAGCATAGACACATACTGTATGAAATAAATGTCTCTATTAAATCAGGCTGTAGCTTTGCTATCAACCAGCGTTTATGGATGTACAGTTGACACAACAGGGTCCCAGTTGCCCAATCCATCCATCAGGGCTGCAGTTAGAAGTCATGGGAGGGCTTCAAAAATGTTAACCGACACTGGTGGCTTGCAGGACTTTGGTGGCTTGCAGGAACCATAGCTGTGGCACCAGTTTCCCTCACAGCCCACTTGGATTACCTGGGTTGAACGCAAAGCGCAAAGGAGTCATGTGTCTCTAGTAAGACGAAGCATACGTAGAAGTATGCAAAATGCATTGACGTAACAGGCGCACCAGAATTCCAAACCTCACTCTGTAGTCCATCTGACAAGCGTTGCCTGACATGCGGTCTGGACAGAACACAACAGCCATACACTGATGTTCCGCGGTTTCTGGAATTTTTGTTACTATGTGCAATGCTTAGTAATATAGATAGCAATGTACCATTTACTTGCTAGCCGCTTGTACGTCTATCAGTTTGGTTTCCGTCATAAATATGAACTTTTAAAAAATAATCCTGGGCTTTTCCATCTTGCTTGTGGGCATTGTGAAGCCCACAAGCAAAGACTTCCTGGATTCCGTGATGTAATGCGAGTCACGTGACCCTCGAGAATACACGCATTACTATTTAAGATGGTCTCCTGTGAGTCTTGTAACGTCACTCCCAGGAGACATTGCTCCCATAACGAGGCGTCAAGGGAAAAGGAGCGACACGCCCACTCCCCCGGGGAACAAGACCCGGAAGTGAGGCTAAAAAAAAACATCAGATGGGGGAGGGGAGTAAGAAGGACACAAGGAGGGGGAGTAAGAAGGACACAGAGAGGGGGGGGGGTTAAAAAGAACATGGGGGAGTAAAAAAAACATAGGGAGGGGGAGTAAAAGAAAACATGGGGAGGGGGGAGTAAGAAGGACACAGGGAGGGGGAGGGGAGTAAGAAGAACACAGGAATGAGGAGGGGAGTAACTTAAACTGTATCGCTATGCTGTAGTTCCTGTAGGCTTTGCATGCGTGCGGGGGGGGGAATTGGGGGGCCTCCATGTCCATTTTGCTTGGGGCCCCAAATTCCTTGAAATGGCCCTGACTACAGTATAAACGTACCATGAGAATCATCCACTTCTGATTTGGGGAGTACATTAATCAATATTGCCCTGTTCTAGATAAATATACATCTCTGGACATCATCCCCTATTCGTGACTGTCCACATACAAACCCAGTTTGAAGGGTTTGGAGGGTTCAGACAGCAGCTGATGAACATTCTTACTATGGCACTTCTTCCTATTATGCGTACATTCTAGCCAAGTGGCATGGCTCACAGAATTGTCGGAGGTAACGAAGGAGTCAGTGTTGCACATAGCCTACAATCAGCCCAGCAAGGGACAAGTCTTTCACAAGCATCCAATGACCCCCTACCTAGACCTCTTGGGCTTTGAAACATTAGGAAGCACATAAAGGCCACATGTAGTATATCTGCAATATGAGTGAGGTCTTTTGTGCTGAAAATTAATGACAATTGTCTTTTTTAACCTTTTTAATTGGTGTTGGAAGGGTGGGTCATTGTTGCCTTCCAAGTTTTGGTACATTTTTGAAAAATTTTGTATAATAAAGTATATACTATCACATGGTATACCGTTGTTGGTTCTCCGTATACACCTCCTTGTTCTTCCTTCCCATTGATTGTGACTAGTCAATAGTTGTGGAGGTACCCCATCTATTGAGACAAATTGGTCTGTGAACTGTGATAGGGACTTTTATTATTGGTAAGAGATCCATCTTTTATGTTTCTAGTCTCTGGTAAGAGGCCTATCTTTTCATTCATGTTTCATTCTTTGTGGTTTTGAGTTTACTTTTTAAGGCAGGGCGTGACAAATTTGCTTGGAATCTAGGAGCAAGCTAAAAAAGTTAGGAGCCAGGAACGCGCCCTGTCCCTCTGAGCTTGCGTGCAGAAGCGAGCGCATACGTAAGTAGCGCCTGCATTTGAAAGAGGTGTTAAAACCACACATGTGAGGTATCGCCATGATTGGTAGAGCGAGAGCAATAATTCTAGCCCTATACCTCCTCTGTAACTCAAAACATGCAACCTGTAGAATTTTTTAAACGTCGCCTATGGAGATTTTAAAGGGTGACATTTTGTCGCCATTCCACGAGCGGACGCAATTTTGAAGCGTGACATGTTGGGTATCAATTTACTTGGCGTAACATTATATTTCACAATATACAAAAAAAAATTGGGCTAACTTTACTGTTGTCTTATTTTTTTATTAAAAAAGAGTATTCTTTCCCCAAAAAGTGTGCTTGTGAGACCGCTGCGCAAATACAGTGTGACAGAAAGTATTGCAACGACCGCCATTTTATTCTATAGGGTGTTAGAATAAAAAAAAAAAATATATATATATATATATATATATATATATATATATATATATATATATATATATAATGTTTGGGGTTCTAAGTAAAGGGAAGGAGATGGGCAGGCAGTGAAAACAGGGGAAGCTCCATTAGCATTGGTTGTCTTGTCATACCAACGGCCACCACAAGAGGGTGCCAGATTCCAGAAGCAATCATAGGACTGCAGAAGGCCGCAAAGTCGCGGCCTCAATTACCCGCCGGCGCGGCCCAACGTGGAAGATGTGTGCGCGGTGACAGGATACCCAGTTGCAAATGCGACCTGGCGCCCAGGGTTTGTCGAGCCCTGTTTTAAGGATATCACTTTTTATGTAGTATTATTGGTATTTATGCAGTTTGTAAATACAAACACACTAAATTGTGTTTTTTTTTTTTCATGACGTTTCCTAGGAGAATTGTTCGACTCCACATTTATTTACTGTTAGGCCCCGTACTCACGACCAAACATGTCTGCTGAAACTGGTCCGCGGACCAGTTTCAGCAGACATGTTTGGCCGTGTGTAGGCCCGAACGGACCATTTTCGGGCGGATCGGACAGGTTTCCAGCGGACAACTGTTTCCTGGACTTGCTTTAAAACAGTCCGCTGGAAACCTGTCCGCCCGGACATGTACGGTCGTCTGTACAGACCTACCGTACATGTCCGGCCGCCCGCCATCCCTCTCATGCGTCGAATGACTTCGACGCATGCGTGGAAGCATTTTAAAGGCATGCCGCCCACGTCATCGACGCGGCGACACCGCGGACACGCCCCGCGTATTGTTTACGCGCGGACCTCTGTTCGATGGTGTGTACAGCCATCGAACAGAAGTCCCCGGGCAGTCCCCGGGCAGACATGTCCGATGAAAACGGTCCGCGGACCGGTTTCATCGGACATGTCTGCTCGTGAGTACAAGGCCTTAAGGTTAGAGCAACATGTTTATTTTTAAGCTATTTTTGACTTTCTTGTATTTCGATGTTTGTAAGGGCGGCTCCCCAAAACTGGTGTTTTGGACACAGTATTAAACAGTTAATTTTTCTTACATCTAGTGCAGAGTTTTACCTGCCACAAATAGTGTAAAATCCTCCTTTCTTACATGCTTTGTGTACCTGCAACTTTGAATAGTACACAAATTGTTGACAAACAGGCCGCGTACACACGGTCGTTCCAAACTGATGAGAATGGTCCGACGGGCCATTTCCATCGGTTCACCGCCGAAGTGGCCTGATGGTCTGATGTGCGTACACACCATCATTCCAAAAATCGATCGGGTCAGAACGCGGTGACGTCAAACACACGACGTGCTGAATAAAACGAAGTTCAATGCTACCAAGCATGCGTCGACTTGATTCTGAGCATGCGCAGGTTTTGAACCGATGCTTTCTGTACTAACCATCGGTTTGGACCGATCGGGCAGCGGTCCATCGGTTCGGTTTTGAAGCATGTTTTAAAATTTTGGACCGAAGGACAACAGACCGATGGGCTATACACACGGTCGGTTTGGACCGATGAAACTGAACCTCGGTCCGTTCTCATCGGTTTTGTCCGACCGTGTGTACGCGGCCTAAGTCGGCTTCTGTCCATAAAAATATTTTGAAATGATAAACGTCATTAGGTCAGTATGACAATGCTATATTGATGGTAGTGGAGGAGGTTATCATACAGTATACTGTACATTTTTAAATTGGATAGTAGTAGTGTTGGTGTGTGATGGAGGGTGTGTTTTCAGGTGTCTAGAACTCTAACAACCACAGTCAGACCTGTCCGGGAATAAAAGGAATTTTCCTCTGAACTTCAGAAGAAGATATTAAAGGATCATTACACATAAAAAGAGTTCTGACTCCTGACCTGTTTCATACTCACAGACAGGGGACTCTATGAGTAAGTGCAGGGACGTGTAAAAGTAGCCTCTGCGTGCCTTTAATAATGTGTTAAAATATCTCTGGGATCTGCAGTCACTACACACTGACACCATGCATGGCGTATGGCCAAGATATCCTGCACGGACCTCCAGGTAAGCTTTGTTCCCTTTCTATGTACACTATAACCCAGTGTTTCTCAACCTGTTTTTAGTCAAGGCACCCTTTAAAATGACGCACAGTCTTGAGGCACTCCATTTTAAAAACTAAACTAATATTTTTACACTCACAGCAGCATGTAGGACACCCAACATTAGATGTCGTTTACTCTTACAAATCAAATACACCTATGCACACTGGTACTGAATTTCAAAAATCAATGGTGTCATCATCGGATCACAAAAAAAAAATAAAAAAAATTCTGATTTTGAAAAGAAAATTAGTTTGAAATGTTACCGTGTATGGCCTTCTTTAGTTAACTTAACCCCAGTGCTGAAAGAAAGGAGCAGATGAGGGGCAAACTAGGGTGTCCTCAGGCACCTGACATCTTCCTTATCAACCTATGATGTCATTGGGGTAGATTCAAAGAGCAATTGCGCCTGCGTAACCATAGTTACGCAGCGCAATTGCTTACTTGCCCCGGCGTATCGAATGCTCCTGATTCAGGAACCTCGATACGCCGACTGTAGCCTAAGAAATGACTGGCATAAGGCTCCTTATGCCGTCATATCTTAGGCTGCATTCTTACGCAGGCCGATAGGTAGCGTTCCCGCAAATTGCATACTAACGCCGATTCACAACCCTACGCGAGCCCTGCGTACGCAGTTTACGTTGTTTGCGTACGTCGGTTTTTGCGTAAGGTTGCCCATGCTATTAGCAGGGGCAGCCAATGCTACGTATACCCGTCGTTCCCGCGTCACGAAATTTGAAATTTACGTCGTTTGCGTAAGTGAATCGTGAATGGCACTGGACGCCATTCACGTTCACTTTGAAGCAAATGACGTCCTTGCGACGTCATTTACCGCAATGCACGCCGGGAAAGTTTCCCGACGGAGCATGCGCACTACGCTCGGCGCGGGAACGCGCCTAATTTAAATGATCCATGCCCCCTACTGCTCCGTGAATCAAGGGTAGCGCAGATAATTTGCGGGGGCGCAGGGCAAAAACGGTGCCATGCGCCTCCGTAAAAACTGCGCAAATCTACCTGAATCTACCCCATTGGTTTTTAGACGGTGGCATCTGACCCACATAGTGCCCAAGGTTCTGGTGCTGCTCAATATATGAACTCTCTCTGAAGTGAGGGAGAATCCTCTGTCAGACAGGTGTCATTGGAACAAGTGTCTGCACTGGAAGATGTATCTTCTTTTTCTGTTCTGATAACCTCAAGGTATAATTTGATTAAAACAATTGAATTTTTTTTTTGAAAAATATTAACATTTTAAACCTGTAAGAGATTTTGGTGATTGGATATACATATACTTTAACAAGAGGTGGTATTTAAAAGAGAAGTAAAGTTTTTTTTTTCAGATTCATACTTACCTAGGTGGATGCAGCATGGGTCCGATGCTGTATCTGGCCCCCAGGCACCTCTGCACTGAGAACTGAGCGATCAAACATATGGGATCATATCCTGAGAATGAGAAGATTTAAGCTGGGGGGGGGATTTCTGCTGAAAGGGGGGATTTGTACTGGGGGAGGGGGAATTTATGCTTAGGGGGTAAACATGCAGATTAGTGCTTGATTCTTTTTTGGAGGTAGGGTATTTTTGCTGACACATAATTCTCTACATCTTGGGGTGGCGCAATTTGGCATGTTCTTCCTAGGTTCTAGATTACCTTGTCCTTGCATTGTGGCATTGTTTTGAGCGCAGGGACTGATTGTATTGAATAAATTGTCGGCGCTAGATAAGGGCTGAAATAAAAAAAATACTAGCTATTGCCATATCTCCCAACTGTCCCTGATTTCGAGGGACTGTCCCTGATTTGGAGCAATGTCCCTCTGTCCCTCATTCTTCCTCATTAGTCCCTCATTTTGGTCTGATCTATATAGATGTATATAAAATGCACTTTTTATCTTTCAAAAAGTGTTTACCAGCGTTAAACCTTTCATCTGATTTCCAAATTGCTGCATTTGCAAATTCCAAAAGCCAATATAAAGGAATAGTAGTGGTAAAAAAAAGCACTTGTGGGTTTAACCAATCTTGTTTTTTTGTACAATTCTCCTTTAAGGGGGAGTGGCAAGGGGTGTGTCCTATGCTGCATACTTTTGCTGATAGGTGTCCCTCTGTCTCATCTCAAAACGTTGGGAGGTATGGCTATTGCACATGATCAGTTTCAAAGTATCAGTTGCAGATGTGCATGGGTGCTATTAAGAGCGGATTCACACCATAACGCGTGCACGATCCTGATCAGTGCATTTTTGACAGACTATTCATTCCAAGGGGGAGCCAAATGCAGGAATGTGCAAAAAGAACACCAGGTACAACTATTAAAATTGTTTCCATGCATTGGCAATTGGCAAGTGGCGTGAACGGATCCTAATTCATAATGGCGTTCCCACGCATTTTGGGAACGTGAGCGTGTCTGCAGTACCATGCATTTGGTTTGGTGCGGTTTTAAAAGTCATGCCTACCATATTTTTTGTGCACAAAACCACACAAAGACGCACCTTTGAGGCTGGGTTCACACTTGTGCGAATTGGATGTGTGTCCGCATCCAATTCACATGTTAGGACTGGAGACTGTAAACGGCTCTCAATGGCTGCGGAGCGGTTTGCAGAAAAGTCCTGTCTGGTCTGGTCCAGGTCCGAATGCAGCCGAGAATCCAGTCCAAATTTGGACCTGAAACGGTGAACAGGGAGGTGCTGGACCCCTGCTGTGAGCCGCTGCGCACAACAGTGTGAACCCAGCCTTATGGTGTGAACTGGCCCTACCACAGGTTACAAAGCTTCCCTAAGGCTGCATTCACACCTGAGCGTAGGTCGTTCAGTCGTTTTTTCCGGCGTTTTGTCGCGCGTATTCATGCTTATTTGCGCGTTTGCATACAGCGTCGGCCGACGTTTTTGTACTTTGACGTTTTTTATTTTAGCCAATAGGAAAAATTATCATCTTTTCATCACTTGTTGCTATGTTGGTAGATTTTTTTTATCTTCTGCCTGGGTGAAATGTTCTATTGATTAAAGCGACAAAACGCCCGTAGCAAGTGCTCGTTGTCGCGCTAGTCGCTTGAATCGAGCGTTTCCATTACTTTCTCTGGGAAATGGAAACACTCAAAAATGCCCAAACCGCCCGATACGCGGCGTTCCGCGTCAGGCGTTTTAGAGTGGAGATGTGAACCATCTCCATAGGGAATAATGTATTTTTTCCCCTCTAGCGTTTTTGAGCATCGCACTTCAGGCGACGAAACTCAGGTGTGAATGCAGCCTTATACATCTGTCTATACATGCAAAAATATCCGATGATGATGATGAATCATTCTACATTCTACGTTCAAAGTATTACAGTTTGTCCATATATTGCATCAGGCTGCAGTTACCAATTCCTCCACTAGATGTCACCAGTACACAGCCATCTAAGGTGCCCCTAGCTGCTCCCGATTCCCCGATAATGCCACATAGAAGCACAAAGAACACAATATAATTATATTGGAGATATCATCAGCTCCAAAGTCCCAAATTATATTAAAGTTTCAAATAGGATTGAGAAATAGGAGCAAGTCACAGCAATGATTTCTTGAGAAGTTATAATCATTTGAAGTGGACAGCTAAGTATGGGCAAACCGGGGTCCTGAGCGAGTGCGCCGTGAGGGCGGAAGTCGGAAGAGAGCAGGGGGAAGTAAATACACGTGGGGCGCTGTGTGACGTCACCGGAGCGGAGCCGAAGAGAAGTGAGTGAGAAAAGTGAGAGGATGGGGGCGAATGTGTGGACGGGGTGGGGTGTTTGGGGGACATGATTGGAGATCAGAAGTCTCCATGTGCTGAGGAACTACACATGACACACTGCATGCTTCCCCTGGAGGAGCACATGTTCTACACAGAGCTGAGGACTGGCCATGGTTTCCAGATGTTCATGTGACCCCCTAAATGTATAAAAATAAAAGTCTCCTGGAAGGCTCTGCTAGTTACCCTTTTTAACCCAAACCCCAACTTCTGTGCCCCTCTCTGATGTAGTTTCACTTTTGGTATGAGGGCCTGACTTTCCCTGACTTTATGGCTAAGCTCCACCCACTGTCATTGTCTTGTCCAATCAGAGTGTAGAGATGAGCTCAGAAGTGCTTGGATCCAAGTCTGACCCTACCTGATTCAGCCTGCCAGGAAGTTGTCACCTGTAGTTGGCCAATGATGAGTGGCAGTGGTCACAGATCACTGGTCCAGTACAGGGGCCCCTGGATGGTTTGTTCAGATGGGGTCCGACCAGGATCCAAACACGCCGGTACTAATCACTGGTCCTGAGGAGTCACTGGGCAGGAGGGTGGCAGCTGGTGGAATCGGGGGTTGACCGATATCGTTTTTTCAGGCCAATATCAGGTGGCAATATTCTGTACATCACCTTCACTTGCCACTGCCACCCAGATGCAGCTTGTCACACCTGCAACCCAGATGTAGCTTGTCACCGTCACCTGCAACCCAGATGTAGCTTGTCACCGTCACCTGCAACCCAGATGTAGCTTGTCACCGTCACCTGCAACCCAGATGCAGCTTGTCACCGTCACCTGCCACCCAGATGTAGCTTGTCACCGTCACCTGCAACCCAGATGTAGCTTGTCACCGTCACCTGCCACCCAGATGTAGCTTGTCACCGTCACCTGCAACCCAGATGCAGCTTGTCACCGTCACCTGCAACCCAGATGCAGCTTGTCACCGTCACCTGCAACCCAGATGCAGCTTGTCACCGTCACCTGCAACCCAGATGCAGCTTGTCACTTGTCACCGTCACCTGCAACCCAGATGTAGCTTGTCACCGTCACCTGCAACCCAGATGTAGCTTGTCACCGTCACCTGCAACCCAGATGCAGCTTGTCACTTGTCACCGTCACCTGCAACCCAGATGCAGCTTGTCACTTGCAACCCAGATGCAGCTTGTCACTTGTCACCGTCACCTGCAACCCAGATGTAGCTTGTCACTGTCACCTGCCACCCAGATGCAGCTTGTCACCGTCACCTGCCACCCAGATGCAGCTTGTCACCGTCACCTGCCACCCAGATGCAGCTTGTCACCGTCACCTGCCACCCAGATGCAGCTTGTCACCGTCACCTGCCACCCAGATGTAGCTTGTCACCTGCCACCCAGATGCAGCTTGTCACCTGCCACCCAGATGTAGCCTGTCACCTGCCACCCAGATGTAGCCTGTCACCTGCCACCCAGATGTAGCTTGTCACCTGCCACCCAGATGTAGCTTGTCACCTGCCACCCAGATGTAGCTTGTCACCTGCCACCCAGATGTAGCTTGTCACCTGCCACCCAGATGTAGCTTGTCACCTGCCACCCAGATGTAGCTTGTCACCTGCCACCCAGATGTAGCTTGTCACCTGCCACCCAGATGTAGCTTGTCACCTGCCACCCAGATGTAGCTTGTCACCTGCCACCCAGATGTAGCTTGTCACCTGCCACCCAGATGTAGCTTGTCACCTGCCACCCAGATGTAGCTTGTCACCGTCACCTGCCACCTAGATGTAGCTTGTCACCGTCACCTGCCACCCAGATGTAGCTTGTCACCGTCACCTGCCACCCAGATGTAGCTTGTCACCGTCACCTGCCACCCAGATGTAGCTTGTCACCGTCACCTGCCACCCAGATGTAGCTTGTCACCGTCACCTGCCACCCAGATACAGCTTGTCACTGTCACCTGCCACCCAGATGTAGCTTGTCACCTGCCACCCAGATGTAGCTTGTCACCTGCCACCCAGATGTAGCTTGTCACCTGCCACCCAGATGTAGCTTGTCACCTGCCACCCAGATGTAGCTTGTCACCTGCCACCCAGATGTAGCTTGTCACCTGCCACCCAGATGTAGCTTGTCACCTGCCACCCAGATGTAGCTTGTCACCTGCCACCCAGATGTAGCCTGTCACCGTCACCTGCCACCCAGATGCAGCTTGTCACCGTCACCTGCCACCCAGGTGCAGCTTGTCACTACTTACACTACTTCTACAGCAGGGCCGTGAAGGTTTCTCTTTACAAAGCTGCAGCCGCGGACGAGCAGAGAGATAGTTCCCTTATCTCTCACCCTCCGCCCGCGTAAGTTTCCCCGTGCGGATGCCGCTGGGGAGAGGCTGCTACTTCTACAGTACACTTCTACTGTATAAGTAATAATACACTTCTCCTTCCTCTGGAAGCCTCTCCCCAGCGGCGTCCGAGAGGGTAAACTTCCGTACGGTGAGAGATAAGGTCTCTGCTCGTCCGCCGCTGCAGCTTTGTCAAGAGCAGCCTTCACGGCCCTGCCATAGGGGCGGAACATCGGTGATGCGAGGCGGGCAGTAAAAGATGATTTAGGGAATCGGGAAGTGAAGCGTTGCGGCTTCGCTGCCCGGTTCCCTACTGCACATGCGTGAGTAGCGCGCCTTGCCGTCACTGGTCCTCGCTCTCTCCTGGGAACAGTGTGGTTCCCAGAAGACAGCGGGGGCTGCGGGTAGAGGCGTGTCTGCTGCAGTATCGTATTCCCAGAAGTGGGTGCAAATACCTGTCTTAGACCCCCCCTCCCCCCTGAGAGGTGCCAAATGTGACACCGGAGGGGGGGGGGGGATTCCGAAAAGCGGAAGCTCCATTTTTGGGTGGAGCTCCGCTTTAAGAGTTTCAATTTGTATGCAATCAGGCAGGCCCTTGCACTACATGGCTTTGGTAAATCTGAAGACAAAAATCTGCAGACAATCTAACAGTGTGTATGGGGCCTAACCTGGAATGATGGATACTTAAAGGCTCTTATGACCTTCCATTATTAGAGGGTCTATGTTCTGGAGTAAGAGTACATCTTAACCTCTGTGTCGGTGGCGTGTCACAAGGTGGAGGACTTTTCTTCTGAATCATTTATGTATTTTTGTGATGTGTTTTCATCTATTTCCCTTATCTTGGCTACTCGTAAGCCATGAGGTAGATTTACTAAGACTGGAGAGTGCAAAATCTGGTGCAGCTTTGAAGGGAAAACAATCAGATTTTAAAGCTTAAAGTGGAGGTTCCACCTATCTAACAACTTAACCTTAAACACAGGGGCATAGTTAGCCTAAAAACCGTTCGCCAAACAAAAATGTTTAAAACGTTTGTTTACATTTCTTTATGGTCTGTGAAGCAGGCACTTCCTGGTCTGTCTGAGTGGGGCTGGGCGTGTCTATTTCTTTCCAGCATAGGGCTTCAGAATGCCAGGAGCTAAGATGGAAACGTCCATCGCTGTATTTTATAAAGTTTACTTTCTGATGAATTAAGAATGCTGGCGCCTAGATTCCTGGGACGGGTGAGTACATTATTGTACTAAGCGGGAGAAAGTATTTTTTTTTTAAATGAATTTCGGGGGAACCACCCCTTTAACCACTAGAGTACCGGGCCATCGTCAAATGACGGCTCCACGGTTACTCTGAAAATTCAACAGGACGTCATTTGGCGTCCTGTATTCTTGTGGCCACTTGGGGGCGCGCGCGCGCGCCCGGCGCGTCCCCGAGATGCCGATGCGCGTGCCTGGCGGTCGCGATGTCCGCCAGGCACTCGGAATCGGCGGCTACAGGGACAAGACGTGGAGCTCTGTGTGTAAACACAGAGCTCCACGTCCTGTCAGGGGACAGAGGAGACCGATCTGTGTCCCTTGTACATAGGGACACAGCATCGGTCACCTCCCCCAGTCACCCCCCTTTCCCCACAGTTAGAACACAATTTAGGGATACATATTAACCCCTCCCTCACCCCCTAGTGTTAACCCCTTGAATGCCAGTCACATTTATACAGTAATTAGTGCATATTTATCGCATTAATCGCTGTATAAATGTGAATGGCGCCAAAAACGTGTCAAAAGTGTCCGATGTGTTCGCCGCAATGTCACGGTGACAGTAAAAAAATCGCAAATCGCCGCCAATACTAGTAAAAAAATTAATAAAATAAAAATGCCATAAATCTATCAGCTATTTTGTAAACGCTATAACTTTTGCGCAAACCAATCAATATATGATCATTGCGATTTTTTTTTTTACCAAAAATATGTAGAAGAATACATATCGGCCTAAACTGAGGAAAAAAAACGTTTTTTTTTTTTTTAAATTGTGATATTTATTAAATAAAAAAGTAAAAAATAGTGTTTTTTTTTTAAATTGTCACTCTTCTTTTGTTTATAGCGCAAAAAATAAAAACCGCAGAGGTGATCAAATACCACCAAAAGAAAGCTCTATTTGTGGGAACAAAATGATAAAAAAATTGTTTGGGTACAGTGTAGCATGACCGCGCAATTGTCATTCAAAGTGCGACAGTGCTGAAAGCTGAAAATTGGCTTGGGCAGGAAGGGGCGTAAGTGCCCAGTATGGAAGTGGTTAAAGTAGAACTTTATTTCATTTTGGATAGAGTAAGGCAGGGTAATAACCCCTGTCAGTGAAAAAAAAAAAATCTATCTGTGCCCAATTGGGGAGATTTTCCTTCACTTCCTGTCCCATAGCCAAACAGGAAGTGAGAAGAAATCCCTGTAAATCAAGGGAATTCATTGGGGACCCCCAAGTCACCAGAACTAGTGTCCCCATTAGAAGATTTCCCCTCTATTACATTTGTGGGGACACCCCAAAAATTGGGTAATTTCTTCTACTTTTAATTTCAATGATGATGGTAAACGAGACTCTAGAGAGGGTAAATCTCTTTAATGGGGGCACAGAGAGCAATACAAACTGACAGGTGTTCTAACCCCTCTTCACTCTATCCAAAACCAAAACAATTGTTCTGCATTTAGTTATACTTTAAAGGGGTTGTAAAGGTAAAAATTATTTTCCCTAAATAGCTTCCTTTACCTTAGTGCAGTCCTCCTTCACTTACCTCATCCTTCCATTTTGCTTTTAAATGTCCTAATTTCTTCTGAGAAATCCTCACTTCCTGTTCTTCTGTCTGTAACTCCACACAGTAATGCAAGGCTTTCTCCCTGGTGTGGAGAGCCTCTTGAGGGGACGAGCAGGAGTGTCAGGACGCCCACTAACACACAGCTTCTTTCTCTATCTGCAAAGTAGAGAGTGTCCTGACACTCCTGATTGCCCCCTCCCCCCTCAAGAGGCTTTCTCCACACCAGGGAGAAAGCCTTGCATTACTGTGTGGAGTTACAGACAGAAGAACAGGAAGTGAGGATTTCTCAGAAGAAATAAGGACATTTAAAAGCAAAATGGAAGGATGAGGTAAGTGAAGAAGGACTGCATTAAGGTAAAGGAAGCTATTTAGGGAATTTTTTTTTTTTTTTTTACCTTTACAACCCCTTTAACCACTTGCCGACCGATGCACGCCAATATACATCGGCAGCGGTGGGCCAATTGGGCCTACCTGTACGTCACCTTTAAGAAGCCGCACTCTCTGTGACCGTGCCCCCGGACCTCCCGCAAACTCGATGTCCGCCAGCAGCCTGCGATCGTGTCACGGAGAGGCAGAACAGGGAGATGCCTACGTAAACAAGGCATTTCCCTGTTCTGCCGAAAAACAGGACAGTGATCGTCTGCTCCCTGTCATCGGGAGCAGTGATCACTGTCATGTCACTTATAGCCCAGCCCCCCCTTACAGTTAGAATCACTCCCTAGGTCACACTTAACCCCTGCCTCGCCCCTTAGTGGTTAACCCCTTCCCTGCCAGTGTCATTTACACACTAATCGGTGCATTTTTATAGCACTGATCGCTGTATAAATGACAACGGTCCCAAAATAGCATCAGAATTGTCCGATGTGTCCGCCATAATGTCGCAGTCGCGATAAAGATCGCTGCCATTACTAGTAAAAAAAATAATAACAATAAAAATGCCATAAATCTATCCCCTATTTTGTAGACGCTATAACTTTTGGGCAAACCTATCCAATATACGCTTATTTAGCTAGATTCACGTAGGGTGTCCTAACTTTGCGGCGGCGTAGCTTAGCGTGTTTAGGCTACGCCGCCGTATGTTAGCGAGGCAAGTACTTGATTCTCAAAGTACTTGCCTGCTAAGTTACGGCGGCGTAGCCTAAAGCGGGCGGGCGTAATGGTGCCTAATTAAAATTTAGCTGAGGGGGCGTGTTTTATGTTAATGGGGCTTGACCTGACGTGATTGAAGTTTTTTTAGAACGGCGCATGCGCCGTCCGCCTACATTTCCCAGTGTGCATTGCGGCTAAGTACGCCGCACGGGCCTATTGATTTCGACGTGGACGTAAACTACGTAAATACCTATTCACCGACGACTTACGCAAACAACGTAAAATTTTCGAATTTCAAAGCGGGAACGGCGGCCATACTTAACATTGACTACGCCTCCTAGGGGCAGCTTTATCTTTAGGCGGCCTATCTCTTACGGAAACGACGGAAAATTTACTGCGACGGGCGGACGTACGTTCGTGAATAGGCGTATCTAGTGATTTACATATTCGACGCCGACCGCAATGGAAGCACCACCTAGCGGCCAGCCTAAATATTGCACCCTAAGATAGGACGGCGCAAGCCGTCCTATCTTAGATAGGTTTAAGTGTATCTCTGTTTGAGAATACACTTAAACTTAGGTGGGCGTAGATTCCGAGTTAGGTCAGCGTATCAGTACATACGCCGACCTGAATCTAGCTAATTGTGTGTTTTTTTTTTTTTTAACCAAAAATATCTAGAAGAATAATATCGGCCTAAACTGAGGGAATTTTTTTTTTATATATGTTTTTTGGGACATTTATTATAGCAAAAAGTTAAAAATATAGCTTTTTTTTTTCAAAATGGTCGCTCTTCTTTAGTTTATAGCGCAAAAAATAAATACAGCAGAGGTGATCAAATACCACCAAAAGAAAGCTCTCTTTGTGGGGAAAAAGGGATGTCAATTTTGCTTGGGTGCAACGTCGCAGTTCCGAATAGCAAAAAGTGCTCTGGTCAAGAAGGGGGTAAATTCTTCCGGGGGTGAAGTGGTTAATTGAACAAATTAAAGTTGAAAGCTGATTGGCTTCATACAGAACTGCACCAGATTCTGAGTGCTTCACCTTCTGGTGTCTTTGGACTTTAGAGACTTCATATGATCATTTTTGTTTATTTATTTTAGTAACGCAACATTTTTTATTTAATTTTTTCACTATTTTGTTGTGTTTTATCTCACAATGTTATGTTGTAGCTGTTTTTACCTTATGTTTGAGCACTATATTTACACAAGCTCAGTGTTATTTATGTATCTTATGTAAAAATGATTCACTTGTCTTATCTCTAATGTTCTAATTTACAAGTCTAACAAACCTCATTAGTGATCTTTATCCAGCTTGTAAAATGTTGCATGGGGATGATATCACCCCTCACATGATGAAATGCTGAAAGAAAGCCGTGTAATATGGACAGTGAAGCAGCTTGTGTATGTTTAACTATAATACAGATGGGTGTATTTAATGTGTGGATGAGGCGTGCTGAATCACTACAAAGGAATTGTGCTGTGAACAGGACTCTTGACACTTTCTCCCTCCTCCAGCAGGTCTTTACTTCCCCGTCCTACAATGTCGACTCTCTACCTTCCATTATCTTCTACCTCTGATCCGCAATGCACCTGGGTGCGTGTCTGTGGGCAGTTCTCGCCTCACCCTCGCCCAGAGGTAAAAGAAGTCTCTTCAGGACCCCGGGGTCTTCCCCTACCGTGCCTTCTGTCTCCTTCCACTGGATCTGTATGGGGGGCTTGGGCTGTCTCCTACATGCTGGCCCCTGAGTCTCTGTCAGGGGATGGGGACCAGCGAAGCTTCTCTCTCATCAAACAGTGGGTAAACTATGCAGAATCCGACATGCTGCCAGCTGCCTATGGCATCGACCACAAACCGGTAAGAGTTCTTTAAAAGTGAACTTACACATAGCAGCCAATCCCTTTTCTTTTTTCTTTTTTTTTTAAGCTGATCTGTAACCCCCAAGACAAGTACAGTGGTACCTTGGATTACAAGCATAATTTGTTCCTGAAGGATGCTTGTAATCCAAAGCACTCGTATATCAAAGCGAGTTTCCACATAGGAGTCAATGGAAACTCAGATAATTCGTTCCACAGTGATTGCTATTGTATGCAGTACCGCATGTGGCCAGAGGTGGCGGTGGGTGCCAGAGACACTCGGAAACGCTTGGATGCACTCGGAGACACTCAGGAACAGAGTGTTTCAGAGTGGCTCCAAGTGTCACCGGTGCCCCTGCACCTCTGGCCAAATGCAGTACTGCACATCCCAGAGGCTTGAATCCTGCTTGTTTTGTGAGACGACGCTCGCAAACTGTGTCAGGATTTAAAAAAAATAATAGCTCGTATTGCGAAATGCTCGTAAACCGCGTTACTCGCAATCCGAGGTATTACTCTATACATTCTATGCTCAAATGTGTGAAACTTTGGTTTGTTAATTCCGAGTATTTATATTCAAAATCACTTGCCGTTTCCACATACAAGGTAGCAGGGGGATGTCTGTGTTCAGTGGGCCGGATTCAGATACATTGGCTTATCTGTCCGGCCCGCGTAACGTATCTCCGATACGTTACGCCGCTCTAACTTTGGGCGCGAGTTCTTTATTCACAAAGAACTTGCGCCCTTAGTTAGAGCGGCGTAGCGTATGTTGCGGCGTAAGGCCGCGTAATTCAAATGGGGTTTTAAGGGGCGTGTTTTATTTAAATTTCCCTTGACCCCGCGTTTTTTACGTTTAACTTGAACGGCGCATGCGCCGTTCTTGAAAACATCCCAGTGCGCATGCTCGAAAATCCGCCGCAAAACGTCATTGCTTTCAACGTGAACGTAAATTACGTCCATCCGTATTCGCGAACGACTTACTCAAGCGATGTAAAAAAATCAAAACTCGGCGCGGGAACGACGGCCATACTTAACATTAGCTACCCCTCACATAGCAGGGGTAACTATACGCCGGAAAAAGCCGAACGCAAACGTCGTAAAAAAAAGCGGCGGTCTTTCGTTTCTGAATTCGGCGTAACTCCTCATTTGCATATTCCTTGCGTAATAATACGGAAGCGCCACCTAGGGCCGGCCTGGAATTGCCGCCTAAGATCCAACGGTGTAAGTCACTTCGGATCTTAGGGATATCTATGCGTAACCTGATTCTATGAATCAGGCGCATAGATACGACGGCCGGACTCAGAGATACGACGGCGTATCAGGAGATACGCCGTCGTATCTCTTTCTGAATCCGGCCCAGTGTGTGCAGAAGCTTCTCGGGGTGAGAATAGTGCAGACACTCCAATTTATCATTCACAGCAACATTACCTTTACACGACATGCGGTGGACTTGGGGCGGTTATTTTTTTTTTTTTTCTTGAATTCCTCCTTGATCTGCCCACAGTCTTCAGAGTGGCTGCACATCTGCATAGTAACCAGAGGGCGTCACTAACTTGGCATAGATGCCATTCAGGTGAATGATCGAGTAGTTATGCAGAATGGCAGCCTTTCAGGACAGCATGCAGAGGACTGCAGTTATCACTGTAGTAGCCCAGGCTACTACAGTCAGTTACAGCTTTCACAGAGGCCAATTAGGTATCACATATACATACTTGCATGATGCCAAGCTGGCCCAGTGTAACTACTATGCAAAACATATCATCCTTGAAGCTCAGCATCCAATAAATTGGGGGACAAACCTACAATAAAGGCCCCAGATACTTTATCTGTGGTCATGTTCTGCTCCAGATTCTGAGTTTTCTGGACTGCAGAGTAGGAGGGTGCTTCTTCAGGTGGTTGAGGTGGACCATTTCCTTTTGCTATCCAGCAGTAGGGTCTTAACATTTTTTTTATTATGCATTTGATTATATTTTCTGCAGGGCCACTCTAAAATGATGTAACGGCAGTTAATGATATGTCAAACTGACAGCGGGCCCTAGCATTTAAACCTGTGGATGTGGCCCTTGTGGGAAGGAACTGTAGGGCAAGGCCAGGGTCCTTAAAGTGACAAGTGACTTTGTCTTTGTAAAGAGTTTCCTCTCAACCCACTAATTTTCACTTTTCCAGTGTTTTGTTGCTATCTCTGCCTCCATTGCAGCCGGCAAAAATACCCAGCCATTCCGGTGAGGAAGAGCATTTGACTTCCTCCCATGATGCAGTGGCCAGTCATTAGGTTGGGGCACTGTCGCATGATGGAGGAGCAACCAGCCAGTCCTTTTGTCTGGGCTTCCAAACTGGGGATTATGCTAACTCTGATGGAGACAAGAGCAGCAGGTAGGTCAATGGGTGGAGGGAATATTAACAAATTCCAGGCCAAGGACCCCTTTCCTCTTGTTGATATTTTTTCAAAGGTTCCAAAAATATTTTATATTTATTTTTGATTTGCCACATTTGGCAGCTGTAAGATGAAATCAGGCTTGCCGTTGGAGGGGATGCTCTGTATGTTGATAGCTGGGAGTGGTATTTGTCACCTGTATAGTAAGGAGTTGGAGCAATGGCAGAGAATCTGTAGGATTGGAGGATTTGAATACTGCCCTTCAACCACAGTAACTACAATACTTTAGAAATGTTTCTGCTGCTGAAATTGTCCCATTATTTGCCATTCTTTGTGTTTAGCTGTTGCTTGTCTGTAATATTTTTGTCTGATTTTTTGCGACCCTTTTTTCAGACTAAAGACCGTGCTCGGGTGGAGCTGCAAAGAATCCTGGAGGTGTTGGACAGCCACTTGAAAGTGCGCACATACCTAGTAGGAGAGCGACTGAGCCTTGCCGACATTGCTGTGTCCTGCTGTCTTATCTATCCATTTAGCAAGGTATTGTCTGTATACAACAGTTTATCCTAGTCTGTGATATTCCCTGGCATAGTATGCATCGCTCATAGGTAACCCGCTGATTCCAGTGATTGGGAAGCTGATTTGAAATCTGCGATTTGAAACTATCGCCAGAGCTTTCTGGATCTTTGTATCTTTTCAAATACTGTCTTTCTGCAGGCTGTGTGTAACTAATCTGGGTTATGTGTTTGTATATTTTCCCCTCCCCATTTCCTCCTAATCTTGGCCACCTTTATATAATGTCTCTTGTGTTTATTGCAGGTCGTCTCTCCCTCCACCAGGCAGAACTTTCCCAACGTTACCCGCTGGTTCCTGACCTGTGTCAACCAACCACAGTTTAAGGAGATTATAGGAGTGGTGGTACTATTTAATGGAGGTATAACAACACATAATTGTATTTATTGTAACTACACTTAAAGTGATCATCAAGTCAAAACTTTTTTCTTTGTTTAGAATAAAGTGCAGAAGGGTCCCAACAGCTGTAGGTTATTACTGCTATCTGAGACTCCTCTAGAAAGATTTCCTGTCCTGCTCACAATGTTTTACTAGACATTAAAGGGGTTGTAAAGGTTTGTGTTTTTTCACCTTAATGCGTCCTATGCATTAAGGTGAAAAAACACCTGGCAATCACGGGCCTCCCCCCTGTTTTACTTACCTGAGCCAGTTCACCCTCTCTGCGCATCCTCGGCGTCCTCTTCTCCGCTGAGTCCCGGCGTTGATTGGATAGATTGATGGCAGTGCAGGCATTGGCTCCCGCTGCTGTCAATCAAATACAATGACGTAGCCGCCCGGGGACAGGGCAGAGTCATACACTCGGCGGCTATGGACGCCGACTGTATGACACGGGAGCGTGCCGGAAATGTAACCCCCTCGGGAGAGAGCTTCCTAGAAAGGGTTAACTATTGCAGGGAGGAGCAGAGACAGCCGCCATAGGACCCCAGAACAGCAGGATCTGGGCCACTCTGTGCAAAACGAACTGCAAAGTGAAGGTAAGTATGACGCCTTGTACACACGACCGAGGAACTCGACGGGCGAAACACATCGTTTTGCTTGTTGAGTTCATTGTGAAGCCGTCGAGAAACTCGACAAGCCAATTTTCTCCATTCCCGTCAAGGAAATAGAGAACATGCTCTCTTTTTGGCTTGTCGTGTTTCTCGACAGTTTCCTCGACGAAAATGTACACACGACCGGTTTCCTCGGCAAAAAAATATCTCCCAGCAAGTTTCTTGCTGGTTTTTGCCGAGAAACTCGGCCGTGTGTACGAGGCCTGACATGTTTGTTATTTAAAAAAAAAAACTGCACCTTTACAACCACTTTAAAGGGGGAACAATCCAACACCAACACAAACAGAAATAATTACGCTGTTTTATTGATAGGAGTTAAGCTGGATACACACTATACAACTTTTGTTGTTCGATTTCCTTTAGATTTACCTTCAACCATGTAGTGCAAGGACCTGCCTGATTGCATAAAAATGTAAAGGGCCAGATCCACAAAAACGGGCGTATATTTAGGCGGGCGTAGCGCATCTCATATGCGCTACGCCGCCGTAAATCTGAGTGGCTCGTAGGGTATCCACAAAGAACTTGCTCCCATATGTGCGCCGGCGTAACGTAAATCTGCCGGCGTAAGGCCGTGTAATTCAAAGTAGGCTTGGAGTGGGCGTGTTGTATGCTAATCTAGTATGACCCCACGTAATTGACGCTTTTTACGAATGGCGCATGCGCCGTCCGTGGATGTATCCCAGTGTGCATGCGCAAAATCACGTCGCAAATAGTCAATGCTTTCGACGTGAACGTAACTTACGCAAAGCCCTATTCGCGAACGATTTACGCAAACGACAGAAAATTCGACGCTGTCCCGACGTCCATACTTAACATTGCGTACGCCTCATAGAGCCAGGGGTAACGTTACGCCGAAAAAAGTCTTACGTAAACGACGTTAAAAAATTGCGCCGGGCGGACGTACGTTTGAGAATCAGCGTATCTAGCTAATTTGCATACTCTACGCCAAAATCAAGGGAAGCGCCACCTAGCGGCCAGCGTAAATATGCACCTAAGATCCGACGACGTACTAACACGTACGTCGGTCGGATCTAGACCACATTCAGTCGTATCTTGTTTTGTGGATACAAAACAAAGATACGACGGCGCATCGATGGAACTTACGCGGCGTATCAATAGATACGCCGACGTATCTCTTTGTGGATCTGGCCAAAAGTGTTTAGGTTTTGCCTCCTTTTATATGGTTTTGGTTAATCTAAAAGGGAAAAATCTAAAGACAATTGTATAGTGTGTATCCAGCTTAAGAGAAGGCTAGAACTGCTGTAAGATTTATATTTTTGGCTGCTTCCTGTTGCAGATTTCCCCTTACTTCCTGTACAGTAAAAAGTAAACAAGACAGAAAGTAAAGGAAATGATTTCTAACGAGCACCACCTTGCAGTAGGAACCCAGAAGGGGATTTTAATCTTTCAAAACGTCTTGACTTGTACGTTTTCTCTACAGTTTAGGGTACTGCAGAGGTGGAGCTAAGAGGGTCATTCTAGTAGATTACTAAAAATGGGGCGATGGCCCATGTCACATAATAATCCTGTATCTGGGGCCAAAACTAAGAGAACAGAGCGAATACTCCCAGCTCCTATGACATCCCTCACAGGCTGAACCAGGCTAAGCAAAGCTTTTGCTCTATTGTTGCTCACTCTCTGGTGAGCAAAGTTTTGCAGCTTTCCAGCAACGGAGGAGTTATGTCATAGAAGCAAGTAAGTGCTTCCTTTATCATTCCTTTTGTGGGCAAGTTGAAGCCAGTGACAGGATCATTATTGTGACATAGTCCTCAGCAGATCTTGCTGAACATTTACAGAAGAGGCTGCTGCTAAATGACTGATGGATTCTAGCCATGCCTTCTTTCAGAAACAGGAGCCATCTATTACATAACAGACCCTGGTATTTGATAGAATCCATGTTTGCCAAAAGGACTGCTAGAATTGCACAGGGGTGGGCTCAAATACACTGGGTGCCTATGTGAGCTGCTATAAGGGGATAATAAATATTTAAATGTCTTTTTACACTGTAAGAGAAGATGTATCGGACTTTGCCTCTTTTATATAGATAAACAGAGCAAAGTCCTCAAACTTTACAGGACCAACATTTAAATTACTCAACAGACTGAAATTCGACCATTTCTAAAACTTTAGTGTATCCATTTGATTGCACCTTCTAAATCCTCCTATCCTTTACATCGAAGGAAGCTGTCATCTTCGCCTCTGTTAGATCCACAGTTGCCATGGTGCTGCACTTGTGATCAGCTATGACCCCAGTCATTTGATGGCCTAACACAGTGGTTCTCAACTCTTCTAGTGCCGTGACCCCTTGATAACATTTCCCAAGTTGTAGGGACCCCTAACAGTAAAAATTTTTGTAGCGTGGGTTGTCAACACCTAAGGCAAAACAAGTAATTTGCCCCCCTAACCCTTATATTTGTGAAGTATTAAAACCCCTTATGGTACATTTTAGTATGTACCACTCTTTGTTCTCTTTTATTTCCCTTTTATCTCTCTATCCTAATTTCTTCTTTTTTCCCCCATCCCTTAATCTAGCTGTCTTTCTTGCTCTCTCTCAATCTTTCTCTCTTTTTTTTATTTGTTGTTCCCCCTCTTTTCCTTTCCATGTATTCTCTGTATTTATTCCTTCCCTTACTCCTTGGGGGTGGGAGAGTTGGGATGAGTGGCAGTGCTGGTGGGAGAGTTGGGATGAGTGGCAGTGCTGGTGGGAGAGTTGGGATGAGTGGCAGTGCTGGTGGGAGAGTTGGGATGAGTGGCAGTGCTGGTGGGATAGTTGGGATGAGTGGCAGTGCTGGTGGGAGAGTTGGGATGAGTGGCAGTGCTGGTGGGAGAGTTGGGATGAGTGGCAGTGCTGGTGGGAGAGTTCTGATCAGCCAACTTAGGTGCTCTTGATCAAGGTCATTTGCTGATCTGAGAACAGTAGTGGAAACTTTTACTGGGAACTATAATCACAGGTAGTGTTACTCACTGTGTCTCCCACTTCACATTCCTCACCAGTCAGCTGACCTAAAGTCTCTGCCCCCCCCAGTCATGTTGTGAACTGAATGGGCAGCTGCAAAGAGGCTGAGTAGGCAGCTGTGGGCTCTAGGGACATCCCTGCTGGGTGGCTGCAAAAGAGGTGCAGGTTTCAGGAACAGCCCAGGATTTGGTGACCCCTGACAAATCATCATTTGACCCCCGAGGGGGTCCCGACCTCCAGGTTGAGAACCACTGGCCTAACAGTTTTGTTGAGAGCAAAAACAGCTGTGACCATTATTCATTGCATGCCTTGAATGTAACTTTTTTGGGAAACCGTTAAATTGGTGGGTTTAGTTCCACTTGAAAAACAAGGGAAACCCAAGAATGTGGTCCAGACATGACCAGTCTTGTATTCCTACCTAGACCTCAAGAGCTCAAACCTCCATGCCCCAGCTGCACCAACCAGCACAGATGCTGTTGTCAATGGTCCTCCAAAAACAGCTGCTCAGTTGAAGAAAGAGTCCAAGAAAAAAGAGAAGTTGGAGAAGTTCCAGCAGAAGCAAGATAAGATAAAAGTACAGCAAATAGAGGTGAGCGGCTTTCTTGTTTGTATCTTCAGATTCTACAGTCCTCTGTCCTTGTTCTGATCACATTTTGATCTATTTTTTATTTTTCTTTAATGAACATCAGAAGAAACCAAAGGTAGAAAAGAAAGAGAAGAAGGAACTTGGTGTGATAACCTATGATATCCCGACTCCTGCAGGACAGAAGAAAGGTTAGCTGGGAGGGAAATGGATAATCCATATCTCTGTGCATTGTTGTGAAGGATTGTTTTTCTCTTCCATCTACTTTTGGCTCTGGGACCTGTCTTCCCTAACAAAAGTCCACATGAATTGGGTTTCTACCTCTGGAAACGTTAAATGATACTTTTTACACATTTAACCCCCCCTTACAACCACCCAACACCTATGTGCGTAGGCAATAAGGGTGGGCTGTAATGCCCACATTGCTGGGTGGCCGATGTTTATGTGCTGAGAGCATGTTTGCTGCATGCGCCCAGCACAAAGACTAATGCCATGTACACACGTATTGGTTTCCCGTCGGGAAAACTGCCATTAGAGCTTTTGGCCGGGAATCCCGGCCATGTGTATGCTCCATTGCAGTTTTCCCGACGGGTAAACTGCCAAAAAAAAAAAGAAACCGCTCTCTTTTTTCCTGCCGGGATTCCCAGTGGTTTTTAAGCCGGCAGTTTTCCTATGGGAAAAGACTGCAGTGCAGCATACACATGGCTGGGTTTCACAACCAAAGCTCTCATGGCAGTTTTCCTGTCAGGAAACCCTGCCATGTGTAGGGGACAAAGTAACCAAGCAAGGTTATTGGTTTTCCCCTCAGATTTCCCGGTTGTAAAAAGTCTGCTGGGAAACCCGTACATGTGTACTAGGCATTAGCTGTCAGACTGCTCTCAGTCTGGCCTAAAGATCGGTAGCCGTAGGACTTCCTATCATGTGACCACTGTAACAGTGGCCATATGATTGCCAATGATTCCCACCTTCTGGCCAATCCATTCAGAACTATTTAAAGGGGTGGGCAAGAAGGGGGTTAAAAATTGACTGACAGCAGTTTTTTGAAACGCAACCGAGAACAATGGGGAAGCTTAATATTTGTGAAATGTGGCTTCACCAACATCCTTTATACTTGTAACATGCTAATATTTGCTAAAGTCTGAACTACCAAAAATGTAGACCATTCAGGGCAGAATAACACGTTTGCATTGTGTTGCAGTATTTTGATTGGCACACCAAAACATTAAGGCAGCACATCTCTGAGGCACATGGTTTGCAATGCATCACAATTCATGGTAATGTTACTGTGTGTTGTACCATCACAATACATGCAACGTTAGAATGAATCCTGAATAGGTGAAGTAGATTTTTATGCATTAAAGTAAATGTATACTTTAAAAATAAAAAAAATATAGTCATGTGTAAACACATTTTAAATATTTTCACTCTTGTTTTAGAGAAGTAAAAATGAAATACTGCATATTCTGCCTCGTATACACTCTCAGAATTTCCAATGGAAAACGTCAGACTGACGTTTTCCATCGGAAATTCCGACCGTGTGTATGCCCTTCAGAGTTTTTCCATCGCATGTTCTCTTTTCCTCCGATGGAATTCCGTCAGAATTCCGATGTGAATTTGGTCGGACAAAAGTCTGATCGTGTGTACAGGGCATAACAGTTTCATATTTACATATACAGTCAAAATGCGGTGCCCTGGTCTCCCTTACCTGTTGGTTAAAAAAATTATGGTTACATTACATAGCACAGTAGCTCAAGCTAAAATTTACACACACTGATGAATCACTCCATCCTCCTCCTACTGCCTGCTTCTCTGATTAAATTGTTTAGTAAAGTCTTAATGTACACCACAATCCATTGGAGAATTATGGAGGCTGCCATTGACCTCTTCTTCGGGAATATTTGTTACATGGCTGTTGTGCAAATGTTCTGGCTGCAATACTGCCTAATATTTGCTTCAGAACAAGTATAAAGATAAGTTCTAATGCCGCGTACACACGATCATTTTTCGGGTTGTAAAAAATGACGTTTTTTTTTATGTCATTAAAAACGATCCGGTGTGGGCTTCAGATCTTTTTTCCGGTTCTGAAAAATGGGCAAAAAAAATTCGAACATGCTCTATTTTTTAACAATGTTTTTAACGTTGTCGTTTTTCGGGTTGTAAAAAATGGTCGTGTGTGGGCTTTAATGACGTGAAAAATCAGAAGCAAGTTATGAGACGGGAGCGCTCCTTCTGGTAAAACTACCGTTCATAATGGAGTAAGCACATTCATCACGCTGTAACAGACAGAAAATCGCGAATCGTCTTTTACTAACACAAAATCAGCTAAAGCAGCCCAAAGGGTGACATCATCCGAATAGAACTTCCCCTTTATAGTGCCGTCGTACGTGTTGTACGTCACCGCGCTTTGCTAGAGGATTTTTTTTTCAAGATTGTGTGTAGGCAAGGCCGTTTTAATGATCTGGTTGAAAAAAAGTCGTTTTTTCTAGACCCTTAAAAACTTCGTTTTTTTACAACCCGAAAAATGATCGTGTGTATGCGTCATCACACTCAACTTGCAGCCTGCTTTTTTTTTGGACTTGTGACCTATGAAAAAGTATTGATGCCAGACATTTTCAAAAGGAGTCATCAATGTCAGCCCCCTTCCAATGAGAAAGTAAACCATTTCTGCTGTGGTCTATCTTTAGAAATGAATGCACAAGAATTCCTGTCTCTTTGATGCATCCGTACACATCTTGGAGTCTGGATACATCTTTTTTTTGTCTTTTGTAATTCCTTTATTTGTGTAAAGAGTCATAGAAAATACAGACATTAGAGAGATACATCTAGGCACATCATTAATAGAAACTCCAACATATGAACTGCTAACAAAGAGCATTAAAGTGGAGCTCCACCCTAAAGTGGAACTCCCGCTGATCGGAACCCCCCCCCCCCTCCGGTGTCACATTTGACACCTTTCAGGGGGAGGGGGGTGCACATACCTGTCTAAAGACAGGTATTTGCACCCACTTCCGGCCACCCAGTCTTGGGCAGACTGCGGGCATGACGTCACCTCCCATCCCCCCCGTTGTGTTCTGGGAACACTCGGCTCCCAGTACACAGCGGGAGCCAATCGGCAGGCGTAGCGCGGCTCGCACATTCGCCGTAGGGAACCGGGCAGTGAAGCCGGAGCGCTTCACTTCCAGGTTCCCTCAACGAGGATGGCAGGGGGGGGGGGGGCAGCAGAGTGACGAGCAGTCGCTCGTCCTCTGCTGTGGACGGCGCTGGACTCCAGGACAGGTAAGTGTCCTAATATTAAAAGTCACCAGCTGTAGTATTTGTAGCTGCTGGCTTTAAAAAAAAAAATTCAGCGCAATCCACTTTAAGGCAACGATCCCAGAGGAAGTATTTAATAGGACAATCCAATACCACGACTGAAGCATGTATAGTACTGCTTTTTATTGTAGGGGAGCAAACATCAAATGGCATTGAAACCAAAAAAGGAAAATATGGCAGGGTCATGTGTGGTGGCAGGTGGAAGACCTTGAGTGATCAAGAGAGTTCCACTTATATAGTAATCTGAAATTAGGAGTAACGGGGAGGAAAGAGAGAGATAGCGGAGTTGAGGGAGGGCGAGCAGGACCAGGAGCAGGACCAGGAAAGAAACGCAAAAGAAAAAGAAATGAGGAGGAGGACCGACAATGAAAAAAGAAAAAGAGGGTTGATGGGCGGAAGGGTCACCTGGAGTAAGGCTCAGAGCCAGATCGGTTTCCCATTTAATGAGAAATGGAGGAACATGTTCTTCTCCAGGGTGAATCAGGGAGGAATATAGCAAGGAGAGGGAATAATGTATGGGTTCCCCTCTGACATAGTGATTCAAAACATGTGAGCGGGCGAAAGTAACCTGGGGCACGGGAACAACGTTGGAGAGAATAGCGTAGGCAAGAGCCACCCCAGAAGTCCAGAGGAGGGTCACTAAGATGGGCTGGGTCAGAGGAAATGAAGGTCCCTGTTGACGTGAGAAAGTCAGTCAGGTGAGTATAGCCCTGAGCTTTAAGATGACAAAACCAGAAGAAGACCTGGAATGAATTTGAGATTACCTGAGATGGGAATAATAGATGAGGGAAGTGGAGAAATGTAAGTTTCGAAACGTTTCCCGTGCAGCAACCCTCCTCAATAATTAAAAATAAACTATATTACACCTGCCTTTACACACACATGAACTTTAATGGTATACCAGTCGTAGTCTGTAGGGTTCAATATTGAGTTGCCCACCCTGTGCAGTTATAACAGCTTCAACTCTTCTGGGAAGGCCGTCCACAAGGTTTAGGAGTGTGTCTATGTGAATGTTTGACCATTCTTTCAGAAGTGCGAATTTGTGAGGTCAGGCACTGATGTGGACAAGAATGCCTGGCTAGCAGTCTCCATTGTAATTTATCCCAATCTGTTATATTGGGTTGATGTCAGGACTCTGTACAGGCCTGTCAAGTTCATGCTGTTCAGCCATTTAGCTATTATTTGCGGGAGTGTGTTATCCTGAGGGTGTGTTATCCTTAATGGTGGAGGATTGAAACATACAGATGTCCCCTTTCAAGGAAATGTCTGCACTGACTCTCTGCTGCACCAACACCATGGGTGGATGACTATGGACTTTTTGATATTTTGGATCATTTAGCGCTGCTGCATTGAGTGTGATATACTATAGCAGTGATGGTGAACCTTGGCACTCCAGATGTTTTGGAACTACATTTCCCATGATGCTCAACTACACGACAGAGTGCATGAGCATCATGGGAAATGTAGTTCCAAAACATCTGGGGTGCCAAGTATCACTGTACTATAGTATTCTGTTTACTGTCATTTCATTATATTGTGCTTTTTGGAGTTTTTCTTAACTGTTTTTTCTTTTGCTTTTAGATGTATCTGGTACTATGCCAGATTCATACAGTCCTCAGTATGTGGAGGCAGCCTGGTATCCATGGTGGGAGAAGGAAGGGTTCTTTAAACCAGAATATGGGGTGAGTTCTTATGTAATATGAAATTGTGGGCCTGTTAACACCAGCTGCATATTTGTGTGTGCACAGTGCCTCTGATACCCACTTGCTGAACAGACTTTTTCTGGAACTTTTTGTTTACAAGTTTTAAATTAGCATTAGCAACCAAACATTACACATATATATATATATATATATATATATATATATATATATATATATATATATATATATATATATATATATATATATATATTAGCAGAGACCCTAGAGAATAAAATGGTGATTGTTGCAATATTTTATTTTAATATTTCACACTGTATTTGCGCAACAGTCTTTCTAACACAATTTTTATAAAGAAAAATGCACTTTAACCGCTTAAGGACGACCTGCACATATACGTCGACAGAATGGCACGGACAGGCATATCAACGTATGTTTACATCCCCTTTAAATGCCTGTCCGTGTGGAAGCTCGCGACCCTGCTGCCATCCCCGTGAGTCGGACCGTGTGGCCCGCAGACTCGATTGCCGCGGGGATCCCCGCGATCGTCTCACGGAGGTATAGAGCGGGGAGATGCTTGTGTAAACAACTCCTTTAATGTTGGGCTGAAGGTTTTCTCTTCTTTTGCATTTTTGTCCCATATGTTAAACTATACAGGTTTGCGAAAGTGATCACAATATTATGTCTTTCAGAGAACCAGCATCTCAGAGCCCAATCCTAAAGGCACATTCATGATGTGCATCCCTCCACCAAATGTGACTGGATCTCTTCATCTAGGTCACGCTTTGACGAATGCCATTCAAGACAGTCTGACTCGCTGGTGAGTACATGATGTAGGCAGCATAGCCAGAAAAAACGAAATACATAATAATAATAATGTGAACTTTTTTAGAAACAATATTGATTGGGGAGGGAGGCAAAAAGGATGAAGGCAGCGCTAGGCTTTTTTATTTAACAGCTTTAAATTTTTTATTAAAAATGAGCATGCTTTGCTAACTTAACTTGCCTTGAAAAAGTATTCATACCCCTTGGAATTTTCCACATTTTGTCATGTTACTTCCAAAAACATGTATTTTGTTGGTATTTCTTGTAATGTACCAACTCAAAGTGGCACATAATTCTGACGTGAAAGTAAAATGATAAATTGTTTTTAAGATTTTTTACAATAAATATGTGAAAAGTGTGGAGTGCATTTGTATTCAGCTCCCCTAAGTCAATAATTTGCAGACCCACCTTTTGGTGCAATTACAGCTGCAAGTCTTTTTGGGGATGTCTCTACCAGCTTTGCACATCTAGAGTGTGAAATTTTTGCCCATTCTTCTTTGCAAAATAGCTCAAGCTCTGTCAGATTGGATGGAGAGCGTCTGTGAACAGCAAGTTTTGTCACAGATGCTCAATTGGATTTAGGTCTGGACTTTGACTGGGTTATCCTAACACATGAATATGCTTTGATCGAAACCATTCCATTGTAGCCCTGGCTGTATGTTTAGGGTCGTTGTCCTGCTGGAAGTTAAACCTCCGTCCCAGTCTCAAGTTTTTTGTAGACTCTTAACAGGTTTTCTTCTAAGATTTCCCTGTATTTGGCTCCATCCATCAACTCTGACCAGCTTCCCTGTCCCTGCTGAAGAAAAGCATCCCTACAACATGATGCTGCCACCACCATGTTTCACAGTGAGGATGGTGTGTTCAGGGTGATGTGCAGTGTTAGTTTTCCCACCACACATAGGCCAAAAAGTTACATTTGGGTCTCATCTGACCAGAGCACCTTCTTCCACATGTTTGCTGTGTCCCCCACATGGCTTCTCACACATTGCAAACGGGACTTCTTATGACTTTCGTTCAACAATGGCTTTCTTCCTGCCACCCTTCATTAAAAGCCAAATTTGTGGAGTGCACGACTAATAGTTGTCCTGTGGACAGATTCTCCTGCCTGAGCTGTGGAGTTACCATGGGCCTCTTGGCTGCTTCTCTGATTAATGCTCTCCTTGCCCGGCCTGTCAGTTTAGGTGGACGGCCATGTCTTGGTAGGTTTGCAGTTGTGCCATACTATTTCCATTTTCGGATGATGGATTGAACAGTGCTCCGGGAGATGTTTGAAGCATGGGATAGTTTTTTTTCTAACCTAACCCTGCTTTAAACTTCTCCACAACTTTATCCCTGACCTTTCTGGTGTGTTTCTTGGCCTTCATGATGCTGTTTGTTCACTAAGGTTTTCTAAAAAACTGAGATTAAATTACACACAGGTGGACTATTTTTACTAATTAGGTGACTTCTGAAGGCATTTGGTTCCACTAGATTTTAGTTAGGAATATCAGAGTAAAGGGGGCTGAATACAAATGGGCGCCGCACTTTTCAGATCTTTATTAGTAAAGAATTTGGAAAACCATTTATCTTTTTCCTTCCACTTCACAATTATGTGTCACTTTGTGTTGGTCTATCACATCAAATCCCAATAAAATACATTTACGTTTTTGGTTGTAACATAACATAAAATGTGGACAATTTCAAGGGGTATGAATACTTTCTTCGAGGCGCTGAAACTAGAGCAGATCTTACCCATAATAACTTGATAACAAATAATGTTCTTTAGCAAGGAACATACATTCTACATTAATAATTATCCTACCAAAATTAGTGTGTGCTTTAAATTGCCTCCAGCATTGCTCCAGTTTCTTCTTGCTGAAGCCCAGAACCCTTGAACAGCAGATTATCTTTAGGCTGTCAGCAGATCAGCCTCTAGTGGCTTCGATTTTAGGTACAGTGTGGAAGAGAGCAACAGAGTATGTGCAGAGCAGGGTGAGACCGTGTATTACTGTATATAAAGCATAGACACTTGTTTTTAATGTTTTCCATAGCTATACCTGCAAAAGGGGCCAACTTTTCCTCTCTGGCAGTTTAGGAGATCTAAAGTTTTTCAGCTGCACTTAAAGCAAAGGTTCACACAAAAATGGAACTTCCGCTGTCCGGATTCCTCCCCCCCTCTGGTGTCACATTTGGTACCTTTCAGGGGGGGAGCAGATTCCTGTCTAAGACAGCTACTTGCACCCACTTCCGGGCATAGAGAGATGTATTATCTGTGGGTGTCTACACCACATCCGGCGCAACGCCCCCCCCCCCCAACCCCGCTGTCTTCTGGGAGACACACAGGTCCCAGAAGACATCAGAAGAGCATTCAGATCGTGCAGCGTGACTCGAAGTGAAGCCACAAGGATTCACTTTCTGATTCTCTTACCGAAGATGGCGGAGGCAGCACCTGAGAGCCAAGCTCGGCTTTGGGCGCCGACATGGCGGGCACGCTGGACAGGTAAGGGTCCTTCTTTTAAAAGTCAGCAGCTGCTGTATTTGTAGCTGCTGACTTTTAAAAGAAAAAAAATCGGAGGACCTCCGTTTTAGGTAATATTTACAGGTTTTGTCCCTCCCCCATCCTGTGATTTGACAGTGAAAAGAGAAATAACACATTGATGAGCTTATCTTTCTGTCACTCTGCTTCTCCTTTCAGTATGTTCCTTGCTGTTACATCACACATAACTGATTTGTTTTTTTTCTCAAGTCAAATTCAGATACTTACACTGCTTGCATTAAAAAAAAAAACATTTATAGTACATGTACACCTTTAATTAAAAAATAGCTCAGCCTCCCTCAATACATACATCTGCCCCCCTTGCAGTTCTATATGGCTGTTGCTTCCCGCACTGTTTGCAGCCGGATGGCAATCTTCCTGTGCAATAAAGTTTTATAATCTTTTTTTTTTTTTTTTAACAAGAGAAACGTCTTATATTCTTGAATGGGATATTCCTGACAGTAGATTTTTGCCTGCTGGCGATTTTGATTAAAAGGTGTACATGTAGTTTAATGGTGTATCAACCACTTAAGGACTGGGAGGTTTTATCCTCTTAATGACCAGGCCATTTTTTGTGATACGGCACTACGTCGCTTTAACTGACAATTGCACGGTCGTGTGATGTTGTACCTAAATAAAATTGACAACCTTTTTTCCCACAAATAGAGCTTTCTTTTGGTGGTATTTGATCACCTCTGCGGTTCTTATTTGCGCTATAAACAAAGAGCGACAATTTAGGGGAAAAAAAGCAATATTTTTAACTTTTTGCTATAATAAATATCCCCAAAATATATATATATATATATATATATATATATATATATATATATATATATATATATATATATATATATATATATATATAAATAATTTCTTCCTCAGTATAGGCCAATATGTATTCTTCTACATATTTTTTGGTAAAAATAAGTCACAATAGGCGTATATTGATTGGTTTGTGCAAAAGTTATAGTGTCTACAAAACAGGGGATAGATTTAGGGCATTTTTATTATTATTTTATAGATCAGTGATTTTTAGCGGGACTGCGACATTGCGGCGGACAGATCGGACACTTTTGACCCTTTTTTGGGACCAGTGACATTTATACAGCGATTTGTGCTGTAAAAATGCACTGATTACTGTATAGATAACATTGACAGGGAAGAGGTTAACACTGGTGGTGATCAAGGGGTTCAATGTGTTCCCTGGGAGGTGTTTCTAAATGTGGGGCAGTGGACTGACTGGAGGAGGAGAGAGATCGCTGTTCCTGATCACTAGTAACAGGCGATCACTCTGTATTTCCCTGTCAGAACAGGGATCTGTTTGTTTACCTTGACAGATCCCGTTCTGGTACTCTGTGGAGCAATCGCGGGTGGCTGGCGGACATCGGGCTCTGTCGGTCACACACATCGGCTTCCGCGCAGTGGCTTGTGACCACTATATCTATTGCATGAACCAATGTACAGCTACGGTGATTCACGCAATAGAGCCAACCTGCCGCAATATAATGACGCCGGCTGATCGGCAAGTGGTTAATGAATACAGTGCTGCCTTACTCTTCTTCCTATTTTTTTTCTGCATAGAGTTTAGCTTTAATGTCAGGAAATCACAGTTGTCACTGGAACAGTTGACCCTATTGGAGGATATCTCCCCTACTGATCTAGTGAAAATTGTAACATTTTACATTTCCCCTCACTTTCCTGACCTGGGACAAATAGTAAACTGGAGCAAAGAAAACCCCCTAGGTTCCAACCTTTCCCCTACTCTTAATATTTACTTTTTATGGGATCCTCTGGGATTTGTCCAGGCTCACATTTTTTATCTTTTTCACACTAACAAGGGAAGCTATAAAAGGAAAAATAAAAAAACGTATTTTTGTACTTCCAGGCATCGCATGCGTGGTGAGCTGACCTTGTGGAACCCAGGTTGTGACCACGCTGGGATTGCCACCCAGGTCGTTGTGGAGAAGAAGCTTTGGAGAGAGCGTGGAAAGACCCGGCATGATCTGGGCAGAGAAGCATTTATAGATGAAGTGTGGAAGTGGAAGAATGAGTAAGTCACATCTGTTTGCGGAAAGTCTTTTATATCCTGTTGATGGTATTTTAAAACTCTTAGTTACATTGATCTGCTGTTCTTTCAGGAAAGGTGACAGAATATATCACCAACTGAGGATTCTGGGTAGTTCCTTGGATTGGGATAGAGCCTGTTTCACCATGGAGTCGGTGAGGAAATGTCTCCTCTCTAAATTGGTCTACTAAGATTAAACTGTCGCTAGTACTTACTGTATAACTAATGTTCTTCCTTTAGAAATTATCGAATGCTGTACAAGAAGCCTTCATTCGCCTTCATGAGGCCGGTGTGATCTATCGCAGCAAGAGGCTTGTCAACTGGTCATGTACATTGAACTCGGCCATATCGGATATAGAGGTGAGGAGTGGTGACAAGCGGTAGAGATGCATGGAAATTTCGAGGGGCCGACACATATTGGCCGCAAATTGTGTTATCGGCATTTTGCCAAAAGATAAAGTTGAGGCACGGCTGCGCAGTGAGGATGCCTGGGTTGCGCATGCCCAGTGGTAGTGGCCATGCATTTAAAATGCACTACCCTGTTGTTAGTATAGTCAAATATCAAACCACTGAATGCTATCTCTTTCTAAATAGCAGGCAATCAATTAATGAAATAATGTATTTTGTTTTTCTTCTTATTTGGTACAAGATGCACTGCAGACGTAACTTGCATGGCAAAAGGAGCTTCACTATGATTAGGGAGCAAGAGGGGAGGGGGGCGCCGGTGCCAAAGCCATGCTGTTTGTGTCAAAGGACCCAGGCAGTGAGTACATTATCTAGCACAGGTGTGCCCAACCTTTTGAAGAGCGTGGGCCACTTCAGCAACTTGGTCACGGGCCACAATGAGTGGAGCGGGGGGGGATGACCGGTCCATATCCACTTTGCATATACAGAATAGACACCGACACAGCCCAATCTACTCTATAGGCCATCTGATTCGATCTGTTCAGATGGAAGGGATTGGATTCCCCCTTCTGTTTTTGTTAGCAGATCAGATCCATATGTGCCTCCTGAGCCACTGGTTGGAGAAATCTTCCTATTGCAGTGAAACCTTGGATTGCGAGCATAATCCGTTCCAGTAGAATGCTTGTAATCCAAAGCACTTGCATATCAAAGCAAGTTTCCCCATAGAAGTTAATGGAAACAAAAGGTAATTTGTTCCGCATTGACTTCTATGGCATGCAATACCGCATGTGGCCATAGGTGGGGGGATGTGGGAGAGCTTCAGAAATACTCGGGGACAGCTCGGCTGATCTCGGGAACGACTCCGAACCATTCTGAGTGTCACCGGCGCCCCCGCACCTCTGGACAAATGCGGTACTGCACACCCCATTAGCTTGAATTCTGCTCGTTTTGCGAGACAAAACTTGCAAACCGAGTCAGAATTTCAAAAAGTTGCTCGTTATTCAAAATGCTTGTTAACCGTGTTACTCGTAAAACAAGGTTGCACTGTAGGTGGGTGTAAATTGCCACAAGTCAGTTTACATCTGCGGCTCCATAGAGCTGAACGGAGGGTCCTATTGAGTCGGCCCAATTGTGTCAAAGGGGCCTAAGGCTGCTTTCACACTGATGCGCTGTGGTTTACCCACACTGAGGGTGCAGCACGGTGCACCTGTGGCTTACCTGCAGGGTTAGCTGCACTTTGCCATAGACTTCTATTATATCCTGCAGGTGTGGTGCACTTTCTGCAAGTGCACCAAGCCCGCAGGTAGTAACAGAAGTCTATGGCTCAGTGCCGTGTTCTGCGCTGCATCTGCTGATCAGTTTGAAAGCAGCCCAGTAACTACTGCAGCACAGATATGCCCATATATACACACTGTGATTTTAGTAATAAAATTACCTTTAATAACCACCTTCCATTCAGGTGTTGCCGGCTGTTGCTGTCCCAGGCAGAGAGCATTTGGTATCACTCCGCCTGTGACAGGAGCTGGCGCTATACAGGAAGCATCGGCTTGTGTAGCTCGAATCTGCAGCTGCTTTCTTCCTCTACCACCAGCTTCATTCGCAACACTGATGCTCTGCGATGGCGGATCGGCAACCCACGATCTGGACTTGCTAACCCGCCATCCCTAAGCAGGAGGTCGCGGGCCACATCACAGGGCTCTGTGGGCCACTGGTTGGGCACCCCTGATCTAGCATGTGGCTTGCTGGAGGGATATATGGAAGGCAGCAGGAGCCAGAAGCGCCAGCGGGGGACCCAAGAAGAGGAAGAAGAAGATCAGGGCTTCTCTGTGCAAAACCATTGCACAGAGCAGGTAAGTGTATGTTGTTTTAAAAAAAAATATCACTTTAATGGTAATGGCAGACCAAATCACTGGATAGGAGGTCACCCAGCCAGTGGTTTGTGAAAGTTGGGTTAGTTAGACTCTGAAACTCCTGCCTACATATGAAAAAAATGAACATTGGACAAAATTATTTTGCATTGACGTTTGTCAGTTTTTAAAGCTGTTTTTTTCACAGTTTTGCTCCTTCATATCGGTAAAACCCAGAGGAGGAGAACAGAGAGGCATTTGTAATTAATGTAACTGAGGACTGCTTAGGGAAAAGCTGTGTTTTTTCTTCTTAGGTGGATAAGAAAGAACTTACTGGTCGTACAGTGCTGCCGGTGCCTGGGTACAAAGAGGGCGTGGAGTTTGGGGTGCTGGTTTCTTTTGCTTACAAAGTACAAGATACAGGTAAGAATAACATTATTGGTGATAGTCGATACCAAATTTGTTCCAGGCACTTCTATTTCTGTTTGCTTGAATGATGTGTTTTTCACCTGCTGAGATTTGTTGTCTTCATTCTAGGTGAAGAGGTTGTGGTGGCCACAACTCGAGTGGAGACCATGCTGGGTGACACAGCGGTGGCCGTCCATCCGCAGGATCAACGCTATCAGGTGAGAAAAATTGTTACTAGCAGTGAATGCTCCAGAGATCTGCAAGATTTACAAAGTTTATCAGTATTCTATCCAGAAATAACATCCCTTCTCTTGTCTTGGATTGTTGCAGCATCTGAAAGGAAAGAGCGTTATTCATCCATTTGAAAACCGCCTACTTCCCATTGTCTTTGATGAGTTTGTGGATATGAGCTTTGGGACAGGTTAGTTAATATTAATTAAACAGACAACGGTTCATTAACCTCCCTGCCGGTAATCCCGAGTCTGGCTTGGGGTGGAATTCCAGTACCATTAGCGGTATCCCTGAGCCAGATTCGGGATCGCATCGTAGTATTCAGGCATGGTTACTTACCTTGTCCCCTGGATCCTGCGATGTCTCGCCGCTGTGTGAGCGAGCTGTGTCCTCCTCCGCTCGATTCACACAGTGCCCAGTGCCGCCGTGCTCCGTTCCCTGCGACGTTACGACGCACGGGGGCGGAGATCGGCGCCAAATTCAAAAAAGTAAAAAAACAGTACACATACAGTAATCTTACAGATTACAGTACTGTATAAAATAATTACACACCCCCTTTGTCCCTAGTGGTCTGTCCAGTGCCCTGGATGCACTTTTAATTTTATATATTATTATAAATACAGCCTTTTCTGCCTGGAAACTGGAGATTGTCCATCGCAACCAAAAAGTGTCCATTTATGTCAAAAGTGCTTTTAGAGCAGCTAGAAAACGGCGATAATAAATTATAATCACTTGCAGAATTGAGCGATAGCGATTTGTGGGTAAATTCATCTTCAAACACTGAAAGTAATGACAGCGACAATTCTGTAACTGTGCAAATTTCAGTGTTTTTGATTTGATTACATTATATATTTGATTAGTTATTTATTATATTATAATTTTATGATTTTGTGTTTCAAACTTTATCATAGTCTACTAGACTCTTGTTTGGGCAGATTTAAGTGAGTTATTTCTAAGAATTACAGGCCTACAATATAAAACGCCAAATTTCCATGCAAAATAATTGTACCGCTTTCAGCATCAAACATATGACATAATCATACCGCCAGGGAGGTTAAGAACAAGAGAATGTCAGACCACATAAGTGGATAAAAGGGAATGAGTGTTAAAGTGAAGCTCCACTCAGAAGGTTGAAATACATGTATGGAAACTGTTTTGCATGCCAGAGGGTTTGTAACTTTGGCCAACTCCCTGGACACAGGTGATTCACTGTCCAATGAGGAGGCATTGGGGTGATCTAATATCCAGGAAGATGTAGTACTTCATTTAGGAACTGTTTATGTTCCTTGCAGTTTGCACATATCTAGGTTTGTTTTGGGTTGGGGTGGGGGGTGTCGCACTGCTGCTCACACAAGGAACGCAAGGGTCCTACCTGCAGCCTGCCACCAGGTCCTGCAGGTTTTATGCGACTGTTGCAGTGAAAATAATAACAAAGGTTAGTAACACATCTACTGATATACGTTTACATGAAGTTTTTATTTATCTATCTGAGGGCTTTAAGGCTAGGTTCACATTGTTGTGGCTCATTGTGTGGAAATGCTCACAAAATCGCATGAGACCCCAACCTGCAGACTGAACACATTCTCTTTTAATAATGTGTGGGAGTGCCATTAATTCTTGGTGTTATTCATACACATCAGCAAAACACGCCTCGTTTTCGCACACGTGAAACCAAATTGTCCTGCAGCACCTTGCAGGTCTGTGTGACACATAAAAAAAGGGGGGTCTGGGACTTTTTCCACATGTTTAGGGCAACACATTGAAATGAATGTGTCCCTACCCACAGAACACGCATCGCACAACTCTGAACAGAGCCCCATCTTCACCAGTTTATTTTATTTTGGGGTTTTCCTTTAGTTCTTCTCACACTTTCTCTTTTGTGTGTCTTTTTTTATCTTTTTGTAACCCATCCCAGGAGCGGTGAAGATCACTCCGGCACATGATCAGACTGATTATGAGGTGGGGCTGCGACACAAATTGGATTTTATAAACATCATGGATGACAATGGTCTGCTGGTCAATGTGCCCAAACAATTCTTGGTAAGAAAACTTAGGGGGTGATTGTTTCTAGCCTTATTTGTTGATATGCAACAATAATTTAATGCTTTTAATATAAAAATTCAGTGCCATGCTTTATGGTCAATTGGAGGTCACTAGGAGATACAGTATGCTGTGTTTATCACTGCCCTTGTCTGGGTAGGTCCATTCACACTTGTGATTCACAGCACAGCATACATGGCAGCGCCCAGAGGCGATTCAGTTCGCGTGTGTTGCGCTTTACAAGTTTCTCACTCACTCACTATGTGGGGTGTGCGTGTGCTAGATCATTTATTGTGAATGCCACCCAAATGCATCGTACAGTGGAGTATAACGCATCACAATACAGGTAGATTTTTTGATTTGTTGTGAGGTGGTGTTTATAATGAATGGGCTGCTTTAGTGCAGGGCCGCACACCCCATGTTAACGCATGTACAGAATTTCAAAATGTGTCAAACCAGCACTGCAGTTATGACATGTTATTACATAGGTGTGTCCACACGCAGCCCCCTAGTACTTTTATTTTTTTACATCTTGTGGCTTGTCAGACCCCTTTCTCACTGGGGTGTTTTTCAGGCGCTTTTGGGCTAAATATAGCGCCTGTAAAGCGCCTGTAAAGCGCCTCCCCTGGAGCCCCAGTATGAAAGCCCGAGTGCTTTCACACTGGGGCAGTGCGCTTGCAGAACGTTAGAAAAAGTCCTGCAAGCAGCATCTTTTTCGGACGGTGTATACATTGCTCCTCCACCGCCCCTGTCATTGGAATCAATGGGCACCGCTCTCAAACCTCATGCAAAGCGCTTCGGCAGGGGCGCTTTGTGGTGCTTTTAACCCTTTATCTGGCCACTAGCGTGGGTTAAAAGCACCACGCCAGCATCCGAAAAAAGTGCTGTTATTACAGTGGTAAAGCGCCGCTAAACTTTACCGCTAATGCCCCCCCGCCCCAGTGTGAAAGGGGTCTTAGAGGTAGAGGAATACTGTAAAGCAGGGCTCAAAATTTCAAGTCCTGAGCTACTAGCCGGGCCTCAAGGGTTACTCGCCACCAGTTGCCCCGCCCAACCCCTACCATGTCCCGCCCCTGATCCCACCCCTAGACACACCCTCATAAATCATCTCATGAAATGGCACTTAAATGTTTTATGCAGAATTAAGTTATAAAAATAAATATTAACAACAACTTTATCTGTGCCCAAAAATGCAGCCTGCCCATGTCTACCAGTGCAGCCAAGTGTACCCAGTGCAGCAAAATGTCCCCATTGCAGCCTGTGTCTCCATTGCAACCTACCTGTGCTGGGTAAGAGAGAGGAGAGGAGCCGGAGCCGCCGCCTGGTTGTTCAAAGCGTGGAGAACATAACCGCTTTTAATTCAATAGCTGTGTTCCCCGCCGCGAGCCGTCATATACAGCCCCTCCCCCCCCTTGTCTGGGAAACTTTCCTGGGATGGGTGATCTGTCTATCAAAGTGCCCGGACAAGGGGGAGGGGCTGTATATGACGGCGCATGGCGGGAAACAGAGCTATTGATTTGTAAGCCGTTATCTTCCCCGCGCTCTGAGCAACGGGTCGGCGGCGAATCTACTCTCTCTTCAACTATATTCACTTCTTGCTCCCCCCCCCCCCCCCCCTGCTCCCAGGCAGCCCACACTCGCCAGCCCTCAAAATTTACTCGCAAAAATTTTGAGGGCTGCTGTAAAGGGTAAGTTTAACTCTGGGCAGTTAAGATGCAAATAGTTTGTAAGGGAGACCTTCAGTTAAGTGATGTTCCACTTCCATAGCATACTTAATAAATAGCTGATTTGAAATTCAGATATTTTATTAAACCATTACAGTGGTGCTTGCACATGCTTATTGATGCATTCTCAGTCTTGGTTCCCCAAATCCCAGGCTTCTGTTACCAGCAAATTTGAACACTTTGTGTTAGTGTTCATTGCTGACCCACTCCCTTATGTGTGATCCTGTTGGCCGGTAAGGCTGCTCATCATTGTGATTTTCTAGTAGGAATTGCCAGGAAGTGAAGGGAGTGGGGCTAGTAGTCAGTGCTACTGGGAAATGTCATATATTTTTGGTTACAGCAGCCTGCTGGCCCGTTCCACCAGCTATGAACTTGCTGCATTGCATATACATAAACACAGAGAACCAGTAATGATGTCACTGGGTCTACAATAATGTATGTAATAAAAACTTAAAGGCTTTATTGAAATATGTCCTAATATGCATGGAAAGCAGAAGCCAGAGTAGGCAAAATGTAAGCAGATTAAACTTTGTGCTTCTCAGACTCAAAAGTTTAAATTTAGCTTCACATTTCAGGGTATGAAGCGCTTTGAGGCTAGAAAAGCGGTCTTCGAGGCTCTGAAAGAAAAAGGACTATTTAAGGAGATAAAGGACAATCCTATGGTGGTCCCTGTATGCAGGTAACATGTTTATACTGTTCTTGGCTATTTTTCTTTATTATGGATGTAAGATCAAAGTGGCGTTGCCTTCCTCAGGATTTTTTACTTTTTTGTTTTCTGTATTTATTTCTCTCTCTTAGTCGATCCAAGGATATTGTGGAGCCCCTCTTAAAGCCTCAGTGGTATGTACGCTGCGATGAGATGGGGAAGAAGGCAGCTGATGTGGTACGGGATGGACACCTAGCAATCAAACCTGAATTTCACACCAAGACCTGGTTCAGCTGGATGGACAACATCAGGTGACCAGTCATGTGATCAATAGCCTAAAAAAAGTTTATGCACACAGGCCCTGAACAGGCTCTGCTGCTTCCTAGAGACCTTGGGCCGGATTCAGAAAGATGAGCGGATCTTTCTGCGGGCGTAACGTATCTCAGATACGTTACGCCGCCGTAAATTTGGGTGCAAGTTCCGTATTCAGAAAGCACTTGCGCCCTAAGTTACGGCGGCGTAACGTATGTGGGCCGGCGTAAGCCCGCCTAATTCAAATGGGGATGTTGTGGGTGTGTTTTATTCAAATTTCAGATGACCCCGTGTATTTTAGGTTTTTTGTGAATGGCGCATGCGCCGTTCATGAAAAAATCCCAGTGCGCATGCTCGAAATTACGCCGCAAGTCGTCATTGCTTTAGACGTGAACGTAACTCACGTACAGCCCTATTCGCGAACGACTTACGCAAAAGACGTAAAAAAAATTCAAAACTCGGTGCGGGAACGACGTCCATACTTAACATTAGCTACGCCTCATATAGCAGGGGTAACTTTACGCCGGAAAAAGCCTAACGTAAACGGCGTAAAAAAATGCGCCGGCCGGATGTACGTTTCTGAATCGCGTAACTATACGGAAGCGCCACCTAGCGGCCAGCGTAAATATGCAGCCTAAGATACGACGGTGTAAGACACTTACGCCAGTCGGATCTTAGGGAAATCTATGCGTAACTGATTCTCTGAATCGGGCGCATAGATACGACGGCCCGCACTCAGAGATACGACGGCGTATCCGGATATACGCCGTTGTATCTCGTATCTGAATCCGGCCCCTTATTTATAAATTGCACCATAAGGGCAGAACTGGTATGCCTGCCTCTGTCATTAAAGTAGTTGTAAACCCATTACAACCACTTTAACCCACAGGTAAGCCTAGATTAAGGCTTACCTGTAGGTGCAAGAAATATCTCCCAAACCTAAAAGGTTTAGGAGGTATTTTCAGGAGGTATTTTCAAAAAATAGCGGCACTCATAGAATCAGTTACGCATAGATATCCCTAAGATCCGACAGGTGTAATTGTTTTACACTGTCGGATCTTAGGATGCAGTACCGCGGCCGCCGCTGGGGGAAGTTTGCGTCGTAAACCAGCGTCGGGTATGCAAATTAGGAGTTACGGCGATCCACGACAGATTTTCGCGTTCGCTACGTCGCCGCTAGTCTAGTTTCCCGTCGCAAAGTTAGTCGTCGTTTTTGGTGCCTTAACTTTACACAGCAAACGTATTGCTGTATAAAGTATGGCCGTCGTTCCCGCGTCGAAATTTAAAAATTCACGTCGTTTGCGTAAGCCGTCCGGGAATACGGAATTACGCTACGCGCGTCGCCGTTCGAAAAAATGACGTCACTGCGCACAAAGCACGGCGGGAATTTCGAAACGGAGCATGCGCAGTAGGTCCGGCACGGGAGCGCGCCTAATTTAAATGGCACACGCCCATTTAAATTACGCGGGCTTACGCCGGAGGCCGCCGGCGTAGTTTTCATCGCAAGTGCTTTGTGAATCAGGCACTTGCGATGAAAACTTGCGGCGGTGTAACCTATCTACGATACGTTACACCACCGCACTTCTACCTGAATCTGGCCCCGAGTTGTTATTAAGGGAGAGGCTATCATTGGTATCCACAGAGTTGATATTGATGGCAGCACCATCCAATAACAAGCCAGGCTACATGAAGCTCATGCACTTATCTGAGATTGGCCATGTACATATAGACTGATTACTGAGAAAGTATTGCCATAGATACCTATTCAATTCCATCAGTACCCGTGACTGTTACTTTCAGAAAAGAGCTTGGGATTCATACAGCTTTGGCTTTATTTCTAACAGCTATGGACGCTAATAGAAATATATAAATATGTAGAAATATGTAAGCTGCCATTGCTGACTTTCTTCTTCAAATGCTTATGGCTTGGTTGTCTGCCTTCAGTATTTTCTGCGTCACGCACCCGACCCAAGCATGTAGCAAATGAAGCCAGAACTTCTGATCTGTAAACTTGGTATGGGTCAGTGACTAAAACACTATTGAAGCCATCAGTTCAGCTCGACAGCCAGGCAGCAAGCATTTTTAGAAGTAGTGGTCAGTACTGACTGCCCCCATTTTTAACTCAGTTTTAAGGTTTTCTTTATTTTTCTTTAAGCTGTAAAGCATTTAACAGAGTGCAACTCTTTCCAGGGAAAATTTCTCAGACAGGGGTCTCAAACTGGCGGCCCTCCAGCTATTGCAGAACTCCAAGTCCAATGAGGCATTGCAAGGCTGATAGTTACAGGCATGACTCCCCTAGGCAGAGGCATGATGGGACTTGTAGTTCCACAACAGCTGGAGGGCCCCTGCTCTAAGGACACTTTCACACTGATCCATAGCAAAAACGTGGTAAAAACGCACATGCGTATTTGGCCAAATTTTACCCTGTTTGCAGTGGGTTTTTCACAGGACACGGGACTCAAAAAACGCATTAAAACCGCAACACGGGTACGATTTTGATGCATTTTTGCAGCATTTTCATTGCATTTTTATTTTATTTTTTTTACTACACAATGGAAGCGCAACAGACCAGTCTGAAGACATACATAGACTTTTTAAAGTTATGCTTTCTTGTTGCGCTTTTTTTTTAAAACAAAAGCGCTTCAAAAGCTGCTCAGTGTGAAAGCATCCTAAAAAAAAAACTGTGGTGCAGCATGGCCACAAATTGGTTTTGAACTGTTTTAATTTTTTTCCTCCATTTGTCTCTAGACCTCTGCTAACTTCTAACTTGCGTTCATGTTGTGCTCTCTTCCCAGGGATTGGTGTATATCACGACAGCTGTGGTGGGGTCACCGAATTCCAGCCTACTTTGTCACTATCAATGATCCTTCAGTACCACCGGGACAGGTGAGCTGCTTGGAGTGTGAGATCCATGCTATAGATAGGACAGAGCTTTGCGAGTAATTAACTGTAGATTATATAGTTGAGGATGTAGTTTGTAAGTGAAATATAAAGATCCTACATGCTTTTGGTTATTGTGTACACAGGACACAGATGGCAAGTATTGGGTCAGTGGTCGTTCAGAGGAGGAGGCAAGACAAAAGGCCGCTAAACAGTTTAATGTGGCTCCCGCAAAATTAACGCTTAAACAGGGTAAGTCCTTAAAAATGGACATCGCTAGACTTCACTTATTAAAGGGAGTTTGTCTTTTCTTATTTTTATTTTATTTTTTATTTAAAGTTGTGTCTGCATTCATTTTCATTTTTCAGGCTAGGAACTTTTTTTACAAGTTCTGAAAGATACCTATTGATGATGCCAGAAATGTAGGCTTGTAACGTCATAATGTACCAAAATCTCAAACAATGTTATGAGCTTTCTCCTTTATCTTCGGTGAGCTACGGAAAACCACCTTCTTTTGTAATGGTGATGAGCAGGGCTTTTTTTCTCAGAGAATAGGTGTAGGAACTCCCTCTTTCTGAGTAACCTCTTGTGTCCACCCCCTACCCACCTCCAAGCACCATTCATTGGTTTCACCCCTACCCACCTCTGAGTACTATTCCTTGGTTCCACCCCCTACCCACCTCCGAGCACTATTCCTTGGTTCCACCCCTTACCCACCTCCGAGCACTATTCCTTGGTTCCACCCCCTACCCACCTCCGAGCACTATTCCTTGCTTCCACCCCCTACCCACCTCTGAGCACTATTCCTTGGTTCCACCCCCTACCCACCTCCGAGCACAATTCCTTGGTTCCACCCCTTACCCACCTCCGAGCACTATTCCTTGGTTCTACCCCCTACCCACCTCCAAGCACTATTCCTTGGTTCCACCCCTTACCCACCTCCGAGCACTATTCCTTGGTTCCACCCCCTACCCACCTCCGAGCACTATTCCTTGGTTCCACCCCCTACCCACCTCCAAGCACCATTGATTGGCTTCACCCCCTACCCACCTCTGAGCACCATTCCTTGGTTCCACCCCCTACCCACCTCCGAGCACCATTACATACCTTCAGAGCTGGAGGTGCCGGAACTGCGTTCCCCCGCGTTCCTGCTGAAGAAAAGCCCCGGTGATGCTGTAAAGTGAGTGTTGTCACCTGAGAACAGGAAATGTTTTATTGGTCAGCTTGAAAAGGCCCTTCAATGAGTGTTCAAACTGAATTTTGAATGTTCCCATACTAAGAAAAACTATTTCCATCACCTCTGCAGAGGAGGTTCTACTTTTTTAAAGCGTTTCTATACCCAAAAGCCAAAATGATCTACTATATTGCAGCGTACCAGTACTTCTATATGGTGGCTGCATTGGTTTTGTTTTATTCAGGCTTTTATTTTCCTCCTTTTTTTTTATTTATTTTTTATTAAAAAGCAATCATTCCCAAGCTTAAAAGTAGAGAAGCTTTTCATTTCCTTGCTCAAAACAACATTCATATATCTAAAGCTGGCCATAGACGGTTCGAAGAGATTTGAACCATATGTGGCAGGCTGATTGATCAACTTGGGTACAACCAGCCTGGTGGATTATTATGCGATTATCGCTAGCAACAGGGACGGCTTTCCCTGACCGCCCACTCCCAGGAGCACACAGTTGCAGGTGGGATTCCCTTGTCGACACTGTCTGTGTTGGTGGGGGAATTGTGCAAACTACTTTTCTGCAAACAAATTTGCACCGTCTATGGCCTGCCTAAAACCAACTTTCATTTTAGTTTTGGTTAAAATTGTGAGAGATGTTAACCCTTTGTAGGTTGCTATAGCTTTCAGTGTGTATCGGCTGGGGAGACGGTAAATCCTGTAAACATGACCTGAAGAATAAAAACTGAGAATCATCAGGTTTACCTCTAAAAGTATTGAGACCATGTACCTCGATGTTTATGTGGTAACTTTTTTTTTTTTTTTTTCCCTGTAGATGAGGATGTGCTTGACACATGGTTTTCTTCTGGTATCTTCCCATTCTCCATCTTCGGTTGGCCCAATGAGGTGAGAAGTTCTGCATAAAATTGTTGACAATATGACATCACAGTGATGACCTGAAAAAGGGAAATCGGTTTCATCTCTCATAAGCCAATCAGATATGATCTTAAGCCTCGTACACACGACCGAGGAACTCAACGGGCGAAACACATCCGCTTTGCTCGTCGAGTTCCTTGTTAGGCTGTCGAAACTTGACAAGCCAATTTTCTTCATTCCCATCAAGGAAATAGAGAACATGCTCTCTTTTTGGCTCGTCAAGTTTCTCGACAGTTTCCTCGACGAAAATGTACACACGACCGGTTTCCTCTGCAAAAAAATATATATTGCTCGGTCGTGTGTACGAGGCCTTAGGTTGAAATGTTATTGGTTCCTGTTGTCCATTATTGTCTATTGCACTGTTTTTGTAAATAAATATAATGGTGTTCTATTTCAGTGTATTAGGTATTTAACCCTTTCCCACTGAGCGTACGCACATATGAGTCCTCCTCTGTGGGGCCGCATATGTACGCACAGTGGAACCTCGGATTACGAGTAACGTGGTTAACGAGTGTTTCGCAATACGAGCACTGTATTTAAAAATAATCGTAACTTGGTTTGCGAGTGTTGTCTCGCAATACGAGCATGATTCAGGCCAAAGTGGTGTGCAGTACCGCGTTTGGCCTGCGGTGGGGGGCGCCAGAGCCAAACGGCACCGATCGCCGCCATTTGGAAATGCACGGAAAGGCCTGAAAACAGCACGGCTGACCTTGGCAAATCTTGGGAATGGAGTCTTTCCGAGGTTTGCCAAGATCAGCCGAGGTTACCTCGGGCCTTTCCGGCAGTTTCTGAGGCTCTCTAGCGCCCCCCACCTCTGGCCGCATGTGGTATTGCATGCCATTGAAGTCAATGTGGAACAAATTATTTTAGTTTCCATTGACTTCAATGGGCAAACTTGCTTTGATATGCAAGTACTTTGGATTACGAGCATTCTCCTGGAACGGATTATTCTCGTAATCCGAGGTTCCACTGTACATGCCTAAATTTCAAAACTGGGATCAAGTGGTAAGATTTGTTTTGCCCTCTTCATGAGGGGGTTAAAGCGAACATTGCACTGAAAAGCAAGATTTGCTTATGTCACATCCCCCCCCCCCCCGATTACAAAACTCTAAAGGGGTTGTAAAGGTTCATGTTTTTTCACCCTACTGCATCCTATGCAGTAAAGTGAAAAAACACCTGACAATTACCGGCCCCCCCAGCCCCCCGTTTAACTTACCTGAGCCCTGGAATGTCCTGTGTCACGAACGCGCTTGATCGTTGTCCGGGCAGGGCGAGTCCTGCAATTGGCGGCTATAGACGCCAAATGCAGAACTCAGGAGCGCACCCGCAACGTAACCCCCTTGTGAGACGCTTCCCATAGGGGGGGTTATCTGAGGCGGTGAGGAGCCGAGACAGCCGCCGAGGGACCCCAGAACCGGAGGATCGGGGCCACTCTGTGCAAAACAAACTGCACAGTGGAGGCAAGTATTATATGTTTGTTATTTAAAAAATAAAAATGTATGACCTACTCCGTTAAATGACATATTTAGGTCCCTTTCACACGGACGGAAAGAATGGTGCTTTTAGCTGCGGATTTTCTAGTTTTCTACCGCAGCTAAAAGCACACAATGCTTTCCTGTGGCCCCATTCACACATAACGTTTAGCTGCGATTTCGTTGCATGCGGTTTGGTGCGAATAGAAAAAATAGAATTGAATGCGTCCAAGTGCGATTTAGCGCAGCTATATGCACTTAACCGCAGGTAATCGCAGTCTTTTGTGTCAACTGCGGATAGCATCAGGGAGGTAAAAATAGGCGGTTGGGACTAAGGATGAGCTCCAGCGTGTTCGCGTAGCACACGTGCAGAGCCCGCCAGGAAGTCTGCACGGCGCTGCGCTAATCACAGCCAGAGACAATGTCCCGATGCTCGGCTGCAGAGATCGGGAAATGTCTCCCTGGTTGTGATTAGCGCATCGCCGTGCAGACTTCCTGGCGGGCTCTGCACGTCTACTATGCGAACACGCTGGAGCTCATCCTTGCTTGAGACACGTTTTTACCTCCCCTTAAAGAAACACTAAAGAGAATTTTTTTTTTTTAAATAACAAACATGTTATACTTACCTCCACTGTGCAGCTCATTTTGCACAGAGTGACCCCGAACCTGGTCTTCTGGGGTCCCTCTGCGGCTGTCTCGGCTCCCCCCACAAGAACTTTCCACCTTCATGCGAGCTCTCTCGCATGGTGGTAAGTTTTGCGGGCGTGCTCCCGTGATGCAGCCGGCGGCTATAGTCGCTCACTGTATCACTCGGCCCCGGCGCGCCGCGTCATTGGATATGATTGACAGCAGCGCGAGCCAATGGCTGCGCTGCTTTCAATCATACAATGAATGAGCCGAGAAGCCTGCGCGTTCACGGCGCAGGACTTTTAAAGGGGTCAGGTAAGTAAACAGGCTGGGGGGGGCCGCTAATGCTTGGATGTTTTTTCACCTTCATGCCTAGAATGCATTAAGGTGAAAAAACATTTACCTTTACAACCCCTTTAAGCTGCCAAGGAACCTGGATGAAGTTGCACACATGTTGCAATGCCTCACTTTGCACACTTCTCTCCTTTTAGAATGAGGATCTGACCGTTTTCTACCCTGGAACACTCCTGGAGACCGGCCATGACATTTTGTTCTTCTGGGTGGCCCGAATGGTAATGCTTGGCCTCACACTGACCGACAAGCTGCCCTTTAAAGAGGTACACTATTTTGCTATATGTCATGATAACACTATCAAAATGTATGCTATATGTGTGTTTAGAATAATAGGTTCTTTGTGTCACTGGTAATATAGTTATATATATTTTTTATTAATTTATTATTTTTTATGTGAACCTGCCAGTAGAACAGGAACAGAATATATATAAAAAAAATACTTACATTTTACTACATTCATGAGACTTGCCCTTTTATTGACATACCGTAGTTCAGGCAGCACTTTGGATCAGTCAATGCAAACTGGCATGAGAGGGGGGGTGAAGAGGATTACCAGGTATTGGGGCATAGCCTGGTCTCATTATTCTTTCTCCGTATACCCCACGTATTTCCAAAAATTTGAATTTACGAATTTTCGTATTTCCGATTTTTTTTTTCCCCCGAATTTTCGTATTTCCGAATTTTCGTATTTTGAAAATTCGAAATTGAAAAATTCGAAATTTCGAATTTTTAAATTTTCGTATTTCCGAATTTTCGTATTTTGAAAATTGAAAAATTCGAAAATCGACATTTCGAAAATAAAAATCGAAAACTGAAAAATTCGAAATACGAAATTTAAAAAAAATATGTTTTCGTTTCATTTGTTTTTTTCGGAAATTCTGAAAATTCTTTTTTTCCGTTTTTTTGCTTTTTCGGAAATACGAATTTCCGGAAAAAAAAAAACGAATGAAACAAAAACTAATTTTTTTTTTTTCGAATTTACCGAATTTACGACAAAAAACGAAAATAAAAAACGAAAAAAACGAATTTTTTGGCAGTGCACATGTCTAGTTATGACGAATTTATGGATTTTCGTATTTCCGAAAATTCGAATTTACGAATTTTCGTATTTCCGTTTTTTTTCCCCTGAATTTTCGTATTTCCGAATTTCGGAAATTCAGATTTTCGGAAATTCGCAAATACGAAATTTTTTGGGATTTTCGAAATTCCGAATTTTCGATTTTTTAAATTTTCGAAATTTCGTATTTCCAAATTTTCGTATTTTCGAATATTTTCGTATTTCAAAATTTTCGTATTTCAAAATTTCGAGAATCGAAATTTCGAAAATGAAAAATTTGAAATTTCGAAAATTGAAAAATTCGAATTTTTCAAGTTTCGAATTTTCGAATTTTTCAAATTTCGCATTTTTCAGATTTGGAATTTTTCAAATTTCGAATTTGGAATTTTTCAACTTTTGAATTTTTCAATTTTCGAATTTTCGTGTTTCCGAATTTCGAAAATTGAAAAATTCGAAAATTTAAAAATGTTTCGTATTTCCGAATTTTCGTATTTCCGAGTTTTCGTCTTTTCGTATTTCCGAATTTCGAAAATTCGAAATTAAAAAATTCGAAATTTCGAATTTTTAAATTTCCGAATTTTCGTATTTCCGAATTTTCGTATTTCCGAATTTTCGTATTTCCGAATTTTCGTATTTCCGAATTTTCGTATTTCCGAATTTTCGTATTTCGAAAATTGAAAAATGCGAAAATTGAAAAATTCGAAAATTGAAAAATTCGAAAATTGAAAAATTCGAAAATCGAAATTTCGAAAATAAAAATCGAAAACTGAAAAATTCGAAATTTAAAAAAAAAAAATGTTTTCGTTTCATTCGTTTTTTTCGGAAACTCTGAAAATCCGTTTTTTCCGTTTTTTGCTTTTTCGGAAATACGAATTTCCGAAAAAATAAAAAAAACGAATGAAACAAAAACGATTTTTTTTTTCCGAATTTCCCGAATTTACGAAAAAAAAAAAAAAACGAAAATAACAAACGAAAAAAACGATTTTTGGCAGTGCACATGTCTAGTTATGACAGCACATGTACAGAATTTGGATGTGTAAGGGTGACAGTTGTCTCAGGGCTGAGTATATGGTGAAGCTTTACTTAATGTAAAATTTAAAAAATAAACACCAAGTGGGGGTTTAAAACAAAGTAGCAGCCCTGACTACAATACAAACTTCCTCTCTGGTGCTGTGCCCTGCCATAATCCCTTTGTGCCATTAGATGCCCTTAGGCCCCTTTCACATTAGCGGACCGTTCGTCCGTTTATTACAAGTCCGTTTACGGACTGGTAATGCATCCCTATGGGATCGCGTCCGTTAGCGGATGGAGCATCCGCTAACGTCCGCAACCATCCGCGTCCGTCAGGATCCGGTTTTTCGGATGGAAGAAAACCCTATTTTTCTTCCGTCCGGCGGAACGGATCCCATAGGGGAGAGCGGAGGAGAGACAGGGCGGTCTCTGCACTGTGTGCGCGGACCGCCCTGTCCGCCGACAGCTCAGCGGGGATCCCCGCTGAGCCGACGGACACACACGGAGCGGACACAAAAACGGTCCGCTCCGTGTGAAAGAGGCTTTACTTGTTTGGGTTGAATTGTTAGAACACTAGGGAAATCCTTTAGCTCAGGGCATCATGAAAGGGCATCTCTATGGAGCCCTGTACTCGCATACAGTGATGCTCAAATGCAATCAGAGCTGCTCTCTGCACCAATGAGTTCTGTCCAAGGCTAGAGAAGATCCCAAGAGGACCTTGTACACCAGGCAACCAGCCTAGAGACATCTGAAAAGATAATTGTAAAAGAAAGCAAAAACCTATGGTATGGGGATCCTCCATGGGATGAAGGGACGACTAGTGGGTGAGCCTGGAAATTTGGTTTAAATCTGTTGCCCTTTAGAAGTCTTTTGTGTCACTAATCTCTCACTGTTTGTTTTTCAGGTGTACCTACATGCTATAGTGCGTGATGCTCACGGACGTAAAATGAGCAAATCCCTTGGAAATGTAATTGATCCCTTGGATGTGATCAAAGGGATAACACTGGAGGTAGAGGATGAGCATGGGGAAAAGTTGGGTGAAAAATGATGCTTGTCCTATTACACTTCATAATCTTTTTATCTTCCTAACAGGGCCTGCATGATCAGCTGCTGGAGAGTAACTTGGATCATACTGAGTTGGAAAGAGCCAAGGAAGGACAGGTAGGTGCTTTTCACAAAGGCCTAAATAAAAAAAATTGTACTAATAACTAAAATTCCACTTAACCGCCCCCCTATTCCAGCTGCTTTTTTTAAATGAAACTACACTGCATCTAATATTTGAAACCCCCCAGCATTCCTAGCGATGGCCATCTTGAGTAAGGGCAGATGATTCATGCAGCATTTATGTCCTGGAGTCCATCTGCCCTTACCTCAGACAGGATGACGTGCTTAGCTGAGAAAACCCCTCTTTCCCCCTCCTGAAGTCATCTGGGGTGTATGACTTAATTTGCCTAGGCCTGGAAACCAAGAAACAACTGAAAAAAAAAAAGTTAATATAGTACACCTTCCTATCTATTTACTAATGCTAGCAGCATAAGGATTAACAATAGTCAATGTTGATTGAGAGAGTGCAGTTCCACTTAAACTTCTATAATGCTGCTGAAAGAGATGGCCATGCCTTAGTTTTGACTTGAGAGAAGCCATAGACCATTTGGTGTCTATATACAGCTCCTTTTCAAGAAAAAGGTCATCTTTACAAAAAAAAAAAAATATTATTATTATTTGCAGGTAAAAAAAAGTGCATTTACTTCTTCTTTTTTTTTTTTTTTTAAGAGCCTGTAAAGCATTACACCTGTGATCAGCAGATCATGGGGCAGATCCTCAAAGAAATTACGCGGCGTATCTCTTGATACGCCGCGTAATTTAAAATTTTCCTAGTTGTATCTTTGTTTTGGTATCCTCAAAACAAGATACGACGGCATCTGTGTTAGATCCAACAGGCGTACGTCTTCGTACGCCGTCGGATCTTAGATGCAATTTTTCGGCGTCCGCTAGGTGGCGTTCACGTCGTAATCAGCGTTGAGTATGCAAATTAGCTATTTCCGACGATCCACGAACGTACGAGCGGCCGTCGCATTTTTTTATGTCATTTCCATTCGGCTTTTTTCAGCGTATAGTTAACCACTTCCCGCCCGGCCTATGGCCGATTTACGTCCGGGAAGTGGTTATGAAATCCTGACAGGACGTTCTAGAACGTCCTGCAGGATTTCATGCCGCGCGCACCCGTGGGGGCGCGCATCGCGGCGATCGGTGATGCGGGGTGTCAGTCTGACACCCTGCATCTCCGATCTCGGTAAAGAGCCTCCGGCGGAGACTCTTTACCACGTGATCAGCCGTGTCCAACCACGGCTGATCACGATGTAAACAGGAAGAGCCGTTGATGGCTCTTCCTCACTCGAGTAGAGGATAGCCGATCGGCGGCTCTCCTGACAGGGGGGGTTCGCGCTGATTGTTTATCAGCGCAGCCCCCCCTCGGATCGCCACACTGGACCACCAGGGATGCCCACCCTGGAGCACCAGGGTGGGCAAAAAAAAAAAAAAAAAGCCAGAAAAAAAAAAAAAGTCTAAAAAAAAAAAAAAAAAAAAAGCATAAAGAAAAAAGATGCCAGTCAGTGCCCACAAATGGGCACTGACTGGCAACAATCGGTGCTGCCACCCCAGTGTCCATCAGCGCCACCCCAGTGTCCATCAGCGCCACCCCACAGTGCCCATCCATGCCCAGTGCCCACCTAGCAGTGCCCATCTGTGCCACCCATAAGTATCCATCAGTGCCGCCCATGAGTGCCCATCTGTGCCGCCTATGTGTGCCCATCTGTGCCGCCTATGTGTGCCCATCAGTGCCGCCTATGTGTGCCCATCAGTGCCGCCTATGTGTGCCCATCAGTGCCGCCTATGTGTGCCCATCAGTGTCGCATACCAGCGCCGCCAATCAGTGCCACCTCATCTGTGCCCGTCAGTACTACCTCATCGATGTCCATCAGTGCCATCTCATCGGTGCCCATTAGTGCCGCCATATCAGTGCCCGTAATTGAAAGAGAAAACTTATTTACAAAAAAATTAACAGAAAGAAATAAAAACGTAATTTTTTTTCCAAATTTTCAGCCTTTTTTTAGTTGTTGCGCAAAAAAAAAAATCGCAGAGGTGATCAAATACCACCAAAAGAAAGCTCTATTTGTGGGGAAAAAAGGACGCCAATTTTGTTTGGGTACAGTGTAGCATGACCGCGCAATTGCCATTCAAAGTGCGACAGTGCTGAAAGCTGAAAATTGGCTTGGGCGGGAAGCTGCGTAAGTACCTGGTATGGAAGTGGTTAAAGCTGCTATCTGGTGGCGTACTCAATGTTAAGTATGGCCGTCGTTCCCGCGTCTAATTTTGAAAATTTTACGCCGTTTGCGTAAGTCGTCCGTGAATGGGGCTGGACGCTCACGTTGAAAACAATGACGTCCTTGCGACGTCATTTAGTGCAATGCACGGCGGGAAATTTTAGGGACGGCGCATGCGCAGTTCGTTCGGCACGGGGACGCGCTTCATTTAAATGAAACACGCCCCCTACCCGCCCAATTTGAAATCCGCCGCAAGAGATACACTACGCCGCCGTAACTTAGGGCGCAAATTGATTGAGGATTTAAACCAAAGCCAGGTAAGTTACAGCGGCGTATCGTATCTCACATCTGCGCCGGGCGCAGCGGAGGTACGTGGATCTACCCCCATAAGTACAATGTCAGGCTTTTGCAGACTGTCAGTGTAGCTGTCTGCCTGTACTTCTGATACAATCGGGCTGTTACTTCAGTCCAGGAGGCTCAGTGGACTATGAGAGTGCTCACTAGTGCCCTTGCAGTTCGTTGTATGAGAGCACTGACCAGTACGCTTTCAGTCCATTGAGAACTACAAGCCTTCAGCCTCAAAGGCTGATGGTACTTGTAGGCATTCATTCACAGAACTCTGTGAATGAATGACACAGTTGTGTGGGTGGAGCCCTGCGCACAGCCATGCTCTTTTCAAATTGTGACAGCAGGTGTGGTGATAAGATCCCTGGCCTGATGTCACGTGGGGGTCATCAGGGGGAGAGGTTGCAGGATTGGGAACATGTTCCACCCTAAAAACAGTTTAGCTTTGGGGTGGAGTTTAGTGAAATTTTAATTAAAAGTACATCTTATATTATGTAATGAATTTTTATTTTACACTCTGCTTTTCCTTACTCCTCAGAAATTTGACTACCCCAGCGGGATCCCTGAATGTGGTACAGACGCCCTGAGATTTGCCTTGTGCGCCTACACTAGTCAGGGTATGTAGTCTCCTGTAAAATGCTGAACTTCAGGGAAAACAAAAATAAAAAATCTCAGTTTGCTCTCTCAGTAATCCCACTATATCAGGGATATGCAATTAGCGGACCTCCAGCTGTTGCTGAACTACAAGTCCCATGAGGCATAGCAAGACTCTGACAGCCACAAGCATGACACCCAGAGGCAGAGGCATGATGGAACTTGTAGTTTTGCAACAGCTGGAGGTCCGCTAATTGCATATCCCAGCACTATATAATGCAATATAATGAAAAAACATTGACAAATCTTTCCTTCCCAGGACGTGACATTAACCTGGATGTGAACAGGATCTTGGGTTACCGTCATTTCTGCAACAAACTCTGGAATGCAACAAAGTTTGCCATGAGAGGCTTGGGAGATAAATTCACACCTCCAGAATCCTCACTGGTGAGAGATGGTTTCTGTAATGAGGACTTCTTATCCTTTTTATTGCAATCCCAGCCAATGGCTACCTAAAATGTTAACATGTATACCTGTAATGTGCTCTTCTACCTACTAATGTATCTAGTTGCGTTCAATAACGTCACACACTATATAGAGTTAGGGTTGTTCCGATACCACTTTTTTAGGACTGAGTACGATTACCGATACTTTTTTTCAAGTACTCGCCGATACCGAATACCGATACTTTTTTTAAATGTGTCCCCAAATGCAGCGATGTCCCCCCACAGATGCAGCCATGTCTCCCCCCATATCCAGCCATATCTCCCCCCATATCCAGCCATATCTCCCCCCATATCCAGCCATGTCCCCCCATATGCAGCCATGTCCCCCCCCCATATGCAGCCATGTCCCCCCCCCATATGCAGCCATGTCTCCCCCCATATCCAGCCATGTCTCCCCCCATATCCCCCCCATGCAGCCATGTCCCCCCATATGCAGCCATGTCTCCCCCCCCATATGCAGCCATGTCTCCCCCCCATATCCAGCCATGTCCCCCATATGCAGCCATGTCTCCCCCCATATCCAGCCATGTCCCCCATATGCAGCCCCTGCCCCCCCCCCCCCCCCATATCCAGCCATGTCCCCCATATGCAGCCATGTCTCCCCCCATATCCAGCCATGTCCCCCTTACCTGCATTCCGCTGCCGCCGACTGGTTAATACGCGCGGGGAACATTACAGCTTTGAATAGCTGTAATTATTCGCGCCGTGCTGCGTATAGACACTCCCCCTTGCTCGGGATTGGACAGTTCACCCGAGCAAGGGGGAGTGTCTATACGCGGCGCGAATCATTACAGCTATTCAAATGAAAGCTGTAATGTTCCCCGCGCGTATTAACCAGTCGGCGGCAGCGGGGATGCGGCGTAACGGCGGGGGGGGTATTCTATTTCGGTATCGGGGGTATTTGCGGGAGTACGAGTACTCCCGCAAATACTCAGAATCGGTCCCGATACCGATACTAGTATCGGTATCGGGACAACCCTAGTCAGAGTGCTCAGATTTCAACTTCCTAAGTCACCACTCTTTTTCTGCTTTTAGCTTACTTGTTTGATTATGTACAGTACAGATATAAATGAGCATAGAATCGAGGCGCTTCCTATTCTCTCCACTCCTTTGTATGGAAGCTGTCCATAAGGAAATATGAGAATTCCCATCTATGATTTGTTTTTTCAATGTACATGTCCCATTGTGTCATTCTCATATGTATTTACTGCCCTTGAGTAAGCATGTTTATAGAGGCTATTATGCCAGTATAATTAATACAGATACAGGTGGATCTCAAAAAAATTTGAATATCATCAAAAATAATTTTATTTCAGTAATTCAATTCAAAAAGTGAAACCCGTATCTTATATATATTCATTACACACAGACTGATATATTTCAAGCATTTCTTTCTTTTAATTTTGATGATTATGCACTAGATGTAGCTGCTACATAAAGATACATCTGTGCTGAAGTTTAAATCCCTGCTTCCCCTAGAGCTGTTCTTTTGCCACTAACGTGAGCAAATTCTAACTGGAGATTCTTCCCAGATATTCCCTAGAGTGTGCTTCAATTTTATTTCTTTTTTTAAAACGGAGCTCCACCCTAAAGTGGAACTTCCGCTCATCGAAACCCTCCCCCCCCCTCCGGTGTCACATTTGACACCTTTCAGGGGTATTTGCACCCACTTCCGGCCACACACTCTGCGGGTAGACTTTGGGCAAGATGTCAGATCCCCCCCTCCCCCTGTTGTGTTCTGGGAAACACACAGCTCCCAGAACACAGCAGGAACCAGTCAGTGCGGCGCAGCGCGATTCGCGCATGCGGCGTAGGGAACAGGGCAGTGAAGCCGGAGCGCTTCACTTCCTGGTTCCCTCACCGAGGATGGCGGTGGGGGCAGCAGAGTGATGAGCAATCGCTCATCCTCTGCTGCGGACGGCGCTGGACTCCAGGACAGGTAAGTGTGCTGATATTAAAAATCAGCAGCTGCAGTATTTGTAGCTGCTGGCTTTTAATATTTTTTTTTTTTTAGGCGGACATCCGCTTTAAGTCCCAGTGACTAGAAATTTTAGTGACACATTTGAGAGTGGGATGTGAATGGCCAGGAAAGAAATATGCCCAGAAGTCTCAGAGAAAGGAAGGAGAGACTTTGCATAGATTCCTGTGGTGCACTCTCATCTGTCACAGAGTAAACCATTCATGTATCTATGAAGCTCCGGCTCCTGATTGTGGACAAGTCTTGATGGTAATGTGCAACTGAGAATTGTAAAACCCAGAGTTGGTGTATTTTTTTAAATGTTCTCTTTTAAATTAAGTGATTTGTGTGATTCTTATAGGGAATTATATTGAATTTCTATGTTTTTAGCCCACTGGACAAGAAAGTTTGGCCGATCTCTGGATCCTAAGTCGTCTCAGTCTGGCGGTCGATCTGTGTAGCACAGGTTTCCAGAATTACGACTTCCCAGGAATTACCACAGCAATATACAACTTCTGGCTGTATGAGCTCTGTGACGTGTACCTGGTAAGAAATGTCATTTCCTTTTTTTCTGCTTTTGAGAATATTTTCAGCAGTATCTCCTCTATCTATCATTTTGTAATATTTAGCCTAAGTTTACACTGACAGCAGGAATGAAATCGTGTGCGTTCAGCGGAACTCAGTTTCATTTCCACATGTCAGTCCCAACTTCGGGGGCGATTTCAGAGACATCTGTGTGGGTTGCTGCACAGATATCTATGGAAATCGCACCCCAAAGTCATCAAAAGTAGTACAGAAACTACTTTTGGGAATCGGTACGGTCCCCCTAAATGTGTCGTCGCACCGATTCGGACGGGGGCCATTGCTGGTAACTGCCGACGATTTTGGCATGCGATTTGACATGTCACATCGCATGCCAAATCGCTCCTATGTGAACAATGGCTTAAAGGGGTTGTAAAGGTTTGTTTTTTATTTTCTAAATAGGTTCCTTTAAGCTAGTGCATTGTTGGTTGACTTACCTTTTCCTTTGATTTCCCTTCTAAATGTTTTTTTTCTTTGTCTGAATTTATCACTTCCTGTTTCTCCTCAGTAAGCTTGCCCCCATCATCTGGCTGGGGGTTAGTCAGCAAGAACAGCTTACTGAGGAGGAACAGGAAGTGAGAAATTCAGACAAAGAAAAAAAACCTTTAAAAAGGAAATCGAAGAAAGGTTTTGAGTGCAGCTGTGCATAATTTATTGGAATATTCACCAAGTGCACTTTTTTTGGTTTATATTGTTTTAATATATGAGTTGTTGTTGCAGTATTTTCCCTAAAGTAATATTAGATGTCACACTGATACTTTTGTTGCCCTATGTCCAAAACTTGCCTGTTCTATCCCGCCGGGAACTTATCAAAGCCAACTGCCAGACACATTCTCCATCCTGCAGCTGCACGTATACAAGGGGAAATGTTTATAGCCTGCAGTTCTGATCAAGCAGATTTCTTTCTAACAGGGTGGTTGAACAGACGTTGATCGATAGATCGACTTATGGTCAACCACAGTGCCCATCAATGGATCAAAATTCAGACGGTCCCTACTGAAGTGGCTGAATTTTGATCTATCTGTGGCCGTCTTTGGACTTGCATTGTGAAAAGGAGCAGTAAAACACATCGGGGGTTATTTACTAAAGGCAAATCCACTTTGCACTGCACTTGAAATTGCACTGAAAGTGCTCTTGGAAGTGCAGTCGCTGTAGATAAGATCTGAAATGAAGGGAAGCTCTGCTAATTTTATCATCCAATCAAGTGCAAGCTAAAATGCTGTTTTTTATTTTCCTTGCATGTCCCGCTCAGATCTACAGCAACTGCACTTTCAGTGCAATTTCAAGCGCACTTTGCACTTGTAGTGCAAAGTTGATTTGCCTTTTGTAAATAACCCCCATTGTGTTTGTCATTGTGTGCACTGCAAAGCAGGGAGAAGAGCCTGAGTATGTATTAAACAATTATGGATAAACCCATGTGTATATAAAATTGTGAACTATATATAGAAGCAACATTTAAAAAAAAATAAAAAAAATAATCAAGTTTGAACACATGCATCCAAAAACAATTGAAAATACTATTAGGCCCCATACACACGAAAGAATCCATCCGCTGAAAAATCCCAGCGAATGGGTTTCAGCGGATAGATCCTATGGTGTGTACACTCCAGCGGATCTGTTTCCGCGGATATTTCTCCCCTGGGATGGATTCCAGCAGATCGGGTATTTGCTGACATGCTAAACAAATCTATCTGCTGGAATCCATCCCAACGGATGGATCCGCTGGTCTGTATAGACTCACCAGATCCATCCGTCCGAAGGGATCCCCCGCATGCGTCGTAATGATTCGACGCATGCGTGGAATTCCTTATATGACAGCGTCGCGCACGTCGCCGCGTCATAATCGCGGCGACGGCGCGACACGTCATCGCCAGAGGATTTCGGCGCGGATTTCAATGCGATGGTGAGTACACTCCATCGCATGAAAATCCGCAGAAATCCTCGAGAGGATTTATCCGCGGAAACGGTCCGCTGGACCGTATTCGCGGATAAATTCTCTTGTGTGTATGGGGCCTTGCATAGTAGGTGAGGTTGAAAAAAGACCATCAAGTCCAACCTATTCATTCCCTTTTTTCTTCTGTCTCATCCATGCCAAATTTTCTTTCGTTCTTTTAATCCTTGTACACACGACCGGTTTTCCCGGCAGGAAAACTGCCAGGAGAGCATTTGGCCGGGAATTCCGGCTGTGTGTATGCTCCCTAGCAGTTTTCCCGTCAGGAAAACAACTGTGAATCCCGACGGGAAAATAGAGAACCCTGCTCTCTATTTTGCCATCAGGATTCCCATCGAACTGTTTTCCGTTGAGAAAACCGGTCGTCTGCATGCTTACCCACAGGGTAGAAGAACCGCGCATGCTTGATAACACTTCGACGCATGCGCGGTAGCATACAACGTTAGTCTGGGGTGTAGCAAGATGGCGGCGACGGAATTGAATGCGTCGAGACATCGGCTCGTCGTAGTTGATGACGTCACCGGGTTCTTGCCTTTCAAAGGAACGGTGGGTTTTTGTGTGGCCGTCTGTATACACTGCTTTTCAGGGCAAGCTCGTGCCAGGAATCCCGTCGGGAAAACCAACGTTTTTTTTTTCTGATGGGATTCCCGGTCGTGTGTACAGGGCTTTACACTAAAACCTGTTTAGTGCAACAGAATACAATTAGAGTCCACGGCCATCGGTTATATGGGAATGTGAAGCAATTTTAAATATGAACCATTGACTTCTACCTTCTCTTTTTTTTTTTTTTTGTAGGAGTGTTTGAAGCCTGTGTTTGCTGGCTCAGATGAAATCGCCATTGCTGTAGCACAGAATACACTGTATACTTGTCTGGATGCCGGTCTCCGTCTCCTTTCCCCCATCATGCCTTTCCTTACAGAAGAGCTTTACCAGCGCCTCCCCCGAAGATCCTCTGAGCAGTTCCCAAGTGTCTCTGTAGCTCCTTATCCTGAGACCACTGAGGTAGGCACTACTGAGTATCATCGTTTGTATACTTTGTGTATTTGTCTGTTTAACCACTTAAGCCCCGGACCTTTAGGCAGCTAAATGCCCAGGCCAGGTTTTGCAATTCGGCACTGCATCGCTTTAACAGACAATTGCGCAGTCGTGCGATGTGGCTCCCAAACAAAATTGGCGTCCTTTTTTCCCCACAAATAGAGCTTTCTTTTGGTGGTATTTGATCACCTCTGCGGTTTTTATTTTTTGCACTGTAAACAAAAATAGAGCGACAATTTTGAAAAAAATGCAATATTTTTTACTTTTTGCTGTAATAAATATCCCCCAAAAACATATATAAAAATTTATTTTTTCCTCAGTTTAGGCCGATACGTGTTCTTCTACCTATTTTTGGTAAAAAAAAAATCGCAATAGGCGTTTATCGATTGGTTTGCGCAAAATTTATAGCGTTTACAAAATAGGGAATAGTTTTATTGCATTTTTATTAATTATTTTTTTTTTTACTACTAATGGCGGCCATCAGCGATTTTTTTTTTTTGTGACTGCGACATTATGGCGGACACTTCGGACAATTTTGACACATTTTTGGGACCATTGTCATTTTCACAGCAAAAAATGCATTTAAATGACATTGTTTATTGTGAAAATGACAGTTGCAGTTTGGGAGTTAACCACAGGGGGCGCTGTAGGAGTTAGTGTTCACTTAGTGTGTGTTTACAACTGTAGGGGGGTGTGGCTGTAGGACTGACGTCATCGATCGAGTCTCCCTATATAAGGGATCACTCAATCGATGCAGCGCCATACGACTCTCCCCGTTCTTCAGCTCAGGGGAGCGATCGCGACGGAGCGGCTATAAACAAATAGCCGCGCCGTCGTCCCGGATCGCTCCCCGCGGGAATCCGACCGCCGCATGTAGTGGGGGGGGGGTCCCGATCGGACCCCCCACCCGCTAGAAGGCAAGGACGTACCTGTACACCCATTTGCCTGTACGTGCCATTCTGTGGACGTACATATACATGCGGCGGTCGGGAAGTGGTTAAGGCAGGAACTGTCTGTTGCAAGCAAGAAGAATTAAAGTTCGGAACGTGTTGGTTTAAAAAAGATATGGATTTGGTTGATTGCAAGAAAGATTCGTGGTGCCTTTTTATGTGTAGACTACCTTTTTTGTTGCCTACCTGTGTAATGGTACTGATTCATCGTCCAATGAGCAGACTGCGGATACTAAACTGTCTTGTAATAAAAGTTCTGTTGAATACATGAAAGAACACTAATGAATAAAGTGGTAATGAATCATTCAGGGTGGGAATTGCATCCTCTCACCTCCCTCGCCAGATAGGGTGCCGGCTCAGTATACAGGAAATATGTGAACAAAGAAAGTCCGGGTGGCCGCACCCCAAATCCGGGTGGTCGCACCCCAAATGAATTCCTTTATTGAAAGTAGTCCATGCAACAAGATAAATCAGAATAAAAATCACAACTGCTGATGCGTTTCACACCACTTTATCGTTGCTTAGTCAACGCCAACACTAATGTATAGTTTTACACTCCTCCAGTGTTAGCCCTGAACTCAGGTAGTTGGCAGGTCAGCCTACATTGAGCTATGCAGCCTAACACCCCTTTCTCATGGGGTGGACTCCATTTTGATCAACAGGGGATCTGGCCGCTGATCAGAGTAGAGTGGGCAGATGACAGAGCTAACACATTTTGACTTGATCTTGATGGGTTCTCTGTAAGCTGCCCACATACTAACATAATGCGCAGTCTGAGATTTCTGGTGAGCTGCAGTTGGTTAGATCTGAAGCAGATGTTACATTCAGTGACCCTAGGGGCAATGGGTAGTGTATGAGAGTTGCGCTGTGGCACAGAAATGTGTTCAGCATTTATATGGGTTACATGCAGTGGCCCGGATTCAAGGAGCAATTGCGCCTGTGTAACCATAGGTTACACAGCGCAATTGCTTACTTGCCCCGGCGTTACGAATGCTCCTGATTCAGGAACATCGTAACGCCGACTGCAGCCTAAAATCTGCGTGGCATAAGGCTAGGGGGCGCTCCCATTGTGCTCCCATTGTGCTCAGTGTATAGTATGCAAATTGCATACTAACACCGATTCACAATGTTGCGCGAGCCCTGCGTACGCAATTTACGTCGTTTCCGTACGGCGTGTTTAGCGTAAGGCTGCCCCTTCAAATAGCAGGGGCAGCCAATGCTAAAGTCGTTCCCGCGTCGCGACGTTCGAATTTTACGTAATTTGCGTAAGTGATTCGTGAATGGTGCTGGACGCCATTCACGTTCACTTTGAAGCAAATGACGTCCTTGCGACGTCATTTGCCGCAATGCACGCCGGGAAAGTTTCCCGACGGAGCATGCGCTCTACGCTCGGCGCGGGAGCGCGCCCAATTTAAATGATTCCCGCCCCCTACGGGATCATTTACATTAGGCGCCCTTACGCAGGGCAAGTTTACACAGCGCACACGCAATTTACGGAGCTACTGCTCCGTGAATCACGGGTAGCGCAGTAAATTTGCGGGGGTGCAGGGCAAAAACACTGCCCTGCGCCTCCGCAAATAAGGGGCAAATCTACCTGAATCCGGGCCAGTGTTTTTACTTGGAGCACCAAGTCACTGTGTGTTGCTGGCTTGACCTCCGAGTTTCAACAATGGCTCTAAGGAGTTTTCTTACTTGCACATACACAAGAGCACTGGTATTATACATTTTGGAATATTGGCTATAGATGATTATTACAATGTGAATAGTGCCGCTCATTCACATATATGTTAGTGTTAGTATAATGGTGGCAGCTGAGTGGTCACAATAAAACTATAAAAATAAGCGTAGGCACACATTTCTTCTTCAGTTTTCTCTGTATACACTTGCTGAAAGGGTTCTCTTGGAAGTATCCTCTTATTTCTATCCTAACTATACAACGTCTGATAGGGAGGAATCCACACAACTGCTCAATAACCGCACAGGTAAAAATAAAACAATTGGCCTAAGGCTTTGTAAATAAAATTTAATGTACCGTATATACTCGAGTATAACCCAAGGTACCTAATTTTACCCCCCAAAAAATGGAAAACGTATTAACTCGAGTATAAGCCTAGGGGGGGAAATGCAGCAGCTACTGTAAGCAGAAAAGAGGGTCAACAATGCCCATTTGCATGCCTCACTGTGCCCATTGCAACCTCACTGTGCCCATTGCAACCTCACTGTGCCCGAGTCAGTGTACCTGAAATACTTGGCAGGCTGCGGGCGTCCATTCATTGTTTAGGAGATGGGCAAGCCTTGCTCAGGGTTGGTGAGCTCCATAAAGCCATCTTCTTCATCTCCAATGTTGTGGCTTTGTGAGACCGAGAGCCAAGAGGGGAGAGAGGCAGGCGCTGCAGCCGCGGTGCCATCTTGGATTTGTCCAGAGGCTGGCTGGGTCAAATAGGCCATTATTTTCTAGGGGTGTCTGTTCCCCTTTCATTTGGCAGACATCATGCCACGCTGCAGGGGGTGAGGAGGGTCCCTGGATGCTATTCCGGTCCAAAAACGAGGTCCAGTTGCGATGGTATGTGTCGCTGAATCCTGGGCTGCCACAGAATTTAAAGGAGAATGTCCATGCGGCTCGGATGTTTAAATGACACGGTCTCCTCCTGGTCCCATTCCGTGATAGGCGTTTCCCAGCAGCCTATCACGGACCTCTTCTCATCCTCGGACTCAGTTTCCCAGCAGACACTGGGAAACTGAGTCCGAGGATGAGAGGACGTCCGTGATAGGCTGCTGGGAAACGCCTATCAAGGAGCAGGACCAGGAGGAGACCGCAAAATTTAAACAATGGACGCCCGGAGCCTGACAAGATTTTCAGGTACACTGACTCGAGTATAAGCAGAGGGGTGTATTTTCAGCCCTAAAAAAAGGACTTGTACTCGAGTGTATATGGTAATCTTCTCTGCAAAGTCTGCATGCAAGTTAAAGTGGAACTGAGCTCTCTCAATAAACATGAACTCGTTTTAATTCTTCTGCTGCTAGCATTATTAAATAGGTAGGAAGGTTTATTATTTTTACTTTTTTTACTTATTTTATCGGCCTAGACCAAAATGATTTCATATATCCCAGGAGTCTTCAAGGGCATTCATTTTCTTTCATCTGGAGGATGGGAGGGGAGGATTCTTAGCTAAGCACATTCTTCTGCCTGCATGCCTGTGGTAAGGGCAGATGGAGTCCTGGAAGTAAATGCTACGTTAATCATCTGCCCTTACTTAAAGCGGGAGTTCACCCGAATTTTTTTTTTTTAACATTAGATTGATGCTCATTTTGTCAAGGGGAATCGGGTAGTTTTTTTTAAATCGAAGCAGTACTTACCGTTTTAGAGAGCGATCTTCTCTGCTGCTTCCGGGTATGGTCTTCGGGACTGGGCGTTCCTATTTGATTGACAGGCTTCCGACGGTCGCATACATCGCGTCACGAGTAGCCGAAAGAAGCCGAACGTGGGTGCGGCTCTATACGGCGCCTGCGCACCGACGTTCGGCTACTTTAGGAAAATCGTGACACGATGTATGCGACCGTCGGAAGCCTGTCGGAAGACTGTTAATCAAATAGGAATGCCCAGTCCCGCAGCCCATACCCGGAAGCGGCGGAGAAGATCGCTCTCTAAAACGGTAAGTACTGCTTCGTTTTTAAAAAAACTACCCGATTCCCCTAGACAAAATGAGCCTCAATCCAATGTTAAAAATTAACATTTCCGGGTGAAATGGATGGAAAAGTGAGTTTGCTTTAAATGTTAACAATGAATAAAATTTGGTTTGTGGTCTTCAGATACAGTTTAGTTCCAATTTAACAAGGCCTATTGAGTGAGGAAGCTTCATAAGAACATACATATAATAGGTTATGTCTCTAAAATATCAGGGTGAAGAGTGGGGTTTGTGGGACAGACATGTATCTGTTACCCCTGACAAACACCTAGCTGTGTTTTTGGTTGTTTAAGGTCCCACAAAGACCGTTTTCATACCACAACACATGATGTCCGGAATCATTCCTTTCTGTATATTTTCTGTTTGCAGTTCCGCTGGCGACACGAAGGCACTGAGAGGAAGATGGATATTGCATTGCTTATAGTGAAATCCATCCGGTCTCTGCGGGCTGACTACAATCTCACCAAGACAAAAGCAGACTGTAAGTACTCATACATAATAAAGAGAACTGTACAAGGTAAAAAATACAGATATGGAATAGATTTTGGGTCCAAAAGTTGCATTCTTTGAGGAGACCACTAGATGGTGCAATTATTGATATGTTCTTGTCTGGTACACAGCACATTGCACAGCAGATAACACATATGCTGCCATGCATTGTGGACTTCCTCTGCAAGTCATTGCAATGCTAGAATTATTTACTTTAACCACTTATCCCCCGGACCATATTGCTGCCCAAAGACCAGAGTACTTTTTGCGATTCGGGACTGCGTCGCTTTAACAGACAATTGCGCGGTCGTGCGACGTGGCTCCCAAACAAAATTGGTGTCCTTTTTTTCCCACAAATAGAGCTTTCTTTTGGTGGTATTTGATCACCTCTGCGTTTTTTATTTTTTTGCGCTATAAACAAAAATAGAGCGACAATTTTGAAAAAAATGAATATTTTTTACTTTTTGCTGTAATAAATATCCCCCAAAAATATATAAAAAAACATTTTTTTTCCTCAGTTTAGGCCGATACGTATTCTTCTACATATTTTTCGTAAAAAAAAAAATCGCAATAAGCGTTTATTGATTGGTTTGCGCAAAAGTTATAGCGTTTACAAAATAGGGGGTATTTTTATGTCATTTTTATTAATATATATTTTTGACTAGTAATGGCGGCGATCAGCGATTTTTTTTTTTCGGTATTGCGACATTAAGGCGGACACTTCGGACACTTTTGACACATTTTTGGGACCATTGGCATTTTTATAGCGATCAGTGCTATAAAAATGCATTGAATTACTATAAAAATGCCGCTGGCAGTGAAGGGGTTAACACTAGGGGGCGGGGAAGGGGTTAAGTATGCCTGGGTGTGTTCTTACTGTGGGGGGGGGGGGGGGGCCTCACTAAGGGAAACACTGATCCTCGGTTCATACATTGTATGAACCGAAGATCAGCATTTCCCCTGCTGACAGGACCGGGAGCTGTGTGTTTACACACACAGCTCCCGGTCCCCGCTCTGTAACGAGCAATCGCGTGTGCCCGGCGGCGATCGCGCCTGCCGGGCACACACACGGGAGTCGGGGGCGAGCCTAGTGGCGGCTGAGAGAGAGGACTTTATACTACGTGCTCTCGACCTGCCGACGTAGAACGGCGGTGCGCGGTCGGCTAGTGGTTAAACCAGGATCTTGTTGGCACTTTTTGTTTACAAGTTTAAATCCGTATTTTTGCTAGACATTACTTCTAACCCCCAAACATTATACAGTTTTTTTTCTGCTGCCTAGCTAAAAGAAAAAATGTACGACTCCCTTGTATCTTCCATAGCAGTACTATCCCAGTCTCAGCCATAGCAGGGCAGGTCACTGTCTCTTGATAGGAGCAATGTTATTTGTTTAAAATGTTTATTGCATTTCCTTCAGTAGTTAGGGCTCCCCTTCCTCTTTTCACAGGACTTTGAACACGATGGTTCCATCTTTTATTATATAGGACAGTGTTTCTGTTGAGGAGTGGCCAAGAAAGCTTTTATGATACTCAGACTTTGGAATCAATGTGTTTGTACTATAGTTGTATTTAGACAGGCCATAAACAATAATCTGCAGGGATAATTGGGTATCATCAGCTGCTGTTCTTTTGGTTATCCTGAAGTGAACTGGTCTTTTATTGATCATATTTAACAGTATTGCTATTCAGAGTGCATAGACTAATTCCTATTTCTCCCTGATTGAGAGAAGGTTATGTTTTAATGTCACAACCAAAGTCACACAGAGGGCCAGATTCTCGTAGACTGGCGTAAAACAGTGGCGGCGTAACGTATCTCATTTACGTTACGCGGCCGCAAGTTTTACGGGCAAGTGCTTGATTCACAAAGCACTTGCCTGTAAAGTTGCGGCGGCGTAGCGTAAATTCTCCGGCGCAAGCCCGCCTAATTCAAATGATCCAGGAAGGGGGCGTGGATCATTTAAATTAGGCGCGTTCCCGCGCCGATCGTACTGCGCATGCGCCGTCCCTAAAATTTCCCGACGTGCATTGCGCTAAATTATGTCGCATGGACGTCATTGGTTTCGACGTTAACGTAAATGGCATCCAGCGCCATTCACGGACGACTTGCGCAAACGACGTACTTTTTTAAATTTCGACGCGGGAACGACGGCCATACTTAACATTGGTTGCCCCTCATATAGCAGGGGCAACTTTACGCGTCGCAAAAGCTACGGAAACGTCGTAAATTCTCTGCGTCAACCGTGCGTACGTTCGGGAATCTCGCGTAAATAGCTAATTTGCATAGACGACGGGGAAAACGACGTCGGCGACACCTAGCGGCGGGGGAAAAAAATGCATCTAAGATCTGACAGCGTAAGAGCCTTACGCCTGTCAGATCTAATGGATATTTATGCGTAACTGAATCTAAGAATCAGTCGCATAGATACGCCGGGCCAGATTAGGACTTACGACGGCGCAAATGGCGTTGCGCCGTCGTAAGCCCTTTGAGAATCTGGCCCAGAAAGTCCAGTTTAGCTATCATGAGGTGTTTAGACTCCAATGTTTCTCCACTCCAGTCCTCAAGGCGCCCCAACAGGTCATGTTTTCAGGCTTCCCATTATTTTGCACAGGTGATTTGATCAGTTTCAATGCTTTAGTAATTACCACAGCTGTTTATACTGAGGGAAATCCTGAAAACATGACCTGTTGGGGCGCCTTGAGGACTAGAGTTGAGAAACACTGGTGGACATTTAAGCTAGGACCCTGGCGCTACAAGACTAAACTGTTGTCTTTGTTGTGCTGTATCCTGAGATAAACTGAGTAAAACCCTGGTGATATACTACTGAATGGCAAGGTTTCATTGACCACATTTTGGTCATGGACCATCTTGAGATGTAAACGGTTACAGCTTTGCCTTTAAGCGGTAGTAAAGCCCGCTTTGTGATTTTTACCTAGAGTTAAGCCTATATTAACTGATTCAGCCCCGGAAGAATTTACCCCCCTTCCCGACCAGAGCACTTTTTACAATTTTGGCACCGCGTCATTTTAACTGACAATTGCGCGGTCATGCGACGCTGTACCCAAACAAAAGTTGCGTCCTTTTTTCCCACAAATATAACTTTTTTCTTTTGGTTGTATTTGATCACCTCTGCGGTTTTTATTTTTTTGCGCTATGAACAAAAGAACATCAACAATTTTGAAAAAAATATATATATATATCTTTTACTTTTTGCTATAATAAATATCAAACATTTTTTTTAAAAAAAACTTTAGGCTGATATGTATTCTTCTACATATTTTTGGCAAAAAAAATCATTATGGCATTCTTATTATTTTATTTTTTACAAGTAATGGCGGCGATCTGTTATTTTTAATGGGACTGTGACATTATGGTGGACAGATCAGACACTTTTGACACATTTTTGGGACCAGTGACAATTTTACAGCGATCAGTGCTATAAAAACGCACTGTGTACTGTAAAATTGTCACTGGCAGGAAGGGGTTAACACTAGGGGGCGATCAAGGGGTTAACTGTGTTCCCTCTCTGTGTTCTAACTGAATGGGGATGGGACTTAATAGGGGAAATGACAGATTGCTGTTCATACTTTGTATGAACACATGATCAGTCATTACTCCCCTGAAAGAACCGGGATCTGTGTGTTTACACACACAGATCCGGTTCTTGCTGTGTCACGAGCGATCGTGGCTGGGCACTTGCATCGGCTCCGGGGGCGCGCAGCGGGTGCGTATATAATGTCATCACAGCTCCAGGCCAATCTCACCGCTGGAGCCCGCAAACCTGGAAGGAAGAACCGGGGAAGATGTCAGCCCTCTCAGCGATGACAGCGCACTACTGGAGGGCTTCTTTCTAAGGGGAGCAGGGCCGTCTTTAATTTTGATTGGCCCCTGTGCAAAAAAAAATCTTGCCCCCCCCATGCAATTTTGCTCTCCACCTGCTCTGAGACATACAATAAATATCAGCTAGACTTAAAATCAGTTTACTGTATCAGATCAGGCAGTGATTGCGATTGGTTTGCAGAGGTTACAGCATATCATTACCACTTACTGACTGGTTGCTAGAGGTTAGAGCAGACATTACAGCTCACTGATTAGTTGCTAGAGTTTACAGCACATGATTTCTTGTTGTTGATTGGTTGCTAGAGATTAGTGTACAGTAATACTGCTCATTAATTGGTTGCTAGAGGCTACAGCACATCATCTCTTCATTGCAGAGGGTCATGATATACATATGAATGCTGCCTTCATTTACATATGAATGTCTCCGCTATTTACATATGAATGCTCCCGTTATTTGCATATGAATGACGGCTATTTACATGTAAACACAGGGTCTGCAGGTGAGTCATCTGTGCACAACAATAGGGCAGAGCTGGACAGCATTAGTAGCACTTCACACTGAGATATCTGGACACAGCACAGGACTAAAACTTCAAGGGACAAGGGAATTTAAACTGGGATAGTTGGCAAGTAAGAGGCAGCTGCTTTGGGCCCCACAACATCGACAGGGCCCAGGGCAGCTGCCCCTTTCGCCCTGCCTTAAAGACGGCCCTGAAGGGGAGTATTTGATAATGTGCTAGTATGTGATGCATATTATGCAATTGCTTTGCAGGTTTGTTTGTTTTTTTAAACTGACACGGTTTACTACAGCTTTGAAGTGTAAGTCTGCACAAAAAAAGAAAAACTCATCAAGTACAACTCTGAATGCACATTCACTTATTTTTTGTCTCTTTAAAAATGCTGCAAGTAAAGAGAAATACATGTTAATCTGCAAAATGATCCAGTGAGCCACTATAGCTACATATTAGTGTCTTACTGGGAACAGTTTGGTACTGCCACAAGCCATTAACTCTCTCTCCTCCTTTGTCCTCCTAGGTTACGTTAGGTGTGAGGATGATGATACCAGGGCTGTGGTTGCTGCTTATACTTCATACATCACAGTCCTCTCCTCTTCTCGCTCTTTGATGATCCTGCAGCCTGCAGACCCCGCTCCAGAGGGCAGTGCTGTTAACACCGCATCTGATAAAGCCACCGTCTACCTTATTCTCAAGGTGAGCACTGCAGGGCAATATAGTGACATAACGGGATGACTGCCGCTGGAAAGCACAGCCCTGTTTATTTGCAGCACTCGGGTACAGAAGGTGATATTTATTCTTGTGTCTCCTGGCAGGGTCTTATTGATGTAGAAAAAGAAGTGGCTAAGCTGCAAGTGAAGAAAACCGAGCTGAGCCGACAGCTAGAGAAACTGCAGGAGCGGGTGTCTGGAGCAGATTACCGCAGCAAAGTTCCCACTGCAGTACAGCAACAAGATGCTGACAAGGTGAGTTTCAGCTCATAGTAGGGTCTGTTAGAAGGAAGAGGTATATATGATACTGTAGATTAGAGCTGAGCTCCAGTTTTAAAGCTGTTGGGTCCTTGTCAGTCTCCCACCAATAATGTAGCCTCTCCTTTCTTTCTTCTTCTCTTCCCCTTTCCTCCACTCTCCTCTATTCCTCCCTCACTTCCTTTGCTCTTCCTCTTTTCTCCCTCCTCTCTCTCCCCTTATCCCTATCCTGCTCTTTCTGCCTTATGCTCCCTCTCTGTCCCTATCCTCTTCTCACGCTCTCTCAATGTCTTTTTTTCTTCTCACTCATACATTTTTGTGTCTTTCCTCCTCTTCCCTCTTCACCCATCTCAGGCCCCGTACACACGACCGAGTTTCTCGGCAGAATTCAGCCAGAAACTCGATCGGAGCCGTATTCTGCCGAGAAACCCGGCCGTGTGTACACTTTTGGCCGAGGAAACCGACGAGGAACTCGTCGAGCCAAATAGAGAACAAGTTCTCTATTTCCTTGTTAGTCAATGAGGAAACTTGGCTCGCAGAGATCCTCGGCGGCTTCACAAGGAACTCGACGAGCAAAACGATGTGTTTTGCCCGTCGAGTTATTGCCGCATTAAAAATACCAGTTAATTTAAGCTAAGGCAAGGGGCAACTCGCATATGGGTGGATGATGCAAGCACATATGTAATGGTAACAGCCAGTCTCTGAAACTCCCTGGATCGTCCCGGTGAATTGGCAGCATCAGGCAGTGGCTGTGTAAACAGATGACTGTAGAATGCGGCCGATTGCCTCCGTAACCAGCATGGAATGCAAGATGGCACCGGACCGGACGTGACATCACTACTTAGGCCACGCTGACGTAAAGTGGGCAGTACTGCTTTTTGAAGCTTCCGCTTTTTCCTCAGACCTGATTGGCTGACAGACACATCTAATATAAGGAAATGAATGGGACAGGGCTGGAGAGTTACTTGACAGTCTGATATAATAAAGCGGGACTCTGGCACACATATGCAGTCCCTTACAAACATAGCACAATACATCAACAACATTTCTTTAGGATAATTAGCCTTAAAACTGCAGCGATTGGCCGCTTCCTACAGTCATTTTCCACCCACATGTGAGTTGACCCTCGTCTTCACTTTATTAAACAGGTATTTTTAACGCTGCACTTAGTCTGGTGCCCCTCTGTTCTTCTCTTCCATATCATAGAGTTGCCTATTTCAGGGAGCTGGTGCTGCTATTCATCACTCTATGGACTCTAATAATGGACATACCATTGTATGATATTCACTCCCTCCCCTCTTTTCATTCGCCCCCCCCAACTCTCTCCTGTTTTCGCCTCTCTCTTTGCCTCTCTTCTTCTAAGGCCCCTCTCACACGGTCGGACCGTTCAGGTCCGCCTGTCATATTTGTCGGCGGACCTGAACGGCCGCTCCATACTTCTCCATGGAGCGTTGGATGTCAGCGTAGACATGTCCGCTGACATCCGATCCGCTAAAATCAGACGGATGGCGATATGTCGCCATCCGTCCATGGCGGATCGGATTGGGTAAGATCTGATGAAAACGGACATGCTGTCCGTTTTCGTCCGATCTCTCCATAGGAGACGGCGGTGCTGCACAAGCCCCTCCACGCTCATTGAGCAGAGAGGGACTTGCCATCCACCTGCTCTGCGGAGAGATCTGTGGAGAGATCTCCCGCTGAGCTGGTGGACTCCGCTGAGATGGAGTCCGCCTAGTGTGAAAGGGGCCTTGCTCTTCTCTTTTTGCTCCCTCTGTTTTCCACCTTCTTTGCCTTCTCTCCACTTTCTCTAGCCCTGCATCGGCTCCTTCTATTGATGTGACAGCTCAATCTGGGAAATGCTAGTTGCCCCACTTTCATGGAGACCTTTTTTTCAGTACTGCTTATACCGATAAGTACTTTTACCTGATTTTCCTGATCTACTTGTTGTAGATCAGTCACTCTGCTAGAAAATCAGTCTAACAGCCAGGCAATCCGAATTTATAGGAACAGTACAGGAATGGCAGCCTGTACATTTCTATCATGACAGGTTCACTTTAAAGCGGGAGTTCACCCGAAATTTTTTTTTAAACATTAGATTGATGCTCATTTTGTCAAGGGGAATCGGGTAGTTTTTTTAAAAACGAAGCAGTACTTACCGTTTTAGAGATAGATCTTCTCCGCCGCTCCTGGGTATGGGCTGCGGGACTGGGCGTTTCTATTTGATTGACAGGCTTCCGACGGTCGCATACATCGCATCACGAGTAGCCGAAAGAAGCCGAACGTCGGTGCGGCTCTATACGGTGCCTGCGCACCGACGTTCGGCTACTTTCGGAAAATCGTGACGCGATGTATGCGACCGTCGGAAGCCTGTCAATCAAATAGGAACGCCCAGTCCCGCAGCCAATACCCGGAAGCGGCGGAGAAGATGTATCTCTAAAACGGTAAGTACGGCTTTGATTTTAAAAAAAACTACCCGATTCCCCTAGACTAAATGAGCCTCAATCTAATGTTAAAAATTAACATTTCCGGGTGAACCTCCACTTTAATCTTCACAAGGTCGCTGTCTCATCTGGATGGCCCTCTTTTCAGTAAAGATATTTTTTATCCGTGAAATATTTAAAAGTAACAATATGAGGTTGCTTGCTGTAGAAAACATGTTTTGGTCACAGTTATAAAAAAAAAAAAAAAATCACAGTCAAAAAATGTGTTTTGCTATCCATGATATATGTATTTAACCTTAAACCCCCCTATCTCCCCCTAGATGAAACAGTTGGAGACGGAGAACCAGAAGGTGGTGGAAGCTCTGAGTAGTTTTCAGTCGATGATGTAGTATTTATTTATTTTCCATTTGCTCAGGATTGCGACAACGGCCCATATGCTGCTCCCAAACCTTTCTTTTTTTTAACAAAAACAAGAAAAAAAGTCTAGAAAAACATCATGTATGTGAATGCTGTATCATACAAAAAACATAGGATGTAATAAAAGCTCTAGAATCCTCTAAAAAGAAATTGTGGTGTTTTGTAAGGGCGTGAAAAATATATATTGTGTGTGTGTGTGTGTGTGTGTGTATACAGTACTGTGCAAAGTCTTAGACCGTTGTGAAACAAAATGCTGTAAATTAGGAATTCTTTCAGAAGTAAGTGTTAATAGTTTATTTTTTTTAAATGACGAAAATGGAAAGTAAATAAACAGAAGAGAAATCCAGATCAATATTTGGTGTGACCACCCTTTGCCTTCCAAGCAGCATCAATTCTTCTAGGTACACTTGCACACAGTTTTTGACGGAACTCAGCAGGTAGGTTGTTCCAAACATTAGGGAGAACTAACCACAGATCTGTTGATGTAGACTGCCTCAAATCCTTCTATCTCTTTGCGGAATCCCTCTATTTTGAGATTAGGGCTCTCTGGGGGCCAAGCCATCAATGCCAGGACTTGTTCTTTATGCTGAAGATAGTTCTTAACTACTTGCCGACCAGCTGCCGCAGTTATACGGCGGCAGATCGGCACGGCTGGGCGAGATCACGTAGCTATACGTCATCTCGCCTTTCAGCCAATAGTGGCGCGCGCACGCCCCCTGCTCGTCCCTGATCCCGGCGCGCGTGATCGCCACCGGGCACCTGCGATCGCTCGTTACAGATCGAGAATCGGGAGCTGTGTGTGTAAACACACAGCTCCCGGTCCTGTCAGGGGGGGAAATGACCTATCACCTGTTCATACAATGTATGAACAGCGATTTGTCATTTCCCCAAGTCAGTCCCACCCCCCCTTCAGTTGGAACACACCCAGGGAACATACTTAACCCTTTCCTCGCCCCCTAGTGTTAACCCCTTCCCTGCCAGTGGCATTTTTATAGTAATCAATGCATTTTTATAGCACTGATCGCTATAAAAATGCCAATGGTCCCAAAAATGTGTCAAAAGTGTCCGCCATAATGTCGCAGTACCGATAAAAATCGCTGATCGCCGCCATTACTAGTAAAAAAATAAATATTATTAAAAATTACATAATTTTGTAAGAGCTATAACTTTTGCGCAAACCAATCAATAAACGCTTATTGCTTTTTTTTTTTACGAAAAATATGTAGAAGAATAGGTATCGGCCTAAACTGAGGAAAAACAATGTTTTTATATATATTTTTGGGGGATATTTATTATAGCAAAAAGTAAAAAATATTCATTTTTTTCAAAATTGTCGCTCTATTTTTGTTTATAGCGCAAAAAACGCAGAGGTGATCAAATACCACCAAAAGAAAGCTCTATATGTGGGGAAAAAAAGGATGCCAGTTTTGTTTGGGAGCCACGATGCAGGGCCGCGCAATTGTCAGTTAAAGCGACGCCATGCCGAATCGCAAAAAGTGGCCTGGTCATTGAGCAGCAAAACGTTCCGGGGCTGAAGTGGTTAATAAGTTTCGTATTTCGAATTTTTCAGTTTTTGAATTTTCGCATTTTTCAGTTTTCGAATTTTTCAATTTTCGAAATTTCGACATCGGAAATACGAAAATATTCGGAAATACGAAAATATTCGGAAATACGAAATTTCAAAATTTCGAAAATTGAAAAATTCGAAAATCTTTCAATTTCGAATTTTCGAAATTCGGAAATAGAAAAATTTGAAAAAGAAAATTCAATTTTCGATTTTTTCAATTTTCGATTTTTTCAATTTTCGAATTTTTCAATTTTCGAATTTCGGAAATACGAAATTTCGAAAATTTAAAAATTCGAAAATTGAAAAATAGAAAAATTCGATATTTGAAAAATTCTAAAATTCGAATTTTTCCATTTTCGAATTTTTCAATTTTCGAAATTTCGATTTTTTCAAATTTCGATTTTTTCAAATTTCGAATTTTCGGAAATTCGAAATTTCGAAAATTGAAAATTTTAGAAATTTTCGAATTTCAAATTTTTCAATTTTAGAATTTTTCATTTTCGAAATTCGTAAATACGAAAATTCGGAAATACCAAAATTCGGAAATTGAAAAATTCGAAATTTGAAAAAAAAATAATTTTTTTCGATTTTTTCAATTTTCGAATTTCGGAAATACGAAAGAAGCACAAAGAAAGGGGCAACGTTGAGGACCGTAGATGCACTGGTCAGCCAAGGAAACAATGCAGCATATGAAAGACACATCATGCTTACTTCCCTTTGGCATCGGAAGATGTCCAGCAGTGTCATCCAAATTTCCATTTTCGAATTTTTTCCCATTTAGAATTTTTTCACATTTTGAATTTTTTCACATTTTGAATTTTTCAAATTTTGAATTTTTCACATTTTGAAAAATTCGAAAAATGAAAAATTCGATATTTGAAAAATTGAAAAATTCGATATTTGAAAAATTCGATATTTGAAAAATTCTAAAATTCGAATTTTTCCATTTTCGAATTTTTCAACTTCGAATTTTTCAAATTTCGAATTTTCGTATTTCCGAATTTTCGTATTTCCGAATTTCGGAAATTCGAAATTTCGAAGTTCGAAAATTGAAATTTTTAGAAATGTTAGAAATTTTCGAATTTCAAATTTTTCAATTTTAGAAATTCGTAAATACGAAAATACCAAAATTCGAAATTCTTCTCTGAAGACTAGACGTGCACTGCCAAAAAAATCGTTTTTTTCGTTTGTTATTTTCGTTTTTTTTATTTTTTCGGAAATTCGTCAATTTAAAAAAAAAATCAGTCTTTTTGCTTTTTTCGTAAATTCGGGAAATTTTCGGATTTCCGAAAAAGCAAAAAACGGAAAAAGCGAATGAAACGAAAAAAAAAAATCGGAAATTTTCGAATTTAGAAATTTTTGAAATTTCGTATTTTCGAAATTTCGATTTTTGACATTTCGAATTTTTTAATTTTCAATTTTTTTAATTTTCTTATTTTCGAGGTTTCGTATTTCGAATTTTTCGAATTTTTGAATTTTCGCATTTTTCAGTTTTCGAATTTTTCAATTTTCGAAATCGAAAATATACGGAAATACGAAAATATTCGGAAATGCGAAAATTCGGAAATACGAAATTTCGAAAATTGAAAAATTCGAAAATCTTTCAATTTCGAATTTTCGAAATACGAAAATTCGGAAATACGAAAATTCGGAAATTGAAATCGGAATTTGAAAAAGAAAATTCAATTTTCGATTTTTTCAATTTTCGAATTTTTCAATTTTCGAATTTCGGAAATACGAAAGCAAAACAACAGATTTTTTTTTAAATTTACGAATTTCCGAAAAAATAAAAAAAACGAAAATAACAAACGAAAAAAACGAATTTTTTGGCAGTGCACATGTCTAGACTCTTCAGAGAAGAATTTCGAATTTTGGTATTTCCGAATTTTCGTATTTACGTATTTCGAAAATTGAAAAATTTGAAATTCGAAAATTTCTAAAATTGAAAAAAATTTCAATTTTCGAACTTCGATTTTTTCAATTTTCGAAATTTCGAATTTCCGAAATTTGGAAATACGAAAATTCGAAATTTGAAAAATTCGAAAAATTCGAAATTGGAAATTTCGAAAATTGAAAAATTCGAAAATGGAAAAATTCGAATCTTAGAATTTTTCAAATATCGAATTTTTCAATTTTCGAATTTTTCAATTCGATTTTTTCAGTTTTCGAATTTCGGAAATACGAAAATTCGAAAATTGAAAAATTCCAAATTTCGAAAATTGAAAAATTCGATATTTGAAAAATTGAAAAATTCGATATTTAAAAAATTCGAAAATTCGAATTTTTCCATTTTTCAATTTTCGAAATTTCGAAAATTGAAAAAATCGAAGTTCGAAAATTGAATTTTTTTTCAATTTTAGAAATTTTCGAATTTCAAATTTTTCAATTTTCGAAATTCGTAAATTCGGAAATACGAAAATTCGGAAATACCAAAATTCGGAAATACCAAAATTCGAAATTTGAAACATTTTTCAATTTTCGAAATTTCAAAATTTGAAAAATTCAAAATTTGAAAAATTCAAAATTTGAAAAATTCAAAATTTGAAAAATTGGAAAAGTGAAAAAATTCGAAATTTGAAAAATTCAAAACTTGAAAAATTCGAAAATGGAAATTTGGATGACACTGCTGGACATCTTCCGATGCCAAAGGGAAGTAAGCATGATGTGTCTTTCATATGCTGCATTGTTTCCTTGGCTGACCAGTGCATCTACGGTCCTCAACGTTGCCCCTTTCTTTGTGCTTCTTCAAAAGAGTTTGAACAGCACAGCTTGAAATTCCAGTCTGCTTTGAGATCTTTGCCTGGGAGAGACCTTGACTATGCAGTATAATTACCTTGTGCTCAGTCTTGACATAGTGTATGACCTGTGGCATGAAACTGTCTTCTACAGCCTCACTTTAGCAGAGTTTGGCACAAAGCAAACTTTACAATCACTTTAATGGGTATGACACGACTTCTATGGCTCCTTTAGGACCTGCACCTTTTCTCTTAAATTCCTCCTTCCCTGCCTGAGCCCATTCTCCTGTTGAGGTCGGATTCTTGGTCCTACACACCACCAAACATCTATATGTTGAGTAGAGCTATACGATTAATCGCAAAATGATCGCAATCTCAATTCACACCCCCCCGCGCGCGATCTCCAGGCCGGATGACCCGCGATTTTCGGGTGCGTCCATAGGAAAGTCCCCAACTTTGGCCTAGCTCCAGAGCGGCGGCCATCTTGGTACACCCGGTGGCGGCTACCTCACCGGGAAGTAACGTTTCATCGCCGCCATCTTGCTCCACCCCACACTCCTGCACAGTAATGTTAGTGAGAAGGGGGCAAGCGGACATCTTGTTACACCCAACAGTTTTAAATTTCACAGTTATTTTCAACACAAAACGGAGCTTATGTGCTTAAATACAGTATATGTAAATCTGACAGACTGTTTACATGTTACATTTTAAAAGCAGCAACAAACCTTACATGCTTGCTAATGTGACAGAACACCTCTGATTTTCACATTTAGTTAAATGTGAAAATGGAACTTCCGCTTAACCCACTCCTCGCCCCCTTACATGCCACATTTGGCATGTAATTTTTTTGGGGGGGGAGTGGGGGCTTCAGGAGAAGGGGACTTCCTGTCCCACTTTCTCCTTCCGCCGAGGGGTTGGTAAGGCGATTAGCTTAATCGCCTTATTGCAGCCCCTCCCTGTAGGCGAGCGCCTGTCCAATGGGACGGCGCTGCGCTGCTCGCGCATGCATAGTGCCGCTCGCGCATGCACAGTGGGTGCCCGGCCGTGAAGCCGAAAGCTGTCACTGCCGGGTGCCCACACTAGGAATGAAGATGCCATCGCTGGAGCTGTGGAGCAGGTAAGTGACTTTATTAAAAGCCAGCAGCTACACTTTTTGTAGCTGCTGACTTTTAATAAACTTAAAAAAAAGGCTGGAACACCCCTTTAACATGTAAACAGTCCGCCAGATTTACATATACTGTATTTAAGCACATAAGCTCCGTTTTGTGTTGAAAATAACTTTAAACATTTTTTTTTGAGAATCGTGAGAGAATCGTGATCTTCATTTTATGCAAAAGAATCGCGATTTTCATTTTTCCCAGAATCGTGCAGCTCTAATGTTGAGTGGAGCCACCACCTGAATTCTGTTTCAAGTATCTCCAAAATTGTTGGTAACAAGGCAACTGTTGAATCTCCACTGTCCCTTCTCCAGCAGCGAGGTGCTTCTATTGTTCCAAGTTTGTTTGAATCTTTTTACTGTGGACCTGTTGCAGCTGTTTAGCTGCTTTGTTACCGTACATACTCGCGTATAAGCCGAGTTTTTCAGCACATTTTATTGTGCTGAAATTGCCCCCCTCGGCTTATACTCGAGTCACCTTTTTGCACCTGATCTCCCGGAATTTGGGGACCCGGTACCAGCCGTCCATAGGTCCCCTGGACCCCAAACCTGGCACACATATAGCCTCACTCTTCATTCAAAAAGTGTGCAAAGTTTGTTGTCTGGGGGACCTACGGCCCGGGGAGCACCAATTTTTCAAAGTCAGGCACCCCTTCCATAGATTCCATGTTAAACGGTAATTTCTCTGGTAACTTTGAAGACCCGGAACTCGGCACACATGTAGCCCCAGTTCTCCTCTACAAGTGTGCAAAGTTTGCTGTCTGGGGGACACAGTGTGGCATGCAGATAGACACCCTAGGCTTATACTCAAGTCAATATGTTTTCCCATTTTTTTGTGGTAAAATTAGGTGCCTCGGCTTCGAGTACCGTATTTATCGCGGAATAACGTGCTCCCGCGTATGCCGCGCACCCCTAAAGTGGCCCCCAATCCTGTGGAAAAAAAGTTTTTTTTGTACTTACAGTTTTGGTGTCTTGTGCGACGTCCATCGGCGGCCTCGTCGGGTCCGGCATCCTGCGGCTTCGGGTGTCCTCTTCATCAGGTCCGGCGTCCTTCTGCGGCTTCAGGTGTCCTCTTCGTCGGGTCCGGTGTCCTTCTGCGGCGTCCTCCCCGCTCGTTTCCCACGCCGAGTTTGAATACTGCGCCGACATATACAGAGCGCAGTACACTCGTGTATTGTCGGGCAGGCTTGGCAACACTCTCGTTCACGTCCTGTACGTCCAGGACGTCAGCGCGGAAGTTGCCGAGACTGCCCGACTATACCCGAGTGTACTGTACTGGAAAGCGGGTATCGGCGTATACCGCGCACCCACGATTTTGCCCTGATTTTCAGGGCAAAAAAGTGCGCGGTATACGCCGATAAATACGGTATATACGGTACCCACCTCTTGATTATTATACTTGAGGATGTCCCATTCTCTATGAATTGATTCCTCTGTCCTGTACTCCAAGATATGGAATTTACAGGTACGTCAAAATTCCTCTTTAATGCAGGTACAGTAGGTATAGTATAGTCTTTCCCTTCCTGCTAACAATTAGTTTTAAGTAGTACGTAGTGCACACAGTGAAGTGTACACACTTGCATATGTAAAAGCTGGGTGCTAGAAAATACATGTGGGCGTGACAGTGGCAGAAGAAAGGTCAGGGGAAGGTGGCAGTGACAAGAGGGAGTGCAAAGCTCACATTCCTAAAAGAGAACAGAAAGTTGTCCAAAATATGCCTATCTGCTGTACATGTTTGCACATTATAGCAATTTCTCCACAAGCACAATATGGATTCAGTTTAGCTTTAACTTTTCAACGTCTGCCAAAAATAAAGTTTTCATTGTTAACAGAATATGGTCTGAGCCTTGAAAAAATGGTCCTCGTAAAAAAAAATTAAAAATCCCTTGCATACTTGGCGTTCCAAGAGTTTTTTTTTTCTTTGTATTGGTCTCTATTGATTCTTTCGAGCTTGTGACACTCTTTATACTAATCAGTGAACCTAATGAGATGCCAGTAGATGACCATTCGCTGCAACAAAAGCCTTATTTCAGCGGACGTGATGATTCAGCAATAGAGAGGATGACCAAGAAGAACAAAAATGTATTTAGAAAAGAAACCCATTTTTTCCCAAGCCATTTATAATCGTGATCAGTTAACTAGAAAACAATGCACATCAAAAGGGCTACATATTAACACGTGGTTTATGTAGAAGTTTTTTTGTTGTGTGTTTTTTTTTATTAAAGTGGACCTGCTTGTGTCCCCTTCCATACTGGGCATTTTCACCCCCTTCCTGCCCAGGCCAATTTTTAGCTTTTAACGCTGTCGCAATTTGAACGAGAGTTGTGCGGTCTTTCGACGTTGTACCTAAATAAATTTTGATCATTTTTTTCCCCCGCAAATAGAGCTTTCTTTTGATTGTTTTTTATTTTTTGCGCTATAAACAAAAAAAGAGCGTCAATTTTGAAAAAAACAAAACACTATTTATTACTTTTTGCTATAATAAATATCCCAATTAAAAAAATAAATAAAATGTTTTCCTCGGTTTAGGCCGATATGTATTCTTCTACATATCTTTGGTAAAAAAAATCGCAATAAGCGTATATTCATTGGATTGCCCAAAAGTTATAGCGTCTACAAGATAGGGGATAGAATTATGGCATTTTTTTTACTAGTAATGGCGGGATCTGCGATTTTTGGCAGGACTGCAATATTGCGGGGGACAGATCGGACACTTTTCACATTTATACAGCGAACAGTGCTATAAATATGTTTACACACAGAGATCCACGTCCCTGCTCTGTGACGAGCGATCGCAGGTGCCTGGCGGACATCGCGGCCACCGGGCACGTGCATCGGGTTCCCCAGCGATGTGGCAAGTGTGCACGCTTGCGCCACCGGTGGTGTGTGCCCACTCTCCACACTGCAGGGAATCCCCGGACGTCATATGAGGGACGAAGGGTTCCTGCGGACGTCATATGACTATACGCCAGGCGGGAAGAGGTTAAAAAGTGAAGATCTGCAACCTTATAGCAAACATTTAGAAGTGTTAATTGTGCCTAAGCAGTTCCCCGAAAGATTTACTTTTTGTCTCGAACTCTTCCTGAAATATTGTGCTCATCCTGTGCCTTCAGTCTCATTGCTGTATATGTGCAGTGTGAGATTCTAAGGCACCGCTGTCTATGACTACTAGACTCGCCACATTTGGAGTGAGGTCAATTAGTGATGTCACACATGTGCTGTTCACTGTTCTACTTGCTGAAGTGGTAGCTGTATCTGAGGCCCTGAAATGCAAGTATCTCTATACGTCTGTGCTTCTTTCACCTATGCTCCTCCTTTTTGAATATTACCCCATGTCATTAGGTCGACAGTTCTGACATGAGGAAGCAAAACCCTGCCCTCTACTAAGATGGCCGCCTATAAAAGTGGAAAAAAAACTCTGCGATTAACCAAGTGGACCGGTGTAATAAAATATGATAAATATGTTGATAGAACAATGGTGCTGCTGCTAGTGAAAAGCCTAAATACTTAAAGCCCAATAATCATGTGGAAAATTAAAAACAAGCCCGCAACCACTAAAATGATTAATATAAATTCAAAACTAAAAACTATTTAAGGAAAAATTGTTTGAATAATCATTATGTGAAATTTACCAACTTAGTGAAAAAATATATAACCACAAAAAAAAATTGTGAAAAGGATAGTGTAAAAAGGTCCATGTAAAGTTAATTACACATATACATGATAGTCCATATATCTTGTGAAATAAGGTTATTGCGCAAAATCTATAAAACAAAAATTCTTATAAATCCTGCAAAGTGGAAAAGGTAAATGAATACATCAAAATATAAAGACATAAAATAAAGTCCATAAGTGAAGTTGCAGTCAATTACTGCTAAAAGGAGAAGAATGAGTGTCCACCAATCCCAGAAAGGGGTGAGAAACTGCACCAAGAAACGTCAATCTGGTCTTCCAGAACTCTCACCTCACAACTGAATAAAGTAAGCAGTACGGTATTAGATATCTCCACCCGCATAGACCACTCCACACACACACACACACACCTTCTTGATGTCTCTCTGTCTGGATAGCACAGCCTTAACCCGTCTCCTCTGTTGTTACCTGTATGATCTCCGTATCAGGGAGCAAGAGGAACAAAAGAGAGGGCCTCCAATGGTGTAGTCATTTTAAAACTTGGGGAATGTTTATTGCGGTGTGAATACGCTTACATCAAATAAATAAAACAAGTGCATATAAAAATGAATGAACAGTGGCGTCCTCTGCGCTGTCTCATGTCACTCTGGGTGTACGTCTGCCCACAGATTGGCCGTGGGCAGACGTACACCCGGAGTGACGTGAGACGGCGCAGAGGACGCGCGAAAGACATTACACAATATAGTCCATATATCTTAATGAACTGTGCTGTGTAGAAACAAAAAAGTAAAAAAAATATATATATACAGGGAGTGCAGAATTATTAGGCAAGTTGTATTTTTGAGGATTAATTTTATTATTGAACAACAACCATGTTCTCAATGAACCCAAAAAACTCATTAATATCAAAGCTGAATATTTTTGGAATTAGTTTTTAGTTTGTTTTTAGTTTTAGCTATTTTAGGGGGATATCTGTGTGTGCAGGTGACTATTACTGTGCAGAATTATTAGGCAACTTAACAAAAAAAAAATATATACCCATTTCAATTATTTATTTTTACCAGTGAAACCAATATAACATCTCAACATTCACAAATATACATTTCTGACATTCAAAAACAAAACAAAAACAAATCAGTGACCAATATAGCCACCTTTCTTTGCAAGGACACTCAAAAGCCTGCCATCCATGGATTCTGTCAGTGTTTTGATCTGTTCACCATCAACATTGCGTGCAGCAGCAACCACAGCCTCCCAGACACTGTTCAGAGAGGTGTACTGTTTTCCCTCCTTGTAAATCTCACATTTGATGATGGACCACAGGTTCTCAATGGGGTTCAGATCAGGTGAACAAGGAGGCCATGTCATTAGTTTTTCTTCTTTTATACCCTTTCTTGCCAGCCACGCTGTGGAGTACTTGGACGCGTGTGATGGAGCATTGTCCTGCATGAAAATCATGTTTTTCTTGAAGGATGCAGACTTCTTCCTGTACCACTGCTTGAAGAAGGTGTCTTCCAGAAACTGGCAGTAGGACTGGGAGTTGAGCTTGACTCCATCCTCAACACGAAAAGGCCCCACAAGCTCATCTTTGATGATACCAGCCCAAACCAGTAGTCCACCTCCACCTTGCTGGTGTCTGAGTCGGACTGGAGCTCTCTGCCCTTTACCAATCCAGCCACGGGCCCATCCATCTGGCCCATCAAGACTCACTCTCATTTCATCAGTCCATAAAACCTTAGAAAAATCAGTCTTGAGATATTTCTTGGCCCAGTCTTGACGTTTCAGCTTGTGTGTCTTGTTCAGTGGTGGTCGTCTTTCAGCCTTTCTTACCTTGGCCATGTCTCTGAGTATTGCACACCTTGTGCTTTTGGGCACTCCAGTGATGTTGCAGCTCTGAAATATGGCCAAACTGGTGGCAAGTGGCATCTTGGCAGCTGCACGCTTGACTTTTCTCAGTTCATGGGCAGTTATTTTGCGCCTTGGTTTTTCCACACGCTTCTTGCGACCCTGTTGACTATTTTGAATGAAACGCTTGATTGTTCGATGATCACGCTTCAGAAGCTTTGCAATTTTAAGAGTGCTGCATTCCTCTGCAAGATATGTCACTATTTTTGACTTTTCTGAGCCTGTCAAGTCCTTCTTTTGACCCATTTTGCCAAAGGAAAGGAAGTTGACTAATAATTATGCACACCTGATATAGGGTGTTGATGTCATTAGACCACACACCTTCTCATTACAGAGATGCACATCACCTAATATGCTTAATTGGTAGTAGGCTTTCAAGCCTATACAGCTTGGAGTAAGACAACATGCATAAAGAGGATGATGTGGTCAAAATACTCATTTGCCTAATAATTCTGCACTCCCTGTATGTAATGATCACAGTATGGAACCTCTAGGAATCAATCCAGTGTTAGCTGAAATATTCCAGTGTTAGCTGAAATATTCCAGTGTTAGGTGAAATATTCCAGTGTTAGGTGAAATATTCAGAAGAAGCCTTGATCTATTTGCAGTCAAAAGATGTAACAATAATCCTGCTTACCAGATAGATGAGACCTCAGATTATAGAGATCTGAAGAGCGTGTGCATCAACCTGCCGGCAGCGATAATATCCACTTGTTCCTCGATCAAAGGAGGGTGTTCTCATCTGACTACGGTGGACGTTGTCACTTTGGTTGTTTGATATACCGCAGGGGTCTCCAAACTTTTCAAACAAAGGGCCAGTCTACTGTTCTTTAGACTTTGGGAGGGCCGGATTGTGGCCAGCGTATGTCCGTATTCATCCGATCCGATCCACCAGACGGAAGAAAAATAGGATTTTCTTCCGTCCGAAAAAACGGAGCTTTGCGGAGGCGGGTGATTACGGGTGTCAGCGGATGACACCCGCAATCACATAGGGACCAATGTATGTCCCGTTTTCATCCGCAACGGATGGATGAAAATGCGGACATACGGTCCGCACATGTGAAAGTGGCCTTAGGCTCCCGAACATACTGATCTTAGGAGGTATATCAATTGCACTGGGTGCCAATTTATCTTTTAATGTTAATGTTCTTCTATATACAATATTAGGTTTGGCAGAAGTGGTCCCAATACCCCATCCCCCTTAAGGATGTTCCAATGCTTCCTCATGATCCTATTAACCCACCAATGATGGGAAGAGAAAGTAGTAATGGTGATGGCCGCCTGCACATAAAAACAGCCTGGAAGAAGTTTTACTGTATATCACTTCTTGTGGGAAGTCTTGGATAGGAGTTGTAGTGTAAAGAGCTGCTCTTTTTTTTTATTTTCTTTATCTGTTACAATTTTTATGTCATATTTTGATCTATTGGTGACATTTTTTTTATATACTAAGAGAGAGTGATGGAGATGAGAAATTAATAGTGAATGAAGTATATATAAACTTAGTGGTCAGAGTTGGTCTGGTGATGGGCAACAGAGAGAAGGAACTGGGAAAAGTTGAAGTAATTCATATTATTAAATATCAGATTCCCCCCCTTTTTTTATGTGTAAAATTTTCTGAAAAATTCATAAAATGTTTTGGAAAAAATAAAACCTTGAAAACAGATCTTGTCTGTAAGTAGAAAATAGGAAGGCGCATCTGTAATATGTAGACTGGAAGGAGATGGATGTTAAGATATGATAGAGACCCTTTGTATCTCTTTGTGTATACTATGTATACAGTGCTTGGTTGGTGGATCTAGCTTCTTTCTGCTAGACACGATTGATTCTGCCTTATCTTCTCAACATCATGTGTTGTCAGTGTCTTGAAACAGAATGGGTTCCACGCTGTGAAACACGTTAAAACTGATAACTGATGAGAAGTTGTATCTGGAAACAGATTCAGAGGCCACATACCTGAAGAAGGGGTCCCCGAGACGATTCTGTTTTTACACTGTGATGTGATCGTTTAAAGGAGAAGTACAACCAAAGCTCTTTGGCTGTACTTCTCCTGTGGTTTGCAGAAGTGTTGTTTACACCTGTTTTCAGCAGACATCTGGCTAAAGCCGCCTGTCGGTTGACGTCACAGACAGCCGGTCCAGCTCTCAGCGGGCTGCTGAGAGACTGCTGCTCCAGGGGGTTGGGGGAAGAGCAGAGAGCCGGTGACTAACAATCACCAGCTCTCTGCCCAGGAAACTGTGAGAACTGAATGATCGGCGGTGTTTGATCGCTCGGTTCTCAGTCTAAAGCCTCGTACACACGATCGGACATCAAACAAACTTTCCCTTGGATTTTTGTCCGAAGGGAGTTGTCCGGTCACGCCCATAGCATACACACGCTCAGACTTTTTCGTCAACAAACACAAACGTATTGACGTTTCAGCGTACTGACGAGAGTTTAAAAGAGGAAGTTCAATTTCCGGCGTCACCCTTTGGGCTCCTTCTGCTAATCAAGAGTTAGTAGAGGTTTCGTCTGTGTGCATTCGCGATTTTCAGTTTCGTGCAATTTTGTTAGTTTCTGAACGTCCGTTCGTCAAGTAGACATGTTGCGCAATGGGGTTGTGCTAACTTGACCCACAAAAAAAAAATATAGAAATATGTTTGATTCATATAACCAAAATACACTTATCCAAAGTAAAGACATTTGTTTTTACGCCGTTAGTATCACCAGCAAAGCAGCTTTTAGTATTATCACATTATAAAGAAGAAGAGAATGTGCGCTGCTTTTCTTGATTTCAGAACTTGCCGCGGCACGAATGTGCTCTTTCAAATACGAACGCTAGTTTTACCAGACAGAACGCTTCCAGCTGGTCTTTGCTTCTGAGCATGCGTGTTTGTACTTTGTACAAAAGTCCGATTGCTTGCTGTACACACAGTCGGACTAGGCACCATCGGACTCTTGTTGACGTAAAGTTTGTACATTTGCAGACCGAACTTTTTGTCCGATGAAAGCCGAAAAAGTTTGTCCGATGGAGCGTACACACGATCAGACTATTTTGAAAACTTGCTAATTTTGAAGTTTGTTGGCAAAAAGTCAGACCGTGTGTATGGGCCTTTAGAGCCACCAGAGGACCGATGTAGCATCCATCTAGGTAAGTATGATTCTGAAAAACACCCCAATTCCCATACTTCTCTTTTGGTAACACTTTTAGACACTTTTTTGGAGATCCCTGGAGTTTTGCCTTGTGTGTTTCCCGGTTTCCAGCTGGTGGTTGCTGCACCAATCACCTACTTTACAGACATTTTTAGGAATGTGTATGTTTGGAAATCTCTTTGGAAACACATTTGGGTTCTTCCCCCTAACACACCCCATGCTATCAAGAATTATTGAAGCCACTGGTTGAGTGTGACAGTCAGCCAACAAGCATTTACCGAATTAACCAGACCCATATTTTCCTATACGGTTAGCTACAGAAGTTGTCCTGCAGTGTTTTGTAGAATCACTACAATGTATACAGCTGACCAAAGCGAGTTTTTGGTTTCGTCAACAAAGCTGACGCTTTACTTTGAAAATAGCTACTTCCTCATGAGCATATGGATACACTATGGTATGGGTGTGGAGGCAGCCTGGGGGGCAGAGGAAGTGAAAATCTTACACCGCAATGTTGTAGGAGCTGAGTAAGGCCTTGTACACACGGTCGGACCGAACCGATGAGAATGAACCGAAGTTCAGTTTCATTGGACCAAATCGACCGTGTGTATGGCCCATCCGTCTGTTTTCCTTCGGTCCAAAATTTTAAAACATGCTTCAAAACCGAACCGATGGACCGCTGCCCGATCGGACCAAACCGATGGTTAGTACAGAAAAGCATTGGTTCAAAACCTGCGCATGCTCAGAATCAAGTCGATGCATGCTTGGAAGCATTGAACTTCGTTTTATTCAGCACGTCATGTGTTTGACGTCACCGCGTTCTGACCCGATCGGATTTTGGAGTGACAGTGTGTACACATATCAGGCCGTACGGCCACTTCAGAGGTGAACCGATGAAAACGGACCGACGGACCAGTCAGATCGGTTTGGTCCGACCGTGTGTACAAGGCCTAAGGAGGGAGGAATTAAATACCGGGACAGTAAATAACTGGCTAACACCAAGGTACTATAATTGAGGGATATTCCAAGATGAAAACTTTTAGGCTCTATTTATATCTCACTACAGAAATACACGGTACATTTTGGCACCATTTTTGTTCTAGCCAACAATGAATGTTAATGTAATTGCATTCATTGCCTTACCAAAAAAAATAGTCATGTGATTTTAGGCATGCAGAGGTGTGTTGTCATTTTGAATGGGCTGTCTTAATAAATAATGAGCAACATAATGGGGTTGATTAACTGAAACTGGAGAGTGTAAAATCTGGTGCAGCTCTGCATAGAAACCAATCAGCTTCCAGGATTTTTTGTCAATGCTTATTTGAACAAGCAGAAGTTAGAATCCAAATGTGTCTCTATTGTCCCTAAACTGAACTAAACATGAACTTTAATGGCGTCTCAGTCTTGGGGTTCAGTACTGAGTTGGCCCACCCTTTGTAGCTATAACAGCTTCAACTCTTCTGGGAAGGCCGTCCACAAGGCTTAGGAGCAGTGGCGGCTGGTGCTCAACATTTTTGGGGGGGCGCAAACGAAAAAAACAAAAAAACAATTGCAGCCTCACTGTACCTATCAATTGTCACCACTGTGCCATGCCATCAAATGCAGTCACTGTGCCATCAAAACGCAACCACTGTGCCATCAAAACGCAGCCACTGTGCCATGCCATCAAAACGCAGCCACTGTGCCATCAAAACGCAGCCACTGTGCCATGCCATCAAAACGCAGCCACCGTGCCATGCCATCAAAACACAGCCACTGTGCCATACCATCAAACGCAGCTACTGTGCCATCAATTGTCACCACTATGCCATCAAACACAGCCACTGTGCCCCCAATTGTCGCCACTCTGCCCCCAATTGTCGCCACTGTGCCCCCAATTGTTGCCACTGTGCCCCAAATTGTTGCCACTGTGCCCCCAATTGTCGCCACTGTGCCCCCAATTGTAGCCACTGTGCCCCCAATTGTTGCCACTGTGCCCCCAATTGTTGCCACTGTGCCCCCACTTGTAGCCACTATGCCCCCACTTGTAGCCACTGTGCCCCCACTTGTAGCCACCAGTACCCCCCCCCCTGGCACTTACCTTTATGGCTTCTACGTCCCTCGTCCCACCCTCAATGACGCTTCAGCCAATCAGGTTACCTGATTGGCTGAGACGCCTGTCAGTCTTATCCTCGGACGTCCGGCCGGTACGTCCCGAGGATGAGCTTAAGGAAGCCGACTACAGCCTCAGGGCTGTACTCGGACAGCCTATCAGGGCCGCTGGCCCTGATAGGCACTTCCACACAGCGAGTCAGCTGCCGCTATTCAGCTGACCGGCGCTCAACATCCGGCCAGTTGAATAGTGGGCGGCAGCGGCGAAAATATACAGATTCATACAGTGTATGAATCTGTATATTTTACTGGCTGTGAGCGAGCCAGAGGGGGCGGCGCTCCTGCGTCCCTATGGACGCACCGCCACTGCTTAGGAGTGTCTATGGGAATGTTTGACCATTCTTCCAGAAACACATTTGTGAGGTCAGGCACTGATGTGAACGAGAAGGCCCGTCTTGCGGTCTCTGCCCTGATTCATCCCAAAGGCGTTCGATCGGGTTGAGATCGTTGACTGTGCAGGCCAGTCAACAAAACTTGTCCACCCCAAACTTGCTTATCCATGTCTTTATGGACCTTGCATTTACTAAATTCCCCCATCTATCACCCTCCTGTCAGGCCCTGTTCTGAGCCACATTCCTGTCTGAATGTGTCCTTGTTTTATTGATTGCATGTAATATTCAAATTTTCTGAGATTTTGGATTTGGGCTTTTCATGAGCTGTAAACCATAATCATCACGGCTTGAACGATCTTGCTTTGCATGTAATGAGTCTATCTCATATATTAGTTTCACCTTTTAAGTTGCATTAGTGAAATAAATGAACTTTTGCATGATATGCTAATTTTTCGAGTTTCACCTGTATCTTCTCTATTTCCCCAGAAGTTATAGTACTCAGTGCCTCGTGGATTTAGTTTGTAGAAAGGTGATTGGCTGCCTTTCCTTGCTCACACTCTGGATGTCTCTTCTGGGTGTAGGTGACAGCTGTGTGTTAATGATATTCCTCACGTCCCTGTAAAATAAGCACATAGGAGTTAATTAGCGGGAAGAATTCTCAACGGGAAAAATGTCTTCAGACAGGCTGGGAGCCTAATCCTATTCACAGCACTGCAATATCTGCAAATAACACGTTACACTGAGAATGGGTAGAGGGAGGAGAGAGCAATCAAAGGACAAAGGAAGATTGTTGGTGGTGTGCAGGGTAAAGGTAACCACACACAAGCCGGCTTATCCTACAACACAGCAAGAAATGGCAATGGCAACATTTTCCTTAAAGTGGATCTATCAATAAAAGTCTACCTGCACAAAAATCAAAAAGGCATAATGTCAATGTTACCAAAAAATAAAAAATAAAATATGTCATGGATAAAAATCTTGACCCTGAAGTATCTTCATGTGACCTAAAGCCCAAGCAGAAATCACAAGGTCACAAGGTCTCTGGCTATCAGGAGCTTGTATAAGAAAACACCAGAGGGTGCAATCTAAGGCCCCTTTCACACTGGGGCGGGAGGTGCGGTGGTGGTATAGCGGCGCTATACCGTCAGAATTGCGGCGGGATCCGGCCGCTAGCGGTGCGGTTTTAAAACCCACTAGCGGCCGAAAAGGGGTTAATACCGCCCGCAATGCGCCTCTGCAGGTTATTTACGAAAGGCAAACTCACTTTGCACTACAAGTGCACTTGGAAGTGCAGTCGCTGTAGATCCGAGGGGGACATGCAAGGAAAATAAAAAACAGCATTTTAGTTTGCACATGATTAGATGATAAAATCAGCAGAGCTTCCCCTCATTTCAGATCTACCCTTCAGATCTACAGCGACTGCACTTCCAAGTGCAATTTCAGTGCAATTTCAAGTGCACTTTGCACTTGTAGTGCAACATGGATTTGCCTTTCGTAAATAACCCCCCTGTGTTCAGTGTGCAGAGTGGAAGCTGCTGGAGCAGCACCCAGAAGTTCATGGCTCTCATTATACTGTATGTATTGTGGACTATTGGATATAAAATATGAATACTTACTGTACATCGAGCCAAAATGGACTAAGTTAAAGCGGAACTTCAGTAATTTTTTCATCTTTCCATCTATTAAATCTACTGCCCTTGTTGTTTTTAACTTTGGATAGTAAAAAAAAAAATTCTGCCAGCAAATGGATTATGACATCATGCACAGCTCTCTCTCACTCTTTTGAGAGTTTTCCAGGAGGGGGTGTGAGTCATAAGAGGGCCAATAAGTGCTGCAGAACTGGAGGTGTGTGTCTGTGTAAATCCAGGAAGTGAACAGGCAGCAGCTTCAGCTGCCCACAGTTAAAATGGCTGCAGCCAGACTCAGTGGAGGGAGATTTCTGCAGGCAAGTACAGAATCACAGTATATATAAAACAGTATACAAAGTGGTTGGAGGGAAGTTTTAGAATGGCGAAGATGTTTTTATTACAAATTATGTGAGCAGACTGCAGTTCCTCTTTAAGGTTGTAGAAAAAGAAAAAAAAATGTAATGGAGTTCAGCGTTAGGTGTAACCAATCAGAATTGATAGATGCTGAACGGCTGCTCTGGATTAGAATATATTTTAGAATATATTTTTTAGAATATACTTTAAAATATATTTTTTCAGACATACAGTATGCTTATCATTTATAGTTTTTTGATAGTCCGAATGCCGCGTACACACGATCATTTTTCGGCATGAAAAAAAACTTTGTTTTTAAAAACGTCATTTAAAATGATCGTGTGTGGGCTGCACATCGTTTTTCAATTTCTGAAAAACGTAAAAAAAAAAAATTCGAACATGCTGCATTTTTTAACGTCGTTTTAAAAAATGTTGTTTTTCGGGTTGTAAAAAATGATCGTGTGTGGGCTAAAATGACGTTTTAAACCCGCGCATGCTCAGAAGCAAGTTATGAGATGGGAGCGCTCGTTCTGGTAAAACTACCGTTCATAATGGGAGTAAGCACATTCATCATGCTGTAACAGACAAAAAAGTGTGAATCGTCTTTTACTAACACGGAATCAGCTAAAGCAGCCCCAAGGCGAATAGAACTTCCCCTTTAGAGTGCCGTTGTACGTGTTGTACGTCACCGCGCTTTGTTCATCATTTTTTTAAAACGATGGCGTGTGGGCAACGTCGTTTTTAATGATGAAGTTGGAAAAAAGGAAAATTTATTATCATACTTACCGTAATTTTCCTTTCCTGATGGACTCCATGGCAGCCTACGTGTGGGTTAATCCCGCCTCCTCTCCAATGTGATAGGACCCCATACCCATAAAAGTTAACTCACCAATAGACTCAGTGTTCCGTAACTATCCCGACTCCATAATTTCAGGGTGGGAACTCCGTCTGCCATGGAGTCCATCAGGAAAGGAAAATTACGGTAAGTATGATAATAAATTTTCCTTTTTCCTGACTGACTCCATGGCAGCCTACGTGTGGGAAATAACTAGCCAACACACGGGTGGGTATGCTGAACAGAAATATATTTAATTTGTCCCGTCAGCCGACAAGACTGATAAACCAAAATTTACAGAAGACAGTGCTGCAGGTTCAACACAGTAATGGGACATAAAGGTGTTTATAGAAGACCAAGAGGCCGCTCTACAAATAACGTCTGGCGCCACATGACGGGCTGCTGCCCAGGAAGCTGCCATCCCTCTCGTGGAGTGAGCTGTTACCGCCTGCGGAGGAGCCAAGCCCTTTGCACAATAAGCCTGTTGTATCGTTTGGACGATCCAGGATGCGATTGTTCTTGAAGATGCCTTCTTCCCTTTGTTCTTGCCTGAATGCAGGATGAACAGGTGATCAGAACGTCTGAATGTAGATGTAACTTGAAGATATTCAGTGAGTATCTTGCCCATATCCAGAGGGTGAGTCTCATCAGAATCTGGGTTTTTAAAGGTAGGGAGAACTACTTCCTGATTCTCATGGAAAACCGACGAGACCTTCGGTTTGGAGCCCAACATAGGTATCAGAACCACTCTGTCTGGAAAAAAGGTGAGAAATGGCTCCTTGTGACCCAAAAAACCGATCTCGGACACTCTCTTGGCCGAGGTGATAGCTACCAAAAAGGCTACTTTGGCTGAAAAGTTCTTCAACGAGGACGGGGAAGGTCCCGACATACTAAGTCCATTCAAAAAGTCAAGTACTAACGGGAGATCCCATTTGGGGAATCTTGGCTTCCTCAGAGGTCTCAATCTTGAGGCTCCACGAAAAAACTGTTTGATTAGTGGATGAGTTGCCCAAGGGATTCCAGAAAAGGCTGAAAGTGCTGAGATTTGAACTCTTAGTGAGCTTACAGACAGGGGTAGGTCTAGCCCTGATTGAAGAAAGCTCAGGATGTTTTGGATTTCTGGGTTCTTGAAGGAACTGCCCGCGGTTACAGAAAATTCCACAAACTTAGACCATATTCTACCGTACACTTTATTTGTGCTTCCTTTCCTTGAGCTCATAAGGGTAGAGATCACCCGAGAGGCGCAGCCAAGGGATTCTAGCCTTTCCCTTTCAAGAACCAGACCGCTAGTTTCATTTGAGCCGGACAGGGATGGAGGAGTGTCCCCTGGGAGAGAAGGTCTGGTCTGCATGGTATTGGAATTGGGTCCTGAAGACTCAGCTGAACCAAAAGAGGGAACCAAGGCCTGTTCGGCCAGTATGGAGCCACCATTGTGATTTCCACTTCTTCCGCTAGAAGTCTCTTCAGGAATTTTAGAATTATTGGGATCGGGGGAAAGGCGTACGCCCTCTGAAACCACCACCGATCCGTTAGGGCATCTGTCCCGATTGCCTGGCTGTAGTAACCCCTTGTGTAGAAATTCTTCAATTTGGCATTGTTCGGGGAGGCAAAGAGATCCACTTGGGGATTGACTCCCAGGGATAATATCCAACGGAAAGACTGGTCGTGGAGAGACCATTCGTTGACGTCCACCTGAGTTCGTGACAGGAAATCCGCTTGGGAGTTCTGAATGCCTGGAATGAAAACAGCCGTCAGGTTGACCAGGTTCACTTGGGCCCATTTCATAATGGGCTCTACTTCCTGGAGAAGGGATGAGCTCCGAGTCCCGCCTTGTCTCTTGACATATGATACTGCTGTGGTGTTGTCCATCCTTAGAATTACTGACTTTCCCTTCAGCAGTTGTGAAAAGGACTGTAGGGCACACCAGGCCGCTCGAAGCTCCAGGGTGTTCGAGCCCGGATTGTGTAGGCGAGCGTCCCACCTGCCTTGCGCCATGCTTGTGCCGCATAAGGCCCCCCAACCAGAGCCACTGGCATCTGTCGTCACTGTGACCCACGAAACTGGAGCGATGGAGTGACAATTCAGCAGATTCTTCGGTTGAAGCCACCAGAAGAGGCTGCCTCTCATTGACGTTGAAATGTGGATCCGCTGACTCATGCTCCCTGATTTCCACTGCCTGAGAAAGCCGGATTGGAAGGGACGTAGCCTCCAAAGCGCCCATTTCACCATTGGTGTTGTGGATACCATTGTCCCAATGATCTTCAAGCATTGATGAGCTCTTAGGTGGCGAGTACTCAAGGCCCGGGAAATCCTCTCCTGAATTACCGGAATCTTCTCTGCTGGTAGAGAGATGGTCTTCCTTACTGTGTCGAATTGAGCACCTAGATAGGTTAGACACTGAGTTGGCTCTAGATGGCTTTTTGCCAGGTTCAGGAGCCACCCGAATTCGGACAAGGTCGAGATGACCTGATCCCTCTGTGCCAAGAGAAGGGTCTTGTCTTGGGACAGGACCAGGAGGTCGTCCAGATAATGATACAGACGAATCTTCTTCAGCCTGATGAGAGCTACCAGTGCCAAAAGAACTTTGGTGAAGACCCGTGGGGATGTTGTTAGGCCGAAGGGTAGGCACACGAACTGGAGGTGTTCCTGGTTGACATAGAACCTGAGGTACTTGTGCAGCTCTGCTGCTATTGGGACGTGGAAATAGGCATCCTTTAGGTCCACGGAAATCATCCAGTCGCCTGGCTGTATTGCTTGTTGGATGGTTGATAGAGTTTCCATTTTGAACTTCTTGTGTGTTATAAATTTGTTCAAATATGTCAAGTCTATGACTGGGCGCCAGGTACCGTTCTTCTTTTGTACTAAGAAGAGAGGGGAGTACACCCCAAGAAACTGTTCGTCTTTTGGGACGTGTACCACTGCTCCTTGAATCTTCAGGAGGTGAATGTAGTCTAGAAGGACCTGTTTCTGCTCCAGTGACCCTGGAAGAAGGGTGGAGATGAACTTTGGACAGGGAGGACTGGAAAAGGACCATGCGTGTCCTGAGGTCACGGTCTTGATGACCCAAAAGTCCTTGATTGAGGCCGCCCAGACGTGCCGATAAAGGAGTAGACGAGCTCCCACACGACCCGCTTGGGCGGGCGTTGTCTCAAAAAGATTTCCCCTTGTCGCGTCCAGTTGACGCCTGAGTAGTTGGAGTAGGTCTCCGGTAGGAGCCTCTACCTCTGCTCCAATTCCTTCTGTAGTTTCCACCAGGCCTGTAAGCGCGAGCTTCCCTAGCGCGGTCCGGGCTGTATCGCCGAAATTGAGGCATTTTTCTTCCCGTTTGGCGCTTGTCCTGAGGAAGGAAACCAGATTTGCCGCCCGTGACTTTGGAGATGGCATCATCTAGCTTGTTGCCAAACAGGGTTGATCCTTCAAAGGGAATCTTGCACCAGTTCTGCTTCGATGATGGGTCAGCAACCCAGGGGCGTAGCCAGAGGGCCCGTTTCGCGGTTACAGAAGAAAGCATAATCCTAGCTAACAGGCGGATTAAGTCAACGGAGGCTTCGCCCAGGAATGCGACCGCCAATTTTAGCTCTGCCGTGGCTGAGTTCTTGGCTAGTTCTTCAGAAACGCCTTTGAGGAAAGAATCAACGTTTTCCGTCCAGGCTTCCATGGCCTTTGATAATGCCGCTAAAGCTAGAGCGGGTTTGCACGCTGTGCCCGCAAGGCCATAAATTCTTCTGAGGTCCTGGTCCATTCTTCTGTCCAGGCCATCTTTGAAAGAGACGGAGTCAGCAATAGGTAAAGTGACATGTTTAGCCAGTCTCGTTACTGCCGCATCTACCAGAGGAACATTTTCCAAATGTTTGACCTCCTCCTGCTTGAAGGGATAGAGCCTTGAGGCTTTGTTAGCCATGGAAGATTTCTTGTCCACCTTGCTCCATTCCTCTTCAAAGATACCCTTCAGTTCAGACAGAAACGGGAACGTAGGGCGTTCTTTTCCCAAGCGCTTAAAATATTTTTTCTGCTTGGCTGGAGAAGCAGGTTGTTCCTCCCATAAGAGAGCCTCCTTAATCGCTTTGACGAGTGGCGTCACCTGCGCGAAGTCAAATTCTAAGCCTTCTTCATCACTCTCTAGGTCACCCTCAGGAAAAGCCGGAGTGGAGGCTTGAGGCCGGGAAGGACCTGGATCCTCTAGGATCTCCAAGTTTGGAGAAGCAGACCCGTCAGTGTTGGTCTGAATCTGCGTGTGGGGCATGTTCTCTCTTAGAGTTCGTTGAACCACACGTTCCACCAGAGACTCGATGCGATGACCTTCAGTCTCTTTTTCCCTAACCGCATGGGCGTAGCATCGGTCGCACAATGATTTGCCCTCAGGGACACGAGTGTCACATCCCCAGCAGGCTCTGCGATCAGAGCGACTATCATGGCGGTGGGAGCGGTGTCTTGAGGAGGAATGTGATCTTCTCCTCCGGTGGGAAGAAGTAGATGGAGATCTACGCTTGGACCTCGACTTTGAGGAAGAAGAAGTGCGTTGCGGACTGGCAAGGTCTTCCGGTTCTGGATTGGAAGGGCTAAATAAAAAACATTTAGGGAGGAAACTGTCAACACACATGAAAATGTGACTAGCAGCCCCAAACCCGAACCCTTTCCCGCACATACCTTGTGCGTGAGGGCTGGCCGCCTGTAGACGGTGACTGGTCCATAATTACTCTGGACCTGCGTACAGTGGATGACAATTCAGGACCAACAAGGAACCTATGGTGCCGAATAAAAAATATATTAAATAAAAGTGTGCTGTCCCCTTAAGAAGAAATTCTCTGCTCATTGCTGCTGCTTTTTTTTTTTTTTTTTTTTTTTTAAATAAATAAATAAATATATAGTCAACTAATTAAACGAAAATTCATTTAGACAAAACAATTAAGTTAACATAGTGATTTAAATAATTAAATAATTAAATACATGCAGATAAAACATAAGCCAAAATAGGAGCATGGTAAAATCAATAAAAGCCAGAAGCAACATTCACTGACCTGGCAACCAGAAGGGAAACACCCAGACACTCAGCTGCTCGCCTGAAGGGAAACCCAATGAACATAGGCGAGCAGCTGATTTTAAATCACCCGCCGGTGACGTCACGCGTCCTCCACGAACGCGCCTGCGCAGTGGAACGCGATCCCACGGCGCCTGCGCGGCCGCCGCGGGAATCGACGGACTGCGCATGCGCGACCAAGCCTCGCTCTGAGGATGGATACGGCGCATGCGCGGGGCACTCGATGGGGAATCAGGAAGTCACAGGCGTGCTGGAACGCAGAGGCGCTCCAGCCGCCATACACACACAAAACAAACAACACAGAGGCACGAATAAGCGACTGCCATGGAGGAAATATATAGAAAGGGACCTTGCCAGCCGATCCTAGAAGTCTTCAGCACACGCCACAGCCACAACCAAGTGTGCTGGGAAGCTCACCACCCGCCCATGGCTGGGATCCGAGCTGCACCGCTTAAAGTGTGCCCTTTTCCATTCCTTGAAGAAAAACAATTTTGATCCATGGAGGAGGAAAAAAAAGGAACACTGAGTCTATTGGTGAGTTAACTTTTATGGGTATGGGGTCCTATCACATTGGAGAGGAGGCGGGATTAACCCACACGTAGGCTGCGAGAGAGTGGGTAACCGCTCAAAGAGAACCAGGTAATCTGATTCCTGTGGTCCGAGCCAAGGGTGCAGGCAGTGCAATCAAAATGCAGGTTAGGATGAAGGAAAAAAGCTGGGACAGCCGCACTCCAAAAAAACTCCTCCTTTAATTAAAAATCACAAAATACATGCCACAGCAAAAAACAGCACAACAAAAGAAAAGCTGACGTTTCGCACTATGCCTTAGTGCTTCTTCATAGCGTAGGCTGCCATGGAGTCAGTCAGGAAAACTTCGTTTTTTTGACATGCTGAAAAACGACGAATGACGAAAAATGATCGTGTTTACGCGGCATTACATTTTTCGAGATTAGAGTGTTTTTTGAGAATAATGCCTAGTCTAAATAACACTGAATAATAAAAATAATAAATAAAGCTGAATATTATTATTAGTAATATAAATAATAATAAAAATAGTAAACAAATAAAGAAAGAAAACAAAAATATAATAATAATACTGATAAAAAAATAAAACTGAATAACGCTGAATAATAATAATAATAATCATCATCTTAATATATAATATGAATAAAATAATAATGATAAATAACACTGAATAACTCCATTGGTCTTGCTGTATCATTGTATCGTTCTGATCTCTTGGCATGGTAGCTAAGCGTGCAGCTCTGTATGAAAAGCTGAACACGTGGGGGGGGGGGGGGGTGAGCCGCTAAGCTTTTGCTTTCTCACGCTCGCCCCCACCATGGTTTTTGTGGGAGCACAAAGGACTGGTGAACTGTGTCTTACACACACAAAAGACCGGCGTATACAAAGCCATGGATTAAAGGGGGACACAAACTGCATTTACACTCTGCGTTCCCTTTATTCCCAATTAGTTTAACCCGACTGTTTCTACTTATTTTCCTATCCTCAAATCATATCTGCAGAAGCACCGTCTACAAATACGGTCACAATTTTCCCTTTGGCGGGCTGACTCAGTGTTTGAGATCTGTTCGTAGTCTTTTTGTGGTTGCATTTTTTTCGACTGATTGCTTCCTTTTTTCCCTCGGGTCTGTTGACGTTGTGTCATTGTTACTTAGAAGACACGCAAAAAAAAAAAAAAAAACATTCAGCCAGTGCCTCTGCACATACACCCTTTTGTGGCAGGTTGACATTCGTCTCCTTTAAGGAGAGGGCGGGACCTGTCATTGAACTGGGCTGATAAACAGTAGAAGTGGCAAGTGTATACTGAGAGATTAGAGTAAGAAGTGAGGACGCTGGAAAGAGGGAGAGACAGAGAAGTGCAGGTGCGAAGGGCATGTGAGTCTACTCAGCTTACAGTGCTGTAATAATTCTTTATTTATTATCTATATGCATTTTAGAGTTGATAGGGATATCTGCTTAGAGGGCTCTGGCAGACCTGCTTTTAACATTTGTAATACCCTCATAGTGTGACTTTAAATGATCAGTCTAAAAATTGCATGCCATAAATGTGTGACTTCAATGGGGCAGGGGTGGGCAATGCCATGCAGAATGCAGGAGCCAGTCAATATAGTTCTAGGACTAGCTGTTAAACAATTAATTGATAGGTAAATACCCTCGGCGGGTACCTATCAATCAGCAAATGTCGATTTGGTCAAAGAAGCTAGAACACAACCTGGAGCTATACCTGTGACATAAGGGCTGATAACAAAGGAATTTTTCTAAGAATATCGTTATTATCTATAGGTCAAAGTCACATGGGCAGCATTCTGTTTTATAGGTGCTATTTGCAGCCCTGCAAGAAACTGCTATATATATGTTCTTGGACATCATCACTATTTCATTAAAATCTACCCCCTTCATTCTAACCCAAGGGGCAATATTCGTTGTTGCCATTTGGAGTTTGGCAAGAAACAACTATACATATGTTGTTGGACACCATCACTATTTCATTAAAATCTACCCCCTTCATTCTAACCCAAGGGGCAATATTCTTTGTTGCCATTTGCAGTTTGGCAAGAAACAACTATACATATGTTGTTGGACACCATCACTATTTATTTAAAATCTACCCCTTTATTCTAACCCAAGGGGCAATATTCTTTGTTGCCATTTGCAGTTTGGCAAGAAACGGCTATATATATGTTCTTGGACATCATCACTATTTCATTAAAATCTACCCCCTTCATTCTAACCCAAGGGGCAATATTCTTTGTTGCCATTTGCAGTTTGGCAAGAAACAACTATACATATGTTGTTGGACACCATCACTATTTCTTTAAAATCTACCCCCTTTATTCTAACCCAAGGGGCAATATTCTTTGTTGCCATTTTCAGTTTTGCAAGAAACAATTATACAGTAAAATCTTGGATTACCAGCATAATTTGTTCCGGAAGCATGCTTGTAATCCAAAGCACTTGCATATCAAAGCAAATTTCCCCATAAGAAATAATGGAAACTCAAGCGATTCGTTCCACAACCATTTATTCATAGGTTTATAGTCCATATAATAAGATTATAGCAATGTGATAGGTTGTATAACCATAATATGTCCATCCACAAATAGAAGCCTCCACAAGGGGATTAGAAGGAAAACCCAGCAGGAGCTACAGAGTATCAAAGAGAAGAGAGGCGCCTCTAATGCCCTGTACACACGATTGGTTCATCCGATGAAAACGGTCTGATGGATTTTTTCATCAGATATCCGATGAAGCTGACTTTCATCAGTCGCGCCTACACACCATCAGTTAAAAAAACGATTGTGTCAGAACGTGGTGACGTAAAACACAACGACGTGCTGAGAAAAATGAAGTTCAATGCTTCCAAGCATGCGTCGACTTGATTCTGAGCATGCGTGGATTTTTAACCGATGGACGTGCCCACAGACGATCGTTTTTTTATATCGTTTTTTTAACCATCAGATAATTTTAAAACAAGTTCCTAGTTTTTTCAACGATGGATAAAAAAATGATGGGGCCCACACACGATCGGTTCGTCTGATGAAAACGGTCCATCAGACCGTTTTCATCAGACAAACCGATCGTGTTCTACGCGGCATAAGTGTAGCAATATGTTGCTAAATGTTGTTCCTTCATTAAATGTAACCATATTGCTACACTTAGAGGCTCCTCTCTTCTTTTTTATACTCAGTTATGACATGACGCTACATGACGCTTATATCAAGACATCACTTGTATATCAAGTCAAAATGTATTAAAAAATTTAGCTTGTCTTGCAAAACGCTTTTAAACCAAGTTACTCTCAAACCAAGGTTTTACTGTACATATGTTCTTGGACACCATCACTCTTTCTTCAGCATCTACTCCCTCATTCTACCCCAAAGGGCAATATTCTTTGTTGCCATTTGCAACTTTGCAAGAAATAGCTATATATATACATATGTTCCTGGGCATCATCGTTATTCCTCCAGCATCTACCCCCTAATTCTACCCCAACACTTACAACTTTCTGAAGGTTTTGCTTTTATCTCTCTGTGCATAAACCATTTCCAGGAAGATCATTCCCTAATCAGGTGACACATGTGACACTTCCAAATGAAAATATGAAACCTCTACAAATATTAACTTTCCTGCTCTCAGCTATAGGTTGCCAAGATCTGTTAAAGTAGCTTGCACGTCATAAGCATTCCATAAGATGATTGATTGTTATAGAAGCTAACCTTTCTTAAAGGGGTTATAAAGGTATGTTTTTTATTTTCTAAACAGGTTTCTTAAAGCTAGTGCATTGTTGGCTCACTTACCTTTTCCTTCCATTTCCCTTCTAAATGTTTTTTTTTCTTTGTCTGAATTTCTCATTTCCTGTTCCTCCTCAGTAAGCTTGCTCCCATCATCTGAGCCGTTCTGGCTGGGGGTTAGTCAGTGTGCTCGCCCCTGGGACTACATCCCTGCGGGAAAACGCTGTGAACGTTCAGTGTCTCCCCGCAGGGATGTAGTGCCATGGGAGGGGACGAGCACGCTGACTAACCACCAGCCAGAACAGCTCGGATGATGGGGGCAAGCTTACTGAGGAGGAACAGGAAGTGATGTTTAGAACAGGAAGTGAGATTTTGGGGATATTTTGTGTGAAGGCGACTGCAAACTGAATGGGGTAGTGGCGTTATTTTATACTGAGCTGCTGGTTGCCTGCCTTTGCCTGAACATTAGTCCACTAATTGCCCTCATGTGACCACTGCCAAGGCAAGTGGTCATGTAACCAGCACCACGAGAGCCAGGAGAAAGCCTGGAACGAATTTCAGGGTCTCTTTGAATATTTACAAATTTAAAGGATTAAGATAGGCTTTTAGTTCATTACAGAAGCCAGACAATGGGGGTTATTTACTAAAGGCAACTCCAGTTTGCGCTACAAGTGCAAACTACAAGTGCAAAGTGCACTTGAACTTGCACTGAAGGTGCAAGCAAAAATGCTGTTTTTTATTTTCCTTGCATGTCCCCCTCAGATCTACAGCGACTGCACTTCCAAGTGCACTTTCAGTGCAATTTCAAGTGCACTTTGCACTTGTAGTTTGCACTTGTAGTGCAAAGTGGATTTTCCTTTCGTAAATAACCCCCTATGTGTGATTTCATTAACCAGCTTATAAAAACTGAATACAACTAAAGAAACCAACTACAACAACGAACAGGAAGTGAGAAATTCAGACAAAGAAAAAAAACATTTAGAAGGGAAATCGAAGGAAAAGGTAAGTGAACCAACAATGCACTAGCTTAAAGGAACCTATTTCGAAAAACAAAAACAAAAAACGACCCTTTACAACCCCTTTAAATATCTTTGGATATCTTAGTATGGACCTATATTAAAATAACATATTCTCAGCCCACCATACTCCCTAATTTCGTAGATGCTAAAAGAAACCCCAAAACAGTTGTTCTGGGCTCCTTAAACATCTAGCCAGGTAGCCGGATGCCCAGGCATTGGCCAGGTGGTCTACACTGCAGGGGGTGGTCAAAATGTAGGCTTTGCTGCTGATTACATCAGCTGAGACCATCAGATGATCCAGAGAAGCGAGCTGAGACTATCAGAGGATCTGGCCAGGAGAACGGAGCCATTAGATGATCTGGCAAAGAGAGCCGAGAACATTGGATGATCTGGCCAGGAGATCTAAGAACGTTGTATGAACCAGCCAGCAGAGCTGAAGCTGATGGTTTATCCAGCCAGGAGATCTGTTGAACGATCCAACCAGGAGGATGTGCCCAGGTGCTCTGTATTTGGGTCATGTGGGACCTAAGACCATCAAATGATCCATCCAGGAGAGCTGAGACCATTGCATGATCCAGGAGAAGAACTGAGACTGTCCGATGATCTGGAAGAGCTGAGACCATCAGATTATCCTGGAGGAGAGCTGAGACTATTGGATGATACAGGAGGAGAGCTCAAACTTTCAGGCCTCATACACACGACCGAGTTTCTCGGCAGAATTCAGCCAGAATCTCGATCGGAGCTGAATTCTGCCGAGAAACCCGGCGTGTGTACACTTTCGGCCGAGGAAGCCTACGAGTTACTCGTCGAGCCAAATAGAGAACATGTTCTCTATTTCCTCGCTGTTCAATGAGGAAAGTTGGCTCGCCGAGATCCTCGGCGGCTTCACACAGAACTCGACGAGCAAAACGATGAGTTTTGCCCGTCGAGTTCCTCGGACGTGTGTACGAGGCCTCAGATGATCCCACCAGGAAAGCTGAGACCATCCGATGATCCAGCCAGGAGAGCTATCACTGTTTGATGAATGAGCTAGGAGGATGTTTACAGGTACTCAGGAGTGGGTCAATTGGATGATGCATCCAGTAGAACTGAGACCAATAGATAATCCATCCATATGAACAGGCATCATTCAAGGATAGTGGGTTACCTTTTGACATTAGAACTAAGTGGAATAATAACATCTCATGCTTTGTACAGTACACACAAGCGGAATTTCCGACGGAAAAAGTACGACAGAAGCTTTTCATCGGTAATTCCGTCCGTGTGTATGCCCAATCTGACTTTTTCAGTCGGAAATTCTGACGAAATTAGATAGAAAACATGTTCTCAATTTTTCCGATGCAAAAAATTTTGATTGGAATTTCCATTCGTCTGGATGCAATTCTGACGGACTAAAAACCACACATGCTCAGAATCAAGTTGACGCATGCTCGGAAGCATTGAACTTCATTTTTCTTGGCTCGTCGTAGTGTTGTACGTCACCACGTTCTTGACGGTCGGAATTTGGTGTGACCCTGGGCAAGACCGTAGGCAAGACAGCTTGAGCGGAATTCCGTCTGAATTTATTACAGCGGGAAAACCGGTCGTGTGTACAAAGCTTTACTCTTTCATACATCATGTTCAGTGGAGGGACTACTGTCAGAAGTATAATTGTATATGCAGCAATTTATTTGGACTTAGAATCCCGTATGAACCGATTTTTCATTCGCGTTGAGTAGAATTTGACTTTCAGATTGTGTTATACATAGAAAATGTAATTGCTTATAGAAACAACCTGTGAATCTTGAGATTTTGGGGATATTTTGTGTGAAGGCAACTGCAAACTGAATGGGGTAGTGGCGTTATTTTATACTGAGCTGCTGGTTGCCTGCCTTTGCCTGAATATTAGTCCACTAATTGCCCTCATGTGACCACTGCCAAGGCAAGTGGTCATGTAACCAGCACCACGAGAGCCAGGAGAAAGCCTTGAACGAATTTCAGGATCTCTGAATATTTACAAATTTAAAGGATTAAGATAGGTAAAAGGAGGCTTTTAGTTCATTACAGAAGCCAGACAATGGGGGTTATTTACTAAAGGCAACTCCAGTTTGCGCTACAAGTGCAAAGTGCACTTGAACTTGCACTGAAAGTACACTTGGAAGTGCAGTCACTGTAAATCTGAGGGGAAAGATCTGAAATAAGGGGCAGCTCTGCTGATTTTATTATCCAATCATGTGCAAGCAAAAATTCTGTTTTTTGTTTTCCTTGCATGTCCCCCTCAGATCTACAGCGACTGCACTTCCAAGTGCACTTTCAGTGCAATTTCAAGTGCACTTTGCACTTGTAGTTTGCACTTGTAGTGCAAAGTGGATTTTCCTTTTGTAAATAACCCCCAATGTGTGATTTCATTAACCAGCTTATACAAACGGAATAAAACTAAAGAAACCAACTACAACAGTTTAAATGACTCAAGTTTCAATATAAGCTACTATTATTATTATTAACCACTTCCAGACCTGCGCACGACGATGTACGTCCTATTTTTAAAGATTGATATCTCGGTAACGGCAGCAGCTGCTGTCACAACCGAGGTATCAATCTTTAGTGTGCGCGGTCTGGAATCCGATAATGGCGGTCTCCGCGGCGGATTCACCGTGAGATCGCCGTTATTGGTGGCGGGAGAGGGGCCCCCCCCTCCCGCCGCTCTCCCGCGCCCTCCGCCGCTTACCGGAGCCGTCGGTAGCGGCGGAGGCGATCGGGTGCTGTCGGCTGGTGAGCGGGGACGAGACTGAAGGAAAAATCTCCTTCGCCCGTCCCCATAGCTCGGCTGGGCGGAAGTGACGTCAAAACGTCAGTCCCGCCCAGCCTTTTAAAGAGACAAATTTTTTTTTTGGTCATTTGAAAAAATGACATTTTTTATTTTTTTTTATTTTTTGCATTTAAGCCCAAATATGAGATCTGAGGTCTTTTTGACCCCAGATCTCATATTTAAGAGGACCTGTCATGCTTTTTTCTATTACAAGGGATGTTTACATTCCTTGTAATAGGAATAAAAGTGATCAAATTATTATTATTTTTTTTCAGTGTAAAAAATAATAAAATAAATAAAAATAAATAAGAAAACAAAAAACATTTTTTTTTAAAGCGCCCCGTCCCGACGAGCTCGCGCGCAGAAGCGAACGCATACGCGAGTAGCGCCCGCATATGAAAACGGTGTTCAAATCACACAAGTGAGGTATCGCCGCGATCGTTAGAGCGAGAGCAATAATTATAGCCCTAGAGCCACTCTGTAGCTCAAAAAATGCAATCTCTAGAATTTTTTAAACATCGCCTATCGAGATTTTTAAGGGTAAAAGTTTGACGCCATGCCACGAGCGGGCGCAATTTTTAAGCGTGACATGTTGGGCATCATTTTACTCGGCGTAACATTATCTTTCACAATATATAAAACAATTGGGCCAAATTTATTGTTGTCTTATTTTTTAATTTAAAAAAGTTAATTTTTTCCAAAAAAAGTGCGCTTGTAAGACCGCTGCGCAAATACGGTGTGACAAAAAGTATTGGAATGACCACTATTTTATTCTCTAGGGTGTTAGAAAAAATATATATAATGTTTGGGGGTTTTAAGTAATTTTCGAGCAGAAAAAACTGTTTTAGTCTTGCAAACACCGAATCTGAAAAACACCTAAGGTCTGGAAGTGGTTAATAATCCCTTTGCTTGTTTTTGCTATCAAAAACTGGTTATAAGTAGATGACAGCCATTAAAATAGTCTAGTGCCAGCATTGGGCATTCTGTGTCATTTATTTGGGTTCAGTGACTATCTAGCCCTTGGAGTACCGGTATGTTCAACCCTAAGTGCCCGTTCACACTACCGCGACCTGGGATCCAACTTGTGTCGCCCCAAGTCGCGTGACATGAGAAATTACATTAAAGTGAATGAGAGCCGTCATAATGCACACTACAGAAGTCGCTCCGACTTCAGAAATGGTTCCTGTACTACTTCAAGGCAACTTCTAGGCGACTTTTACCCATAGATTTCAATGGAAGTCGCCTCCAAAGTCAGATCACTGTCTTAACTAAAGCAACTTTACAGGAAGAGAAAATAGTTTTCTCAGGCAAACCCCTCCCTCCCACAGAGCTGATTATTGTTTGATTGGCCACTGGCAAAGTTGCCTGTCCTGGAGGTGACTTGAAGTTGCCCCGAAGTTGCCTTGAAGTTGCCTCGAAGTTGCCTAGCAAAGTCGTGCCGACATTCATGTCGCTGTAGTGTGAACCGGCACTTACTCTGGACAGCCAGACCTGGGCCAGTCTTTTGTAAACATTCACGGCAAAGCGATGAATATGACACCAGCCTATAAAGTGAGATAAGATGGATTGTGTCAATATTATCCCTTGTAGTGACCTCACATGTGAGATTAAGCTACATTCTCCTTTAAACACATCTGACTATAATAAATAGGATTATTGTACCAAAGGTGTATCTCTAAGGCACATTTTTTTTTGAAGCAATGAATGTGCCTTTCATCAAACATTCACTGGTGATGAATCATTTACCGTTTTTAAAACAAATGCACCTGGAATATTCACCTGCAGAAAATGTCATTTTGGTGAACTCACACAGATGGCTTGTGGATTTAAACATTCTCTAGCGTAAAAATCTGGCATTTATCCAAGCCTGGGAGCCATAAGTGGAGCGTACAGACAGCCATAGAAGTGAATTGTTGCTACCAGCCCTATTTAGGCATACACCAATGCTTTTTGTTCCATAAGGCAGAGCCAATCTTCTGAGTATTTAAATATCTCATTAAAATGTAAATCCTGTCAAAACTTTTTTTTGAAATTGAAAAAGGAGAGAACTTCTATCTGTTTTTATTACTTTGGGTGACTCTATTGGGAATTCTCCCCACTTCCTGTCCTGCTGACACATTGGAAGTAAGGAAAAATCTCCAAGCAAAAAAACAACAAAAAAAACTTTTGAAGTAGGGGAACCCACATCACATTTTAATGCTATACATGTCTTCTTTTTATATTTTTTTATCATTTCCTCTCCAGATAATATCATTGTTCAAAGCGCTCCCCTCTCAATACAAAAGTAACAAAATATGGCTCCAGTTATACTTTTCAGATCCAAAGTCTAAAATAGATTTTATATCTGCTGGTACTCACTAGCTGTTTGCCAGATTTCCCCCACTTGACCTCACCAACAGTGGCATAACAATAGCCATGGCAGTCCACGTGGCTGCTATAGGACCTGGGGATAAAAGGGGGTCTCATTAGAGGGGTTATTGAGGCATGTGAGCATAGAAATTAAACATAGATTTAGGCTGGGTTCACATTTCTGTGCGCAGCGGCTCACAGCAGGGGGTCCGATGCCTCCCTGTTCTCCGTTTCAGGTCCGAATTTTTGGCTGAATTCGAACCTGAAATGGACCAGAAGACCACAGGACTCCCGTGCAATTTGCTCCGGAGTCGTCCCAGAGCTGTGTGAACCTACTCCATAGAGAGCCGGTCACAGTCTCCTGACAAATGTGAATTGGATGCGGACAAGTCCCCACATCCAATTCGCAATAGTGGGAACCCAGCCTTAAACATAGAACATCTGTGTACATGTAAACATAACACATATCCTTCACTGTATTAAAGTGATTGCAAAGTAAATATATATATATATATATATATATATATATATATATATATATATATATATATATATTTTTTTTATAAACATAATATACTTCTTTGCTCCGAACCTAATTTTTCGGAGCAAAATTTTTCTGGTCCCTGCCAACATCCCATGGCTCCTGCTCTCCAGCGAGTGCCCCATAGAAAGCCATCTTCTATGGGGGGCACTCATGTGGTCTTGATCCAGACAGCACTGCTCGGCCCCGGCCTTGTCACAGGATTTGACTCTCAGTCCATTGGCATCACCTCCATCTGTGGACTCCTCTACCCGGATCATCCATGCTGTACTTCTATCATTGATGCAATATTACCTCATTCCTTCTTTTATGCTGTTTTAAAAAGACCAGTCTACCTACTAGGCAAGTTTGCTGTGATCAGCTACACTTTTGGAAACAGCCTGGTTCAGCATTCATTGATAATGTTATTCTTTTGGTTCATTACCACATGGTATGAACACATCATCCAAAAATACAGCATATGAGTATACTAGAAGGTTCAGCTTAATACCACATTGGAACTATTCCCTGTTTTTATCCTTTTAAATAATGACGCCAGTTTGAAAATTACAATACCTCCTGAAGAAGCGATTCTCGCGAAACATGTAGAGCAAATATTTTTTACAGTCTAAAAACTATGCACGTTCTTATGTGACGTGTGTTGACTCTGTTGACCAGATCTTGGAGTGCCCCTAGTCGCTACTGTAGTCCATCTACAGTTTTTTATACATTATTTTGTGTTTTATTTTTTTTAACTATGTATTAAATTGTGAATAAAATTGTTTATTTTATAATTGGTGCCTATAAAGTCCATTTCTTCCTTGTCCAAAATATTCTCAGTTAACATGGCCACTGCCCATTTTAGGACTCACTGTCGTGGTTGGGGGTGTAGCATGGCAAATATTATACCACAGGTTACTATCAGTGGGAAGTACCGCAGCCAAACATGACCCATTCAAATGAATGGGGCAGTGCTACAACTGCTCTGCAATGTTGTGTAATGCAGGCGGTTGCGGTGCTGTGGGCCTTTAAGAGATCAAGCAAGAGTTAAAGTGGTTGTAAAGTCCCGAAATGTTTTATTTTTTTTGTCACCTGTAAGGCAAAGGGCATAAAGGCATAAAGCTCATTATGAAATACTTACCTAAGAACGAGGCGTCAGTCACTCACCTGGTCCACGCCGGCGTGTCTTCCGGGTATCGCGGCTCCATCGCTGTGAGTGGCTGGATCTGCGATGTCGTCACTCCCGCGCATGGGCGTGGGAGACTTCTTTCCGGCAAGGTCCAGCGTCTGCCGGGCCTTTACCCGAGAATCCCCTGTGTGCATGCGCCGCTGCAGTCAGCTGCTCGTTGCAAGGGGAATATCTCCTAAACCGTAAAGCTTTAGGAAATATTTTTTTTACCTACAGGTAAGCCTTAATATAGGCTTACCTTCAGGTAAAAGTGTAAAAATGGACTACACTTTAAAGCGAAGCTCTGCTGAAAAAAAAATATTAAAAGCCAGCAGCTACAAATACTGCAGCTGCTGACTTTTAATATTAGGACACTTACCTGTTCTGGAGTCCAGCGCCGTCTGCAGCAGAGGACGAGTGATCGCTCGTCACTCTGCTGCCCCCCCCGCCATCCTCGGTGAGGGAACCAGGAAGTGAAGCGCTGACTGGCTCCCGCTGTGCTCTGGGTGCTGAGTGTTCCCAGAACACAACGGGGGACAGGGGGACAGGAGGTGACGTCCTGCCCGCAGTCTGCCCACAGACTGTGGCCGGAAGTGGGTGCAAATACCTGTCTTTAGACAAGTATCTGCACCCCCCTCCCCCCTGAAAGGTGTCAAATGTGACACGGGAGGGTTCCGATCAGCGGGAGTTCGACTTTAGGGTGGAGCTCCGCTTTAAGGAGAGACCACTACTTCCACACAGATGGCAAGGATACAGCGTCCTGGCAAAGGACAGGCTTTTTTTTACTCGGGATGTAGCTGCTTTTTAAAGAAAATGAATTGCAAGGCTTTGCACATCTTTAATTTTGATGTATCTGAAGTGCATTTGGCCGTTTTAAACAAAAAGTTAAATTAGGTTTTAAAAACTGTCTTTGTAGAACTTAGCGTTGTGGTCTTGTGGGGGAGCTACTAACATCCTGTAAAGTCACCTTTCAGCCCCGGAAATCGGAACCACAAAGGATGCTGGAAGTGACCATGGAGGTTATTTACGAAAGGCAGATCCACTTTGCAGAACAAGTGCAAACTACAAGTGCAAAGTGCACTGAAAGTGCAGTCGCTGTAGATACGAGGGGGACAGTCAAGGAAAATATTAAACAGCTTGCACATGATTGGATGATAAAATCAGCAGAGCTTCCCCTCATTTCACATCTACCCCTCATATTTACAGCGAGTGCACTTCCAAGTTTTTAAGTGCACTTTGCACTTGTAGTTTGCAGTTGTAGTGCAAAGTGGATTTGCCTTTCGTAAATAACCCCCTGTGTCTCTTAGCAGTGCGCCATGAGTTGCTTTTCTTTCATAAATTGTTCCCTCTAACAACAATCCAGAAAAGGACGATGTAAGCAGATTCCCTGCAGTGCCAAAAAGTGTATTTCTACAACCAACTTTACTGCTTGTTCCCTAACAGCTCCCAGTAATAACAAAGATATAACTTCTTAGAGTATATTCCAAGCTGTGTCTACATAGAAATGCAAACCAATTCATCTCTTAAACCAGACAGACAGAATATTTTGTGGTCTATGCTGGTCATGTTATAACACCGTTATGAGTCAGCTGGAGATCCTTACGTATGTAACATTTGGAGGCACGGAATGTAGGAATTTTTTTCACACAAAATAATTCTTTTTACATGTATACTGTGCTATAGAAAAGGAATAATACATAATTAGAACGGGAAGCAAATTGAATTCCCCTGTAAAACCAGACCACAATATTGCATTATTCAAATGAAAAAAGACTAAGTAGAACACATTTTTCTGAACCATACAGAGATGTATTATGGCCTAGGCCGACAAGGCCCAGGCCTAGGGCGGCACTTTGCGGGGGGGCGGCGAAAAGGCGCCCCCCGCAAAGTGGCGCGGTCACCCGGGACATCTGCTGCCCGGGGTCCCGCAGCGTCATTCGACTACAGTGCAGCCGTCCCTCTCTCTCCACTGATTGCAATACACAGTCACTCTTCGGCTCCTCCCCCCTCTTGGCTCAATGTTCCTGTGTGTGCTCTGTCCCCCTGTGCTCATCCCACCCTGTCCCCCTGTCCTCATCCCACCCTGTCCCCCTGTCCTCATCCCACCCTGTCCCTCTGTCCTTATCCCATGAAAATGACAGGACGAGTCTTAAAAAGGAAGGGGTGCGTCATATATAAAGTAGGGGGTGCGCGAGTTTCACCAGGCCTAGGGCAGCACAAAACCTAAGTACACCCCTGGAACCATACCTGCAAAACGTAATATATAAATATATAATGGGGGGGGGGGGGGGGAAAGCTTATTGCATCAACAATTTCCATAAAGAAAAAAGTAAAAAAAAATCAAAGCGATGTTCTATCCTGTATTACAAGCGTTTCCAAAATATATTAGTGCAAACCATCTAAACAAGTTCAGAAAGTTGGGAGGTATTATATTATATTATAAACGTGGAGTCAATTGAAAACATTTTAATGCATTGCAAAAATTTATTACAAAAATGACCAAAATTATATTAGTTTGAGAAAGCTTATGGTATCAACAATTTCCATAAAGAAAAAAGAAAACAAAAAATAAAAAATCAAAGTGATGTTCAATCATGTATTCCAAAAATGACCAAAATTATATTTATGATTAAAATTATAATTATGCCACTCATCTAAACAAGCTCAGAAGGTTATGGTGTGTATTATAAACATGGAGTCAATTAAAAACATTTAAAAAAGACTCGGCCCCATATGAAGACAACATATCAATTCTAACCTTATATAAAAAAAAAACAATGAGCCCATGTAGAGTTGGGCCCATTGGTTTCTTTGATATACAGTAAGTGCAGAATCGGTATATTGCGGCTTGTCTTCATATGTGGCCGAGTCTATTTTAAATGTTTTAAGTCAGTGGTCATCAACCCTGTCCTCAGGGCCCACTAACAGGCCAGATTTTATGTATTACCTGGCTTGGGGAGATGCAGACTAGAATACTGCAATCACTCAGCAGCAAATGATATCACCTGTCATGTATTTCAGTTATATTACGAACCTGGCCTGTTAGTAGGTCCTGAAGATCATCTGTACTGCAGCTGCACCCGCCACTATTCTCGGTTAGGGAATCGAGAAGTGAAGCGTTGCGGCTTCACTGCCCGGTTCCCTACTGCGCATGCGCGAGTAGCACGACGCGCCGTCGCTCGTCCCCGCTCTGTCCTGGGAACAGTGGGCCAAATTCTCAAAAAACCTGCCTAACTTAACTTTCAGCAGTTAAGTTACACTGACTTAAAATCTCTACCTAAGTGCCCGATCTTCAAAGCACTTACCTAGAAATTTCAGGCCGTGTAACTTAAGTGCCGCCGTCGCAAGGCGGTCCTCCTCTCCGGGGGGCGTTTAAAATTTAAATGAGGCGCGCTCCCGCGCCGGCCGTACTGCGCATGCGTGTGACGTAATTTTCCCGACGTGCAGCGCGCAAACGTAATTGACGCCGGGCGGCTTTGAGAATTGCGACGGGACACTAAAGTTGCGACGGGTGAAAAAAAATATACGCGCCGGGAAAACAAATAATTATAAAAAAAAATGACAGCGTCGCTCAGCATGCATTCCTGAGAGGGAGACCCCCTACGTCGAAAAATCGACGTAGGGGGTCCCCCTACAATCCATACCAGACCCGTATCCAAAGCACGCTACCCGGCCGGTCAGGAAGGGAGTGGGGATGAGCGAGCGCCCCCCCCTCCTGAGCCGTGCCAGGCCGCATGCCCTCAACATGGGGGGGTTGGGTGCTCTGGGGCAGGGGGGCGCACTGCGGGCCCCCCCACCCCAGAGCACCCTGTCCCCATGTTGATGAGGACAGGACCTCTTCCCGACAACTCTTGCCGTTGGTTGTCGGGGTCTGTGGGCGGGGGCTTATAGGAATCTGGGAGTCCCCTCAAATAAGGGGGCCCCCAGATACCGGCCCCCCACCCTAAGTGAATGGATATGGGGTACATCTTCTTTATTAGCTCTATTACCAGGGGGGGCTTCTTCTTCCACTCTCCGGGGGTGGGGGGGCCCGCAGTGCGCCCCCCTGCCCCAGAGCACCCAACCCCCCCATGTTGAGGGCATGCGGCCTGGCACGGCTCAGGAGGGGGGGGGGCGCTCGCTCATCCCCACTCCCTTCCTGACCGGCCGGGTAGCGTGCTTTGGATACGGGTCTGGTATGGATTGTAGGGGGACCCCCTACGTCGATTTTTCGGCGTAGGGGGGGTCTCCTTACAACCCATACCAGACCTAAGGGCCTGGTATGCTCCTGGGGGGGGAACCTATGCCGGTTTTGAATTTAAAAATTGCCGTGGAGTTCTCCCTCAGGAATGCATACCAAATGCCGTCGCTTGAATGGGCCTTTACAAGGAGTGACTAACTTTACACATTGTAAAACCAGCCCTAGTTTTGCGCAAGCAAATTCGGAACTTACGCAGAAATCACAATGATGAAATGCTTTGAGAATCTGCTTAAGTCCTCATTTGCATACTCAAAGCTGCATTTCAATGAGAAATGCCCCCAGTGGCGGATGCGGTACTGCATCCTAAGATCTGACCGTGTAAGTGTCTTACACATGTCAGATTTTCTGCCTAACTTTGGAAAAAGCCTTTTGAGAATCGTTTCCAAAGTTAGGCACAGACTGAACAGCAGTTAAGTCTGCGTATCTCTTTTGGGAATCAGGCCCCGTGTATTTCCCAGGAGACAGCAAGGGGGGGGGGGGGGGGTTGTGTGCAGGTAGGGGCGTGTCTGCCGCACAAGTTCTTCCCGGAAGTGGGTGCAAATACCTGCATGGGGGGGGGGGGGTTCTGAAAAGTAGAAGCTTCATTTTTGGGTGAAGCTCCGTTTTAAGAAGGAAAGGAGTCCATCTGGTGTTGGAGCGCATAATGACCCTTGTTGTGAGGGCCAATACAGAGAGGTAAGAGTTTGCCCATAAAGGATTCACCACGATGAAGGTGTTTTCAACTTGCATGTTCTGTTAGCACTGAGGCCTTGTACTCACGGCAGGACATGTCCGATGAAAACGGTCTGCAGACCGTTTCCATCGGACATGTCTGGCCGGGGACTGCCCGGGGACTTCTGTTCGATGGCTATACACACCATCGAACAGAAGTCCGCGTGTAAACAATACGCGGGGCGTGTCCGCGGTGTCGCCGCGTCGATGACGCGGTGTCGCCGCGACAATGACGCGGTGACGTGGGCGGCCCGCCTTTAAAATGCTTCCACGCATGCGTCAAAGTCATTCGACGCATGCGAGGGATGGCGGGCGGCAGGACATGTACGGTAGGTCTGTACAGACGACCGTACATGTCCGGGTGGACAGGTTTCCAGCGGACTGTTTTAAAGCAATGCCAGGAAACAGTTGTCCGCTGGAAACCTGTCCGATCCGCCCGAAAATGGTCCGCTCGGGCCAACACACGGCCAAACATGTCTGCTGAAACTGGTCTGCGGACCAGTTTCAGCAGACATGTTTGGTCGTGAGTACGGGGCCTGAGAGTGATATATATCATAGGTTGTATGGGACTACTACATTCACTTTATATGAACTTTTATATGGACTTTTGCGGTTTTACTGTTTATGATCGGATTGTATTTTTTCAGATTAATTAATGATTGTTGAAAACACATAGAACACCAGATTACATACATTGGTTATTATTCGCAGATACATTATTAAATTGCTTTTATATACATACATTTTTTCACCTCATGCTTGCAGCTATAATTATTCACACACTTGTGCACAGATAATCACGTACAAACTTTTTTTTTGCTTAATTTTGCAGGGAAATTGCACAACAGTCATATCATTTTAGATGGACTTAAAAGGATAAGCTCGCCTTTTACTAAAAATAATAAATGGACATATTTTTTTTTTTTTTACAGGAGCCTGCAAAGCATTGCACCCATGGTCAGCAGATCGTGGGTGCAAATTCAGACTCCTGCCCAGTCTCCCTTCAACTTTCAGTCTGTACCTCTATAGGGACTGTCGGCTTGCAAGCTGGAGGGACTGTGAATGGACTATGAGTGTGTTAATCAGTATGCTTGCTGCCCATTTAAACTACAAGTCTGTTTGTTGTGGTGGCAGCTTTCTCATTTACAGATTCCTGTGAATTAGTGATGCGGCTGTGTGGGAAGAGTTCTGCACAGCTGTGCTGTTTTCAAAATGTGACAGCAATGTGCGGAAAGAATCCCCTGCCCACTCTCATGGGGGGTGTCTGGGGGTGCACAAGGTTGCTGAATATGTTACACCCTGAATACAGCTGTAACTTGTAACATGTTCAGAAGGTTAACTTGGCCTTTAAAGTGATACTAAAGTCTTTTTTTTTTTTTTTTTTTTAATAACTAACATGTTATACTTACCTGTCCTGTGCAGTGGATTTGCACAGAGCAACCTGGATCCTCCTCTTCTCTGGTCCCTCTTTGGTGCTCATGGCCCCTTCCTCCTTGGCTGACTGACAGCAGCTGAAGCCAATGGCGCTGCGCTGCTGTCTCAGCCAATGAGGAGGGGAGTCCCGGGCAGCCAAGACACTCCTACAACATTGCTGGATCTAGATGGGCTCTGGTAAGTAATAGGGGGGCTGCTGCACACAGAAGGCTTTTTATCTTAATTCATAAAACCTTTAAGTATATTAATTTTAAGTATAAATTAAAGCCCACCTTCCCATTGTAAGCAGTGTTATAGTTTGCCCCAAACCCTGTAACTGTCACATTCATTGGACAACTGCATGTAAATATGGAATAAAATATAAACTGGATTGATGGACTAGTGTCTTTATTCAACCTTGCCAACTATGAAAATATAACATTTTACAGAAACTACGGGCCAGATTCTCAAAGGCATTACGACGGCGCAACACCATTTGCGCCGTCGTAAGTCCTAATCTGGCCCCGGGTATCTATGCGACTGATTCTTAGAATCAGTTACGCATAGATACCCATTAGATCTGACAGGCGTAAGGCTCTTACGCTGTCAGATCTTAAATGCATTTTTTTTTCCCGCCGCTAGGTGTCGCCGACGTTGTTTTCTCCGTCGCTTATGTAAATTAGCAAATTACGACGATTCCCAAACGTACGCGCGCTCGACGCAGAGAATTTACGTCATTTCCGTAGCCTTTGCGACGTGTAAAGTTGCCCCTGGGTTTATGGAGGCGCAGCCAATGTTAAGTATGGCCGTCGTTCCCGCGTTGAAATCTAAAAAATCTAAGTCGTTTGCGTAAGACGTCCGTGAATGGCGCTGGACGCCATTTACGTTAACGTCTAAGCAAATGACGTCGGTGCGACGTCATTTAGCGCAATGCACGTCGGGTAATTTACCCGACGGAGCATGCGCATTTGAATTGGGCAGGCTTGCGCCGAGCGCTTTTACGATACACCGCCGCAAGTTTACAGGTAAGTGTTCTGAGAATCAGGCACAAACGCTGTAAACCTGCGGCGGTGTAACGTATATCACATATGTTACGCTGCCCAGGAGCAACGTAATTGTATGTGAATCTTTGCAGTTATGGTCCTTTGAAATAATATAATTTTATATATAGAAGTGCAGCCCTATTTATTTCTCTCTGCATCCTTTTTTACAATTTCAACCAACTGTATTATAAAATAAAATAAATTCTGTGTTGATTAGATTTGCATTTCCTTTTTATAGCTTTTATACTATTTTTAAAATTCCCTATTTAAAAAAAGGGAATACAATAGCCTTAATGAAATGTGCAGTCATATATTATTGGCGGTGTTGTGGTGAGGGAAGAGGTGAAAATGTAATTTACATAGTGAGTCTCAGAGGATCTATTAATGGCTTAATGACTGATGTTGGCTTCACAAAGGAAGCATAGTGGTTAGATTATGCAATATTAATTGCAATATTGATTTGGCACTGGTCTGCGCGATTGTGACAATTGTGAATTCTTTACGTACTGTGTTTTTGTTATGTGTATTTATTATGTGTATACACTATGAATAAAGGGTACTTTGTACTGAGAATGGAATTGCCCCATAGCGGGATTTAGTTGAAGCCATTCCACTACTTGTTGGGAACTAACACAATCTAAAGGTATAAGCACCACAGTACAGTCCAAGTACAACACAGTAACAGTATAGAATTTATAAAAAGTGGGAGAACCGCCATGATTACTGATACATTGACTTTCTCATGTAACAACTAAAGATCTGTATAGTGATGAGTCAATGGAACTATTGGTCCAAATGCCTTTTAATCAGTAGTAACAATGACTTATCTGATTTACTGATGAAGAGAATAAGGCCGCGTACACACGGTCGTTCCAAACCGATGAGAATGGTCCGACGGGCCATTTCCATCGGTTCACCGCTGAAGTGGCCTGATGGTCTGATGTGCGTACACACCATCGTTCCAAAAACCGATCGGGTCAGAACGCGGTGACGTACAACACGTACGACAGGACTATAAAGGGGAAGTTCCTTTCAAATGGCGCTACCCTTTGGGCTGCTTTTGGGCTGCATACTTGATTCTGAGAAATGCACGTTTTTTTCCCCTCAGAAAAGCATACACACGACCATTTTTCGTGACGAGAAAAAGACTGACGTGAATTGCAACGAGAAAAAAGAGAGCTGGTTTCAATTTTTTTGCGGGCAGTTTTTTCGTTGAGAAAACTGCTAGGGAGCATACACATGACCGGTTTTCTCGACCAATATAAAAAATGGCAGTTTTCTCATCGTGAAAAATCATCGGTCCTGTGTACAAGGCATGAGAGTTCCCTTATAGAACTGTCAATCTTTCTGATGCTTTGGGGCTTCTATTATGCCACACTAACCTACAGAAAACACCTAGGGATTTTTGGGGATTTATATCGTCCCCTGGGGTACCAGCTTCTTCTTGTCCCCTACAACCCCCCTTGCAGATAATGATGATATTGCATGCATGCATGTCTACTGACACAAGATGATAATTCATGATTCTTATTTGATTTGATGCTGCACGTGTGAGGCCGCGTACACACGATCGGTTAAACCAATGAGAACGGTCTTATGGACCGTTTTCATCGGTCCAAACCGATCATGTGTGGGCGCCATCGGTTATTTATCCATCGGTTAAAAAAAAAAAACTTGTTTTAAATTTAATGGATTCCTAACCGATAGAAAAAAAACGATCATTAGTAAGCACAACCATTGGTTAAAAATCCAAGCATGCTCAGAATCAAGTCAACGCATGCTTGGAAGCATTGAACTTCGTTTTTTTTCAGCACGTCGTGTGTTTTACGTGACCGCGTTCTGACACAATCGTTTTTTTAACCGATGGTGTGTAGGCGCGACCGGCCATCAGTCAGCTTCATCGGTTAACCGATGAAAACGGTCCATCAGACCGTTCTCATCGGATGGACCGATCGTGTGTACAGGGCTTAAGTGTGCAAGACTGATATGTATTTACATACGCATAGTACTTATTTGTGTATTATAACAACATCATATTAAATTGTAAACCCTTACGACCAGGGCCCTCAGGTTTTTTTGTATTGTGACTGTGCAGTCTTCCTTAAGATCTCCAAACTATGGCCCTCCATACGTCCTATGAGGCCTTGTAAAACTCTGACATTCACAGACATGACTAGGCATGATGGGAATTGTAGTTCCTGAACAACTTTGGAGCCGTAGTTTGGAGACCCCTGCTTTAGAGTATAAAGTTATGTGCAAACTGTTGGCGCTATATAAATACTGACTAATAATAATAATAATAATAATAATAATAATCTATATTTATGGTAGATACTCACCTCCTTTGTTCTCCCAATGAAGTAAACTGTTGGTCTGAGAAATGTGTACAATAGACAGCATATTGTTTTTCCATCATTTGTTATCACTGCACATTATGTCAACAATGTAACATGTTAAGCATATCATTTTAAACATGAAGGCACAATAAATGCAATTTTTAAAGCACATTATCTGAATGTCTGTTTTATTTTTATTTTTTATATGGAATCGTAATAAAATTGAAATTGGGTTTTAACAGTGACTATGCTCTAATGATCTTATTGGTACCTGTAAAGTACCTTATGTGTTTAATCCTCTTTGTTGCAATTATCAGGGATGTTGGTACCCTTTTGACCATATTTGGATAATTACATCCATACTTTTTCATTGTGTAAATGTTTTGACATCAATTAAATTAGATGTAAGCCCTAAACTGCAAAGTAGTAGTTTTCACCTTTTATTTATACTTTGTTATATCTTATGGGGTTATTTACAAAGGCAAATCCACTTTGCACTACAAGTGCCAACTACAAGTGCAAACTTCACTTGAAATTGCACTAAAAAAAATGCTGTTTTTTATTTTCCTTGCATGTCCCCCTAGGATCTACAGCGACTGCACTTCCAAGTGCACTTTCAGTGCAATTTCAAATGCACTTTGCACTTGCAGTGCAAAGTGGATTTGCCTTTCGTAAATAACCCCCTTAGTGTTGCAGATCTCTTGCAGCCTTTTTTTTCAAAACGTCCTTTCTATCTCATTGCAGTGATGGTCGCATTGGCATTTCTCAGGGGAGGGGGGTTAATTGTAGTAACAACAGTGGACCATGACTTTTTGACAAGGTGACAACGCAGGAACAAGGTTGGGAGACAGGAACAGAGCGTTGTCGCCCAATAACAAGAAGTGCCTGAATACTCACCAAAATTGTGGGCTCACCAGGTATTATTTAATGGAGGTTGCAGATTAATAAAAATTAAAAATGGAAAAACTTTTGAAATTGCATTTACACGTTAAAGCTTATATGAGGTTTTAGAGATTTGATTTACATACACTTTAAGGTACAAAACCAGCCAAAACTTTTTCTTTTAGTTTTGGACTCTTTATTTGTGTGCCCCCATTTGGAATATTTACCCCCATACCCTTTTGAAGTGTTCATGAACTGAAGAGAAATCAGCCCAACTTATCCAAAAATGTATTGTAAGAGGCTTGTTCATGTTGAAATCAGTTTGCATTTTGCTGCTATTCCTCCAAATGAAAACGCTAAACGCAACAAAAAACATGGGGAACACATGGAAATTGGGTGTTTAAACCAGCCCTTAAACATATTTAAAATGTTGGATTAGATATAAATGAAAGGAAAACATTGATGTAGCTAGGGCAGTGCACATAGTTAAAGAGCACTGGCGCTTTGTTCATGTAGAGCATTCAAACCAAAGCCATTAGAATCAACTTTGAGATCATTTACATTTTTTGGCATAATGGGTAACCATATGTGTTTTTACAAACCATGGCCCAGATTCAAGTAGCAATTGCGCCTGTGTAACCATAGGTTACACAGCGCAATTGCTTACTTGCTCCGGCGTTACGAATGCTCCTGATTCAGGAACATCGTAACGCCGACTGCAGCCTAAAATCTGCGTGGCATAAGGCTCTTATGCCACGCATATTTTAGGCTGCATTCTTGCGATGCCCGCTAGGGGGCGCTCCCATTGTGCTCAGTGTATAGTATGCAAATTGCATACTAACACCGATTCACAATGTTGCGCGAGCCCTGCGTACGCAAGTTACGTCGTTTCCATACGGCGTGTTTAGCGTAAGGCTGCCCCTTCTAATAGTAGGGGCAGCCAATGCTAAAAGATACCTGTTGTTCCCGCGTCGCGATATTTGAATGTTACGTCGTTTGCGTAAGTGATTCGTGAATGGCGCTGGACGCCATTCACGTTCACTCTGAAGCAAATGACGTCCTTGCGACGTCATTTGCCGCAATGCACGTCGGGAAAGTTTCCCGACGGAGCATGCGCTCTACGCGGGAGCACGCCTAATTTAAATGATTCCCACCCCCTACGGGATCATTTAAATTGCGTGCTCTAGCGCCTGGCAATTTTGCCGGCGCGCCCTCGCAATTTACGGAGCTACTGCTCCGTGAATCGAGGGCAGCGGAGCAAATTTGCGGGGGCGCAGGGCAAAATCGTTGCCCTGCGCCTCCGCAAAAAAAGCACAATTCTCTTTGAATCCGGGCCCATGTTCTTGGCCTTTATGTAGAGCCCTTGCTCCTTGAATATATATCTGTGCCTACCTAAATAAATATATACTCTTTTGCCTTGCAGGCCATCTCAATGTAGCGTCCATGAGCTCCTCCCACCCCATGCTCCTCCCCCTTCTGCTCCTATGGTGCCTGGCACTACCAGGGGGCCACACCTTCTTCCCCAACTTCTGGTCTAAGTTTCTATCCTTTACCTGGGGCTCCTACACCCATCAGGACCTAACGGAAGAGGCCGTACTGAATGTCACCTTGCAAATCTTATTGGACAACAAGCATCCCACCCGACCTCCACTGCGGTGGGAGGATTTTGAGGTATGTGTGTAAAGTGCATAAAGAAAAGAACAATTTAGAATAATTTGTCCTTTCGTTTGAATTTATATCAATCATACAGTAAATGACTATGATGTTAAAAAATGTCTCCTTTGGGGTGTATTACTTTCTATTAGAAGACACCTTTTGCTGGAATGCTTGCTGAACTGAAAGGTTACTAAACTTAAATTATTCGTCAAAAGATGGCACTACAAGGTACCTGCGGTCATTTTGTATATGCTTTGGAAGTTCCCTAACCCGATCATATTGCTTGGCCCTTAGTTTCTCTGGCTCTAACCCCTCTCTGCCATCCTACTGTCCAAAAAGGAAGACCCTAGATACCAGCACAAGGATATTTACTGAGCAGTGGGGCTGCAGCATGGGGGAAGAAGTTCAAAATATGGTAAAGACTGATGTAAGGAGTTTGGTTTGTAGGACATCTGGTCTTCACAGAAAAACTGTCTAGGAACTCCAGGCTTCGTGTGTTTCCTACTTTTAGGACATAATGTTAGCCCAGGAACTTTTGTATAAGACAGGTTTCCCTGTGTTTCTATGAGGTGTTTTTAATAACAGAAGCCATGGACACCTGGTACTTATACCACATCAGGACTCCTCCTAATGCTTCCTCCCTGGGGCCCAACCATAAATGTAAACTCAAGCCAGCAGAATGGTTTTATATTGTACTGTAGTTGTGCCCTCATTGCCCATGTCCCTGCTGCAGCCTGAGATTGCGTAGACCAGTCGTTGCCAAATCTACTGAGCATGCTCCAGTTTCAGTTCCTTCCTAAGCTGTTAATTTCCTCCTTTAACATGACTGAGTCACACATCTGGGTGCATACATTCTGGATAAAAGACAGCCCACTCCCTCCCTCCCTCCTCCTCCATGTCCATTATAAAGCTAAACACAATAGTGGCGGGATATTACTTGTTGGTTGATGGAGGCTTAACCTCCCTGTAATTCTAAGCACATGCAAACAATAGACACATGCTGAAGGGGCTTGAAACAGTCTGTGATTGGTAAAACCTTCCCCTAGAAAGCCCACACCAAGTTTATGCACAAATAATAAAGATTTGAGTTCAAATACAGTATGGGCTAGATTCAGAAAGACATACGCCGTCGTAAGTCCGAATCCGCGCCGTTGTATCTTTAAGCGTATGCTCAAATTGAGATACGCTTAAATGTTGCTAAGATACGACCGGCGTAAGTCTCCTACACCGTTGTATCTTAGTTGCATATTTACGCTGGCCGCTAGGGGCGTGTACGTCGATTTACGCCGAGAATATGTAAATGACGTAGATACGCCTATTCACGAACCTACGCTCGCCCGTCGCATGTAAGATACGCCGTTTACGTAAGGCGTTTTCAGGCGTAAAGATAAACCACCAAAAAGATGGCGCAGCCAATGTTAAGTATGGACGCGGATCAGCGTTGAATATTCCACGTTTTACGTCGTTTGCGTAATTCGTCCGTGAATGGGTCTGGGCGTAAGTTACGTTCACGTCGAAAGCATTGAGTATTTGCGACGTAAGTTTGAGCATGCGCACTGGGATACGTCCAAGGACGGCGCATGCGCCGTTCGTTAGGCGCGTCATTTGAGTGAGGTCACAATTCATTAGCATACAACACGCCCACTACAGCCTACTTTGAATTACGCGCGCTTACGTCGGCATATTTACGCTACGCCGCAAGTTCTTTGTGAATACTGTACTTGCCTCTCTAACTTACGGCGTAGCGTATATGAGATGTGCTAAGCCGACCTAAAGAAGCGCCGCCGTACGTGAATCTACCCCTATATGTTTGTATAACAATTTAAAACATTTGTTTAATATTAATTACGTATTTTTCCTTTGCATTTCGAAGGCTGTTCGAAAGCATGTGAGCATGTGACCAGCAGTAGAGAACTAGAAGCTCCTCCTGCCTATCTACTAAGGCCAATGTGTTCCCTGGTTCTCAGCTCTGCCCTCTGTAGTTCATCACACAACACAGAATTATGGGGTACAGTTATTGTTCCACACAGCAGAAATGTAACAAAAAATGTGTTGAAATTTAATAAAAAGTCCATAAAATAAATAACATTTTTGCTGGATAGAGACCACTTCAACTGGGTAGATAAATCTACAAAAAAATATGCTTTTGTCACCCAAAAACAACTAATAAAGAGTCCAGCTGACCACCGAGCCAGACAGCTTGCAGAGTTTGACAGGTGGTACCGCCTGTCAAATGTGCCCATTAAGGTCAAAGGGTGCGCACCTCGACTGAGAGCCAAATGCTTGTCTCATGGTTGTGGTGCAGTATTTTAACACAAAATCCCCCTTGGGATAAAAAAAAAAAAAAACAGATATTGAGGAGGTGCCAGGGTTGCCTCATGAAAGCCTGGCAGCTGCTGCTCTACCACCCGCAAACATTTTTTACACTGCAGATGACTTTTCAGAAGGTGATAGATACTGTCTTATAGAGTCCCTAAGAAGACTTTTAATACTTAACCTGTTGCACCACCTGCACCACCATGCTTGCTGTTTTGAGGAGCTACAGCTATCAAAGTATCTTCTAACACACTTCAAAATGTGATGGATGCCTGGTCCCACGCTACGTTTTGTGGCCCTATCAGCCAGGCTCTACGTCCTTGCCATTCTAGCCAAAACTTTTTTTTTTTAACTATAATATAGTGTAGTAAAAAGCTACTACCTTTGTTTTCTTGCCACATGTGTCCTTGTTGAGAATATTTTCTGCTACTACCCATCCTGGTGACGGCACAGCAATAGAAACCTGACAGAGGCTCAAACACTTACCTTTACGACAAAAAATAAAAAGGTTGGGCTCATTATTCCTCTTTAACTCAACTCCTGGAGTTATGTCACTTCATTCTATGCCTAGAAAGGTTGAGATAATGATTGAACAGCACATTTTGTCCCTATTAAAGCTATAGGGTTTTAAGTGAGGAATGTGGTATCTGGAATCTGTGCTCTCCCCTGTGGTAGAATGTAGTAATATGTGAATTTCTACTTTGTTGTCTTCCCGTCTGATCTCTATAGAGTAAACCCACATGTTACATAACGCTGTCACTGTCGTTGTGTAGACTTCCTGTCATCGACACGGTTTCATGTGGTCCATGAGGTTTTGAGACCTTATGACTGCATATCACGTATATGTCTTACATTGTGTGAAACAGAAAAAGGAACTGCAGTTTTTAAAATTGTATTTTATTTAAAAGAATACAGTGTATATTGGGAAAGGGAAGGGTGAAAAGGTGAAGGGTAAACTGCATGGGAATCAGATCTAGGGGAGACAATTGAGGAGGAGGTGTGGACAACATGGTCGACCATTGTGCACAAGGGCCTACTAAACACTTCCCTGGTGGAGGCCAATTATAAAGTGCTGTTGCACTGGAATCTGGTCCCAACAAGTCTGGCGAAAATATATCCTGGTACCTCGTCCCCTATGTTTTCGGGGATGTGGACAAGAAGGTGATATGTTTCATGTCCTGTGGTCTTGTCCGAAGGCCTGACACTTCTGGATCAGGATATTTAATTTGGTCCACTCAGTGATGGGACAGAACATCCCTAGAGGCGCCAAAACAACGCTGTTTGCTGACCTGTCGGACGAGATCCCCAGACATATTTGAACACTTATATTTTTCATATTTCTAGCAGCTAAAAGAACCAGAGCGCGAGCGTGGAAATCATCCGTCATTGATGTCACATTGGTGAAACATAAAATATCCTGGATTATGATCAATAAAAAATTAACCAGCATTCGCAGAGATAAACAAGCTAGGTTTGAGAGAGTGTGAAACCCCTGGATTGCAAACCTCATGCTCCCTAGACACTGGGCCGCCTTGCGAAGGGAAGCCTGTGCTAAGGGGACCTACTCTACTTTGATTGTCTTCTACTTTTCTCTTTTCTTTCCTCCTTTACTTTTTTTTCTTTCAATTCTTGCTACCTTGATTTTGGTTCTGTCGTACCATATTGATAAATGTTTTGGTGGGATGTTGAGGGGGGACCATACATCTTCCCCAATTGTTCTATTGTCTCGCGATCGGGACCCCTTGGGTTGAGGTATCAAGATCCATTGTAGATGCTAATGTTATATTTCACCTTGTTCTAGAAAGAAGCATGACCGACAGCTTGCTGTAATGTCACTTAATAATTTTTCCAATTTGTTGAATATTTGGGTGCCTAGTGGTCGATACCTATGGCCTTAGAAACATGGTCATGCTAACAAGTAGACCCAGATTGCAAGGCCTGAAACTTCTTGGAGGTAGCTCTTCTGTACAGCCGGTCAGGGCCTTCTTTAATGCATCCTCGGTTTGGTGATTACCTGATAATATTCAAGTATAAGTTTTTTGTATTGTGCTTAAAATTGTAATAACAATTATTGAAATGAAAAGGTAAAGGGATGATCTCGTTTATATAGAGCAGCTTTTTTCAACCAGGCAAAGTCTAAGTAGGTGGACGAAGCCTTACTTTTAGTTACACAAAGCTACGAGTTTTCATTATACACCATTACGACTTTCTAGACACAGGCATCCTAACAACCAATGACGTCATCAGTTAATAAGGAGGATGTCTGTTGCCTCCACAGCATTCTTGTTTGACCATCTCCGCCCTTATTTCTCAGCACTGGGGTGACATTAGGTGACTGATGGAGAGAAGTTGAGGGGGAAGAGAAACATCGGAATACTAGTCAGTACCAGTGTGCAAAAGTGTATTTGCTTTGGAAGAATAAATGACCTCTAACTTTGGGTGATGGTTGTTGGGTTGATGAGTTGATGGGAGAATACAATGGCCCAGCAGGAGGGATTCCTGTATCAACACTGTTCCGTTCCTGCAACCCGTGGACCGGTGGAGGCATGCGCGTCCACTGCGCGTGGCCCGGCGGACGCGATCGCCGCTGGCCACGCGCGATCTCGTGCACGAGCAGCAGCGCGGGGTTTGTGTGTGTTAACACACAAATCCCCATGCTGTCAGAGGAGAGATGAGAGAGCGTGTGTTTCTACAAAGTAGAAACCACAAATTGTCATTTCTCCTAGTTAGTCCCATCCATCTCCACAGTTAGAACACACAATAGGGAACACAGTTAACCTCTTGATTGCCCCCTAGTGTTAACCCCCTTCCCTGCCAGTGACATTTACATAGTAATCAGTGCATATTTATAGCAAAAATAGTCCCAAAAATTTGTCAAACGTGTCCGACGCAATGTCGCAATACCGCAAAAAAAAACGCAGATCACCGCCATTACTAGTAAAAAAATAAAAACGCCATATAAATGCCATAAATCTTTCCCATACTTTGTAGATGCTATAACTTGTGCGCAAACCAATCTATATATGCTTATTGTGATTTTTATTACCAAAAATATGTAGAAGAATATATATTGGCCTAAACGGAGGATTTTTATTTTTTTTTAAATTGGGATATTTATTATATCAAAAAGTAAAGGATATTGTGTTTTTTTTCAAAATTGGCAGTCTTTTTTTGTTAATAGCGCAAAAAATAAAAACCGCTGTCAAATAATTGGGTACAACATCGCACAACTGCGCAATTGTGGCCCGGTCATTGTGCAGCCAAATCTTCCGGGGCTGAAGTTGTTAAACTGAAAATGAGGGGACTTGTCCCCAACAGGGTCACAGACAGTAATCGGAACATGAAAGGTCCCCTCTCTGCAACAGAGTATCTGTTCCATGAGTTAATTACGATTAATTCACACGTATATTATCAATCAAAAATTAAAAGAGAAAGAACTGCATTTAAAAAGGAAGTGATCCTGAAATTATTGTTGTATTGATCGCATTGAGGTCAGTGTGATATAAATATATCCTTTTATGCCTTTCTCTCTTAATTTTTGTTTTCCTCTTTTTTCCTATTTAGTTTAAAAAATGGAGTTGGGTTTCAATGTTTTGTGTGTGTTTTTCCCTTTAGGTTGATTGTACATTATTTTATTTAGAATTTTTCTGTATTTTATCTTGCTCAGTCATGGGATCAAGCATGGAATTAAACTGCTGGCTGTTTTCTTATCAAGGTTTCTAATTGTAGATATATTTCTCTGACTCTTATTACCCACCCCTGTGATCCATGAGCTATAGACATGAAAAGGATATAAGAGATGGGGGATGGGAGGTGGAGAAGGGAGCAGGTGCATTAAAAAATAATGAGGGGAGATGGCGGGGGCAATTATATTCTAGTATTGTGAATTCCCCCCTGCTGTGCTAGCCAGCGATGTAGGATCCTTCAAGAGACATCTATTATCGGAGGAGTCTGGCTGGTGCTGACTCACCATATGAATCAATAGAGCTGGTCCACGGCCAAGAGACACAGCTGTATGACCGGCCCGGAGGCTGCTATCCATGGTACTGCAATCACACAAAGGGGTTTCCCTTCTATAGTCAGACAGACACTGTCTGTCATCATGTTCTAATCTACTTGGCAAATCGTACAAGTATAGAATCAGGAATAGGTACAGTCTGAACAATTGTTTTATTGTTTTTTATCTGTGTGCTTTCATTTAGTCATTTTAGATAAATGCCTCTTGTAAAGGTAAAAATAAAAATCCCTTAATAGCTTCCTTTACCTTAGTGCAGTCCTCCTTCCAGTGCCGGCCCAAGACTTGTGCTGCCTGGGACCAAGAATGAAACGCTGCCCCCCCCCCCCAGAAAAAAAATCATGCTAACCAAAAGGCCCCCACATTCATTATTTTATATCATGATAACTAAAGGGGACCCGTCATGGCTCTATACATGTATAAAGGAGTATAAAGAGGACATGTCATTGCTCTCTACATGTATGAGTATAAAGAGGACCTGTCATGGCTCTATACATGCATATAGGCGTATAAAAGGACCTGCCATGGCTCTATACGTGTATCCAGGAGTATAAAGGGACCTGTGAATTGCCGGCGGCCACAATGTCTTTTGCGCGAACTAATCAATGTACGCTAATTGTGTTTTTTTTTTGTAACAAAAATATGTAGAAGAATACATATTGGCCTTAACTGAAGAAAATTGTTTATTTTTCTAAATTTTGGGGATATTTATTATAGCAAAAAGTTAAAAAATATATATATTTATAGCACAAAAAATAAAAAAACGCAGAGGTGATCAAATATCACCAAAAGAAAGCTCTATTTGTGGGGAAAAAAAGGACATCAATTTTATTTGGGTAGCGGAGCTGGCGGAACAGGCTGGCGGGCATCAGTATGCTGCCCCCCTAAAAGTGCTGCCTGGTACCCATGGTACCACCCGATCCCATCATAGGGCCGACCCTGCCTCTTTCACTTACTTCATCCTTCGATTTTGCTTTTAAATGTCCTTATTTCTTCTGAGAAATCCTCACTTCCTGTTCTTCTGTCTGTAACTCCACATAGTAATGCAACACTTTTTCCCTGGCGTGGAGAAAGCTTCTTGAGGGGGCGAGCAGGAGTGTCAGGATGCCCACTAACACACAGCTCCTTTCTCTATCTGCAAAGTAGAGAGCGTCCTGACACTCCTGATCGCCCCCTCCCCCCTCAAGAGGCTTTCTCCACACCAGGGAGAAAGCCTCTGATTACTGTGTGGAGTTACAGACAGAAGAACAGGAAATGACGATTTCTCAGAAGAAATAAGGACATTTAAAAGCAAAATTGAAGGATGTGGTAAGTGAAGGAGGACTGCACTAAGGTAAAGGAAGCTATTTAGGGATTTTTTTTTTACCTTTACAAACCCTTTAAAGCGGGGGTTCACCCCAAAAAAAAATTTTAACATTAGATTCAGGCGAGTTGTTAGATGCACATACCGTTTTAGAGATATATGTTCTCCGCGGCTTCCGGGTATAATCTGCGGGACTGGGCGTTCCTAATTGATTGACAGGCTTCCGACCGTCGCATACAGCGCGTCACGAGTTGCCGAAAGAGAACATATATCTCTAAAACGGCATGTACGGCAACGATTTAAAAAAAAACACCCGATTGTGCATCTAACAACTCTAACAACCTGTGTTTGACCACTCGGTTCTCAAAGCTCTCTGAGCGGAGAGCTGTTCACTGTCTGCTCTGCCCCCCCTCCCATACTCACTGAAGAGCTGACTGTGGAAGGGGCGAGAGTGGCCGGCTCAGGTTCTCAGCAGCTCGCTGAGAGGCTGAGCCAGGTCCCAGTCCAGGCTTGTGGGAGGATCCTGACTATATGGTCACAAACCTTCCTGAGCCTGGACTGGCTCTGTAATGTCAGCTGACAGCGGGCACACACTGCCCTCCTGTGATCCACAGGAGAAGTACAACCAAAGGATCTTTGGCTGTACTTCACCTTTAATAAATTAAAAAATCAGGTAAGATTGTCCAGTCTGGTTTTTAGATTTTATTTCTCTATGCTTCTTATAATTTCCTGTTAATCTTTTTTTTCCCGGCTGTTGTAGGACAAGACCCTGACCCCAGATGAAATACTTACGGCATATTATGGAGATGAAGTATCCTTGCGCCAATACCGTGCCTCTATGCGTCAGATCGTCAGTGCCAACGCCAACATGGATTTCCTTAATTTGACACGCAATGATCCTGTACGTCACTTTGACTCTGAGAGGGTCAGACAGGGCAACAGCCTCTTGCTGCGGGCCAGGGAGCAGCTGTTGAGCTACTTGAGCGCCAAGGAATATGAAGGTGCAAGGGAGATACTGGGACAGACACTGCATGCACTGCAGGTAATTTATCCTACTTATGGACAATAAAAATAATTAAAGTGGTTGCGAACCCTTACATATACCCAGTGAAGGGACTATCCTCAGGTGATACACAGAGAGATAAAACAAATCCTCCTACATACATTGTACCTGTTTATCTGCTGAAAAAGGAGGCGGAGAGCTGAAATTACACTTTGCATAGTTCAGTGAGGAGAGCTCTGAAAGCTGATTGGAGGGAAGGGACACCCCCCCCCCTTCACACAGCACACAGGAACTGTGAATCATCTGGAGCTCTTCTTTTAACTATCCTCCCATAGTGAGCAGAATTAGCATTGCTCAAGTTAAATATCTAAAATACATGTCTAAAAAACACAAACAAAACAAAAAAAAAATGCAACAGATATAACTTTTTGTTTTTGTTTTGGATAGAGTGGAGAGGGATTAGAACACCTGTCAGGTTTTTATGGAAGGAGCACCGCAGTTTTGTGTATACATATTTTTGTGGTCATCTTGTATTCCGATACTAATGAATGCTGCTGTACAGTTATACACATTTTTATATATTCACATTTTGAACTAAGTGCAGTTTTTGTTTTCAAAATACAGTGGAACTTTGGTTAAAGCGGGAGTTCAACCATTTCTTTTTTTTTTTTTTCCCTTAGCTTCCTGCTCGTTCGGTCTAGGGGAATCGGCTATTTGTATTAAAATATGATCCGTACTTACCCGTTTTCGAGATGCATCTTCTCCGCCGCTTCCGGGTATGGGTCTTCGGGAGCGGGCGTTCCTTCTTGATTGACAGTCTTCCGAGAGGCTTCCGACGGTCGCATCCATCGCATCACTAGTAGCCGAAAGAAGCCGAACGTCGGTGCGGCTCTATACTGCGCCTGCGCACCGACGTTCGGCTTCTTTCGGAAAATCGTGACGCGATGGATGCGACCGTCGGAAGCCTCTCGGAAGACTGTCAATCAAGAAGGAACGCCCAGTCCCGCAGCCCATACCCGGAAGTGGCGGAAAGTGGCGGAAAACGGGTAAGTACGGATCATATTTTAATACAAATAGCCGATTCCCCTAGACAAAACGAGCATAAAGCGAAGGGGAAAATGTGTAGGGTATGGGTGAACCTCCGCTTTAAGGAGTAACGAGCGTTTTGAAAGACGAACTAAAAAAAAAGTTTGCAGGTGTTGTCTCGCAAAATGAGCAGGATTCAAGCCAATGAAGTGTGCAGTACCGCATTTGGCCAGAGGTGCGGGAGCCGCTCTGAGTCCTTTGGAAATACTCGTAATCACTCGGAAATACTTGGAAATACTCAGTTTCCGAGTGTTTCTGAGTTCAGCCGCGCTGTCCCCGAGTATTTCCGAGGCTCTCCGGCCTCCCCCACCTCTGGCCACATGCGGTATTGCATGCCATAGAAGTCAATGTGGAACTAATTATTAGAGGTGCACCGAAATGGAAATTTCAGAACCGAAACGAAACCGAAATATAAAAAAATGTCAGGCCGAAACCGAAACCGAAAATTACTTTTCTTTTTTCCCCCTATTACAATTATTTTTTAAATAATTGTATGTTTTACATGAGACATTTTAATTAGCTTCATTGATTTATTACATCAGTTACTATGACCAGTGGTGGCAGACAGTGGCCCAGATTCAGGTACATGTGCGCGATATTTGCGGGGGAGCAGGGCAACGATTTTGCCCTGCGCCCCCACAAATATTTTGCGCTGCCCTCGATTCACGGAGCAGTAGCTTCCGTAAATTGCGAGGGCGCGCCGGCAAAATTGCCCGGCGTAAGCGCGCGCAATGTAAATGATCCCGCCGGGGGCGGGAATCATTTAAATTAGGCGCGCTCCCGCATCGAGCGTACAGCGCATGCTCCGTCTGGAAACTTTCCCGACGTGCATTGCGGCAAATGACGTCGCAAGGACGTCATTTGCTTCAAAGTGAACGTGAATGGCGTCCTGCGCCATTCACGAATCACTTACGCAAACGACGTGAAATTCTAATTTCACGTCGCGGGAGCGGCGGCTATACTTTAGCATTGGCTATTAGAAGGGGCAGCCTTGCGCTAAAGTTGCCGTACGGAAACTCCGTACCTGGCTTGCGCAGGGCCCGCGCAAGTTTGTGAATCAGTGGTAATATGCAGTTTGCATACTACACGCTGATCACAATGGGAGCGCCCCCTAGCGGCCCACGCAAGAATGCAGCCTAAAATCTGCGTGGCATAAGAGCCTTATGCCGCGCAGATTTTAGGCTGCAGTCGGTGTAACGAGGTTCCTGAATCAGGAGCACTCGTTACACCGGAGCAAGTAAGCAATTGCGCCGTGTAACCTATGGTTACACGGGCGCAATTGCTTCTTGAATCTGGGCCAGTACATTTACCCCCCCCCCCCCCCCCCGCCATGCTGCATACTAAGAAAATCAAAATGACAGTCACAGTTCATAATCTGCATACATCAAACTGCACTGTAGTCAGATGGCTGCATAACATTCCCTATGCATCTCAGCCTAATATGCCTTAGTAGTGTTTGTGTCTTAATCTTACTTGTTGAACTTGCTGGCAATGGTGGTGGCACTGACTGTATCGTCTGTATCGTCGTTCTTGTTCCTCCTCGGCGGCGCTGGCTCCGCCTCCTCTTGGAACTTGAACAGCCGCTCTCCTCGGGCTCGGCTCCTCCCATGCTCCTCCTCCCATCCCCTCCCGCCTACGGCCATGACCCCTGAGATACGTCACGCCGCTGGGAGGGGAGCAGGGCCGCTCTAAACATAGGAGGAGCCGGAGGGAAGTGTTGGTGGCACTGGCAGCCGCAGTGTGATGGCTATTGGCTGACGCCGCCGCCGGGTACGTGCAGATTGTGGAGGTGGGTCATTATCAGCAATTCTTTAGTTGTTTCGGCATTTCCCCAAACATGCTATTTTCGGACGATATTTATCGGTCGCCGATATATCGGTGCAGCCCTACTAATTATCTTTGTTTCCATTGACTTCAATGGGGAAACTCGCTTTGATATGCGAGTGCTTTGGATTACATGCATTCTCCTGGAACGGATTATGCTTGTAATCCAAGGTCTCAATGTAGGTTCTTTTATTGCTGTCTGTACCCCCGATAGTAAGATTCATCCTCTCTATTTGTCTTATTTAACATTATTACATGTAAAATAAAACCACTGTTGTCCTCAGAACAGTGGAAATCTTCCAATGGAGCCACTAGTAATGGTGACCTGGTGACAACAAGGTATTCCCTCCCTTTGGAGAGATTTCCTCTTGTTTTGGCTATGGGACAGGAAGTGAAGGGAAATCTTCCCAATGGCACACAGATGGCAAAAATTCAACAAAAAGGCATTATAACCTTCCCTTACTCTATACATAATGAAAAAAAAAATAGTTTTTCCTTCTAGTTGTAATTTAAGTGAATATTTCACTTGACTTTCAAGATATCCTTTAAGTTATCTTTCATGTGATTTCTCTGTACTGTTCTTGCAGGATTTCTACAGTCATACTAACTGGGTGGAACTAGGAAACACAGACATCCATCCTGACCTGGCCACCCCGGGGAGAGACATCTCTTCTCTTGCTGGAGGTATAAGACATCATCTTACATTGAATCAGCCTGTGACTTTACTCTATATCCTCTATATCTAATTGATCAGAGTGTCAATAAGTATCAATTGTCTGGACATCTATAATGCCAAAACTCATTCTCTGAAATTTTCAGTCTACCCTCAAATAATATTTGAGTTTTTGGTAGGTGCTGCATTGTTAAACCATCTGACAGTTTCCCCTATCTTATATACAGCGGGAATAATTATAGAAGAGCCCTGGGGCCATCATAAAAAAAAAAAAAATACAGAATTCTGAGTTTCAAAGTCAGAATTCTGAGATAAAAAGTCAGAATTCTGATTTTCAAACTCAGAATTCTGAGATTGAAAGTCAGAATTATAAATTAAAAAAATTCTACAGAATTCTGAGATTAAAAGTCAGAATTTTGAGTTTCAAAGTCAGAATTCTGAGATTTTAAAGTCAGAATTCTGACTTTAAATCTTAGAATTCTGACTTTAAATCTTAGAATTCTGACTTTAAATCTCAGAATTCTGACCTTGAAACTTAAATTTCCGACTTTTAATCTCAGAATTCTGTAGAATTTTTTTAATTTATAATTCTGACTTTCAATCTCAGAATTCTGACTTTGAAACTCAGCATTCTAACTTTGAAACTCAGAATTCTGAATTTTATGATGGCCCCAGGGCTCTTCCATACTCTTCCATACATAATAAGTAGAAAAATTACGTTCAATGCTTGTTTTTTTCTCCGTCGGAGTTCCATACAGACGAACGGAATTTCCAATAGAAATTTTTTTCCGTCTGAAAAAAAGAGATTATGTTCTCTTTCTAATTTTGTCAAATTTCCGACGGAAAAAGTCAGATGGGGCATACACACGGTTGAAATATCCAATGAAAAAATTCCGTCTGACTTTTTCTACCGGAAATTTTGATCGTGTGTACGAGGAATAACTGAAATGTGTTTAGTACTTCATATAAGATTCTGTCGATAATGAGAGCTTCAAGACTCCTCCTGTATGTAGAAACTAGTCGCATGCATTGTTCAGGTGTGATTTTGGCCCATTCTTCAACTCAAATGCCCTGTACACACGATCGGATATCTGATGGAATCTAATCTGATGGATTTTTTCATCGGATATCCGATGAAGCTGACTTTCATCAGTCTTGCCTACACACCAATAGTCCCTGTGTCATTTCCTGCATTGGGACGCAGCTGCTGTTGCCAATTTGACAGCCATGTGGGTGCATGCGGTTGCCGGTCCACGAACGCAGACCGTGGGCCTGTTGCAGTGGACACCTCCCTTCCCCAATATTACAAAGGTTTAATGCCTGTTTTGTGTAGGGGTGGAGGGATAAGTGCTCAGCTTATTCCTCTCCCACGCTGGATTTTCCTATGCTGTATGGCCGCTTCCGAATTCAGACCAGCAGTCCTGCATTGTATGTAGTGTGGGCGAGGACCCATCTTACATGGTGGACAATGCCAGTTCCTGGGGGAGTTCCTGGGGGTGCAAGGAATAAGGTATGTTTTGTTGCCTATTCCTCTACCCCTATACAAAACGAGCATGGGACATTTTTTCACACAGCCCGGTGTCCAGCTTTAAATCTCTGAACTACAGATTTTTACAAAGTGCCTCTTTCATATTTTTGCTTTTGTAATAAATATAGAAATGTGTAGATTAGACATCAGAGGGAGCCCCCATTGTGTTATTGTGATTATTCTCTGTCCCAGTTTACCATTGTTTAAATAAGATATAAACCACGCAGAGAGGGCATTTTTTTTATTGAGTCATCCTATACATAGACTTGCATTGTTAGAAGAAGCAGTAAATTATAGCCATTGTGTAGTACTGCATCGCAGGAAAAGAACCTGTGTGTAGAATGAGCTAATATGGCTTCTTCCATGTACATATATAATTACAAACTATTGGCTAGATTCACAAAGAGTTATGCCGGCGTATCAGTAGATACGCCGTCGTAACTCGGAATCTAAGCCGTCGTATGTTTAAGTGTATTCTCAAACTGAGATACACTTAAACCTAGCTAAGATACAACAGCCTGCGCCGTCGTATCTTAGCTGTCTAGTTCCGCCGGCCGCTAGGGGCGTGAATGCTGATTTACACCTAGAATGCGTAAATCAGCGAAATACGCCGATTCACGAACGTACGCTTGTCTGTCGCAGTAAAGATACGCCGTTTACGTAAGGCGATTCCCGGCGTAAAGTTAGTCGAACAAATAGCTGGACTAGTCAATGTTAAGTATGGCCATCGTTCCCGCGTCGAAATTTGAAAAATTTACGTTGTTTGCATAAGTCGTCCGTGAATGGGGCTGGACGTAATTTACGTTCATGACGAAACCAATACGTCCTTGCGGCGTACTTTGGAGCAATGCACACTGGGATATGTCCACGGACGGCGCATGCGTCGTTCGTAAAAAACGTCAATCACGTCGGGTCACGAGTAATTTACATAAAACACGCCCCCCTCATCCTCATTTGAATTTGGCGCGCTTACGCCGGCCCATTCACGCTACGCTGCCGTAACTTAGGAGGCAAGTGCTTTGTGAATACAGCACTTGCCTCTCTGACTTACGGCGGCGTAGCGTAAATACGATACGCTACGCCGCCTCAAAGATGCGCCCAGCTACCTGAATCTAGCTATTAATGTAGGAGAAAAGGGACTTTTAAAACATTAAAGGAGATCATTAAAGGAAAAGTGCAACCAAAGCTTGTTGGGATGTACTCCTCCTATACGGTGGAACCTTGGATTATGAGCATAATTCGTTCCAGGAGAATGCTTGTAATCCAAAACACTTGCATATCAAAGCGAGTTTCCCCATAGAAGTCAATGGAAACGAAAATAATTTGTTCCACTTTGACTTCTATGGCATGCAATACTGGGGGGGGGGGCTGCAGGTGGGGGGCGCCGAAGAGACTCGAAAATACTCTGCATTCGTAAATGCTTGGAAACACTCGGGAATGGAGTATTTCCGAGTACAGTGGAACCTCGGTTTAAGAGTAACTTGGTTTGAGAGCATTTTGATTTGCAACTTTTTTTAAAAAATTTTTTATTCTGACTCGGTTTGCGAGTGTTGACTCGCAAGACGAGCAAAATTCAAGCTAAATAGGTCTGCAGTACCTCATTTGGCCTGAGGTACGGGGGTGCAGAAGCCGTGTAGAGCCGAAAATAGGCCTGCAGTACGTTATTTGGCCTGAGGTACGGGGGCAAAGGGGCTGAGAAAAGTCGAACATTGGTCTGCAATACCTCATTTGGCCTGAGGTATGGGGACGCATGAAACAAGCCGAAGTGTCCTCGGTCTTTTCAGACGTTTTTGGTGCTCTCTTGCGCCTCCTCCACCTCTGGCCGCATTCGGTATTGCATCCCATTGAAGTCAATGCGGAACAAATTATTTTCGTTTCCATTGCCTTCAATGGGAAAACTCGCTTTGATATGCGAGTACTTTGGATTACGAGCATACTCCTGGAACGGACTATGCTCGTAATCCAAGGTTCAACTGTATTTCCAAATGGCTCTGATCGGCTCTGGCGCCTCCGCACCTCTGGCCAAATGCGGTACTGCACACCGCAGAGGCTTGAATCCTACTCGTTTTGCAAAACAAATCAAAAACAGAGTCAGGATTTGTTATTTTAATTACACGTATTGCAAAACACTTGTTAACCGCGTTACTCGCAATCCGAGGTTCCACTGTATATCACAGGAGTGCAGTTTATTCTGCACTCCTGTAAACCATGTTCAACAGAAGTCCGCTGTCTGTTGACTTTACAGAGCCCATCCAGGCTCGAGCAAGATCGCAACATTGGAGTCTAAATCCGCTCACATTCCTGGACTGGCATCCAGCTCAGCTTCTCAGCGAACCGCTGAGAGCCTGAGCCAGCAGTTCCTGCCCCCTCCAAAGCCCAGCGGTCCAGTGAGCAGGGGGGGGGGGCAGAGCGCAGGTGACCGACAGTCACCTGCTCTCTGCTGATGGAGCCCTGGGAACCGAGTGATCAACAGTGTTGGATTACTTGGTTCTCAGCGTTAGAGCCAACATGGGACAGATGCAGCATCTGTAAGTAAGTATAATTGTGAAGAAAATCCCATATAGATTGATTACAATCATCCAAATAAATAAGACATTTCTTAAAGTTAAACTATTCTCTTCTACTCCTTTTATTGAGTGTCCCTTAAGCCATTTACTGTATGCTCCCCTGTCTCTCCCCACTCTTAATAACCTCCATGTTTCCCCCTGTGACCTCTTTGTCTCTCTTCTTTGGTGCTCAGTCTCTGATCAGACCTGTACAGATTGCACTGTCTCTTGCCAGAATAACATTGTAGCAGCCATCCAAAAGAGACATCTCCTGACATCTGGATACTATGGAGAGACACCAGAGAAGCCACAAGGTAGGTGTTATGTGGTTACATTTTTAAAACATGCTATGCCTTAAAGTGGTTACAAACCTCTGAAATGAAAATAAAAATAAAAAATCATATCCTTCTATAGTGTGTATCTGCCATAATCCAAAGCTTCGAATGCGATTTCTGTCTGCTGTCTTATTTCTCTGCTATTTGCATAGGTCATTTTTGCATGTGCCCAGGAACGGATGAAAATGGACAGGCGGTCCGTTTTCATCCGATCTCCATAGCCGAGAGCAGGGCTTTGACAGGTCCGTCTCTGCATTGGCTCTCCTCCAATGATCAGACTTGTCCAGACAACCCTCCCCAACTATTTACTGGGAAGATCAGTGTCTTGCTGTTTCTCCTCCCCCAGCTCTCCAAAATCCTTAATCAAAATCATATATATATATATATATATATATATATATATATATATAGCCTTTCATTTCTATTTTAACCACTTGCCGCCCGCCAATGACAGATTGACGGCGGCAAAGTGGTTGTAGAATCCTGACTGGACGTCATATGACGTCCTCAGGATTCTAAAGCCGCTGCGCGGCCCCGGGGGCGCGCATCGCGGCGATCGTTGTTGCAGGGTGTCAGTCTGACACCCCGCAACACCAATCAAGGTAAAGAGTCTCTCACGGAGACTCTTTACCACGTGATCAGCCGTGTCCAATCACAATGTAAATAGGAAAAGCCGGTAAGGCTGCTCCTGTGACAGGGGGGGGTTTGTGCTGATCGATCATCAGCACAGCCCCCCCGAGGATGCCCACTGGACCACCAGGGATGCCCACTGGACCACCAGGGATGGCCATATAGACAGCCAGAAATAAAAAAAATAAAAAATAAAGGATGCCATCCTAGACCACCAGGGATGAGGAGGACACAGAAAATGGATGCCAATCAGTGCCGCAATGAATGCCAATCAGTGCCCACAATGGGCATCACTGATTGGCAGGCATTGTTTGGCACTGATTGGCATCCATTAGTACAACACATACAATAGTGCCCATCTATGCCCATCCGTGCCACCTATCAGTGCCCATCCATGCCGCCTATCAGTGCCCATCCATGCCGCCTATTCGTGCCCGTCCATGCCGCCTATCCGTGCCCGTCCGTCCCGCCTATCCGTGTCCGTCCGTGCCGCCTGTCCGTGCCCAGCCGTGCCGCCTATCTGTGCCCATCTGTGCCACCTATTCGTGCCCATGCGTGCCGCCTATCCTAGCCCATCCATGCCGCCTATCCGTGCTGCCTATCAGTGCCCATCCGTGCCGCCCATCAGTGCCGCATATTAGTGCCCATCAATGCCACCACATCAGTGCCACCTCATCGGTGCCCATCAGTGCCGCCTTATCAGTGCCCGTCAGTGCAGTACCATCAGTGCCCATCAGTGAAGGAGAAAACGTACTTATTTACAATGTTTTATAACAAAACAAAAAAAACTTTTTTTTTCAAAATTTTCGGTCATTTTTTAAAAAAATTTGCAGAAAATAAATATCCCAGGTGATCAAATACCACCAAAAGAAAGCTCTATTTGTGGGTACAAAATGATAAAAATTTAGTTTGGGTACAGTGTAGCATCACCGCGTAATTGTCATTCAAAGTGCAGCAGCACTGAAAGCTAAAAATTGGTCTGGGCAGGAAGGTGTATAAGTGCCCTGTATGGAAGTGGTTAAACAGAATGGGTTGTTTTACAAGGTGAGGGTTTTCATATATTTTAACAGAAGCCCTAGCTGGAACGCCGTTCTCTTTCATTACACGGCTTGGAGGAGCTTTCTACTTTGGAAAAGTGTCCACCCTAAACTGGACATTGTTTTTTTTTTGTGCGATAGAGTTTTGCATGAGTTTTAGGTTTTGTGTGTCTGAGAGAGGTCACACTTTAATCTTTCTTCCATCTGCAACAGGAAAATGCAGTCACGGTGGTCCCTTTGACTACAGCAAAGAGCTCAGTGCAAAAGGAGGGATCAACAAGGACACAGCCATGCCTATGTTTTCCCCCCACCACTTCCTGCACAAACAGGCTGCCCAGCTTGCCCTGAAAGCCTCTATTAAGTTTCTGAGCGAGCTGAGAAGAGAGGTGACTGACAACATTATGCTCAGGTGAGTGGGGGAGAAAGTTGTGACACCTCTAAGCAAACATTATTTCCAAAGAGGTTAAAACCCAATCATTTCTCTTACTGAAAATGTAACTTCCTGCCCTCCGACTCCAATGCTCTATGTTGGCAGAGCTGAGTGATAGCCACACCTCTCACGCGTCCATACACTTGTATTGCAAAGAAGGAAAGGGGGAGGTTATGATGAGGAAGACACTGGCCCAGATTCACGTAGAATCGGGGAAATCTGCGGCGGCGTAACGTATGACATTTACGTTACGCCGCCGCAAGTTTTACGGGCAAGTGCTTGATTCACAAAGCACTTGCCTGTAAAGTTGCGGTGGCGTAGCGTAAATCCCCCGCCGCAAGCCCGCCTAATTCAAATGATCCGGGTAGGGGGCGTGGATCATTTAAATTAGGCGTGTTCCCGCGCCGAACGTACTGCGCATGCGCCGTCCCTAAAATTTCCCGACGTGCATTGCGCTAAATGACGTCGCAAGGACGTCATTGGTTTCGATGTGAACGTAAATGGCGTCCAGCACTATTCACGGACGAGTTACGCAAACAACGTAACATTTTTAAATTTCGACGCGGGAACGACGTCCATACTTAAAATTGGCTGCGCCTCCTAATAGCAGGAGCAACGTTACGACGAAAACGACTTACGCAAACGACGTAAAAAACTACCACCGGGCGCACGTACGTTTGTGAATCGGCGTAAGTAGGCAATTTGCATACTCTACGCTGAAAACTACGGGAGCGCCACCTAGCGACCAGCGTGAGAATGCACCCTAAGATACGACGGCGTAAGAGACTTATGCCAGTCGTATCTTAGGCTAATGTCGGCGTATCTAGCTTTCTGAATACAGAAAGTAGATACGCCGGCGCAGATTTGAATTTACGCGGCGTATCTATGGATACGCCGGTGTAAATTCTATCTGAATCTACCCCACTCTTAACAAGAGTAAAATCTGCTGACAATGTTGTTATAGATGTTTTTGCTTTGCTGTCCTGTGACAACCGCACCCCACTTCTTGGATGGGCATCACAACAAGGATGGAAAATATGGCAAAATCTCCTCAACAGGGTCACAAGAAAAAATAACTTTTTCCACTCTATGCAAAACAAAAAAATGCCCCAAATTTAGGTCTTAACAATTAAGACAAGAGGATTGAATTGAGTTCATCTATAGTTGAATAGCCAAGTCTTAATACATGAATACATATTGGCCCAGATTCACGTAGATGGGCGCAAAATTGTGCGGGCGTAACGTATCTCATTTACGTTACGCCGCCGCAAGCTTTTCAGGCAAGTGCTTTATTCACAAAGCACTTGCCTGTAAAGTTGCGGTGGCGTACCGTAAATCACCCGGCGGAATTCAAATTCGGTGGGTAGGGAGCGTGTTTCATTTAAATGAAGCGCGTCCCCGCGCCAAACGAACTGCGCAATGCGCCTTCCCTAAAATTTTCCAGTGTGCATTGCTCCAAATGACGTCGCAAGGACGTCATTGATTTCGACGTGAACGTAAATGACGTCCAGCCCCATTCTCGGACGACTTACGCAAACGACGTAAATTTTTAAATTTTCGACGCGGGAACGACGGCCATACTTAACATTGGCTGCGCCTCATAGACCCAGGGGCAACCTTATGCCGGGAAAAGCCTAACGTAAACGTCGTAACTTTACTGCGTCGGCCACGCGTACGTTCGGGAATTCACGTATCTAGCTAATTTGCATACTCAACGGGGAAATCAATGGAAGCGCCACCTAGCGGGCAAAAAAATAATTGCAGTTACGATCCGACGGCGTAAGAGGCTTACGCCTGTCGGATCTAATGGATATCTATGCGTAACTGATTCTAAGAATCAGTCGCATAGATACGACGGGCCAGATTAGGACTTACGACGGCGTACATGGCGCTGCGCCGTTGTAAGTCCTTTGAGAATCTGGGCCATTATCTATAACATTGTGCAGACTGCCTTTACAGCTTTCTGTATAGCTTTACATCTTTATGGTCTCATAAACCCATATTTTATTAACACGCCAAGATTTCTCCAGATTCTTGGAATCATTTGATATTATGTACTGCAGATGATGATATATTTAACCACTTACTGACCGGCTGATGCCGATATACGTTGGCAGAATGGCACGGCTGCTCAAAGCAACGTACCTGTACATTGCCTTTAAATCGTTGCATGGTGGGCGCGTGCGTGAGTGTGCCCACGGGTCCCGCGTGATGTCCGCCGGATGCCCGTGATTGTGTCACGGAGCGGCAGAACAAGGAGAGACCTATGTAAACTAGGCATTTCCCTGCCTAGCAACATGACAGAGATCTACTGCTTCCTGCCATCGGGAGCAGTGATCTCTGTCATGTTCTAGTGAGACCACCCCCCCACAGTTAGAATCACTCCCTAGGACACCATTAACCCCTTGATTGCCCCCTAGTGTTTAACGCCTTCCCTGCCAGTGTCATTTACACAGTAATCAGTGCATTTCTATAGCACTGATCGCTGTATAAATGACAATGGTCCCAAAATAGTGTCAAAAGTGTCCGATGTGTCCGCCATAATGTTGCAGTCACGATAAAAATTGCAGATTGCCGCCATTACTAATAAAAAAAATGAATAATAAGAATGCCATCCTCTGTTTTGTAAACGCTATAACTTTTGCGCAAACCACTCAATATACATTTATTGCAATATTTTTTTTTCTTTTACCAAAAATATGTAGAAGAATACATATCAGGCTAAACTGAGAAAGAAATTCGTTTTTTTTATATATATTTTTGGGGATATTTATTATAGCAAAAAGTAAAAAATCTTTTTTTTTTTTTCAAAATGTACGCTTTTTGTTTTCTTTATAGCGCAAAAAATGAAAACCGCAGAGGTGATCAAATACCACCAAAAGAAAACTCTATTTGTGGGAAAAAAAGGACATTAATTTTTTTTGGGTGCAACGTTGCACGACTGTGCAATTGTCAGTTAAAATGACGCAATGCCGAATCGCAAAAAGTGCTCTGGTCAAGAAGGGGGTAAATTCTTCCAGGGCTGAAGTGGTTAAAGCCTTTGCAATTTTACATTGAGGAACATTATTCTGAAAATGTTCAACAATTTAGAGCTTTTCACAGATTGTTGAACCTCTGACCATCTTTTCTATTGAGACGCTCTGAGGTCGCGTTCACATATGTGTGAAATGGATGTGGTTTTTACCGAGTATGACCAGCTCTCAATGGTGGCGGTTCACACATGTCCAGGGCGGCCGCAGTGCAAATTCCAAAAGGGTCCTGTGTGTTTTTGGGTCTGGTTCAGGTACGAATTCAGGCAAAAATTCGGACCTGAATTGCACATGAACCGGTGAACAGGAATGCATCGGACCACAGGCTGGAAACCGCAGCCGTAAATATGTGAACCCAGCCTAACTCTCTAAGATGCCCATTTTATACACAAACTAGCGGCCCTTGCCCGAGTGAGCGCTATAACAAATACAAAAACATTTGTGAGGTTACAGCTGTTGTTATGGGTATTTCATATGTTTTTATACATTTTGAGGATTGGCCTACCCAAGTCTTAGTTAAAGATGAACTTATATGGGCTAAGATGTGTCAATTTCTTATATATTTCTTATATATCTTTAAGACTCTATTTGCAAAATCTCTCTTTCATATTTCCTTAAAACTTTTCTTGCCCACTTCAAGTTTTGGATGTTCCCATCCAGATAAGAATGTTTCCACCTCTTCTCTTGCATTCTACAAAATATAACTAAAATGAAAAAATAGGAGGGCTGGGAATCCATCACAATGGCTTTGGTAAGTGTAAAGGTCCGGGACCTAAAAGTTTGCAGATATCATCAGTAGAGTATCCAATAGAAATAAGAGGCTGTTAGCTTGTTTACCCCAGCAAAAAATCTCTGAAATGACAGCTTTGGGTGGTGGGACCCTTTAAATATAATTGAAATTATTTTGTTCCTACAGACTGCTGGGTGTTTCTGCTTTCCCTGCTCTGAGCTTTGTCCTGGACACCACTGGCAGTATGGGGGAAGAGATCACATCAGCTCGTCTACAATCCCGTCTTATCATCCAGCGACAAAGTGACACACTGCTACAACCCGACTACTACATCCTTGTACCCTTTCATGACCCAGGTACATCCATCCTTCCATCCATTCATCAATCCAATACATCCATATCATAGTCCTCTATACAGTTTTGGACAATAAAGCCCTGTACACACGATCGGTTCGTCTGATGAAAACAGACCGATGGACCGTTTTCATCAGACAAACCGATCGTGTGTGGGCCCCATCAGTTTTTTTCCCATCGGTGAAAAAAAATAGAACCTGTTTTAAAATTTTCGTATGGTTAAAAAACCGATAGAAAAAAACGATCGTCTGTGGGGAAATCCATCGGTCAAAAATCCATGCATGCTCAGAATTAAGTCGACGCATGCCCCGAAGCATTGAACTTCATGTTTCTTCATGTTTGTGTTTTACGTCACCGCGTTGGACACAATCAGATTTTTAACCGATAGTGTGTAGGCAAGACTGATGAAAGTCAGCTTCATCGGATATCTGATGAAAGAATCCATCGGTTCGTTTTCATCAGACGAACCGATCGTGTGTACAGGGCATAAGGCAGACTTTTTTACATCGATAAAAACCTTGCTTTCATCCCTGTTTAACTCCCTGTTAAAGCAGTAATTTGTTTAAAGGTTTCCAAAATGATTATTTGCTTCTGCAAATTCTTTACTGACATTCATGTGAGATTTGTCAGAGTTTGCCCTGTATTTTACAGTCACATTTATCCTATTTATAATAGGGTCAATGTGCAGCAGTTGAACAGCTATGGAATCTCAATTGCAGCAGGCTAAGTGGCACCCTTGGTGGCTAAGAGGTGGTGCCAGCAAGGGAGGGAGATTATGTACACCCTACTTGCCCCCAATTTCAACCAATACCAAATACTCAGATTAGCAAGGATTGCTTTCCACAATTTTGTGGCAATGTTGAATTGCAAGTTTGACTTGCTGCCTGTTTTCACTGGCAAGTTGTACACTTAGGGGCAGATTCTCGTAGATCGGCGTAAAAATGGGCGGGCGTAACGTATCTGATTTACGTTGCGCCGCCGCAAGTTTTTCAGGCAAGTGTTTTATTCACAAAGCAATTGCGTGTAAAGTTGCGGCGGCGTAATGTAAATCACCCGGCGGAATTCAAATTTGGCGGGTAGGGGGCGTGTATCATTTAAATGAAGCGCGTCCCCGCGCCGAACGAACTGCGCATGCGCCGTCCCTAAAAAATCCCAGCGTGCATTGCTCTAAATGACGTCGCAAAGACGTCATTGGTTTTGACGTGGATGTAAATTACGTTCAGCACCATTCACAGACGACTTACACAAACTACGTAAATTTATACATTTTCGACGCGGGAACGACGGCCAAACTTAACATTGACTGCGCCTCATAGACCCTGGGGAAACTTTACGCCGGGAAAAGCCTAACGTAAACGTCGTAACTTTACTGCGTCGGCCGCGCGTACGTTCGGGAATTCGCATATCTAGCTAATTTGCATACTCGACGGGGAAATCGAAGCGCCACCTAGCGGGCCAAAAAAAATTGCAGTTAAGATCCGACGGCGTAAGAGACTTACGCCTGTCGGATCTAATGGATATCTATGCGTAACTGATTCTAAGAATCAGTCGCATAGATACGACGGCCCAGATTAGGACTTACGACGGCGTACATGGCGCTGCGCCGTTGTAAGCCCTTTGAGAATCTGGGCCCTACAGAGCACTTGAAGCACAAGTTCTAGTTGATACTTTTCCAATTTGTAGCAAATTTGCATGGCAAGTGTCTAGCAAGAGCAAAGTTGCCGTTTTGAGTCTACAGTACAGAGCTCTGCAAGTCTATAGCATGAAAATCCAGCCACAGTGCCCCCTGTGGTGGGATGACTATTGCACAATATAACTGAACCAGAACTTGCAGCAGACTTGCAGAATGTTTGCAAAGAAAGTTGATCTGAAGTCATGCAATGCGGACTTGCTGCAATTTTGCAATAATCTTGTGAAGCTTGGCAAGTCATTTTCAAACTTGCAGCAAAATTGCTTGCTATCTGCATATGGTAGGTGATTTCACAGGTAAATCCTTCACCAAAGTTCTATGGGCATTTAAAGCTATGCTAGTGGCAGGAACTCCATCAGTGTTCAAGCAATACTGGGGCAGTGAGGAAAGGTGGACATGTACCCCTTCCTCTGAGCTCCCGCTATGGGACATCTTTGGATGCAGCTAGACCCTCGACGGTAAATATTAGTAAAAATAGATTGAATGTTTTTTTTTTTTAAACTGGTGTCAGTCTTTTTTGTTACACATGGAAAAACTAGTTAGGGGTACAGGGGGTGCCTTAAACCAGCCCACCAGGGAGGACAACCACCTACTTTCCGCCCCTTAGTGAAAAGTAGTTGGTACATAACTTCCCTACTTTCTCTTATGGCACCCTTTCCTGGGCTGGTATCAGCAAAACAGGGGGGATACATATAAAATAAGATAGTTATTAATGACATAAATAATTCCTGATCATTCAGCAACTATTCCTGAAGACTTGTTAAAAGGTAAAATCAGGCTCTCCTATGTTTAGGCTTTGGCCCAGTGTACAAGACAAGTGACCCGGATGAGTTCCTAAAAATTCTGGACAGTCTACAGGCTTTGGGAGGGGGAGATGAGCCAGAGATGTGTTTATCAGCTCTGCAGGTATGTAATTCTTCTACTTTTTAACCCATCTCCACTTTGTTCAGCTCTTGCTTCATAGCAGGGGTCATCACGGTGTAAAAGGAAACTATACTCTGCTCCATTCCCCCTACCCTCTCTCCTCTTTCTCATTGCTTTCTCTCTCTCCCTGTTCTCTGTTCTTCTTTATGATGTGTTAAATGTTTGAGTTTCTCACTGAGGCCCCTTTTTGCCAAATGATCATATCCTGACATTGTGTACCCTTATATAGGGTATATATATTCCTCTACCTCTCAGGATGTATTGGCATACTGTTGTTACCAAATACTTACTTATTTGCAGGGCTTTTTTAGACCCCATGGTGCCTGCTTACCACAATCACTTGTAAACACAGAAGTCTGGTTTCTGTGTTTACAAGTGACAGCTCTGCTGTAACCACCTGAACTCTGTACTCTGTATGTAATGCAATCCTGGTATTTAATGCCCCTTTAAGACCCTTCTACTGTTTGTGAAATCTGAACGGGGTCGTGGTTGAGTTCCTGCACCTATTTTCTGAGAAAAAAAAGCTCTGCTTATTTGTGTTCACATACCTACACATTCCTGTGTTGTAGATCCAATTGTTTTATTGTCTTTGTGAAAACAATAATTCAAATATATTCAGCCTAAAATTAAACTATAATGGTTGACTGTAATTTTTTTATACTTATACTTTTGAAAAGATTTTTTTTTTTTTTAACAATAGATTTTTATTCAAAGTATTTACTTAACAGTACAGATTGAAATTGTCACATTAATCCTTAGTAACCAACCAAGTTACCTTGATTCATAAGATTGTTCTAATAACAGTACAGTACTTGGTAGCCTGTACCAGCCTATTGGGTTCAATCTGTAGGCATGGCTAGGCCCCCAATTGAGTTAACTATTTGTATATAGAAAATCATAAAGAAACAGAAAATTTATATACATATATATATATATATATATATATATATATATATATATATTTATATATATATATATATATATATATATATATATATATATACACATATACATACAGAAATTAAATAAACATAACAAAACTTGCTACACAGAACAATAAAGTAGGTCCAGGATAATACACTACATCTGGGATAAGCATATATATGACTTTGACGTATTTCAAACTTGACAATAGATTAACATCCAAATACTTAAAAGAGTGTAATATTTAATATTTTGAAAAGCATTTTATTCACGACAAATGATGACCTGCGTACTATGGGCATAGAGAAAGCAGCAAAAGTTGCCTTTTTTCAGGCATGGAAACAGAGGAGAAGATGTCACAGCCTTGACTTGGTTACTTGTACATTTCAGCTTGAGCTAAAGAGCTCTGTACACACCAATGGCCCTTCAATCATGTCAATATCCTACGGGGTAAAATGACCGCACCAGCCAAGTAGACCCTGGCTGGAAAAAGCGCCCAGAGGCGATTCATGTGTAGCGCTATACAAGTCACTCATTCATTCATTCTACCACAAAGGAGTCACAAAGAAGACTAAAGCTTTACCTGTTTCCTGCATATAAAAATTCACAATGTTAACAGTACATTATATAGTATTCAGGACTTCCAACTTTTTTTAGAAGAAAAGTTTTTATTTTATTGAACAAAACAGGATAACAAAACACATGCCAACAGACCTGAAACATTGCATGACAAATGATCAACAATGAAATTATTTACATATCTCCAGGTTAAACCCAGAGATCCCTGTGCAAGGTATGTGAAGAGTTACGGTGCCCAGCAGGAGAACTGTAAGCATGAAATAAGGGTCCCAAGGGCATCGGCATCCAGCATTTCACCCTTCTTGACTAACTTTCCTAGCAAGCATTTCATTAAAAATTAATAAGGCATGATGGGGTGGGGGGGAACAGAGGGCAGATGCAACAGGAGGGGAAGGAAGCAGATGTATCAAGGAAGGGAGGGGGAAGCAGCCGCCCAGATCCATCTCCAAGCTCAGTGAATTAAGGAGAGGGGGGGGGGGGGGACACACTGATATGCCCCCCCACCCCACCTACCGACCGTCCGCGTCTATCCAACCGGACCATACGCTATCAAACTTGTGTGGGCATCGTCTACTCATATGTAATCTTGTACAGGGGCAGGATTGAGTCTACTGTTTGAATCCAGGAGGAGTGAGCGGGTGGCTTCAACTTACCTGCTTTATTTTTAAAAAAAATGTTTTTTAGTCTTGATGTAATAAAACACTATGGCCCAGATTCAGGTAGATTTGCCCATTACTTACACCTGAGCCGCTCAGCTGAATTTCTCTGCGCTGGAGCAATTTTGCCAAATTGCCACCTGATTCAGGAATCGTTTGTTCAGTTAATTCGCTCCTGTTTAAGGCAAAGCTGAGGGCGCAAGGCCGTGCAAGTCAAAGTGGGTGTGCCCCTATGTAAATGAGGAATTTTCGGCTCAGCAGAGGTTTTGCGCCGGGTGCGCGCATGCGCAGTTAGAGCGCTGCCGTCTGCGCATGCGTCAAACTGCGCCTAGCATAATTTCAGGGCAAATCCTGCTCAGCTGCTTGCACTGAGCAAATAAATAGGAGCAGACTTGCGCAGGTTCTTTGCTGAATTTCATCCTGCTTTTTCCTACCCCCCCTGAGCAAGGAAATTCAGCCCATTTGCAAGACATGGCACCTCCCAAAGGGACCAAAAAAAGGAAGGCCAACTTTGTGGCTGCGGAGATGGACATCCTGATTGCTGCACTCCAGCAGCATAAGGAAGTCCTATATGGTGCCCAGCGGGCAAACACCACCATTGCCCAAAGGAGGGCTATATATGAAGCCATTGCCCTGGACATCAATGCCCTGGGTAATGAAGTGCGTACCTGGGATGACATCCAGAAGAAATTAAATGATATGAGGCGCAGGGTCCGGGATAAACTGGCCCTTATCAGGAAACATACTGGTGGCACGGGAGGTGGGCCGCGATGTATGATCCGGCTCAATCAGGAGGAGCAGCTTATTGCACAAACGTTCGTGCAGGAGCAGGTGGAGGGACTTGAAGGGTACGACTCCACTGTTGGGAACTTGGGGACTGGTAAGTTATTTTTCTTTCATATCTGCTGTGCATCATGGGAGGGGGTACAAGTGAACATATTTGTGGGTAGAAGTGAAGATGTAAGTATTATTTTTCTTTCATATCTGCTGTGCATCATGGGAGGGGGTACAAGTGAACATATTTGTGGGTAGAAGTGAAGATGTAAGTATTATTTTTCTTTCATATCTGCTGTGCATCATGGGAGGGGGTACAAGTGAACATGTGAGAAGTGTGTTGCACCAGCAAAATATTTCGTTTTGGTGTCATCCACAGGTGGTGATGAGGAAGAAGAAGCTGGGCCGTCTTCGGCTGCGGCTCGACCCAGCCCATCCAGACCAGAGCCAGGGGTCCAGTCAGGCCCCATGGACATTCTGGCTATGCTGGTCCAGGAGGAGATCATACCGGGGACAAGTATGGAGGAGGAAGTGGTATTGGAGGAGGATTCCTTTTTCCTCATCCAGGAGGACTCTGGCTCCCTCCAGGAGGAGACCACCATCCCTGACCAACCCACCACCCCCCCGCCCAGCACGTCATCCCCCTCCAGGGCAAGCCCCTCCAGGGCAAGCCCCTCCCTTGTGGACCCCTCCCCTTCTCCCTCTGTCCGTGGCTGAGCCTCTCCTCCCAGGAAGGCTCTGTCCAAAACGAGGCATATACCCTCCACCCTCCGTGACGGTCTGCTGGAGGAGCAGGCCCTACAGACCCGCCATATAGGGGCCATGGTGGGAGAGGTGCGTCATCTGGCGGACAGCATGGCATCCACCTCCACCTCTATGCAGCATGCCCTCACCCTGCATGCGGACCGGGACAAACATGTCGCACAGAGCCTGGGGGAAATTAGTGGCAACTCTAAGACCATAGTCACCTGCTTGGTGGCTCAGGAGACCACACCAGCTTTGTTAAGCAGGATGACAGCTGCGGTGGAGGCCAATACCGCTGCTGTGCAGGCCAACACCGCTGCAGTGCAGGAGGAGGCGAGAGTTACCCGCCGGCATCAGCGGGATACCACCACCCGCCAAATGCGGATGTTGGCCCAGACCAACACCATCCTTGCCCGCCTGGCCAACGCCATGGAGGGCATGCAGCCACCACCTGCAAGGAGTGTGGAAGTAGGGGTTGATGCTCCTCCCCCCCCTCCTCCCCCCCCTCCATCCCCACCCCATGCCTCCTCTGCACCACGGAGATTGAGGAGCCGGAGCCTAGGCACCCTTGGCCCAAAGAAAAAAACAAAAATATAATTTAATGTCTACATTTTTTTTCCACACAGAATATGATGTTTTTATTATTTTTATATATGCTCAGGATATGAGTTTCTATTTTTTTTATATGCTCAGGATATGAATTTTTATATTTATTTGTAGTCCCTACACACGGTGAGGAGTGTATACTACAGTGTGACTGGTGTGTGAATGGGGGGGGGGGTGGCACTCCTGCTGGAAAAGGGGTGTCACCCTCTGACATGTGAAAGGTGTATGAATGGACAGCAACATAATTGGAGCCTTGACGCGGCGTTGCTGCTCCCTAATACCATGGGGTATTGTTGGGTCTAATCCAATTTGGGGTGCATGTGTGACAAGATCAGGGTGTGTTTAATGTGCAAAGAGACGTTCCACAAGACCATTCCGGATTGCTCTTCCCTCAGAAGATCCGGTAGTGTTTCTTGGGGGGGGGGGTTGCGTGGTTCGGGGGTAAGGTCAGTGCGTAGCTCAATGTGCATGCCCCTTCTTAGAGCTAAATTGTGGAGAATACTACATGCCCCTACGATTTGGCATACAAAGTTGGGTGAATACAATAGGGTCCCCCCTGATTTATCCAGACATCTGAATCGAGATTTAGGAATGCCAAATGTGCGCTCCACCACCGCACGGGTACGTGCATGGGCTTCGTTATATCTTTCCTCTCCTGGTGTTTGAGGGTTACGAAATGGGGTCATCATGTGAGGTCCCAGGGCATATGCAGAGTCACCTGGAAGGGAAAAGACAGGAGAATGTTAGTCGTGCATGTGCCCCTTGTGATGTGTGCATCATGGGGGGAGGGGCAGTCATACCTGACACCCATGTCACTCACCAATCAGCCAGCTGTCTCCATACATGTTCTGGTCAAACTCGGTTGGGATGGGGCTGTGTCGGTAAATAAAACTGTCATGGCTTGACCCTGGGTGTTTGGCACGGACATGCCATATGAGGCCATGTGCATCCACAATCATCTGCACATTTATCGAATGCCAATGTTTCCTGTTGCAGTAGATATGCTCGAGGAGCCGGGGGGGGGGCGTAGTGCCACATGGGTACAATCTATTGCACCCACAGTGCGTGGAAATCTGGCTAATGCATAAAAATCACTGATTGCCTTCTGCCGCAGGTCAGCCGTGGTTGGTTTGATAAATTGTGTGCCCATTCGTCTGAGTATTGCAGGGATCACTTGGTGCACACACCTGCTCATGCTGGATTGGGACATCCCCGCCACCACTCCACCTGTGCGCTGAAATGAGCCACTTGCCAAAAAATGAAGGGTTGCCACTACCTTCACCAGTGGCTGCACTGCCTGTCCCCGATGGGTCGGGCTGCTGATGTCATCCTGCAGGATTGTTACCAACTCAAGGATGACTTCAGGGCTGAAGCGAAACATGCGATACACCTCAGTATCAGTCATCTGAAAAAGGTTGTAGCGCCCTCTGTAAATCCTCTCCCGTGCCCTCCTACGAGTCGGCTCAGTCAATATAATATCAAGAACCATAGCTGCCCCTGGCATGTTGGTGCACAGATGTGAGGTCCCGAAAATGTGGGTGCTCTGCTTGTTCAGCTCGTCTGTCTAGGTGCTGCTGAAGTTGCGCGCTCCTTCAGATGACATTTGGCCATCTTTTGCTAACTTGCCCCTGCTTTTAACAGGAGCAAGTTTGCCCAGGGAAAAAAGCTTGCGCGCTTCCAGCGCAAGATGCGCATCACACGCGCATGTTTCTGAATCATCGGCAGTACCTAATTTGCATATTCGCTGAGGGAATTCCATGAAGGCGCAACTTACACCCCGCGCAAAATTGCGCGAAAATTGCGCAGGAGCAGCTAGGCTGCGTGCGCGGGAAAATGGCCGCATTTCAGGCTTAACTGGTTTACAGAATCAGCAGCAAATTTGCATGGGAGCAAATCAGTACTTGTGCGGCGCAAATCACACTTGCTCCCGCGCAAGTGCTTCTTGAATCTGGGCCTATATAAACATATATATATATATATATATATATATATATATATACTGTATACACAGTATATGTCACAGACGAGGTCCCAAGGCCCTCTGAGAAATTGACCAGCATAGTGGCTAATTATCACAAGAACCCCACAGTTCCCCAATCAGTACACAGGTAGCGACCTTTCCCTCTGGCCACTCACACCAGACAGATGATCCCTGTCTGGTAAGGAGATCTGTCCCTGCCTAAAGGCCTGTACACACGATCGGATATTCTGACAACAATTGTAAGATGGACGTGTTTTGTCAGATAATCCGACCGTCTGCATGCTCCATCGGAAAATTGTTGTCGAAATTTCCGACAGCAAATGTTGGCTGGTCATGCTCTCAAATTCTCCGACAACAAATGTGCTCCGTTGGATCATCCGATTGTGTGTACGCAAGTCCGTCGGACTAAAATCCAAAGTACAAACACGCATGTTTTGAACCAATGCCAGCCATAAGACAACATTAGCAGAAGTTGCCCAAAGGGTGGCGCTAAAGAGCAGAAAAACCACGTAGTTTTGTGAATGTTGGCTGAAAAAGTTCTGCCGTCTGTATGCAGAACAAGTTCACGGCCAACTTCCTTCGGACAAAAATCCACGGATTTATCTGATGGAAGTCCGATCGTGTGTATGAGGCTTTATCCAGATACAAACACATGATCCATACACTGGCAAACGACTCCCTACTGTACAGGCACACAGATCAAACATTTGGCCTTTCCTCAACATTTGTATTGTTTAAATGTTTTGTATATTCTGGATTGAATCTTACTTATTTGGACACTAGGAGATATGTACTGTGACGTTAAAAATGGTTTTGAAAGAAAGTGAAAAATATATACCTGCTTATATATACTATATTTCCTTTATTCTCTTCAGCTAGCCCTTATCAACACTCCTCCCCACTCTGAGATCTTTGTCTTCACGGACGCTTCCTCTAAGGACCCTCATCTCAGAAGCTCAGTGGAGGCTTTGATACAAGAAAAGAAGATCAAGGTGAGTTGAAGGGGATATAGGGCCAGATTCTTGTAGAACGGCGTATCCTTGCGGCGGCATAACGTATCCGATTTACGTTACGCCTCCGCAACTTAGACGGGCAAGTGCTGTATTCTCAAAGCACTTGCTCCGTAAGTTGCGGCGGCGTAGCGTAATTCGGCCGGCATAAGCCTGCCTAATTCAAATTTGGATCAGGGGGGCGTGTTTTATGCTAAACTACTGTGACATAACGTGATTGACGTTTTTTTTCGGAACGGCTCATTCGCCGTACGTGGAATTTCCCAGTGTGCATTGCTCCAAAGTACGCCGCAAGGACGTCATTGGTTTCGAAGTGAACGTAAATGACGTCCAGCCCCATTAACGGACGACTTGCGCAAACAACGTAACTTTTTCAAAATTTGATGCGGGAACGACGGCCATACTTAACATTGTTGGGCCGCACTTATGCCACCATATAGCAGGGGCAACATTACGCCGGGAAAAGCCTAACTAAAATGTCGTAACTTTACTGCGTCGTCTGCGCGTATGTTCGGGATTTCGCGTATCTAGCTAATTTGCATACTCAACGTGGATTTCGACGGAAGCGCCACCTAGCGGTAAAAAAAAAATGAAGTTTAGATCCGACGGCGTAAGAGACTTACGCCTGTCGGATCTAATGGATATCTATGCGTAACTGATTCTAAGAATCAGTTGCATAGATACGACGGGTCAGATTAGGACTTACGACGGCGTACATGGCACTGCGCCGTCGCAAGTCCTTTGAGAATCTGGGCCTAAGTGTTTTAAACATGAATCCAATGTGGTAAATTGCTTTTAGTTACTTATGCCGCGTACACACGATCGTAAATTCTGACAACAAATGTTCGATGTGAGCTTTTTGCCGAAAATTTCGACTGTGTGTAGGCTCCATCGGACAGTTTTTGTTGGAAATTCCGATCGTCTGTATGCAGTTCCGATGCACAAAAATCTTACGCATGCTCGGAATCAATTTGACGCATGCTCAGAATCATTGAACTTAATTTTTCTCGGCTCGTCGTAGTGTTGTACGTGACCGCGTTCTTGACATTCAGAACTTCGGACAACATTTGTGTGACCGTGTGTATGCAACGCAAGTTTGAGCCTCCTTATTGGCACATTGTTTGAGGCCATCCATCACTGTGATTGTCCTGGGCTGCAGATACACCTTATGGATTAACATCATTATACGCTGTATATGATCTCCTGTAATTAAGAGATCATAGAATTCCGGTAAGAGGCAGTGTGTGATCTTGGTGGAGGTGCCTCTATCATCACTCTTTCTTGGGACGTTTTGGTGATCATTTACACCTGGGAGAATATTGATTGAGAACAATTTCCTTCAGTTTTGGACTCTTTGTGGATTATGGTTTATGCATAATTGTGCACCAAACCTCCTACTTTTTTTTTGTTGTTGTCCACAGTGTTTTTTCATTATTTGTCACTTAACATTTTTTGCACGCCTCGGCGTAGGTTTCAGTGTATTATACTAAATGACACATTTAGCGCGACTTTTTTCCCTTTATATTCTATTTGAGTTTGAGCCAACCTTCTGTCTGAAAAAAAAAAACACTGTTTTGCTGTCGGAATTTCCGATCGTGTGTACGCGGCATTAGAAAAAAAAAAAATTGCGTCTGAAAATTATGAATTGTCTTTTCCTGTGAGCACAATCCATGCAAAGTATACAACCAGACCTATGTAAAAACACAGGACTTTAAATATGCTGCCAGGAAAACATAAGAAGCATTATATGAACCCAAAGTATAAATAAAGAGATAATTTTATTAATAAAATGTAATAAAAAAAATCTCACAAAAGAGAGCTTATGACCATAAAACACATGTAAGACGATCAATAGACTTTATACAACTACAAATATTAATGAGTACCCAATAGATTGTATGCGTTTTATGGATTCATTGTTTCTTCAGGTGTAAAACAAATAGCAGGTCAGTCTAATGCTTACAGTTTTTATTTCATCTACAAAAGTGACAAAATTGTCATCATGTATACAAATCAGTTAAAGGGGCAGATCCACAAAGAGAGTACGCCGGCGTATCTACTGATACGCCGGCGTACTTTCATATTTCCCGCGTCCTCAAACCAAGATACGACGGCATCTGGGTTAGATCCGACAGGCGTATGGCTTTGTACGCCTTCGGATCTTAGATGCAATGCTTCGGCGTCCGCTGGGTGGAGTTCTCGTCGTTTTCCGCGTCGAGTATGCAAATTAGCTATTTCCGACGATCCACAAACGTACGCGCGGCCGTCCCATTCTCTTACGTCGTCTCTAGTCTGCTTTTTCCGGCGTATAGTTAAAGCTGCTGTTTTGCGGCGTATAGTTAGACTTGTCATGTTAAGTATGGCCGTCGTTCCTGCGTTTATTTTGAAGCTGCACATGCTCAATTTGGTGCGTATTGCTAGAGAGTTTTTATTTTCTTAGGAAAGTGCATTTGATCAGCACAGGGCCAACCAGTACTGTCCAGACAGAGGGTCAGGGGTCCTGCAGCCTCATAGGACAATCAGGGGAGAATGAAAACTCCTCCTACAAGCTTTAACTACACACTCATAGAAGTCACAAGACTGCTATATACTGCTGGTGAGAAAAGGTATTTAGCAGTTTATATTTACTAAAGCTATTGCATTTGCATGTTCTGTGTACTGTGGGATACCAGATATAGTGAATGCAGGCTCCTGGGTTTAGTAACACTTTAAACATGAATATTAATACTATAGACAGACTCAGAAATATGAATATTGCTTACCAAAAATTGTAATTTAATTCATTAAAAGTATTTGGTGCCAAATATCTGTACAGCTCCGATGTAGCCTCAGTCCAATATACATAGATTATATGATAATTTAGCAGTGCAAAGCTTTAGCGACTATGTACAAAATCCAGTAGTTTATAGCAATCCATTTATTTTTTAACTTCTACCCATTTGGAACAGTCAGAACCACAACAGAAGAATTCTGATTGATGTTGGTTTCATCCTCTTGCAGATGGCTTTTTGTCAACCTTTCGAAGATGCAATTTGTGAACTTGTAATTCAGAGGTGAACATTGTAGACAAAGCTGGAATATTCTTCATGTCTTTGTAGGTATCTTTCCTGATCACAGAAGACCCATCTCGGACTACTGTTAAGAGAAGCAAGAGGGAAGTGTTGAGCCCGGATAGATTTGACCTCTATACTGACCTTGCTTCTACTTCGGGGGGGCAGGTTGTCTTCACAACGAACAGCGACATTGGAAAGGCTTCTGAGATCATCACAGATTCAGCCCACTTTGATGTGGTGAGGGAAAGTTTTTGTGGGTTAGTAAGGGTGTGGCTTATGCATTTTGAAGTCATGTATTCTTCAGCTTTGTTTGAAGTCATGTATAACTTACTTAACAACTTCATCTATCATACTTTATACTCCTCCAGGGCAGTTTTTACATTTCCACTATGGGCCTGTTGATTCTGCAATAACTTTGTCATTACTTAAAGTGTATGTAAACCCGATTCATGAAATTTGACCTAGGCTGTTTATCTGTAGTGTTTACTTATCTCTCTCCAAAGCCCTAAGTCCTGTGTCTTTCTGCTGCTCCATTCTTCTGTTATCATTATGATACTGTAACTTCTGACAAGTTCTCAGAGACGGGAAATAAAAGCAGCTGGATATTTGTGTAGGGGTGGGTGCTATAAATATGTAGCACTACCCCCCGAGGAGCTGCTGGTTGTTTTGGGTGGCACATTTACCTCATGGCTCTCCCGAATTCCTAGGGGTGAATGATGCATATTGCATTTGGTAGAAGTAAAGGAATGTCCGCAACAGGTGCTCTTTGCAGCGCTCTTTATTACCCAGCCGGTTAAAAACAGCCGGGTGGTGAGGAAAGTAAAGTCAAAGAAGAAATGAGAATAGCAAATTCAGGCGTAGTAATAGGGAAACAGTTCTGCTCCCAAATGTAACACTTCTCTGCGCCACTTCTGTTTAAGTGGGTTTAGTGTACCCGGACAGGCCTCTCTCACTGACCTGGCAGCCGGAGTATAGCTCGAACAATTGTAGGACAAAGTCTCTGCCACAGACCCTCCTGAATGAACTTCAGGGAGACACCTCTGCCACAGGCCCTCTCTGATTTGTAGTTATGGAGGTAATCCTCCTTAGGTGAATTACGCCTGGATCTCCTTCTTACTGTCGCTCAGGTACCGACTGACAGGTGATCAATCCTTCAGTGTCCGGCGACCTTGATCCCCAGTGGTTTGTCGAAGCCTTTTTGGACCGCCAGCCTCTCAATGGCACTCCTCAGACGGACTCCCCACCGAACAGCAATACAGCTTGGGATCCTCAAAGGTGGGAACCCAATCGCTCACTGGGTCCCTGTTGCTGTTCAGATGCTCCGGGCCAACGTGGTCCCAGAACCAGGAACACCGCGTGGCACGCACGCCCCGACCCGGTAGGCCATAACGCCGGGACACCGTGACGTGGCCACCCTGAAGGTGGGTGCCACACTGGAAGAAGAAGACCCAGAACCAATGGTGTCTGCCCCATAAATAGCCTCCCCCCAGCATGCACAGCGAGGCTACACCCTCCTGATTGGCTGCTGGGAAAGAGCACCCAAACCTTGACTCCACTGCTGCCACCTACTGCACTGGGGTTGGGAGAACACCCCAGCACGACAGAATAAGCCTACAGCACAGCCAAGCTGAGACAGAGACCCTGTTTAGCACATAACAATTTGGATCATAGTTTAACTACACTCTGATCTCCCTCTAAATTTAAATAGCACTGGTACTGTAAAGTAACCAGGCGCTACACATAGATTAGCAGAGAGCTTGTCTATTTACAGCACAGCTCTGCAAGTTTCTTTGTTCCTCTGCCTATGTGAAGGGGGGGGGGGGGTGCCTTTCCCCCAATCAGATGTCACACACAGTGTATGCCAAGACACCACACCCACAGCTGGAACTTTTAGAAAAAATTCTAACACGATGTGCACTTCCTAAAGAATAAAGAAAGCCGAAGACAGCAAATATACACTAAATTTATGTATCAAGATGTGTTTCATCCCTGTGTATCATCTGAGGCTATTCACTTCACTGGGTATAGGCTCCATGCACACTAGCAGTTTTCATAAGCTCAAAAAAAGCTAGAAAAAAATAGCTGGATGAAAAATCCTGATTATAGCATTTTTGTCCCAGCCTCTAGTAGCATTTTAGTAGATTTTAGAAGCTTTTAGGAGCAGTCAGGATCATTCAGCACCTTTTTCTGCTGGAAAACGCTCCAGGAAACTCTACAAAAACATTTTTTTTCTGCTCCTAGACACTGAAGCTTAAAAAATGCTTATAGCCTAAAGTAGTGTTCATGGACACACTGGATAAAACTACTTAGCTTCTAGAAGCAGAAAAAATTCTAATAACTTCTAGGAGCTTAAAAAAACTCTAGTGTGCATGGAGCCAAAGATAGCACACATTGATATTTGGGGACAATGTTTTGCAAAAAATATTATATTTTTGTCTTTTTTTGACTGCAGTTGCTGTTTAATCATATTGGTATCTTTCCAATCCTGTAGGTGACACTCCTATATAAGCAAAGCTCTGAAAAAGGTGCACCTAGAAACACATTTTTGGTGGATGAATTCATGTACAATGTCACCCTATTTATAAATGGAGATGTGAAAATATTTCAGATCTTTGACCCTAAAGGTAATAAAATGCTGCATATTTGTTTTAGGAAAGCCTTAAAGGGGTTGTAAAGGTTCATGTTGCATTAGGATGCATTGAGGTGAAAAAACATCTGACAATTCCGACCCCCCAAGCCCCCCATTTTACTTACCTGAGCCCTGGAAAGTCCCACGTCACGAACGCGCTCTTCCTTTGCTCGGTCTTCTCAGCTCTTCATTGGATAGATTGATAGCAGCGCAGCCATTGGCTCGCGCTGCTGTCAATCAAATCCAATGACGTGGGCGCCGGGGGGGCGGGGTTAAGTTCTGCATTTGGCGGCTATGGACGCGCCCGCAAGGTAACCCCCTTAGGTTCCCAGAGGGGGTTATCTGCGGCAGGGAGAAGCTGAGACAGCCGCCGAGGGACCCCAGAAGACGAGGTTCAGGGCCACACTGTGCAAAATCAACAGCACATTGGAGGTAAGCATGACATGTTTGTTATTTTAAAGAAAAAAAAACACAAACCTATACAACCACTTTAATGTGTATGTAAACACTAATCATGTACTTTTCTTATTTCCTCCCTTTCAGTTTGTTAAATATACTACTGAAAGCATTTATATATATTCAAAAAGTGCATTGATTCTGCCAGAAGACTTGTGAGCTGATGACTTTCTGTGTTCTCTGTCTCTGTTGACTTATCAGCATTGTTCCAAGTGGCTCGGGCGTGTTCGGAATCCCACCTGCCTGTTCCCGCCAGAAAGCTGACACTGCATGTCGCTAATCAAAGGCAGTGAGACATTTCCTGATCTGTGCAGCATCGGATCGGGAAATGTCTCACTGCCTGTGATTAGCCATGTGCAGTGTCGGCTTCCTGGTGGGATTGGACAGGTGGGATCCCAAACACGCACAAGCCCATGTTATATAGATTATTTCTGAATGTTTTACAGCAGCTAATATGACATTGCATACATTACACTTGTGAGCACTGATTGAGATGCATAAAAGGGTCAGTGCTGTTCATTCTTTTGTTCTTAGACTGTCGCACCATAGATAAAGGGAAGGTATTACTGCCAGGATCACAAGTTAAAAATGTTATTCTGGAAAATAAAAAAATAAATACCACTTCAGCCATCACATTGGGATTGGGCCGTTGTCTTTTTACATACTTCTCAACTTTTCAAGATGAGAAAGGGGGGCACTTTCTAGCACATAGTATGTAGGTAAAGAGCACATCCATGCCACACTGCCAATTAAATGGACCATGAAACATTAATACACTACTTTTATATGCAGTATAACACATTTCACAGTTAAATAATAATACTGGAAGAAAAAAAATTGTAAATTTTTTTATGAAGATCTATAAATCAGACCAAATGGGGGGGGGGGGGGAAACTGAGGAAGAAATAGGGACAGATAGATTTAAAATAAGGAACAGTCTCTAAAATGTAGGGCAGTTGGTAGCTATAATTTCATCAATTTTACAGCCAGGCTTCTTTTGTTCCTACTAGGCCACAAACAAAATGGCCGCCAAGCATCTCATGGCAAATTTACTCGAGTGTTCCTGCAAGATCCTTTGAAAGTGGGCACCTGGAGCATTTATATGGAAACTACCGGACCTCATAGCATACGTGTACAAGGTGAAGAGCCATCATTTATTACAAACCATCAAAAGAGTGGATGAAAATATTGTGTTGGGATGAGGTGTCGCCAGTGCACTGCATTGTAGTTTTCCCTTTAACTTTAAAATATTCAGTATTGAAAAAAAAATATTATAAAATGTATAGAGACCTGTTAATGTTGTACTTTGCTGACAGTTAACCATTTATTTTTCCTCTCCTGCCATAAGGTCGCAGCTCCTTAGATTTTCTTTATTATTTTGGCACCCCTGTAAACGGGTCTCACCCTGGACTCTACCAACTCAACAATCAGCCGGTGACAGGTAGGCAATGTTACATGGACCTATATGAATTATGGCATTGCCAGTTAAAGTTGCTGCAAATTTTCTAAACTGGAAATCAAGTTTCTTTGTACAAAACAGAGTCCAGTCCTTTAAAATATTTCAAAGCAATAATGTCTATACACTTCAGAAAGAGTTAAAGGGCAACTCTCATACAAAATTTAATTTGATAACTATAAAGAAATTGATAATTGTAATTTTAATAATCAGTAAAATAATTCCTCTTTCTGATTTGCATGGATTTTTAAATTCTTTCCACATTTACAAGCAGACCAAGCTGTCCAGCAAGAGTGACAGTGACAAAGGCTGAGACAAACTGTGTAAAATGACCGGGGGTATTTATATCCTCTAGTTTGAGTAATGCCGCATACACACGACCGTTTTTAGGGTTGTAAAAAATTACGTTTTTTTAAATGTCATTAAAAACGATCGTGTGTGGGCTCCAGAGCATTTTTCAGGATCTAAAAAATGGCCATTAAAAATTTCGAACATGCTCTAATTGTTTTCGTTGTTTTTAATGTTGTCGTTCTTTACGTCGTAAAAAATGGTCGTGGGCTTTAACGACGTGAAAAAAACGTGCATGCTCAGAAGCAAGTTATGAGACGGGAGCGCTCGTTCTGTTAAAACTACCATTCATAATGGAGTAAGCACATTCATCACGCTGTAACAGACTGAAAAGCGCAAATGGTCTTTTACAAACACGAAATCAGCTAAAGCAGCCCAAAGGGTGGCGCCATCCGCATGGAACTTCCCCTTTATAGTGCCGTCGTACGTGTTGTACTTCACCGCGCTTTGCTAGAGCATTTTTTTTCACGATCGTGTGTAGGCAAGGCCGTTTTAATGATCGGTTGAAAAAAACGTTGCTTTTTCTAGACCCTTAAAAAACGTAATTTTTTTACAACCTGAAAAACGGTCGTGTGTACGCGGCATAACAGTCACCAATTGTCAGTGTATAAAAAAGGCAAGGAGAGAGGCGCCTCTGGGTGTAGTAGATTAAAAACAATTTAATTATAAAACATGATCATCTCACTCACATTTAGGTAAAATAGGCATGTAGAATTTTTCCTTTTTGGAAGGTGAACTGTCATCTGGGAGTTTAATTCCTCCTCCAGTTTGTGGGAGCGCTGTGCGGGAGGATGTCACTTCATCATAGGGCGATGAATGTCCACTGAGATGGAAGATCCTCAGCCCGAGGTGTGGAGCGCAGGTGGAGAGCAGACGAGGAGTGATGACGTCACCGCTGATGCCCAACAACAGCCCTTTTTTTTTCTTTGAGGGATACACGTGGCAGAAGCATATGTCAGGTTTTTATTGCTGTCTGGGGTCCCATTGTGGATATTTCACCTCACTTCCTATCCCTGTGAAAAAAAGGAAACGGTTATGTTTGTCACTGGGACAGGAAGACAAAGAGCAGCGATAACCTGATAAAGCTTCTAAACCTTCACATATTACTGAAAAGTGTTTTGATGCAGTCTGCCTATCACCTTCTGTCCAGACAGGAAGTGAGGAGAAATCTCCCAAATGGGAACACATAGCTTAATAAAGAACCTGACCGAGGTTATGTTACTTCCTAACCTGAAAAAGAAAATTTGGTTGTATTTGGGCTTTTAATTTTTTTAAATTGTTGCTGCAACTGCTTATATAGGCAAACACCATTAAAGTATATTGCATCTTCTCTGCGCCACCCACAGGTGTCCCTGCAGTCCTGGTAGTTGATGTTATTGGCCTCCCAGAATCCGCCAACTTGAGCCATGTTACCCTAACCCCAGTCCATGGCACGACAAGAATGCTGGAATTGGAATTGACAAATGAGGGGCTCCTGGTGGCACAGGTTGGGGAGATCCCCCTTGGGGAATTTAGCCTTGGGGTCAGTGGTACTGATGGCAAAGGACATGAAGTGAAACGTGAGGCTCCACAGCACCTAAGATCGGCAGAATGTATGCTGGAGGTAAGTGTCCTGTTGTTGTTAGAAAAGGCCAGTAAACTTGTTTGTATAACTTCATTGTATCATAGCTTTCAATGTCCTTCACTATGGAATGGATTCAGGGAACATTTGAAGTCTGGCAGACAAGTGTGGAAATGTATGAAACCAGTAGAGAAAGAGTAGAGCAGCTGCTATGTAAGGGGTTGTAAAGGTTTGTTTTTTATTTTCTAAAAAGGTTCCTTTAAGCTAGTGCATTGTTGGTTCACTTACCTTTTTAAGCTTTGACTTCCTTTGATTTACCTTCTAAATGTTTTTTTTCTTTGTTTTCTTTGTCTGAAGTTCTCACTTCCTGTTCCTCCTCAGTAAGCTGTTCTGGCTGACTAACCCCCAGCCAGAACAGCTCGGATGATGGGGGCAAGCTTACTGAGGAGGAACAGGAAGTGAGAAATTCAGACAAAGAAAAAAAAACATTTAGAAGAGAAATCGAAGGAAAAGGTAAGTAAACCAACAATGCACTAGCTTAAAGGAACCTATTTAGAAAATAAAAAAATGAACCTTTACAACCCCTTTAAGTCCTGAGGCACAAGCTTACCTGGTTGCATGCATGTTTATACTATGGGAGGGCAACAGGAAGAAGGCCAATCTGGTATCTTTCTAAAGAAAAAGAACAGCTGCTTCAGGTGCATGTATAAAGCCTAGATGGAACTTCTCTCAGAGTGCCAGCCCCGGCCCGCCACCGTGGTAAACTTGAAGAAACAAAAAAAAACGGCTGCACCGATTGCCATTTTATTGATCACCGTGATAATACCAAGGACACCAACATAGGGTCATGTAGACACGTTTCACACGTTCATCCTGTGCTTATGATTAAGCACAGGATGAATGTGTGAAATGCTTCTATGTGACTCTATGTTGGTGTCCTTGGTGTTATCACGTTTCCTCTGATATCTTTCTAGCTGTCTCGGCAACTACTGTCACTGGCATTAAAAATATGGGAAATGATGATGTATCACCAGAACAGGAATAGAGGCAGAATTTTCCAATGGGGACACCTGTTCCAGTGACAACTGTCTACATAGAGATTTGCTGCAGTTTAGAGATTGATTTTCTGTTGTGTTTACACGTCAGGAAGTAACAGGATGTCTACCCAATAGGACACAGATGGCAAAAAAGTAATAACTTTTAAATAACTGTTTAAAACTTTATGAAATACATTTTTTAAATACAAACAAATGAATACATACCGTAATTAAAATTATTAGTAATATAAGAATAAAATAAAAATATTTAAAATGTAATACCATTTTATTAAATACTGTAGCTATTTAAAACTTTTATTCATGGCATACCTTATTTTTTGACAATGGCCATTTTCACTAAGGGAAGATAAATCCATCACCTTTACTTCTTGGGACTTTGGATCTCCCTCCTGGGGCATGTGACAGAGAACATCATCTGAAAGGGAAGGTACTGGTGATGTATCCTTCCTAAAAGGAGGAGAAAAGATTGCCTCTAAGTGCAGTATTTAATGAAACAGTAATCACACAGACAAGAGGTCACTAACATGGGGGAAGATGGTACAGGCTCCTATGATAAATTCATCAGCTTCCCGGTAAAACAGCTGCAATGCCACTGCCAAAGAAAGTCTGCACTGGAGAAGCCTTGAGAAAGGAGCACATATGACCGTTAGTCACGTTGCACATGCTCTGAAACGCGTTGTTCCTTCTCCCTTCCCGCTGCATCACACGCTAATGCCATCACTGAGGTCCACACAGTGCTCCGTCAAGAGGACTGCCCAGAGCGACATGGGACAACACTGGCATTCTACCGACACATCCGACGCTCCTCCAGTGCGGACCTTCTTTGGCAGTGGCATTGCAGCTGTTTTACCGAGATGCTGATGAATATATCAGATGAGCCTGTGCCATCTACCCCCATGTGAGTGACACCTTGTCTGTGTGAGTACAGTTTCATTAAATACTGCACTTAGCGTTGCTCTTTTCTCCTTCTTTGTTTCGATATACAGAGTTGACTTCTCTCCTCTGAAGTGCTTTTTGCCCTAAAGTGTTCTGTCCCCCCGATTGAGCATTTGTCCATCAGCTTTTCTGGCCAGCACACAGACTTTTACCAACTTGCATATCATGGACTTCTTATGAACTGCTTCCTTTTTTCCCATAGCTTAATCCTAAGCGCTTGCAATTACTCTCCATTGCGAAGTAGCCTTCCCATGCATTGAGTGAAATCACCAGTGCCTCACTCAACCAGAAGGTGGAAAAACAGTAATTCCCATTTTTTATTTTTATGTTTATTGAAATTTTCACATTAAATGCATAGAAACAAGTATATAACTCAGTAGCTCTGGTTTACAATTATGAACATAAAAGAAAAAAACAAAATGTGAACAATAAAAAGGGAATGGGAGGTTGGGGGGAGGGTAGGTGACAGGGGAAGTATATTTACCAGTAAACAACAATGTGGCATAACATTTCAAAGTGAACCGGCACAGTAGATATTATATTAATACTTTCAGGAGTGGAGAAAAAATACTTTTTTTTGTGCTTGGGTGAAAACATTTTATCAATGTTTTTGCCCAATACTTTTTTCCCAAGATTCACATGACTAGTAAACCCTCCTATCTTTTTAACCAAGGAAGCTGCCATCTTTAATCTCCAACAGATATGACGTTGCACATGTGATCAGTTATGACACCAACCATTGGATAATTTTACAGTTTGGTTGAGAGCACAACCAATGTGACAGTTACATTCCCGGCACGTCCTGGGAATGTACAGTAACTGTTTTTTGAAGCTGTTAAATCAATGAATTTACTTCCGCTTTAAGATTCACAAAATTTCCACCTAAGATTCCACTGAAAAAATGTGTTAACACATTGGAAAATAGACTCCTAAATAATTATTTTAAGAAAACATTAAATTTTCAAGTAGCAGCACTAGAGAATGATCATGTTGTGTTAAACATTTGAATAAAATCTGCCAGCTCAAAATGTATTACTTGGCAAATAAGAAGCTCTGTTTTGCAGATGTCCTGTCCTGTTCCTCTGACACCGGAGAATTCACAGATAATGTCGGTGAAGATCACTAACCATGGATCCTCTCATTACTACTGTGTGACTGTGAATGGATCTCCATACAACATCTTTGATGAATTCACCACAACAAGGTGAGTAGGGTAGAAGCTTAGCCTTAGGAAATAGGTTATAAACACAATGGCTTCTGAAAGTAAAGCACAATTATTCATAACAATCATGACGTGTATGTTTTTAAATGCTGATTTTACTGGATGATCCGTCTGATGGTCAACTTGTGATGTATACAACAACCGCAGCCCCTGACAATAATAATGGGCCACACATAATATTCAGAATATATAACACTGCATAAATCTATCAGAAACTGTTGGACATGTTGCAGGTCTGGTTAGAGGCTATAGACATGCTACAGGATATATTCAGATACTGGGTTCATATTCCTTGAGACTGCTAGAGATCATCACAGCTCCTTGACAAAGCAATGCTTCCAAAAATGAATGTTGGGGTCAACAGGCACCAAAAGATCACAGATTGGGCACCAGGACCTGTTCTCAATACAGATCTAAAATTCTGAGCCTTTCACGACCTGGGCAACAGTGTCCAAAGACCGGTGAATTATTGCTTGTCTAACCTTGAATAAAAAATGAAAATACCAGGTGATGAGATGGCCTTGCTCCTAGCCCTTGCCCAAAATACAGTTCTGACTCTTAAATGATTCCCATTTTATAGTTTTATATATACTGTACATCAAACCAATTAGCCATAACACTATGAACACTGACAGGTAAAGTGTAATTATCTTGTTACAATGGTACCTGAAAGTGGTGATTATCTGGTTACAATGGTACCTGAAAGTGGGATATTTTAGACAGCATGTTGTTCCTGAAGTTGAAATGTTGCAAGCAAAAAAAATGGACAAGCATAAGGATTTGAGCGACTTTGAACAAGGCCAAATGGTATGGGCTAAATCAGTGGCCCCCAACCTCACCAGAGACCAGTCATGCGATAGTCAACCTCCTCATGACACGGGGGTGGGAGATGGTTTGGCGCGGCGTGGGGGGGTCACAGCATGTAGTAGTAGTAGAAATATGAAATATTACTGACTGCTAAAGGCTAGCTTCTTGTCCAGGCTGGGAACCCAGTCCCTCCAAAAGAGAGAGGGGAAAGATAGGAGTGCCAGGCAGCAGTATAGTGTAGTAATTTTACTGTGAAATAAACAGTTAAAAATACACTCACAAGCACTCTGTGAACAAAGACATATCACTGTAGAGAAGATGTGCAGGATCCAAGGGCTGGAGTGGGGGATAGATAGGATGGTGAACTGCTGCAGGTGGGATTCCCACACTGGAGCCAGTATAAAGATCACTGAAGCCACCAAAGACTCGCTCTGCTCGCTGCTAACCACGGCTGCGTGGTCCAGCAGGCCACGGACCGGCACCGGTCCTCGGTCCGGGGGTTGGGGACCCCTGGGCTCGATGACTGGGTCAAATCACCTCTTGTGGGACGTTCTCTGTCTGCTGTGGTCAAGACCTACCAGAAGTGATCCAAGGAAGGAAAACTAGTGAACCGGCGACAATATCATGTTCACCCAAGGCTCATTGATGCAGTTGGGGGTGAAGAATGGCCCAAGTAGTCTGATCCAATAGAAGAGCTACTGTAGCTCAGATTGCTGAAAAAGTTAATGCTGTTTCTGATAGAAAGGTGTCGAAAACACAGTGCATCGCAGTTTATAGTGTATGAGGCTACAAAGCCACAAGCTGGTCAGCGTGCCCATGCTGACCCATATCCACAGCTAAAACACCTACAATGGGCACATGAGCATTAGAACAGGATCACAGCGTAATGGAAGAAGATGGCCTGGTCTGATGAATTTAAGAATGGTTTGAGGAACACAACAACAAGTATGAGAGGTTGACTGTGGGATGTGCTGCAAAAACAATTCCAATCCATGGAGGCCCCACCTCACAACTTACAGGATTTAAGGGATCTGCTACTGATGGCATGGTGTGAGGCCTCGTACACACGACCAAGTTTCTTGGCAAAAACCAGCAAGAAACTTGCTGGGAGATATTTTTTTGCCGAGGAAACCGGTCGTGTGTACATTTTCGTCGAGGAAACTGTCGAGAAACTCGACGAGCCGAAAAGAAAGCATGTTCTCTATTTCCTTGACGGGAATGGAGAAAATTGGCAAAACGATGTGTTTCGCCCGTTGAGTTTCTCGGTCGTGTGTACGAGGCCTCAGATAACACGGCATACCTTCAGAGGTCTAGTAAAGTCCATGACTTGATGGGTTATAGTGGGTGGTCATAAAGTTATGACCGATGGATTGGTGTATATGTAAAGTATGCACTTAAAAAACTTTGCCATTTGTAAGAAGGAAGAATCCAGTACGTGCCAATGCAAGTTTTTATCATTCCTGATTTTTATCACTTTGATTTCCACTTGCAGGGTACAGATGAACTCCAGTGATTCACAAGTGCTTAATATAAATATTAGTGTGCCTACTAGTGTGGAACCTGGTGCAGTGATTACATTGATGGCGGAGGCTGAAGAGTGTGATAGCAATATACCAGCTTGCTTTGCTCACCTCTCTCTGGTGGTGGCTGAAAAAGTTAAGGTAGGTGCAGTCTGCTACTATTCTTGGTTTATAATTATATGGTAGACTGACAGCATTTGGATAGAGTCGGGAAGGGTTAAAAATCTGACAGTTTTTACTATTATCTTATGCCACATGGGGGAATTTGCCCCTGTAGCAGATTAACATTTTTTTTAAAAGTTTTTTTACACATAAAGGAAATTGTATCTGATAGGTACAAATGGCCAGATTCTCAAAGGGCTTACGACGGCGCAACGCCATTTGCGCTGTCGTAAGTCCTAATCTGGCCCGGCGTATCTATGCGACTGATTCTTAGAATCAGTTACGCATAGATATCCATGAGATCTGACAGGCGTAAGGCTCTTACGCTGTCAGATCTTAGATGCAATTTTTTTCCCGCCGCTAGGTGTCGCCGACGTCGTTTTGCCTGTCGTCTATGCAAATTAGCTATTTACGCGAATTCCCGAACGTACGCGCGGTCGACGCAGTGAATTTACAACGTTACCGTAGCTTTTGCGACGCGTAAAGTTGCCCCTGCTATATGAGGGGCAACCAATGTTAAGTATGGCCGTCGTTCCCGCGTCGAAATTTAAAAATGTACGTAGTTTGCGTAAGTCGTCTGTGAATGGCGCAGGACGCCATTTACGTTAACTTCAAAACCAATGACGTCCTTGCGACGTCATTTATCGCAATGCACGTCTGGAAATTTTAGGGATGGCGCATGCGCAGTACAATCGGCGCGGGAACGCGCCTAATTTAAATGATCCACGCCCCCTACCTGGATCATTTGAATTAGGCAGGCTTGCGACGGAGGATTTACGCTACGCCGCCGCAACTTTACAGGCAAGTGCTTTGTGAATCAAGCACTTGCCCGTAAAACTTGCGGCCGCGTAGCGTAAATGAGATACGTTACGCCCGCACAGTTTAACTCCAATCTCCGAAAATCTGGGCCCTTTTGAAAGAAATCGGAAGGGCAATATGATGTAGTTGAGGGTAGAATTAGGATTTTCCAAATAAGAAATCTCATCAATGGAGCCATGAAGAGATCTGAGTATCCATGCAGTCTGTAAATCATATGCAGCATATTTTCATAACCAAAATAACAAAAATGGTTTGATTGACCCTTTAAATTCAAAATATATTTTTCTTAGTTACCTTTTTATCCTTTTAACTATGTTTTTCTTTTCTCTTAGGTGTCTCCTGTACATACCCCACCTGTGTGCCCTCAACCATCTTACTTTGGCTCTTGTCCTGAATCTCTATCACCCAACCTGTGCCAGGACCATCGTTGGAGTGCCCATCTGCTAGTGTTAGATGCTGATGGAATTAAGTTTACTGAGATCCTCAATGGCTCTGGTGTCACCTCCCATGGACCAGATGGAAAATATGAATATGTTAATTTCACATCCAGTTGCTGCACACCTCAAGCTGAACTTCTCCTAACAAACTACAGAGACGTGGTTTGGCATTGCTTCTTCCAAGTGCCCACTGCTGGCATTCAGACAGACTCAGGACAACTGTACTATTTATTAACATTACTACCAATTATATTTGTAGTTGTACTTTTACTAGCTGTGTATTTTACATGTAATAAAAAAAAACATGAAGTAGAAGGAACCCAAAATCAGGCAGAGGTTATCCCTCTAAAAGAACCATGATTATTTTGGAATGCCAACTGTTTTCTTCAGTGGCTACCTTAGCAGGGCTATATGTGTAGAAAAGCAAACAGACCAGGGCCCGAGGTAGTGTCAATTTCGGGATGATCTTAAATGTTTCATCATTTTTTGCTGTCTTTCTAATTTACGCCCTCAAGGATAGAGATACTAAGAAATTACATTTTCTTACTTGTGCAGCATGCATTTTCAGTATCTGAGGCATGGAAGTGTGTCCATAAGGTTCCAAGAGTGAACAGACAGCCCCATACAACTGGCCCAGATGGGTTTACAATCTGGTCTTTTCCCATGGCCTCTATTTATTATGAAGCACATGTTAAAAAAAAAAAAAGAAAAGCACAAATAATCTAAAGAAAAGCACATTCACTAAGGAATACAGCTTCATTAATGGCTCCTATAGGATGACCTGATAGCATTTATCATGTAGCACAAAAATAATAGTCATTATGGCATGCTATGACTAGTAAAGGCAAGATATTTTCTATTGTAGAAAAACTGACGTTAGAGTTGGTCTAGGTGTAGGAGTTACAACTGGTGTCTGGGAAGAAAGGAGAAAATGCAGGCGGTATGTTATTGTGGTTTAGAGGGGCCAGTGACATAGAATTTAAATTGCATTGTTGTATTGACTAAAGGAAGACCATGGGCCCGAATTCAGAGAGATTTGTCTATCTCTCGGCGGGCGTAGCGTATCTCAGATACATTACGCCGCCGTAAATTAGGGTGCAAGTTCCGTATTCAGAAAGAACTTGTGCCCTATGTTACGGCGGCGTAACGTATGTGGTCCGGCGTAAGCCCGCCTAATTCAAATGTGGATGATGTGGGCGTGTTTTATTTAAATTTAGTGTGACCCCACGTATTTGACGTTTTTTACGAACGCACATGCGCCGTTTGTGAAAGAATCCCATTGCGCAGGTTCGAAATTACGCCGCAAATCGTCAATGCTTTAGACGTGAACGTAACTTACGTACAGCCCTATTTGCGAACGACTTGCGCAAACAATGTAAAATTTTCAAAATTCGATGCGGGAACGACGTCTATACATAACATAGGATACCCCTCATATAGCAGGGGTAACTTTACGCCGGAAAAAGCATAATGTAAACAACGTAAAAAAAATGCGCCGGGCGGACGTACGTTTCTGAATCGGCGTGTCTACCTAATTTGCATATTCCTCGCGGAAATATATACGGAAACGCCACCTAGCGGCCAGCGTAAATATGCAGCCTAAGATACGACGGTGTAAGACACTTACGCCGGTCGGATCTTAGGGAAATCTATGCGTAACTGATTCTATGAATCAGTCGCATAGATACGACCCCGCAACTCAGAGTTACGACGGCGTATCCGGAGATACGTTGTCGTAACTGCTCTCTGAATCCGGGCCCATCAGTCTGGACCCTCAATTATAAAAGCAAACATCCTCTAAGCATTTGCCCCCTGCCTCCCTTTCCTAACTTTTGTAAAATGTTATGGTGAGCAAAAATGTATGGTTTTTTTTCTGGAGTATTTGTATTATACTGCTTTATTGTTGTTTGGCTATGGGTCCTGCGAAAAAAGGTGATTGTTTCTGGGCTTGCAGAATTCAACTTCCTGTGGAAGTTTCTCTGTTGCTGAAGCTCAGTAATAAGTGAGGGGGCAAAGAATGAGCAATATATTGCTGGTCCATGCAATTTTCGTATCAACAAATTTTTTATTTCCGAATTTTCGAACTTCCGAAAATTTTGAATTTCTGAAAATGAAAATTTTCGTATTTCTGAAATTTTCGTATTTCTGAATTTTTCAATTTCTGAATTTTTTAATTTCCGAATTTTTAATTTCCGAATTTTCGTATTTCCGATTTTTTTCCATTTCAGAATTTTCGAATTTTTAATTTCCGAATTTTCGTATTTCCGATTTTTTTCATTTCAGAATTTTCGTATTTCCGATTTTCGGAAATTCGGATTTTCGGAAATTCGGAAATACAAACATTTTTCATTTTTTAATTTTCAAATTTTAGAATTTTGGGAATTCCGAATTATTCATTTTTTATTTTCGAATTTCCATTTTTTTATTTTTTTGAATCTTCAAATTTAAAATTTCGAATATTCGAATTTTCGATTTTTTTTATTTTTCGAATTTTCATTTTCGAAATTTCGAATCTTTTTTTCGAATTTTTCAATTTTCGAATATTCATTTTCGATTTTCGAATATTCATTTTCGATTTTTAATATTTCGAATTTTCGAATTTTTAAATTTCAGAATTTCGAATATTCGAATTTGCGATTTTTTTTTTAAATTTTTCATTTGCGACTTTCAAAATTTTGAATTTTCGAATTTTGAATTTTCGAATTTCAAAATTTCGCATTTTCGAATTTTTCATTTACGAATTTTCAAATTTCGAATTATTCAATTTTCGAAAAATCGTATTTTCGAATTTTTTTATTTTTCGAATTTTCAATCCGAATATTCGAATTTTCGAGTTTTTTTATTTCGAATATTCGAATTTCATTTTCGATTTTTTGACTTTCAAATTTTCTATTTTTCGAATTTTTTATTTCAGAATTTTCGTATTTCCGATTGTTTTTATTTCAGAATTTTCGTATTCCCGAATTTCGGAAATTAGGATTTTCGGGAATTTGGTAATACAAACATTTTTCTTTTTTTAATTTTCAAATTTTAGAATTTAGAATTTTGGGAATTCCGAATTATTCATTTTTTATTTTCGAATCTCCATTTTTTTTTTCAAATCTTCAAATTTAAAATTTCGAATATTCGAATTTTCGAATTTTCATTTTCGAAATTTCGAATCTTTTATTTTTCGAACTTTTCAATTTACGAATATTCATTTTCGATTTTCGAATATTCATTTTCGATTTTTAAAATTTCGAATTTTCGAATTTTTAATTTTCAAATTTCGATTTTTTCAATTTTCGAAAATTCGAATTTCGATTTATTCAATTTTCGAATTTTTCGTTTTCGAATTTCGAATTTTCGAATTTTTCATTTTCAAATTTTTAACTTTCGAATTTCGAAATGTTCAATTTTCGAATTTTCGATTTTGCGAAATGAAAAAAATTAAAAATTCAAAAATTCGAAAAATAAAAAATTTGAAAATTCGAAAATTAAAAAATCGAAAGTTCAAAAATCTAAATCGTTTTTTGCTTTTTCGGAAATCCGAAAATTCCGAATTTTCGATTTTCCGTATTCCGAATTTTCCGAATTTACGAAAAAAGCAAAAAACGAATAAAACTGTTTTTTTTTTCGATTTTCTGAAAAAATAAAAAAAACGAATAAAACAAAAATGAAAAACATTTTTTTTTTATCTCCCGAATTTATGAAAAAAATAAAAATAAAATAAAAATAACATAAACGGAAAAAACGATTTTTTTGACAGTGCACATGTCTATGTGTCCAGCTACAGTTGTAATTGACACGTGTGTCACACATTTTAAGAGTTGTTTAACGGATCCTTTCATCCTTTTGTGCTGCCCCGTCAATAAGTAATCCACTCTCCCTAGATTCATACTTATCTGAATCTCATGCCCTGTACACACGATCGGTTCGTCTGATGAAAACGAACCGATGAATTTTTTCATCAGATATTCGATGAAGCTGACTTTCATCAGACTTGCCTACACACCATCGGTTAAAAATCTGACCGTGTCCAACGCGGTGCCGTAAAACACAACGAAGTGCCGAGAAAAATTAAGTTCAATGCTTCCGAGCATGCGTCGACTTGATTCTGAGCATGCGTGGAATTTTGGCCGATGGATTTCCCCACAGACGATCGTTTTTTTCTATCGTTTTTTTAACCATAAGAAAAATTTAAAACAGGTTCTATTTTTTTGCACCGATGGGAAAAAAAAATCAATGGGGCCCACACACGATCGTTTCGTCCGATGAAAACGGTCCATCAGTCCGTTTTCATCAGACAAACCGATCGTGTGTACAGGGCATAACAGCTGTAGCCCCATCTAGTTACCATCCTTTAGGGGGAAATAACCACTGAATATGTCCCAACTTTAGAACCTGAGGAGGACCTGCTGGAGAAGATCTGCGGTGCAACCCCCTAATCATTGTTAGTCGCCTTGAGGCGATTTAGTTTGCATTTGTAGCGCTATACAAGTTACTCACTCACTCACTCACTGGTTGTTAGTAAGTAGCAGCTCCCACCACCACCACCACAATCATTAGTAGACAGTGGCAATAAACAATTATTCTCCCTAAGTTATTTTTTGCTAGTGGAAATATACAACCCCCCCACACACACACACTATCTTTGGTGTTCAACTCAAGCGAACTATCCCTTCCCATAAAATTTTTGCTCAGTTGCAGTAAACAATTCTCTTGCCCTAGTTCAGTGAAAGCAAACAATATTTCCCCCCATATCATTAGCTACCAGTGCCAGTAAGCAATACTCCCCCAACCATTACTGTCAGCGACAGTAAACCATTTCCCCCTTTTTTGGGGGCCAGTGACTTTATACAACCTCCCGATCATTGGTGCACAGTGGTAGTAAACAACTCCCCTTTTCCAATACATGCTGGTTAGTGGCAGTAAACAATAGCCCTTCCCATTGGTGGACAAAGTCATTATCACCCTCCCCCCAACTTCCCTAATCATTAGTGGCAGTGAACAAACCCCTTCCCCCCCCCAATCATTGCTGGTCAGAAGTAGTGAACAATCCCTTCTAACATGGGTGGATACTTCCTTACATATATCTGTGTCCCACACAGGGGTCAAGTCCTGGGGAAAAAGTGTGGGAACTCCCACCCAAGATCCACTCCCCCACCAAAAAAAAAAAAAGATACACTCATATGCATAATTACTAAACCGCAAGTTCTTTCTAAATCCCGGGATAACTCGCGGCAGACCTCCGCAATGTCTCCTGGGAACAATGACAAAAGCTCCCAGGAGACATTGCGGCATCGAGGAAGTGACGGAATACCCGCACACTACCCGATGAATCCATATACAGGAAGCGGCCAGTAACATAAAGGATTACTAAGGTTCGCCTGCCCCTGACAGTGACTGGAGCTGGGCATCGCCGCTTAGTGAAGGATTGGCTTGGGCGGCTCGGCTGCTCTAGTCCTGCAAAGGGAACTGCGTTCCTGCTGTTAAAAAAGTGCAGGAACTCTGTTCCCACGCGTTCCCGCAGGACTTGAGCCCTGGGACTCCCACACCATTAAATGGCTCTACCTCCTCTGGAATTCACTTCCAGAACTATGCAGCTGTTATCAGGCTGGAGATCACTCCATTCAACAGTAACTGCATAAATGTGCTGTAGGGTGCTGGAGCAGGTGTTCTTGGATCAGCAGGACCCAGGGACTTTTTTATTTTAGGAGCTATGTCATTGTGCTGGCCTTCTATAGGGCCACCTCTGGAGGCCAAAGACACTCTGATCTCCAGAGAGGGCCCATTGTGTGGGATGTATGTGAACAACGTGGGCAGCCACAGGATAAATGTAAATATGCATCTGTATTATTGTGTTATTTATTGAAAGATGTTTGTGTTTTAAATAGAGGGGGTAACAATAGTTACTAGTTAGATGGATAATGGATAGCTAAAGGGGAAGGTGCAGATATTGACACATGCGGGTACATCATTATTGTCATATTCTAGTCCCTCCCAGAAGAGCACTTGTTATTGGATTGTCTGAAGCAGGTGGGCGGGGCTGGGAACTGAGGTGCACAGTTCCCAGTGTCAGAGTGCCAGAGGATTATAATAGGCCAATGGGCACTTCAGCTCCTGCCAACACTTGCACAAACCAGGAATATCAGTTTTGGATGCACTGATTTTGTTGGAAGTTGTGAAAAGTTGAAGATTGTCGTATATTTACGTGTTTGACTAATGAATGTTTTTTCTTGACGTCATAGGATGTGTGATGTGTTGTTCTAACGAGGTAATTCCTGTACTATACTGTGGTACGTTTATTATTAATTTGTGATAATAAAATAGACTCTGAAACAAATGTTGGTTAAGAGGTTTAAGTCTAAAAGGCATTTCTCATTTTACCTCTAAATTTATCCATTCCCCTTTATACATTTTAAAGATTAATTGTGGCCAACAAGTATTATCAGTGAACTGGTGACTGGAACCAAAAAACATTCTGCTTCTTGGAGGCTGCAGTAAGTGCTTAAAGCGCCAGTTCATCCAGCATACTAGCGTCAGCTACAGTATGCCTTTATTTTTATTTTTTCCGCTGTACTCACAGTTTAATCCATTAGTTAAGTTTCAGACTCCCGCGGGGAGTAGGCGTTCCTATGAAGAAGGGAACATGATTGACGGCCAGCTATGGCGCGTCACGCTTCCCGAAAATAGCCAAAATAGGACTTGCCTCTTCACGGCGCCTGTGCAGTCAGCTCCTAGTCTGTGCGCAGGCGCCTTATAGCGCCGTGAAGAGCCGAGTCCTACCCTGGCTATTTTCTGGAAGCGAGACGCGCCATAGCCGGCCGTCAATGATGTTCCCCTCTTCATAGGAACGCTTACTCCCCGCGGGAGTCTGAAACGAAACTAATGGATTAAACTGTGAGTACAGCGCAATAAAAAAAATAAAGTCATACTGTAGCTGACGCTAGTATGCTGGATGGCATGGTAGAAAGTTGTTTTTTAGGGTGAACCTCCGCTTTAATTGTGACTTATTCCTGTTAACGAATGATTAAAAAAAGTTTATCTAGGACATTTTATTTTTACTGCCAGGGCTACTTCAACTGACATATGGAGATCAAAAGTCAACCTTTTTTTGTAGATAAATAAAACTGAATAAATACCATGTAATAACATTGTTACATTGTATTTCTGAATAAAGCATGTGAACTGTTCATAAACTTTGTATCGCTTTGACAGCTGGGATTTGACAGGAAGAGCGGCAGTCAGGGCTGCCAGTTGGACAACCCTGGTATAGCTAAACACTCCATTTAATTTGTATCCAATCAGTCAGACCCTTTCATGTCATTAATATAAATGGTGCGCTATTCCCTGTGTTAAAGTATGTAACACAATGTATTTGAATGAACAAAAAGTAACGGATGTGTACACAATAGTTTGTGAGGTAAATTGCCTTAATAAATTAAGACTAATACTAAATAGATGAGTGCATAAGTGACACTCTAAGGCACAGGTGTCAAACACAAGGCCCGCAGGCCGAATCCGGCCCTCCAGGTCATTTCATATGGCCTCACACCTCTCCAGCCCTTCTCTGGTCCTACTCAAAGACCCTTACTTTCTGTTTTTAAGCAATGCATCCCGCTTCTTCCCAGCAGCAGCATAAGGAAAGGGGGGTGCACTGTGATGTAAGGGAGAGTGGGGGACTCAGCTTTTGATGGTGGGGTGGCTCTTGACATCTAATGTAAGGGGAGGGGATGCGCTGGACTTCTAATCTTACAGATACAATTGACCCTTTTGAGGGCAATCATAATGCTTATGCGGCCCACAATGAAATTGAGTTTGACACCCCTGCTCTAAGGTGCTCAAAACAGTGCATATGAATAAACAATCTATGTATGAAAAAATTAATTTGTGCCTTATGTGATTAACAATTATATCTCACAAAGTTCATATTCATGAGCAAAGATGCAGAATGTGGAATCTTTTCAGACAGATTTCTGCATTATTCTATGCTGAAAAGCGCTGAAATTTTGCAAGATGTCTACTGGATTCCATTTGTAAGTAATCTCCAATGACTTGAAATATGATGCTTCATAAAGTAAAGTTGGCCTCTTACCATATATGGTGGATCCCTATTACAGAGATCAGACTCGCTGTGGAATATGACGGCCAATCAGAGAGTCCCTTGGTGACACCTTTCTATACACTGCAGCATCTCACTGTGATGTTACTAAAGACTCTCAAGGTTTTGCCTAAATTCAGTTAATAAATTCCTTTGCCAGTTTTATTGAGGGAAAAAATACCTTATGAGTAGACAATGTACATCAGGGATATGTAACCTTAAAGAGGTGGAGATCTACCTGATCAACACTAGAGAAGTCAAAGATCACAGATCACAGTGTCGTCTCCTCACACATGATTTAAACCTTAAATTGCTGTACTACTGTGTCGCAATTGCGTGCATTCATGGGTTTAAATCAGGTGGTGAAGAAGCAACATATCGCCTCCTCACCACCTGTCAACACACACACTTGGATCACTTCTTAGAGGAGCAGCAGTGCCTGCTGCACTTGTGAATGAGCCCTTAGGCCTCGTACACACGACCGAACATGTCTGCTGAAACTGGTCCGCGGACCAGTTTCCGCGGACATGTTCGGTCGTGTGTACGGCCGACCGGACAATTTTCCGGCGGATCGGACAGGTTTCCAGCAGACAAATGTTTCTTAGCATGCTAAGAAACATGTCCGCTGGAAGCCTGTCCGTCGGACATGTTCGGTCGTCTGTACGACTCACCGGACATGTCCGCTCGGCCGAAAGCCCTCGCATGCGTCAAAGTGATTCGACGCATGCATGGAAGCATTGACCTTCCAGGGTCGCGCACGTCGCCGCGTCATCGTCGCGGCGACGGCCACGTCACCGCGTATCCTGTCCACGCGGATTTCGGTTTGATGGTGTGAACAACCATCAGACCGAAATCTCCGAGCGGACATGTCCGATGAAAACGGTCCAAGGACCGTTTTCATCGGACATGTCCCCTCGTGTGTACGAGGCCTTAGTTGCATTCAGCTGCGGCACCCTTAGGGCTTGTTCACACTAAAGTTAGGAGGTGGTAAAACAGCAGGATATAAAATAAGTCTATGGCTAAGCACAGCAAACCTGCAGGAAAGCTGAAGGTACACTGCTCTGCATCCGCTTTGTGGTTAAACCGCAGTGCATCAGCGTGAAAGCAGCCCTGTACTATTATGCCCAGTGTATTGCTTCACACTGACCTGAAGATCTCTTCTTTCCTGCTGCTGGCACCACTATGTGGACCGCTAGCCGGGATAAGAGGAGGAGTGCAGTTGGCATCACGCTGCATGGGACAGGAGCCAGCACTACAGAGGAGCTGTCAGCTTATGTGGCTCTTGCTCCCTTCTACAGCTCCAACTTTACAAGTAATCTCTCTACATTGCACTCTGTTTGATACTCTGGAATGGCAGGTCAGCAAGCCCAGACCGAGATCTACCAGTCACCTGTCTGTGATTTACTGGTAGATCGCGATCTATAGGTTGCTGACCCCCGAAGTACATTGTAACATGCGGGTACATCATTATTGTCATATTCCAGTCCTTCCCAAAAGAGCACTTATCATTGGATTGTCTGAAGCAGGTGGGCGGGGCTGGGAACTGAGGTGCACAGTTCCCAGTGTTGGAGTACCAGAGGATTATAGGAAGCTAATGGGCCTTTCAGCTCCTGCCAACACTTGCACAAACCAGGAATATCAGTTTTGGATGCACTGTTATTGTTGTAAGCTGTGAAAAGTTGAAGATTAGCGTATATTTACCTTTTTTATTTTCTTTTGGCTAATTAATGTTTTTTCTTGATGTCTTAGGATGTGTGCTCACTAGAGCGCCAATCTGGACAGGTTGTGGGCACAGCTTACTTTAACTCTGAGCCATGTGCTGACAGCCAAAGCCAACTGTCAATCAGGCAGCTGGGTGGACCCCGACAATATAGTAGGGATCCTTTCAGAGTCTGGAGCGGCTCTGTGACGTCCACTGACAGCGGTCTTTAGCCTGTTAAAATTTTACTCTGGGTAACAGGAGAGCAAAAGTAGGTGCACTCCTGTGACCCACAAAAGAAGTATGGCCAAAAATAAAAGCTTTAACCATACTTCTCTTGTATGTGTAGTTGTTATACCCTGTATGGGAAATGCACAGGTTCACGTGAAGTAAGAACTCCAGGTATGGTATATTTTTACATAGTTACACTAGTTCAGCTTGGATCAATATAACTATGTATGTACCATACCCAGCCAATGCCCCTGTAAGGTAGAACATAACGGAATTAGACAACGCTACTACAGTGCTCTCCACTTGCTTTTGGGTACTGTAATAAGCAGCCGGCCTAATGTATTGTGGACACAGGATGTTGTCCACTCAGTACACGGGCTGTTAATTTTCTGAATGAATACAATGCGTTTTCTGATTGGGCAAGGTGGAGAGGTGGGGTGGTGATACAACAATGATAAATAAGTAGATTTTAAATTCTGCGCTGAGGACCTAAAACTGGCTACTGCCCTACCCCAATTTCTCACCAGGGTGGGGAATATGAGAAATAATGACAAAAAGAGTTACGGGTGGCGCTGCCTATCAGTGATATATATATAATGTGTTCTAATACTGTGTGCTATCCCTTTAAAGGATGTGTGATTTGAGGGTTAAACTACAGTGAATATAGAAATTGCTGTGCTGATGAGATCAGTAATATAAGAACATCCAAATAACCAAAAAAGTTTTTTAATCTGAATTATATGTGATGGATCAGAACACAATAGTCTAAGTTGGTGAAGTAAAATTAGAAAAACATATACTGTATTTGCTGGCGTATAAGACTACCTTTTACACTTAAAAAAAATGGCCAAAAAGCAGGGGTCGCCTTATACGCCGGGTCAGCTGCTCGCATGCCTGCTAGAGGTGCGCTAATACTGTATGTAGCTTTGGCTACATACAGTATATACCGCTTAGCCAATACCGGTGAGCGATGTATTCAAATGAATACAGAGCCTGCTCGGATTGGAGTAACAACCTCTGCCAATCTGAGCAGGTTACATACAGTAGCCTGCTCGGCTTGGCTTTGAGAGTCAGAGAGGTGCGGGCTGATGATGTTACAGCCTCTGCCAATCCAAGCAGGCTTTGTATTCATTAATAGAATAAATCGCTCGCCGTGATTGGCTCCAACTCCATCAAGAAGAATATGGCTCCAGCTCCAGCAAGAATGAAGAAGAATATGGCTCCAGAAGGAAGAAATATGAAGCGTCGGAAGCCTCGGAAGGGGGGTCGTCTTATACAGTGAGTACAGGCAAAAAATATAAAAAAACTGTAAAATTAGAGGGTCGTCTTATACGCCCGGTCACCTTATACACTGTCAAATACGGTATTTAATACTATTTTTCAGAAATAAAAAAATGATAATTGGCATGTGCGTATGTATTCACCCCCTTTGTTATGAAGCCCATAAAAAGCTCTGGTGCAACCAATTACCTCCAGAAGTCACATAATTAGTGAAATCATGTCCACCTGTGTGCAAGCTAAGTGTCACATGATCTGTCATTACATTTAAACACCTTTCTGAAAGGCTGCAACACCTAAGCAAAAGGCACCACTAACCAAACACTGCCATGAAGATCAAGGAACTCTCAAAACAAGTAAGGGACAATGTTGTTGAGAAGTACAAGTCAGGGTTAGGTTATAAAACAAATATCCAAATCTTTGATGATTCCTAGGAGCACCATCAAATCTATCATAACCAAATGGAAAGAACATGGTACAACCACAAACCTGCCAAGAGACGGCCGCACATCAAAACTCACGGACCGGCAAGGAGGGCATTAATCAGAGAGGCAGAACAAAAGTGGAGGTTCACCTTAAAACAATTATATAACATTACATCCAGCATACTAACGACATGTACAGTATGCTGGTATTATTATTTTTTTTTCTCCGTACATACCGTTTTATTCTTATTTTCCCCCCGGCTTCTGGGTTCTGATTCCCGCGGAACTGGGCGTTCCTATTGAGAGGTTAGATGATTGACGTCTGGTGAAAAACTTCCCCTGTCGCATAAGGTGCGTCACCAGTTTTCCGTAAATAGCCGACTTGTGAGTCGGCTCTATATGGCGCCTGCGCAGTCAGCTCTATATGGCGCCTGCGCAGTCAGCTCTACACGGCGGGCACAGGAGCCGTATAGAGCCGACTCGCAGGTCGGCTATTTACGGAAAACTGGTGACGCGCCTTATGCGCCAGGTGAAGTTTTTCACCAGACGTCAATCATCTAACCTCTCAATAGGAAAGCCCAGTCCCGCGGGAATCAGAACCCGGAAGCCAGGGGAAAAATAAGAATAAAACGGTATGTACGGCGAAAAAAAAAAAATTACCAGCATACTGTACATGTCGTTAGTATGCTGGATGTAATGTTATATAATTGTTTTAGGGTGAACTTCCACTTTAAGGTAACCCTGGAGGAGCTGCAGAGTTCCACAGCAGAGACTGGAGTACCTGTACATAGGATGATAATAAGCCATATGCTCCATAGAGTTGGGCTTTATGGCAGAGTGGCCAGAAGAAAGCCATTACTATTCTTGAGCAAAATCTGTACCACTCTGTGTGTGATTTGAGGCTAGGATGGAGGTTCACCTTCCAGCAGGACAATGACCCCAAACACACTGCTAAAGCAACACTTGAGTGGTTTAAGGGGAAACATGTTAATGTGTTGGCCTAGTCAAAGTCCAGACCTCAATCCAATAGAAAATCTGTGGTCAGACTTAAAGATTGCTGTTCACAAGCGCAAACCATCCAACTTGAAGGAGCTGGAGCAGTTTTGGATTGGGCAAAAATCCCAGTGGTAAGATGTGGCAAGCTCATAGAGACTTATCCAAAGGGACTTGGAACTGTGATAACCAAAAGGTGGCTCTACAAAATATTGACTTTAGGGGGGTGAATAGTTATGCACATTGACCTTTTCTGTTATGTTGTCCTATTTGTTGTTTTGTTGTTTGCTTCACAATAAAATAAATAAAAAAATAAAAATAAAACATCTTCAAAGTCGTGGGCATGTTCTGTAAATTAAATGATGAAAATCCTCAAACAATCCATTGTAATTCCAGGTTGTGAGGCAACAAAACATGTGAATTTAAAGAAATATTGCACATGTATGTACTGGTACAGGCATACCCCACTTTTAAGTACACAGTGGGGTTTATTTACTAAAACTTTAAACTGATGCAACAATTATGTGACAATGCGCTGCTATCAATCTATCCAATCAAGAGCCAAGACAATGGGCAGAGATGTAGAGCGCATCTCCACTGTGGGAATAAATGGGCTCAGGTGAGTAAAACGGAGGGCTGGGGGTGGGTCAGAAGTGTTTCACCTTAATGCATAGGATGCATTAAAGCAAAAAAACATGAGGGTTTACAACTCCTTTTAAACTAATATGTTTGAAAATGACTAATCATGCCCTTATTGCAAGTACCTTGAATGTCTGTCTTCCAAAATGTGGTCATTTTGTGTGTGTTTCTACTGTCCTAGCACTTCAAGGCCTCCAAAATTGTGGTAGGTAGTCAGAAAATGAGATGCGTAATGTATGCCCCTTGAAAGCGTGAAGGTGCTTCTTGGATTTTGGGCCCCTCTATGTGTCTAGGCACCATAAAACTCTTACATGTGGTATCGCCATACCCTGGAGGAGTAGCAAAATGTGTTTGGAGTGTAGATGTAAGTAAGCCCATGCTGTGTGTAAAAAAAGCTTAAAATGACAAATGCAATACATTTCTATTTAATTTACTTGCTTTGTTTTCCAAACAATTTAAAGTTAAAATGAGATCTTTATAATACTCACCACGCCCCTTACTGCATACCTTGGGGGTAACTACTTTCTGGAAAGTGGTCATCTTGGTGGTGTTTGTACAGTCCTGGCATTTTAGAGTGAAGAAATTGCAATCAGGATTCATACATTTCAAATGTATGTACCAGTTTTTAAACTCTTAAGCCCTGTACACACGATCGGATATCTGATGGAATCTAATCCGATGGATTTTTTCGTTGGATATCCAATGAAGCTGACTTTCATCAGTCTTGCCTACACACCATCGGTCAAAAATCCGACCGTTTCCAAACGCGGTGACGTAAAATACTACGACGTGCTGAGAAAAATTAAGTTCAATGCTTCCGAGCATGCGTCGACTTGATTCTGAGCATGCGTGGATTTTTGACCGATGGACTTCCACACAGACGATCGTTTTTTTCTATCGTTTTTTTATCCATAGGAAAATTTTAAAACATGTTTTATTTTTTTTCACCGATGGAAAACAAACCGATGGGGCCCACACACGATCAGTTTGTCCGATGAAAACAGTCCATCGGTCCGTTTTCATCAGACAAACCGATTGTGTGTACAGGGCTTAACAGTGTAAACAATCTACATTTATTTATTTATTTTGACAAAATAAATGTAACAGAATACATTTGGGCATGATTTCATGATGAAAGATTTTTTATTGGGTATTTTTTTTATACCAGAAAGTAAGAGAAACATTTTAGTAGTCATTTTTCTTTATATAGTAAAAGATAAAAAAAAGCAAAGGTGATTAAATAGCATCAAAAGAAAGCTCTATCCGTTAAAAATAAAGATATAAAATTAATTTGGGTATAGCGTTGCTTGACCAAGTAATTGCCACTCAAACTATGACAAATGAAAAAAAGAAAGGGGTGTAACATGCTGGTACTGAGGTTGTTAACACCTTCTTATGCCAACAAAATGTACGGGAAGTCTATTCTCACATTTTACACATATCACATTAGTTTCCGGTGTGGAGGTATATGGACAAGGGCGGGGTGCAGTGGCACTACGAATGCAAGTGTTGAGCCGGAATCTTGTGGTACTTAATACATTTCTATTGGTTGACACCCCGCTACAGATGGCCTGCACTGTGGCTGCAGAAGAAAAGATGAAAGTGTTGCGTTCCTTGCATTGACCTCCTACGATATATATGCTGTTGTTCATGATGGTGTAACAGTTGATGCTGGTCGATGGGCTTACAATGTGCTTCTGCTGAAATCTTGTCCAGTTCTGAGACAAGGACAGATGGGAGAGACCCAGGAGGATCCCAAATACCAGAAGAAGAGATGTTGCACACATTCTGGCCATTGTTTCTGAAAAGAGAGATACAATACAAATGGATCAGTTTACAAGATTTTAAAAAGCTAATGAAAATAGAATTTATTAAGTGAGGACATATTACATTTTGTTAGGGGGATTGGTGGGATGTGTATTTATGGTTCTTTATTTCATTAATATTCTTTGTATTTTTTTTTTATTATTATTTGCGTGCTTTCGCTTTCCTTTGTATTTTTCTGTGGGAAAAAAAATAGGGTCAACTATTTAAAGCCCTTAACAGCACAAGCCACTTTAATTTCTACTTCAGCATTGACTCCAATACATTTTACCAGAAAATTTTCCAAATCTCCAAATTTTCCCCATAAATATCATATTCCTCCCAACCGCTTGTTAATCGATTAGCTACCGCTCACCATAGGTTTACTGCGGCTGGGGTGGGTGCTCTGAACCAGATCACGTACCTGGTATGTGATCTGACAGTTCCTGGTACAACGAAAACCAATCAGCGGGTCCGGCGGACGTGATGTCATCCGGGACCCGCAGATCGTTCAGGAGAAAGGCAGAATGACAGTCTGCCTATTTAAACAAGGCAGATCGCCGTTCTGTGAGAAGGGAATGTGCTGATTTTTTTTTACCAACATTTTTTTGCAGAATACATATTGGCCTAAATCGCTGAAGAAATTCGATTTTCTATTTTTTTTTATTGGGAATGTTTTATAGCAGAAAGTAAAAAATATGTTTTTTTTCTTAAAAATTGTGTCTTTTTTTTATATAGCACAAAAAATTAAAACTGCAGAGGTAATCATATACAACTAAAATAAATCTCTATTTGTCAGAAAAAAAAACATTATTTGGAGGTACAGTGTCGCACGCCTGCGCAATTGTCAGTTAAAGTAACGCAGTGCCGTATCGCAAAAAATGGCCTGGACGTGAGGGGGGGGGGGGTAAACCTTGTGGGTCTGAAGTGGTTAAATATCAGCAACACAGAAAGGGCAAAGATACGAAGGAAACTTGGACAGCGGCACTCCAAAAATGTTCTTTTAATTAAAATCGATCACAAAATGAACATGCCACAGCAAAAAGATTGGAACTAAAGCTAACGTTTCGCACTGTAGCTTCAGTGCTTAGTCATAGCTAGTACACCATCGATTTGAATTAAAAGAACATTTTTGGAGTGCGGCTGTCCAAGTTTCCTTCGTATCTTTGCATCACTATTGCATTGCTGGCACCCATGGTTTGGTTCCAGTGAGGAGGTTCTCTGAAGACTGCTGAGCGGTTATTTTCTCTCTCTACATTCGCAATGGATTGGGTGGCTCATAGACGTACAGTGGGGTTGAGACTGTGCAAGTGCACTTACTCCAGAGCTTAAAGCGCGGCTTCACCCTAAAAAAAATTCTAACATTACGTCCAGCATACTTCCGACATGTACAGTATGCTGTTTTTTTTCCGCCGTACGTACCGTTTAATTGTTATTTTCATCCCGGCTTCCGGGTTCTGATTCCCGCGGGACTGGGCGTTCCTAATGAGAGCTTAGATGATTGACATGTTGTGAAAAACTTCCCATGGTGCATAAAGCACGTCACCAGTTTTCCGTAAATAGCCGACTTGCGAGTCGGCGCTATACGGCGCCTGCGCCCGCCGTGTAGAGCTGACTGCGCAGGCGCCATATAGAGCCGACTCGCAGGTCAGCTATTTACGGAAAACTGGTGACGCGCTTTATGCGCCATGGGAAGTTTTTCACAACACGTCAATCATCTAAGCTCTCATTAGGAACGCCCAGTCCCGCGGGAATTGGAACCCGGAAGCCGGGATGAAAATAACAATTAAACGGTAGGTACAGCGAAAAAAAAAAATACCAGCATACTGTACATGTCATCAGTATGCTGGATGTAATGTTAGAAAATGTTAGAAAATTGTTTTAGGGTGAACCTCCACTTTAATAAATGAAGTAGAGCTTCACTTTGCAAAGACTACCCAATCACATGCATAGAAATAAAAAAAACAGCATGTTTGTGTGCACATGATTGGGTGATGGAAGTCAGCAGAGCTTTCCCCTTTTTCCTAAGCTCTAGAAAACATAGGGCCAGATTCACAGAAGAAGTACGCCGGAGTATCTACTGATACTCCGGCGTACTTTCAAATTTGCCGCGTCGTATCTTTAGTTTGAATCCTCAAACCAAGATACGACGGCTTTTGGCTTCGATCCGACAGGCGTACGGCTTTGTACGCCTTCGGATCGTAGGTGTAATACTTCGGCGCCCGCTGGGTGGAGTTTGCGTCGTTTTCCGCGTCGGGTATGCTAATTAGCTTTTTACGACGATTCACGAAGGTACGCATGGCCGTCGCATTCTCTTACATCGTCGCTAGTCGGCTTTTCCCGGCGTATAGTTAAAGCTGCTATTTCTTGGCCTATATTTAGACTTGCCATGTTAAAGTATGGCCGTCGTTCTCGCGTCGCATTTAAAATGTTTTTTTTTTTGCGTCCATCGTCCGTCCGTGAATAGGAAAGTCGTCCGTGAATAGGAAAGGACGTAACTCACGTCGACGTTCAAAAAATCACGTCGGTGCGACGTAATTTCGCGCAAAGCACGGCGGGAAATTTCAAAAGGGAGCATGCGCAGTACGTTCGGCGCGGGAACGCGCCTAATTTAAATGATCCACACCCCATTTGAATTAGGCGGGCTTGCGCCGGAGGGATTTACGCTACTCCGCCGCAACATTACAGGCAAGTGCTTTGTGAATCAAGCACTTGCCCGTAAAACTTGCGGCGGTGTACCGTAAATGCGATACGTTACACCGCCGCAAATGTACCTGAATCTGGCCCATAGCCTTGCATAGTACAACTGTTCTTGCAAAGTGGACAGTCTATTTGCCTTCAGTAAATCAACCTCATTGTAAGAAGTAAAGCCCAACCATCTAGTTGCACTGCAAAGCAGGAAGCAGAGTCTGTATTCTTTAGTGAGCTTTTACAAGCCTGTGTAATATTAAAATAATAAACAGAATTCAAATAAAAAATATCAATGTGATGTGAAAAATTGCTTTAACCCCTTAACGCCGACATAACACTAATATGCGGCCACATTTTTGCTGTGGCATATTTCCCTTTGTGCTAACTTTGTATTAACGATCGGGACCCGGAACTCCTGATTTCGGGTCACCTGATCTCTGTGGTATCCTCCAATTGGCTACCACAGGAATCAGTCGCTGTGAAGCCTGCCCCTGTGTTTCTCTCTCTGTGAATGGAGAGATAAGATTTACTGTATTGTTGTCTGTATTTGCAGAGGGGAAAAAACATGTGTGAAATATAAATAAATAAATATTACAAAATAAAAAAAAAATATATATAGAAAAAATACCTAGATCAAGTTTTGATCTAGGTCAGTGCCGGGGTTAGTGTTTGGGTCAAGTAATGGTCAAAAGTCAAGGTCAAAGTCGAAAGTAAGGGTAAGCATATTTTGGGCAGGATTTTTTTTTTTGCACTATTGTTTCTGGGCTGTACTACAGGAACAAACAACAAATAACATACACATATGTGGTATCACTGCGATAACCAGGAGCAGGAGAATATATGTTGGGTTGTTCTTTGGTGGTAGACTATGGTAGTAACAATAAATATACAGAAAAAAAAATGATTATTTTTTTTACCATATTGGGTTTACATTTGATAATAAAAAAAAAGAGGAGATATCTTTAACTATTTAACACCAAAGAAAAGCCCAATTTATCCTATAAAAAACAAGGTATAATTCACCTGGATGTACAAAGTAATTGTGATGATATGTATAGTTTTACTAACACATGTTAGAGGTGAAAAATTACGTTTAGGCTTTAACATTTGGTTTAGGCCGGGTTCACACTGGTCCGACAAACGCTCCGACCAGGGCTTTTTTTCAGGGGGAACTTGGGGGAACTCAGTTCCACCACCTCTGGCTCAGACCCTTTGGTGCTTGCTCACCACAATCACTTGTAAACACAGAATTCTGGTTTCTGTGTTTACAAGTGACAGCTCTGCACTCTGTGTGTAACCACCTGAACTCTGCACTCTGTATGTAATGCAATCCCGGTATTTAATGCCCCTTTAAGACCCTTCTACTGTTTGTGAAATCTGAACGGGGTCGTGGTTGAGTTCCTGCACCTATTTTCTGAGAAAAAAAGCTCTGGCTCCGACATTGGGAGCTCATGTTTCCCCATGAGAGCCGTCTTAACTGGTCTGACACATGTCTGACCGACTTTGAAAATGCTCCCTGTGCTACTTTGGTCCAACTTTGATCCTACTTCAGCCCATTGAATATCATTGAAGTGGGATCAAAGTCGGAACGCCGTCTTGCATGCTCCGACTTTGGCATGCGACTTGTGCTCTGATGATTTTGAGGGGGAACTCCACGCCAAATTTAAAATAAAACAGCGTGGGTTCCCCCTCCAAGAGCATACCAGGCCCTTGGGTCTGGTATGGATTTAAAGGGGAACCCCTACGCCGAAAAAACGGCATTGGGGGTCCCCCCATAACCCACACCAGACCCTTATCCGAACACGCAGCCCGGCCGGTCAGGCAGAAGTGTTGCGGTATGCTGACCCTGACTGTACAGTGTGTTGGGGTGCCATTGACAAAGAATGACACTGAACAGCACACACAGCCAAGTGTTGCTGCGACTAACAATTGACTGAAAATGGGATAGAACAAGTTTTATTGGGAGTAAGAACCAAGATGTAGCTGCATTTAAAGGGTTTGCATCCTCGTCATCAGGGCTAGAGGTCAACAAAATAAATATCATTAATCAGAATAACTCATTCATTAGAGCCAATGAGCTCTATAAACACCAGGCTTTTTACAGCAATGTAGATAAGAACAACCTGGTAAAATGTGAAAAGGAGCTCGGAGCTCCATCTGCTGGCATCATATGATAAAAGCCTAAAGCCCTGTACACACGATCGGTTTGTCTGATGAAAACGGACCGATGGACCGTTTTCATCAGACAAACCGATCGTGTGTGGGCCCCATCGGTTTGTTTTCCATCGGTGAAAAAAAATAGAACATGTTTTAAAATTTTCCTATGGATAAAAAACCGATAGAAAAAACGATCGTCTGTGTGGAAGTCCATCGGAGAAAAATCCATTCATGCTCAGAATCAAGTCGACGCATGCTCGGAAGCATTGAACTTCATTTTTCTCAGCACGTCATAGTGTTTTACGTCACCGCGTTGGACACGGTTGGATTTTTGACCGATGGTGTGTAGGCAAGACTGATGAAAATCAGCTTCATTGGATATCCGACGAAAAAATCCATCGGATTCGATTCCATCAGATATCCAATCATGTATACAGGGCATTACTGTTTAATATTTTAGGTGTAGCTGACTTGAAAAAAATATAGATTTAAAGCGGTTGTATACCGCTGCACTTTTTTTTCCTTACCTGCAAGGCAAACGCATAATGTGCTAGTATGCATTGCATACTAGCACATTATGTGAAACTTACCTCAAAACTAAGACTTCCAGCGATGCAATCATCGCTGGAGACGGCATCCATCTATACCCCGTCTTCCAGTAAATATCTCTTAAAAAGGTGCATATTTAGGAGGTATTTACACTACCCATAGGTAAGCCTTAATAGAGGCTTACCTATAGGTAAAACTTAAAGGGGTTGTAAAGGTTAGTTTTTGTATTTTCTAAATAGGTTCCTTTAACCAGCCTGGCGGTATTCCCGAGTCTGACTCGGGGTGAGATTTTTTGGCTACAATCGGTAACCCCGAGTCAGACTCGGGCTCGCCTCGCTGAATCCACAGGCAGTGTTTACTTACCTTGTCCCTGGATCCAGCAATGCCACCGCGCTGTGTGAGCGAGCGGGACCTCGATGTGCCGCCGATCTCCGTTCCCTGCGACGTTACGACGCACGGGGGCGGAGAACGGCGCCAAATTCAAAAAGGTAAACAAACACCTTACATACACTATACTGTAATCTTATAGATTACAGTACTGTATGTAAAAAATACACCCCCCCCTTGTCCCTAGTGGTCTGCCCCGTGCCCTACATGTACTTTTATATAATAAAAACTGTTCTTTCTGCCTGCAAACTGTAGATTGTCCAAAAGTGTCCCTTTATGTCAAAAATGGTTTTAGAGCAGCTAAAAAACAGCGATAATAAATTATAATCACTTGCAGAATTGTGCGATAGCGATATGTGGGGAAATTCGTCATAAAAAAATTTAAGTGAGTTATTCCTAAGAATTACAGGCCTACAGAATAAAACGCCAAATTTCCTTGCAAATAATGGTACCGCCCTTTCAGCACCTTTTTTCTGAAATAATCATACCGCCAGGGAGGTTAAGCTAGTGCATTGTTGGTTCACTTACCTTTTCCTTCGATTTCCCTTCTAAATGTTTTTTTTCTTTGTCTGAATTTCTCACTTCCTGTTTCTCCTCGGTAAACTTGCCCCAATCATACAAGCGGTGGTTAGTCAGCCAGAACAGCTTACTGAACAGCTTACTGAGGAGGAACAGGAAGTGAGAAATTCAGACAAAGAAAAAAAACATTTACAAGGGAAAGCGAAGGAAAAGGTAAGTGAACCAACAATGCACTAGCTTAAAGGAACCTATTTAGAAAATAAAAAACAAACCTTTACAACCCCTTTAAAGATGGATTTACTTCCTCTTTGATTGTTTGGTTCTGAACATAATGAGCACAGAAACTATATACAAAGGCACTACACATTCCCTTTATTGGTTAGTTTTTAGAGTATGACAAATTTTCTTTTTGCTACTTTCTTGCTGCTCAAACTACTTAAAGCAGTTGTATCCCCTGCTTCGACATTTTTACCTACAGGTAATAAATAAGGCTTACCTGTAGGTAAAAAGAATATCTCCTAAACCTGCAGGGTTTAGGCGATATTGACCCTGCATGCTGCCGCTGACGTCAACGGCTCATGCGCTCTTCAGGTCTGGCGTATCCACCTGTCCGTTTTCATCCGATCCTATCCGCCAGACGGATGGAAAAAAGGGTTCCCATCTGTCTGGATTTAGCAGAGCGGAGCGGATTGGATGTCAGTGGACATGTCACCGCTGACATCCATGGCTCCATAGAGGTGCATGGAGCGTCCGTTCTGGTCGGCCTGAAAAAACTGACCTGGACGGTCTGCTTGTGTGAAAGGGGCCTAAGTTTAGTAATCTAAAAAAGAAAAAAACAGGACAAAGGACATTTCCCTCTATCAGTGTGATGTGTCTCGTGTGCTGCTGTCTCTTGGTTTAGTAGAAATATTTTTCCTTCGACCCCCCCTCACCAACGTAATCTTCCAGTGTGACAGGGATTAATAGAGCTGAGGGAGCTGTGATGGGCACTCATTAGGAGTGCCCCACTATACCCTCTCTTTCTGCCCACCTCCTCTATTGATAGAAGCAATACTATGACTGAAAAACTAACTTTGAAAGGTGGACGGCCAGAAGATTCAAAGATCCACCTCCATCCGTTTGGCCAATTTCATGCTCCCAAAATTGTGTTAACAGTTTGAGGATGGCCCCTTCCTGTTCCAACATGACTGGGCACCAGTGCACAAAGCAAGGTCCATAAAGACATGGATGAGCGAGTTTGGGGTAGAGGAACTTGACTGGCCTGACATCAACCCGATAGCAGGGGCGGCCCATCCATTAAGGGCGCATATCAGTGCCTGACCTCACAAATGCACTTCTGGAAGAATGGTCAAACATTCCCATAGACACACTCCTAAACCTTGTGGACAGCCTTCCCAGAAGAGTTTAAGCTTTTATAGCTGCAAAGGGTGGGCCAACTCAATATTGAACCCTACGGACTGAGACTGGGATGCCATTCAAGTTCATGTACGTGTAAAGGCAGGTGTCCTAATACTTTTGACAATATACTGTAAAAATTATGAAGTTACTCACCGCGCTTGTATTGTGTCTTGTATCCTGTTAGGTAGTAGGAGAGACAATGAAGACCTATAAAAATGATAGTAAGCAATGAGTGACCGACACCAACTGGAATTATAACATAAAACACAAAGACATGGCAATATTACAATACATTATAATGTGTCCCTCTCCAGCCCCCATACCTGATAAGCAGACGGACTTTACTATGCCAAAGAATCTTCACAGTCTGGCTTTTATTTAATTTTGCCTGAGATTTAATCAAAAAAAGGAAATGCGAAATATCGACCACAAACCAACTGCTCTGTGTGCACACAGCCCTTATCTCTTATCTGTTCTGTTAAAGCTGAACTCTGGACAATTTTTTTATTTCACCACACAGTGGGGCTGTGCCCACAAAGCATGGGTCCACTGCCTATGGGTTCAGAGAGCCAAGATATACTCACCCAATCCTCCCAGAGCAAGACCGGTCCCCTTTGGCTCCTGCCCCCCCATGGTCCAGAGGTCTTGTGTTCCTAACATCACCATGCCCATAGTCCACTGTTGGACATGGGGGAGCTGTTTTCTGGAGAATTGGAGGATCGGTTGAGTCTAGGCTATGTTTTCAATCCCAGACAAAACAAGTAGTTAATCCATGCAGTGCGGGCACAGCCCCTCTACATGGGGAAAATAAAAATGTGCCCAGAGTTGGGCTTTAAGATTTAAGCTGAAGTTGAATTTGCCTTCCTTTATGTCCTCATTTCTCCCCTCATCAATAGGCTAATGACATTTTAAAATAAAGCCTTTCCCTTTTTATTACATATTACATTTGTGGGACATCATAAACGGGACTCTGTGCCTCTTTACGCAATGCAGGCAGATCATGATTGGTAGGAGGAGCCGGAAGAGTGTTCTAAATGTATCTGACTTTCTGCAGCTCCTAATACACACTGTGGGAAGCTTACAGAGTGCAGTAGAATCAAGCAAGCAAGCAAAGCAGTGGCGTTGCTAGGGGGGGCGGGCCGCACCTGGGTGACAACTGACACCCATGGGTAGCGGCACCGCTAACACCGCCCACTGCCTTACACTGATCTGCCTCTTGGGTCTTGCGGCTGTGTCCCTCAGCAGACCGAAGCTGCCTCCTCCTCCTCTCTGCTTACACAGAAGGAGGGAGAGCCTGAGAGGCACACATCGCTGTTTGCTGTTATATCCATCCGTGCAGTTCTGAGGTCTGTACACTACTATATGTAGATGGACATGTGCAGGGGGTGCTATGGGAGGGGAGAGGGGATCTATACTGATGGGGGGGTCTGCACTGAGGGGGTCTATACTGATGGGGGGTCTGCACTGAGGGGGGTCTATACTCATGGGGGGTCTATGCTGATGGGCGTGTCTGAAGTGAGGGAGGGGGGTCAGTACTTAGTGGTCTATACTGAGGAAAGGGGGTCTGTATTAAGTGGGGGGGGGTCTATACTGAGGAAAGGGGGTCTGTACTTAGTGAGGGGGGGTCTGTACTGAGGGGGAGGTCTATACTTAGGGATGGGTGAGGGTGTCTGTACTGAGGGGGGTCTGTACTTAGTGGGGTGTCTATACTGAGGAAAGGGGGTTTGTACTTAGTGGGGGGATCTATACTGAGGAAAGGGGTCTGTACTTAGTGGGGGGGATCTATACTGAGGAAAGGGGTCTGTACTTAGTGGGGGGGATCTATACTGAGGAAAGGGGTCTGTACTTAGTGGGGGATCTATACTGAGGAAAGGGGGTCTGTACTTAGTGAGGGGGATCTGTATTTAGTGAGGGTGTCTGTACTGAGGGGGAGGTCTATACTGAGGGAGGGGGTCTATACTAAGGGAGGGAGGGTCGTAAAAAACTAGACATGTGCAATTCATTTTGTTTCTAAGTGTTTTTTTTACGAAAATTCGTTAATTCGTTAATTACGAATTTTCGTATTTACAAATTTTTTATTTACGAATTTTCAGACTTCCGAAAATTTAGAATTTCCGAATTTTCGTATTTCCGAAAATTCAAATTTCCGAATTTTCGTATTTTCGAAAATTCGTATTTACGAATTCAGGAATTTTCTTTTTTTTTATTTCCGAATTTTCGTATTTACGAAAGTGAAAAATTCGAAAATTAAAAAATTTGAAACTTGAAAAATTCGAAAATGGAAAAATTTGAAAATGGAAAAAATCGAAGTTCGAAAATTGAAAAATGTTTCAAATTTCGAATTTTTCAATTTTCGAATTTTTCAATTCGAAATTTAGAATTTTTCACATTTCGAATTTTAGAATTTTTCACTTCGCCAATTTAGAATTTTTCAGAAATTTGGAATTTGAAACTTTTCAATTTTCGAATTTTTTAATTTTCGAATTTTCGTATTTCCGAATTTTCGTATTTACGAATTTTTCAATTCGAAATTCGAAAATAGAAAAATTCGGAAATTGAAACATTTCGTATTTACGAATTTTCGTATTTCCGAATATTTTCATATTTCCGAATTTTCGTATTTCGAAATTTGAAAATCGAAATTTCGAAAATTGAAACATTCGAAAATTCGAAAACTGAAAAATGCGAAAATTCGAAAATTGAAAAATTCGAAAATCGAAATTTCGAAAATTGAAAAATTGAAAAATTTGAAATTGAAAAATTCGAAAACTGAAAAATTCGAAAATTAAAAAATTCACATGGAGGACACTGAATTTACGAATTCAGGAATTTTCTTTTTTTTATTTCCGAATTTTCGTATTTCCGAATTTTCGAAATTCCGAATTTTTGAATCTTTGAATTTTTGAATTTTTCCATTTTCGAATTTTTCCATTTTCGAATTTGAAAAATTCTAAATCTGAAAAATTTGAAATTGGAAAAGTGAAAAATTAGAAAATTAAAAAATTCGAAACTTGAAAAATTAGAAAATTCGAAAATGGAAAAATTTGAAAATGGAAAAAATCGAAGTTCGAAAATTGAAAAATTTTTCAAATTTCGAATTTTTCAATTTTCGAATTTTTCAATTTTCGAATTTTTCAATTCGAAAAATTAGAAAATTCGAAAATGGAAAAATTTGAAAATGGAAAAAATCGAAGTTCGAAAATTGAAAAATTTTTCAAATTTCGAATTTTTCAATTTTCGAATTTTTCAATTTTCGAATTTTTCAATTCGAAAATTTTTCACATTTCGAATTTTAGAATTTTTCACTTCGCCAATTTAGAATTTTTCAGAAATTTTTTCGTATTTCCGAATTTTCGTATTTCCGAATATTTTCATATTTCGAAATTTGAAAATCGAAATTTCGAAAATTGAAACATTCGAAAATTCGAAAACTGAAAAATGCGAAAATTCGAAAATTAAAAAAATAGAAATTCGAAACTGAAAATACGAAATTTCGAAAATTCGAAAATTAAAAAATTAGAAATTAGAAATTTTGAAAAATTAGAAATTAGAAATTTCGAAAATTGAAAAATTCGAAATGTCAAAAATTCGAAAATTGAAAAATTCGAAATGTCAAAAATCGAAATTTCGAAAATTGAAAAATTCGAAAATCGAAATTTCGAAAATTTAAAAATTGAAAAATTTTCGTATTTCGAAATTTGAAAATCGAAATTTCGAAAATTGAAACATTCGAAAATTCGAAAACTGAAAAATGCGAAAATTAGAAAATTAAAAAATTAGAAATTCGAAACTTCGAAAATACGAAATTTCGAAAATTCGAAAATTAAAAAATTAGAAATTAGAAATTTTGAAAAATTAGAAATTCGAAATTTCGAAAATTGAAAAATTCGAAATGTCAAAAATTCGAAAATTGAAAAATTCGAAATGTCAAAAATCGAAATTTCGAAAATTGAAAAATTCGAAAATCGAAATTTCGAAAATTGAAAAATTGAAAAATTTGAAAAATTCGAAAACTGAAAAATTCGAAAATTAAAAAATTCACATGGAGGACACTGAATTTACGAATTCAGGAATTTTCTTTTTTTTTATTTCCGAATTTTCCAAATTTTCGAAATTCCGAATTTTTCAATTTTTGAATTTTTCCATTTTCGAATTTGAAAAATTCTAAATCTGAAAAATTCGAAATTGGAAAAGTGAAAAATTAGAAAATTAAAAAATTCGAAACTTGAAAAATTCGAAAATTCGAAAATGGAAAAATTTGAAAATGGAAAAAATCGAAGTTCGAAAATTGAAAAATGTTTCAAATTTCGAATTTTTCAATTTTCGAATTTTTCAATTCGAAATTTAGAATTTTTCACATTTCGAATTTTAGAATTTTTCACTTCGCCAATTTAGAATTTTTCAGAAATTTTTTCGTATTTCCGAATTTTCGTATTTCCGAATATTTTCATATTTCCGAATTTTCGTATTTCGAAATTTGAAAATCGAAATTTCGAAAATTGAAACATTCTGTACTTAGTGAGGGGGATCTATACTGAGGAAAGGGGGTCTGTACTTAGTGGGGGGGGATCTATACTGAGGAAAGGGGTCTGTACTTAGTGGGGGATCTATACTGAGGAAAGGGGGTCTGTACTTAGTGAGGGGGATCTGTATTTAGTGAGGGTGTCTGTACTGAGGGGGAGGTCTATACTGAGGGAGGGGGTCTATACTAAGGGAGGGAGGGTCGTAAAAAACTAGACATGTGCAATTCATTTTGTTTCTAAGTGTTTTTTTTACGAAAATTCGTTAATTCGTTAATTACGAATTTTCGTATTTACAAATTTTTTATTTACGAATTTTCAGACTTCGGAAATTTAGAATTTCCGAATTTTCGTATTTCCGAAAATTCAAATTTCCTAATTTTCGTATTTTCGAAAATTCGTATTTACGAATTCAGGAATTTTCTTTTTTTTTTTATTTCCGAATTTTCGTATTTACGAAAGTGAAAAATTCGAAAATTAAAAAATTTGAAACTTGAAAAATTCGAAAATGGAAAAATTTGAAAATGGAAAAAATCGAAGTTCGAAAATTGAAAAATGTTTCAAATTTCGAATTTTTCAATTTTCGAATTTTTCAATTCGAAATTTAGAATTTTTCACATTTCGAATTTTAGAATTTTTCACTTCGCCAATTTAGAATTTTTCAGAAATTTGGAATTTGAAACTTTTCAATTTTCGAATTTTTTAATTTTCGAATTTTCGTATTTCCGAATTTTCGTATTTACGAATTTTTCAATTCGAAATTCGAAAATAGAAAAATTCGGAAATTGAAACATTTCGGGCCAAATTCTCAAAAGAGATACGCAGACTTAACTGCTGTTCAGCCTGCGTATCCCTGTGCCTAACTTTGGAAATGATTCTCAAAAGGCTTTTTCCAAAGTTAGGCAGAAAATCTGACATGTGTAAGACACTTACACGGTCAGATTTTAGGATGCAGTACCGCATCCGCCACTGGGGGCATTTCTCATTGAAATCCAGCTTTGCGTATGCAAATGAGGACTTAAGCAGATTTTCAAAGCATTTCAGCACTTTGATTTCTGCCTAAGTTCCGAATTTGCCGTCGCAAAATTAGGGCTGGTTTTACAATGTGGAAAGTTAGCCAAACCTTGTAAAGGCCCATTCAAGCGACGGCATTTGGTATGCATTCCTGAGGGAGAACTCCACGGCAATTTTTAAATTCAAAACCGGCATGGGTTCCCCCCCAGGAGCATACCAGGCCCTTAGGTCTGGTATGGGTTGTAAGGAGACCCCCCCACGCCGAAAAATTGACGTAGGGGGTCCCCCTACAATCCATACCAGACCCGTATCCAAAGCACGCTACCCGGCCGGTCAGGAAGGGAGTGGGGACGAGCGAGCGCCCCCCCCCCCCCTCCTGAGCCGTGCCAGGCCGCATGCCCTCAACATGGGGGGGTTGGGTGCTCTGGGGCAGGGGGGCGCACTGCGGGCCCCCCCACCCCAGAGCACCCTGTCCCCATGTTGATGAGGACAGGACCTCTTCCCGACAACCCTTGCCATTGGTTGTCGGGGTCTGCGGGCGGAGGCTTATCGGAATCTGGGAGTCCCCTCAAATAAGGGGGCCCCCAGATACCGGCCCCCCACCCTAAGTGAATGGATATGGGGTACATCGTACCCCTATCCATTCACCTGGAGGCAAAAAGTAAAATGTAGTAAACACACAACACAAGGCTTTTTAAAATATTTTATTATTCTGCTCCGGAGGCCCCCCCTGTCTTCGTTATTGACCCTGGCGTCACAGAAGACCGCGCCGGCTGCCTGTTTGAAATCGAGCTAACACACAAACATAGCAGGCAGCCAGCGCTGAAGAAGAAGGCACCGGAGAGCTGCAGAAGAACCGGGGTTTGCCGAGTCAAGAGCGGAAGAGGGGAGAAGATGGAAGAAGCCCCCCGGAGTCCGGAGAAGCCCCCCCCGGAGAGCGGAGAAGACCCCCGGAGAGCGGAAGACCCCCGGAGAGTGGAAGAAGAAGCCCCCCCTGCTAATTGAGCTAATAACGAAGACAGGGGGGGCCTCCGGAGCAGAATAATAAAATATTTTAAAAGGCCTTGTGTTGTGTGTTTACTACATTTTACTTTTTGCCTCCAGGTGAATGGATAGGGGTACGATGTACCCCATATCCATTCACTTAGGGTGGGGGGCCGGTATCTGGGGGCCCCCTTATTTGAGGGGACTCCCAGATTCCGATAAGCCTCCGCCCGCAGACCCCGACAACCAATGGCAAGGGTTGTCGGGAAGAGGTCCTGTCCTCATCAACATGGGGACAGGGTGCTCTGGGGTGGGGGGGCCCGCAGTGCGCCCCCCTGCCCCAGAGCACCCAACCCCCCCATGTTGAGGGCATGCGGCCTGGCATGGCTCAGGAGGGGGGGGGACGCTCGCTCGTCCCCACTCCCATTCCTGGCCGGCCGGGTAGCGTGCTTTGGATACGGGTCTGGTATGGATTGTAGGGGGACCCCCTACGTCAATTTTTCGGCGTGGGGGGGTCTCCTTACAACCCATACCGGACCTAAGGGCCTGGTATGCTCCTGGGGGGGGAACCCATGCCGGTTTTTTCTTTGAAAATTGGCATGGAGTTCTCCCTCTCAGGAATGCATGCTGAGCGACGCTGTCATTTTTTTTATAATTATTTGTTTTCCCGGCGCGTCTTTTTTTTTCACCCATCGCAACTTTAGTGTCCCGTCGAAATTCTCAAAGCCGACCGGCGTTAATTACGTTCGCGCGCTGCACGTCGGGAAAATTACGTCACACGCATGCGCAGTACGGCCGGCGCGGGAGCGCGCCTCATTTAAATTTTAAACGCCCCCAGGAGAGGAGGACCGCCTTACGACGGCGGCACTTAAGTTACACAGTGTGTAATTTCTACCTAAGTGCTTTGACGATCAGGCACTTAGGTAGAAATTTTAAGTCAGTGTAACTTAACTGCTGAAATTTAAGTTACGCAGAGTTTTTGAGAATTTGGCCCTTCGTATTTACGAATTTTCGTATTTCCGAATATTTTCATATTTCCGAATTTTCGTATTTCGAAATTTGAAAATCGAAATTTCGAAAATTTAAACATTCGAAAATTCGAAAACTGAAAAATGCGAAAATTCGAAAATTAAAAGTTAGAAATTCGAAACTTCGAAAATACGAAATTTCGAAAATTCGAAAATTGAAAAATTCGAAATTTCGAAAATTGAAAAATTGAAAAATTTGAAATGGAAAAATTCGAAAACTGAAAAATTCGAAAATTAAAAAATTCACATGGAGGACACTGAATTTACGAATTCAGGAATTTTCTTTTTTTTATTTCCGAATTTTCGTATTTCCGAATTTTCGAAATTCCGAATTTTTGAATTTTTGAATTTTTGAATTTTTCCATTTTCGAATTTTTCCATTTTCGAATTTGAAAAATTCTAAATCTGAAAAATTTGAAATTGGAAAAGTGAAAAATTAGAAAATTAAAAAATTCGAAACTTGAAAAACTGAAAAATTTGAAAATGGAAAAAATCGAAGTTCGAAAATTGAAAATTTTTTCAAATTTCGAATTTTTCAATTTTCGAATTTTTCAATTTTCGAATTTTTCAATTCGAAATTTAGAATTTTTCACATTTCGAATTTTAGAATTTTTCACTTCGCCAATTTAGAATTTTTCAGAAATTTTTTCGTATTTCCGAATTTTCGTATTTCCGAATATTTTCATATTTCCGAATTTTCGTATTTCGAAATTTGAAAATCGAAATTTCGAAAATTGAAACATTCGAAAATTCGAAAACTGAAAAATGCGAAAATTCGAAAATTAAAAAATTAGAAATTCGAAACTTCGAAAATACGAAATTTCGAAAATTCGAAAATTAAAAAATTAGAAATTAGAAATTTTGAAAAATTCGAAATTCGAAATTTCGAAAATTGAAAAATTCGAAATGTCAAAAATTCGAAAATTGAAAAATTCGAAATGTCAAAAATCGAAATTTCGAAAATTGAAAAATTCGAAAATCGAAATTTCGAAAATTGAAAAATTGAAAAATTTGAAAAATTCGAAAACTGAAAAATTCGAAAATTAAAAAATTCACATGGAGGACACTGAATTTACGAATTCAGGAATTTTCTTTTTTTTTATTTCCGAATTTTCCAAATTTTCGAAATTCCGAATTTTTCAATTTTTGAATTTTTCCATTTTCGAATTTGAAAAATTCTAAATCTGAAAAATTCGAAATTGGAAAAGTGAAAAATTCAGAATTTTCGAAATTCCGAATTTTTTATTTTTTCAATTTTTGAATTTTTCCATTTTCGAATTTGAAAAATTCTAAATCTGAAAAATTCGAAATTGGAAAAGTGAAAAATTAGAAAATTAAAAAATTCGAAACTTGAAAAATTCGAAAATTCGAAAATGGAAAAATTTGAAAATGGAAAAAATCGAAGTTCGAAAATTGAAAAATGTTTCAAATTTCGAATTTTTCAATTTTCGAATTTTTCAATTCGAAATTTAGAATTTTTCACATTTCGAATTTTAGAATTTTTCACTTCGCCAATTTAGAATTTTTCAGAAATTTTTTCGTATTTCCGAATTTTCGTATTTCCGAATATTTTCATATTTCCGAATTTTCGTATTTCGAAATTTGAAAATCGAAATTTCGAAAATTGAAACATTCTGTACTTAGTGAGGGGGATCTATACTGAGGAAAGGGGGTCTGTACTTAGTGGGGGGGGGATCTATACTGAGGAAAGGGGTCTGTACTTAGTGGGGGATCTATACTGAGGAAAGGGGGTCTGTACTTAGTGAGGGGGATCTGTATTTAGTGAGGGTGTCTGTACTGAGGGGGAGGTCTATACTGAGGGAGGGGGTCTATACTAAGGGAGGGAGGGTCGTAAAAAACTAGACATGTGCAATTCATTTTGTTTCTAAGTGTTTTTTTTACGAAAATTCGTTAATTCGTTAATTACGAATTTTCGTATTTACAAATTTTTTATTTACGAATTTTCAGACTTCGGAAATTTAGAATTTCCGAATTTTCGTATTTCCGAAAATTCAAATTTCCGAATTTTCGTATTTTCGAAAATTCGTATTTACGAATTCAGGAATTTTCTTTTTTTTTTTATTTACGAATTTTCGTATTTACGAAAGTGAAAAATTCGAAAATTAAAAAATTTGAAACTTGAAAAATTCGAAAATGGAAAAATTTGAAAATGGAAAAAATCGAAGTTCGAAAATTGAAAAATGTTTCAAATTTCGAATTTTTCAATTTTCGAATTTTTCAATTCGAAATTTAGAATTTTTCACATTTCGAATTTTAGAATTTTTCACTTCGCCAATTTAGAATTTTTCAGAAATTTGGAATTTGAAACTTTTCAATTTTCGAATTTTTTAATTTTCGAATTTTCGTATTTCCGAATTTTCGTATTTACGAATTTTTCAATTCGAAATTCGAAAATAGAAAAATTCGGAAATTGAAACATTTCGGGCCAAATTCTCAAAAGAGATACGCAGACTTAACTGCTGTTCAGCCTGCGTATCCCTGTGCCTAACTTTGGAAACGATTCTCAAAAGGCTTTTTCCAAAGTTAGGCAGAAAATCTGACATGTGTAAGACACTTACACGGTCAGATTTTAGGATGCAGTACCGCATCCGCCACTGGGGGCATTTCTCATTGAAATCCAGCTTTGCGTATGCAAATGAGGACTTAAGCAGATTTTCAAAGCATTTCAGCACTTTGATTTCTGCCTAAGTTCCGAATTTGCCGTCGCAAAATTAGGGCTGGTTTTACAATGTGGAAAGTTAGCCAAACCTTGTAAAGGCCCATTCAAGCGACGGCATTTGGTATGCATTCCTGAGGGAGAACTCCACGGCAATTTTTAAATTCAAAACCGGCATGGGTTCCCCCCCAGGAGCATACCAGGCCCTTAGGTCTGGTATGGGTTGTAAGGAGACCCCCCCACGCCGAAAAATTGACGTAGGGGGTCCCCCTACAATCCATACCAGACCCGTATCCAAAGCACGCTACCCGGCCGGTCAGGAAGGGAGTGGGGACGAGCGAGCGCCCCCCCCCCCCTCCTGAGCCGTGCCAGGCCGCATGCCCTCAACATGGGGGGGTTGGGTGCTCTGGGGCAGGGGGGCGCACTGCGGGCCCCCCCCACCCCAGAGCACCCTGTCCCCATGTTGATGAGGACAGGACCTCTTCCCGACAACCCTTGCCATTGGTTGTCGGGGTCTGCGGGCGGAGGCTTATCGGAATCTGGGAGTCCCCTCAAATAAGGGGGCCCCCAGATACCGGCCCCCCACCCTAAGTGAATGGATATGGGGTACATCGTACCCCTATCCATTCACCTGGAGGCAAAAAGTAAAATGTAGTAAACACACAACACAAGGCTTTTTAAAATATTTTATTATTCTGCTCCGGAGGCCCCCCCTGTCTTCGTTATTGACCCTGGCGTCACAGAAGACCGCGCCGGCTGCCTGTTTGAAATCGAGCTAACACACAAACATAGCAGGCAGCCAGCGCTGAAGAAGAAGGCACCGGAGAGCTGCAGAAGAACCCGGGGTTCGCCGAGTCAAGAGCGGAAGAGGGGAGAAGATGGAAGAAGCCCCCCGGAGTCCGGAGAAGCCCCCCCCGGAGAGCGGAGAAGACCCCCGGAGAGCGGAAGACCCCCGGAGAGTGGAAGAAGAAGCCCCCCCTGCTAATTGAGCTAATAACGAAGACAGGGGGGCCTCCGGAGCAGAATAATAAAATATTTTAAAAAGCCTTGTGTTGTGTGTTTACTACATTTTACTTTTTGCCTCCAGGTGAATGGATAGGGGTACGATGTACCCCATATCCATTCACTTAGGGTGGGGGGCCGGTATCTGGGGGCCCCCTTATTTGAGGGGACTCCCAGATTCCGATAAGCCTCCGCCCGCAGACCCCGACAACCAATGGCAAGGGTTGTCGGGAAGAGGTCCTGTCCTCATCAACATGGGGACAGGGTGCTCTGGGGTGGGGGGGCCCGCAGTGCGCCCCCCTGCCCCAGAGCACCCAACCCCCCCATGTTGAGGGCATGCGGCCTGGCATGGCTCAGGAGGGGGGGGGGACGCTCGCTCGTCCCCACTCCCATTCCTGGCCGGCCGGGTAGCGTGCTTTGGATACGGGTCTGGTATGGATTGTAGGGGGACCCCCTACGTCAATTTTTCGGCGTGGGGGGGTCTCCTTACAACCCATACCGGACCTAAGGGCCTGGTATGCTCCTGGGGGGGGAACCCATGCCGGTTTTTTCTTTGAAAATTGGCATGGAGTTCTCCCTCTCAGGAATGCATGCTGAGCGACGCTGTCATTTTTTTTATAATTATTTGTTTTCCCGGCGCGTCTTTTTTTTTCACCCATCGCAACTTTAGTGTCCCGTCGAAATTCTCAAAGCCGACCGGCGTTAATTACGTTCGCGCGCTGCACGTCGGGAAAATTACGTCACACGCATGCGCAGTACGGCCGGCGCGGGAGCGCGCCTCATTTAAATTTTAAACGCCCCCAGGAGAGGAGGACCGCCTTACGACGGCGGCACTTAAGTTACACAGCGTGTAATTTCTACCTAAGTGCTTTGACGATCAGGCACTTAGGTAGAAATTTTAAGTCAGTGTAACTTAACTGCTGAAATTTAAGTTACGCAGAGTTTTTGAGAATTTGGCCCTTCGTATTTACGAATTTTCGTATTTCCGAATATTTTCATATTTCCGAATTTTCGTATTTCGAAATTTGAAAATCGAAATTTCGAAAATTGAAACATTCGAAAATTCGAAAACTGAAAAATGCGAAAATTCGAAAATTAAAAAAGTTAGAAATTCGAAACTTCGAAAATACGAAATTTCGAAAATTCGAAAATTGAAAAATTCGAAATTTCGAAAATTGAAAAATTGAAAAATTTGAAATGGAAAAATTCGAAAACTGAAAAATTCGAAAATTAAAAAATTCACATGGAGGACACTGAATTTACGAATTCAGGAATTTTCTTTTTTTTATTTCCGAATTTTCGTATTTCCGAATTTTCGAAATTCCGAATTTTTGAATTTTTGAATTTTTGAATTTTTCCATTTTCGAATTTTTCCATTTTCGAATTTGAAAAATTCTAAATCTGAAAAATTTGAAATTGGAAAAGTGAAAAATTAGAAAATTTAAAAATTCGAAACTTTTTCAAATTTCGAATTTTTCAATTTTCGAATTTTTCAATTTTCGAATTTTTCAATTCGAAATTTAGAATTTTTCACATTTCGAATTTTAGAATTTTTCACTTCGCCAATTTAGAATTTTTCAGAAATTATTTCGTATTTCAGAATTTTCGTATTTCCGAATATTTTCATATTTCCGAATTTTCGTATTTCGAAATTTGAAAATCGAAATTTCGAAAATTGAAACATTCGAAAATTCGAAAACTGAAAAATGCGAAAATTCGAAAATTAAAAAATTAGAAATTCGAAACTTCGAAAATACGAAATTTCGAAAATTCGAAAATTAAAAAATTAGAAATTAGAAATTTTGAAAAATTAGAAATTGCAAATTGAAAAATTCGAAATGTCAAAAATTCGAAAATTGAAAAATTCGAAATGTCAAAAATCGAAAATTAAAAAATTCACATGGAGGACACTGAATTTACGAATTCAGGAATTTTCTTTTTTTTTTATTTCCGAATTTTCCAAATTTTCGAAATTCCGAATTTTTCAATTTTTGAATTTTTCCATTTTCGAATTTGAAAAATTCTAAATCTGAAAAATTTGAAATTGGAAAAGTGAAAAATTAGAAAATTAAAAAATTCGAAACTTGAAAAACTGAAAAATTTGAAAATGGAAAAAATCGAAGTTCGAAAATTGAAATTTTTTTCAAATTTCGAATTTTTCAATTTTCGAATTTTTCAATTTTCGAATTTTTCAATTCGAAATTTAGAATTTTTCACATTTCGAATTTTAGAATTTTTCACTTCGCCAATTTAGAATTTTTCAGAAATTTTTTAAATTCTAAATCTGAAAAATTCGAAATTCGAAAAGTGAAAAATTCAGAATTTTCGAAATTCCGAATTTTTTATTTTTTCAATTTTTGAATTTTTCCATTTTCGAATTTTGAAAAATTCTAAATCTGAAAAATTCGAAATTGGAAAAGTGAAAAATTCAGAATTTTCGAAATTCCGAATTTTTTATTTTTTCAATTTTTGAATTTTTCCATTTTCGAATTTGAAAAATTCTAAATCTGAAAAATTCGAAATTGGAAAAGTGAAAAATTCAGAATTTTCGAAATTCCGAATTTTTTATTTTTTCAATTTTTGAATTTTTCCATTTTCGAATTTGAAAAATTCTAAATCTGAAAAATTCGAAATTGGAAAAGTGAAAAATTCAGAATTTTCGAAATTCCGAATTTTTTATTTTTTCAATTTTTGAATTTTTCCATTTTCGAATTTGAAAAATTCTAAATCTGAAAAATTCGAAATTGGAAAAGTGAAAAATTCAGAATTTTCGAAATTCCGAATTTTTTATTTTTTCAATTTTTGAATTTTTCCATTTTCGAATTTGAAAAATTCTAAATCTGAAAAATTCGAAATTGGAAAAGTGAAAAATTTGAAAATGGAAAAAATTGAAGTTCGAAAATTGAAAAATGTTTCAAATTTCGAATTTTTCAATTTTCGAATTTTTCAATTCGAAATTTAGAATTTTTCACATTTCGAATTTTTCAATTTTAGAATTTTTCACTTCCAATTTAGAATTTTTCAGAAATTTGGAATTTGAAACTTTCCAATTTTAGAATTTATTAATTTTCGATTTTTTTAATTTTCGAATTTTTGTATTTCCAAATTCCGAAAATTGAAAAATTCGAAATTCGAAAATTGAAAAAATCGAGAATTGAAAAAAATGTTTCAAATTTCGAATTTTTCAATTTCCGAATTTTCGTATTTCCGAATTTTCGTATTTCCGAATATTTTCGTATTTCCGAATTTTCGTATTTCGAAATTTGAAAATCGAAATTTCGAAAATTGAAAAATTCGAAAATTCGAAAATCGAAATTTCGAAAACTGAAAATTCGAAAACTGAAAAATGCGAAAATTCAAAAGCTGAAAAATTCGAAATACGAAACTTCGAAAATACGAAATTTCGAAAATTCGAAAATTAAAAAATTCGAAATTCGAAATTTCGAAAATTGAAAAATTCGAAATGTCAAAAATCGAAATTTCGAAAATTGAAAAATTGAAAAATTTGAAATTGAAAAATTCGAAAACTGAAAAATTCGAAAATTAAAAAATTCACATGGAGGACACTGAAAAATCGAAATACGAAATTTCGAAAATACGATTTTTTTTTTTTTTCAATTTTTGAATTTTTCCATTTTCGAATTTGAAAAATTCTAAATCTGAAAAATTCGAAATTGGAAAAGTGAAAAATTAGAAAATTAAAAAATTCGAAACTTGAAAAATTCGAAAATTCGAAAATGGAAAAATTTGAAAATGGAAAAAATCGAAGTTCGAAAATTGAAAAATGTTTCAAATTTCGAATTTTTCAATTTTCGAATTTTTCAATTCGAAATTTAGAATTTTTCACATTTCGAATTTTTCAATTTTAGAATTTTTCACTTCGCCAATTTAGAATTTTTCAGAAATTTGGAATTTCGAAAATTGAAAAATTGAAAAATTTGAAATTGAAAAATTCGAAAACTGAAAAATTCGAAAATTAAAAAATTCACATGGAGGACACTGAATTTACGAATTCAGGAATTTTCTTTTTTTTATTTCCGAATTTTCGTATTTACGAATTTTCGAAATTCCGAATTTTTGAATTTTTGAATTTTTCCATTTTCGAATTTTTCCATTTTCGAATTTGAAAAATTCTAAATCTGAAAAATTTGAAATTGGAAAAGTGAAAAATTAGAAAATAAAAAAATTCGAAACTTGAAAAATTAGAAAATTAGAAAATTCGAAAATGGAAAAATTTGAAAATGGAAAAAATCGAAGTTCGAAAATTGAAAAATTTTTCAAATTTCGCATTTTTCAATTTTCGAATTTTTTAATTCGAAATTTAGAATTTTTCACATTTCGAAATTCAGAAATTTGGAATTTGAAACTTTTCAATTTTCGAATTTTTAATTTTCGAATTTTCGTATTTCCGAATTTTCGTATTTTTCAATTCGAAATTCGAAAATAGAAAAATTCGGAAATTGAAACATTTCGTATTTCCGAATTTTCGTATTTCCGAATATTTTCATATTTCCGAATTTTCGTATTTCGAAATTTGAAAATCGAAATTTCGAAAATTGAAACATTCGAAAATTCGAAAATGGAAAAATTTGAAAATGGAAAAAATGTTTCAAATTTCGAATTTTTCAATTTTCGAATTTTTCAATTCGAAATTTAGAATTTTTCACATTTCGAATTTTTCACTTTTAGAATTTTTCAGAAATTTGGAATTTGAAACTTTCCAATTTTCGAATTTATTAATTTTCGAATTTTTTAATTCTCGAATTTTTGTATTTCCAAATTCCGAAAATTGAAAAATTCGAAATTCGAAAATTGAAAAAATCGAAAATTGAAAAAAATGTTTCAAATTTCGAATTTTTCAATTTCCGAATTTTCGTATTTCCGAATTTTCGTATTTCCGAATATTTTCGTATTTCCGAATTTTCGTATTTCGAAATTTGAAAATCGAAATTTCGAAAATTGAAAAATTCGAAAATTCGAAAATTGAAAAATTCGAAAATTCGAAAACTGAAAAATGCGAAAATTCAAAAACTGAACAATTCGAAATACGAAACTTCGAAAATACGAAATTTCGAAAATTCGAAAATTAAAAAATTAGAAATTAGAAATTTTGAAAAATTAGAAATTCGAAAAATTCGAAAACTGAAAAATTCGAAAATTAAAAAATTCACATGGAGGACACTGAAAAACACTGAAAAAATCGAAATACGAAATTTCGAAAATACGAAATTTCAAAATTGAAAAATTCGAAATTTCGAAAATTCGTAAATTTCCGAAAAAATCTTTTTTTTTCGTTTCATTCGTTTTTTACGTTTTAATTCGTTTTTTGCTTTTTCGGAAATCCGAAAATTTCCCGAATTTACGAATAAAGCAAAAAAAAACAATTTTTTTTCGAAATTTACGAATTTCCGAAAAAATAAAAAAAAAGAATGAAACAAAAACGGAAAAAAACGAATTTTTCGAGTTTCCCGAATTTACGAAAAAAATTAAAAAAACGAAAATAACATAAATGAAAAAAACGAGTTCCTCAAGTTGGGATTTTAAATGGACTGCAGACAGTAATCGAAAAAAAAAAGTACAAATTTATTGACATGTATAACAATGAACAACATTCAAATCGAAATAAAAACAAACACGTGTATTAGGGGCAGAGATGAAAGAAGCCCAGAACTGTCAGACAGACAGAGCGGCCAATGCGTTTAAAAAAAACAGTGCAGATCTTCTTTAGGGACAAAAGGGCTTGAAGCTTCCAAATCTACGATAACAGAATACATGTCATTAGGAATATGTAAGGAAGCATAATTGTATAGACCATCTTACATTTCATACATGGAAATCATCATACATACATATTGTGACAAAAACACCATAATAACAGCTGAACATACTGACCCCAAGTCTTAATGCTCCACCCAAACAGAAGAAAATCATAACTCAACAAATGGAGAAAAAAATTGGCCCATCAGAGTCACGCATGAGCATCAGGCCAGGAGATCAGTGACAACCAGTGATCCACGTAATTCAAAATGGACATCCAGAGAGAGTGCCAATAGCATGTATATTTGACTGTGATGTGTCTAAAAAGGTATAGAGATTGATCCACCAATTAGTTCAGATATGTTGTCTTGAATTATTGGTGAGAGATCATTTTCATATGGCAAACGAACACAAACCAAAAGTAAAAAGACCAAACGATCGTCATACCTACATTCACAGAAGCTTTAGACAGGACAAATGGTATTCGTCCCCCCAAAGACAGATCATGTCAGTGTAGCGCTGGTCTCCCAATGAGTCGGGCGCTATTGTAAATTTAGGGGTGTCTGAGCCAATAGTTGGGCTCAGACTTCGCTGACTCTATGTAAATTAGCCTCTGTTCTAGCTGTGGTTGTGCTCGGTAGAAATTTTCCCCTGTTGCTTGTAGGTGGCGTTACCACCTCAGGCCCATGTTGGAACTTTTATACAGTAAACAGTGCATTTTTATAGCACTGATTGCTGGATAATTGTCAATGGTCCCAAAAAGGTGTCAGAAATGTTTATGTCCACCACAATATCACAGTCCTGATAAAAATTTGCAGATCGCCGTCATTACTAGTATAAAAATAATAATAATAAAAATGCCATAAATCTATCCCCTATTTTGTAGATGCTATAACTTTTGCGCAAACCAATCAATATATGCTTATTGCAATTTTTTACCAAAAATATGTAAAATACATATCGGCATAAACTGAGGAAGAATTGTATTTTTTATTTTTTATTTTTTTTAATTGGGATATTTATTATAGCAAAAAGTAAAAGTTTTTTTGTTTATAGCGCAAAAAATAAAAACGGCAGAGGTGATCAAATACCACCAAAAGCTCTATTTGTGGGATTTTTTTTTCAAAATGTCATATGGGTACAATGTTGCATGGCCGCGCAATTGTCATTCAAAATGTGACAGTGCTGAAAGCTGAAAATTGGCCTGGGCAGGAAGGGGGTTAAAATGCCCAGTATTGAAGTGGTTAAACATGAAGGAACGCTTCAGAAAAAGGGGATACCCAGAATCTGTTTTAAATAGAGCCATTAACAAAGCTAATAATACTAATAGAGATGCTTTGTTAAAGAGGAAGTAAACCCTGATGGGTTTTACTTCCTCTTTATTTCCCTGCAAAGGTAAAGCATAATGGGCTACTTTGCATCGCATAGTAACCCATTATGTGTCACTTACCTGAAGTGTCCATTCTTCACCCCTCTTCTTTCTGGGGCCGCGGACTCTGGCTCTGTGACTGGCCGGAGTCGCGTGTGCGCGCAGGAGCCACCAGTCACGGCATGACCCCTCTAGAAACGGCACAGCAGCCCTTTCTAAAGTGTACATGAGCCGAATACATCGGCGCATGCACAGAAGACATTGGCGCATGGGGGGACATTGTAAATATCTCCTAAACCGTGCAGGTTTAGTAGATATTTCCAGCACCTACAGGTAAGCCTTAATATAGCCTTTAAGCGATGGAACAACCACTTTAGACAGCAAAAAGAAATTAACTGCAAGTGGAGTCCCGGTGTTTTCAACACTGTATAGCCGATTGTGATATTTTGTGGATATACAGAACACTCAAATTGCAAGCACCTCATCCCATATATGCGAGAAAAAAAGAAGGGGAATGGGTACCTAGAAACCCTGGGACTATGAAGCGGTGCTAATGAAATGTAACAAGACACCAATTTTTAGAAAAATAGAAAAAGATTTTTAATTCATTAATACATACAAATATAAATAGATAAAGAACCAACTGAAGTCTTTAAATAAACAAACTTCAACAATGTGAAATGACTCGTTGTAGTTCACTCGACATGTTTCGCTCGCATTCGAGCTTCCTCAAGAGTTTTAGAACTAACTACAAAGTATCAAAAGAAATAAATGTCAAACAGTTGGTCAATGAAACAATATACATATAGCAAATACATTTGTCAAATACATGTGGATATAACAAAATATATTGAATACTTATGGATATATCAAGGTTAACAATGGATAATTTGAGCAAAATAACAATTTCAAATCTAATTATGCTTAGGCAGAAGAACTGGCGCAAAAAACTTACCACAACACGCACAATTGTAAAATCAATATCATCAAAGATGGAATACTTCAAAGATAGGGAAAGGCCAATCTAAATAGAGCCAGGTAATTTATTTCCCAGATGAATGTGACACTCTGTCCAAGAACCATAATCTTATAACCCTATAAGGTACAATAGCTATTGATTCAAGTTTTTTGAGTGCCAGTTATTCATCCTTGAGTAAATCCTCTAAACTTTAAGGCCCGGTACACACGAGCAAACATGTACGATGAAACCGGTCCGTCGGACCGTTTTCACCGTACATGCCTGCCAGAGGGCTTCTGTACGATGGTTGTACTAACCATCGTACAGAAGTCCGCGCGTAAACAATACGCGGGGCGTGTCCGCGTCGTCGCCGCGACGATGACGCGGCGATGACGCGGAGACGTGGGCGGGCCTGCCATTTAAAGGCTTCCACGCATGCGTCGAAGTCATTCGACGCATGCGAGGGACGGCGGGCGCTCGGACATGTACGGTAGGTCTGTACTGACGACCGTACATGTCAGAGCGGGCAGGATTCCAGCGGACGGTTTTAAAACACGTCCAGGAATATTTGCCCGCTGGGAAAAGGCCCGGCGGGCAAATGTTTGCTGGAATTCGGCCCGCTCGCGCCTACACACGACCGAACATGTATGCTGAAACTGGCCCGCGGACCAGTTTCAGCATACATGTTTGGTCGTGTGTACGGGGCCTAAATGTTATTATAAACATACTATTATTGGCTTTTTTTAGATTATGGTTCTTGGACAGAGTGTCACATTCATCTGGGAAATAAATTACCTGGCTCTATTTAGATTGGCCTTTCCCTATCTTTGAAGTATTCCATCTTTGATGATATTGATTTTACAATTGTGCGTGTTGTGGTAAGTTTTTTGCGCCAGTTCTTCTGCCTAAGCATAATTAGATTATTTGAATTAAAAAACTTTTTCTATTTTTCTAAAAATTGGTGTCTTGTTACACTTCATTAGCACCGCTTCATAGTCCCAGGGTTTCTAGGTACCCATTCCCCTTCTTTTTTTACTGTATAGCCGAGTTCAGGAAAGGTGAATCTACCATTAAGAAGTATTTACCCATACTTTTCAACCATCCCATTTATGCGCAAATTCTATCAAATGGCAAACTTAGGGCCCCTACTATAGGTTGAACCCTGTCCCCAAGTTTATACACAAGTGCCCACCATCCTCCACATTGGTTGCAATTTAAGGGCTCATTCTGATGTGGAGCAAATAGCTGTCCATGCTGTTTGCATATTAAGAGCAGTTATTTGATTCATTCGATGACTACTCACAAAGAAACCAGGATAAAATCATTAATTAACTGCAATACCAGATATTTAGTGTACATTATTACATGTGAATTATACTCGTGCCAGTATGTTGATCGCACAACTCGCAGGTTAAGAGATTGATTTTGTCCATACAAGGAGTAGAAAAAGTTACAGTTCCAAAAAGAGGCGGGACAAATTCAGAATCTTATGTAAAAAAGAAATACTCTGGATCTTCAACTTTAATACAGTGGAACCTCGGATTGTGAGTAACGCGCTTAACGAGCGTTTTGCAATACAAGCTTTTTTTTTTTCAAAATCCTGACTCGGTTTGCGAGTGTTGTGTTGCAAAACTAGCAGGATTCAAGCCTCTGCACTAAGGGGTGGTGTCTATACTGATGGGGTTCTATACAGATGGGGGTCCGCACTGAGGGGGGAGGGGTGTCTATACTGATGGGGGGTCTGCACTGAGGGGGTCTATACTGATGGGGGGGTCTGCACTGAGGGGGGTGTCTATACTGATGGGGGTCTGCACTGAAGGGAGTCTGCACAGATGGGGAGGTCTGCACTGAGGGGGGTCTCTACTGATGGGGGGGTCAGCACTGAGGGGGGTGTCTATACTGATGGGGGGTCTATACTGATGGGGGGTCTATACTGAGGGGGGTCTGCACTAAGTGGGGGGTCTATACTGAGGGGGGTCTGCACTAAGTGGGGGGGTCTATACTGAGGGGGGTCTGCACTGATGGGGGTCTCTACTGATGGGGGTTTTGCACTGAGGGGGGTCTATACTGATGGGGGTTTTGTACTGAGGGGGGGGGTCGGTACTTAGTGGGTCTATACTGAGAAAAGGGTGTCTGTACTTAGTGAGGGGGGAATGTACTGAGGGGGAGGTCTATACGAAGGGATAGGGGTCTGTACTTAGTGAGGGTGTCTGTACTGAGGGGGGGGGGGGGGAGTCTGTACTTAGTGTGGGGGTCTATACAGAGAAAAGGTAGAACCAATCACTCAATGAGTGCGTATCCTCTAAATGGGACTTTAAATTGGGTCGCTGTTAACCTCTAAGTAAGTAATAAAGATCAAATTATTATAAATGTATTTTATTAGAAAAGGTTAAACTTATTATCTATCACAGATGTACAGAAAAACATGTAGTTAGGCAGGATGCACAGATAACAATGTGGTGATATGATTGTACACAATACAGTAACCAACTCTATCGTAATAAGTTGAACAATAGAAATCTATCGTTTTACTTATTACGATAGAGTTGGTTACTGTATTGTGTGCAATCATATCACCACATTGTTATCTGTGCATCCTGCCTAACTACATGTTTTTTGTACATCTGTGATAGATAATAAGTTTAACCTTTAACTAACTTTGCACATCTAGACTTTGCAATATTTGCCCACTCTTCTTTGCAGAACTGCTCAAGTTCAGTTAAATTTGATGGTTACTGTGGACTGCAGTCTTCAGGTCATTCCACAGATTTTCAATGGGGTTTAAGTCGGAGCTCTGACTAAGCCATGCAAGGCCACTCACTTTGTTCTCCTTTAAACACTGTGTGGTCATTTTTGCTTTGTGTCATGTTGGAAGGTAAACCTTCTTCCCATTGACAACTTTCTAGCAGAGGGCAGTAAATTTTCCTCAAGAAGTTGATGGTATTTTGCTTCATTAATTTTTCTTCAATCCTGGCAAGTGCTCCAGTCCCAGCTGCATATAAACACTCCCATAACAGGATATTACCACCTCCATGCTTTACTGTAGAAATGGTGTTATATGGATGGTGAGCTGTATTGGATTTCTGCCAGACATATCGTTTGGTGTTGTGGCCAAATAATTAAATTTTTAATTTCTCATCTGAACATAATACATTTTTCCATGCGGCCTCAGAATCTTTAATGTGCGTTTAAGGTGGTCAGATGAGACTAAAATTGAATTGTATATGAGACATTGACACTTCTCAGTCCATATAAGTTTATCTTTACTTAAGACTTGGGTAGGCCAATACTTAGAACGCATAAAAACATATGGAATACGCACAGCGACATCTGCAACCTCAAAAATGTAAGGCCCCTTTCACACTGGGGCGGTGGGTGCGTCGGCGGTAAAGCGCTGCTATTTTTAGCCACGCTTTACCGTCAATTTCGCTGCGCTATTCGGCCGCTAGTGGGGAGCTTTTAACCCCCGCTAGCGATCGAAAAAGGCTTAAAACCACTCGCAAAAAGCCTGTGCAGCAGTGCTTTGCCGGCAGTATAGCCGCGGTGCCCATTCATTTCAATGGGCAGGAGCGGTATACACACTGCTCCTTCACAGCTCCAAAGCTGCTGCTAGCAGGTCTTTTTTACCGTCCTGCTAGCGCACCACTCCAGTATGAAAACCCTCGGGGCTTTCACATTGGAGAGATAGCATCGGCTCTTTCAGGGCGCTTTGCAGGTGCTATTTTTAGCATTATAGCGCCTGCAAAGCGCCGCAGTGTGAAGGGAGTCTTATTGTATTTGATTTGTATTATAGCGCTCACCCAGCAAGGGAAGCTTACAGAGTGCAGTAGAATCAAGCAAGCAAGCAAAGCAGTGGCGTTGCTAGGGGGGGCGGGCCGCACCTGGGTGACAACTGACACCCATGGGTAGCGGCACCGCTAACACCGCCCACTGCCTTACACTGATCTGCCTCTTGGGTCTTGCAGCTGTGTCCCTCAGCAGACCGAAGCTGCCTCCTCCTCCTCTCTGCTTACATCCACACAGAAGGAGGGAGAGCCTGAGAGGCACACATCGCTGTTTGCTGTTATATCCATCCGTGCAGTTCTGAGGTCTGTACACTACTATATGTAGATGGACATGTGCAGGGGGTGCTATGGGAGGGGAGAGGGGATCTATACTGATGGGGGGGTCTGCACTGAGGGGGTCTATACTGATGGGGGTCTGCACTGAGGGGGGTCTATACTCATGGGGGGGTCTATGCTGATGGGCGTGTCTGAACTGAGGGAGGGGGGTCAGTACTTAGTGGTCTGTACTAAGTGGGGGGGTCTATACTGAGGAAAGGGGGTCTGTACTTAGTGAGGGGGGTCTGTACTGAGGGGGAGGTCTATACTGAGGGATGGGTGAGGGTGTCTGTACTGAGGGGGGTCTGTACTTAGTGGGGGGGTCTATACTGAGGAAAGGGGGTCTGTACTTAGTGGGGGGGTCTATACTGAGGAAAGGGGGTCTGTACTTAGTGGGGGGATCTATACTGAGGAAAGGGGGTCTGTACTTAGTGGGGGGATCTATACTGAGGAAAGGGGGTCTGTACTTAGTGAGGGGGATCTATACTGAGGAAAGGGGGTCTGTACTTAGTGAGGGGGATCTATACTGAGGAAAGGGGGTCTGTACTTAGTGGGGGATCTATACTGAGGAAAGGGGGTCTGTACTTAGTGAGGGGGATCTGTATTTAGTGAGGGTGTCTGTACTGAGGGGGAGGTCTATACTGAGGGAGGGGGGTCTATACTAAGGGAGGGAGGGTCGTAAAAAACTAGACATGTGCAATTCGTTTTGTTTCTAATTGTTTTTTTTACGAAAATTCGGAAATTCGTTAATTACGAATTTTCGTATTTACAAATTTTTTATTTACGAATTTTCAGACTTCCGAAAATTTAGAATTTCCGATTTTTCGTATTTCCGAAAATTCAAATTTACGAATTTTAGTATTTTCGAAAATTCGTATTTACGAATTTACGAATTCAGGAATTTTCTTTTTTTTTTATTTCCGAATTTTCGTATTTACGAAAGTGAAAAAATATAAAATTTAAAAATTCGAAACTTGAAAAATTCGAAAATTCGAAAATGGAAAAATTTGAAAATGGAAAAAATCGAAGTTCGAAAATTGAAAAATGTTTCAAATTTCGAATTTTTCAATTTTCGAATTTTTCAATTCGAAATTTAGAATTTTTCACATATCGAATTTTTCAAATTTTAGAATTTTTCACTTCGCCAATTTAGAATTTTTCAGAAATTTGGAATTTGAAACTTTTCAATTTTCGAATTTTTTAATTTTAGAATTTTTTAATTTTAGAATGTTTTAATTTTAGAATTTTTGTATTTCCAAATTCCGAAAATTGAAAAATTCGAAATTCGAAAATTGATAAAATCGAAAATTGAAAAAAATGTGTCAAATTTCGAATTTTTCAATTTCCGAATTTTCGAATTTTCATATTTACGAATTTTCGTATTTACGAATTTTTCAATTCGAAATTCGAAAATAGAAAAATTCGGAAATTGAAACATTTCGTATTTCCGAATTTTCGTATTTCCGAATATTTTCTTATTTCCGAATTTTCGTATTTCGAAATTTGAAAATCGAAATTTCGAAAATTGAAAAATTCGAAAATTCGAAAACTGAAAAATGCGAAAATTCAAAAACTGAAAAATTCGAAATACGAAACTTCGAAAATACGAAATTTCGAAAATTCGAAAATTCGAAAATTAAAAAATTAGAAATTCGAAATTTTGAAAAATTAGAAATTCGAAATTTCGAAAACTGAAAAATTCGAAATGTCAAAAATTCGAAAATTGAAAAATTCGAAATGTCAAAAATCGAAATTTCGAAAATTGAAAAAATCGAAAATCGAAATTTCGAAAATTGAAAAACTGAAAAATTCGAAAATTAAAGAATTCACATGGAGGACACTGAATTTATGAATTCAGGAATTTTCTTTTTTTTTTATTACCGAATTTTCGTATTTACGAATTTTCGAAATTCCGAATTTTTGAATTTTCGAATTTTTCCATTTTCGAATTTTTCCATTTTCGAATTTTTCCATTTTCGAATTTGAAAAATTCTAAATCTGAAAAATTCGAAATTGGAAAAGTGAAAAATTAGAAAATTAAAATATTCGAAACTTGAAAAATTCCAAAATTCGAAAATGGAAAAATTTGAAAATGGAAAAAATCGAAGTTCGAAAATTGAAAAATGTTTCAAATTTCGAATTTTTCAATTTTCGCATTTTTCAATTCGAAATTTAGAATTTTTCACATTTCGAATTTTTCAATTTTAGAATTTTTCACTTCGCCAATTTAGAATTTTTCAGAAATTTGGAATTTGAAACTTTCCAATTTTAGAATTTATTAATTTTCGAATTTTTTAATTTTCGAATTTTTGTATTTCCAAATTCCGAAAATTGAAAAATTCGAAATTCGAAAATTGAAAAAATGGAAAATTGAAAAAAAAATTTCAAATTTCGAATTTTTCAATTTCCGAATTTTCGAATTTTCGTATTTCCGAATTTTTCAATTCGAAATTCGAAAATAGAAAAATTCGGAAATTGAAACATTTCGTATTTCCGAATTTTCGTATTTACGAATATTTTCGTATTTCCGAATTTTCGTATTTCGAAATTTGAAAATCGAAATTTCGAAAATTAAAAAATTCGAAAATTCGAAAATCGAAATTTCGAAAATTGAAAAATTCGAAAATTCGAAAACTGAAAAATGCGAAAATTCAAAAACTGAAAAATTCAAAATACGAAACTTCGAAAATACGAAATTTCGAAAATTCGAAAATTAAAAAATTAGAAATTAGAAATTTTGAAAAATTAGAAATTCGAAATTTCGAAAATTGAAAAATTCGAAATGTCAAAAATTCGAAAATTGAAAAATTCGAAATGTCAAAAATCGAAATTTCGAAAATTGAAATATTCGAAAATCGAAATTTCGAAAATTGAAAAATTGAAAAATTTGAAATTGAAAAATTCGAAAACTGAAAAATTCGAAAATTAAAAAATTCACATGGAGGACACTGAAAAACACTGAAAAAATCGAAATACGAAATTACGAAAATACGAAATTTCAAAATTGAAAAATTCGATATTTCGAAAATTCGTAAATTTCCGAAAAAATATTTTTTTTTCGTTTCATTCGTTTTTTTCGTTTTAATTCGTTTTTTGCTTTTTCGGAAATCCGAAAATTTCCCGAATTTACGAATTTTACGAAAAAAGCAAAAAAAAAACATTTTTTTTTCGAAATTTACGAATTTCCGAATAAAAATAAAAAAAAAGAATGAAACAAAAACGGAAAAAACGAATTTTTCGAGTTTCCCGAATTTACGAATTTACGAAAAAAATTAAAAAAACGAAAATAACATAAACGAAAAAAACGAGTTCCTCAAGTTGGGATTTTAAATGGACTGCAGACAGTAATCGAAAAAAAAAAAGTACAAATTTATTGACATGTATAACAATGAACAACATTCAAATCGAAATAAAAACAAACACGTGTATTAGGGGCAGAGATGAAAGAAGCCCAGAACTGTCAGACAGACAGAGCGGCCAATGCGTTTAAAAAAAACAGTGCAGATCTTCTTCAGGGACAAAAGGGCTTGAAGCTTCCAAATCTACGATAACAGAATACATGTCATTAGGAATATGTAAGGAAGCATAATTGTATAGACCATCTTACATTTCATACATGGAAATCATCATACATACATATTGTGACAAAAGCACCATAATAACAGCTGAACATACTGACCCCAAGTCTTAATGCTCCACCCAAACAGAAGAAAATCATAACTCAACAAATGGAGAAAAAAAATGGCCCATCAGAGTCACGCATGAGCATCAGGCCAGGAGATCAGTGACAACCAGTGATCCACGTAATTCAAAATGGACACCCAGAGAGAGTGCCAATAGTATGTATATTTGACTGTGATGTGTCTAAATAGGTATAGAGATTGATCCACCAATTAGTTCAGATATGTTGTCTTGAATTATTGGTGAGAGATTATTTTCATATGGCAAACAAACACAAACCAAAAGTAAAAAGACCAAAAGATCGTCATACCTACATTCACAGAAGCTTTAGACAGGACAAATGGTATTCGTCCCCCCAAAGACAGATCATGTCAGTGTAGCGCTGGTCTCCCAATGAGTCGGGCGCTATTGTAAATTTAGGGGTGTCTGAGCCAATAGTTGGGCTCAGACTTCGCTGACTCTATGTAAATTAGCCTCTGTTCTGGCTGTGGTTATGCTCGGTAGAAATTTTCCCCTGTTGCCTGTAGGTGGCTTTACCACCTCAGGCCCATGTTGGAACTCCGGCGAACCATGGTGTGTTGAGTGACCCTTCTCGGCAGCAACCCAGTGGGAGTGGTGCCCCGCTGTGCATGATTGGAGGGGATACTTAAAGGGCAGACGCCGTTTTTTCGGGGTCCTTCGCCTCGTGGCCCTCCTGATGCAAGGTGAGTGTGCGTGATTTCAGCCCCGGGACCACGTTGGTCCGAGGCTGTGTTCCTATCCAGTAGGCCCAGCTATGCTGGCTGGGCCTATGGTTCTACAAGGGATCCCAAGCTGTCCATCCAAGTGGGGGAAGCTTCTTAGCGAAGGAAACCGGGGGGAGGACCTGCCCTGGAGAAGACCAAGCAAGGCAAGCTGATGTCTTGGGATAGGCCTGGTGACCTCGTTAAGGAAAGGGGTCCACTATGCAATTTGTCTTATAGGCCGCCGGATCGGCTTAAAGGCTCTTTTGCTGTAAGGCAGAAAGTTTGGGACTGAAATCCTGTGGCAGAGGATTCCTGACTATCCATCCTGTGTTCTCAGACGGTCTGTGGCAGAGACTGTTTCTATACTGATGGGTTTTACTTCCTCTTTATTTCCCTGCAAAGTTCAAGCATAATGGGCTACTTTGCATCGCATAGTAGCCCATTATGTGTCACTTACCTGAAGTGTCCATTCTTCACCCCTCTTCCTTCTGGGGCCGCGGACTCTGGCTCTGTGACTGGCCGGAGTCGCGTGCGCGCAGGAGCCACCAGTCACGGCATGACCCCTCTAGAAACAGCACAGCAGCCCTTTCTAAAGTGTACATGAGCCGAATACATCTGCGCATGCACAGAAGACATTGGCGCATGGGGGGACATTGTAAATATCTCCTAAACCGTGCAGGTTTAGTAGATATTTCCAGCACCTACAGGTAAGCCTTAATATAGCCTTTAAGCGATGGAACAACCACTTTAGACAGCAATAAGAAATTAACTGCAAGTGGAGTCCCGGTGTTTTCAACACTGTATAGCCGATTGTGATATTTTGTGGTTATACAGAAAACTCAAATTGCAAGCACCTCATCCCATATATGCGAGAAAAAAAGAAGGGGAATGGGTACCTAGAAACCCTGGGACTATGAAGCGGTGCTAATGAAGTGTAACAAGACACCAATTTTTAGAAAAATAGAAAAAGATTTTTAATTCATTAATACATACAAATATAAATAGATAAAGAACCAACTGAAGTCTTTAAATAAACAAACTTCAACAATGTGAAATGACTCGTTGTAGTTGTAGTTCACTCGACATGTTTCGCTCGCATTCGAGTTTCCTCAAGAGTTTTAGAACTAACTACAAAGTATCAAAAGAAATAAATGTCAAACAGTTGGTCAATGAAACAATATATATATAGCAAATACATTTGGATATAACAAAATATATTGAATACTTATGGATATATCAAGGTTAACAATGGATAATTTGAGCAAAATAACAATTTCAAATCTAATTATGCTTAGGCAGAAGAACTGGCGCAAAAAAATTACCACAACACGCACAATTGTAAAATCAATATCATCAAAGATGGAATACTTCAAAGATAGGGAAAGGCCAATCTAAATAGAGCCAGGTAATTTATTTCCCAGATGAATGTGACACTCTGTCCAAGAACCATAATCTTATAACCCTATAAGGTACAATAGCTATTGATTCAAGTTTTTTGAGTGCCAGTTATTCATCCTTGAGTAAATCCTCTAAACTTTACATTTTATTATAAACATACTATTATTGGCTTTTTTTAGATTATGGTTCTTGGACAGAGTGTCACATTCATCTGGGAAATACATTACCTGGCTCTATTTTGATTGGCCTTTCCCTATCTGAAGTATTCCATCTTTGATGATATTGATTTTACAATTGTGCGTGTTGTGGTAAGTTTTTTGCGCCAGTTCTTCTGCCTAAGCATAATTAGATTATTTTAATTTTTCTAAAAATTGGTGTCTTGTTACACTTCATTAGCACCGCTTCATAGTCCCAGGGTTTCTAGGTACCCATTCCCCTTCTTTTTTTTACTGTATAGCCGAGTTCAGGAAAGGTGAATCTACCATTAAGAAGTATTTACCCATACTTTTCAACCATCCTATTTATGCGCAAATTCTATCAAATGGCATCAAAACTTAGGGCCCCTACTATAGGTCGAACCCTGTCCCCAAGTTTATACACAAGTGCCCACCATCCTCCACATTGGTTGCAATTTAAGGGCTCATTCTGATGTGGAGCAAATAGCTGTCCATGCTGTTTGCATATTAAGAGCAGTTATTTGATTCATTCGATGACTACTCACAAAGAAACCAAGATAAAATCATTAATTAACTGCAATACCAGATATTTAGTGTACATTATTACATGTGAATTATACTCGTGCCAGTATGTTGATCGCACAACTCGCAGGTTAAGAGATTGATTTTGTCCATACAAGGAGTAGAAAAAGTTACAGTTCCAAAAAGAGGCGGGACAAATTCAGAATCTTATGTAAAAAAGAAATACTCTGGATCTTCAACTTTAATACAGTGGAACCTCGGATTGTGAGTAACGCGCTTAACGAGCGTTTTGCAATACAAGCTTTTTTTTTTTCAAAATCCTGACTCGGTTTGCGAGTGTTGTGTTGCAAAACTAGCAGGATTCAAGCCTCTGCACTAAGGGGTGGTGTCTATACTGATGGGGTTCTATACAGATGGGGGTCCGCACTGAGGGGGGAGGGGTGTCTATACTGATGGGGGGTCTGCACTGAGGGGGTCTATACTGATGGGGGGGTCTGCACTGAGGGGGGTGTCTATACTGATGGGGGTCTGCACTGAAGGGAGTCTGCACAGATGGGGAGGTCTGCACTGAGGGGGGTCTCTACTGATGGGGGGGTCAGCACTGAGGGGGGTGTCTATACTGATGGGGGGTCTATACTGATGGGGGGTCTATACTGAGGGGGGTCTGCACTAAGTGGGGGGTCTATACTGAGGGGGGTCTGCACTAAGTGGGGGGGTCTATACTGAGGGGGGTCTGCACTGATGGGGGTCTCTACTGATGGGGGTTTTGCACTGAGGGGGGTCTATACTGATGGGGGTTTTGTACTGAGGGGGGGAGTCGGTACTTAGTGGGTCTATACTGAGAAAAGGGTGTCTGTACTTAGTGAGGGGGGAATGTACTGAGGGGGAGGTCTATACGAAGGGATAGGGGTCTGTACTTAGTGAGGGTGTCTGTACTGAGGGGGGGGGGGGGAGTCTGTACTTAGTGTGGGGGTCTATACAGAGAAAAGGTAGAACCAATCACTCAATGAGTGCGTATCCTCTAAATGGGACTTTAAATTGGGTCGCTGTTAACCTCTAAGTAAGTAATAAAGATCAAATTATTATAAATGTATTTTATTAGAAAAGGTTAAACTTATTATCTATCACAGATGTACAGAAAAACATGTAGTTAGGCAGGATGCACAGATAACAATGTGGTGATATGATTGTACACAATACAGTAACCAACTCTATCGTAATAAGTTGAACAATAGAAATCTATCGTTTTACTTATTACGATAGAGTTGGTTACTGTATTGTGTGCAATCATATCACCACATTGTTATCTGTGCATCCTGCCTAACTACATGTTTTTTGTACATCTGTGATAGATAATAAGTTTAACCTTTAACTAACTTTGCACATCTAGACTTTGCAATATTTGCCCACTCTTCTTTGCAGAACTGCTCAAGTTCAGGTAAATTTGATGGTTACTGTGGACTGCAGTCTTCAGGTCATTCCACAGATTTTCAATGGGGTTTAAGTCGGAGCTCTGACTAAGCCATGCAAGGCCACTCACTTTGTTCTCCTTTAAACACTGTGTGGTCATTTTTGCTTTGTGTCATGTTGGAAGGTAAACCTTCTTCCCATTGACAACTTTCTAGCAGAGGGCAGTAAATTTTCCTCAAGAAGTTGATGGTATTTTGCTTCATTAATTTTTCTTCAATCCTGGCAAGTGCTCCAGTCCCAGCTGCATATAAACACTCCCATAACAGGATATTACCACCTCCATGCTTTACTGTAGAAATGGTGTTATATGGATGGTGAGCTGTATTGGATTTCTGCCAGACATATCGTTTGGTGTTGTGGCCAAATAATTAAATTTTTAATTTCTCATCTGAACATAATACATTTTTCCATGCGGCCTCAGAATCTTTAATGTGCGTTTAAGGTGGTCAGATGAGACTAAAATTGAATTGTATATGAGACATTGACACTTCTCAGTCCATATAAGTTTATCTTTACTTAAGACTTGGGTAGGCCAATACTTAGAACGCATAAAAACATATGGAATACGCACAGCGACATCTGCAACCTCAAAAATGTAAGGCCCCTTTCACACTGGGGCGGTGGGTGCGTCGGCGGTAAAGCGCTGCTATTTTTAGCCACGCTTTACCGTCAATTTCGCTGCGCTATTCGGCCGCTAGTGGGGAGCTTTTAACCCCCGCTAGCGATCGAAAAAGGCTTAAAACCACTCGCAAAAAGCCTGTGCAGCAGTGCTTTGCCGGCAGTATAGCCGCGGTGCCCATTCATTTCAATGGGCAGGAGCGGTATACACACTGCTCCTTCACAGCTCCAAAGCTGCTGCTAGCAGGTCTTTTTTACCGTCCTGCTAGCGCACCACTCCAGTATGAAAACCCTCGGGGCTTTCACATTGGAGAGATAGCATCGGCTCTTTCAGGGCGCTTTGCAGGTGCTATTTTTAGCATTATAGCGCCTGCAAAGCGCCGCAGTGTGAAGGGAGTCTTATTGTATTTGATTTGTATTATAGCGCTCACCCAGCAAGGGAAGCTTACAGAGTGCAGTAGAATCAAGCAAGCAAGCAAAGCAGTGGCGTTGCTAGGGGGGGCGGGCCGCACCTGGGTGACAACTGACACCCATGGGTAGCGGCACCGCTAACACCGCCCACTGCCTTACACTGATCTGCCTCTTGGGTCTTGCAGCTGTGTCCCTCAGCAGACCGAAGCTGCCTCCTCCTCCTCTCTGCTTACATCCACACAGAAGGAGGGAGAGCCTGAGAGGCACACATCGCTGTTTGCTGTTATATCCATCCGTGCAGTTCTGAGGTCTGTACACTACTATATGTAGATGGACATGTGCAGGGGGTGCTATGGGAGGGGAGAGGGGATCTATACTGATGGGGGGGTCTGCACTGAGGGGGTCTATACTGATGGGGGGTCTGCACTGAGGGGGGTCTATACTCATGGGGGGTCTATGCTGATGGGCGTGTCTGAACTGAGGGAGGGGGGTCAGTACTTAGTGGTCTGTACTAAGTGGGGGGGTCTATACTGAGGAAAGGGGGTCTGTACTTAGTGAGGGGGGTCTGTACTGAGGGGGAGGTCTATACTGAGGGATGGGTGAGGGTGTCTGTACTGAGGGGGGTCTGTACTTAGTGGGGGGGTCTATACTGAGGAAAGGGGGTCTGTACTTAGTGGGGGGGTCTATACTGAGGAAAGGGGGTCTGTACTTAGTGGGGGGATCTATACTGAGGAAAGGGGGTCTGTACTTAGTGGGGGGATCTATACTGAGGAAAGGGGGTCTGTACTTAGTGGGGGGATCTATACTGAGGAAAGGGGGTCTGTACTTAGTGAGGGGGATCTGTATTTAGTGAGGGTGTCTGTACTGAGGGGGAGGTCTATACTGAGGGAGGGGGGTCTATACTAAGGGAGGGAGGGTCGTAAAAAACTAGACATGTGCAATTCGTTTTGTTTCTAATTGTTTTTTTTACGAAAATTCGGAAATTCGTTAATTACGAATTTTCGTATTCACAAATTTTTTATTTACGAATTTTCAGACTTCCGAAAATTTAGAATTTCCGATTTTTCGTATTTCCGAAAATTCAAATTTACGAATTTTAGTATTTTCGAAAATTCGTATTTACGAATTTACGAATTCAGGAATTTTCTTTTTTTTTTATTTCCGAATTTTCGTATTTACGAAAGTGAAAAAATATAAAATTTAAAAATTCGAAACTTGAAAAATTCGAAAATTCGAAAATGGAAAAATTTGAAAATGGAAAAAATCGAAGTTCGAAAATTGAAAAATGTTTCAAATTTCGAATTTTTCAATTTTCGAATTTTTCAATTCGAAATTTAGAATTTTTCACATATCGAATTTTTCAAATTTTAGAATTTTTCACTTCGCCAATTTAGAATTTTTCAGAAATTTGGAATTTGAAACTTTTCAATTTTCGAATTTTTTAATTTTAGAATTTTTTAATTTTAGAATGTTTTAATTTTAGAATTTTTGTATTTCCAAATTCCGAAAATTGAAAAATTCGAAATTCGAAAATTGATAAAATCGAAAATTGAAAAAAATGTGTCAAATTTCGAATTTTTCAATTTCCGAATTTTCGAATTTTCATATTTACGAATTTTCGTATTTACGAATTTTTCAATTCGAAATTCGAAAATAGAAAAATTCGGAAATTGAAACATTTCGTATTTCCGAATTTTCGTATTTCCGAATATTTTCTTATTTCCGAATTTTCGTATTTCGAAATTTGAAAATCGAAATTTCGAAAATTGAAAAATTCGAAAATTCGAAAACTGAAAAATGCGAAAATTCAAAAACTGAAAAATTCGAAATACGAAACTTCGAAAATACGAAATTTCGAAAATTCGAAAATTCGAAAATTAAAAAATTAGAAATTCGAAATTTTGAAAAATTAGAAATTCGAAATTTCGAAAACTGAAAAATTCGAAATGTCAAAAATTCGAAAATTGAAAAATTCGAAATGTCAAAAATCGAAATTTCGAAAATTGAAAAATTCGAAAATCGAAATTTCGAAAATTGAAAAACTGAAAAATTCGAAAATTAAAGAATTCACATGGAGGACACTGAATTTATGAATTCAGGAATTTTCTTTTTTTTTATTTCCGAATTTTCGTATTTACGAATTTTCGAATTTTTCCATTTTCGAATTTTTCCATTTTCGAATTTGAAAAATTCTAAATCTGAAAAATTCGAAATTGGAAAAGTGAAAAATTAGAAAATTAAAATATTCGAAACTTGAAAAATTCCAAAATTCGAAAATGGAAAAATTTGAAAATGGAAAAAATCGAAGTTCGAAAATTGAAAAATGTTTCAAATTTCGAATTTTTCAATTTTCGCATTTTTCAATTCGAAATTTAGAATTTTTCACATTTCGAATTTTTCAATTTTAGAATTTTTCACTTCGCCAATTTAGAATTTTTCAGAAATTTGGAATTTGAAACTTTCCAATTTTAGAATTTATTAATTTTCGAATTTTTTAATTTTCGAATTTTTGTATTTCCAAATTCCGAAAATTGAAAAATTCGAAATTCGAAAATTGAAAAAATGGAAAATTGAAAAAAAATTTTCAAATTTCGAATTTTTCAATTTCCGAATTTTCGAATTTTCGTATTTCCGAATTTTTCAATTCGAAATTCGAAAAATTCGGAAATTGAAACATTTCGTATTTCCGAATTTTCGTATTTACGAATATTTTCGTATTTCCGAATTTTCGTATTTCGAAATTTGAAAATCGAAATTTCGAAAATTAAAAAATTCGAAAATTCGAAAATCGAAATTTCGAAAATTGAAAAATTCGAAAATTCGAAAACTGAAAAATGCGAAAATTCAAAAACTGAAAAATTCAAAATACGAAACTTCGAAAATACGAAATTTCGAAAATTCGAAAATTTAAAAATTAGAAATTAGAAATTTTGAAAAATTAGAAATTCGAAATTTCGAAAATTGAAAAATTCGAAATGTCAAAAATTCGAAAATTGAAAAATTCGAAATGTCAAAAATCGAAATTTCGAAAATTGAAATATTCGAAAATCGAAATTTCGAAAATTGAAAAATTGAAAAATTTGAAATTGAAAAATTCGAAAACTGAAAAATTCGAAAATTAAAAAATTCACATGGAGGACACTGAAAAACACTGAAAAAATCGAAATACGAAATTACGAAAATACGAAATTTCAAAATTGAAAAATTCGATATTTCGAAAATTCGTAAATTTCCGAAAAAATATTTTTTTTTCGTTTCATTCGTTTTTTTCGTTTTAATTCGTTTTTTGCTTTTTCGGAAATCCGAAAATTTCCCGAATTTACGAATTTTACGAAAAAAGCAAAAAAAAAACATTTTTTTTTCGAAATTTACGAATTTACGAATAAAAATAAAAAAAAAGAATGAAACAAAAACGGAAAAAACGAATTTTTCGAGTTTCCCGAATTTACGAATTTACGAAAAAAATTAAAAAAACGAAAATAACATAAACGAAAAAAACGAGTTCCTCAAGTTGGGATTTTAAATGGACTGCAGACAGTAATCGAAAAAAAAAAGTACAAATTTATTGACATGTATAACAATGAACAACATTCAAATCGAAATAAAAACAAACACGTGTATTAGGGGCAGAGATGAAAGAAGCCCAGAACTGTCAGACAGACAGAGCGGCCAATGCGTTTAAAAAAAACAGTGCAGATCTTCTTCAGGGACAAAAGGGCTTGAAGCTTCCAAATCTACGATAACAGAATACATGTCATTAGGAATATGTAAGGAAGCATAACTGTATAGACCATCTTAAATTTCATACATGGAAATCATCATACATACATATTGTGACAAAAGCACCATAATAACAGCTGAACATACTGACCCCAAGTCTTAATGCTCCACCCAAACAGAAGAAAATCATAACTCAACAAATGGAGAAAAAAAATGGCCCATCAGAGTCACGCATGAGCATCAGGCCAGGAGATCAGTGACAACCAGTGATCCACGTAATTCAAAATGGACACCCAGAGAGAGTGCCAATAGTATGTATATTTGACTGTGATGTGTCTAAATAGGTATAGAGATTGATCCACCAATTAGTTCAGATATGTTGTCTTGAATTATTGGTGAGAGATTATTTTCATATGGCAAACAAACACAAACCAAAAGTAAAAAGACCAAAAGATCGTCATACCTACATTCACAGAAGCTTTAGACAGGACAAATGGTATTCGTCCCCCCAAAGACAGATCATGTCAGTGTAGCGCTGGTCTCCCAATGAGTCGGGCGCTATTGTAAATTTAGGGGTGTCTGAGCCAATAGTTGGGCTCAGACTTCGCTGACTCTATGTAAATTAGCCTCTGTTCTGGCTGTGGTTATGCTCGGTAGAAATTTTCCCCTGTTGCCTGTAGGTGGCTTTACCACCTCAGGCCCATGTTGGAACTCCGGCGAACCATGGTGTGTTGAGTGACCCTTCTCGGCAGCAACCCAGTGGGAGTGGTGCCCCGCTGTGCATGATTGGAGGGGATACTTAAAGGGCAGACGCCGTTTTTCGGGGTCCTTCGCCTCGTGGCCCTCCTGATGCAAGGTGAGTGTGCGTGATTTCAGCCCCGGGACCACGTTGGTCCGAGGCTGTGTTCCTATCCAGTAGGCCCAGCTATGCTGGCTGGGCCTATGGTTCTACAAGGGATCCCAAGCTGTCCATCCAAGTGGGGGAAGCTTCTTAGCGAAGGAAACCGGGGGGAGGACCTGCCCTGGAGAAGACCAAGCAAGGCAAGCTGATGTCTTGGGATAGGCCTGGTGACCTCGTTAAGGAAAGGGGTCCACTATGCAATTTGTCTTATAGGCCGCCGGATCGGCTTAAAGGCTCTTTTGCTGTAAGGCAGAAAGTTTGGGACTGAAATCCTGTGGCAGAGGATTCCTGACTATCCATTCTGTGTTCTCAGACGGTCTGTGGCAGAGACTGTTTCTATACTGATGGGTTTTACTTCCTCTTTATTTCCCTGCAAAGTTCAAGCATAATGGGCTACTTTGCATCGCATAGTAGCCCATTATGTGTCACTTACCTGAAGTGTCCATTCTTCACCCCTCTTCCTTCTGGGGCCGCGGACTCTGGCTCTGTGACTGGCCGGAGTCGCGTGCGCGCAGGAGCCACCAGTCACGGCATGACCCCTCTAGAAACAGCACAGCAGCCCTTTCTAAAGTGTACATGAGCCGAATACATCTGCGCATGCACAGAAGACATTGGCGCATGGGGGGACATTGTAAATATCTCCTAAACCGTGCAGGTTTAGTAGATATTTCCAGCACCTACAGGTAAGCCTTAATATAGCCTTTAAGCGATGGAACAACCACTTTAGACAGCAATAAGAAATTAACTGCAAGTGGAGTCCCGGTGTTTTCAACACTGTATAGCCGATTGTGATATTTTGTGGTTATACAGAAAACTCAAATTGCAAGCACCTCATCCCATATATGCGAGAAAAAAAGAAGGGGAATGGGTACCTAGAAACCCTGGGACTATGAAGCGGTGCTAATGAAGTGTAACAAGACACCAATTTTTAGAAAAATAGAAAAAGATTTTTAATTCATTAATACATACAAATATAAATAGATAAAGAACCAACTGAAGTCTTTAAATAAACAAACTTCAACAATGTGAAATGACTCGTTGTAGTTGTAGTTCACTCGACATGTTTCGCTCGCATTCGAGTTTCCTCAAGAGTTTTAGAACTAACTACAAAGTATCAAAAGAAATAAATGTCAAACAGTTGGTCAATGAAACAATATATATATAGCAAATACATTTGGATATAACAAAATATATTGAATACTTATGGATATATCAAGGTTAACAATGGATAATTTGAGCAAAATAACAATTTCAAATCTAATTATGCTTAGGCAGAAGAACTGGCGCAAAAAAATTACCACAACACGCACAATTGTAAAATCAATATCATCAAAGATGGAATACTTCAAAGATAGGGAAAGGCCAATCTAAATAGAGCCAGGTAATTTATTTCCCAGATGAATGTGACACTCTGTCCAAGAACCATAATCTTATAACCCTATAAGGTACAATAGCTATTGATTCAAGTTTTTTGAGTGCCAGTTATTCATCCTTGAGTAAATCCTCTAAACTTTACATTTTATTATAAACATACTATTATTGGCTTTTTTTAGATTATGGTTCTTGGACAGAGTGTCACATTCATCTGGGAAATACATTACCTGGCTCTATTTTGATTGGCCTTTCCCTATCTGAAGTATTCCATCTTTGATGATATTGATTTTACAATTGTGCGTGTTGTGGTAAGTTTTTTGCGCCAGTTCTTCTGCCTAAGCATAATTAGATTATTTTATTTTTTCTAAAAATTGGTGTCTTGTTACACTTCATTAGCACCGCTTCATAGTCCCAGGGTTTCTAGGTACCCATTCCCCTTCTTTTTTTTACTGTATAGCCGAGTTCAGGAAAGGTGAATCTACCATTAAGAAGTATTTACCCATACTTTTCAACCATCCTATTTATGCGCAAATTCTATCAAATGGCATCAAAACTTAGGGCCCCTACTATAGGTCGAACCCTGTCCCCAAGTTTATACACAAGTGCCCACCATCCTCCACATTGGTTGCAATTTAAGGGCTCATTCTGATGTGGAGCAAATAGCTGTCCATGCTGTTTGCATATTAAGAGCAGTTATTTGATTCATTCGATGACTACTCACAAAGAAACCAAGATAAAATCATTAATTAACTGCAATACCAGATATTTAGTGTACATTATTACATGTGAATTATACTCGTGCCAGTATGTTGATCGCACAACTCGCAGGTTAAGAGATTGATTTTGATCATACAAGGAGTAGAAAAAGTTACAGTTCCAAAAAGAGGCGGGACAAATTCAGAATCTTATGTAAAAAAGAAATACTCTGGATCTTCAACTTTAATACAGTGGAACCTCGGATTGTGAGTAACGCGCTTAACAAGCGTTTTGCAATACAAGCTTTTTTTTTTTTCAAAATCCTGACTCGGTTTGCGAGTGTTGTCTTGCAAAACAAGCAGGATTCAAGCATCTGCACTGAGGGGTGGTGTCTATACTGATGGGGGTCTATACAGGTGGGGGTCCGCACTGAGGGGGGAGGGGTGTCTATACAGATGGGGGGTCTGCACTGAGGGGGGTCTATACTGATGGGGGGGTCTGCACAGATGGGGAGGTCGGCACTGAGGGGGGTCTCTACTGATGGGGGGGTCAGCACTGAGGGCAGTGTCTATACTGATGGGGGGTCTATACTGATCGGGGTCTGCACTGAGTGGGGGGGTCTATACTGAGAAGGGTCTGCACTAAGTGGGGGGTCTATACTGAGGGGGGTCTGCACTGATGGGGGTCTATACTGATGGGGGTTTTGTACTGAGGGGGGGAGTCAGTACTTAGTGGGTCTATACTGAGGAAAGGGTGTCTGTAATAAGTGAGGGGGGTCTGTACTGAGGGGGAGGTCTATACTAAGGGATAGGGGTCTGTACTTAGTGAGGGTGTCTGTACTGAGGGGGGGGGTCTGTACTTAGTGGGGGGGGGGTCTATACAGAGGAAAGGTAGAACCAATCACTCAATGAGTGCGTATCCTCTAAATCGGACTTTAAATTGGGTCGCTGTTAACCTCTAAGTAAGTAATAAAGATCAAATTATTATAAATGTATTTTATTAGAAAAGCTTAAAATGATTATCTATCACAGATGTACAAAAAAACATGTAGTTAGGCAGGATGCACAGATAACAATGCGGTGATATGATTGTACACAATATAGTAACCAACTCTATCGTAATAAGTTGAACAATAAAAATCTATTGTTCTACTTATTACGATAGAGTTGGTTACTGTATTGTGTGCAATCATATCACCACATTGTTATCTGTGCATCCTGCCTAACTACATGTTTTTTGTACATCTGTGATAGATAATAAGTTTAACCTTTAACTAACTTTGCACATCTAGACTTTGCAATATTTGCCCACTCTTCTTTGCAGAACTGCTCAAGTTCAGGTAAATTTGATGGTGACTGTGGACTGCAGTCTTCAGGTCATTCCACAGATTTTCAATGGGGTTTAAGTCGGAGCTCTGACTAAGCCATGCAAGGCCACTCACTTTGTTCTCCTTTAAACACTGTGTGGTCATTTTTGCTTTGTGTCATGTTGGAAGGTAAACCTTCTTCCCATTGACAACTTTCTAGCAGAGGGCAGTAAATTTTCCTCAAGAAGTTGATGGTATTTTGCTTCATTAATTTTTCTTCAATCCTGGCAAGTGCTCCAGTCCCAGCTGCATATAAACACTCCCATAACAGGATATTACCACCTCCATGCTTTACTGTAGAAATGGTGTTATATGGATGGTGAGCTGTATTGGATTTCTGCCAGACATATCGTTTGGTGTTGTGGCCAAATAATTAAATTTTTAATTTCTCATCTGAACATAATACATTTTTCCATGCGGCCTCAGAATCTTTAATGTGCGTTTAAGGTGGTCAGATGAGACTAAAATTGAATTGTATATGAGACATTGACACTTCTCAGTCCATATAAGTTTATCTTTACTTAAGACTTGGGTAGGCCAATACTTAGAACGCATAAAAACATATGGAATACGCACAGCGACATCTGCAACCTCAAAAATGTAAGGCCCCTTTCACACTGGGGCGGTGGGTGCGTCGGCGGTAAAGCGCTGCTATTTTTAGCCACGCTTTACCGTCAATTTCGCTGCGCTATTCGGCCGCTAGTGGGGAGCTTTTAACCCCCGCTAGCGATCGAAAAAGGCTTAAAACCACTCGCAAAAAGCCTGTGCAGCAGTGCTTTGCCGGCAGTATAGCCGCGGTGCCCATTCATTTCAATGGGCAGGAGCGGTATACACACTGCTCCTTCACAGCTCCAAAGCTGCTGCTAGCAGGTCTTTTTTACCGTCCTGCTAGCGCACCACTCCAGTATGAAAACCCTCGGGGCTTTCACATTGGAGAGATAGCATCGGCTCTTTCAGGGCGCTTTGCAGGTGCTATTTTTAGCATTATAGCGCCTGCAAAGCGCCGCAGTGTGAAGGGAGTCTTATTGTATTTGATTTGTATTATAGCGCTCACCCAGCAAGGGCCGCTAGTTTGTGTCCCAAGTTCTATTCCTGTTAGTGGGACAGCAGCCAGGAGAACAGCAGCTTCCACTCCTCAGGCTCAGGAAAAGGAGTTGCCTTTTTTTTTAAAGTTTATTGCAGATTAACTTTGATGGGGTTTAGGGAGGTCTGGGTTATTCCAGAACTCTAAATAGAAATTTGTGAGGACACTTTCCCCTTGGCAGCAGCTTCTGAACACAGTTCCTCATGCAATAGGACATCAAGTGGGCACAACTGGGTAAAGTAGTTATTCCTGTGCTACAGTGGAAACTATTAGGTAGATTCACAAAGAGTTAGGCCGGCTTATCAGTAGATAAGCCGTCCTAACTCTGAATCTACGCCGGCGTTTGTTTAAGTGTATTCTCAAACAGAGATACACTTAAACAAAGCCAAGATAGGCCGGCTTGCGCCGTTCTATCTTAGCTTGCAATGTTTCTGTTGGCCGTTAGATGGCGCTTCCATTGCGGCCGGCGTAGATTATGTAAATGAGGGGATACGCCGATTCACGAACGAACGCTAGGCCTACACCTTTTGCATTACGTCGTTTCCGTAAGGGATAGGCCGCCTAAAGTTATTCCACCTATGAGGTGGAATAACAATGTTAAGTATGGCCGCCGTTCCCGCCGCGAGGTTCAAATTTTTTACGTTGTTTGCGCAAGTCGTCCGCGAATCGGGATTTACGTCGTTTACGTCCGCGTCGAAATCAATAGGCCCGTACGGCGTACTTAGCCGCCCGGCGCATGCGCAGTACGCAAAAACGTCAAGAAACGTGAGGTCAAGCCTCATTTCCATACTACACGCCCCCCTCCTAGTAATTTGAATTAGGCGCCCTTACGCCCGTTCGGTTTAGGCTACGCCGCCGTAGATTAGCAGGTAAGTGGTTTGAAAATCACTACTAGCCTAGTTAATTTACAGCGGTGTAGCCTAAAAACACTAGGCTAGGCCAACCTAAAGTTAGTCCTCTGTATGTGAATCTACCTATATGTGTGCAGAGGGCAAAGGTGCGGCAACTACCGTATGGGCCAACCACTACCCACAGTGAGACATGGAAAAAATCAAGAGACGATATTGTGCTCCAATAGCATAGAATGGTGTAATTGGTAAAATGTATAAATAAACAAAATAGTATAATTGATAAATGAATGTGCAAATATGCAAATAGACTGACTGAAAGATAAAAATAAAATGCTAAGATAAGGTGCATCCAAAGGTGAACTGAATGAATGTGCAAACATAGCAGATAAGGTGACTCAGGTGCATAAATAAAATTACAACGTAAAGATAATAATATATGCAGTCGCCGAGGAAATCGCAGGATGGTGTTATGCTCCAATCAAAATGAATGACTGAACATAACTGATATACAACAATGATGGATGAATAAAACAGTGAACTAAATTAGAGTGCAAATAAATACAAATAGGTGACTGTATAATGGGAAGCACTGGTATATCATTCGCAATGTCCCAGGCCAGGCAAGCCTTATGCACTTTATGTGATCATTTATCACTTTATGTGATGAAAAAAAACGACACTTTCTGTGAAGTAAAAAATTACGTTTTTGAAACTTCAATTTTCAAAGACGAAGTTGCCTACACACCATCGTTTTCTCACAATGATCTTGCAAAGTGAGGTTACGTTCCACCACGTTTTACCATCGAAGCTTGCTTCATAAGTAGCTTCTGGGCATTCGTGGATGAAAAAACGTCTTAGAAAACTACGTTTTTTGCTACACACGGTCAATTTCTGTGAAGTAAAAAGTGCACTTTTGAAAAACGACACATAAAATTGAAGCATGCTTCAATTTTTTTGGTTGTTTTTTACAAGACATAAAACGACGTTTTCCCCCACACACAGTCAATTAAAGTGACGTTTTTAAAAACGTAATTTTTTTTCATCACATAAAGTGATGGTGTGTACGCGGCATTAGACTTAGCATAGAAGTGGTTAACACAGCAACAGTCGCTGAGATCCTTCCCTCTTGGGTCTGTACTCACAGTGTCCCCAAGGTTCCTCAGACTCCAGCAGGCAGACTCCTCTGTGAGACTTCCAGGGCAGGTCTTTAAATCCTTAAAGGATTTTTTCTTTAGCTAAATAGTTTCCTTTACCTTACTGCAGTACTGGTTTCATGTCCTCATTGCTCGTTTTTGCTTTGAAGTTGCTGTAAAACTGCTCTGATCTCCACACTTCCTGCTTGTCTGGCTCATTATAACCATCGTACTGGGAGTTTTTCACGGTGATCTAAGCTGTCATTACTGTGTGTCTAAAACTTAACAGAACCAATCAGATTAATTTTAAAAACAAAACACTGCCCTGGATTTGTTTGTTTTTGTTCTGTGGGTCTCTTTACTTCACATAAACATGAAACCAGTTTAAAAACGAAAGTGAAACTACAGGCACATTATATGATAGAATTTAATCTATTTTTAATCATTTTTAAAAGGAATCAGTTAACTTTTATGTCTCTATACCCTGTAAACAGTCATTTCAGCAAAAAAAAAATGTTCTTTAGTGATCCTTTAAGTACTTGTGGCTGGATAGGCACCCCAACTGAGCACACACTGGGACCTCAATGAACAGGTGACACTTTTTTGCATGTAGGTGGAGCCTTGCTATAATTAGGGGTGGGGCATTCATTAGTAGGCGTGACATATCATAATAGGAAAATGTGGTGCATAGAAAAATAGGCGTGGTTTACATGGAAAAGTGGGCGTGGCTTGGATATGTGTGGCTCAGAAGGGTGTGTGGTTAGAGTCTGAGATGAATGAGGGATGGAGGGAGAAAGAAAGAAAGGAAGACAGATGGAGAGAAAGAGAGAAAGAAAGAAAGAAAGAAAGGAGAGAAAGAGGGAGAGAAAGAAAGAAAGAAAGAAAGAAAGAAAGAAAGAAAGAAAGAAAGAAAGAAAGAGAGAAAGGGAGAAAGAGGGATGGAGGGACAGCAGGCCCAATTCCTACACCACAATAGCAATATGTGTGTAGCGCCTTGCTCCCAAAGATGGAGGCGCTGTTTCAAATTTAGGGGATGTCTGGGCCAATAGTTGGGCCCAGACCTGTTGAATTGTGTACAAATTTGCCTCTGTACCACCTGTGGTACTGCCTGGTAGTATTTTTCCCTTGTTGCCTGTGGGTGGCATTGCCACTTCAGGCCCATGTTGAAACACAGGTGTACCATGGTGTATTGGGTGTCCCTCCTTGGCAGCAGTACAGTGGGAGTGGTGACCCTGCTGTGAATGCTGGGAGGGGATACTTAAGGTGTAGACGCCATTTTTCGGGGTCCTTCGCCTTGTGGCCCTCCTGGCGCGAGGTGGGTGTGCGTGATCTCAGTCTAGGGACCACGCTGATCTGAGGCTGTAAAGTAGGCCCAGTTATCCTGGCTGGGGCCTATGCGTTGGAGGTGATCCTATGCTGTCTGTCCTGCGGGAGGAAGCCATTCAATGAAGGAAGCCTGGGGAGGACCTGTCCCGGAAAGGACCGAGCAGAAGGCCGGTACTTTGGGAGAGGCCTGGTAACTTCTTGAAGGATGCACCGTTAACCTACAATACCTTACAGTCCGCCGGATTGGCTTAAAGGCTCTTTGGCGGTAAGGCAAGAAGTTTGGGACTTTAAATCCTGTGGCAGAGATTCCTGAATATTCATTCCGTGTTCTTAAACGGTCTGTGGCAGAGACTGTTCCTATACTATCCGTGCATCATCCTGGCTGCTGGGCCATGTGAGAGGGGTCTATCTGGGTGAGCAATGCCCACTCAGGAGTGAGTGGTGAATATTGGAACTCAGAATACTATTGTGCATTCTGTGCCGCGCACCTGAACCTTCCCCCCTCTCTCTGTACTCTCTACTTCCTTCACAAGTTTATGCAGCAAAAATAAAACCTACAGTTGAAGGTTTTACATCTTATGTGGACATTCCAATTGCTACTGACATCTCTCCCTAGACAACGAACTTAGAGGTAACATGCAAACCCAAAATCTAAACCAGCAGCTCCTTCGGGGGTAGTGCTACATGTTGTTGTAATATTAATATATATGTGTAGGTATTTAAAATATTGTGTTATATGTATGGCATGGTATATCTGTGTTACATACAGGCATTCAAGATTACACATCAAAAGGTGTTTGCTGACCAAAAGGGTTAGTGGCCAAACACAGATCAAAGGAACAGCTGAAGACCCTTGGATGTGTTAATCTTGTCCAAGACTACCTGAGTGTGTGAGGTATGGCCTGTTAACCTCAAAGGGTAAATTTCTTACATACATAAGGAAGTATTAATTGATGGTAATTAGACTTGGGGAAGTATTCATTCAGGGAAACATTTGGTTGACCTGGAAGAACCATTCTCTCCAGTGTGAGACCAGCTTTTGAGGCAGTCAAGCTGGCATTCAAGCCCGGTATTGACTGAGAAATATGGCACATGTCTAGGAAGAGATTTGAATTATATACTGTGTTGGATTTGTATCATCTGTGGATTTTGGACTTTGTTCGTTATTGGAAGTTAATTAAAAATGCGTTCTCTGGAGAGCCTGTGTGTTGCTGCGGAACAACCTAATTTATAGTCATCATATAATATCTAAGATATCAATTATCTAAGAGGACTGGACACTATACCTTTTCTATATCACTACATTTATTCTATATGGGAAGATCCACCAAATGCACTACAATTAGATCACTACACATGTGTATTCCAGAATGTTTAACAAATCAGCAGATAAAGATACTCCTTACATCAGATATCCCCAGCGGAGCTCCTCCTTACATCAGGTGTCCCCAGCGGAGCCCCTCAAATGAAACAAGCAGAAATAGCAAACCAACCCAGCCTGTCACTTACTTTTGTCTCTGACCGCTCAGCACAAGTGGGTGCCCAGATGCCCGGATTACAGACAGTCCTCACATTGACAGATGTGCTGTGCAGAGTTGCAGATGTGTTGCTGACCCTTTGGACTGTTCTAAGGTTAATGATGCAGTTAAATATCAGTGGTACCTCATGCTTTCTAGCTTGGGACCGATCTGTTACACCTGCTAGCTTGGGACCGATCTGTTACATCTGCTAGTGAGTGCCGCTGTTGTCAGAGGGACCATGCTTTGGAGCCAAGGGACTTAGTGAGCCATGGCAGAAGATATCTGAGTGCCCTGTTTTCATGGCAGAGGATTTGTGTCACATTGCTCCACGGGGCGGAGGGTTTGGGGGAGGCTGAGGATCTCTTCCTGTTGTGTTCAGTGGAGAGGGGAGGGGTCTCCAATCCCTGCAGCTACTGAAGAGAGAAGCCTCTCCTCTCCACTGATCACAAGAGGAAACAATACTCGTGGCAACGGTGGTGGCCATCTTTGTGTAGTCCGCTGCCGTTTTTAGCCAAAAACATTTCCGATTTTCCTGGGACAAAAGCAAAATCCGGGGAAAATAATCGGGACAAGCATAATTCGGGACGAGGGTCCAAAATTCAGGATTGCCCCGGGGAAATCGGGACTGTTGGCAAGTATTCTGGCTGGAAACCTCTCCTTCAAAGAAAATAACTCAAAAGAAGTCAGAAGCACTGTGAGCTCCATCTCTCAGTCTGCTGCAAAAAGAGTATGCCAGCTTGTATTAAAACTGGCCACTCTGTATGTAACTTGTGACAGGCTGCGCACAGAGCCCCTTATCTCCAGATCCATAGGTGGCAGGAGACCCACATTTTGACCAGTGTTGGGGTCTCTGTGAGCCCAGGTTGCTGAGCTATGACCCTTGAAGCTCGATCAAAAAAAATCTATGTTCACGGCATTCTTGATCCCAAGACGCTGTTCTATGCGTCCATAAGGCCCTCTCTCTCCTCATTGGCTCACTGGCTGTGAATGACAGCAGTGGGAGCCAATCGGCTCCCATTGCTGTCTCGGCCAATGAGGAGGGAGAGTCCCAGGACAGCCGAGTCTATCGTGAACATCGTTTGGTCGCAGGGGGCTCAGGTAAGGATTAGGGGGCTGGAAGCGCCGCAGCACACAGGAGGTTTTTTACCGTCATGCTTGGAATGTATTTAGAACCACTTTAATGTTTACATATTGTTTATACCGTTCAAATATTGATTGTCTGAGTTTATATTAGGCATTTTTGTCATATTTCAATATGTCAGGAAAAAAATGTGCTCTGTCAGTAAATGTTCCAAAAAAAGTCATGGGGGGTCGGCAACAATGGCTCTAGGAAGTGTTGCTTTAGACCTAATGCTAAGCACCATGCAGCACAATAGGGGGAGGGAGAGAATGTGCATTATTTTACAAATCTTTTGGCAGATGACAGCACCTGTGAAGGATTATTATCTGTGTATCTGTCTTTTTGACTGGACTTATCATTTAACCTATAAATGCCGACACCTCTTGGCCCCTTAAGGGGTTTCTGATGGCAGGAGGCGGGACAGGGTTTATGATCATGTGACCGACATGATTCGCTGTCACAGCAGTCACATAATTGGAAAGTTCCCAATCGCAAGTAGTTGCGATTGTGAGCTCTCTGTTAGGCGCCGGTAACTGCACCGGGAGCGCACACAGTGTTCGCTCTCGGCACAGGTTTGTTTACATCTTGGTACGTAAATATGTGGCCTCTCAGCATCAATGCCCATCCGCCGAAAAGTTGTATATTTGTATACTGTCTGTGCAGCACAATAGGGGGAGGATGAGAATGTACATTATTTTACAAATCTTTCGGCAGGTGACACAGCACCTATGTAGGACTTTTATCTGTGTATCTGTCTGTTTGACTGAACTTGTCTTTTAATAAAGCAGGAATATGACTGGTATCTGCAGATAAGAGTTTTGAGAGATACATGTGGTTTGGAGTTCTTAAAGCAGGAACTATACAACTCTACATGTCCCACCACCATATCTTCTTTCCTCCAACTGCCACTTTGTGCAACTAGTCAATGTATTTCTTAAGAGTCCATACACTTCTCTTATATCTGTATAGTGGTTACCTAACAGTTTTAGATAACTGTAGCTTCCAAGTTGTGTGTGTATATACAGTATACACTATATTGTCAAAAGTATTGGGACACATGCCTTTACACGCACATGAACTTTAATGACATCCCAGTCTTAGTCCGTAGGGTTCAATATTGAGTTGGCCCACCCTTTGCAGCTATAACAGCTTCAACTCTTCTGGAAAGGCTGTCCACAAAGTTTAGGAGTGTGTCTATGGGAATGTTTGACCATTCTTCCAGAAGCGCATTTGTGAGGTTAGGCACTGATGTTGGGATGGCCTGGCTAACAGTCTCTGCTCTAACTCATTCCAAAGGTCAGGACTCTGTGCAGACCAGTCAAGATCCACCACTTCAAACTCGCTCATCCATGTCTTTTTGGACGTTGCTTTGTGCACTGGTGCGCAGCCATGTTTGAACAGGAAGGGACCATCCCCAAACTGTTCCCACAAAGTTGGGAGCTATAAATTTACCAAAATGTCTTGGTATGCTGACGCCTTAAGAGTTCCCTTCACTGGCCAAGCCCAACCACTGAAAAACAACCACACACCATAATCCACCAAATGATTTGGACCAGTACACAAAGCAAGGTCCATAAAGACATGGATAAGCGAGTTTGGAGTGGAGGAACCTGACCAACCTACACAGAGTCCTGACCTTAACCCGATAGAATACCTTTGGCATGAATTAAAATAGAGACTGCGAGCCAGACCTCATCGTCCAACATCAGTGCACTAAGTTGGAAAAAGGATCACCCCCTTTTGTCAGTATTTTGTTGAACCACCTTTTGCTTTAATTACAGCCTTTAGTCTGTTGGGATATGTCTCTACTAACTTTCCATATCTAGACTCTAGCAATATCTAGCAATATGTGCCCACTCTTCTTTGCAGAACTGCTCAAGGTCAGTTAAATCTGATGGTGACCGTTTGTGGACTGCAGTCTTCAAGTCATTCCACAGATTTTTAATGGGGTTTAAGTCGGAGCTCTGACTAAGCCATGCAAGGCCACTCACTTTTTTCTCATTCAACTACTGTGTGGTAATTTTTGCTGTGTGCTTTGTGTCATGTTGGAAGATAAACCTTCTTCCCATTGACAACTTTATGGCAGAGGGCAGCAGATTTTCCTCAAGAATTTGATGGTATTTTGCTCAATCCATTTTTATTTTATCCTGACAAGTGCTCCAGTCCCTGCTGCAGAGAAACATCCCCATAATGCCCTGTATACAGGATTACATTTTCCGTCGGGATAAACTAGATGGAATTCCGTTCAAGCTGGCTTGCATACACACAGTCACACCAAATTCCGACTGTCAAAAATGCGGTGACGTACAACACGTCTGACGGCACTATAAAGGGGAAGGTCAAACCCAACAGCGCCACCCTTTGGGCTGCTTTTGCTAATCTCGTGTTACCGCATGTTAGTTAAAGTTTGGTGAGAATTGGTTGCTCTAGTGCAGTGTTTCTCAATTCCAGTCCTCGGGCCCCCCCAACAGGTCAGGTTTTCAGGATTTCCCTCAGATGAAAAGGCTGTGGTGATTACTAAGGCAGTGAAACTGATCAAATCACCTGTGCAAAATAATGGAAATCCTGAAAACCTGACCTGTTGGGGGGGCCTGAGGACTGGAATTGAGAAACACTGCTCTAGTGGGACCAATTCTGTCATATGCCTCTGCTGCGGGAGATCCAGGAGAATAATCCTGATGGCTTCAGGAATTATCTCCAAATGTTGGACCCTGTTTTTCACCGTCTGTTGGCTTTGTTGTCCCTCTATATCACAAGGCAGGACACCATCATGCGACAGGCCATCACTGCCGAGCAGAGGCTAGTTGAGATACCTTTCTTTCATCATTCCCTAATTACCATCATTGTAATATGCTGTGAATGTCCCCTTTGTCCCCATGCATGCTGTAAGCTTTTAATGCTCCTTTTTTGGCCTAGATGCATATTTTCCTTCATGCTATCCTTGGCCCATACACACCTAGCCTAGTCACTTCCCAATGTATTTTGTCAGCTCCATTGTAGTGCTTTAAATACTCCTTAAAATAAATGTTATACTGATGTTGGCCAAGAATGTTTTTGTGTAATCTGCTTGCAATGTTATGTGCAAAAGTACTATTTTTTTTCTTTTTTGCTTCCACAGTTTCCTTCAACACCACAGAAATGGCAGACTGTGGCTTCCCAATTTGCAGAGAAGTGGGACTTCCCCAACTGCGGAGGGGCAATAGACAGAAAGCAGGTTCGCATCATGACACCACTCCATTCAGGGTCTTACTATTATAATTATAACATTTTTAATAGTATTGTGTTGATGGCGGTGAAATCTGCACTGTATGAGTTCCTCTATGTGGACGTGGGGAAGAATGGGCGGATGTCCGATGGGAGAGTCTTCGCAGGGACGGAGTTTGCCCAACGTCTCCAGACTGGTGGCCTGGCACTGCCACCTAATGAAGACAACGTTGAGGGCCTTCCGTTCTTTTTTTTTTTTGCTGATGAAGCTTTTAGACTGGGGCAACACCTGATCAGGCCATTCCGGCTGGGTTGTTGAGAATGCCTTCGGGATAATGGCCAGCCGGTTCCGCCTGTTTCTGACAGCCATCAACATGGCAGAATACAAACTCAACCATATTATCTTCAGCTGCTGCATACTGCACAACTTTTTATGGAAACATTCCACAAATTATGTTGCCACAGTTGGGTCTGAGGCCGGACTTTCTGGTAATCCCCTGACGGGCCTGGATACTAGCCATCCTGGCTTGCCCCCCCCCCAAAAGTGCCTGTGAAGTGCCCCAGAAATATTGTGATTATTTTACAGGTAGGCAGGCCATTCATATGCCAGACAATGTCTAAATTTTATTTTATTAATATAAAAAAAAAAATCTGATAAAATCTTGAATTGTCATTATTGCAAGTGTTTATTTTAGCTATCTCCTAGGTTCTCCTAGTGCACTTGTAGTGCCAAGTGGTTTTAGTAAATAACCCCCATTGTCACTGTAAACATCAAATTACTTTAAAACTGGTATTGAGCATTTAAAGAAGAAGCCACATATTGTTGATTAGAAAACAATTTTTACTCTGTGCACATTCACATGGGCGTTCTAAAATTTTTGGGTAAATTAAACATTAATTTTTTCCCAAGGTTTTACAATATTTTTTATTATTTCTTTGTATAAACATGCATGTTTCAAACCATAAAACATATACAATTCTGGAACTTACAAAGTAATTGTGCTGGGGCGTCAACGCTATGGTGGTGGTGCACTTTCACCACAGAACGAGGTAAAGGGCCAATCATAGCAAGCCTTTACCACGTGATCAGCCAATGACAGCTGATCACAGGATGTAAACACAAGTCAATCATCGGCTTTTCTCTCCTCGCGCTCACAGCCTGAACATGGCAGAATAATGGTTGATTTATCTCTGTTGTCTAATGACCTTTAACCACTTGACAACTGAGGACGTCATATGAAGTCCTCGACTTTGTGCAGTGATATCTGAATGATGCCTGCAGCTACAGGCATCATTCAGATATCACCGTCTTCAGCCGGTGATTCTCTGCGCGATAAGAACGATCAAAGCGGCAGATGGTCACCAGTCATCTCTATGACCGTCGGAGGCCTGGGAGCGATGTTATGACGTCACGCCCGGGTACCCGGAAGTAAACAAAGCCGCAATCACGGCTGTCGGCATGAGACCAGTGAATTTTTTTTTTCACGATCTCATGCTTGTAAGCCTGGAGGAGAGATGTGGGGTCTTATTGACCCCACATCTCTCCATAAAGAGGACCTGTCACAGGACCTGTCACAGTGATTCCTATTACAAGGGATGTTTACATTCCTTGTAATAGGAATAAAAGTGATCAAAAAAAGAAAAAGGTAAAAAAAAAAAGTGTAAAAAAAAAATGTAATTAAATATATATTTTTTTTAAACGCCCCTGTCCCCGGTAGCTTGCGCTCAGAAGCGAACACGCATGAACACACCGCTCCTAAAGCATCCCTTCCCATTGAAATCAATGGGAAGCACCTGCAAAGTGCCTTGGCAGCGGCGCTTTGTGGGCACTTTTAACCCTTTATTTGGCCACTAGCAGGGGTTAAAAGCACCCCTCTAGCACTCAAAAAACGCTGGTAAAGCGCCGCTAGTTCTAGCGGCGCTTTACCAGCGTTTTTCGGGTGCTGGCAGTGTGAAAGGGTATTTAGAGCACTCAGGCTTTCACATTGGGATTGCAGATGAGGCTTCTTTCCGGTGCTTTTTTTAACGCTAAAGTGCCTGAAAAACGCCCCAGTTTGAAATTTTGGATGTAAAATACAAATATTACTACAATGGCAGTTAGAACTGAGGAAGATGACCACAAGGAAGAGATAGAGTTTTATCAGATAGTCAGATTAGTAGATTTGTTTGATGCAGAGATGGGTGATGCGAATGAGTAAAGATATGTATCCACATACACCATAAGAAGAACTTTACTCCACATAGATGTGAAGTAGTACTGTGGACCCTCTGGTTTCATAATAGGTATACAGAAGATATGGTAGTGACCCCTCCATAGGGGCCAAGAGGAGGGAAATTAGTAGAATTATAGGGGTTTGATCAGGGCCGGACTGGGAATAAAAACCAGCCCTGGAAATAATTTCATACCAGCCCCATAACATTATTATACCAGCCCAACATCATAACATCATGCGCTTTGCCGGCGGTATAGCTGCGGTGCCCATTCATTTCAATGGTCAGGAGCGGTGGAGGAGTGTGAGGAGCTGCTCTTTCAGAGCGCTTTGCAAGTGATATCTTTAGCGTTATAGCACCTGCAAAGCGCCTTGGTGTGAAAGGGGTTGAACTCTGATATAAAGGGGGGCACTGGTGATCAGAGACCCCACTTATATCAGAGTCCACTGCATTCCCCTTTACATCAGAGTGCCCCCTTGCACTGTATGATGTAAAGGGGAACTCTGGGAATGCGGGGAGGACTCTGGTGACCAGAGACTACCTTCCGCAGAAAGTGAACACTAAGGTAAGGGGGTTTACTGATATAAGGGGGAAACCTTTAGATCAGTGCCCTCTTACAATATTGTATTGACCCCCCCCCCCCCCCAGACTGACCTGGCGGTGCCGTCACTGACCTCCTCTCAGGTACACCGTGTGGGGCTCAGTGAGTCGGCTCCAGCTTGGTGGCTCTGGTTTTATCCCATAGTTTCCTCTCCACAGTCCATACACGTCTGACTTCTCTCTTTACCCTCATCCTGGCGGCACTCCCACTCTCAACTGCTCTCCAGACCTGATATAAGACAAGAGATGGTCAGAGGCTGCGGATGGTACAGGGGAGGCTGCAGAGGGGGGGACAGGAGGTCACAGGCTGCAGAGGGGGGGACAGGAGGTCACAGGCTGCAGAGGGGGGGACAGGAGGTCACAGGCTGCAGAGGGGGGGGACAGGAGGTCACAGGCTGCAGAGGGGGGGACAGGAGGTCACAGGCTGCAGGTGGTACAGGGGAGGTCACAGGCTGCAGGTGGTACAGGGGAGGTCAGAGGCTGCGGGTGGTACAGGGGAGGTCAGAGGCTGCGGGTGGTACAGGGGAGGTCAGAGGCTGCGGGTGGTACAGGGGAGGTCAGAGGCTGCGGGTGGTACAGGGGAGGTCAGAGGCTGCGGGTGGTACAGGGGAGGTCAGAGGCTGCGGATGGTACAGGGGAGGTCAGAGGCTGCGGATGGTACAGGGGAGGTCAGAGGCTGCGGATGGCACAGGGGAGGTCAGAGGCTGCGGATGGCACAGGGGAGGTAAGAGGCTGCGGGAAGGGGACAGGTCAGAGGCTGCAGAGGAGGGGACAGGAGGTCAGAGGCTGCAGAGGGGGGACAGGAGATCAGATGCTGCGGGGAGGGGACAGGAGGTCAGAGAGGCTGCAGAGGGGGGGGCAGGAGGTCAGAGGCTGTGAGGGGGGGCACAGGAGGTCAGAGGCTGTGGAGGTCAAAGGCTGCGGAGGGGGTCAGGAGGTCAGAGGCTGCGGGGAGGGGACTGGTCAGAGGCTGCAGAGGGGGGGGGGGCAGGAGGTCAGAGGCTGCAGAGGTCAAAGGCTGTGGAGGGGGCCAGGAGGTCAGAGGCTGCAGGGAGGGGACAAGTCAGAGGCTGCGGGGAGGGGACAAGTCAGAGGCTGCAGGGGGGGACGGGAGGTCAGAGGCTGCGGAGGGGGGGACGGAAGGTCAGAGGCTGCGGAGGGGGGGAACGGGAGGTCAGAGGCTGCAGAGGGGGGAACGGGAGGTCAGAGGCTGCAGAGGGGGGAACGGGAGGTCAGAGGCTGCGGAGGGGGGGGACGGGAGGTCAGAGGCTGCGGAGGGGGGGAACGGGAGGTCAGAGGCTGCAGAGGGGGGGAACGGGAGGTCAGAGGCTGCGGAGGGGGGAACGGGAGGTCAGAGGCTGCAGAGGGGGGGCAGGAGGTCAGAGGCTGCAGAGGGGGGGGGGGCAGGAGGTCAGAGGCTGTGGAGGTCAAAGCCTGCGGAGGGGGGCAGGAAGTCAGAGGCTGTGGGAAGGGGACAGGTCAGAGGCTATTGGAATCGATATGTTGGGAATGGCTAAAGCTGTCCCCTCCCTGCAGCGTCTGTGTGGCAGTTGCAGTAGATAGAGCTGCTGCAATGATTTGGCTATTGGAATCGATATGTTGGGAATGGCTAAAGCTGCCTAGAGATATTGATTATACAGCCACTGAATGATGGAAAGTCCACCCCCTCTGCAGCCGCTGACCTGCCCCCCCCCCGATCATTCAGTGGCTGTATAATCAATATCTCTAGGCAGCTTAGCCATTCCCGACATATCGATTCCCAATAGCCAAATCATTGCTGCAGCAGCAGCAGCAGCAGCTCTATCTACTGCCACTGCCACACAGACGCTGCAGGGAGGGGAGGTAGGAAGAGGCACACGCCAGACGAGACCTACCTCACCTCACTGAGCGGTGCCGGCGGTGTGCTGCTGCTTTAAATTTTAAAAATGGCGCCGCTCGGCGACGTCGTGTCACTGCGCATGCGCCCGCCTTTCCGAAACTTGCCGAGCGTGTACGGGCTTTCCCGAGCGCGGCTAGCTTCGGGGACTGTGCTGGCGCATGCGCAGTGACACGACATCGCCGAGCGGCGCCATTTTTTTTTCAGGAGCCGCTGCCCTTACAGCGGCCTCCAGGAGCAGCCAGGCGGCCAGCCCACCGGGATTTTTCCCGCTATCCCGGTGGGCCAGTCCGGCCCTGGGTCTGATAATGTTGAGTTATATATGTGTATATATATATATTGTGGCAGTGGGACCCTGTGCTACCTTAAAGATTGCTGGTTTATGCCAGATTTTGTCAAGAAAGGCACGCTGATTGCACAGCTTTATGTTCGGCTATTTAGTCGTGACCTGACTATGCCTCAGGGCCTCACCCAACAGATAGGAAGTCTGTGCTCAGGAGTCAGGTGGACTCCCATTTCTCTGAGAGGAGTCAGACGCTGCATGGGTGCAGCCAGAGCATGCATGTTTGCAGGAGGCAGATGTCCTTGGTGATAGAGCAGCAAGGTGCTGATCAGCAGTAAGTTTAACTCCAGGAAGCTCATTTGTTCTGAGGAGCAGACCTAAGGCCTAGGCTAAAGGCCTGGAGCAGCCATATGGCAAGAATGTAAGCCAGGAGACTAAAGTATTGCATGAAGATACAGTAATGGTGGAACCCCCCTGTGTGGGCTACTAATGTCTTTGTGAACGTTTCTGTGCTTTTAAATAAAAGTGAGCCACCAGGCTTTTTAAAATTCAGTTTTGGACTGGCCTACTCACTGAAAATGCACCTACCAAGTGAGTCTGATCACCCCAATCTTACTCTCTCTCTCTCTCTCTCTCTCTCTCTCTCTCTCTCTCTCTCTCTATATATATATATATATATATATATATATATATATATATATATATATATATATAACATCACTTTAAGAATTGGTAATACACCTTTGTTTACTTTCCCTAGATGTTCTCCTTTTATTTTTGTTTCAATTCCTGGGAAATCAAAACTATTGGATATGTGACGCCACAGACTACTGATAAGGACTCAAATGCCGCTCAAAATAGGCTTTCGTACCAAAACCGGTCTGAACTGGCCAGAAACTGTTTTGAAATCTCTTTTTTTGCCAGTCACATGATGTAAACTAACCACATACTTAAAGTGTAAGTAAACCTATGGATTTAAATTTTTTTAAAAAGTTACATTCCCGACACATGCTGGAAATTTAACTGCCACATTGGTTGTGTTCTCAACCAAAATTTCAAACCATCCAATGGCTGGAGTCATAACTGATCACATGTGCAGCATCATGGCAGTTGAAGATTAAACAGAGCCCAAGATGGAAGCTTCCTTGGCACCTAATAATCTTTTACTAAGATCTGGACTCACTGTCTCATTGGAAAAATGTCTTGTTTGGAGACTCCCTAACCTGATTTAACACCAGCAACAACAGACTCCCACACAAAAATAGATCCCCACCATCGACAATAAATTCCCCTAGCAGCCAACATCAATAGACCCTCCAGCACACCCCAGCACTCCTTTTCATTACATATATTCATTGCTGGAGGTGCCGGAACTGCATTCCCCCATGTTCCAGTTGAAGAAAAGCCCTGCTCCTGTGGATAGACAAAAGCAGCACTGGAGCAAATGGGAGGTATATTTTTCCAAGGAGGCACATTTAAAGGAGTTTGGGGTTATAAAAATAAAAATATACATACCCACCTCTATGTTGCAACATCGGTGTGATGCTGCAGCTATCCCCTGCTGGCCCTAAACCAGAAAACTGCGCAATCACATGACTTCTGATCGCTCAGTTCTTAGTCAGCACTGAGCAGAGCTCTGCCCCTCCAGTTTCTCACTAGAGCGCCAATCTGGGGAGGGGGTGGGAGCAACTTTCTTCAGCTCTGAGCCATGTGCTGTCAATAGTCATTCGACGCATGCGAGGGACGGCGGGCGCCTGGACATGTACGGTAGGTCTGTACTGACGACCGTACATGTCCGAGCGGGCAGGATTCCAGCGGACGGTTTTAAAACACGTCCACGAATATTTGTCCGCTGGGAAAAGGCCCGGCGGGCAAATGTTTGCTGGAATTCGGCCCGCTCGCGCCTACACACGACCAAACATGTATGCTGAAACTGTCCCGCGGACCAGTTTCAGCATACATGTTTGGTCGTGTGTACGGGGCCTTAGGCCTCGTACACACGATAGGATAGCCAGAGGACAATGGTCTGAAGGACCATTGTCTTAATGTTAACCGATGAAGCTGACTGATGGTCCGTCACGCCTGCACACCATAGGTTAAATAACCGATCGTGTTATCAGAACGCGGTGACGTAAAACACAACGACGTGCTGAAAAAAAAAAAGTTCAATGCTTCCAAGCATGCGTCGACTTGATTCTGAGCATGCACGGGTTTTTACCGATGCTTTTGCATACTAACGATCGGTTTTGACCTATCGGTTAGGCGTCCATCGGTTAAATTTTAAAGCAAGTTTCTATTTTTTTAACCAAAGGTTAACTAACCTATGGGGCCTACACACAATCGGTTTTGACCGATGAAAACAGTCCTTCAGACCGTTGTCCTCTGGCTGTCCTATAGTGTGTACGAGGCTTAACATGTTGGTATCACCATACCCTGGAGGAGTGTAGCAAATGTGTTTGGAGTGTAGCTGTAAGTAAGCCCCATGCTGTGTGTAAAAATGTTTTTTTTAATTACAACTGCAATATATTTCTATTTCATTTACTTGCTTTTTTTTTAAAGTAGTTAAAATTAGATCTTTATAATGCTCACCACGCCCCTTACTGCATACCTTGGGTTAACTACTTTCTGGAAAGGGGTCATTTTGGGGGTGTTTGTACAGTCCTGGCATTTTAGGGCAAAGAAATGGCAGTCAGGATTCATACATTTCAAATGTATATACCAGTTTTTAAACTCTTATGCCCTGTACACACGATCAGTTTTTCATCAGATATCCGATGAAGCTGACTTTCATCAGTCGTACCTACACACCATCAGTTAAAAAAACGATCGTGTCAGAACGCGGTGACGTAAAACACAACGACGTGGTGAGAAAAATGAAGTTCAATGCTTCCGAGCATGCGTCGACTTGATTCTGAGCATGCGTGGATTTTTAACCGATGGACGTGCCCACAGACGATCGTTTTTTTTCTATCGGTTTTTTAACCATCAGATAATTTTAAAACAAGATCCTATTTTTTTCACCGATGGATAACAAACCGATGGGTCCCACACACGATCGGTTCGTCTGATGAAAACGGAGACCGTTTTCATCAGACGAACCGATCGTGTGTACGCGGCATTACAGTGTAAACAATCTACACTTATTTATTTATTTTTTTACCAAATAAATGTAGCAGAATACATTTGGGCATGATTTAATGATGAAAGATTTTTTATTGGGTATATTTTTATACCAGAAAGTAAGGCAAACGTTTTAATAGTAATTTTTCTTTATATAGTAAAAGATAAAAAAAACAAAGGTGATTAAATACCATGAAAAGAAAAAAATATCTGTTAAAAAGATATAAAATTAATTTGGGTAAAGCGTTGCCTGACCAAGTTATTGCCAGTCCAACTATGACAGCACTGAAAACTGAAAAAAAGAAAAGGGGTGTGACATGCTGGTACTGAGGTGGTTAACACCTTCCTATGCCAACAAAATGTACGGGAAGTCTCTTCTCACATTTTACACATATGGCATTAGTTTCCGCTCTGGAGCTATATGGACAAGGGCGGGGTGCAGTGGCACTACGAATGCAAGTGTTGAGCTGGAATCTTGTGGTACTTAATACATTTTTATCGGTTGACGCCCCGCTACAGATGGCCTTCACGGTGGTTGCAGAAGAAATTATGAAAGTGTTGCGTTCCTTGCATTGACCTCCTACGATATATATGTTGTTGTTCATGATGGTGACACAGTTGATGTTCGATGTGCTTGTAATGTGCTTCTGCTGAAATGTTGCCCAGTTCTGAGACAAGGACAGATGGGAGAGACCCAGGAGGATCCCAAATACCAGAAGAAGAGATGTTGCACACATTCTGGCCATTGTTTCTGATAAGAGAGATATAATAAAAATGGATCAGTTTACAAGATTTCAAAAAGCTAATGAAAATAGAATTGCTTCAGTGAGGACATAATTACATATTTCTTTTAGGGAGATTGGCGGGATGTGTATTTATGGTTTTTTATTTCATTAATGTTCTTTGTATTTTTTTTATTATTATTTGTATGCTATCGCTTTTCTTTGTATTTTCTTTCTGTGAAAAAAATAGGGGCAACTATTTAAAGACCTTAAAAACAGCACAAACCACTTTAAAGTAGACTTCAGCATTGACTCCAATACATTTTACCAGAAAATTTTCCAAACCTACAAATATTCACCAAAATATTGAAATATCAAATTCTTCCCAACCGTTTGTTAAGGGATTAGCGACCGCCCACTGCGGCAAGGGGGGGGGGGGAACGCTCTGCGCCAGATCAAGTACCTGGTACCAGGAGGAGGAGAATTTATTTTGGGTGTTCTTTGGTGGTAGATTATGGTAGTAACAATAAATATACAGCTACACTTATATATATTTTTTCTACTATTTTGGGCCAGTTTACCTTCCATAATAAAAAAAGAAAATCAGAAGATATCTATAACCATTTACCACCAAATGAATGCCCAATCTATCCTGAAAAAAAAAAACAAGGTATAACTCACCTGGATGTACAAAGCAATTGTGTTGATATGTACAGTTTTACTAACACGTTAAAGTTGCAAAATTGTGCTTAGGCATTAAGATTTGTTTTACCCTTACACCCCGGTCACACCGATTGCAACACTGAAATCGGGCTACTTCACATGAAGTAGTGCGATTTCTAAGTAGTGCTAATTCATATGCTACTTGGAAGACATCTGTATGACTTCATGCACAGATGTCTATGCAAGTCACACCTGAACTTGCAAAAAATAGCGCTGGAAGCTGGAGTTAGCTGAAGGCTGATGGTTATTAAGGGTGCCCTGCTCTCCCACATTTTTCCTGTTCTGAGAAATAAACTTCTCATTTGTTTAGGCATAAAAGTGACTGACGCCCAATTTCTTTCTTGTTCATCACCCACAATGCCCAAAAACCTGCAGAATGTATGTCAGCCATCCCTACCCCCTGGTGGTCACCATCGGACTCCTGGAAAATGGAAACAGATATTAGCTAATTTCCAGCTTGTTAAAATTAATGATGCATTAAACACCTATAATGGCAAATCCTGATCTTCCACCGACATGTAAACATGCACAATTTTCATGCTGGCAAACTGCTGAACCAAGCTATAGGGCCAGATCCACGAAGACTTACGACGGGCGTATCAGTAGATACGCCGTCGTAAGTCCGAATCCCCGCCGTCGCAACTTTAAGCGTATTCTCAAACTGAGATACGCTTAAATGTTGCTAAGATACGGCCGGCGAAAGTCTCCTACGCCGTCGTATCTTAACTGCATATTTACGCTGGCCGCTAGGGGTGTGTACGCTGATTTACGCCTAGAATATGTAAATCAGCTAGATACGCCTATTCAAGAACGTACGCCCGGCCGTCGCAGTAAAGATACGCCGTTTACGTAAGGGGTTTTCAGGCGTAAAGATAAACCACCAAAAACATGGCGCAGCCAATGTTAAGTATGGACGTCGGAACCGCGTCAAATTTTACGCTGTATGCGTTACTCGTCCGTGAATAGGGCTGGCCGTAATTTACGTTCACGTCGAAAGCATGATGATTTGCCAACGTTATTTGGAGCATGCGCACTGGGATACGTCCACGGACGGTGCATGAGCCGTTCGATCGAAACGTCATTTACATGGGGTCAAGCCTATTTTACATAAAACACACCCCTGTTCATCATTTGAATTCTGCGCCTTACGCCGGGAGATTTACGCTACGCTGCCGTAACTTTAGAGGCAGTGCTTTGTGAATACAGCACTTGCCTCTCAAAGTAGCGGCGGCGTAGCGTAACTACGATACGCTACGCCTGCATAAAATTACGATGCGCTACGTGGATCTGGCCCATAGTATTCAGTGCCTGCAAGGAAGAGAAATACAATTGCTTCAGCAATTATTCCTCCCTTTAGATCCACCAAGAGGAGTTTGGGTTCAATATCTACAGCATAAACATGTTATTAATGAAATAGCTAAGCATAATCAGTTCAATTGTAAACTCAGTCTGTTTGAACAGATATGCATGTAGCGCCTTGCTCCTGTTGAGTAGGCGCTATTTGTAAATTTAGTTATTTGAGCTGTAGCTTGGCTCAGAATTTTATGCCAAATTATGGGTCTCTGTTCCAGCTTGGCTGTGTTGCACATCTTCCACCTGACTGTGGGTGTTGCTGTCACCAGGAGTCAAGGATGGAACTGCAATGGGCTGGGTGTTTTGGGTGCCTATTGCCCAGATGCAGCTTGGTAGCATGGTCTCCGCCGCTGTGCATTCTGGGGAGAGGTACTTAATGGACAGCCACCATTCTGGCAGGGTCTTCTGATCCTGACCTGAGGGCCCTCCTGGCTTCAGGGATGTGTTAGCAACCTTTTGGTCTCGGGGCCTGCTGGCTGAGGCTCCGCTACTGCAAGTAGGCCCAGGAGCTTCTGGGGGCCTACTGGTCCAGGAGTGGTCCCCGTGCTGTCTTGCCTGAGGGAAGAAGCCGAACAATTGGCGGACACAGGCTTTACAATGAGTGATCACTTTGACAATCTGAGGCTATCACAGCCATCAGATGACCCGGAATCTCGAGTCCCAGGTTCCGATTGTTATTATGGGGCCTAACGGTCTCTGTGCTGGGAGCTCCCAGCACAAAGAGAGACGTGCAAATATGCAGCCCCACTAAAAAAATCCACTCCAGTGGGGCTGCATATTTGTTTTACGCATGAAGGTGGTAAAGTGAAATAAGGATATACCTCTCTTATTGTCCTTTTGCTTTTTTTTCTTGTTTTGTTTTAAGGGCGTCCATTAGAGTTTAATAATGATGATATTAGTATTTATATAAGACGGGGAGAAAAGATATATAGGCATGTATAGAAATACATATGATTAGACTTTATACATATTTAAGGAAGAGGAAATTTGGATACTGAAGGATTTTTGTATTTTCCCTTTTTATATTCTACTGTATATCTTTTACTTCTTCTTTTTTGGTTTTGTACTTTTTTCTCTGTCAACCATATAAAATGCATAATTGCTGTTGAGGATTCCATCTATCTGCATGGATATAGGTAGGGTAAATATTCTGACCACAACCCACTACCTACAGGCATTGACTAGTGCTAAGGGTCACTGGGGCTACTGAGAGGCTTGACTGCCTCCCTAAACCCAAACTATAAAATATAAAAAATATAAATGAAACGTTACATGAAATGTTTTTAAATACAAAAAAAAGACCAAAAGAAAAAATAATAAAAATATAAGGATTACTGTGTTTCTATTCGTCATTGAAACTTGCAGAATAACTTATGGCTGGAGAGAATATATGTACACACAAGATAATAACAAATAATTATATGCAAGAACCATCAACAGTACATGCAATAAATGTGAATGCATAAATCATTACAATATTAAAACAAGTGAGAAACCACTCACCAGGCCTATATATATATATATATATATATATATATATTATATATATATATATATATATATATATATATATATATATGAAAAATTATATATAAATATTGCTTCAGATGGAAAACAACTGACGAGTAACTAAAAAATAACAAATCAAAAATGTGATAAGTGGTCTGGAAAACCAGAACAGGAAATATGTTTCAACTATAAATAATACCAAAATAAGATAAAACAATTAAAAATAGAAAGGAGAAACAATACAAGCCAATGTCACACTATATTAGGTACCTCAAGGTCCTTATTGAGACCATTTGGGGACATGGAACCCAACTTAAAAATCCCAAAAATCTACCTTTTGCATAAAAGGGAGTACTTTTCATTGGCTGTGAGTGAGTTGTCAGCCCTGTCCATTACATTTTTTTGCTACCTTTGTCCACTTGAGGAAATTTCCCTTTACTTTCTGTCCCCTTGATGCAAAAGATTGTGAGAGGAAATCCTTACAAAGAAAAGAGAAATCTTCTATTAAACAGTCATTCCCGTCACAGAGGCTCCATTTGGAACTTTTCAGCTTTTGTTTTGGTGGCAACTGTACAATTTTAGATTTTCCATCATTTATTGTGTCTATAAAAATGGCCATCAAGACAACCAGTGAAGGTAAATCTGCACAGTCAGCAAAACAGATTTCATAGAAATTTTAATCCTTCCCTATTCAAACTAAAAAAAAAAAAAAATATTGGGCCAGATCCACATAGAATTAGATCCGCGCAGCGTATCAGAGATACACTACGCCGCCGTACCTTACCTGGCGGAATTTCGAATCCTCAACGATTTCGCGCCGTAAGTTACGGCGGCGTAGTGTATTTCTGGCGGCGGATTTCAAATTGGGCATGCGCCGCCCCAAAATTTCCCGCCGTGCATTGCGCTAAATGACGTCGCTAGGACGTCATTTTTTTAAACTTAGACGTGAGTTACGTCCATCCCGATTCACGGACGACTTACGCAAAAAAAAAAATCTAATTTCGATGCGAGAACGATGGCCATACTTAACATGGCAATTCTAACTATACGCCGCAAAATACCAGCTTTAACTATACGCCGGAAAAAGCCGACTAGAGACGACGTAAGAGAATGCGACGGCCGCGCGTACGTTCGTGGATCGACCGAAATAGCTAATTTGCATACCCGACGCGGAAAATGACGAGAACTCCACCCAGCGGACGCCGAAGTATTGCATCTTTGATTCGAAGGCGTACGAAGCCGTACGCCTGTCGGATCGAACCCAGATGCCGTCGTATCTTGGTTTGAGGATTCAAACTAAAGATACGACGCAGGTAATTTGAAAGTACGCCGGCGTATCAGTAGATACGCCGGCGTACTCGCTCTGAGGATCTGGCCCATTTTGTCTATACATACACACTAACCCAATGCTGGCGGAAAACACTCAGTGAACATGGCCGATCCTTGTGTAGTACTTAAAAGTTTTACTCCAATATTTCTTTACCAAAAAATATAACTTTAAATTTACCTGATTTGCCGATTTAGCTCTCCTAAGAATGAGGTGTGTTTTGTGTTTTTTGATGAGATATTTATACTTGATTTTAGCATTACACAATATTCGCACTTACCGTATTTATCGGCGTATATCGCGCACTATTTTCCCCTTAAAATAAGGGGAAAATCATGGGTGCGCGATATATGCCGATAGCCGCTTCCCGCGCTCAGTTTGAAATCCTGCACCGACATATACCGAGTGCAGTACACTCGGGTACATTCGGCTAGTCTCGGCTTCGCTCGTGCTCACGCATAAACGTCACAGAGCGTGAGCGCGAGCGACGCCGAGCCTTGCCGAATGTACCCGAGTGTACTCCCACTCAAAGTACAACTTCCCTTTTAAAGTGAACAGTCTATTTTTCTTTATTAAATCAACCCACCTGTACCGCCCTGGCACATAGTTCTACTTAAAATGGAAGGATCATTTATTTATACTGAATGGTACATTAAAGCGGAGTTCCGGCAAATTTTTTTCTTCTTAAAGGGGAGTTCCAGCCATTTGTATGTTTATTAAAAGTCAGCAGCAACAAAAAGTGTAGCTGCTGGCTTTTAATAAACAGGCACTTACCTGCTCCAGCGCTCCAGCGACGCGCCGGCCGGGGCTCCGCTCCTCTCCCCCCCTCCCCGGCCGGCGTCTTCATCTTCAGTGTGGGCACCCGGCCGTGACAGCTTTCGGCTTCACGGCCGGGCACCCACTGCGCATGCGCGAGCGCGAGCGGCGCGGCACTGCGCATGCGCGAGCGGCGCGGCCCGGCGCCGCGCCGTGTAATTGGCCAGGAGATCGCCTAGGACACGTCACAGGTCCTAGGCGATCGCCTACAGCAGCCACTTCCTGAAGGCGACTAAGCTTAGTCGCCTACAGGAAGGAGGAAGTGGGACAGGAAGTCCCACTCGTGCTGAAGCCCCCACTCCCCCCCCCAAAAAATTACATGCCAAATGTGGCATGTAAGGGGGAGAGGAGTGGGATAAGAGGAAGTTCCAAATTTGGGTGGAACTCCACTTTAAAGTCAGCAGCTACAAATACTGCAGCTGCTAACTTTTAATATTAGGACACTTACCTGTCCTGGGCGCCTGCGACGTCCTCACCTAAAGCCTATCTGTCCCTAGGCTCCCGGGGTGGAGGCGCCAGCATCTTCAGTAAGGTAATCAGGAAGTAAAGCCTTGTGACTTCACAGCCTGGTTCCCTACTGCTGCATGTCCTCACAGGTCCCTGCTGTCTTGTGGGACCTGTATGTCTCCCAGAAGACAGTGGGGGGGACGAAGGAGGTGCCGAAAATGGCGTAGATCGCTGCGTAATCTGTGATGATCTATCTATTAGACAGGTATCTACTCCTCCCCCCCTAAATGGTGTTAAATGTGACACAGGAGGGGGAGGAGCCAGAAAAGTGGCTCTGCTTTAAAGCAAATATTAATAATTCTCTAGGCAGGCTAATAATTCTACCAAGTGATTCACAGTATGTCACGCCCCTGACGGTGAGAGCCTGATGTGCGGAAGACGGCCTCCCTTGCAGCTCTGACTCCGAGCTCCTGGTAAAGTGGACAGGAGACTCCAAAGTACAAAGTCGCACGAGTGCCTTGCAGGATCGCTGGTGAGTCGCTGAGCTGGAGTTGCTGAGCAGGTAGCGGAGAGGCACAGGTGCAGGTGGTAGTCCCAGGCAGCTGTCAGCGGGTAGAGGAAGTGGTCAAGCCGGGTCATGCACTATCGGATACGTCTGGAACACAGGCGGAAGCCGGAAGCGAGGTCACAAGGCAGGCTGGGTCGGTATTGGGCTGGCAGCAGAGTAGCAGAATCAGTAGGCGAAAGCAGGGTCCAAAACAAGCCGGGTCGGTGCAGGCGGAGAGCAGGGGTATCAAACACAAGCCGGGTCGGGTCAACGGTACAGGAAACAGGATACAGGTTACTGAGGTAGGTTAGCCAAACGCTATAGAACGGACAGCACCTGAGTCCAAGAAGAGGCCAGCCTAAATAGCCTGTCTGGCGCCAAAAACACTCAGAGAGTGCACGCCGCGGCGCCCGCACGTGCACGCGCCCGCACGTGCACGCGCACGCGCGCGGAAGCGCGCACACGCGCTAACGGCGCTCCTGTGGAAGCTGAAGACCCAGCTCGACCTCTATGGTCGGCATTTTGGATGCTGGCATGCCCTTCCTGACATTGCCCCCTCCTAATGGGCAGCCTCCGGATGCCCAATCTAGCCAACTTGTCAGGATGAGAGTTCTTGAAGGCTTGAATGAGCCTTTGGGCGTGAATATTGTCTTCCGGTTCCCACGAGTTGTTCTCCGGTCCGTATCCCTGCCACTTGATTAGGTATTGAACCTGATTCCTCCTTCTTCTGCAATCTAGTACCGCTTCTACTACAAATTCTTCCTCGCCGTTCACAAGCACAGGTTCAGGTTGGCCAACGTCTCGATCAGGGAATGGATTAGACACAGCAGGTTTTAGCAGGGTTACATGGAATACGGGATGGACCCTTAAGGAGTCTGGTAACTCGAGTTCATAAGCGACGTTATTGATTCGCCTCTTCACAGGGAATGGTCCCAGAAACTTAGGTCCTAACTTTTTCGAGGGACAAGCGAGTTTCAGATTAGTGGTTGCCAACCAAACTTGGTCGCCTGGATCTAGTATTAATTCCCCTCTTCTCCTTCTATCAAAAACTTCTTTGTTGTAAGCCTGGGTCTTGGCCATTGTTTCCTGTAACACTTTGTTGTTGGTATTAAAGAAGTCCACTGTTTCAAGGACGGCAGGTACTGAGCATTCAGGAATCGAGTTGAACAAAAAGGATGGGTGAAACCCATAATTTGCAAAGAAGGGTGATTGCTTGGTGGCAGAGTGGGAGGAGTTGTTATAGGCGAATTCGGCCAGAGGAAGTAAGTGCATCCAATCGTCTTGGGAGAAAGAAGAAAAACAGCGAAGAATTTGTTCGAGAGTCTGATTGGTCCTCTCCGTCTGTCCATTCGTCTGCGGATGGTAAGGTGATGAAAATGAAAGTTCGATCCCCAGGGATTCACATAATGACCTCCAGAACCTAGAGGTGAACTGGACCCCTCTGTCGGAGACTATGTTTGCCGGTGCTCCGTGAAGTCTTATGATTTCTTTGATGAAGACCTGTGCGGTCTCCTGTGCAGAAGGAGTGCCTTTCATAGGTAAAAAGTGGGCCATCTTGGATAAGCGGTCAACGACCACAAAGATGGTATTATAGCCCCCGGATGGCGGCAACTCCACAATAAAATCGATGGAAATCATCTGCCACGGTCTGCTTGGAACCGGCAGTGGCTTGAGTAGGCCCCAGGCCTTAGACCTGCTGTTCTTGTTACGGATACATGTGGTACATGACTCCACATACTTTTTACAGTCTTTCTGTATCTCAGGCCACCAGAATGTTCGTTGCAACAGTTCGGACGTCTTATTCGTACCAAAATGTCCCGCAAGCTTGTGGTCGTGGCACAACCCCAAGGTGGGGACTCGCAGGCTTTCTGGCACAAAGACCTTGTCTCCGTGCCAGAGTAGCCCGTCCCTTGCCAACAGAACGGTCCCGAGTGGGGAAGGGTTACCTACTGAAGCTTGCTTAATTTGATTGATTAAGTTTCCTTGCAACAGAAGAAAGTTGCCAGGAGACAAGATTGTATCGGGCGGGGAAGTTTCTTGAGGTTTGCTAAACATGCGTGACAACGCATCTGGTTTTATGTTCTTTGATCCTGGTCTGTATGTCAAATGAAAGGTGAATCGGGAAAAAAAAGTGCCCATCTGGCCTGCCGTGGTTTTAGTCTTTTTGCCGTTCTCAGATATTCAAGGTTCTTATGGTCCGTGTAGATTAATATTGGGTGTGCGGCCCCTTCCAGAAGATACCTCCATTCTTCTAAGGCCGCTTTGATCGCTAGGAGTTCGATGATCCCCGACATCGTAGTTCTTCTCCGCACTGGACAATTTACGAGAGAAGAAGGCGACAGGGTACAACAGAGCTTTAGGTCCCTGTCTCTGGGAAAGTATGGCCCCGACTGCCGTCTCTGACGCATCCACCTCAAGAACATATGGTTGGGCCGAATCAGGGTGTTTCAAGACAGATGCGGAGGTAAATAACTTTTTCAGGGTCTCGAAAGCAGTTTGGGCCTCAGAAGACCACTGGAACCTGACGCCTTGCTTGGTGAACTGGGTGATGGGGGAGATGATTGCTGAAAAACCCTTGATAAATTTTCTGTAAAAGTTCGCAAAACCTACGAAACGTTGGATGCCTTTCTTATCACTGGGAGCTGGCCAATCCAGGATGGCTGCGACTTTTTGAGGGTCCATCTTGATACCCTCAGTGGATATAATCAGGCCCAAAAATTGGATGCTCTGGCGTTCGAATTCGCACTTTTCAGCCTTGGCGTAAAGTCCATGTTGTCGAAGGCGGGCCAGAACATTTCTGACGTGTCTGCGATGGTCAACTAAGGAGGAAGAAAAAATTAATATATCATCAAGGTACACCACAACAAACAGGTCCAGGAAATCTCGGAAGACATCATTGATAAAGTGCTGGAACGTGGCGGGGGCATTGCAAAGTCCGAAGGGCATCACCAGGTACTCGAAATGCCCAAAATGTGTACGGAAGGCAGTCTTCCATTCATGACCCTCCCGTATACGGATCAAATTATAAGCACCCCGAAGATCCAGCTTAGTAAAAATGATGGCAGCACCAAGTCTTTGAAAAAGTTCAGGCACTAACGGCAGGGGGTAACGGTTTTTGACCGTAATTTTGTTTAGCTCGCGGTAGTCTATACATGGACGTAAGGAGTGGTCCTTCTTTTCCACGAAGAAGATACCCGCACCAGCCGGGGACGTGGAAGGGCGGATGAACCCCTTTTTCAGATTCTCATCCACATAGTCCTTAAGGGCTACCAGTTCATTTTCAGATAAGGGGAAAATCCGGCCAAAAGGAACTTCAACTCCGGGGAGAAGGTCGACTGGACAATCGTAGGAACGATGGGGAGGGAGCGTCTCTGCCCCTTTCTTACTAAATATGTCCAAAAAGTCGTGGTATACTGTAGGCACCAATTGACGAGCTTTAGAGTCTGAATCAAGACATAGTAGGGAAGGCTGGTCACAAGGGGTTGGAAGGCAGTGTTGAAGGCAGTAGGGTGAGCGGAAGTTAATTTCATCTGTGGTCCAGTCGATGCTGGGGTTATGGACTTTCAGCCAAGGCATGCCGAGAATAATCGGAAATAAAGGAGAGGCGATGGCATCCAATCGGAGTAGTTCTTTGTGACCGTTAGCCATGGTGGCTAATAGAGGGACAGTCTCATGTGTAACTGCCCCGGACTTGATAACGGAGCCATCGGCCAGGTAGACGGAGAGTCTCTGTGGTTTGGGTTGGAGCGGGATACGGTGTTTCACAGCAAAGGATAGATCCACAAAACAACTGCAGGCCCCGGAGTCAATTATGGCGGGCGTCTGGATGGTCCCCTCTGGCAGCTGTAATGAGATGGAGAGAGCAAGGTGAGCAGAAATGCTGGGTAAGTTCATATTTGCAGAGGGTGAAGTAACTGAGAGGCACTTACGGGGTTTGACTGGACAAGATCTTACGTAGTGGCCTGACCCTCCGCAGTACAGACACAGGTTCTGCTGGCGGCGGCGTTGACGTTCTTCGAAGGAGAGGGAAGGGCGAAGTAAGCCGATCTGCATTGGCTCTGGTGCGTCGGACGTGGTCGGAGTTGGGACCGGTGGAGCAGGGTTGAATGGGCTGGGAATCCGTGGTAGCATCCATACCGGGCGTGACTGGCCCGCAGCCCTCTCTGATCTCCGTTCTCTCAACCGGCGATCAATCTGAATAGATAAGTCGAACAGGGCCGTCAAGGTGGAAGGCATTCCCACACGGGCTATTTCATCCTTAAGGGGCTCAGAGAGGCCCATGCGGAACTGGGAGCGTAATGCGACATCGTTCCAATCAGTGTCGAAGCCCCATCGTCTAAATTCAGCGACGTAGTCTTCCACCGGTCTGCAACCTTGCTGGAGAGAGCGAAGAGCCGCTTCAGCGGAGGCGGCCTGCTGGGGATCCTCGTATAACTGAGCCATGGCGGTGAAAAATGAAGCTGCATCAGTTAAACACTCAGACTTCTGTTCTAGGTGACGATGGGCCCAGGATTGCGGTTCCCCTTGCAACAAGGAGATTACAAAGCCGACCTTTGTGGCCTCCAAGGAAAAGGTGCGCGGCTGCAGTGCAAAATATAGGTCACATGCATTCTTGAAGGACCTAAACTTGCTGCGATCTCCAAGGAATTTTTCTGGGGTCGGGACCCTGGGTTCAGGTGGAAGCATGACAACTGCCGGAGTGGCGGAGGCCCCCTGGTGGGCAGCAGAGGCAGATGCAGGTCCTGGGGCAGCAGAAGATAAAGCTTGCACTTGTCCTTGCAGCTGGGTATAGCCGGATTGTAAGTCCTTTACTGCCCGTGTTAGTTCGGCCAGATGCTGGCATAGTTCGTCCATAGGAGAGGGTCCCCGCACAGGCTCAGTCATGGCTGTCCGTTACTGTCACGCCCCTGACGGTGAGAGCCTGATGTGCGGTAGACGGCCTCCCTTGCAGCTCTGACTCCGAGCTCCTGGTAAAGTGGACAGGAGACTCCAAAGTACAAAGTCGCACGAGTGCCTTGCAGGATCGCTGGTGAGTTGCTGAGCTGGAGTTGCTGAGCAGGTAGCGGAGAGGCACAGGTGCAGGTGGTAGTCCCAGGCAGCTGTCAGCGGGTAGAGGAAGTGGTCAAGCCGGGTCATGCACTATCGGATACGTCTGGAACACAGGTGGAAGCGAGGTCACAGGGCAGGCTGGGTCGGTATTGGGCTGGCAGCAGAGTAGCAGAATCAGTAGGCGAAAGCAGGGTCCAAAACAAGCCGGGTCGGTGCAGGCGGAGAGCAGGGGTATCAAAGGCAAGCCGGGTCGGGTCAACGGTACAGGAAACAGGATACAGGTTACTGAGGTAGGTTAGCCAAACGCTATAGAACGGACAGCACCTGAGTCCAAGAAGAGGCCAGCCTAAATAGCCTGTCTGGCGCCAAAAACACTCAGAGTGCACGCCGCGGCGCCCGCACGTGCACGCGCACGCGCACGGGAGCGCGCACACGCGCTAACGGCGCTCCTGTGGAAGCTGAAGACCCAGCTCGACCTCTATGGTCGCCATTTTGGATGCTGGCATGCCCTTCCTGACACAGTATCAATTATTTTTTTCCACCAAGTGTCCGTGGAAATTCTAATGCCGCGTACACACGACGGTTTTTCATGTCATGGAAAAAAACAACGACGTGATTCCTCTCAAGCCTGCCTTGCATACACAGGATCGTAATAAAAAATGCTCTAGCAAAGCGCGGTGACGTACAACGCGTACGACGGCACTATAAAGGGGAAGTTCCATTCGAATGGCGCCACCCTTTGGGCTGATTATACTAAGTTCCCGTCTCATAACTTGCTTCTGATCATGCACGTTTTTTTCCCCGTCGTTAAAGCGTACACACGACCGTTTTTGACGACGTGAAAAACGACGATTAAAACTAGAGCAGGTTCTAAATTTTTAATGGCCATTTTTCGCGTCAAGAAAAATGCTCTGGAGCCTACACACGACGTTTTTTCACGACCCATTAAAAAAATTGCATTTTTCTCATCATGAAAAACGGTCATGTGTACGCAGCATTAGGATCTTCAACATAGTGAACCACAATACTATCGACGAACAACAGTTACTTTTACTTTATGTTATTACAAATATAAAGGATTTTCTTTATTTTATTTTATTTTATCTCTGTTTTTTTCTTTGTTCTTTTTTATATACTTCATTGTAGATCTTTTATACAGATTAATTGATTATAGTAACAGTTAAATCCAAATTGCTTATACATGCTTCAATGTTTCCATTATAAATGAATAATTTGGTAATACAGTAGTTACCTATATGTTAATGGAGTTAAAACTGCATTATATTAGGCATAAAGACATATCAATGCAGTAAAAGGAAACATTGGTAGTGGGTTAGACACAAGCTTTGTAAATCTATCCCTTTCTGTTTCTATTTGAGGCTTGTAAGTTGCAAATTTTCAATAGAAATATTTAAAAAAAATTCATCTGATGTTTGCAGGTGCCTTTAAAACCGTGTTTTTCAAATATCAAATATAGTTATATAAATGCTAACAAACATTAATCATAAACTTATGTTTAAAAAATCTTGGCCAGGGCACTAACCGGTCAGATAGCGTAATGTTGACCTAAGTTAATAGATAACTGATTGAAAATTTGAGGATTCAAATGGCCACTGTCTATTATAACATAATATAAAAATAATGTCTCACAATTCTCTTGTTAAAGAAAATCCAGCCGTTATAATAGCACTTCAGAGATGACAATCAGCAAAAAAAGTGTATGTCTGTTAGGGCACAAGTGCCAAAGTTTAGCTGGTTCAGCTAGTCCTTCTATTTATACCTATTTGAAAAAAAAAACTTCACCAAGTAAACTTTGGTGGTTTGGACTAAAAAGTTGCAGAGAACTGCAATGGGGACACATGGCAAGTAAAATGATAGAAAAAGAGTCATGTGTAACAAAAGTATTTGGAAAATCTTTACAAAACATGTAAAAATAAAAACAATTTAAAACCACGTTCAACAATTTTAAAAAGATGTACCATTGATGAGCACTGGATGGCAGTAGCATCTGACATTGGATACAGTGACTAGCTAGCAGGTGAAACATAAAAATAAAAAACATACATTGCAAAAAAAAAGTAACACTCCTTACCAAATGGGTAATGGTAAGGGCAGTGCCGGGACAAGGCCACCTAGCGCCCAGGGCGAACATGCCAAACTGTGACTCCCCCTCCCCCAAGACATATGAGCATGTGTGTGTCAGCAAAAATCCCCCCCAAAAAAGATACTGGGCACTAATCTGCATGATTACCACCTAAGCATACATTTTCCCTTCTCCCAGTACAAATTCTCAATACAGCCCCCCCTGCTGGGATCTCTCACCCAGCACAAATCTCAGCCCCCCCAAACCCCCAAATCCCCCAAATCCCCCAGCATGAATGTGCCCCCCCAGGCAGTGCCGGCCCAAGACATTGTGCTGCCTGGTACCAAGAATGAAATGCTGCAGTAGAAATATTTGCCAGCACACCATGGAACGGCGTAACTAGCGTCCGAACGGATGATTTATTGCATGATCACAACACAATATTGTGTTGTGATTATGCAATAAATCATCCGTTTGGACGCTAGTTACGTCGTTCTATGGTGTGCTGGCAAATATTTCTACTGTAACGTGCACCAGTATCCCCCCCACTTCCTGTGTGGTGAAACCCTTGTCAGCAGGACAGGAAGTGAGGGTTAATCTCTCTAAGGAACAGCATCCCAGATAAACTGACAGGAGTTCTAATCCATTCCCATTCTATCCAAAACTAGAAAAAAAAAACTTTTTTGTCTTGACATACACTTTACCTGTCTTAAAATAATAATGGTGAAATTAGTTCTGTAAAATGAAACACTGATTATAAGATAAGAATCTTACCCTTAAAATGTCTTCGCTGTTATGTAGTGACAGGCACACTGTGGAGATCTGCAACATAATACGAGTATAGCTGAATTACTGATACCTACTAGAATTATAAGATAAAACACAAAGTCACAACAACATTGCATCTTTTGATGCCCTGTAGTTTGGTTCCCGCCGGTCCTCATACCTACGATATAAACTCTAAGATGTCTCTACAGATGGAGCTTTGTTCTCTTTTTGCCATTTACATGTGTGTGAAAGAGGAAGTTTAAAACCCTTTCCTGGCAGTACAGCCTTTCTCTACACTTGACTGCTGAGGTGAAAAGGCCTAGGAAAAACAGACTATTAATATAATAAAAAGTAACCTTAATAAGGAAATAAAGGAAACAGGATGCGCCGATCAAGATGGCGTACGTGTCAGCGTGGAGCGCATTGCCCCGCCGTCGCACCGGAAGTGACGTAGAACACGCAAACAGCCAATGGGATGATGCGTTTCACAGCCTCCGCTGTTTCTTCAGATCCATAATGTCAATAGAGAAAAGACATACTATATGGGCGAATGAGTGCTTGCTTTGGGGGAAAGGAGGCTCTCATTGTTCCAGCATTTACAGGCAAGCCAGTAGTACCTCTTGGGAACGTGATTGTTTATGGAAGTTTTCTAAAGTTTAAAGTTTGCACCCCTTGGCAAGCGGAGAAAGCACTCATTCGCCCATATAGTACGTCCTTTCTCTATGGACATTATGGATCTGAAGAAACAGCGGAGGCTGTGAAACGCCTCATCCCATTGGCTGGCTCCGTGTTCTACGTCACTTCCGGTGCTACGACGGAGCGCTGCGCTCCACGCTGCGCTCCACGCTGCGCTCCACGCTGACACGCACGCCGTCTTGATCGGCGCTTCCTGTTTCCTGCTTCCCCGTGGCTCTCAGTGACACTGGATCTCCATCAAACCCAGCTCTCCTGCCTGCCGAGGATTTCTGTTCAGGACCAGGGACCGCGGAGCACCTTTAGTGACACCGGACCTGCTGGGACCATTTGGCTGTATGTGATACATATTCCTATAAAATTTTCTATTTTTACTGCACTTAGATTGGCGCCTCTTCTTCTTCTTTACATTGCAAAACTATTCACCCCTTGGCTTTTTACCTATTTTGTTACATTACAGCCTTTGGTTCAATGACTGAAAACAAGTCCCGGACCCTTTTTTTCAGGCGGCATTGGCGTTCGGCCATAGACATCAATGTAAATTCTTTGTGAAAAAGAATTTGCCGCGATTTTGCCTAATCGCGGCAAAATACGCCGCGTACGCGGCGTTACAATGTGAATGGAGCCTTACTCCTAGTCATCCATCCTACTGTGAGTAACATCCTGTCTTACCCGCTACAACCACCTGAGACTTAATACAGTCAATATGGGAATAAATGTATTATCCATTAACGCCAGGGGCTTAAATCATCCTGCCAAAAGGGCGTCACTATGGAAGGAAGCTAAGCTACACACAAGTGACAGTTTGTGTATACAAGAAACTAATTTCCATTTTTATCACCCCCTCTTATGTGTACACAAGGACTATCCGCACATATACAAATCCAGTATTCCTGCAAAAAAAAGAGGGGTCATGATAGCGATAAAAGACACGGTTGCTTTTACTCTCCATGACAAATTTATAGACCTAGCAGGCCGCTTCATAATTCTGATATGCAACATCAATTCCATAAAATTGACCCTGGTGAACGTATAAGTCCCCAACACCCTCCAGATTTGCTTTATAATTTCCCTCCTAAAGAAAATAAAATCATTTCAGAAGGGCTCTTTACTGATCTGTGGGGACTTTAATGCCACTGCAAATCCGCAACTGCACTCAACCTCCACAAATATCAGGCATATGCCATCACCAAACAAGGTTCTCTATATGACAAATGGCGCTGTTGACATGCCAATGAATGGGACTATTCCTACTTCTCAGCAAGCCACTGCTCCTAGTTGTGCATTGATTATTTTCTAGCAGACAAGTGGCTCCTGCAAAATGTCCTGAACTCTTCTATAAATGTGATCACCTAGTCAGATAATGCCTCTATTTCATTGACCATTAGCGACCAATATCCATTGAATTCCTTGTTTGTGTGGAGGGCTAATTCTAAAATTGTGCAGTCCCCACAGATGAGGAAAATTGTGGAGGATAATCTATTGGAATTCTCAAATAATGTGTTGTCTGTTGAAAACCCATTTACATTGTGGAATGCCCATAAGGCATTTATTAGAGGTGTTTTTATTCAACTGGGGGCACAAGACAGGAGGAGGAGACAGCAGCAGTTGGAAGAAATAACCTCAGAAATGTCTGCCTTAGAAAGCTCCAATAAACAGAGAGAGCAAACCGGAAGGGTGACAGGGGACATCCCTGCTTAGTGCCCCTACCAATTTGGAGAAAGGGGGAAGTGTGAAAGCCTAGGCGGATTGCCATCCTGGGGTTACTATACAGAAGTGAGATCCACCGTCTAAAAGTCGGGCCAAATCCCATTTTCTCCGACACTACCAACATGTAGTGCCAGTCAATGGAATCGAAAGCTTTTTCTATATCAATAGATACCACGATTCTAGTAGGAGAGTCAAAATTAGGGAGTTGCAAATGAGTAAATAACTGTCTTAAGTTAGTGTCAGTAGACTTACCGGGCATAAACCCCGTCTGGTCAATATCCACCAAAGAGGAAATAACGCCATGTTTAATAAGGCGATTGGCCAATAAGAAGAGCATTCTAGAGGGTCCTTACCTGGTTTGGGGAGTAATATCATATATGCGTCAAGCATTGACGTAGGCAATTGTTGTTGCTGTGCACAATAAGCTAACAGTGCTGTGAGTCTGGGTGCCAACTGGTCCACGTAGACCTTATAAAAATCCGCTGGAAACCTGTCAGGACCGGTGGCTTTGTGAGGTAGAAAAGCAAAAATTGCTAAAAACAACCTTAGTTGTGATCCCAGCCTCCAAAACCTCCCGATCAGTGTCGGATAGCCTCGGAAGGGGGAGACCCCTCAACAAGTCCTCCAGGGCAGACCTGTCATATGGAGGAATGGGTGCATAAAGAGCCACAATTTTTTTTTTTAGAACTCAGACATAATCTCAGTGGGGTCACTAGCCAGTCCTCCATCACTGTGTCTAATGACAGGGATATTTGCAATTTGGTGAGAGTCAGCTACCAGCCTAGCAAGGAGTTTCCCATTTTTGTCTCCCTCCGAAAACAGTGAATCAGCCCTATGTTTTGCCTCCGTATGCGCCAAGTTGTTGAAATGCAAGGAGAGAAACCGCTGGGCCTCCAACAAAGTAGTGTAGGATGAGTCTGATGGTTTGCTGGCATTCTCTCTCTTTGTCCTGCAACAGTTGAACCACAGCATTCTGTTTCACCCGCAACTTTTTTGATAGCTGAAATACATTCCCCTCTAACTACCGCCTTAAAGGCATCCCATACAATCGGAGGGAGGGGGAGGGTCAAGGAGAGGGAAAGTGGGTTATGATCAGATAAGCCCCCAGCCAAATAACCAATGTCCCCCACATATGACAACATTGCTGAATTACCAAAAGCGGTGTGTCTGCGGCAGGTGCAAAAAGCATCTGTCAGTAGGATTTTTAAATCGCCATATTTCAGTTAGCCCCGCAACCGATGCCCAGGATATAAGATCCACCGATCCCATACTCCCCAGATTGGAAGAGTCCAATGCATCAAAGGTAGCATTGAAATCCCCCATTTTCAGAAGTGGAAGATGGGCATGGGGGGCCAGTTTAACCAATAAATCATATACATGTAGCACTACCCCCACAACGACCGCTGTAATATACGAATCTTCTGTCCCACACCAGTTATTGCTCAAGCTCACCTGGATCCAAGTAACACCAAAACACAGTTTAACCACTTCCTGCCCGGTCAATAGCATATTGACGTCCGGGAAGTGGTTGTGTTATCCTGACTGGATGTCTTCTGATGTCCTGCAGGATAACAGCCCCTGGGGGCGCGCATCACGGCGATCGGTGGTGTGGTGTGTCAGTCTGACACACCGTAAAACACTGATCTTAGTAAAGAACCTCCAGCGGAGGCTATTTACCATGCGATCAGCCGTGTCCAATCACGGCTGATCACAATGTAAACAGGAAGAGCCGTTGATCGGCTCTTCCTCACTTGTGTCTGACAGACGTGAGTAGAGGAGAGCTAATCTGCGGATCTCCTGACAGGGGGGGGGTTTGCGCTGATTGTTTATCAGCGCAGCCCACCCTTGGATGCCCACACTGGACCACCAGGATGCTGCCCAGGACCACCAGGGAAGCACCCAACATGTGAATGGCCAGGTGAGTCCCCATGGCCATTCACATGTATACATAACATATGCCAATCAGTGACCACAAATGGGCACTGACTGGCACCATCATGGCACAAACACTATGTGATGCCCAGCAATGCCACCCACCAGTGTCATCAGTGCCACCCACCAGTGTCCATCAGTGCCAACTATCAGTGCTCATCTGTGCCCATCTGTGCCCATCAGTGCCCACCTATCAGTGCCTGTCCATGCCACCTATCAGTGCCACCCATAAGTACCCATCAGTGCCAGCTATGAGTGCCCATCAGTGCCAGCTATGAGTGCTAATCAGTGCCGCCTATGAATGCCCATCATCAGTTCCCATTAGTGCCGCCTATCAGTGCCCATCAGTGCCACCTTATCGATGCCCAACAGTGCCGCCTTATCAGTGCCGCCTTATCAGTGCCCGTCAGTGCCGCCTTATCAGTGCCCGTCAGTGCCGCCTTATCAGTGCCCATCAGTGCAGCCATATCAGTGCCCGTAATTGAAGAAGAAAAGGTACTTATTTACAAAATAAATTAACAGAAAGAAAAGCTTAGTTTTTATCAACATTTTAAAAAGTTTTATTGGGAGTAATGCCGCGTACACACGACCGTTTTTCGGGTTCTAAAAAATGACGTTTTTTTTTTTTAATGTCATTAAAAACAATCGTGTGTGGCCTGCAGAGCATTTTTCACGCCCACTACCTCCCTACTTTGAATTAGGCGGGCTTACGCCGGCCAATTTACGTTACGCCGGCGCAAATATGGGAGTGAGTGCTTTGTGAATACTCAGCTTGCCTCTCAATGTTACGTTGGCGTAGCGCATATGAGATGCGCTACGCCGACACAAAGATGCACCGATGTGCCTGAATCTGGCTATATGTCTATATCTTAATTTGGTATGTGGTCTATACATATTATTTGTGTTCCTCTTCAGATATTACTACTTTATGGACATATATTGTCTGTTTTTTAATTGATACAACACTGGAGTATCCTTATGAGGTGACATTTTTTGAAATCTTTGCTAACATGGCAAGTGTGCGGCTGGTGTTTTTACTCTGCCTTTTCAATACTATTTGATCTATACAGATAATATGTGGCTTATGTACCTACTCCCATGTTTGCCCCGGGGTACTGATTAAGTGCCTCCATATGTCCTGTGTCTAACCTAATTCATTTGACATCTTGGGTCAGTATTGACTGGTCACCATCTTCACCAAATACACATAAATTACACAATTAATTTTGTACAATTATTGGTTATTATTACTATTATGTTCTTTGTTACAGCATTCCATTCCCTCACTGAACTCCTGAAGAAGCGGGTATCCACGAAATATGTTGAGATTTGGTTAATACTATATATTCACTTTATTCCATCTTGCTTTGACCACTCACTGATGAATATATATATCTTGTTGGAGCTTTAGTATAGCCATATAGTATAGACTTCAGAGGGAAATTTTTTATCTGCTTGCCGCCCCCACCCACCATCAAATGACCGCGGAGCGGTGTGGCTCTCATTCTGGGACGACGTCTTATGATGGCGTTCCAGAACGGCTGATCTCGCGTGCCAGCGGGGGGGGGGCGTGGCGATCGCGGCCGCGCCGTGTTGTTAGGACACGGCGTGCCCCCGATCTCTGTAAAGAGACACGTCAGTGGCTCTTTTACCATGTGATCGGCTGTGTCCAATCACAGCCGGTCACATGTAAACACAGAGATGCCGGTAATCGGCTCTCCTCGCCTCACACTGACAGAGTGTGTGACGAGGAGAGCCGATCAGGGGGACATGTAGGAATGTAATCAGGGCACTGATTACAGTTTATCAATTAAGTGTCACCAATTAGTGCCCACCAGTGCCAGCAATCAGTGCCCACCAGTGCCACCAATCAGTGCCCATTAGCAACGCCAGTCAGTGCTAGCTATTAGTGACGCCTATCAGTGCTGCCCATCAATGCCCAGCACTGCTGTCAATCAATGCCCATCAGTGCCACCCATCAATGCCCATCAATACCGCCTATCCATGCCGCCTATCGGTGCCCACCAGTGCCACCAATAAGTGACGCCTATTAGTGCCCACCAGTGCCGCCTAACAGTGTCCATCAGTGCCGCCTATCAGTGCCACCTATCTGCCCTTAAAAGCGGCATTTTAGTGCCTCTTCATCAGTGCCACCTAATCATTGCCTATAAGTGCCGCCTCATCAGTGCCCATAAGTGCCACCTCATCAATGCCCACCAGCTCAGCCTATCAGTGCCGCCTCATCAGCAAGCATCAGTGAAGGTGAAAAATTACTTAGTTACAAAATTTACTGACAGAAACGAAGTAAAAAACTTTTTTAAATAAAAAGCCCAGCAGTGATTAAATACCACCAAAAGAAAGCTCTATTTGTGTGAAGAAAATGATAAAAAAAAATGTGGGTACAGTGTTACATGACCGCGCAATCGTCATTCAAAGTGTGAATGCTGAATGCTGAAAAGTGGCTTGGGCAGGATGGGGGTGTATGTGCCTGGTAGGCAAGTGGTTAATGAGTTTTAACAATAAGTTGTCTGTCATTATTGGTATATGTAATAAAGCTTATATGTTTTTATTCATGTTAAATAGTTGATGTTACCAATAAAAATCCTGTTGCCCTAGTACTTTCTATTTAATAGGGCTAGAAAGAAGATTTTCATATCAATCTGATATCGATATAATATCCCCTGATCAGGTTCATAATCAAAACCAAACGGTCAATACTAATGAGATGACTGAACAAAAAATGAGACTATGCGTGCGTAAAAAAAATAAAAATAATAATCATCACAAAATTGGTATGTGTATAAATTGAATCATACCTTACACAATCTGATTGTACAATTGTAAAACTAATAAAAAAAGGAATAAAAAAAAAATGTAGATCATTTAACATATGATAAGAAAGAAAACATAAAAATGATGAAGTTACTCACCACCCTTGTATTGTGTCTTGTATCCTGTTAGGTAGTAGGAGAGGCACAATGAAGACCTATAAAATGATAGTAAGCAATGAGTGACCGACACCAACTGGAATTATAACATGAAACACAAAGACATGGCAATATCACAATACATTATAGTGCGTCCCTCTCCAGCCCCAGTACCTGATATGTAGATATGTAGACTTTACTATGCCGCGGAATCTTCACAGACTGGCTTTTGTTTCACTTTGCCTGAGTTTCGAGTCAACAAGGAAGTATAAAATAAACCAACTGCTCCGTGTGCACACAGCCCTTATCTCTGATCTTTTCTGTTAAAGCTGAATTCCGGACATTTTTTCCCCCATGCAGTGGGGCTGTTCCCGCAGAGCATGGCGATACCTCCATCCACAGACTTTCCTACTCGGAAGTTCTGTGTTCCTACCTGTATCCTTGATGGTTCATAATTGTGTCCTTCACTGACGCCTGCCGTGCTTTAAAACTTTAGCGTTCTCGCTTAAGAAGCCTGTTATAACTACAGTGGAACCTTGGATTGCGAGTAACGCGGTTAACGAGCATTTCGCAATACGAGCACTGCATTTTAAAAAAACCTAAGGGCCCTTTCACACGGGGCGGATCAATAATGATCCGCCTCCGTGTGTCCGTAAAGCTCAGCGGGGATCCTCCGTAAAATCCCTGCTGAGTCGTCGGCTGACAGGGCGGTCCCTGCACACTGTGCAGGGACCGCCCTGTCTTTCCTCCGCTCTCCCCTATGGGGGGATCGGATGAACACGGACCGTATGTCCATGTTCACCCGATCCGATCCGCCAGACGGAAGAAAAATAGGATTTTCTTCCGTTCGCAAAAGCGGAGCTTTGCGGAGGCGGGTGATTACGGGTGTCAGCGGATGTTCATCCGCTGACACCCGCAATCACATAGGGACCAATGTATGTCCCGTTTTCATCCGCAACGGATGGATGAAAATGCGGATATACGGTCCGCACATGTGAAAGGGGCCTAACTCAGTTTGCGAGTGTTGTCTCGCAAAACAAGCAAGATTCAGGCCAAATATGTGGGTGAGAGAGAGGAAGAACATTAACATGCGTGGGAATGACATCAACGCAGCCCAGCCAAGGCAAGTGACCGAAGGCACAGAACCCAGAAGGAAGACCGGGTGAAGATGGAAGATGATAGTGTGTACCAGGCTTAAAGGGGTTGTAAAGACAAAAATATTTTCCTCTTAAATTAAAGTCTGACAGTAGCTGATAAAGTAAAAAGTAATGTTTTGCATTATAACTAGTTTGATACCTGTTGAAATCGAGCTGTTTTATTCACCTCCGTCACTCCTGAATCATTATTCTCACTGACTTCCTGGTTTGCGGTGCGCATTCATTCTTGCTACATCACGGCCTAATGGGAACTACAGTTCCCATTAGGCTTAGCCTCCATGCCTGTGAGGGATAAGAGAGCATTTTCACGCAGGGCTGTAGTCATAGGGAGGGGGTGAGCACATTCTGCTTTCCACCATGCAAAACGGCTCAGATGCTGGTGGAAAGCAAGAAGAGGAGTGACAGGAAATGGCATTTTCAAACCTGGATTACTGTATTTTGAAGGTCAAAAGGAAAAACGAGGTAAGTGATATTTAAATACTCTTGCTTACAGCAATCAATTGATCTAATAAAAAACGAACCTTTCCACTACTACCCCGCTGGGCCATCTCTGCCCTCCTCATTGTCCTGTATCTAGAGCATAGGTCCCACCCTCTTCACTTTCTTTCCCACCCACAGTCTGTTTTTTTTTTTTTTTAAAGTCTAGTTTTCTCATATTTCCTTCTACCCTTGTTCATCACCAGGAGTGTTCCATGTGAAGCTACCACGATTTACCTTCTCGTGCATTTAATCTATGCACATGAACAACTTTGGGGAGACCTACACCTACCTTATCAGTCGTATGTTGTCCACTCACCAGGTGTCACAGCATTCGTGAGCATGTACTATTTTGTATTCTGAGTGCCTTTTTCATGTATACAATGTCTCATTGTGTTTCCTGTCATTCTTTCTATATTGTCTTTTATTTCCACACAGAATGCCAAATCTCGCATAACACCCACTCCTGAAGCCCCTGATGATGGTTTGATAAGAACCAGAAACGCGTCGGGCATTATCTACCATTTGGAGAGTGTATTTGATGTTACAGTTCTTTGTTGTGTATTGTATTATGTTTTTTCTTTTTGCCACTCGGCACACGCTTTATTTTTTGGTGATTCCATATGGCTATGGAATATGCTTTTTATGTACTTAGGTGCTCTATGTGCGTTCTGAGCCAATGTCAACAGGTTCACTTTGTCCGAATAAAACATATATTTGTTATACTTATACTGTGGTTTGGCCTTTAAAGTCCCATCTGGGGGCAGGGCCGTCTTTAATATGGTTTGGGCCCTGGGCAAACATTTTTTTTGGGCCCCCCTCCAGCTTATTTTGGGCCTGGCTGGTTTTGGCAGCCCTCATTTGTGCAGGCACAGCAGCCCATTGATTTGAATGGGCTGCCATGCCTTTGTTTCCTGCAGAAAAAAAGGTGCATTCAAATATAGTTGCCTTGAAATCCATTCTGCTTTTGCACCATGCTACTTACAGTACCTGCAGTTCTTGCACACACAAACGCACTGTGTTTTTAAAAGCGTGACCTAAACGTATAAAAATGCAGCAAGTTTGACAGTGCGGGAACTGCAGATAAGTCACAGCAGAATGGACAGACAGTGTTGTATTTCATTGCTTGATGGGCATAGGTGTGCCATGTGCGCAGCCTATTACATGATGAATGCGCTTTTTTTTGCAGGAAATGCAGGCATGGCGGTACCATTCAAATGAATGGGCTGCTGTGCCTGCGCCAAAACACATACATGTGAACCAGCTAGGCCCAAAATAAGCTCATCAAGCAGTTAAATATAGACAGTAATGCCATGTGCTGTAAATTATGCTGTGTCCTCTGAGGCCTCACTCAGCCTGGACTGCAGGTCTGGTCAGTGTTTTACACATGGCATGGCATGGGGATAAGGGAAGGAGAAAGAAGACCTTACCTTGTCCTGGCAAGCTCAGCTCCAGCTTCTGATCTAAAACAATTCTCCACAGTCCACACACACTGCTAGCCGCTGCCTAGTTTCACTTGACAAAGCAGGAACCAGGCAGCACTCCTCTCCATTCCGCGGTCTCACTCCTCCCCTGCTCCTCCGAGGTACACTGGTCACTAAACACTGCACGCATAGCAAGGGGTGGGCCACAGCGTCAGTGGAATTGAAGGCCCCACCCACCCATGGCCAGGGCCGCTACTCGATCTAAAAAGAAAGCAGCACTGGCACTGGCTGCACACCGCTGATGATTTTCAGCAACGATTTTCGGGCAGCACGCGGGCATAACGGGCGGCTCTGCTTTGGGCCCCTAACAGTGACAGGGCCCTGGGCCCCGTTTGCCCTGCGGTAAAGACAGCTATGTCTGGGGGGTATCTCTCTTTTTCCTATACACCAGGGATGCGGCCAACACCACTACTATTGGATCCAGCAGCTCCTCCTATAGTTTTTTTACATTCATACTTACCTCTGTGGATGTAGCATCAGGCTGATCTGTCTCTGCACTGAGAACCGAACACGGCTGATGGTTCGGTTCTCACTCCTCCCCAAGCAGAGCGATGCTGACTGTGAGTCAGCATCACTTCTGCTCTACTTGTCCGTGCTCATTGGAGCGCTGAGCAGTGGAGGGGCGGTGAGAGGCTGTCTCAGCAGCTTGCAATCAGGGCAGCAGGTGGATCCCGACTTGAAAGTCGCGATGACGCACTGCCCCGACTGATGGCAGTGACGTCAGCAGAGAGCGGACTTTAGACCGCTCTCCACTGAAAACGGGTCACAGGAGTGCAAAACGAATTGCATTCCCGTGACCCAGAGGAGAAACCCAGTGTCATGAAATACCTCAGCCACCAGATGGCGCTAGCGGCGCATCGGCGCGCGCGGGGCACGCGCAATCGCGGCAACGGCGCGCACGGGCACGCGCACCGGCGGCAACGGCGCGCACGGGCACGCGCACCGGCGGCAACGGCGCACGGGCACGTGCAAACGGCAATTCGGCGCCAAAACAAGGTACTTAAGGCGTCCTGGGAGTCTGGCCCCTTGCTGTCCGGTCTGAAGTGTCTCCTGAACCTGCCAGTACCTGTTACCCCTGCTTGAATCCTGATCCTGATACCCGGCTTGTTCCTGTTGATCCTGTCTTCCGCCTGCCCTGACCTTTTGGCTTGCTCCGACCATCCCTCTGCCTCATCCCTGGTACTCTGCCGCCCGCCTGTTACTGACCCGGCTTGACGACCCCTCTACCATCCTGACCTTCCTGCGCCTGATCGGCTGGTCCAGCTTCTCTCCGGCTTCTGGGACTTGCACTGTCTTCTGGGACTTGTTGCTGCTTGATCTTCCAGACCTCTTCCCACCGGTCTGCTACTTGCCAGGCTGCACCTGCCTTCCAGAGACTCCATCAGATCCTGCAGAAGCAACCAACAGCCCCTGCATCAGCGTCTCTCCAGGCGCTTGTGCGACTCTGCATTTCCGTTCCTCCTGTCTACTCTATCAGGGGTCCCGGAATCAGAGGAGTAACGGCTGCCACTTCCTGCACGTCGGGCTCACCCTCTGAGGTACGTGACAGTACCGGACAGCCATGTCCGAGCCCGCGCAGGGAGTGGATCCTATGCAGGAACTTTGCCGCCATCTTGAGGGACTGACCCAGGCCGTCCGAACCTTACAAGAAGGCTACACGCGTTTGGAGAATCGTGTCCAGGCTCTATCTACTCCCACCACCTCTGCAGCGGCTTCTGGGGCATCTGCTTCCCCATCCGTGATCATGCTGCCGCCCGAACCCAAAGTCCCTATGCCCGAGAGGTTCGCGGGTGAACGTAGTAGATACCGGGCCTTCCGCAATGCTTGCGAACTGTACTTTGCTCTGCAGCCACGGACCTTTTCGTTAGAAGCCACTAAAGTGGGTTTCGCCATCTCACTGCTGTCTGGCGAACCGCAAGCTTGGGCCCATCGCCTCCTGGAAAACAAAGATCCATCACTTGACAATGTTACTACCTTTTTCCAAGCCATGTCTCTGCTGTATGAGGACCCTCACCAGGCCGCCTCCGCGGAGGCCGCTTTGCACGCCCTGCAACAGGGTCGCAGACCAGCAGAGGACTATGTGTCCGAGTTTCGCAGATGGAGCTCAGACACAACCTGGAATGACTCGGCCCTCTGCTACCAATTCCGCCTTGGTCTTTCTGAGCCACTGAAGGACGAACTGGCCCGGGTAGGGGTTCCAGGGACCCTGGAGGCATTAATTAACCTGACCATCCAGATCGATCGGCGCCTGAGGGAGCGCCGAACGGAAAGGACCACTACCCCATCTCGTCCGGTCTGGATGCTGCCACGGGTGCCTCCCGTTTCCAGTATAGTTCCTCCGGTTCCTTCAGCCTCATCTGTTCCTGACACCTCAGAGCCCATGCAGTTGGGTCTCCTCCGTCCTTCCCTGACGCCCGAAGAACGACAACGCCGCAGGGTCAACAACTTATGCCTGTATTGCGGAGAGGCCGGGCACTACGTGAGGACCTGTCCTGCCAAACTTCGTAAGTGTCTGTCCATGTCTTCCGTTCACCTACCTGTTCTGCCAAGTAACTCCGCTCATCTGGCTATTCCTATTCTCCTCCAGCTTCCAGGAGAGTCCATCCAAGTCAGCGCTATAATTGACTCAGGGGCCTGCAGCTGCTTTTTGGACCAGTCTTTCGCCATCAAGCATCGGATCCCTCTTCGTCCCAGGACTACCGGACTCTCTGTTTACCTAGCGGATGGCTCGGTGCTAAAATCCGGACCAGTCACCCGAGAAACCCAGCCTCTACCCACCACCATTGCTGAAAATCACCATGAATTGCTATGCCTAGATGTGATTCACTCTCCCCTGTTTCCTGTCATACTGGGGGTACCATGGCTTCAAATTCACAACCCGCAGATTGACTGGACCACGGGCAAGGTCAGTTTCGGTTCTCTGTTCTGCCGACAGCACTGCTTACAAGTGTCACCTCCTCCTCTGCCTTTACTTTGTATGGACTTCGACATCGAGACCCGTCAATCTGTTCCAGAAGCTTACCACGACTACCTGGATGTTTTCAGCAAGAAGGGGGCTGAGACCCTTCCACCACACAGGGCCTACGATTGCCCCATTGAACTCCTTCCAGGTGCTGAAGTTCCCTTCGGAAGGATCTTTCCCTTAACAGGACTTGAACTAGAGACTTTAAAAACATACATCGATGAAAGTCTGAGGAAGGGGTTCATCCGCCCATCCACATCACCCGCGGGAGCAGGCATCTTTTTTGTGGAAAAAAAAGACCATTCCCTTCGCCCTTGTGTGGACTATCGGGAACTTAATAAGATAACAATTAAGAACCGGTACCCTCTCCCCTTGGTGCCTGAACTGTTTCAACGTCTTGGGTCCGCGGTTGTCTTTACCAAACTAGACCTCCGTGGGGCCTACAACTTAGTCCGCATACGTGAAGGGGATGAGTGGAAAACCGCTTTTCGTACCCGTTTCGGGCACTTCGAATATTTAGTCATGCCCTTCGGGCTCTGTAACGCCCCAGCAACGTTCCAACACTTCGTGAATGACATTTTTAGAGACTACCTGGACCTCTTTGTCATCATTTATCTGGACGATATCCTGATCTTCTCCCCTTCTCTGGAAAAACACCGGCTACACGTCAGGAATGTACTTGAGCGTCTCCGAACCCACGGACTGTATGCCAAACCCGATAAATGCGAGTTCGAACGCTCAAGTATACAGTTCCTGGGGCTTATAATTTCCATAAAAGGCGTTGAGATGGACCCCCAGAAGGTCTCAGCGATTCTTGACTGGCCAGCACCTACGGACCGAAAGGGCGTTCAGCGATTTGTCGGCTTCTCGAATTTTTATAGGAAATTCATCAGAGCTTTCTCCAGCATCATTGCTCCTATAACGGATTTGACCAAACAGACTGCTCGTTTCCGCTGGACTACAGAAGCCCAAACAGCCTTTGAAACCCTGAAGAACTTGTTCACTTCGGCATCCATTCTCAGACACCCCGACGCGAGTTTGCCATACATTCTTGAGGTGGATGCGTCTGAAACCGCGGTTGGGGCAGTTCTTTCGCAGAGACAGGGCCCCAAAGCTCTGTTACACCCCGTTGCTTACTTCTCCCGTAAGTTGTCTGAAGCAGAAAGAAATTATGACGTCGGGGACCGAGAGTTGTTGGCAATAAAGGCCGCTCTGGAGGAGTGGCGTTACCTCCTGGAGGGCGCAGCGCACCCAATTTTAATTTACACTGACCACAAGAATCTCGAGTACCTGAAGGTGGCCAAGAGACTTAAACCACGCCAGGCCAGATGGGCACTTTTTTTTACGAGATTCTCTTTTCATATCACATACAGGCCAGGGTCAAAAAACACCAAGCCGGATGCTCTTTCCCGCATGTACGGAGATTCAGGGTCTCTCAGTCCCCCTGACACCATCTTGTCATCTGGGAACTTTCTATTGTTACAAAGGGACTTATTACCGCAAATCAGGCAAGCCTCTGCTGGAATTTCCCCTTTATCTGGTTCGGAGCTGCAGTCCAGGGACGGTTTGCTATGGCATCAGGACAAGATCTTCGTGCCCGAGAGTCTACGAATGGATGTTCTGAGCTCTTGTCACGATCATGAGTTGGCCGGTCACTTTGGGATACAAAAAACCTCGGAACTTTTGCAACGCACCTTTTGGTGGCCTCAACTTCTGAAGGACTGCAAGGACTATGTGGAGTCTTGCACCACGTGCATTCGCAACAAGGGAAGCAAGCTTAGAGCCTGGGGACTCCTTAAACCGTTATCAGTGCCAGAGAGACCATGGAGAATGATCTCCATGGATTTCATTGTGGAACTTCCCCCATCAGAAGGCTTCACCACTATCTTTGTGGTCGTGGACAGGCTCTCAAAGATGGCACACTTTGTCCCTTTGAAAGGCACACCCTCTGCCCCGGAAACAGCCAAAGTTTTCATCAGGGAAATTGTTAGGCTCCACGGCGTCCCAGCGGACATCGTGTCCGATCGGGGGGTGCAGTTCACGTCTAGGTTCTGGAGGGCACTCTGCAGTAGTCTCAAAATCGGTCTCTCCTTTTCATCAGCATACCACCCACAGTCAAATGGGCAGACGGAGAGAACAAATCAAACTCTTGAGCAGTATCTCCGCTGCTTCTCCTCGTTCTCTCAAGAAGATTGGGTGTCCCTGCTGCCCTTAGCGGAATTCGCTTACAATAATTCTATTCACTCCGCCACCAAACAGTCACCCTTTTATGCCAACTACGGGTTTCATCCTTTGTTCCTGTCTAATTCTATTCCGGAGAGTACGGTACCCGCTGTCCAGGATACTCTAAACTTTTTCAACACAAATAACAGGATCCTGCAGGAGACAATGACTAAGACACAGGAACGCAATAAAGAGATCTTTGACAGGGGAAGAAGAGGAGAACTCAATCTGGAACCTGGAACCAAAGTTTATTTATCCACTCTGAATCTAAGACTTGCATGTCCCACGAAGAAGCTAGGCCCTAAATTTGTGGGCCCCTTCCCTGTTAAAAGAAAGATAAATGAGGTAGCCTACGAACTTGATCTACCAGAAACCTTTCGAATTCATCCAGTCTTCCATGTTGCTTTGCTCAAGCCGGATGTTCCCAATCCCTTTCCTGAACGAGATACTGGTCCCCCAGAACCGGTATTAGTCAATGGGGAAGAAGAATTTGAGGTAGAATCCATCCTTGATTGCAGGAGGAGACGCAACCAAATTCAGTTCCTCGTTAAATGGAAGGGGTATGGGCCCGAGGAGAATTCATGGGAACCAGAGGACAACATACATGCTGAGAGACTAATCCAATCATTTAAGGACTCGCATCCACTGGAGATGTCTCGATTGGGCATCCGGAGGCTGCCCATTGGAGGGGGGCAATGTCATGAAATACCTCAGCCACCAGATGGCGCTAGCGGCGCATCGGCGCGCGCGGGGCACGCGCAATCGCGGCAACGGCGCGCACGGGCACGCGCACCGGCGGCAACGGCGCGCACGGGCACGCGCACCGGCGGCAACGGCGCACGGGCACGTGCAAACGGCAATTCGGCGCCAAAACAAGGTACTTAAGGCGTCCTGGGAGTCTGGCCCCTTGCTGTCCGGTCTGAAGTGTCTCCTGAACCTGCCAGTACCTGTTACCCCTGCTTGAATCCTGATCCTGATACCCGGCTTGTTCCTGTTGATCCTGTCTTCCGCCTGCCCTGACCTTTTGGCTTGCTCCGACCATCCCTCTGCCTCATCCCTGGTACTCTGCCGCCCGCCTGTTACTGACCCGGCTTGACGACCCCTCTACCATCCTGACCTTCCTGCGCCTGATCGGCTGGTCCAGCTTCTCTCCGGCTTCTGGGACTTGCACTGTCTTCTGGGACTTGTTGCTGCTTGATCTTCCAGACCTCTTCCCACCGGTCTGCTACTTGCCAGGCTGCACCTGCCTTCCAGAGACTCCATCAGATCCTGCAGAAGCAACCAACAGCCCCTGCATCAGCGTCTCTCCAGGCGCTTGTGCGACTCTGCATTTCCGTTCCTCCTGTCTACTCTATCAGGGGTCCCGGAATCAGAGGAGTAACGGCTGCCACTTCCTGCACGTCGGGCTCACCCTCTGAGGTACGTGACACCCAGCCTAAAAAGCTCAGGCTGGACTTCTCCTTTAACAGAAAAGATCAGATATACAGGCAGTGTGCACACAGAGCAGTTGGTTTATGGTCGGCATTTTATACTTCCTTGTTGACCTGAAACTCAGGCAAAGTGAAACAAAAGCCAGTCTGTGAAGATTCCTCGGCATAGTAAAGTCCGTCTACATATCAGGTATGGGGGCTGGAGAGGGACACACTATAATGTATTGTGATATTGCCATGTCTTTGTGTTTCATGTTATAATTCCAGTTGGTGTCGGTCACTCATTGCTTACTATCATTTTATAGGTCTTCATTGTGCCTCTCCTACTACCTAACAGGATACAAGACAAAATACAGGGTGGTGAGTAACTTCGTAATTTTTAATGATTCTTTCTCATATTTAAAATCTGAACTCCAGGCAAACATCTACATATATCGGAGCTATTGCTCACTGGACAGTAGAAGAGCATTGACAGGTGGTTGAGGGCACTTGTTGGATGTTCTTTATAAACATGAATATCACCTAACTAGCTCCCAGTTCTTTCCCAGTCTGCGTGCAGTTGTAAAGGAGATTAAAAATGACAAACATGTTATTCCCACCTCCCCTTTGTAGTGGTTTTGCACAGAGCAGCCTGGATCCTCCTCTTCTCGGGTCCTTCGCCAGCGCTCCTGACCCCTTCCTCCTGCAGTGTGCCCATAGATGTGCATAGCCTATTTCATTAGGGTGTGCACCCCAAAGCTCAAACACGTATTGCCAATAACTCACAATGCTCATTCAGAAAGAGAAGGGGCCGGTAAATTACATATTTACCGGCCCCTTCCTCCAGTCATCCTAAAACATCTCTGCAGCAACATCCAGCGTGAAAGGAGGGAAGCCGGAAGCGCTGTGGGAGGAAAGGGCAGTAGGGAAAATCTGTGCTGCACAAGGTGATTAGGGTGTGTCTGGGCACACCTGGCACACCCTGTGCGCACGCCTATGAGTGTGCCCCCACAGCAAACAGCCAACCGAGACTCTCGTGCAACATCATTGGATCGAGATGAGACTTAGATAAGTATTGGGGGGTTACTGCACACAGGAGGTGTTTTATCCTAGTGTATACAATGCATTAAGATAAAAAAACATCTGACTTTGGAACCACTTTAATACCAAGTCAATTTCATGAATTGATACTTTCCATATTCAACAAATACAATTAAAAGAGAAGAATGGGATTTTTTAAAATTTTAGAATCATACTTACCTAGGTGGGTGCAGTATTGATCCAAAGCTGCATCTGTCCCCCGTCGGCTCTAAGGCTTATGCCACGTACACACAACTGTTTTTAATGTTTTTCTCTACGTGATTATTGTCAAGCCTGCCTTGCATACACACGATCGTGAAAAAAAAATGCTCGAGCAAAGCGCGGTGACGTACAACACTTATGACGGCACTATAAAGGGGAAGTTCCATTTGGATGGCGCCACCCTTTGGGCTGCATTTGCTGATTTCGTGTTACCGCGTGTTAGTAAAAGTTTGGTGAGAGACGATTCGCGCTTTTCAGTCTTCGTGCTTTTCAGTCTGTTACAGCGTGACGAATGTACTATCTCCATTACAAACGCTAGTTTTACCCGAACGAGTGCTCCCATCTCATAACTTGCTTCTAAGCATGCGTGTTTTTTTTCCCATCGTTAAAGCGTACACACGACGTGTCATGACGTGAAAAACGACGACCTGAAAAACGACGAGAAAAAATAGAGCATGTTCTACATTTTTAATGGCCATTTTTCACGTTGAGAAAAATGCTCTGGAGCCTACACACGATAGTTTTTAATGGCCAATTAAAAAAATTGCATTTGTCCCGTCATGAAAAACGGCCGTGTGTACACGGCATAAGAACCGAGCAGTCTCCGGCTGACCTGCTCCATATGTTGTGGAAATGCCCCAAGCTGGTCAGATATTGGCGAGAGTTGGTGTCCACAATCAATGGAGCATATGACACTCATATAGAAGTGGAACCAAAGACATGCCTATTGGGCTATGTTAATTAGGAGCTATATCCATGGAAGAAGTTAATATCATTTGACAGATTATTATTTATTGCTCGTAAGCTAATTGCCAGAAAATGGATGTCTCCCAGTATTTGAGGAATGTCTTTCTTAGGTAAATGCGACAATATTAATGGAACAACAGGCGTATAAGATCAGGGGTAGAATAGAAACACTAGCTAAGTTATGGGGATCCTGGGTAACAGCCCCAGGACTGGCTTTTTTCTCCTTGGCCTCCCCTAGAACATCATAGAAATAACCTACCATATTTTTCGCTGCATAAGACGCACCTGACCATAAGACGCACCTACTGTAGGTTTTAGAGGAGGAAAACACAAAAAAAAATATTCTGAACCAAATGGTGTACTAAAATATTTTCCAGTGCCCATGGAATGCAGTCTGAGCATTGTCAAAGAAATGCAGAGTGACCATTGCCCATAGTAAATGCAGCGTGACCATAGTAAATGCAGAGTAACCATAGATAAATGCAGAGTGACCATAGATAAATGCAGAGTGACCATAGTAAATGCAGAGTGACCATAGTAAATGCAGAGTAACCATAGATAAATGCAGAGTAACCATAGATAAATGCAGAGTGACCATAGATAAATGCAGAGTGACCATAGATAAATGCAGAGTGACCATAGATAAATGCAGAGTGACCATAGTAAATGCAGAGTGACCATAGTAAATGCAGAGTGACCATAGATAAATGCAGAGTGACCATAGTAAACGCAGAGTGACCATAGTAAATGCAGCGTGACCATAGATAAATGCAGAGTGACCATAGTAAACGCAGAGTGAGAGATGCCACAAATGCAGCCTTACCTTACGTTGCTCTTCCACCTAGCAGAAAACAGAGCAGCCCGAGCGGTCGAATGGTCTGTTTTCTTTCTAAGGAACCAGCCGGAAGATCGCTCGGCGAACAGGGGGGTTTGGAAAGTCTGTCCCCCGCTCTCCTGCCTCTCTTCCAGAGGTTCCGGCGGGAGGAGATGCGAGCGGTGGCAGGGGGTGGAGCCAGCGGCGGCGTGGGGCAGTGCCTGTCATACAGTATATTCGGACTATAAGACGCAGAGACATTTCCCCCCATATTTCTGGGGGGGAAAAGTGCGTCTTATAGTCCGAAAAATACGGTATGTTGTAATAGGTGGGCAAACACAAGCTGTATAGATAGGCCCTCGTATATTATATTGGATGACTGATAGTGATGGTCTGGAGGGAGGAGGGGTGGGGGTTTGGGAGTTGTATTTTTTTTTTTTTTCTTCCTTTTTTTTATTATCTCCCTCGTCTGTTTGATATAATGGTAATCTGGAGATTATTTGAAAATAGAGAAAGTTATTGTAAAGAAATAACATGCTTAATCTGCAGAAAAAGAATTGCAATATGCTGACTTGTAATGTTTGAAAAACGTTAATAAAAAAATGAAGTGAAAAAAAAAAAAAAAAACGAGAATCAAACACCGCTGATCGCTCGTTTTTTTTAGAGCTCCGTGAGCAGAGAGCTGGTGACTGTCAGTCTCCACTGTCTGCTCTGCTCCTCCAGCGCTCACTGGAACACTAGGCTTTGGAGGGGGTGGAAGCTGGTGAGAGTCTGAGCAGCGTGCCGGTCCAGGCATGTGGGCATCTTTCCAGAGTGCTTTTCTGGACCGCCTCTGTAAAGTCAGCCGACAGCAGGCCCACTGTCTGCTGAAAATGGGTCACAGGAGCACAGAACAAACTGCACTCCTGTGATCCACAAGAAAAGTACAGCCAAACGAATAAGGGCATTATCTGACAAGTGTTAATTGATACATTGTAAATCCATAGGTCTGATAGTACCATGACCTCTAATATGATTTAAGAGAGAAGTACAGCCAAATCTTTTTTGGCTTTACTTTGCCTATGTGTAAGCAGGACAGAATACCCAGTTAGGCACTGTCCCGGCCAGGAGGGTAGGAGTTAACGTCTTTTCCAGTTCTTTGGTTTCTGGGGGGTTCTTATCTGGGTCCGGCCCACTGGTCCTGGGTTATATAAGAGGGACAGTAGACAGTGGTACACAGAGTTGTTGTAGCTGTTGGGGGGGGGGGGGGGGTGCAACAGTTTAAGATGTACGTTCATCTCTAAGAGTAGAGGCCCACCTTAAGGCTTAGAATTCCCCCACGGCAGGCTCAGCTTTGTCCGAGGGCATTGATAGAAATGGCACAAAGCAAAGGTTCCCAATGTGTAGTCAAGTGACCCTGTACAAGGTGCCTAGAGTAGCCCAGAAGAACCCACCTTATGGTAGGCCTCTTATGTGACCCTTTGCTTTGCGCTCAATGTGGAGGGAAACATTGAGGAAATGATGACCACCCTATCACCCTGACCTGTCCACATATGGATCACAGAAGTGCAGTTTGTTCTGTGCTCCTGTGACCCATTTTCACCCAACAGTAGGCTAAACAGAGCTGGTCCAGGCTCTGAAAAGAACCTGACCATATGGTCGGGATCCACCCAGAAGCCTGGACCGGCACTTGGCTCAGCCTCTCAGCGATCCACTGAGAACCTGAGCCAGCCCCTCCCTCCCCATCCACAGCTCAACGCTCCAGTGAGTGCTACATGGGCAGAGCAGAGAGCCAGAGGCTGACAGTCCCGGCTCTCTGCCGAGATCGGAGAGGGGAACTGATCGATCAGAGGTGGCGGGAGACTCTGTGGATTCAATTGTAAGGGGGAACTTTGTGGACTCTGATGTGGGGGGACTCTTGAGTTTAAATCCATAATTATAAATGTTATTCAATCACAAAATATATGTATAGTACAAAACAAAACAAATATTTGACATGCACTACTAAAGTGTTTGTGTTTGGCTTGACGAAAAGGGTGGCAATCCTACTCAAGTCAGCAGGAGGAAGGGGCCCGCTGTGGAACATGTGAAAGAGTTCCGCTGCAGGACCGTAATAAAGGGCCCTGCAATGGGAATAAAGGCCCCCTCCCCCGGATTAGTGAGGAGGGCCAAAGGGCTCGGAGTGAAGAGACGGTCAGGGGATCCCTTCATGGTTTCTTGCACAGGAGCCCTAAACGTTCTAGACAACAGCCCGTATTGATGTACATGGACCTTAACCACTTAAGAACCCCTTCACGCCGATATAAGTTGGCAGAATGGCACGGCTGGGCACAATCACGTTCCTGTACGTGTCTCTTTAAGCCCAGCCGTGGGGTCGCGAGCGCGCCGCTGCCGGCGCGCTCGCGACCCGGTCCGAAGCTCCATGACTGTGCCCACGGGACCCGCGGACCCGATCGCTGCCGGTGTACCGCGATCGGTCACCGGAGCTGAAGAACGGGGGAAAGGTGTGTGTAAACACACCTTCCCTGTTCTTTGTTGTGCCAGTGCCACTGATCATCTGTTCCCTGATGTAGGGAAAGACGATCAATGACGTCACACGTCTAGCCCCACCCCCTACAGTTAGAAACACATATGAGGTCACACTTAACCCCTACAGCGTCCCCTAGTGTTTCGCTCCTAAACTGCAATTGTCACAGTAAACGATGCATTTTTATAGCACTTTTTGCTGTGAAAATGACAATGGTCCCAAAAAAATCGCTGATCGTCACCATTAGTAGTAAAAAAAAAATTATTAATAAAAATGCAATAAAACTATCCCCTATTTTGTAAACACTATAAATTTTGCGCAAACCAATCGATAAACGCTTATTGCGATTTTTTTTACCAAAAATAGGTAGAAGAATACGTATCGGCTTAAACTGAGGAAAAAAAACTTTTTTTATATATTTTTTGGGGGATATTTATTATAGCAAAAAGTAAAAAATATTGCATTTTTTTCAAAATTGTCGCTCTCTTTTAGTTTATAGTGCAAAAACTAAAAACCGCAGAGGTGATCAAATACCACCAAAAGAAATCTCTATTTGTGGGGAAAAAATTACGCCAATTTTGGTTGGGAGCCACATCGCACGTCCGCGCAATTGTCAGTTAAAGCGAAGCAGTGCCGAATCGCAAAAAGGGGCCAGGTCCTTAACCTGCATAATGGTCCGGGTCTTAAGTGGTTAAATGATTAATTGCTTGTTCTGCTTATGTTCTACCATATACAGTAATTAACCTTTAATAACATCGCGCTGTAAAAAATTGTGTTTGTGGAGTGGGATAATCACATCATCTTTGCTGCACGATTGGAACACAGCTATTTGCAGTTATATTATGTGTGGGACTTTTGCACAGACTTTTTAAGGAACTTTTACACTTCATGTTTTGCATTTCTAGCATTGTTCTAGTGCCTTCTGGAATCTATTAAAATTGATTTTATCTCATGGGAGAGATATGATCTACCATAGTAAAAAAAAAAACAGTTTGGGCTGGAGTTGGACATTATATCAAGTGGCAGTAAAGTTGTTGTACTAATATACTTGTTTTAGCAGCAATTTTTTTTTGCAGTGTCCATAGCTCTCAGTTCTGCAGCTTTCTGCTGAGTCGGATATTTAAAAAAAAGTGACAAAATTGTTTTCCACTGCTCATTTTTTCTACAACCTCAGCATGAATTTAGAGAAAACATTATGCAAGATTTACATTAACCACTTCGGCCCCGAAAGGCTTTACCCCCTTCCTGACCAACCCATTTTTTGCGATACAGCACTGCGTTACTTTAACTGACAATTGTGTGGTCGTGCGCCGCTGTACCCAAATAAAATGAATGTCCTTTTTCCCCCCACAAATAGACCTTTCTTTTAGTGGTATTTGATCACCTCTGTGGTTTTTATTTTTTGCACTCTAAACAAAAAAAGACCGACAATTTTGAAAATATTTTTTACTTTCTGCTATAAAACATATCTAATAAATTTTTTTTAACAAATCGAATTTCTTCATCAATTTAGGTCAATATGTATTCTGCTACATGTTTTTGGTAAAAAAAAATCCCAATAAGCGTATATTGATTTGTGCAAAAGTTATAGGGGCAGATTCACGTACAGCCGCGTAAAATTGTGCGGGCGTAACGTATCTGATTTACGTTACGCCGCCGCAACTTACACGGGCAAGTGCTGTATTCTCAAAGTACTTGCTCCGTAAGTTGTGGCGGCGTAGCGTAAATCGGCCGGCGTAAGCCCACCTAATTCAAATATGGAAGGGGGGGCGTGTTTTATGTTAAACTACTGTGACCCGACGTGATTGACGTTTTTGCGGAACGGCGCATGCGCCGTCCATGGAATTTCCCAGTGTGCATTGCTCCAAAGTACGCTGCAAGGACATTCATTGGTTTCGACGTGAACGTAAATGACGTCCAGCCCCATTCACGGACGACTTACGCAAACGACGTAACTTTTTCAAATTTCGACGCGGGAACGACGGCCATACTTAACATTGGCTGCGCCTCATATAGCAGGGGCAACTATACACTGGGAAAAGCCTAACGTAAACGTCGTAACTTTACTGCTTCGGCCGCACGTACGTTCGGGAATTGGCGTATCTAGCTAATTTGCATACTCGACGCGGAATTCGACGGAAGCGCCACCTAGCGGTGAAAAAAAAATGCAGTTTAGATCCGACGGCGTAAGAGACTTACGCCTGTCGGATCTAATGGATATCTATGCGTAACTGATTCTAAGAATCAGACGCATAGATACGACGGGTCGGATTAGGACTTACGACGGCGTACATGGCGCTGCGCCGTCGTAAGTCCTTTAAGAATCTGGGCCCTAGCGTCTACAAATTATGGGATATTTTTATGAAATTTGTATTTATTTATTTATTGTTACTAGTAATGGTGGCGATCAGTGATTTTTAGCGGGACTGCAACATTGCGGCGGACAGATTGGATACCTAACTGACACTTTTGACACTTTTTGGGGATCAGTGACACCAATACAGTGATCAGTGCTAAAAAATATACACTGTCATTGTACTAATGACAATGACAGGGAAGGGGTTAACATCAGTGTGTCCGTAGCGGGTGTTTTCTAACTGTGGGGGGGAGGTGCTTTGACTGGGGAAAGAAAGAGATCCATGTTTCTGCTTAGCAGAAACACAAGATCTCTCTCATTCCCTCTCACAGAACGGCGATCTGCCTTGTTTACATAGGTAAACTACCATTCTGCCTCTCTACGAACAATCGGTGGGTTCTCTGCGAACATCACGTCAGCCGGACCCGCTGATTGGCTCCCTCTGTATCCAATCACAGCTGGAGTGGGACGCCGGCAGCACTCGCGTGCGCCCCAGACCTCATGAACAAATTTACGTACAGGTACGTGATTTCGTACAGCCAGGCCACCCTGCTGCAGTATATGTGTTGGGCAGAATCATTCTAATGACTAGTCTATGTGGCCTCTAACTGTTAATCCATAAATATCTATTTGTAATATAATTTAGGGATGCACGGAATTATGAATTTAGATTACACTGGAATTTTGGTGAAAATTTGGAGACTTGAAAAATTATCACTATTCTGGCCAAATGTGTTGGAGTCAATGCTGAAGGAGAAGTTAAAGGGTCACTAAAGGAATTTTTTTTTTTAGCTAAATAGCTTCCTTTACCTTGCTGCAGTCCTGGTTTCATGTCCTCATTGTTCGTTTTTGCTTTCATGTTGCTGTAAATCCTCTCTGTTCTGGACACTTCCTGGTTGCCTGTTTCCTGATAACCACAGTACTGGGAGATTTCTCACGGTGGTCACTAATCAAGGAGGTGTGAGTAAAACGAAACTGGATTGGTGCTGAGGAGTTTTAGACAAAGTATCACTGCTCTCTATTGGCTGACTGCCCTCTAGTGGCTCTCTGTACATCAGAGAACCAGCAAACAACAGCAAAAACGAAACTACACTGCAGGCACATTATATGATTGTTTTTTTATCTATTTTTAATCATTTTTAAAAGGAATCAGTTAACTATTATGTCTCTATGCCCTGTAAACAGTCATTTCAGCAAAAAAAAAAATTTCCTTTAGTGACCCTTTAAAGTGGCTTGTGGTGTTTTTTTAAGGGTACCATGGGGTTTAAAAGGGTGCCCCTATTTTATTTTTTTTACAGAAAAAAAAAAACCACAAAGAAAATCCACAGTAAACAAATAATGGTCCACTAAAGAAAATACAAAGGGGCAGATCCACAAAGAAGTTACGCTGGCATATCTATTGATACGCCGCGTAACTTCTAGTTTGCTCCGGCGTATCTTTGTTTTGTATCCACAAAACAAGATACGCCTGAAGCTGTGCTAGATCCGACTGGCGTACGTCTTAGTACGCCCCCAAAGATACACTACGCCGCTGTAACTTACGGCGCGCATTCTTTGAGGATTATAAAAAAAAGTTACGGCAGCGTAGTGTATCAGAGATACGCTACGCCCGACGCATATATGTGCCAATGTACGTGGATCTGCCCCAAACAGTCTTATGCTGCGTACACAAGATCAGAAATTCCGACAAGAAAACCGTGGATTTTTTTTCTGATGGAATGTTGGCTCAAACTTGTGTTCCATACACACGGTCACACAAAATTCCGATTGTCAATAACGCGGTGACGTACATGCGTCAAATTGATTCAGAGCATGTGTGTTTTTTTGTGCGTCTGAATTGCATACAGACGATCGGAATTTCTGACAAGAACTTTTCCTGTCTAAAAATATGAGAACCAGCTCTCAAATTTTTGTTGTCGGAAGTTCCGACAGAAAAAGTCAGCTGGGGCCTACACACGGTCAGAATTTCCGACCAAAGGCTCACTTTTCTTGTGGGAAATTCCGACCGTGTGTACGCGGCATTAATGAAATGAACTGACCTACCATAAATACACCCCCCATCCACCCCCTAAAAAAAACAATATGGCCCAGATTCTCAACCGAGATATGACGGCGTATCTCCAGATACGCTGTCGTATCTCTGCGTTGAGCCGTCGTATCTATGCGACTGACTCTTAGAATCAGTTACGCATAGATATCCATTAGATCCGACAGGCGTAAGTCTCTTACGCCGTCGGATCTAAACTGCATTTTTTTTTTGACCGCTAGGTGGCGCTTCCGTCTAAATTCCGCGTTGAGTATGCAAATTAGCTAGATACGCGAATTCCCGAATGTACGCACGGCCGACGCAGTAAAGTTACGAAGTTTACGTTAGGCTTTTCCCGGCGTATAGTTGCCCCTGCTATATGAGGCGCGGCCAATGTTAAGTATGGCCGTCGTTCCCGCGTCGAAATTTGAAAAAGTTACGTCGTTTGCGTAACTCGTCCGTGAATGGGGCTGGACGTAATTTACGACCACGTCAAAACCAATACGTCCTTGCGGCGTATTAGGAGCAATGCACACTGGGAGATTTCGACGGACGTGAAAAACGTCAATCACGTCGGGTCACAGTAGTTTAACATAAAACACGCCCCCCGCTTCCACATTTGAATTAGGTGGGCTTACGCCGGCCGATTTACGCTGCGCCGCCGCAACTATACGGAGAATACAGCACTTGCCCGTGTAAGTTGCGGCGGCGTAACGTAAATCAGATACGTTACGTCGCCGGAAAGATACGCCAGTTTACGAGAATCTGGCCCTATATGTCCTCGTCTATCTTCATTGTGTTTTTGATATCTTATAAACAGTGATACACTTTTATTGTATTTCTCCTTTCAGGAACATTGGCCAGAATGTGTGGAAAATCCCTTCTCTTGGTATTTGGGATCGTCCTGGGTCTCTCCCATCTGTCCTCATGTCAGACCTGGAAAAAATTTCAGGAGAAGCACATTGTAAACACACCGAGCGTCGACTGTGGTCACGTCATGAACAACAGTATATTCATCATACGAGGTCACTGCAAGAAACTGAACACTTTTATCGTTTCACCCGCAGCCACCGTGCAGGCCATCTGTAGCGGGGTGCCAGGCCATAGCAATGTATCAAGTAGCACAAAATTCAAGCTCATCAATTGCATTCGTAGATCCGATATAACTCCCCCTTGTCCGTATAACTCCGAAGAGTTAAATAATGTGATATGTGTAACATGTGAGGCAAGGGTTCCTGTACATTTTGTAAAAGTGGGAAAATGTTAACCACCTCAATACCAGCATGTTACACTCTTGCTTTTTTTCAGTATTCAGTTCTGTGATAGGTTAACTGACAATTACTCGATCACACAACACTGTAGACACAATTTATTTTATATATATATATATATATATATATATATATATATATATATATATATTTAGCTTTCTCTTAGTGCTATTTAAAGCGGTGGTTCACCCTAAATAACACGTTTCTACCATTAAATCCAGCATACTAGCGTGAGCTACAGTATGCCTTTATTTATTTTTTTGGCGCCGTACTCACAGTTTAATCCCGTAGTGAAGTTTTAGACTCCCCGCGGGGAGTAGGCGTTCCTATGCAGAGGGAAGATGATTGACGGCCTGCTATGGCGCGTCACGCTTCCCGAAAATAGCCGGAGTAGGTCTCGGCTCTTCACGGCGCTATACGGCGCTTGCGCACAGACTAGGAGCTGACTGCGCAGGCGCCGTGAAGAGCCAAGTCCTATTTCGGCTATTTTCGGGAAGCGTGACGCGCCATAGCCGGCCGTCAATCATCTTCCCTCTGCATAGGAACGCCCATTCCCTGCGGGGAATCTGAAACTTCACTACGGGATTAAACTGTGAGTACGGCGCCAAAAAATAAAATAAAGGCATACTGTAGCTGGCGCTAGTATGCTTGATGGCATGCTAGGGTGAACCCCCGCTTTAATCACCACTGTGTTTTTACATTTTTTAGTATATAAAAATGACTGAAAAATAAAAACTGTTTCTCTAACATGCTGTTATAAAACATATCAAATTAATAATCTTTCTTCATAAATGTATGCCCAAATGTATTCTGCTACATTTCTTTGACAATAAAAAGTTTATATTATTCAGTCTGTCTGAGAGTTTAAGTGTCAGCTTATTCACTAAAAACAATACACTCCCTGCTAATCTACCCTGCCTCTAAGGCCTCGTACACACGATAGGTTAACCAGAGGACAACGGTCTGAAGGACCGTTTTCATTGGTTAACCAATGAAGCTGGCTGATGGTCCGTCGTGCGTACACACCATCAGTTAAAAAAAACCGATCGTGTCAGAACGCGTGACGTAAAACACAATGACGTGCTGAAAAAAACGAAGTTCAATGCTTCCAAGCATGCGTCGACTTGATTCTGAGCATGCGTGGATTTTTAACCGATGGTTGTGCGTACTAACGATCGGTTTTGACCTATCGGTTAGCAATCCATCGGTTACATTTTAACGCAATTTGCCATTTTTTTAACCTAAGGTTAAATAACCTATGGGGCCTACACACAATCGGTTCGGACCGATGAAAACGGTCCTTCAGACCATTGTCCTCTGGTTAACCGATCGTGTGTACAAGGCCTAACTTGCCCCAATGGTGCTCCAGGTGAGTAGAGGAAAAAATAAAAAGAGGTATAAAAGCAGCAAGAGAGAGTAGTGTTTAGTTGTATGTATATGGAATGTATACCAAAAAATTTAGTTAGTATACCAGTGGTGGCTGGTGTTTTATTTGGGGGGCGGCAAACAACCACCCATCAACCCCCGCATCGAGCAGCACACACCCCCTGCTGTTTTCTGGCCGATCTGGTACTTACCCCATTTGTGGCGGAGGCAGGTGGCAGGCAGCATGCTCTGTGTCCTCTCCTCCATGGGGGCTTCCAGCTGCTCCCCTCCTCCTAGGCATCCAATAGGATCGCCTGTCCTTTCAGTCAATCTGGTGACCGTTGTAAAAACCTGATTGGCCGGGAGGAGGATCAGTGCTACAACAGCGAATATTCTGTTGTAACAGACCTGGGTGGGATTGGAGCGCACTCACTGCGACCCGAGCCCACCCTATATTGAAGCCTATTTGAGCCTCTAGCTCTAATTGGTGCTTCAGAGAAACAGCATTGGAATCAATGCGCTGGTGTCCTGAGAGGGGTTGGACGCATGCATGGGGGGGCGGCGATGGACAGGGGGGCCTTAATGGACAGGCTGCCCCTGGTGTATACTCACATTCATAAGGTTTCTACCGATCCTAGGCTCAAGCAACTCAGTTAAAGCAGAACTTCAATCATATTTTTCATCTTTCCATCTATTAAATCTTCTGCCCTTGTTGTTAAAGTGCCCACGCTGTTCCCAGCTGTTCTTCCCCCTTTTTTCTGTGTGTGTGTATATATATCTACACACACAGTAGTTATATTCAGGGCTTCTTGAACAGATCAGAGTGATTCTGATTGGTCAGTGTCAACATGTGACTGCTTTGACCAATCAGAATTGCTCTGATCCAACCAAAAGCCCTCCAGAAAGAAGAGTGGGAATTTTTTTCCTAAAAAAGTAAAATAAACTTTTCAGCTAAAGACTGTGAACTGAGCTTGCATGCCTGTTATGGTAAATGTTTGCAAATGTGCATTATTTTACAAATCTTTTGGCAGGTGACACAGCGCCTGTTTGACTGGAGTTGTCCTTTAATGAAGCAGGAATATGGCTGGTATCTGTAGATAAGAGTCTGCTGGGAGCTGCCTAACTCCGGCTGAACCCTCTAAGCAGTAACTGTACAGCTCTAGTTGTCCCACCACCATTTCCCCATTTTTCTATGTGTCATTTATGCAAAGAGGCAATGTATTTCATAAGAAACCACACACTTCTCTTATATCGCTTGAAGGGATTACCTAACATTGCGAAAGATAACCGTTGCTGTCAAGTTGTATATATACTGTGTGTGTATATATATATATATATATATATATATATATACACAGTGGAACCTTGGATTGCGAGCAACATGGTTAACAAGCGTTTCGCAATACGAGCACTGTATTCTTAAAAATCCTGACTCGGTTTGCAAGTGTTGTCTTGCAAAACAAGCAGGATTTAAGCCACCGTGGTGTGCAGTACCGCATTTGGCCTGAGGTGGGGCGGCGGGAGCCAAGCAGAGCCGAATGGCGCCGTTGATAAATGCTCGGAAAGACTCAGAAATACGCTGTTCCCGAGAATTTCCGAGGTTTGCAGAGGTGAGCCGAGCTGTCCTCAGGCCTTTCCGTGTGTTCCCGAGGCTCTCCGGCGCCCCCCACCTCTGGCCACATGCAGTATTGCATGCCATTGAAGTCAGTGCGGAACAAATTATTTTCGTTTCCATTGACTTCAATGGGGAAACTTGCTTTGATATGCGACTACTTTGGATTACGAGCATTCTCCTGGAACGGATTATGCTCATAATCCGAGGTTCCACTGTGTGTGTATATATATATTTATATATACACACTGTAGTTTTATTCAGGGCATCTTTTCTCAGAGAATAGGTGCAGGAACTCAACCAGCACCCCCCCCCCTATCTTAATGCTGCCTTTATCATTTCACTCACATTCACTGCACAGGCCATCTGAAGTGGGTTGCCAGGCTATTGCAATACCTTTACACTGTAATGTAAAGGGGACTGCACTGTAAAGATACACTGTAATGCAAAGGGGGGCTTGATGTGAAGAGGAACTGAGATCACTGTGGAACTGCTTTAAAGGGGGAGCTGTGATGTAAAAGGGGGTTGTGATGTTAAGGGGGGGGGGGGCTGAGGACTGACTCTGTGTTCCTCCCCAGGTCCCTGTAAAAATTGCCAAAACGTTTGGGGACCACTGCAGTATATTATCACAACAGTTGTTAAGCAAGAAACAGCATGATAGCACAGAGTCAATGAGAACTCACGCTATTGGCATAGCTACAAATGTTTAAATTTGTTAAAAAAAATCATACAAGAGCGAATATAAATACAGTGCCTTGCAAAAGTATTCATCTTCCTTGGCTTTTTGCCTATTTTGTTACATTACAGCCTTCAGTTCAAAGTTTTTTTAATCTGAATTATATGTGATGGATCAGAACACAATAGTCTAAGTTGGTGAAGTAAAATTAGAAAAATATATATATACAACTATTTTATTAAGGTAAAAAAATGATAATTTTGGGTGTATGTATTCACCCCCTTTGTTATGAAGCCCAAAAAAGCTCTGGTGCAATCAATCATCTTCAGAAGTCACATACAGGCAGTCCCCGAATTACGAACACAATAAGGACTGTAGCCAGGTTTGTTCGTAAGTCAAAGTTGTTCATAAGTCACAACACTACATTTGTAAGTGTAACTTCCGGTCGGAACACTGAATTCGTAAGTGTAACGTCTGCCTGTGCATGGATGTGGGATGTTTGGGGTGCTTGTTATGTTATCTGGGGCTCTTCTGGCCATGCGGTACATGTAGTACTGCAGTGTGGGATGTGTCCGGAGGTGCTTGGAGGTATCCAGGACCAGCGTTGAACACAAGTGGCCAGCATTTGAGGCCGTTCGCAAGTAGGAGTCATTCGTAACTCAGGTGTTCGTAACTCAGGGACTGTAATTAGTAAAATGATGTCCATCTGTGTGCAATCTAAGTGTCACATGATCTGTCATTACATATGCACACCTTTTTGAAAGGCCTCAGAGGCTGCAACACCTAAGCAAGATGCACTAACCAAACACTGCCATGAAGACCAAGGAACTCTCCAAACAAGTAAAGGACAATGTTGTTGAGAAGTACAAGTCAGGGTTAGGTTATAAAAAAATATCCAAATATTTGATGATCCCTAGGAGCACCATCAAATCTATCATAACCAAATGGAAAGAACATGGCACAACAGCAAACCTGCCAAGAGACGACAGCACACCAAAACTCACGGACCGGGCAAGGAGGGCATTACTCAGAGAGGCAGCACAGAGACCTAAGGTAACCCTGGAGGAGCTGCAGAGTTGAGTATCTGTACACAAGACGACAATTAGGCGTACGCTTCATAGAGTTGGGCTTTATGGCAGAGTGGCCAGAAGAAAGCCATTACTTTTAGCAAAAAAAACCAAAATGGCACATTTTGACTTTGCAAAAAGGCATGTGGGAGACTCCGAAAATGTGTGGAGGAAGGGGCTCTGGTCTGATGAGACTAAAATTTTACTTTTTGGCCACCAAAGAAAACGCTATGTCTGGTGCAAACCCAACACATCACATCACCCAAAGAACACCATCCACTTTTCAGCAGTCAGGACTGGGAAACTGGTCAGAGTTGAGGGAAAGATGGATGGTACTAAATACAGGTATATTCTTGAGCAAAACCTGTACCACTCTGTGTGTGATTTGAGGCTAGGATGGAGGTTCACCTTCCAGCAGGACAATGACCCCAAACACACTGCTAAAGCAACACTTGAGTGGTTTAAGGGGAAACATGTAGGGAATGGCCTAGTCAAAGCCCAGACCTCAATCTAATAGAAAATCTGTGGTCAGACTTAAAGATTGCTGTTCACAAGTGCAAACCATCCAACTTGAAGGAGCTGGAGCAGTTTTGCAAGGATGAATGGGCAAAAATCCCAGTCGTAAGATGAGACTTATCCAAAGCGACTTGGAGCTGTGATAGATGCAAAAGTTGGCTCTACAAAGTATTGACTAGGGGGTGAATAGTTAAGCACATTGACTTTTTCTGTTATTTTTTTCTATTTGTTGTTTGCTTCACAATAAAAAAAAAAAAAAAAAAACATCTTCAATGTTGTGGGCATGTTCTATAAATTAAACTATGCAAATCTTCAAACAATCTATGTTAATTCCAGGTTGTGAGGCAACAAAACACGAAAAATGGCAAGGGGGTAGACCACCAAGATGTAATTATTGTTTTGCACGGCATGTTAGAAATTAAAGTGTAAGTTCACCAATAAAAAGGTGAACTAACACTGTACACCCTCCCCACCCCTTTGGTCCCTGCTGTACTTAGTTCTGTGAGTGATGAGCCGTCAGTGCCCATGCAGCCGGTGAAGAGCTCCAGGGATCTAAAGTCTCAGGTGTTCTTCCCTTTTTTTTGTAGAACTTCTTGAACGAATCATAGTGATTCTCATTGGTCAGTTCCAACATGTGACTGCTTTGACCAATCAGAATCACTCTAATCCATCTGAAAGCCCTCCAGAAAGAAACGGAAGAAGAGCGGGGAATTCATTTTTTTTGCCAAAAAAAGTAAACTATTCTCTAAACTGTGAATTGAGCTTACTGATATGCAGTATGTTTGAAAATATTGCCTCGGAAATCAATATCTTGAGCAGGGAAGCAGAGCTACAGAATGTACCTGAGCTTGTCACTGGTTCCAATGCCCTCAGTCATCAATTTCTTTTCACAGAGCAGGAAAGAGGTGGGGCAGTGGCACAGATGCTGTAAATCTGCAGGCTCCAGGCAGTGTTGCCAACCGTCAGTATATTTACAGACAGTTTGTAAAAATCAGCTATACATAAAATGTCCATAAAAACACCCCAGGAGATGGATGGGTCAAACGGTCCATCCATCTTATACAGGCCCATATGATATTATTTTTCTGCTGCTGCTGCTTTCTGCTAAAATGCCACCTCTTGGCCCCAGTGTTAATTTAGGCAGCAGATTTCGATCTAGTTGTAGTCTTATGCCGCGTACACGCGGTCGGAATTTCCGACAACAAATGTTCGATGCAAGCTTGTTGTCGGAAAATCTGACCGTGTGTATGCTCCATCGGACATTTGCTGTCGGAATTTATATTAACCGCCATAGGACTTATGACGCTGTTTTTCACATGTTTATAGATTGTTTTATGTTTTTTTGTGTTTATGAATAAATATATAATTTTTTTAGGAGTTTGATGTTTAATAGTACCCCAGACAAAAACAAGCATTTAACCATTGCAAATGTAGTTTTGAAATTTCAATCCTAAATTGAGCTTTAAGATGAATGTTACAGCAATGATTCTACGCGTGTTCATGCTTAACCACTTAAGCCCCGGACCATTTCACTGGCCAAAGACCAGGCCACTTTTTGCGATTCGGCACTGCGTAATTTTAACTGACAATTGTGCGGCCATGCGATATAAAAATGGTTTTAGTTATGTGTATGCAAAAACAATTCAATACCAAACAGGTAAAACTAAAAGATTTATACTTTACCAGGTTCTGTCTGAGAAGCAAAGTCCCAAAATGGACTTCTTTCAAAACCCCTACATCTTTGCGTTTGAAGATCTCTCTTTCAGCTTCAGTCTCCCTGAGAGTTAGTCAGATGTCTAGCAGTGAGAGAGAGCCCCCTACTGCTTTGTGTAACACCTTTTTTATCTTGCCTCAAAAAGTGGGTGTATGTGTCATCGCTATGTAATTGATGACGTACAAATGACGATGTGTTTAGGTAGGTTGCAAAGCAACCAAATAATGCAACATCATGAATAATTAACTATTTTCACACCAGAGGACAGTCCTCATATAAGGAATACATCTAATATCCTCTCCTCTGTCTCCTGGTCAGCGCTCTCTCTTCTTTTACCTCAGTACTTTCTTCTCTTCCATCCCCTCAAGCACTTCCTAAAACTCCCCTTTTTCCCAGTGTTCTCTCTCTCAGTTTTCTGGAAGGACCAGTCAGCATCTCTCTGTCTCCATCTTGTGGCCAAAAGGAGAAACTGCATTACAACATGCCTGCTACACTTATGTCATGGAAATTAGGAAAGGTGGTTGTAAGGTCTATTTGTTGTAAGCTGAACCTGCATGAAGGCTTTTAATAAAGAGTCAAAACTTTTTTATGCTGTGTTGAGCCCATTTTCTGTTTTTTCTGACTGCCACGAGATTCATCCTTTGAGGTACGGAATGCAGGAAGGAGGGAACGATTGGAGCTGGTTGGTGGAATTCCTAGTCACGGAGATCGCTTAAGCCTATTTGACTTATTGTATGACGTTGAGGGTCGACTTCATTCAGTTAGTGGGGATCTTCACTTACTGTAACTTCACAAGTTTTTTGTTTGGGAGCATATTGAAAAAGTCACTCTTTGTGGGATTTACACGGCAGGAATTTGCTTTTTGGAAAATAAGTTCTTTATATTAACCGCCATAGGACTTATGAACGCTGTTTATAGATTGTTTTATGTTTTTTTGTGTTCATGAATAAATATATACATTTTTTAGGAGTTTGATGTTTAATAGTACCCCAGACAAAAACAAGCATTTAACCATTGCAAATGTAGTTTTGAAATTTCAATCCTAAATTGAGCTTTAAGATGAATGTTAGAGCAATGATTCAACGCGTGTTTCATGCTTAACCACTTAAGCCCCGGGCAATTCGCTGCCAAAGACCAGGCCACTTTTTGCGATTCGGCACTGCGTAATTTTAACTGACAATTGTGCGGCCATGCGACGTGGCTTCCAAACAAAATTGACGTCCTTTTTTTTCCACAAATAGAGCCTTCTTTTGGTGGTATTTGATCACCTCTATTCATAAGCACAGGAACCAAACATAAATAACCCAGGCAGGGACAAAAGCAAAGGGGAACAAAAGCCAAGTATGAGGAAACAGACCGTAATGAGAGCAGGGAGCAGGTCAGGGAACAGATCTCAAGGACAGGTAAAATCAACCATTCCTGACACTCCTGTCTCTTTTGCACTCTAGGTTCAGACATAGTTTAGACAATCAAAGAGTTCAATAAATGTATCACCAATAATACACAGCTCAGAGTAAAGGGCAATAGACACAGATTTCAATGACCCCAATTATACTAAGTAAGGCAACGTGGCACAAATTGGTATTCAGGGGGTTACAATTGGTTTACATCAATATACACATTAAAAAGAGAAAGAGTAAAGGAAACCAAACAGCAGTAATTGAGTAACACCAGTAAACTGCAATTACCCTGTTGATGTCTATAGTGACTAAAAGGTTGCAAGCACCTGGTTGTGGGGGAATAGGGCCTATAAAAACAGCCAACTTCCTGGAGCCACTGGCACAAAGCTAAAGGAGCGAGGCGAGTGACATTATATATATATATATATATATATATATATATATATATATATATTTGATCGAAGCAGGGTGCCCACTTAATAAAAATAAAACAAGTCCTGAAGTTGTAGTTAAGATCTTCTGCTAGCAAGAAGGGGCCCTTTAAGGTTGAAGATTGAGGATGACAGAGTCAGATCTGCAAGCAGGTCAAAGAAGTGACAGGTGGGGTTTCCTCAACTGGCTTGGATGCACAGTATACATGGATATTGTGTCCTGCTAGCAGTGTCTTTATTCAACAGAGTAAACAGGTGGGCACTGCAGGGTGAGCTGGGCGAGTCTTACACCTACTTAGCTGGAGAAAGCAGTGATCGTGCAGTTGGCTGCAGGAACACTGATAGCTGGGATGAGTGATGATGAAGAGAACTGTTACATCTATGTCCGTCGAGAACAGCTTTGAGATTGCAGTGTGGTTATACTGCCCTAAAGCTACACAGATGCATGTGTGTTTGCCACTAACACAGGCTGAGCCGCAGAGTGAATGTGCAGAATAGAATTGGGAGGGATCTAAATAATCTGTGGTTCATTCTAAAGATGTCGCTTATATTCATTTTGCTGTAGCTGGCATCTGGGTACATCTACGAAGGTAGTAATGGTTGTCACCAAGGCTAAACTTCAAACATGTCTTCCTTCCTTCCTCTGCATTAGTTAGTTAGCACTGCACATACATTTCTCAGCTTGTGGCAAAACAGTCTAAGCACCAGCAGAATGAAAGTAATCACTGGGGAAGTTTAAAGCTGATCTATAGGATTCAGTGAAGTTTAAATAGTTTGTTTGGACCAAGCAGGTCCAAACAAACTATTACCTTCACTAATAGACACAGCAGCTGGAAGCACTATATAATTTGTATGTAGCCTCAGCTACACATAGTATGCAGCATTGTGTTCTGGTAGCAGTACAGAGACTTCCTGTCCCATTCAAAGGCCACAAATCTTCGATCAATGAATACAAGCTTCTTCTATTGACTGAGGTGGAAAGGCAGGCTGATACATCCTGATCATGTCACCAATCAAAGGGTCAGAGGGGTGTGGTGTAGATGAGTTGGAGTATTTTATTAGCTTGGCAAACATACCTTATTGCCAACTATTATGATATCTCTATATTTCCATCTACAATCCAACAACAACATATTTTTAAGCAGAATGAAATTATGATTGTTAGTCACTAAATATAACATAGATCTTATGCATATTGCTCTTGGGAGGTTTATGTGTCATATTAGCCTTCTGGACCTTGTAAATTAGACATGTTTGGTGTCTACTTGTATCTTCTTATACCTTAAAGTATTACTAAATGCAAAACCTTTTTTTTTTTTCCGTTTTGAATAGATAGATAGATAGATAGATAGATAGATAGATAGATAGATAGGATGAGGCCCCGTACACACGATAGAATCCATCCGCAGATAAATCCCAGCAAATGGGTTTCTGCGGATAGATCCTATGGTGTGTACAAGCCAGCGGATCTGTTTCCGCGGAGAATTCCCTCTGGGATGGATTCCCAGCAGATCGGATATTTGCTGTGATGCACAACAAATCCATCTGACTGGAATCCCATTCCAACGGATGGATCCGCTCGTCTGTACAGACCTTACCGGATCCATTCGTCCAAAGGATTCCCCGCACGCGTCGTAATGATTTGACGCATGCGTGGAATTCCTTATATGACAGCGTCGCGCCCCGTCGCCGCGTCATAATCGCGGCGACGGCGCGACACGTCATCGGCAGTGAGTATTCCGCGCGGATTTCAATGCGATGGTGTGTACCCTCCATCGCATCGAAATCTGCGGAAATCTTTGAGAGGATTTATCCGTGGAAACGGTCCGCGGATAATCTGCGGATAAATCCTCTCGTGTGTATGGGGCCTTAGAGCACCTGTCCATTTTTATTGCTGTCTGTGCCCCCCATTAAAAGGAATTCACTGTATTTCTCTGGGTACTCTTCCTCATAGGATTCCCCTTAATTTACAGGGATTTCCTCCTACTTCCTGCTTAGCTATGGGACAGGAAGTAAAGTAAAATCTCTCCAATGGAACACAGATGGCAAAAAAAATCTGATAGGGGTTATAACCCCTTCCACCCCAATTCTATCCAAAATAAAAGTTGTTCCTATAGTTCTAGTTTAATGCAAACAATTCAGTGGAAAATGAGAATGGCATGTTGTTCATTATGGTAGGATCAAATACACTTGGCTTGCTAGCATACACTTTAATTTGTAAGACATGCACTTTGCCATGACAGAATAATCTGCTCAAACTAGTTTGGGGATTGCCAGATCTCATTATCATCAAACTCCCCTGTAGGTTTTTCATGAAATACCCTCACAGACAGGAGGAGAGCATGTACACTATGTGCATATTTCCCTAGTGGGCCCCAGACCACAAGGCAACAATGGTAACCATGTATACACCATGCTGCAGACAAGGTCATATGATTTTGCCACATTATTAAAACAATTATAAGCATCTTTGTATTTACTCCTTTCTTCTGTGTTTGCAAACTCTGATAGTGTTGCTGGACAGCCCAGCAGTGCCACTCTGTGCCTCAAGTATTTTCCACCACAGGCTTTGTATGTTTACCCACTGAACCCTGTCCAAGTCTAAACCACCAGGTGTGGGAGTATAAATCCAGAATCATTTTTATTGTAAAACATTTGACGAAATAGAACACTAATAGAATAAGGGCTCCTCACCTATAAGACCCTTAGAGTCGGTTCACACAGCAGTGACACGACTTCGGGGGTGACTCTGCAAGTCGTCCTGAGGACGACTTCAGAGGCGATTTGCAAAACGACTTCTGTATAGAAGTCAATGCAGGTCGCCCCAAGCCGCCCCCTATTAGAACGGTTCCATTGCATTGAATGGGATGCTCCTATTAGAACGGTTCTATTGCATTGAATGGGACGCGACACGTCAGGCGCCCCAGTGTGAACCGGGTCTTACTGATTTGCTTCACAGAAAACTAATATATAACATATTTTAGGTATAAATAATGACTTCTTGTGGACAAAAGGCCTTATTGTAAAATCAACAAAACAAGCAATTATAGCTTAAAGCTATTGTACATACTGATTGTTAGATGTGATTATATGTGAGGTGTTCCCATTAAGGACTCATGTACATGGGCGTATGAAAAAAATGCTTCAACCTGATGTCAAAAGTTGGCAGAAAAAAATTCTCTAATGCTGTGTTTTTATGCATGTACAGTGCATCCGGAAAGTATTCAAAGCGCTTTACTTTTTCCACATTTTGTTATGTTATAGCCTTATTCCAAAATGGATTAAATTCTTATTTTCCTCAAAATTCTACAAACAATACCCCATAATGATATTGTGAAAGAAGTTTGTTTGAAATCTTTGCAAATTTATTAAAAATTAAAAATTAAAAAAATCCCATGTACATAAGTATTCACAGCCCTTGCTATGACACTCAAAATTGAGTTCAGATGCATCCTGTTTCCACTTATCATCCTTGAGATGTTTCTACAACTTGATTGGACTCCACCTGTGGTAAATTCAGTTGATTGGTTGAGGCACACATCTGTCTATATAAGGTCCCACAGTTAACAGTGCTTGTCAGAGCACAAACCAAGCCATGAAGTCCAAGGAATTGTCTATAGACCTCCAATCTGAGGAAATTTCAGCAGCATTGAAGGTCCCAATGACCACAGTGGCCTCCGTCATCTGTAAATGGGGGAAGTTTGGAACCACCAGGACTCTTCCTAGAGCGGGCAGCCTGGCCAAACAGAATGTTCAGGGAAGAAAGGTCTTAGTCAGGGAGATGACCTAGACCCCGATGGTCACTCTAACAGAGCTCCAGCGTTTCTCTGTGGAGAGAGGAGAATCTTCCAGAAGAAGAACCATCTCTGCAGCACTCCACCAATCAGGCCTGCATGGTAGAGTGGCCAAACCGAAGCCACTTCTCTGTAAAAGGCACATGACAGCCCACCTGTAGTTTGCCAAAAGGCACCTGAAGGACTCTCAGACCATGAGAAACATTCTCTGGTCTGATGAAACAAAGATTGAACTCTTTGTCCTGAACAGCAAGCATGGTGTCTGGAGGAAACCAGGCACCACTCATCGCCTGGCCAATACCATCTCTACTGTGAAGCATGATGGTGGCAGCATCAAGCTGTGGGGATTTTTTTAGTGGCAGGAAATGGGAGACTAGTCAGGATCGAAGGAAAGATGAATGCAGCAATGTACAGAGAAATCCTTGATGAAAACCTGTTCCAGGGCGTTCTGGACAATGACCCTAAGCACACAGCCAAGGTAACAAGGGAGTGGCTATGGGACAACTCTGTGAATGTCCTTGAGTGGCCCAGCCAGAGCCCAGACTTGAACCCCATAGAACATCTCTGGAGAGATCTAAAAATGTATGTGCACCGACACTCCCCATCCAAACTGATGAAGCTTGAGAAGTCCTGCAAAGAAGAATGGGAGAAACTGACGAAAAATAGGTGTGCCAAGCTTGTAGTATCATACTCAAAAAGACTTGAGGCTGCAATTGGTGGCAAAGGTGCTTCAACAAAGTATTGAGCAAAGGCTGTGAATACTTATGTGCATGTGATTTTTTTGTTTTTTATTTTTAATAAATCTGCAAAGATTTCAAACAAACTTCTTTCAAATTGTCATTTTAGGGTATTGTTTGTAGGATTTTGAGGAAAATAGTGAATTGAATCCATTTTGAAATAAGGCTGTAACATAACAAAATGTGGAAAAAGTGAAGCGCTGTGAATACTTTCCGGATGCACTGTATACAAGCGTATTGTGTTTAGATGCATATGAAAAAACATTTAAAAATGTTCAACTCATTCTAATGGCTAGAATATGAATTTATTTTAGCCACTAGAATAAATTTACATGCATAAGCATGCATTTACGTGTGTACGGTCATTAATTGCAGTGGAAAACTCTTGTATGAACGAGAAGTTTGGATCTTGAAGAATCCCATGCGTGTAAATTAAAGTCTGCGGAAGCAGAAAAGTGTGAGTGGGACTGTCACAGTTAAGAAGAGTTTGAATTTAATATCATTTTATGCAGAGCAGAACACAATGTCACTGCCCTTATAGCAGAGTATTCTGGCAAGGCATATTGTATGTCTTAGAAATTAAAGTGTTTGCTAGCAAGCCAAGTGTATCTGATCCTACCTGTATGTTAAGGTGATGTTAAGCTGCACAAACAAATAGTTCAGCAGTGCAAAAACACAATGGTCCGGATTCACAGACACTGGCGTACATTTATGCCGCCGTAGCGTATCTCCTTTACGCTACACCGACGCAGCGCAGAGAGGCAAGCATGGAATTCACAAAGCACTTCCTCCCAAAACTGCGCTGGGTTCCCAAGGCGTAAGTCGGCGTGAGCCATGCTAATGAGGCGTGACCCCATGCAAATGATGGGCCGAGCGCCAGACAGATACGAATCACCAACTGCGCATGCGCCAAACCGTGGGCGCATCTCAGTGCGCATGCTCACAATCATGTCGGATCACTGCCTACGGCGTGAACGTAACCTACACCTAGTCATATTCACGTCCTACATAAAATACGTCGGCTTGTGTTCCCTGGTGCAGCCCTTTGCATGTCTGCTGCTGAGTTACACCTCCTTTATGGGGCATAACTTTACGCCGGACGTATGACTTTACGCTCACTGCGTCGGACGGACGTACGTTCGTGAATCGGCGTATCTCCCTCATTTGCATATGTGAATAGAAAATTAATGGGAGCGCCAAATACGTCCAGCGTAAATATGCGCCCACTCTACGTCGGCGTAGGCAAGTTACGTCGGTCGGGATGAAGCCTATTTTCAGGCGTATCTTAGTTTCTGAGTCCGCGCATAGATACGGACGGCGCATATTTGCACTTACGCGGCGTATCTCGAGATACGTTGGCGCAAGTGCTTTGTGAATCCGGGCCTATGCATTCATTGTAAAGTATTTAAAGAGGAAATCCTGATGGGTTTTACTTCCTCTTTATTTCCCTGCAAAGGTAAAGCATAAAGGGCTACTATGCATAGCATAGTAGCCCATTATGTGTCACTTACCCGAAACTGAAGCCTGCGATGTCACCGCTGTCCCCACTGGCAGTGAGCGTCCATCTTCACCCCTCTTCCTGCCAGGGGCCGCAAACTCCAGCTCCGTGACTGGCCAGAGTCACTCCCACGTTTGTGCGCAGGAGCCGTCAGTCACGGCATGACCTCCTTTAGAAACATCACGATCGCCGTTTCTAAATTGCGCCTGCGCTGTTGTTTACGGCGCATGCACTGTAGACATCGGCGCACGTCTCTATTGTAAATTTCTTCTAAACCGTGGAGGTTTAGGAGATATTTCCAGCACCTACAGGTAAGCCATAATGTTGGCTTATATGTAGGTAAAAGTGGTTGTACAGGGTGTACAACCACTTTAAACATCTTCTTAAAGCCTTATCGAAGCAATAATTCAAGTTTTGTTACACAAATTTCCGTATAATACTAGAGCTGACATTTTAATAATGCACATGTTGAATAGCTTAGGTACCTGAATAGCTGTCCTATATTCAGATACATCAGGCAGGAGGGGGGGGGTGGCATTCTGGGTATATTTCCCAGGTAGCAAAGTCGTTTTTTCACCACCTAATAAGCAAGAATGTGTAAACTGGACCCCAAGCCTAATAACAGGATCTAGAGGAGGTTTTGCACTCCTGTGACCCGTTTTCAGCAGACAGCGGGCTGAAGCCCACTGACGGCTGACATCACAGAGCCAGTCCAGGCTTGGGAAAGATCATGAAAGATCTCCCACATGCCTGGACAGGCACTTGACTCCCAGAAAGCCTGTATACTTATGGTTTGGTGATGCCAATCATGTATAATAAGGCACTTTATAATGCTGCATTTTTTTTATTTAAACCACCAGATGGCGCGCTACTACAGAGGAAGGATACCTCTCTGAGACTGCACATCAAGTAAACACATTTACCAATTAAATCTTTAAATTTCACCTACTGTATGAACTGCATGGGTTCTGTGACTGAATAATAAAACAGTGATTTTACAACTGCATAACCTGGTTAATATTAAAGTGTTAGTAATTTAAGGAAACTTAAAGGGGTTGTAAAGGTAAAAAAAAAAATCCCTGAATAGCTTCCTTTACCTTAGTGCAGCCCTCCTTCACTTACCTCATCCTTCCATTTTGCTTTTAAATGTCCTTATTTCTTCTGAGAAATCCTCACTTCCTGTTCTTCTGTCTGGAACTACACACAGTAATGCGACACTTTCTCTCTGGTGTGGAGAAAGCCTCTTGAGGGGGCGAGCAGGAGTGTCAGTACACCCACTAACACACAGCTCCTTTCTCTATCTGCAAAGTAGATAGCGTCCTGACACTCCTGCTCGCCCCCTCAAGAGGCTTTCTCCACACCAGGGAGAAAGCCTTGCATTACTGTGTGGAGTTACAGACAGAAGAACAGGAAGTGAGGATTTCTCTGAAGAAATAAGGGCATTTAAAAGCAAAATGGAAGGATGAGGTAAGTGAAGGAGGACTGCACCAGGGGCGGACTGACAACTCATGGGGCCCCCGGGCAATAGAAGATTATGGGGCCCCTCTGGCTTACAGATGGCCACCACGCCAGGAGGCAGTGCAGAGGCAGGGCAGCTAAAATCTTGGGATCTTCACATTAAAAAGCATGTCAGTTTCGGACATATCAGGGACAGATCTAAAAAAAACACAGATTTTTACATACTGTCCCTGGTTTTACTGAGCCTGGCAACCCTGATGGGGCCCCCTAGTGGCATGGGGCCCTCGGGCAGTGCCCGAGTGACTCAATGGTCAGTCCGCCCCTGGACTGCACTAAGGTAAAGAAAGCTATTTAGGGAATTTTTTTTTTACCTTTACAACCCCTTTAAGGATAGATTTGGAGCATAGTATAACTGACCATAAAATAAACCTGGAAAATGAAATTTCTAGTTTCTTATCTGCTGGACTGACCCCCTTACCTTAATACTTTGAGTCCCTGATACAAAGGTAATACTCAGATAAGGTCTTTTGACTTTTCTCTGACATAGAAAGCACTGAAATATGTTTGGGCAATTATCAAGATCAGAATATTTTGCTTTTGTCCACAAGGCTGCTATGGGACCTGTTGAGGGAGGAAGCTCCAGAAAAAAAAGCAGCAACATTTGCAATATAGTAGGGCTGAAGTCAGACTCCAGGATTAAAGCGGAGTTCCACCCAAAAGTGGTCTCCTCCCCCCTCCGGTGCCACATTTCACACCTTTTAGGGGGGAGTATGGAACGGGGACCTGTTTTTGATAGTTCCCCTTCCCCACTTCTTGGAGACAGGAGCCGTGGTGCCATCTCTCGGAAGTTTGGCCCCCTCCTCCTTCCTCCACCGCTGGGCCAATTAAATAGCGCAGCACGCTTCGCGCATGCGCAGTAAGGAACTGGCTGTGAAGCTGAAAGCCTTCACTGCCAGGTTCCCTCAGCAGCAATGGCAAATATCAGCTGCGGTGCCAACAACGCAGGCTCCCTGGACAGGTAAGTGTCCATATATTATATATCAGCAGCTGCAAGTATTTGTAGCTGCTGACTTCTAATTTTTTGTGGAGTGGGCAGACCTCCGCTTTAATAAGTCACAGATCCCACAGTAAGAACTTATGTTACAAACGGACCTGTATGCCTAATGCTTTCATAAATATCAGAGAGGTTTGTAGTTCTACAATTAAAAAAAAAAAAAAGCTTGTATGAGTGTTAGAGAGTAATTGTGTGCATTATTAATTTGTCAGAATAGAAAATATCATTATGGTTATTTTTATTATTGCTACTACAATTAGAACTTGTATCCAATGCACTGGTCCTTTGTAGTCTGATTATGCTGACAGCCCTCCTGCTGCCTGTCCATCATTTAGATATACTTTATTTAAAGCGGAAATTAAAGCGGAGTTCCACACAAAGAGGGAACTTCCGCTTTTCGGAACCCTCCCCCCCTCCGGTGTCACATTTGGCACCTTTCAGGGGGGAGGGGGTGCAGATAACAGGAATTTGCACCCACTTTTGGGCATAGATCACTGTATTATCTGCGTGAGTCACATTTGTCCCAGGAGAGAACAGGGACCGGTGACGGCACGCACATGTGCAGTAGGGAACCGGGCAGTGAAGCCCTGATTCCCTCACCGAGGATGGCGGTGGTAGCATCCGAGAGACGAGTGATTGCTCGGCCTCGTCTGCCGACAGGACAGGTAAGTGTCCATTTTTTAAAAGTCAGCAGCTTCAGTATTTGCAGCTGCTGGCTTTTAAAAAAAAAAAAATTAGGGTGGGCCTCCGCTTTAACGCTCTCTGTACAAATTGACTATTTTTAGGTCACTAATCATTTACATAAAACACGCCCCCCTGTTCCTCATTTGCATTAGGCGCGCTTACGCCAGCCCATTTACGCTACGCCGCCGTAACTTAGGAGGCAAGTGCTTTGTGAATACAGCACTTGCCTCTCTGACTTACGGCGGCGTTGCGTAAATACGATACGCTACGTCGGGTCAAAATTACGCCGCCCTACCTGAATCCAGCTATATGTGTAGAAGGAGGCACACATTCTGAGCATAAAAGCATCGGGTGGTACAGACAGTTGTGGCAGCATAACTTGAAAGGCAAGGAAATTCTAGGTACAGGGCCAGGTTCAGTAGATGCAAAGTTGGATAATGCAAAGCCAGGAAGCCATTTTTTATGCAAAGAACCATATTATTTTTGGAATTATTTTCTCAGGTTTTGATTGCACAACACTGAGCAGCAGGGGAAAAAATGCTGCTGTCCTGAGCAGCTGCACTCTGCCAAGGATATCAATGTTATCATTATGAAGTGAATGGCCCAGATTCAGGTAGAGCCACGCAATATTTGCGTGGGCAAAGGGCAACGATTTTTGCTCTGCGCCCACGCAAATATTACGATTTGCCCGCGATTCACGGAAAAGTAGCTCCGTAAATTGCGCGGGCGCTATGCTAATTTGCCCTGCGTAAGGGCGCCTAATGTAAATGATCCCGCCGGGGGCGGGAATCATTTAAATTAGGCGCGCTCCCGAGCCGAGCGAACAGCGCATGCTCCGTCGGGAAACTTTCCCGACGTGCATTGCGGCAAATGACGTCGCAAGGACGTCATTTGCTTCTAAGTGAACGTGAATGGCGTCCAGCGCCATTCACGAATCACTTACGTAAACGACGTGAAATTCAAATTTCACGAGCGGGAAGGGTGGCTATACTTTAGCATTGGCTGCGCCTACTATGAGTAGGAGCAGCCTTATGCTAAAGTCGCCGTACGGAAACTCCGTACCTTGCGTGCGCAGGGCCCGCGCAACTTTTGTGAATTGGTGATAGTATGCTATTTGCATACTATACGCTGATCACAATGGCCGCGCCCCCCAGCGGCCAACGCAAGAATGCAGCCTAAGATATGAAGGCATAAGGAGGCTTATGCCTGTCATATCCTAGGCTGCAGTCCGCGTAGCGATGTTCCTGAATCAGGGGCATTCGCTACGCGGGAGCAAAACAGCTATTGCGCCGCGCAACCTATGGTTGCGCGGGCGCAATAGCTTCTTGAATCTGGGCCAGTGCTTTGTTCTGCTGAATTAAGCTCTTTGTATAGATTTCTGGTTCTCTACACACATATCAAGCACCAGGCTGTGCCTCATATTATACTGCTACAAATAATATAATTTGTCTATGTTTGTTTTATGTAGATGCCAATTTATTATGTAAATTCTGTATCTTCCTTTCAGTAGTGTGTTTGCACATCATGCTACCTTATCTTAAGTAAATGGGAAAAGAAGCACCTTTGTTTGTCCTTCCAGGAAATTACTCTCAGGCCTCGTACACACGACAGAGTTTCTCGGCAGAATTCAGCGAGAAACTCGGTCAGAGCCGGATTCTGCCGAGAAACTCTGTCGTCTGTACACTTTTGGCCCGATGGAGCCGCCGAGGAACTCGTCGAGAAAATAGAGAACATGTTCTCTATTTTCTCGTTGTTCTATGGGAGAAGGCGGCCCGCCGAGCTCCTCGGCGGCTTCATCCCTGAACTCGACGAGGAACTCGATGTGTTTGGCACGTCGAGTTCCTCTGTCGTGTGTACGAGGCCTCATATATTAATTCAATCTTCAATCCAGGGATTACCCCCAGAGTACTTCTTTATACCGCTAGATGTCCTGAGTCTTATGACCAGCATCATTCAACTCACTTTCTCTGAGCCCCTGTCATCGTGCAACAAAAGATGTGTTTTGTTATTGTACCCTTTAACTGGATATTTAGTTGTATCTTGTTTTGTTTTTCAGTTTTTTATCAAGTTTTATTTAAAGATTTTTTTCTTTACAAGCACAGCATGACATAGAGGCAAACTGCCACACATAATAAGAGAACTAGAAAAAACAAAACTAAACAAGTAGCAACACATATGAAGCCCACAAGTTGCCTTTAAAGGCCCAGATTTAAGAAGCAATTGCGCCCGTGTAACCATGAGTTACACGGCGCAATTGCTTACTTGCTCCGGTGTAACGAGTGCTCCTGATTCAGGAACCTCGTTACACCGGCTGCAGCCTAAAATCTGCGCGGCATAAGGCTCTTATGCCTCGCAGATTTTAGGCTGCATTCTTGCGGGGGCCGCTAGGGGGCGCTCCCATTGTGTATCAGCGTGTAGTATGCAAATTGCATACTACCACTGATTCACAATCTTGCGCGGGCCCCGCGCAAGCCAGGTACGGAGTTTCCGTACGGCTACTTTAGCGCAAGGCTGCCCTTTCTAATAGCAAGGGCAGCCTGTGCTAAAGTATACCGCCGCTCCCGCGTCGCGACGTTCAAATGTTATGTCGTTTGCGTAAGTGCTTCGTGAATGGCGCTGGACGCCATTCACGTTCACTTTGAAGCAAATGACGTCCTTGCGACGTCATTTGCCGCAATGCACGTCTGGAAAGTTTCCCGACGGAGCATGCGCTGTATGCCCCTTGCAGACTTGCACGAGCATCGGGAGCATGTGGCAGTATGTCGGCTATAGTGCCCAGGTGCCATCTACAGCTGATCGTCAATTTGGATGTTCGGAGGCTTTCGGCGGATCCGTACTGCGCAAGCACTGCGCATGCGCAGTACCGGGCAATGCTTTATTCGACAGGGGGCATTTATCGAAAGGACACCGGCAGCTCCCGTCCCCTCAACAGCCCCCCTTCACAGGGGGCAGAGCAGAGAGCTGCTGACTGACAGTCACAGCTCTCTGCTCAGGGAGCACTGAGAACCGAGCGATCGGCAGTGTTTGATCGCTCGGTTCTCAGTCTTAGAGCCAGTGGGTGACTAGATAAGTATGAATCTTCAAAGACAAACAAACCCATACTTTTCTTTTCAATGTTACCAATTTGCAGACCGCCTCTACCTTATAACACTATCCTCTTCCACCCTTCTCTGAATTACACAACAGGTAAATTGCAGCATGCTCATGCATGTTGAGGTTTTTTATATAGGAGGGCATCCATGCAATTCATTACAGTAATCTGGCCACTTTAGGAAAGCAGCCTCCTGGGTCAGGGGGATATTAGGAGTGATGGTAGCAAATGCTATAAGACACATGCCAGCAAAATGGCACAGTAACAATGGCACCGCTTGTTGCTGATCTGATAATATTTGGAAAGAGATCATAAATCTGGTATTTTGTCCCATAAAGGTGACAGCCTTAGTTATTGTGTTAATAAATACACATATGAAAATATCAATCGTCTACATTCTTACAATCAGCTGAATCTGAATCTGAATCTGATAAGAGAGGAAACCTTCAATTATACAACCAAGTCCATTGCCAGAAATCCTTGCTTCTAGCCTTCTACAATGCAATGTATATTTATAGGTTTCTCAGGTGTTGTGTTCTGTTTGCTTTGTGTCAGCAGACCTTAATCCATTTTTGATAAAAAAACATAACACAGTAGGTCATTGATAAGTAGATTACTCACAACTTTTCCTGTGTTTTTATTGGACGTAGCTGGTCTTTGAAGAGGACACAATGAAATCATTCAATATACGTTGGCGATATACATTGGTTAGCTTAGTAAATCTGTTTTTCTGGCAGAAGTTCCTCTTGATACAACTATTTAAATGGCACTCTCTGGGCCATAAAGCAATTCTGAAGGGGGCAGCCTCCACTAAAGGCACAAAGATGGATCAAGGACTGAAAATCTTCACTCTGCTGAACTTGTGCATAATGGGTATGACTTTGCTATTTAAAATAGGTACATACTCTAGGTCAGCCATTCTCAACCAGGGTTTCCATGGAACCCTAGGGTTCCTCCAGAGGTGGTTGGGGTTCCTTGAGCTGTGGCTGATTTACCTCCTGTTTGATGGTGCCTACATACTGCTGAGCCAATGCCACTTGGAGGAGCCAGTGGTATGACACTAAGGATCTTTATAGCTCTCTGTAAGAGGGCCATTCTTACCACCACTGTAAAAAAGGTCATTCTCACTGAAGTAAGGGGCATTGTTCCCACTGACTCCCAATGAATGGCTTTTATCAGGGGTTCCCCGAGACCTAAAAATTATTTTAAGGGTTCCCATGGGGTAAAAAGGTTGAGAAAGGCTGGTCTAGGTAGTCAGCCTAGGGCAGGGGTAGGCAACCTGGGGCCCACCAGCTGTTGCAGAACTACAAGTCCCATCATGCCTCTGGGAGTAATTGTAACTGCCAGTCTTACAATGCCTCATGGGAAATATAGTTCCACAACAGCTGGAGGGCCCCAGGCTGCCTACCCCTGTCCTAGGGGAATAAAGTTAGGGCATTTTTACATCCTGGCACTTCTCTCCTTCATGTAAAAATCATAATTTTGTTTGCTAGAAAATTACTCAGAACCCCCATACATTTTATATATATATATATATATATATATATATATATATATATATATATATATATTTTAGCAGACACTCTATGGAATAAAGTGGCGGTCATTGCAACTTTTTATCTTGCACAGTATTTGCGCAATCATTTTTCAAACGCCTTTTTTTGGGGGGGGGAAATTGTTTCATTAATTAAAAAATAACAAAACAGTAAAGTTAGCCCAATTTTTTTGCATAATGTGAAAGATGATGTTACGCCAAGTAAATAGATACCTAACTTGTCACGCTTGAAAATTGCACACACTCATGAAATGGCGCCAAACTTCGGTACTTAAAAATCTCCATAGGCGACGCTTTAATTTTTTTTTACAGGTTACCAGTTTAGAGATACAGAGGAGGTCTAGTTCTAGAATTGTTGCACACGCTCTAATGCACGCTGCGATACCTCACATGTGTGGTTTGAACAGCGTGTACATATGTGGGTGGCACTTACGTGTGTGTTCGCTTCTGAGCGTGAGCTACCGGGGACAGGGGCGTTAAAATTTTTTTTTTCATATATATATTTTTTTTTTTACACCTTTTTTTACATTTTTTTATCACTTTTATTCCTATTACAAGGAATATAAACATCCCTTGTAATAGGAATCACTATGACAGGTCCTCTTTATGGCGAGATGCGGGGTCAATAAGACCCCACATCTCTCCTCCTGAAAACATGAGATTGTAAAAAAAAATTCACAGATCTCATGCTTTCAGCCGCAATTGCGGCTTTGTTTACTTCCGGGTACCCCGGAAGTAAACAAAGAGATGGAAATATCTATCGCCGTGAGTCGGCGCCGGCCAATTCGTTCTCTAGGTGGCGGGATGGCGACGAGAGGGGGGGGGACGTCCCCTCCCGCCGCCTATAAGAACTATCAAGCAGCGGAACTGCCGCTATGATTGTTCTTATGGTGCGCAGAATCGCCGGCTGAAATGAAGGCTATTTGAATGATGCCTGTAGATGCAAGCATCATTCAGATATCCCTACCTCAATACCAGGACATCATATGACGGCGTGCGGTATTGAGGTGGTTAACCACTTCCCACCCGGTCAATAGGCAATTGACGTCCGGGAAGTGGTTGTGAAATCCTGACTGGACGTCTCATGGGGGCGCGCAGCGTGGCGATCGGTGATGCGGGGTATCAGTCTGACACCCTCAGTCTGACACTCTGCATTTCCGATCTCGGTAAAGAGCCTCCGGCTTGGCTTGGGCAGGAAGGTGCGTAAGTGCCTGGTATGGAAGTGGTTAATAAGTGCAAAAAATAAATAATAATAGTCTGCTGCTGGATCTGATCATTTTTAAATGATCTTTGCCCAGTTATCAGTTAGCATTTTCCCAGCTATTTCTGTGGACTACATTACAGCTCCCCCTAGGTTATGGAAATGACGGGAGTGGTGTGTCCTGTTGTTCATGCCCTGGGGCGATACAGGGCATTGTTAAACATTGCTACCCTAGGACAGAAAGTGTGTTACTGGCAGGATCATTAGGTGAAGAAAAAAAAAGCATGGAAAAAGAAAACAAATTCAGCCACCACATCTAAGGACTGGTAAGTTGCAATATTTTATAAATACGTTCTTGGCTTTAGATACACTTAAAGTGGTTGTAAACCCCTCTTTACAACTTACACCTACAGGTAAGCCTAGATTAAGGCTTACCTGTAGGTGCAAGAAATATCTCCTTAACCTAAACGGTTAAGGAGATATTTGCTGTAAGGACTGTACCGATGTCTACGGAGCATGCGTGCCTTAGACACCGGCACAGGCGCACTGAGCGTGTCGTGTTTGTGAATGGGGCAATGGGGGTTTATGCTGTAATCTGGCGCATGCGCAGGGATCTGACGGTCCCGTGCGCATGCGCAGCAGTGACATCATCGCCTCTCCCGCCAGTCACAGCGCCGAAGCGGCGATACAAGGAAGAAGACTGTAGGAGACATGGCAGCGGCGGCTGAGGGGACCGAGGAGAACTTCGGGACTTCGATCTCAGTTAAGTCAATCATGCTATGCATACTAGCTCATTATGACTTTGTCTTGCAGGGCTTTTTTTTTTAAAAAGGTTAAGGGTTTACTTCCTCTTTTAAGTCAGAAACACCTTCAAACAATACAGTTGTTGTCTTGACAGATCAGAACTAAGTCAAAATCTGAGTGTGACCAACATAAGGACAAATATTATAATTTTGCGGACTATCTTCACAGCTGTCAATTTTAGAAATTTAGGAAGCCTTTTGCATTTTCTCTTTGCAGCTCAGACCAGAAAGGACTCTCTGATCATCCATACTCTGTACACCAATGTCACGGTACCTACCTATCAGCTTGGAACCACTGAGATTGTATCCTCACCAGTGCAGATGACCCAGAAATATCCACTTCTAGTTGCCATTACAGCTAAGAAGAACGCATCTCTATGCCATACTCCTACCGAGACTGGCTCAGAAAGGGCAACCACCTCCTGCCCTGATCCACATCTGACCATTTTTATAAAGGGGACCACAAATTATGGGATAACACACATGTACAACATCCACGTCATTGGAGGACTTTGGTTGACAATAAATGTTGGAATAGGTTTATCTTTCAGTACTGTGGCATTTGTGGCAGAAAAAGATACCGCCAAACTATATCTCGATTATAATTATGAGAGCAAATCAACCAATATAAAAGGTCTAAAAAAAAGTGGCAATGCTACAGTCACTTCTGTTATTCTTCAGACTGCCACTGTTCAGAAAAGACCTTCTGAGGCACAGAATCGCATGGTGCTGAGTGGAGAACCCGCACTGCGTAAGTAGAAGATAAAATGTATCATTTTTTTTTTCATTTTCCATATATTATTATTATTATTATACAGGATTTATATAGCGCCAACAGTTTACAATATAAAAAGGAGACAATAAAGTTATAATACAATAAAATACAAGAGGATTAGGAGGGCCCTGCTCAGAAGAGCTTACAATCTAATAGGGTGGGGCAGGTGGTACAAAAGGTTGTAACTGTGGGGAATGAGCTAATGGAAGTGGTAAAAGATTAGTTGGAGACGTGATAGGCTTCCCCGAAGAGATGAGTTTTTAGGGATCGCCTGAAGGTAGCAAGAGCAGGGGACAGGTTGAGGTAGCGAATTCCAGAGGATGGGAGAGGCTCTGGAGAAATCCTGAAGACAAGCATGGGTGGAGGACACGAGGGAGCTTGAGAGTAGGAGGTCTTGAGAGGAGCAGAAAGGACGGCTTGGGTGATATTTGAAGACAAGATTGGTGATGTAGCTTGGGGCAGAGTTGCGAATAGCTTTGTATGCAATTAGTTTAGTTCCGAATTTGTTTTTTAAATTTGTTAATTCCGAAAATTTGAATTTTTAAAATTTCCGATTTTCTGATTTACAAATTTTTTAAAGTCCGAAATTCCGAAATTACAAACTTCCGAAATTTCGAAATTCTGACTTTTGGAATTTTAGAAATGTGACAATACATAGATTCATGCAATGCATGAATATATATTTTGTTGAGTGACAGTGCAGGAGAGAGGGGGCGGCGCTTCTGCGCCCACTATGGACGCACCGCCACTGGTCATCGGCAAAAAGACATACCTTGCCCACTAAACCTTTAGTTATATCACTTACATATACAGTAGAATAAATTAAACAGGACCCAAACCTTACTTACAGCCACACTCTGGATATTACAATATATTTAAATATATTGCACATTCAGCTTAGTCCCTGAACTCAAAGAGCTTAATTTTATACTTGAAACTTGAATCTTTGCTTGATAGAAAGTTCAGATCTGAAGGTCAGAGGGAGAGGTCACTAACATAACAGTTGTCGCTTAAGACTTGTTTCAGCCTTTTCTTCCCAGGTGCTGGAGCAATATGGGGAATCATTCCACTGCTTCTGATCACATCACTGCTCAACTGAAGCTGACAATAGTCTTTCTTATTGTAAGTTATGTTAGTTGTCTGTGTTAAGGAATGTACACATAGCGTCTACAAAATAGGGGATAGTTTTATGGGATTTTTATTATACATTTTTTTTACTAGTAATGGCGGCGATCTGCGATTTTTACCATGACTGCGACTTTATGGCGGACACATCGGACAATTTTGACACATTTTTGGGACCAAATGACACTGGCAGCGAAGGGGTTAACCACTAGGTGGCGCTGAAGGGGTTAAGTGCGTCCTAGGGAGTGATTCTAAATTAGGGGTTGGAGCAGGGCCGATCCGCCCTATAGGCTCACTATGCAAGTCGCTTAGGGCCCCACAAAGCTGCGGAGGGCCCCACAAATTACGAGAGGCCCCCGCCTGGTGAGAAGTCATTTTTGGCCCCTCACCCTGCTTCTTAATTTGCTGGCTGCATGGGAGAAGAGGTAAGTAGCCAGCACCCCCCCGCTTCTCACTTTAATGTAAAATGTAATTTCCGACAGCAGAACACCCCCTCCCCCCGCTTCTCAACTTTAATCTTTAATGTGACATGCCATCACTGTCGGCAGCGCCCCCACCCCGCTTCTCAACTTTAATGTGACATGTCATTTTGCTTAGGGCCCCAAGGAGGTCAGGATCGGCACTGGGTAGGAGCTACCAGTGACACGTCACTGATCACTGTTTACAAAGGCATCCCCCTGTTTTGCCTTTGCGGACCGCAATAGCGGGCTGCCCGGGAACATCGAGTTCCCGGTACCTGCGAGCGCACTCACGAGTCACGCGGCGGGCGGCAAATTTAAAGGGACGTACAAATATGAACATTTGTCTGCCCGTGCCATTGTGCAGACGTGTATCTGCGTGCGCTGGTCGTTATGTGGTTAAGACACCTCTCCTAGGGAAACATTGAATTTCACATGTCATCCGACTTGGGGTCTCACAAGTCGGATCCTATTTCGCATCAGTGAGAACCGAGCCTAATGCATTCCTACTTTTCCCAAAATAAATGTAAAAGTGTCTGGAGTTAGGTTTTAAATTGGTTTAATATTTTTTTATTTATATTTACCTTTACATGTGCTTTAAAGCCCAACTCCAGCTGCCTTTCTTATTTTAAATATATAAATCTTCACTCTTTGGTTTGTACTCCTACTAACCAGATTCCTGTTATTTCTATTTGCAGACTTCATCACATTCACTACAATCAAAAGATACATTCTGATTAACATATCTCTATATTGCAACCATTATTTTTATACCTTATTTCTTTTGCATGATTGAAAAATTAAACACTTCTGTGCATTATGACTGACATTCTGATGTATCTAAATCCAAAAACAAAAATGGAATATATTGCAGCTTGTCAGTTTTTAGATGTGGTGGCTGCATTCGTTTTTATTATTCTGTCTTTCTTCCTCTGTTTTTTTTTTTTTTTTTTAACAGTGTCATTTTATTATACACAAACAACAAATACAGTGGAACCTAGGATTACGAGCATAATCCATTCCAGGAGAAAGCTTGTAATCCAAAGTACTAGTATGTCAAAGCTTCCCCATTGAAGTCAATGGAAACAAAATTCCATTCCGCATTGACTTCAATGGCATGCAATACCGCATGTGGCCAGAAGTAGGGGCGCCGGAGAGGTTCGGAAACACCCGGAAAGTACAACTCGGCTGAACTCAGAAAACCTTAGAAAGACTCGGGATCTAAGTATTTCCGAGATTTTCTGAACGGCGCGATTGTCGCCGTTCAGCTCTGCTCGGCGCCCCCCACATCAGGCCAAACGCAGTATTGCACACCGCTTTGGCTTGAATCCACATCTACAATATGGCCTATTAACATATACCAGTGTATAAGAAATGGTTTTACATCCGTAGTTTAGGCGATGGAAAACAAAAACAGGCATACAAAATGCGATTATTCAGTTCAAAAAGGATAAACATAGGAAATGGCGTGTTCTGATTTTACTTTCTTATCCTCTTCCTCTGTTTTTACATGGTGAACCTGCCAGCAATGCACTTCCCATCCCTTCGTGTCTACACTCATTCTTCTATTGGAGGCAGCCATGGTTGTCACACAGGCTGGACTCCAAACATGAGCATTCTGTAATAACAAGGTAATAGTAAGAAATACGTAATGGACTTTAAAGCGATATTAAACCCAAAACCAAAATTGTAATATATCGTAGCTTACTAATCATTAGATGTGATGGCTGCATTTGTTTTATTTTTTAGTCTTTTACCTGTTTTTACCTGGTGATCTGGCCAGTAACACCTCCTACAGACACGCCCCTGGAGAAATGAGCACAGGAGGCACAGTAGATAGCAGCAGTCTGGGGGGGAGTGTTAGACGTACTAGCAGATTTAAAAACACTAACACATTGAAACTGAACTTCAGCTAATGCTTTATAATCAGTTACAGCAACAGTTTTTCCTTTTGGGATAAAGGTTTTACATAATGTGCAATTCGTTTAGTTCTGCATTCGTTTTTTGACAAATTTTGACCAATTTGTTAATTCAGAAATTTCTGAATTTTCATATTTTCCGAAATTGTGAATTTACGAATTTCGGAAATTCGGACATTTCAAAATGCAGAAATTCTGAAATTTGGAAATTCGGACATTCCAAAATGCAGAAATTCAGAAATTCGATAATTCGAAGTTAGAAAATTCCAAAATCCAGAAATCCGGAAATTCAAAAATGCAAAGTAATTGGAAATTTGGAAATTATTAAATTGGAAATTGGAAATTAGGAAATTCGAAGTTAGGAAATTCAAACTTTGAAAATTCAAACTTTGAAAATTCAAACTTTGAAAATTCAAACTTTGAAAATTCAAACTTTGAAAATTCAAACTTTGAAAATTCAAACTTTGAAAATTCAAACTTTGAAAATTCAAACTTTGAAAATTCAAACTTTGAAATTCGAAAATTCAAAGTTAGAAAATGTTAAATTCAAAAATCCGGAAATTCGAAAATGCAAAGTAATTTGAAATTAGGAAATTGCAAATTTGGAAATTCGAAGTTAGGAAATTCGAAAATTCGAAAATTTAAAGTTAGAAAATTTGAAATTCAAAAATCCGGAAATTCGAAATTCCAAATTTCCGAAATTCCAAACTTCCAAATTCTGAAATTTGGAAATTCGGACATTCCAAAATGCAGAAATTCGGAAATTCGATAATTCGAAGTTAGAAAATTCCGAAATTCCAAAATCCAGAAATCCGGAAATTCGAAAATGCAAAGTAATTGGAAATTAGGAAATTGGAAATTAGGAAATTCGAAGTTATGAAATTCGAAGTTAGGAAATTCGAAGTTAGGAAATTCGAAGTTAGGAAATTTGAAAATTCAAACTTTGAAAATTCAAACTTTGAAAATTCAAACTTTGAAAATTCAAACATTGAAAATTCAAACTTTGAAAATCGAAAATTCAAAGTTAGAAAATTTTAAATTAAAAAATCCGGAAATTCGAAAATGCAAAGTAATTTGAAATTAGGAAATTGGAAATTAGGAAATTCGAAGTTAGGAAATTCGAAAATTCAAACTTTGAAAATTAAAAGTTAGAAAATTTTAAATTCAAAAATCCGGAAATTCGAAATTCCAAATTTCCGAAATTCCAAACTTCCAAATTCTGAAATTTGGAAATTCGGACATTCCAAAATGCAGAAATTCGGAAATTCGATAATTCGAAGTTAGAAAATTCCGAAATTCCAAAATCCAGAAATCCGGAAATTCGAAAATGCAAAGTAATTGGAAATTAGGAAATTGGAAATTAGGAAATTGGAAATTAGGAAATTCGAAGTTAGGAAATTCGAAAATTCAAACTTTGAAAATTCAAACTTTGAAAATTCAAACTTTGAAAATTCAAACTTTGAAAATTCAAACTTTGAAAGTTAGAAAATTTGAAATTCAAAAATCCGGAAATTCGAAAATGCAAAGTAATTTGAAATTAGGAAATTAGAAGTTAGGAAATTCAAAAATTCAAACTTTCAAAATTCAAAAATCGGAAATTCTGAAATTCGAAAAATCAAAAATTCGAAAATTTAAAGTTAGAAAATTTGAAATTCAAGAATCCGGAAATTCGAAATTCCAAATTTCCGAAATTCCAAATTTCCAAATTAAAAATTTTAGAATTTCCGAAAAAAGCAAAAAAAAAAAACAAATGAAATTAAAACGAAAACTAACAAATTTTCAGCAGTGCACATGTCTATACATAAACAAATAAAAGCTAATCATAGTAAGCACCCCTGTCAGTGTTAAATGGTCTGTTTCATGCCGGTAACGGCAAAAGAGCTTTTCTGCTGAAAAACAACAGACTTTCTGGCTGGATCACCAGATAAAAATAGAAACAAGAAAGCCTTAAAAAGGAAACAAATGTATCACATCTAAGAATTGGTAAGCTAGAAGTAGAATAAATGTTTGCTTTTGGGTTTAATACTGCTTTAAAGGTTCCAACAAAACCAAACATTAAAAAGCCAGTTTTTTTTTTTTTTTATAATTTTTTTTTTTTTTATAATCTTAAAACCTAATCTCGTTGATGTGATATTCTACTGTCTACATGTTTCATATTCAAACAGCACTTATTCAAAGGATATGCAGGTTTACATTTTGAAATGTTATAGATCATGCATGTAAAATGCCTCCTACTGTATCATCTGTACACAGACTTACACTTAGGGCAGGTTCACAGCAAATACAGTCCAGTGCATCTTTAATCTGCATCAAAAAGATATGCACAATGTTTTCCATGTATTCCAATGGCTGAAATTCAAACCAGTGCAGTGTGTTCCAGTGCAGCCAATTATAGAACATGCTGCATTTTTCTTTACGAGACTCATCAGGAACGTGGCAAAACGCATTAAAAACAAACCGCAACGTATCAGAAATGCACCGGAATGCATAAAGAACATCCAAGCAGAAATGCATCCGGAACACAGAAATTGTGGTGTGAACCAGGGCTGTCTAAATAGCATCATGGGCCCCTGGGCAAATAAATGCTCTGGGGCCCCTACACTGATGACAGTGCAGGTAAACAGACATCAAGCAGGTAGGAGGCAGACTGCCTCCCCTGTGTATCTATCACTCTCAGTGTCATCATGGGGCCCCCAATATCGGGGCAGCGTGGGCTCAAGGACCAGCTGCTTTGGGGAAAGTGCAGGGCCCCCCATGCAGCTGGGGCCCCTGGGCAGTGCCCAGGTGTGCCCTCTCATTAAGACAGCCTTGGTGTGAACCGGCCCTTTAGGGTGTACTTGCTGTATTTAGTGTGTACTAAGCTAATTCCACAAGATGACTCTGCCTCTGAAAAGCAATCTATATTCAAATAGCTTTTCAAAGGCATTTAACAGGAGGTGAGAACGTGATAAAGGTGGTTGCCTCCTTATTGTCCATTTTAACCTGGAAAATACCACACCACTGCGCCATTTCAAAACGGGTCGCATTTAGTGGTGCTCCTGGCTGCCAAACGCAACAGGGAGATCATTTTAGCTGCAGCCGCAATATAAGAACACCCCTATGTGCAGCCTTTGCAGCTTGAGGCATGCATTTAGGGGGGGTAGTAACAATGCATCTCAACTGCGTTTTTACCATCCCCACTCAAGCAAAAGTCTAAACAAGCCCTAACTGAACAGCTCGGACATTGGGAAGTGCTCTTTATATAGTGGGATATACAGGTTGTGTCAAATGCTATTATTAATAATAATAAGGGAGGTGAACTTCTGATTGAACTTTTAATACTTCGGATGATGACACAATAATGACACAATGAACAGGGTCTGGAATTAGTACTGCAACAAATCATGAGACCAGCTTGTGAAACGATATCACATTGTTATTGTGGGTTTTGGGTTTCACAATGATTGCAAAAAAAAAAAAAAAAAGGGCCGTACAGTCCGGAGAAACATCCAGACCACTGAAGCCCTGTACACACGATCAGTCCATCCGATGAGAACGGTCCTTCGGACCGTTCTCATTGGTTAACCGATGAAGCTGACTGATGGTCTGATGTGCCTACACACCATAGGTTAAATAACGGATCGGGTCAGAACGCGGTGACGTAAAACACAACGACGCGCTGAAAAAAATGAAGTTCAATGCTTCCAAGCATGCCTCGACTTGATTCTGAGCATGCGTGGATTTTTAACCGATGCTTTTGCATACTAATGATCGGTTTTGACCTATCGGTTAGGCGTCCATCGGTTCAATTTTAAAACAAGTTCTACATTTTTTGACCAAAGGATAACTGACCAATGGGGCCCACACACGGTCGGTTTGGTCCGATGAAAAGGTCCTTCAGTCCGTTTTCATTGGTTTTGACCGACCGTGTGTACGCGGCCTGAGAGTCTAATCACTAATGTCTAATGTGAATTTGCTGCATGTTGTGTGCAGAGAGAAAAGAGATGGCACCTGGCTCTTTTAGATAGGCAGAGTAGGATGGTTGCCAAAGTAGTAGTCTACCATCTGTATATTTTTCCTTCTCCCTCCATATATTTAAAGGGGTTGTAAACCCTCCTGTTTTTTCACCTTAATGCATCTGAGACCGAGGACGAGAGGGCATCCGTGATAGGCGGAACACTAAACACAGTGTCTCCTGGGAAGCGGAGTGTTCGGCCTATCACGGAACAGCATGTCACGGATAAGGTAAGCAGTAACACGCTGAGGCATGTTATTGGGCACAGTGAGGCATGTTGTGGCGCACAGTGGGGCATGTAGTGGGGCACAGTTAAGCATGTAATTGGGCACAGTGAGCAGGGCCAGATTAAGAACATCATGGGCCTGGTGCTGAGGATTTTGGTGGGGCCTTTTAGGCTGCATTCACACCTCCGCGACAAGTAACGCCGCGTACGCGGCGTATTTTGCCGCGAATAGTGTAACTTTTTTTTTACAAATCCTTCCTATTGCTTTGTATGGCCGAACGCCAATGCCGCCTGAAAAAAAGGGTCCGGGACTTTTTTTCATGCCGCAGGTGTACGGCGTCTATGAGATGTGAACCATCTCATAGACAGCAATGGGAATTCTCCCCTCCAGCGGCACGAGCGGCCGGCGTCGGGCGTTTTGTCGCGGAGGTGTGAATGGGGTGTAATAAATAATAAATAAATGCGTGGGAATGACATGAACGCAGCCCGGCCAAGGCAAGTGACCAAAGGCACAGAACCCAGAAGGAAGACCGGGTGAAGATGGAAGTGTCCAGGCCCCGCCTGATTCATCACAGCACTGGAAGGCTCAGTCTGAAAATTTAAGTGTACACTAATGTGCTAATATGCTGTGCATACTTGTACGTTGTGGCATAACCTACCCCAGGGCCTCTAAAAAGTAGTAATGTCAGGAAAGTTTACTACCGCTTTATTATCACAGGATCCCAGGAGCCTCTCATGGGGCCCCCTACTGACCCGGTGGACGGTGGCCCTTGGGCAGTGCCTAAGTGCACAGTTGCCAACATTTAAAAAATATTTTCAGGGCCACTTTTTTATATAAGTGCTATATTTAGAGTAGCTGAGATCCCGATGTTCCTCTATACATCATAGTAGTAATCACAAAATTAAATGAGTACTAATAATGGGGCAGAACAAATATGAGAACTGATATTTCCTTTAGTTGAACTAACAAAAGTGTGTCCATTCTAGAGCTGGTAACATTGAGGATATTCAGTATAATTTTAAAGAACTGTTTTTGTGGGTAAGCGACATAGGGGAGGAGTATGGACGGTATATAAGTGGGAAGTATGTGCAGGTGAGGGAGAGGAATGTGGAGGGTCTAACAGTGGGCACTATGTACAGGAGAGGAGTACAAAGGGTACGGAAAAAAGCACTATGTACAGGAGAGGAGTGTGAAGGGTATGACAATGGGCAGTATGTACAGGAAGAGTGTGGGGGTATGACAGAGGGTAGTACGTACCAGAGAGAAGTGTGGAGGGTATGATGGGGCAGTATGTACAGGAGAGGAGTGTGGAGGGTATGACAGTGGGCAGTATGTACAGGAGAGGAATGTAGACGGTATGATAGTGGGCTCTATGTATAGGAGAGGAGTGTGGAGGGTATGACAGTGAACACTATGTATAGGAGAGGAGTGTGGAGGGTATGACAGTGAGCAGTATGTACAGGAGAGGAGTGTGGAGGGTGCGACAGTGGGCACTAAGTACAGGAGAGAAGTGTATGACAGCAGGCACTATGTACAGGAGAGGAGTGTGAAGGGTATGACAGTGGGCGCTATGTATAGGAGAGGAGTGTGGAGGGTATGACAGTGGGCACTATGTACAAGAGAGGAGTGTGTAGGGTATGACAGTGGGTACTATGTATAGGAGAGAAGTGTGGAGAGTATGACAGTGGGCACTATGTACAGGAGAGGAGTGTGGAGAGTATGACAGTGAGCACTATGTACAGGAGTGTAAGGATATTTAGGGACTGCGTAGTGGTTAAGCGGGTCATACATGGATTGAAATTACGCCAATTATGCAGAGACCAGCCATAGTCAATCTATGTATGGGCTAGCTGGTTTTACACAAGTCAATCTATTAATCAACTTGAGTACAACCAGCCTGTTTTTTTTTTCTTAAAACAATCAGTGCTGCCAGCTAAAGTTAGCAACACTGATCATTGTACTCACTGGCAGAACACAATAACACTGCAGGAGTGATTCCCCCATCCACAGGTCAGCAGGTGAGAGGGTGTGTGGGGACAGGCTGGGGAGAGATACTAGTCAGTGGCTGGGTAGGCACTGGTAGTATCAGAGCCAGATACACACAGGTTACATACGCCACGATCGTTAGAGCGAGAACAATAATTCTAGTACTAGACCTCCTCTGTAACTCTAAACATGTAACCTAAAAAAATGTAAAGCATCGCTTAGGATACCAAAAAAAATTGTGCTAACTTAACTAACTAACTGTTTTTTTAATGAATGAAACATTTTTTTCCAAAAAAACATGTTTGAAAAATTGCTGCGCAAATACCGTGCTAGAGCTGCACAATTAATCGTTAAAAAAATCGTGATCTCCATTCAACCCCCCTGACGATCTTCAATGCAGAGTTTGCTGATTCTTTCATATAACAAGTGGAGAGACTTTCAGCTGTCAAAAGAAAATATCTGGGCAGTCTGACAAGTTTTAACAGGAAACATTGTAACTGACACTTCCTTCTTAGATCAAAGGGATACACTTCTATGTGTAAAGAACAAATCTGGGCAGTCTGCGAAGTTTGTAAACAAAATGAAACATTGTAACTAACTAACATTGTAACTAAATTTAACCACTTAAAGTCCAACACTTGTTTCTTAAGTTAAAAAGCAATATTATTTGCTAGAAAATTACTTGGAACTGCCAAACATTATATATATTTTAGCAGAGACTCTAGGGAATACAATGGCTATTGCTGCAATATGTTATGTCACACTGCATTTTCCCACTTCAATGAATAATAAAAACCATAAAAACAAAACAGTGAAGTTAGCCCATTTTTTTTTTTTTGTTTTTTTGTTTTAATGTGAAAGATGATGTTACACCGCAACAATCGTGAGAGAATCGTGATCTATCTTCTAAGCAAAAAAATTGCAATTCTCATTTTAGCCAGAATCGTGCAGCTCTATACCGTGCAACATAAAAAGTGCAAAGACCACCATAGAGTAATTTTCTAGCAAAAAACAAATGATGATTTTTACATATAGTAGAGAAGTGTCACAATTGGCCTGGGTGGCAAGGGGTTAATTACCATGAGTAATATACAAATAATTATTATAAGCACTGTGATCCTATCAGTCTGCTGTAGTGTGTCAGCTTGTATTTATATTGGCCGCTCTGAATGTAGCTTCTGACAGGCTGTGCAAGCAGGCCCGTATCTCCGGAACCATAAATGATAGCCTTCCCATATTTTAACCAGTTGTGGGGTAGCTCTTCCCATGCCTACCCCCAAATGTGGGGTTTGTGTGACCTCTGGTCATCGAGCTACAACCCCCCAAATTCGATCTTAGAAAAAAAAAATCTTAAAAAAAAAAAAAAAAAAAAAAATTTTTTTTTTCTTTGGGCAAATGGGCCTATCTTGAGAAAGGGGCCTGGAGCTGCAGCTCCATCAGCCCCATTGTTAATCCGGCCCTGACAGTGAGGCATGTAGTGGTGCACAGTGAGGCATGTAATTGGGCACAGTGAGGCATGTAATTGGGCACAGTGATGCATGTAATTGGGCACAGTCTGGCATGTAATGACACAGTGAGGTGAGGCGAGGCATGATTAGTAGGAAGGGGGTCGTCTTATACAGTGAGTATATCCCAAAACCAACATTTTAGCTGGAAAATTAAGGGGTCGTCTTATACGCCGGCAAACACGGTACTAATCTCTGGAGCAACTGCATTTGCAGAGTGTAACTGCACTTTGCAAAGCGCACAGTCTTCTTTCACTTTAGTAAATCAACTCCTATAACTTTTGCGCAAACAATATAAGCTTATTGTTTTTTGTTTGTTTTTTACCAAAAATATGTAGCAAAATACATATTTAGCCTAAATTGATTAAGAAATTCAATTTTTTTAACTTTTTCATTTGCTATGTTTTATAGCAGAAAGTATTTTTTTTTTTTATTATTTTGTTTATAGCACAAAAAATAAATCAAAAAACACAGAGGTGACCAAATAATATCAAAAGAAAGCTCCTTTAAAAAAAGAAAAGAAAATTATATACCGTATTTATTATTTTTTTGTCGCAACTACGCATTTGTCAGTTAACCTCCCTGGCGGTATGATTATTTCAGATTTTAGGTGCTGAAAGCGGTACAATTATTTTGCAAGGAAATTTGGCGTTTTAAATTGTAGGCCTGTAATTCTAAGGAATAACTCACTTAAATCTGTCCAAACAAGAGTCTAGTAGACATCCCGGGTATGATAAAGTTTGAAAAACAAAATCATAAATTATAATATAATAAATAACTATAAATAATTATATTGTAGAAAGAAATGTTTGGACAGCCGCACTCTGGAAAAACCTTCTCGGTTGCCTTTTATTGATAAAAATTATCAAACACCACACATCACAGCAAAGACAGGGGCATACAGCTGACGTTTCGCACTACATAGCTATGAGTAAGCACTGATTGTAGTGCGAAACGTCAGCTGTATGCCCCTGTCTTTGCTGTGATGTGTGGTGTTTGATAATTTTTATCAATAAAAGGCAACCGAGAAGGTTTTTCCAGAGTGCGGCTGTCCAAACATTTCTTTCTACAATTGCTTCGTGCATTGCCGGCACCTGGGTTTCTCTGAGAGGATACGGATTCATCCACATACCTAATTGGAGCGGTGACTGTCTTCTCTATAAATAATTATAACAAATAATAATGCAATTATAATAAAAATTATTCAATAATGCAATCAACTCAAAATCACTGAAATTTGCTCAGTTGCAGAATTGTCACTGTCATTACTTTTATTTTTTTATGACGAATTTCCCCACAAATTGCTATCGCTCAATTCTGCAAGTGATTATAATTTATTATCGCTGTTTTCTAGCTGCTCTAAAATCACTTTTGACATAAAGGGACACTTTTGGTCGCTATGGACAATCTACAGTTTGCAGGCAGAAAAAACAGTTTTTATTATATAAAAGTGCATGTAGGACACTGGGCAGACCACTAGGGACAAAGGGGGTGTGTATTTTTTACATACAGTACTGTAATCTATAAGATTACAGTATACTGTATGTAATGTGTTTGCTTACTTTTTAGGTCTCGCATACACGACCGAACATGTCCGCTGAAACTGGTCAGTCGGACCAGTTTCCACGGACATGTCCGACCGTGTGTACGAGGCCTTAGAATTTGGCGCCGTTCTCCGCCCCCGTGCGTCGTAACGTCGCAGGGAACGGAGATCGGCGGCACACAGAGGCACTGTGTGAATCGAGCGAGCACCCGATCGCTCACACAGCGGGGAGGCATCGCAGGATCCAGGGACGAGGTAAGTAACTTGTGCCTGTGGACACTGCAAGGCGAGCCCGAGTCTGGCTCGGGGGTTACCGATCGCAGCACAAAATTATCACCCCGAGCCAGACTCGGGAATACCGCTAGGCAGGTTAAAGTAACGCAGTGCCGTATCGCAAAAAAAAACCTGGTCTTGAAGGGGGGTAGATCTTCAGGAGCTGAGGTGGTTATGTTTTGTGTGTGTATCAGTTAATAGAGTAATAATTTAATGGGTTTAAGGTACCATTAGCAGTATAATGAGTGCAGAATATTGTTTACTGGCACAGATGTCTAATGCTTGTAAAAATGACACATTGTGAAAAAGTTGCAGACACCGAATACAATTCATCAGCAATGTTACTTCTGTAATTCACTTGTTTACTGTTACAATATTAACACATCTTTCTGATTGAAATTATATCTTGCTTTAGCAATCTTTAGTACCTCTGAGCCCACATCTGAGCCTGAGTTTTCCACATCATGTGTATTGCCTCCTTTCCTTATAGGGACAGGAATATTCCACTCTCACATAAAACTGTTGCATTAACCCTTTTAACCCTTTTACTGCCATACACACTGTTTTTTTTTTTTTGCAGAGGAAACCGGTCATGTGTACACTTTTCGACGAGGAAACTGTTGAGGAACTCGTCGGGCCAAAAAGAAAGCATGTCTTCTTTTTCCTCGACGGGAATGGGAAAATTTGGCTCGCCAAGTTCCTCGGCGGCTTCACAAGGAACTGGATGAGCAAAACGTGTGTACGAGGCTTAAGTCGGTGGCAGCCGGGGGGTTTTACACACACTCCTGGCTGCTATACTAGCTGGGAATTTGTGTTTATTTCACAAGCCGACTGTTGGCTTTCTGATTAAAGTGGTAGAACAGATGTACAGCTTCTTTCTCTGACCCCCAGAATAGTGCACCTCCCCCCTGCATAACCCCTCCCCCTTCCAAGTTTCCTGGACTCGGCTGTCACCCTTGCGGTCCTGGACCTACATGGCTGTTGTCACTGGGTGGAGGGTAGGGAGACCAGCGAACGTCAATTTGGTGATCTTTCCTAGCTGCAAAGAACTCCATGCTAACAATTACACACTTTTAAAGGAGTACCTTAAATGTGTGACAAGTTCAATCACCATGATACACTCTATCCTGCTGGAAATATAATGGTCCTTCACTATAATCCCTGTAATATCCATTCACTATAATCCACTCCACCATGCTGGAAATTAAATGTTCTAATATTGTCACACAAAGAAAAACATGTTCAAAGCAAGTTCTTTTGAACATAAATGTAAGTTCTTCAATCCACTGCTTCACCTGGTGATAACATTGTTAATTATGGCACCAAATTTCGATTTAGTTTTAGTTTTAGGACTAAAATGGCATTTTAGTTTTAGTCCCATTTTAGTCTTCTGCAATCGTTTTAGTTTTAATTGTATTTAGTCGACTTAATCTCCAGTACATTTTAGTTGACTAAAACTCATTAAGTTTTCTAAAATCGAATGAGTGTAATTGTAATGTATTAAATAACATTTCTCTACAATTTCCAAACTCATATGCTGCTGGAGTGAAAAATCTCATACGTTATTATTTATGGTATTGAGGTATGAACACTATAAACTTCAGACTAGTGTTAATTTTGAAGTCAAATTTCAATTCAGTTTTAGTCTTATGCCACGTACACACGACTGTTTTTAATGTCATGGAAAAAACAAAGTTTTTCTCGACGTGATTCTTGTCAAGCCTGCCTTGCATACACACGATCGTAAAAAAAAAATGCTCGAGCAAAGCGTGGTGACGTACAACACGTACGACAGCACTATAAAGGGGAAGTTTCATTTGATTGGCGACACCCTTTGGGCTGATTATTCAAATTTCCCTTCTCATAATGAACCTGCTTCTGAGCATGCACGTTTTTTCCCCCGTCGTTAAAGCCTACACACGACCTTTTTTCACGACATGAAAATAGATGACGTGAAAAACGACAAGAAAAAATAGAGCATGTTTTAAATTTTTAATGCCCATTTTTGACGTCGAGAAAAATGCTCTGGAGCCCACACACGATCATTTTTAATGACCAAATAAAAAAATGGCATTTTTCTCATCATGAAAAACGGTCGTGTGTACGCGGCATTAGTCTTTTGACTAAAATGTCATTTTAGTTTTAGTTGTATTTTAGTGCCATTTAACCCCCTTCAGGGGTTAAATACAAGAGATGCAGTGCATCCGGAAAGTATTCATGCAGACCCCCGGACACATGGATTCCAATGTTTTTTTTTGTTTTTTTTTAGAAGCATGTGATTAGAGTCAGAGGCTCCAATAGGCTTCATAAAATGATGGGCTTGGGGTCTTAGGACTCCCAATCGTGTCTCAGGACACTTCCTGTTCAGCCCGGAGGACAACAGAGAGGAGAATGGGCCAGCTCTTCATTCCCTCTGCCTCATAAGGTTAGTATCTGCCCACCACCCAGTGGGGGGGGGGGGGGGTTCCGGTGCTTGCTGCCCGTCGTTCCTCTCCAGCGGGGGGGGGGGGGGGGGTGTTTGCTTGTGGCGATGGTCCATCCGAGGGGGGGACTGGCGTTAGTTTGCTGCCCCCCAAAATATCAACAGAGGTCGATCAAACAACTGACTTCTTTGTACGGATTGCAATTTGGACCATCCCTGCTGAGCTGGCTGCATTACAATCCTGTTGTCAGCAGTACGCAACACAGAGTGCAACACACCGTCAGCAGTACGCAACACAGAGTGTAGGGGTCGGGAGTACAAAATGCACACAATGCTTGGGTCAGGTGAGTGTAATTTGCAGAGTGCAGGGGTCATGAGTATTCTTCTAGCACAAATCCCCCCACCCCCAAAATCCATCTTTCAGCACAAATCCCCCCCCCCCCTCAGTCTATCCCCCCAGTTAATCCTCTCTCATCCCCCTTTCCCAGCACAAATCCTCTCCTCCCCCAAATGTCCCCCCTCCCCAGCACAAATCCTTCACCACCAAATGCCTTACCCCTGGAAGGCATTTTAATACTCTTCCATCCATATCTCACCACCCAGCAGCACGAATAATACACATTCTCCCTCTCCTATCACAAATTCCCTCCTTCCCCAGATTCCACCTGTCAGAACAAATCTTTGTCTCTCCAAAATTCACCCAGGACTTAATCCTCACTCTCTCAAATCTTACCCTTAAATTCCCCCTTTTAGCACAAATTTCACCCTCCTAGCTCAAATCCATTCCTGCCCCCAAATTCCACCTCCCCAGCACAAATCATTTCCTCCAAACTCCCTCTCTTGGCACAAATCCTGTCCCCCAGTGGGAGCTGGTGCTTAAATTTTTTGGGGGGACGCAAACAAACTGAAAAAAAAAAATCAATGGCAGCCTCACTGTGCCCATCAAACACATCTACTATGCCCATCAATTGCCTCCACTGTGCCCATCAAAAGCAGCCACTGTGCCCATCAAATGCAGCCACTGTGCCCATCAAATGCAGCCACTGTGCCATCAAATGCAGCCACTGTGCCATCAAACGCAGCCACTGTACCCATGAATTGCCACCACTGTGCCATCAAACACAGCTACTGTAACCATCAATTGTGCCCCATCAATTGCCTCCAGTTTGCCCTAATCAAATACTGCCAGTGTGCCCCCCCGGCCGGCACTTACCTGTCTTGGGTCAGCGCTGTCCTCCACAATGCATGAATCTATCTATTGGAGACTGACGGGTGCAGGAGGGGGGCGGCACTCTTCCCTTGGCTCTGTGCCAGCTGCAGCAGGATCATGGAGTCGGGACACCCTGTTGGAGATGCAGAGCACTAGTCGTGGGTGCCATACACTAGCAACGCCACTGCATTAATAAACCTTTCTTTATGTTTTTAGATTTGTATTCTTCCCTTAGAATGTCTACTTCTTACTTTATTGTAATTTTTATATTTTACACTTTGTGGTAATTTTCTCTGTGATTTCTTATTACTATGTACTTATTATTTTGTACTGTATTACAGTAGAATTTGTGCTTTCCTGTTTCAAGAGATATTCCCCCTAAAGAATAATAATGCTGTCAGCAATAGATTCCTTAGAGAAGCTTCACCTAAAAAGGGAAGTTCTGCTTTTCCTCCTGGATTTTTTATTTATTTTTTGTTTGTTCTGTTCACCCCTAATTCTCTATTACCTACGCCCCTCACATAACCCTTCACTTACTATAATTACTATGACAAATTTTATAAAACATACACAAAAGTTTTATTATAATTATATATATATATATATATATATATATATATATATATATATATATATATATATATATATATATATATATATTATGATTTATATTACCTGTCGCTCTCAGCCAACCCTTTAATCAATATGAAGTTTATTTACTTTTGTATATATGTACATATACTCAGTAGTGTATTTAGGTTTTGTGCTGCCCTAGGCCTGACTAAACTTGTGCACCCCCTAATTGAAATATGACCCACCCCTTCCTGTCAAGGCCACACCCCTTTCTGTTTAAGACCTGCCCTGAAATTAGGGACACTAGTTCTTAGGGCCTGTGGGGGGGGGGGGGCATTGGTTTCCCTTAATTTGCATAGATTTCCTCTCACTTCCTGTTTGGCTATGGGGAAGGAAGTGAAGGGAAATCTCTGCAATGGGACAGGGATGGTAAAAAATAAACTGACAGGGGCTATAATCCTCTCTTACTCTATCCCCCAAAAAAAGTGTTGCCTATAGTTTTACTTTAAGCACAAATTGCTGATAATTTTATGGAGAGGACTAAGATGATATAACCATGTCAATGTTACAGCAGAAAACATATAGCACAGCGAAGAAGGTTTGTGGTCCAGAATGATAGGACAGTCAAAATTAGAAGCAGCTTGCATTACGCTAACAGTATAGCGCAAGCCAGTGGGGACTCTTCCCGTGCTGCCCCCCTGCACAGTGCTGCCCTAGGCCTGGGCCTTTTTGGCCTAGGCCAGGATACAGCATTGCATATACTATGTATATATATATATATATATATATATATATGCATAGGGCTTTTTTTATCAGAGAATAGGTGCAGGAACTCCCATTTTCCGAGTCACCCTTTTTAATCCGCCGATACCCACCTCTGTGCACCATTCGATAGCTCCACCCCCTACCCACCTTCCAGTACTGCCCTTTTAGAGAATACAAAACCAAGTATCATTTTGTGGTGCTAAATAATTTGTATGGAATTTGGTAATGATAACAAAAAAAAAGAAAGCTGTAAAATAGATCCCCTGCAGCCAGTAAAAAAAGGGCCCCCGCCAGCAACAGCAGATCCCCCCTAACAACAATGGATCACCTGCCGCAAAATTACCCCCTAGCAACAATAGACTCCTGGCAGTAACAACAGATCTCCCCACAGCCAGCATCAATAGACTCCCTGTCAGTCAGCAACAATAGACCCCTCTCTCAACAGTAGATCTCTCCAGCAACAACAGACCCCCTGAAAAAATAGACCTCCTCCAGCTAGAATAGATCTCCCAGCAGCAGGGCAGGACTTAGGGTGGTGGGGGCCCCTGGGCTTAATAATAGTTGTTGTTGAGGGGGGGTGGTTGGGTGTGCTGGATCCGCCGACCGATATCAAAGTTGTAGAGCGGGGGGATCCGTTGGGAGGGGGCAGCCGCTGGACGGACTTCTTACCTCTTCCCAGGGCAGCCTTCAGTAATTTTGCTGCAGTGAAGGGGCCCCCTGGAGCATCAGGGGGGGGGGGGGGGGGGGCGAAATTGCCATGAAAGGGGTATTGCCACGAAATTGCAGGAGGGGGTTGCTGCGAAAATGCGAGAGGGAGTTGCCGCAAAATTGCGGGAGGGGATTGCCGCAAAATTGCGGGAGGGGGTTGCCACGATTGCCGCGAACAGGGAGTAGCTGCAATTGAGCCCGGGGCCCCCTATTGGGCAGGGCCCATGGGCTGGAGCCCAGTCAAGCCCAATGGTAAGTCCGGCCCTGCCTAGCAGCCAGCATCAATAGACCCTGCAACACACCCCAGCACCCCTTCACATTTAATACAGTCAGTGCTGGAGGTCCCGGAACTGTGTTCCACCGCGTTCCCGCTGAAAAAAAGCCCTGCGTGTATATATATATATATATGCATATATGCATATATGGCTACAATAATAGTGTACTACTGATATATTTCATGGCATTACATAAGCTTGCAGAAATGTATATGTAGCGCTACCCCCGGAGGAGCCGCTGGTTATAGATTGGGATGGCGTGTTACCTCTATGAGCGTCTAGGGGTAGATAGATGCAGGGCCGCCATCAGGAAGTATGGGGCCCCTTACACAGCTTCAGGCATGGGCCCCCTGGAGCAGAGAAACCGGGTGGGGGGGGAGCTGCCGCCTGAAATTGAGAAGGGGGGGGGGGGGGCTGCCGCGAATTGAGAAGCGCGGGGGGGGGCCCTTTACACAAAAAAAAAGAAAAAAATATATAAAAAAAGGGGGGGGGGTAGCCATCCGGGGCCCTGGGGACCTCTGGGCCTTTTAATAAAAATACAAAATATATATATTTTTTTTAAAAAAGGGGGTTGCCATCTGGGGCCCAGGGGACCTCTGGGCCCTTTAATAATATATATAAATATATATATAAATGAATATATATAAAAAATATAAATATATATATATAATATATATATATATATATATATATATAATATATATATATATATATATATATATAAAAAGAAATTACAAAAAAGGGGGGTTGCCATCCGGGACCTCTGGGCCCTTTAATAAAAATAAAAAAAGAAACCTCTGGGCCCTTTAATATATATATATATATATATATATATATATATATATATATATATATATATATATATAAATATATAAAAAATAAACATTTATGAAAAAAGGGGGGTTGCCATCCAGGGCCCTGGGGACCTCAGGGCCCATTAATAAAAATAAAAAAAATATATATATATATATATATATATATATATATATATATATATATATATATATATATATATATATAAACAAAAATAAAAAAATAAACATTTATAAAGAAAAAGGGGGTTTGCCACACATGGGGCCCTTGGGACCTCTGAGCCCTTTAATAATACAATTAAATATATATATGGGGACCTCCGGACCTCCGCACCTCAGGAACACAGAATGGACCGACAGCACAGCCCAGCTAGAATAGAGGCCCAATTTGAATTAAATCACTTGGATGAGAGTTAACTAACTCTCTCATCCCACTCTAAATTTAGAATAGCACCTGGACTGAAAGTACACAGGCGCTACATATATATTTAATAAAGCTTATGGGATGTTGACACAAGGATATAGTAAGTGAAGACTCCAAACATACCTTGGCAAACAACTACTGGCTACATTTGTTTTCAGCTTCCTCCATGGCATCAGTTTAACAGTTCAGGTCCTCAGTTCAGGCATGTCCTATTTATTAACAATAAAGCCTAACCCTGGGGCACAAGAACTTTATTTTCCTGGTTTCGATGAGTAGCTTCAGCTGCAAACCTGTATTCCTGGCTACAAACCTGGCTACATTTGTTTTCAGCTTCCTCCATGTCATCAGTTTAACAGTTCAGGTCCTCAGTTCAGACATGTTCTAAAGCCTAACCCTGGGGCACAAGAACTTTCTTTTCCTGGTTTCGATTTGTGTAGCTTCAGCTGCAAACCTGTATTCCATGGGTCTTCAAACTACGGCCCTCCAGTTGTTCAGGAAGTACAATTCCCATCATGCCTAGTCATGTCGGTGAATGTCAGAGTGTTACAATGCCTCATGGGATGTGTAGTTCCGCAACAGCTGGAGGGCCGTAGTTTGAGGATCCCTGTACTATTCATACAGTGTAAATAAAGGGAGAAATACAGCGCTGCTAAGTGAGAGTGGGGCAGCTGATAGCACCAAAACATACAGAAAAATATGTGAAAAAGGTAAAAGTAAAAAATGTGCTGCGCTAGAGGAGTGAGAAAACCCTGGTGAACAGGGTGTATAAAGGTGAAATACATCAATATAAACACAATAGGGAAAATGTCACAATAGGAACATTGGCAAAAAACAAAAAATAAGTGAGCATTAACAGAAGGTGAATTACTGTATATACGAACACCTCAGCATAAGTGACCAATGTTGGTCCAAACACCAATGAAATGTGAAAAGAACTGAACATAGGCTGATCTTATGAAAGAAAAGTCTAGTGAAAACCTGCACACAGCGACAGACGAAATGTCAATGCGACAATGAGGCTGCTAATAAGAAATCTTCCAGCTGATTGGGAGGTGGGGTGTAGAGCTTGACGGTGGACTGGGAGATAAACAAGGAGACAATCCTATATAGATAAGTTGGATACTCTTACCGTGTGGCGTGGACCCATATACCTTGCGGTCTGGGTCAATCGAGCAGAGGTAAGAGTGATGTTGCAACAGGCTCTTCCCGTGAACGCCTCCGTCAGTATCTTGTAGCCTCTCCCGTCACAATTTTTTTTTTATTATATTTATGGGGGGCGATTATATATTTATTGGTGCATGGTTATTAATGAATTAAATGCTTTTACACGTTTGTTTACACTAGGCACTAAAAAAAAAATATTATTATTATAATTTTTTTTTTTATTATATATTTTTTTTTTTGAAAAAAAAACACCACCCTCCTGCCCCTCTCTATTAAAAAGCAGACCTCCCCTGACCACCACAGTGCATACATAGTTAGGGTAACATACCCAAGACTATTTTGCTAGCCCCAAGAGCAATGTAGCCCCCACTTCAATAAATATAGCCGCTAAATTACAAAACATTAAAACATCTGCTTATATAAAGGGCGAAGGGTTGGAACTCTGCGTGGTCCTACCAAAACAAAAAAACAAATTGCTCCACTCGTTCCTTGGGGGTGGTTTCTGGGGGAAAGGATTTGTGCTAGTAGTTGGGGTTAGTGGGAGAGGAATTGTGCAAGAAGTGGTTGTTTGTGGGAGAGGATTTGTGCTAGGAAGGATAGTTTGGAGGGGGTTCTGCTAAAAGGATGGATTTTAGGGCATTTGTGCTAGGAGGGGGGATTTGGGGGAAGAGGAATTGTACTAGGAGCAGGGATTTGGGGGGGAGAACTTACATTAGGATGGAAATTTTGTGGGGAGGACTTGCACTAGGAGTGGGGATTTGGGGGGAGGGTTTACTCTAGGAGTGGGGATTTGGGGGGAGGATTTAAGCTAGGAGTGGGGATTTGTGAGGGAGGATTTGTGCTAAGAGGGGGGGTTTCTGGGGGAGAATATATGCTAAGAGGGGGGATTTGAAAGGAAAGCTGACGTGTGCTAGAAGGGGGGGGGGGTTTGTGGGGAATTGGAGGGGATTTGAGCTTGAAGGTGGTTCTGGGGGGGGGGGGGGGGGTAAAGATATGTGCAGGGAGGGGTATTTGGACTGTGAGGATGAGGAACTTTTGCTTTTTTGTTTGGGGAGAATTTAACTTGCAGAAGGAATCTATGCTTAGGGGTGAGTGTGTTGATTGGGGGGGGGGGGCAGTTCAGAATTCTCTGCCTATAGGCTCCTGAGATGTAGATTCGGCACTGGCCATACCCTGACAGCCAATCACAAGCAAGCCTAGGAAGTATGCAGATTAATAGGAATTCTGGGATGCCTCCTTTGATACAATGGGCTAGATTCACATAGATTAGCGGATCTTTACGATCCGCCGGTGCAATTTAGCGAGGCCAGTGCAGTATTCACAAAGCACTTACCTCGAAAATTGCACCGTCTGATCGTAACTCCCCCGGCGGAATTCAAATTCCGCGGCTAGGGGGAGTGTACAATTTAAATCAGGCGCGTTCCCGCGCCGATTTAACTGCGCATGCGCCGCCGGCGAAATTACCCAGTGCGCATGCTCCAAATGACGTTGCTAGGACGTCATTGTTTTCGGCGGCAATGTCAATTGCGGCCATCCGTATTCCAGACCGACTTACGCAAACGGCGTAAAAATTTAAAACTCGGCGCGGGAACGACGGCCATACTTAACATTAGCTACCCCTCATATAGCAGGGGTAACTATCCGCCGGAAAAAGCCGAACGCAAACGACGTAAAAAAAAAGAGACGGGCGGGCATCGTTTCTGAATCGGCGGTTCTCCTCATTTGAATATCCGACGCGTAAAAGAGCGAGGCGACACCTAGCGGCCGGCGGGAGATTGCAGCCTAAGATCCGACGGTGTAAGTCACTTACACCAGTCGGATCTTAGGGAGATCTATGCGGAACTGATTCTTATGAATCAGTCGCATAGATCCGACCGTCGGATCTCAGAGATACGACGGCGGATCAGGAGATCCGCCGTCGTATCTCTTTGTGAATCTGGCCCATTATATACAAACAACCCAACATTTTTATCAGGAAGTAGAAAGAAAATATGTCAAGAGTAGCAGAAGACTCGAAGAGGGACACAAATCTTATTGCTAGAAATGATTGTGTATATATTGTAACCATTGCTGAATATTTACTGTCAAAAGTGATGTTATACTTTAAGAAACGTGTTAACGTCATTAAATTTTCTCCACAGCTCATGCCGCAACAACCACGTTTATGCTCCAAATCAATGTAAAAACCCAGGTCTCTGTAGACCCGACCCAGCTTCAGACCACACAGATTGTGTCACAGAAGCTGTCCCCTACACAGCCACAACGGGTTACCATCAAAGCCCAGAACAAAGCAACCAAGTGCACGGCACTTTCCATCAGCCCTTGTCCTCCACCAAAGCTTCTGGTCACAGTGTTGTCAAGCACAAACTACAACAGCTATTCTAAGGCTGTCACTGGTGGAGTTCAACTGTCAATTTATATTACTAGCAATGGAGTTCATTTTGCCACACAGAACATGAATGCAGCAGGAGACGAGGCTTTACTATATCTAGATTACTATTTTACTGGCTCACAGACGTCCCAAATATTAAATACAGACAGTGAAAAGGTAAACTTTGTGTTTGACACCACTGTTACTGTTCCCGTGACTAGTGGATCTGGGAATGGACAACCTGCATTATGTAAGTAAAAATTATAGCATGTGTTTAAAAAATATATAACGAGGAGTTTGAGTAATCTTCAGGGCTATTTTTTTTAACAAAAAGCACAAAAACAGCTCTCACAGCAAAAGTGTTAATCTCACACAGTAGATATGTAGCATGAGACTCACATACCAGGAAGCGCCCTGTAATTTTCATGACTTTAGTACAACAGATGTCCTTACTCCACTTAACTTACCACCTTCCCAAAACCTTAGTATCCCCCCAACCTCGGCCCATTAAATTGAGACCACACCATTGATTGTTGGGGAAAAAATAGGCCGTAGCAGCCTGATTTATTAAACATAATAGATTTTAACACAAACTAAGCAAGAACATCTGCTAACTTGAACTACCTGAAGTTGGTCCCCGCAGGCAAAGCCTCTATCCTTCCGTAAACTATATATATATATATAAATATATATATATATATGCCCTTTTGTTGCACTCCGGTCTTTGGATTCCTCTGCAGGCCTCAAGCCGAACAGGCTCAAAGGCGTCTCACGACCGTAGTGCTCCATACTCCATTCCTCCAGCTAACCTCCGTTAACTGGCATCACCCTCATCATCGCCTGTCAACGACAGGTCATTAATTCCACTTTCAAAGTCTATTCCTTACCCGCAGGGACCAACCAACGCTGCCACGACAATCCCATTTCTGACCCTGTATATGAAAAAACAGAAAACACAACAACACAAACCACACATACTACGACACACACCATGATGCTCTACCAATACCATAAGGGGTGGGTGGGCGGGAACTTTCCTCCGCGCTGTGTTGCCGGGAGGGCGGGAGCCAACCCTTAAGTAAACTCCTCTCTCCGCCCCCCCGGGTACTGACAGCCAATCATTGTTTTGCTGTCCCCTGTGACGTCAGTCATGCCAGCCCTCCACCGAGTCCACTGCGTTCCCCTGCTCTGGGCTTTTCTTGACTTTAGTACAACAGATGTCCATACTCCACTTAACTTACCACCTTCCCAAAACCTTAGTATCCCCCCAACCTCTGCCCATTAAATTGAGACCACACCATTGATTGTTGGGGAAAAAATAGGCTGTAGCAGCCTGATTTATTAAACATAATAGATTTTAACACAAACTAAGCAAGAACATCTGCTAACTTGAACTACCTGAAGTTGGTCCCCGCAGGCAAAGCCTCTATCCTTCCGTAAACTATATATATATATAAACATATATATATATGCCCTTTTGTTGCACTCCGGTCTTTGGATTCCTCTGCAGGCCTCAAGCCGAACAGGCTCAAAGGCGTCTCACGACCATAGTGCTCCATACTCCATTCCTCCAGCTAACCTCCGTTAACTGGCATCACCCTCATCATCGCCTGTCAACGACAGGTCATTAATTCCACTTTCAAAGTCTATTCCTTACCCGCAGGGACCAACCAACGCCACCAGCACCCAAAGGTAAAACCTTACCCTTGGGTGCCCCTCCACACCCTGATGGCCCTCTGAATCCCATCCTGTAAGCCCAAAACCCACATGTCAATCCCAACTGGGCTAAGGTGGACCCCGTCTCCTCGCAGATACCTCCAGGTCTCTTCCTCTAATTCCATGTGGCGTACCACCTCACTACAAACTTGGCCACGTCCCTATTGATTTTTCTCCGGGCCCTGTTGATTCCCGCTACAGACCTAGCCATGCGCCATGCAGTACGAGCCACAATGTCGGACCACACGACGATCATATCCGGAAAGGCCATCCGAAGTCTCAAGATATCAAACTTGATATCCCGAGTGATGTCCATCATTGCCCTGACCCCTAGGTCGTTGCCCCCCACGTGCAAGAGTAAGACGTCGGGGGGCCTGTCCAGCCGCGCAAAACGATGCACTTCCGGGACCACCCTGCCCCAGAGCATTCCCGGAATCCCTAACCAGTGCACACTTGCCTCCTCCCTCGGGAAACCCAACTGCCGACCGCTATGTCTAAGCTCAGCCCGTTTTGCCCCCCAGAAGACATAAGAATGTCCCATTCAGCCGGGGTCCCACCTGAAAGAAAAGAGACAATTGCACCGGGTAAGCCACCGCATAACCCAGCAACACTCAAAACAATAACACACACACCCCAGACTCCCTCCCCACCCCCACTTGACGTGACCATCCTATACATCCAATAGGTGGGGATGGACATAACTTTGAAACCTCCTCGATTCCCATCTGCCTATACGCTGTATGGCTTCCGTACCCAATCCCCAATGGGCCGCCTCTGAGGCCGCCCCTATCCTAAAGGAGTGGGAAGAAAAACCCTTGCCATCCAACCCCATGGCCAACAAACACTTCCTAAAAACAGCCCCGAACTGATATTTTGACAATGGCAACCCATCCCCATGTACCAGAAACGACCCCGTCGCCTCAGGACGTTCGGCCCCGAAGGCCCGTACCGCCTGAACCGGACATAAAGGAGACCCCGTAATCGGAAATACATGTATGGACTTGCCCCGTCCCCCCTGGTCCGTCTTCGACTTCCGCAGCCAAATCGATACCCTGTCCTGCTCCCAAACCACATCCTGAGAGCCGAAGCCCCCGTGACATTTAGTAGACGGGCTGACCAGCTCACTGATCCTGAAGGCCCCGAAGAAAGCTAACGTGAAAGCCGCCCTGAACAGCAAAAACTCATATTCTGAAGAACAAATGGCCGGCAATTTTCCCAGCAGTCCTTCCAGTAGTGCAAACGACACCGGGCGCCTGGAGTCCCTGGTCGTTCCTGCCTTTCTATAACCTCTCAGCGCCTGCCGCACCCAGAAGTCCTTCGTAAAGTCCTGACAACCCCGCAATTTAAAAAGGAACGTAAGACCTGCCATCTTCTTGTTCAGCGTGGCCACCGACGTGCCGTCCTCCATGTTCCTAGCCACGAAGTACAACACCAGCCATCGTGTCTCCGACCCGAACGGGTCCACAGCCACCATTCTCGCCAAAGCCTCCCATTCCAACCACACCTTGCTGTACGCCCCCCAAGTGGCCTCACTCACCGACCTCCTGAGCCATTTTGATATCACGCCAGCGCAACCCTCCACAGCCAATCCGGACAAGGCTCTCCGTGTCGTTCCGCCTCCGGGGCCAACTCTCGGAACCTGTCCCACTGAAATCGAGACAGCGCGTCAGCAATGACATTCTCAACCCCGGGCAGATGAACTGCATGGACAAAAATATTCAACTGTAGGCACCGTAGAACCAGATGCTGCAACACCCGAACCACCGGCGGTGACAAAGCCGATACCCTGTTTATGACCTGAACCACTCCCAGGTTATCCCCATGGAACCCGACCTTCCGATCCCTGAACTCCGAGCCCCACAACTCAACCGCCAGTACCACTGGGAACAATTCCAATAGCACCAAATTCTTAGTGAAACCCGCGTCCACCCAGTCTTGCGGCCAAGGACCCGCACACCACCTGCCTTGGAAAAATGCCCCAAAGCCTGTGGCGCCCGCAGCGTCCGTGTACAGCTCCAAATCAAAGTTACTGACCGGGCCCGACATCCACAGCGCCCGGCCGTTGAATGACTCCAAAAAGGAGTGCCACACCCTCAAATCCTCCCTAAGAACCCCGCCTAGCGTGACAAAGTGGTTAGGGGAACTCACGCCCGCGGTCGCCGCCGACAGCCGTCGGCTAAACACCCGCCCCATGGGCAAAATACGGCACGCGAAATTAAGCTTACCGAGCAACGACTGTAGCGCTCTCAGCTTCACTTTTCTAACCCCCAGCATGCCCCTGATTTCCGCTTTCATCGCCTCAAGTTTGTCCTCCGGCAGGCGGCATTCCATCGCCATGGAATCCAACGTTATACCCAGGAAAGTCATCTCCGTGCTTGGGCCCTCCGTCTTTTCGGGTGACAGGGGGACCCCGAAGCGCTCCGCCATGTGTTCCAGCGTTGCCAGCAGAATCGCCGCGATCCGTGACGCCGCCGGTCCAACGCACAGGAAGTCATCCAGATAGTGGATGATGGAACTCACCCCGGACACGTCCCTAACCACCCATTCCAAGAATGAGCTGAACATCTCGAACAGTGCGCAAGAAATGGAACACCCCATGGGCAAGCACCTGTCCACATAAAACTGCCCCTCCCAATGACACCCCAACAGCCGAAAGCTGTCCGGGTGTACTGGCAATAAGCGGAACGCCGCTTCAATGTCCGATTTTGCCATCAAGGACCCCCGCCCATAATGCCGCACCCAATGGACAGCCGCATCGAATGAAGTGTAGCTCACCGTACACGCCTCCTGGTCTATAGCGTCATTAACCGACCCCCCCTTTGGGAAGGAGAGGTGGTGTATCAGCCTAAACTTGTTGTGTTCCTTTTTGGGCACCACCCCCAGTGGAGAAACCACCAGATCCCCCCAGGGTGCCACCGAAAAAGGACCTCCCATGCGCCCCAGAGCTACCTCCTTCCGCAGCTTCTCCGAAACCACTTCTGGATGTAGGAGCGCAGACCGCAAGTTGCGCGGGACCGGGGGTACCACCCCCAGCGTGCACGGTATTTGAAAACCCTCCGAGAACCCCCTTTCCAGTGCCCGGGCCGCCCCCCTGTCCGGATACCTACCGAGAAACGGCCGCATCCTTTCCACCATCACCGGCGTCGTCCCTCTTGTTCGCAAAATCTCCGGAACGTCCCTTACCCTGTTTGAAGCATTTGGACAACGGGTGGGAGCCTCCGCAACCAGAGCACTCGTGTTTGTATCGGCAGGTGCCTCCGAATTTGCAAGTGCCGGAGCTAAACTGCCAACACACCCCTTTTGCCCGACCGGCCGGTTGTCCAAGGGAAGATGGACCCCCGGCCCCCCCTTGAAAGGACTGACCCGGAACCCTCGCCGCCGTCATCAAACACAGCCAGAGATTCATGTCCTTTTGATTCCAGCGCAGGTCCTGCCGCACCGCCATCCGCTGTCGGAATTGTTCATCGTATCGCAGCCAAGCGGATCCTCCGTAGATCCTGTGTGCCTCCCCTATCGCATTCTGATATATGAAGAGCCCTGAGCAGCACTCTGGCTTTTTCTCCCCTACCACACACGCTAAGATGCTGAACGTCTGCAGCCAGTTGGTAAATGTCCGTGGAATCAAGCGATACCTGCGCCGTTCCTCCTCCTCCTTCTTGGATTCGTCCGGCTTCCCCCTGTCCAGGTTGAACTTCTCTAACGGGAGTAAAGCGAAAATCTCCACGTACTCACCCTTCCATATCTTCTCACGGACCTCTGCCTTCAAATGTGTCCCTAACGACGCCTCATAGCAGAGGTACACCTCACACTTTGCCGCGTCCGCGAGACGAATTATTTCCTGTCGCGCCGCCTCACTTGCAACCGCCTTTTTTTCCCCTGTTCTTGCCGCCGGAGTCGCAGCTGCTCCCGAACCCCCGCTCACCGTGGGGGCGGATGCCACCACCGGCCCAGCCGTCACCACCGCTGGCAGAGTGTTAGGCGTAGCGACCACCCCTCCCCCCACAGGAACCGCAGGGGGGACCCAAGCCGCAACCGGGCCCGCAGTCGCCCCATCTGAGCCCTCAAATCTGCCCACCAACTCTTTTATTCCTGCCAAAAAGCCTGCAAAACCACTCCCCTCAGGGACCCCCCCCCGCCCGGTGTCACAGTCTGAGATCCCCCTGCCCGTACATCCGCCCCCACCGAGCTGACCCCCCCCCCCGCTGCCCCCAGTAGACAACATACCCCTCCCCACAGTAGAATGTAATGACAAAATGGACTTACCGGGCTGCCTAGGTGATGACCCACCAGCCGATCGTCCCGTCTCCACCGCCGCTGCCACCGTCCTGGATGGTTGGTCGTCCTCAGAATTCGTCAGCTCCCCTTCCGACCGTAGCGTGGATGGGTCCTCTTCCTCCACCGATTGCACACCAGGAGAAGGATCCCTGGCTGCCGTGGGCCTGGCGTCCGCCTGGTCACTCCTCCGCGCGCCAGACCCGTTCGCCGATTTCTGCGCCGCTTTTCGTGGGCCTGGGGGGGTCTCCCCAGCCCTGCTGCCCGCAACTAGGTCGCCGGTAGTCCCCTCCCCCTCCGTCCGCGCCGCGGCAAGGCTGTAGGCCGAGGAAATAGCAGGCCCAGCAGCCGGGCCTCTGGGTCTCCCCTGCTGAGGCGCCGCACCCCCCACGGTGGAGCGGGGGGCGGGGCCCGCCGAATCCTGCTCCATACGCCGCGCGGGCCCAGGTGCTGCTCCGGGGCTGGCAGAACGGCCGGCTGCCGCGCCCCGGCCTCGATTGGGATTCCTCCCGTTCCCCCCCCTCGTGGGCAATGCTGCGCGCTTGGCGGGGGGGCCCGGAGGGGCCCGCGTATGGGGACTCCCCTGTTTTCTCTGAGCCCTGGGGGATGTGTCCGGGGAAAAGCGTTCCGGCGGGCGAGAACGCCGGGCGCGCCCTGTGTCCCTCCCCCCGCGTCCTCAATAGCTGCCGACCTACCGAATATAGGCCGCAGCTGGTCCCGAAGCCACTCCGGGCCGTGCGCCGACGCCTCCGCCTGTAGTTGGGCCAGCATGAGCTCCACCTCCGACATCCTGGGAACTTTCCTCCGCGCTGTGTTGCCGGGAGGGCGGGAGCCAACCCTTAAGTAAACTCCTCTCTCCGCCCCCCCGGGTACTGACAGCCAATCATTGTTTTGCTGTCCCCTGTGACGTCAGTCATGCCAGCCCTCCACCGAGTCCACTGCGTTCCCCTGCTCTGGGCTTTTCTGGAGGAATTCCAGACAAAAAGTACATACAGTCAGGTCCATAAAAATTGGGACATCGACACAATTCTAATCTTTTTGGCTCTATAAACCACCACAATGTATTTGAAATTAAACAAACAAGATGTGTTTTAACTGCAGACTTTCAGCTTTAATTTGAGGCTATTTACATCCAAATCAGGTGAACGGTGTAGGAATTACAACAGTTTGTATATGTGCCTCACACTTTTTTAGGGACCCAAAGTAATGGGACAATTGGCTGCTCAGCTGTTCCATGGCCAGGTGTTATTTCCTCATTATCCCATTTACAAGGAGCAGATAAAAGGTCCAGAGTTCATTTCAAGTGTGCTATTTGCATTTGCAATCTGTTGCTGTCAACTCTCAATATGAGATCCAAAGAGCTGTCACTATGAGTGAAGCAAGCCATCACTAGGCTGGAAAAACAATCCAAACTCATCAGAGAGATAGCAAAAACATTAGGTGTGGCCAAATCAACTGTTTGGAACACCCTTAACCACTTCCCGCCCGGTCAATAGTATATTGACGTCCGGGAAGTGGTTGTGAAATCCTGACTGGACGTCTATTGACGTCCTGCAGAATAACAGCCGGTGATGCGGGGTGTCAGGGGAGGCTCTTTACCACGTGATCAGCCGTGTCCAATCACGGCTGATCACGATGTAAACAGGAAGAGCCGTTGATCGGCTCTTTCTCACTCGCGTCTGACAGACGCGAGTAGAGGAGAGCCGATCGGCAGGTCTCCTGACAGAGGGGGTTTGCGCTGATTGTTTATCAGCGCAGCCCCCCCTCGGATGCCCAAACTGGACCACCAGGGAAGCCACCATGGCCCCATAAAAGCAATAATAGGCAAAAAAAAGAGCACAATAAATGCCAATCAGTGCCCACAAATGGGCACTGACTGCAACATGGGTACTGACTGAAGTGATGCCCAGCAATGCCATCAGTGCCACCCCTCAGTGTCCATCAGTGCCACCTCCAGTGTCCATCAGTGCCACCTATCAGTGCCCATCTATGCCCAGTGCCCACCTATCAGTGCCCAGCCACCCATAAGTACCCATCAGTGCCACCCATAAGTGCCGCCCATGAGTGCCCATCAGTGCCGCCTATGAGTGCCCATCAGTGCCCATTAGTGGCGCCTATGAGTGCCCATCAGTGCTGCATACCAGCGCCGCCTATCAGTGCCCATCAGTGCCGCCTCATCGGTGCCCACCAGTGCTACCTCATCGGTGCCCACCAGTGCTACCTCATCGGTGCCCATCAATGCCACCTCATCGGTGCCCATCAGTGCCTCCATATCAGTGCCCGTAATTGAAAAAGAAAACGTACTTATTTACAAAAAAAATTACAGAAAAAAAACTCAGTCTTTTTTTAGTTGTTGTGCAAAAAAAAAAATCGCAGAGGTGATCAAATACCACCAAAAGAAAGCTCTATTTGTGGGAACAAAATTATAAAAAAATAGTTTGGGTACAGTGTAGCATGACCGCGCAATTGTCATTCAAAGTGCGACAGCGCTGAAAGCTGAAAATTGGCTTGGGCAGGAAGGTGCGCAAGTGCCTGGTATGGAAGTGGTTAAAGAAAGAACGCACCGATGAGCTCAATAACACCAAAGGACCCGAAAGACCACGGAAAACAACTGTGGGGGATGACTGAAGAATTCTTTCCATGGTAAAGAAAACACCCTTCACAACAGTTGGCCAGATCAAGAACACTCTCCAGGAGGTAGGTGTATGTGTGTCATGGGCAAGCCTGCCCACTAGATGGCGGTAGTGGCACAGCGGCGTGCACGGGCGTGCGCAATCACGGTAGCGGCGCATCGGTGCGCACAAGTGCGTGCAATCGCAGCACTTTGACGCGCACAGGCGCATGTACGAGCGGCAGCGGTGCGCGGGCAAATGCTGATGCCATTTTGGCACCAAACTTGAATATTTAATGGAGCTGACACTGGGGCCTCTTGCTGTTCGGTCTACAGCGTGTTCTGAGACTACCTGATACCCGTTATCCGTTTACCTGCCAGTTCCTGAGACCCGGCTTACTCCTGATTATCCCTGATCTTTGCCTGCCCTGACCTCAGCTTGTCTGACCACATCTCTGCCTGTCCCTCTGATCTGTCTGCTGCCCGCCAATTGCCAACCCGGCTTGGACCACGACTCCACTCCTGCTCTGACCCTGTACCTGATCCGCCTGCCTGTCTGAACCTGCTAGTGCCTGTACTACGATACACCTCCCTCAGTTGCTGATCCCGGCTTCCTGCACCTAGCTCCAGTCATCTGCTGTCCAGTCTTCTTCAGCACCACTGACATCTTTCTGGAGTGCACAGGATCCCAGCTCAGCCCCAGCACCAGCGTTCCCGCCAGGCGCTTGTGCGACTCTGCACTCTCGGGTTCCCTGTTCACTCTATCAGGGCCTCCGAAGTCAGAGGAGCAGAAGTAGCTGTTCCCTGCACATCAGGCTCCTCTACCATCAGGTACGTGACAATGTGTGTCAAAGTCAACAATCAAGAGAAGACTTCACCAGAGTGAATACAGAGGGTTCACCACAAGATGTAAACTATTGGTGAGCCTCAAAAACAGGAAGGCCAGATAAGAGTTTAGCCTTCACAGTTCTGGAACAACATCCTACGAACAGAGTGATAGGAAGAGAAGAGTATGGAGAAGGAAAGGAACTGCTCATGATCCAAAGCATACCACCTCATCAGTGAAGCATGGTGGTGGTAGTGTCATGGCGTGGGCATGTATGGCTGTCAATGGAACTGGTTCTCTTGTATTTATTGATGATGTGACTGCTAACAAAAGCAGCAGGATGAATTCTGAAGTGTTTCGGGGCAATATTATTATCGGCTCATATTCAGCCAAATGCTTCAGAACTCATTGGACGGCGCTTCACAGTGCAGATGGACAATGACCCCGAAGCATACTGCGAAAGCAACCAAAAAGTTTAAGGGAAAGAAGTGGAATGTTATACAATATCCAAGTCAATCACCTGACCTGAATCCGATTGAGCATCCATTTCACTTGCTGAAGACAAAACTGAAGGGAAAATGCCCCAAGAACAAGCAGGAATTGCAGTAGAGGCCTGGCAGAGCATCACCAGGGATGAAACCCAGCGTCTGGTGATGTCTATGCGTTCCAGGCTGTTCAGGCTGTTATTGACTGCAAAGGATTTGCAACCAAGTATTAAAAAGTGAAAGTTTGATTTATGATTGTTAATCTGTCCCATTACTTTTGGTCCCTTATGTAGCACTACCCCCGAAGGAGCTGCTGGTTTGTTTTGGGTGGCATGTTACCTCATGGCTCCTCCGCCGTCTAAGGGTGTATGGTGAATGTAATAGTAACGGAATGTCCACGACAGGTGTCTTTTTCTGTGCTTTTTATTACCCAGCCGGGTAAAAACAAATAAACCTGTAGTGATAGAAGAGTTGAAGTAAAAGGAGAAATAGCAGATTCAGGCGTAGCAATAGGGAAACAGTCCTGCTTCCAACAACACTTAGTCTTCTTCGCCACTCCAGCCGGGGTGGGTATAGCGTACCTGGACAGGCCTCTCTCACTGACCTGGCAGCCAGGGTATCACTCGGAACTTAGAGGAAAAGTCTCTGCCACTGACCCTCCTTAGGATTGAGGTAGCGGAGGTAATCCTCCTTAATAGACTTTGGCCTGGATCTCCTTCAGGTAGTTTGCAGGTTACCGACTGACAGGTGACCAACGTCCAGCCTTTCAGTAATCGGTTCCCTTGATCCCCGGTGGATTGTCGAGACCCTATTGGATTGCCAGCCTCTTTGGCTCTCCTCAGATGCACTCCCCACCGAAACAGCTTACTCTCACTGGGAACATGCTTGGGATCTTCTCAGGATTGGGGACCCAGTCGATTACTGGGGCCCCGCTACATCTTTAAATGTTCCGGACCAACATGGTCCCGGAACCAGGAACACTGCGTGGCACGTGCACCCAGGCCTGGAAGGCCATTTCGCTGGGGCGCCGTGATGCAGTCACCCTAAAGGTGGGTGCCGCACTCGAAGAAGAACCCAGGACAATGGCGTCTGTCTCATAAATACCCTCCCCCAGCATGCACAGCGAGGAGAAACCCTCCTGATAGGCTGCTGGGGAAAAGCACCCAAACCTCGACTCCGCTGCTGCCATCTATCGTCCTGGGGTGGGAACAGCACCCCAGGAACAACAGAATAAGCCCACAGCACAGCCAAGCTGAGACAGAGACCCAATTTGAACAGATTAACTGGATTAGAGCCAATTAACTTTCTGATCCCCCGCTAAATTTAACAAAGGACCGGTACTTGGAAGAAACCAGGCGTTACACTTAAAAAGTGGGAGGCACATGTACAAAGTGTTGTAATTCCTACACCGTTCATCTGATTTGGATGTAAATACCCTCAAATTAAAGCTGACAGTCTGCAGTTAAAGCACATCTTGTTTGTTTCATTTCAAATCCATTGTGGTGGTGTATAGAGCAAAAAAGATTAGAATTGTGTCGATGTCTTAATATTTATGGGCCTGACTGTATTTCAGTACTGCTTAGGCACAATTAACACTCTTTTGTTGTTTCTTATATCAGAGAAAATCTTCACTATACAGGGTATTGCAGTTCACCAGTTCTTAGATGTGGTGGCTGCATTTGTTTTCTTTTTTAGGCTTTTTACCTTTATTTTTACCTGGTGATCCTGCCAGTAACACACTTCTTGTCCTGGGATGACAACACTCACTCAGTTCTAGTACAATAAATGTTTATTGATACATGTAAAAATTGCATTACAACTGGTCACCCACGCAGGGGGATCGAAACAAAAGAACGTATCATATAGACATAAAAATATCTTGTACAACGGAACAATTTTAAATCTACAAAATGTCAACTGGATGACCTTACCGTGGGGGCCCAAAGGCCTGGGGACATATCATAGAGAGGCAGGGTGAATCAGCGAACCAATTGCCGAAGGAGAGAAAGAAAAAGAGGAGAAGGAAAGAAACATTAAAAAAAATGGGGGGGGGAGATGGGGGGGGGGTAAGTGAATGGAGAAAGGAGGGAAGGGAGGGTAGAATGAACACCCACTCAGTTTAAACACGGCTTTGGATCGAACTTTGCTCGTTTAATCATTTGGCCACATGGCTATATTTGGGCAATGACATTGCGTGGATATGGCCATGGCAATATTTGGCATCACCTGGTATACCCTGTCCCTGTGTTTACATTACAGATGACAGGTCAGGAAACTGTCATTTGGGGTCAAGCCAGTTGTGGGTTGTTCTTTCAGTGAGTTGGCAGGCATAGTTCATCATGACTGAGAAGTATCTGCATCGCTGGACGACATGATTGGAATTAGATTTACATTGTAGGACTTTTCTTAGTTTTTTCTTTATTTTTCTTTATTTAAAGGACTTGTCAAAAAGTGTGGTGTCTTCTTTTTTATTATTACTATTATTTTTGTGAATGAGTAGGTGTACTATGTACATCCTACTCATTCACATAGTTGGAGGGCCGTATATGAGGGCCCCTTTATTTTTAATCTATTTTTAATCTAAACATGCAACCTGGCAGGCCACAGGAAAAGAGGGGGGGACGAGAGAGCCCCCCCTCCTGAACCGCACCAGGCCACATGCCCTCAACATGGGGAGGATGTCTCCATGTTGATGGGGACAAGGGCCTCACCCCCACAACCCTTGCCCGGTGGTTGTGGGGGTCTGCGGGCGGGGGGCTTATCGGAATCTGGAAGCCCCCTTTAACAAAGGGGACCCCCAGATTCCGGCCTTCCCATGTGAATTGGTAATGGGGTACCCCTACCATTTCACAAAAAAGTGTCAAAAATGTTAAAAACCACACAGACACAGTTGGGACAAGTCCTTTATTAAAAAGAAAAAAAAGAAAGAAAAAAAATTCCAACGATGTAATCCAGTCTCGAGTGATACGTAAAAAAAGCAGACTCGATCCTCTCTCCATGGGAGGTACCCAGTTCTTTTATAGCTCTGACACAAGGGGAAATGCTGGGTTACCCAGTGACGTGTACGGGTGACCCCGCCCCCTCTGACGCAACGCGGGTTTCCCGTGACGCGCCAGAGGGGGCAGGGTCACCCGTACATGTCATTGGGTAACCCCGGCATTTCCCTGTTGTGCCAGAGGGGGTGGGGTCACCCGCGCAAGTGACGGGTGGCCCCGCCCTCAGCTATAAAAGAACTGTCACAGAGGGAGAGAGTCACTCCATGGGTACCCCCCATGGAGAGAGGATCGAGTCGGCTTTTTTTTCCCCTATCGCTTGAGACTGGATTACATCGTTTGAATTTTTTCTCTATTTTTTTTTTTCTTTTTAATAAAGGACTTGTCCCAACTGTGTCTGTGTGGTTAAAATTTTTTACACTTTTTTTGTGAAATGGTAGGGGTACCCCGTTACCAATTCACATAGGGGGAGAATAAGGGGGTCCCCTTTGTTAAAGGGGGCTTCCAGATTCCGATAAGCCCCCCGCCTGCAGACCCCCACAACCACTGGGCAAGGGTTGTGGGGATGAATCTCGTGTCCCAAATCAACATAGGGACATCCTCCCCATGTTAAGGGCATGTGGTCTGGTACGGTTCAGGAGGGGGGCGCTCTCTCGTCCCCCCCCTCCGCTTTCCCTGCGGCCTGCCATGTTGCATGCTCGGATAAAGGTCTTGGGGGGAATTCTACCGGGCTTAACAGTAACCTATTAGCAGCTTATCTACATTGACATTGCCTGTTCTTCTTACTGCAGTATTCCAAACATCTATTTTTTATTCCATGATGCAATCTCATTGCCTCCTCTCCTTCTCCAGCATAATTTAGCATCCAATCTTGTCTCAAAGCCTTTCCTATCACAGTCCTGCTGTCCTCCATCCTTTCCTATATCTTCTGTTTCGATTACCCTGTACACATTCTGAACAGCTCTCCAACCCTTATTACTTGATTATGTATTGGTTAATTCTGCCTTTTTCCACAGATCACAGAGTACTCTTGGGAATAATTGCACTGGTGCTGCTTTCATCATTTCTCCCCGGCTGATTGCCCAGTGGCCCGTTAATGTAAGTTCCAGCAGAAGAATGCAAATCATTCTTACCAGCACACTATATTTTATTATGTACTGACTCATTTAAAAGGTTGGTCAACACAAAAGTGAACATTGATGAATGCTGGTGTGTAGAATCACCAAGTGCTCATTCTTCTCATTCTTGCCACAGCTCTATAGGGATTAGTAGTAGTGCTGCAAGGCTTGGCAACAACTTTTACCACCAAACTTTTCCCAAGCAGCCTCAAGTTATTCCAGTTATCAAGTTTTTGTTGCCTGGTGGGCTGGGTCAACTACAAAATCTCCCTGCCATAATTGTAAAATGTATTTGTTATCCACCTGGGAGTTTTATGTGTTCTCTTTGAGCCCTTCTTGTTAAATTTTCCAAAAAATATACAATAAATAAATTCCAACAGGGAGAGTGGGAGTCCCTCATAATGACGACAGCATGTTTTCAGACCCGGAATTTATCTCACAGTTATTTTCCCAAAGAGAGAGAGAAATAAGAAACTGTCAAGTAGATCTAAACCCTAATGCTACATTAACCACTTGGCGTCCGCGCTATAGCCGAATGACGGCTACAGCGCGGACCTGCTTTGCTGGGAGGCTGTCAATAGACAGCGTGATCACAGCCAGGCATGCTGTGATCACGAGTCACTGAGACTCGGGTGATCACAGATCCAAGTAAGGGGTCGATCCCCAGTGCAAAAAATCCACCAGTGCAAAAAAGTGCCACCTATCAATGCCCAGGAGTGCCACCTATCAATGCCCACCAGTGGTGCCAATCAGTGCCTCATCAGTGCCACCTAGCAGTGCTGCCCAACAGTGTCACCTACCAGTGCCGATCAGTGCCCATCATTGCCACCCATCAGTGCCCATCACTGTCACCTATCAGTGCCATCTATCAATGCCCTTCAGTGCCACCTATCAGTGCCCACCTATCAGTGCCCATCAATGCAGCCCATCAGTGCAGCCCATCGGTGCCCATCATTGCAGCCCATCAGTGCCAATCAGTGCAGCCTCATCAGCGTACATCAATGAAGGACAAATATTACCTGTTTGCAACATTTTATAAAAAAAATATAAACAGGTTTATATATATTTTTTTTTAATTTGGTCTTTTTAAATTTTTTTAATAAAAAATAAAAACCGCAGAGGTGATCAAATACCACCAAAAGAAAACTCTATTTGTGGGGATAAAAATGATTACAATTTCATTTGGGTACAACAGCATATATATTTAAATAGTTCTCATTTTATGTGTTTTTTATATATCATATATTCCGCCAATTTAATTTTCTCTTATGTCTCTTTACAGCTCACTAGAATATCCATCATTAACAAGTACCAAATGCAACAAAGATTTCAGCTGCCACACAGAGCAATGCAATCAAATATCAAAATAACTGTTTATAATCGTACAAAAGCTTTGTGGGTCTGAAGAGTTTTTGTATAGTATACACATTTTATTTTCTTCTAAAATAGGAAATTATGTTGGAAAATTGTTCATTGCCTAATTGAAGTCATATGTTTTTTTCTTATATGTTCTTTTTTCCTCCAAATATAATAAAATGTTATAGATTTAAAAATATATTTAGCCTTTTATATTGTGTAGAAAAAAAATAAATTTAAGGTAAGTCCCTGGTTTCCTCCGGGGGAGGAAAGAGGTAGTTTAGGGTGCTGGGGTAGGGAGGGGAAAGGGAACTGTGCAGGAGTGGCACCACAAGGGAAACTTCTTCCATTGGGGGATTTAGTAAAGAATATGGGGGAGGTAGTAATGGCGGAATGGAAATACGGTCAGTTGAGGGATTGGTTTAATAAATGGAAACATCAGATGAGACCCGCAAATCCATTGAACACCTTTGAGGAGTAGTGTGTTAATTTATCAGAGCCGGGCCATATGTTATCTCGAATGTATAAGTTGGTGTTGAGTGCTAACGGTCATACAACTCCCTACTACATTCGTGAGTGCGAAAAGGAATTGGGCCATAATTTTACGACAGAACAAGTGGATAGATTGATGGAGACAACACACCATTCCTCAATTAGTTCTTATATACAAGAGATGTCCTATAAATGTCTCACTAGATGGTACCGTACTCCGACCCGCCTGGGGCAGATGTACCCGTCCGCAGATACTAACTGCTGGAGGGGATGCAACCAGAAGGGGTCTTTTTTACATTTATGGTGACAATGCCCCAAGATTAAGACATTTTGGGATGAGATAACACCCTGGATAAAAAAGTTAACACTTAGAGCTATAGAGCCCTCCCACACTACATTTCCTTTTTCATGGGATGCCATCATCTATTAAATTGTATAAAAGAAGTGTCACTCCACACTTGCTAAATGCAGCTAAGGCACTAATTCCTAGATTCTGGAAACAATTGAGATGCCCCACGATAAAGGATTGGAAGGGGGAGGTAGAGAGGATTATGAAGGCGGAGAGATGGGTACATACAGTGAGAGATCAACAGGACAAATTTAAGGATATATGGGCAGGATGGTTATACTATTCCTCCGAGATAGTGACGGACTGACCCTGGGGGTGGGGCGAGGGGAGAAGAGCCAAGCCAGGTTTTTTTGGGGGGGGGGGGGGGGTTTGGTGTCCTGTTTAGTTGATGTTTCCCTCTTCTTCTTTTTGGACATTGGGGGATACTGTGCATATGTGAGTGTTTCCCGCCACCCAAGGGTGCTCTGGAGGGAAGAGCAAGCATATGTGAGGGGCAAGAGGGTTACTTGCCCTGGGGGGGGGGGAGGAAGAGGGAGAGAGAAGAGAAATTCCTTTTTTTTTTCTCTCTCTCTCTCTCTCTTCCTCTCTCTTTTAGAGGGATCTGCGGAGGATAGGCGCGGAATATGTTTAATATAGGGCATTATTAAAGAGGGGGTTCTCCCATAAATGTTTTTTTACCCTTAGATACCCTTAGATGGATGCTCATTTAGTCTAGGGGAATGGGCTAGTTGTTTTAAAATCCGAGCAGTACTTACCGTTGTAGAGGGCGATCTTCTCCGCCACTTCCGGGTATGGGTCTTCGGGACTGGGCGTTCCTTCTTGATTGACAGGCTTCCGAAAGGCTTCCGACGGTCGCATCCATCGCGTCACGAGTAGCCGAAAGAAGCCGAACGTCGGTGCGGCTCTATACTGCGCCTGTGCACCGACGTTCGGCTAAATCGTGACGCGATGGATGCGACCGTCGGAAGCCTGTCGGAAGACTGTCAATCAAGAAGGAACGCCCAGTCCCGCAGCCCATACCCGGAAGTGGCGGAGAAGATTGCTCTCTAAAAAGGTAAGTACAGCTTCGATTTTAAAACAACTAGCCCATTCCCCTAGACTAAATGAGCATCCATCTAAGGGTAAAAATAGCAATTTAGCGGTGAACCTCCGCTTTAAGCTCCTTTAAAAAAAAAAAAAAAATAGAATGAAAAGGGTAAAACAGGAGCACAGATCCAGAGCAATCCAAGGGGAAAGGGGAACAAGGGTTATGTGTCAAAAGGATTTTATAGGGAGAAATTGTATGCATTGTTTTTGCCTGTCTCTGTTTATTGATATTTTTTTACTTTGATTGGAAAATTAGATTTGTTATAATAAAGGAAAAAAGTGATTATAAAAAAAATTTAAGGTAAGTCTTTATATGGCATACTTTTTTTATTATTATTTGGTGTAATACTACCCACCAAAATAAATGTAAAAAAAAAAATGTAAAAGCTGAAAATCATTTAGAACAAATTTACTTAGATAAAGAGCACAGTAGTTTCTTTTGAAGAAATCACTACTCCTGCTCTAACCCAAGAAACAGATCTGATAGCTCTCAACCCTGAGATGCCAGAGTTCATACCTCTAAATACAAACGATTAGATTATTGGATGAATTTTCGTCAGTTTTTTTTTGGATGCTAGTCTCAAATCGAAAGTGAAGAGGGTACTCAACATCAAAAAAATTTCTGACGACAGAATTCAACGTCAGAAGTGACGTATTCTGTTGAATTGTTTTGTATATGTTCTTTCATTTCTGAGCATGCCTAGTCTTGCTCTTCAGATTTTTTTACGGCAGAAAACTGTACTAATGAAAAGAAAATCGAATGTTGTGGTCACATCAGACAAAAATTTTGGAGCCTGCACATCCAGTTTTTTTCTGACGAAAATTCGTAATCGGCTGTCAAAAGCCGTGTGTACCGGCCTTTAGACAGCAGTCAGAGGCCCCACAGAACCTCATAATGTTAGGCCCCGTACACACCATAGAATCCATCCGCAGATAAATCCCAGCAAATGGGTTTCAGCGGATAGATCCTATGGTGTGTACATGCCAGCGGATCTTTTTCCGCGGATATATCTCCCCTGGGATGGATTCCAGCAGATCGGATATTTGCTGACATGCAGAAAATATCCATCTGCTGGAGTCCATCCCAACGGATGGATCCGCTGGTCTGTATAGACTCACCGAATCCATCCGTCCGAAGGGATCCCCCGCATGCGTCGTAATGATTTGACGCATGCGTGGAATTCCTTATATGACAGCGTCGCGCACGTCGCCGCGTCATAATCGCGGCGACGGCGCGACACGTCATCGCAAGAGGATTTCGGCACGGATTTCAATGCGATGGTGTGTACACACCATCGCATGAAAATCCGCTGAAATCCACGAGAGGATTTATCCGCGGAAACGGTCCGCTGGACCGTATTCGCGGATAAATTCTTTCGTGTGTATGGGGCCATAGACCAAACCTCCTGAATCACAAGAACCCCAACCTAGGCGAGCCATTTGGCCCCCACAAGTCTGGTTGACAAATGATACCTTGGGAGAAAACTCAGGAAAAGTCATATACACGGCACAATGGACTAATGATCAGCTGAACCTCTCCACCACCAATTTGGTAAGTCGCAACCTATACCCACCCTCTGACACATGCAGGGGGGGTTATGCCTAAGTTTATATAGGCCTTTTGAGAGGCCTATCAAACTGGGTCCAAAAGGGCGCTCAGCCCATACACATAACTCAGTGGAGAATTTAGAAAAAAATGTTTTAGTATACAGTATATGGAAAAAACACCAGTCCAAACTGATTAAAATGGACTGAAGGTCCGTTTTATCGGTTAACCGATGAAGCTGACTGATGGTCTGATGTGCCTACACACCATCAGTTCAAAAACCGATCGAGTCCAATGCGGTAACGTATAACACAACGACGTGCAAAGAAAAATGAAGTTCAATGCTTCCAAGCATGCGTCGACTTGATTCTGAGCATGCGCGGGTTTGGAACCAATGCTTTTGCGTACTAACCATCGGTTTTGACCTATCGCTCAGGCGTCCATCGGTTCAATTTTAAAGCAAGTTCTCTGTTTTTGGACCGAAGGACAACTGACCGATGGGGCCTACACACGGTCGGTTTGGACCGATGAAACTGAACTTCAGTCCGTTTTCATCAGTTTGGACTGATCGTGTGTACAGGGCCTAACAGTTCCCCTTTATGATATAGACTCTAGTTCAGTGAGAGGCCAAGCAATGCCTGGGGTTTTCGATTGGGGTCCACAGAAGATACACACAGGTGGTCAATAATCATACAGAATACATTGCTCCATGCACAGTGCAATGTATTTTGTAGACATGTGAACACTGAAATATTTTGTTTCGGAATTTCGGTTTTGTCCGAAAAATACATTAATTTAGTTACTCCCGAAATTCGTTTTTATCTATTTTGTTTCGTAAAAAAAATGCTATCTGAAAATCCGAATTAAGGTCGAATCTGTCAATTGAAGGCTTATGGTGTCTGTCGAATGTTCTAAGAAGATTTGACGAAGCAGCTAAACTTTACGACGCCGCAATCGTACATTTCCGGTTGAAAGCTCCGCCCACAAGCTATAGTAGAGTTCTAATGTTGTATGACTAGTAATAATTATATTTATTAATTATTATTACTAGTCAACCAACATTAGAATTCTTCTATAGCCTTTGGGCGGAGCATTTGACCATAAATGCCCGCTTGTGGCGATCGTATGTTTTTAGCTGCTTTGTCGAATCTTTGTGTCTCTATAATGTCGAATCTTTTCTCTCTATGTCGAATCTTTTCTCTCTATGTCGAATAATCTTGGACTAATAGAGTTAGGTTAGGCACATTTGACCGCAGATTCGATTGCTATTGTCACTGTCATGTCGAATCTCCTATCTATATTGAACTGTTGTCGCAACGAAAATAAAGCATTTTTTATGTCGGATCTTTTAGATTTCGGATTCTGCACGTTCATTATCGTTTGTTAAAGCGAATGCGAAAATCTCAGAAATTTGGATGAAAATGCATTCGGATGAAAACGAATGCACATGTCTAGTATTTTGTATGATTATTGACCACCTGTGTGAATCTTCTGAATCTGTGGGCATGTGTATGTGTGTTTCATTACACATGTAAAACAAAAATAGTGCGCTACCACATAAATTAGGTGAAAATGTGTTAATGAGTGAAAAACCTTAAATGAGAGAATATCTAGAAAAATAGATACAATGCCCTAAACAAGCAATTAGGGATCCAAAAAATGATTATAGCTTCACAATTCTCGGTATCCACAATTACAACAGAATGACAACTTGTCTGCAGGTAAGATTTCCTGTTCATCAAAGAAAAAAAGGGATTTTTAAATACAGCTTACCTGTAAAATCCTTTTCTTGGAGTACATCACGGGACACAGAGCGGCATATTCATTACTATGTGGGTTATATGGAGTACCTTCAGGTGGTGGACACTGGCAATCTTAAACAGGAAGTCCCCTCCCTATATAACCCCCTCCCATAGGAGGAGTACCTCAGTTTTGTAGCAAGCAGTATGCCTCCCAAAATGGTCCCCATAAGAGGGGTGGGAGCTCTGTGTCCCGTGATGTACTCCAAGAAAAGGATTTTACAGGTAAGCTGTATTTAAAAATCCCTTTTTCTTTATCGTACATCACGGGACACAGAGCGGCATATTCATTACTATGTGGGATGTCCCAAAGCAATGCTTTAATGAGGGGAGGGAGACATCTTCCCAAGACAACAGGATTTAATTTAGAGATATACTCAAATAATAATAATAAATCCAACTTAGTCGAGAAAAATTAAATTTAAATTTAAATTTTAACTTAAGGGTGCCCCCGATTCTGAGGGTCTTAAATCGCAGCCTGCAGCACCGCCTGCTCAAAGGCTGTATCAGCATTCCTTCTAACGTCCACCTGGTAAAATTCTTTAAACGTGTGGACTGAAGACCAGGTTGCCGCCTTGCAAACTTGAGCCATAGAGATCTGATGGTGTGCTGCCCAGGAGGCGCCCATGGCCCTGGTAGAATGAGTCTTTACTGACAAAGGAGGAGTCAATCTCTTCAAGCCGTAGGCCTGAGTGTTTAACTGTTTAATCCACCTCGAGATGGTGGATTTTGCAGCTGCCTGCCCTCTCTTGGGCCCATCTGGCAAAAAAAACAACACCTCTGTCTATCAAATCTTCTCTGTAGCTTTAAGATAGGCCTTCATGGCCCTGACAATATCCAAGGTATGCAGCAACCCTTCCCTTCTGGAAGTAGGTTCAGGAAAGAAGGATGGTAATACCAAATCCTGGTTTAGATGACAACTGGATATAACCTTTGGTAGGTAGGAAGGATGAGGGCGGAAAACGACCCTGTCCTTATGCAAAATAAGATATGGTTCCTTATAGGATAAGGTTGCCAGCTCCGATACTCTTCTGGCGGAAACTATGGCGACCAAAAAATACTGACTTCCTTGTCAGTGAAACCAAAAGAATTTAAGCCAACAGCTCAAAATGTTGTTTCTGTACACTTGACAGAACACAATTTAAATCCCACGGACAAAGCGGGGATTTAACTGGAGGATTAATACGCAAGACCCCCCGCAAGCAGGTCTTAACCAGCGAGTGAGTGGCTCAAAAGGTTGTTTCTGTAAACTTGACAGAACCTGATTTAAATCCCACGGACAAAGCGGGGATTTAATTGGAGGATTAATACACAAGACCCCCTGCATGAAGGTCTTAACCAGCGAGTGGGTGGCCAGCGGCCGCTGAAACCACACTGACAAAGCTGACATCTGTCCTTTGATTGTGTTTAATGCCAGGCCTTTATCCACTCCTAGCTGGAGAAAAACGTAAACACTCGATCAATGGTATACTTGCGGGAAAGCCATTTCTTGGACTCACACCAGCCTACGTAGGTCTTCCAGAACCTGTAATAAATCACCCTGGAGACCGGCTTTCTAGCCCTGATCAGGGTAGAGGTTACCTGCCTAGACAGCCCTCTACCCCTGAGACTCAGGGATTCAGCCGCCAGGCCGTCAAATTTAGACGCCGTAATGCAGGGTGGAGGATCGGGCCTTGTGAGAGTAGGTCTGGTCGTAGAGGAAGCGTCCAAGGGTCTCCCACTGCCATCTTTAGGATTAGTGAGTACCATGCCCTCCTGGGCCATGCTGGAGCTACCAGGATGACTGGTTTGTGCTCCACCCTGATCCTGCGCAACAGGCGGGGTAGTAACTGTAGCGGGGGAAAGGCATACAGAAGTTTGAACTGATGCCAAGGGCACACCAACGCATCGGTTCCGCAGGCCATCGGATCCCTTGTCCGGGATATGAACCCGTCTAGTTTCTTGTTGAACCTTGATGCCATGATATCCACGTCTGGCACACCCCACTTCTGACAGATTGTCCGAAAGACCTGGGGATGTAAAGACCATTCCCCTGGCGACAGAGTTTGGCGACTTAGGAAGTCTGCCTGCAGGTTGTCCACTCCGGGAATGAATATTGCCGATATGCAGGGTACATAAGCTTCTGCCCATAAAAAAATTAAGCTCACTTCTCTTTGAGCGGCGCGACTCCTGGTTCCCCCTTGGTGGTTTATATATGCCACAGCTGTGGCATTGTCTGATTGTATCCTCACCGGGGACCCCTGCAATTTGGTTGTCCAAGCCTCGAGGGCTAGCCGAGCAGCTCTGAGCTCCAGGATATTGATGGGCAGCTGCTTGTCCGCCTCTGCCCAAGTACCTTGGCGAGTGCTACCATCCAAGACTGCTCCCCAGCCTTTCAGGCTGGCATCTGTGGTCACTATCTTCCAGGCTATGGGGGAGAAAGATTTTCCCTTTAGCAGATTCTGAGGGTTTAACCACCAGCCCAGACTTTGCCGGACTCTTGATGATAGAGTTAAAGGAAACTCCAAGGCCTGGGCCTTCTTGTTCCAAGCTGTTAGAATGGCTGCCTGTAGGACGCGAGTATGGCTCTGTGCGTAAGGTACCGCCTCGAACGTGGCCACTAGCTTGCCTAGTAAACGCATACATAGGCGAACGGTTGGCTCTCTTTTGCTTAGAACCAATCGAATCAATTCTTTGATAGCTTTGACCTTTACCAGGGGCAAAAATACCTTCTGCTGAGCCGTGTCTAACCTCATGCCGAGATATTCCAACTGTTTTGAGGGTTGAAATGCTGATTTTTCTCGGTTTAGGATCCAACCGAACCTCTCCAGGTACTGAACCGTGAGGGCTACTGCTCGCTCCAAGCAAGGAGCCGAGTGATCTATGATTAAGAGGTCGTCCAAGTATGCTAGGACCGTGACCCCTTGGATTCTTAGATTGGCTAGAATTGGAGCCAGGACCTTCGTGAATACCCGGGGGGCCGTAGCCAGCCCGAAAGGGAGCGCCACAAATTGGAAGTGACGCTGGGCCACCGTGAAGCGTAAAAATCTTTGATGTGGCTGAAAGATCGGTATATGAAGGTAAGCGTCTTTTATGTCTATAGACGCCAGAAAGTCGTCCTTCTGGAGCGCGGCGGCTGCTGACCGAACGGATTCCATCCGAAATGACTGGACCTTTAGGTAAACGTTTAGACTCTTTAGGTCCAAAATGGGTCTGACATCGCCGTTGGGTTTTGGTATGACAAACAGATTGGAGTAGAAACCTAGCCCCTTCTCTTGGGCTGGTACCTCTACTATCACGCCCTGACGAAGCAGACGATCCAATGCCGCTAGTAGAAAGGCCTTTTTTGCTGGATCGTTCGGAACCCTTGATTCCTGGAAATGAGGCGGAGGAAACTTTTGAAACTCTAATCTGTAGCCTGTGGCCACAGATGACTGGACCCATTTGTCGGGGATGTTGGCTTCCCAAACCTCTGCAAAGAGACGAAGCCTTCCCCCCACTCGAGTGAGTGGTGGCGCCCCTTCATAAAGCAGACTTAGGGGCTGGCTTTGTTGGTTTGCGAAACCATGGCTTCTTGCCCCCAGGGGCCTGTCCCTACGACTTATTGTTAAAGTTGGATCGCGCAGGAGGCCGTCGATACTGCCTGGAATTTGAGGTACTCGGCATCGGGGAAAGCTGCCTTTTAAAGGCGGGCCCCCGGAACTTCTTTTTTACTGGTAGAAGGGTACTTTTGCCACTTGAAATAGTCTGAATGTATTTATCCAGATCTTCTCCGAAGAGTCGCCCTCCATGGAAGGGGAACCCCGCCAGCAGTTTCTTGCATGGTGGTTCGGCCGCCCAGTTCTTTAACCATAAGAGCCTCCTCATATGCACCAAACATAGAGATAGACGAGACGCCTGTTGGATGGAGTCCTTTATAGCATCTACCGCAAAGCACAAAGCTCTGGGAATATCAGATAACTCCTCTGCCTGCTGGGCAGGAATGTCCTTAAGCATCTGTTTTGTCTGGTCCTTTAAAGCCTGACAGACCCCGATAGCAGCCACCGCTGGCTGTACCACTGCTCCTGCCGTAGCAAAGGAGGCTTTCAAAAGTGATTCTAAACGTTTATCCACCGGGTCTTTAAACATTTGTATGTTTTCCACCGGGCAAGTTAATGATTTATTCACACAGGAGATGGCTGCGTCCACGGCTGGGAGCGCCCATTTTTTGGCAAATTTCTCCTCCATAGGGTAGATATTATAGAAAATCTTTTAGGCGGCAGAAAAATTCTGTCCGGCCGTACCCAATCCTGGAAGATTAAGTCCTCTAACAGAGGATGGACCGGAAAAACTGCGTTGCTCAAGGGCGCTTTTAAGGATCCCAAAGAGGAAACCTCCGGAAGCTGAGGCTCTGGTAAGGGCATCTTAAAGGCCGAACGGACCATGTCTGTCAAATACTGTATCCATAAACTCTCCGCTTGGGAGGCTGAAAATGGTTCCTCTACAGTAGATTCCTCAATGTCTGAACCCTCTAGGTTCTGGTCCAATTGATCCTCCTGATCTTCTAACTCCTCCGGGAAAAGAACCTCATTATCCGAGGATACACCCTTAGGCAAAGGGGATCTAGTCTGCTTCTTGCCTGGCATGGATCTGGTGATCATAGCTGCCAATCTTTCCTCTAGCCCTCCTAGGGAGACGGCTAGCATCTCCTCTGTGATAAACACAGGGTTGGGTGGATCTGGGCCAGCCTCAGCACCAGACCCCCCTACTGGCTCAACCAAGGCACCCACCACTGGGTTGACAGGTGGGGAGAGTACCGGCATAGCTTGACTCGTATCCTCAGAATCCGAGGGGGAACCCTTTGGTTTTTTGACCCCTTTTGCCCCTTTTGATCCCGAGCCTTTGGGAGCCATGGTACAGTACCGAGGTACCCCCGTATACAACAACCAACTGTTGTAATCAGGAGATAATATATGTGGTTTAGGGAACAACAGTACTACTGATGACCAAAAACCTGGTGGGGAATCCAGTCAGTGCTTTTTCCTTTTCCTTTTTTTTTTTTTTCAATTATTATATATATATATATATTCTCTCTTTTTTTTTTTTTTTTTTTTTAAAGCATACTGTCCCCCACAGAAAAAATTGCTAGTATCCACCTGCTGCCATAAGGATTTTTTAGGCTGGACAAAATTAAGCTAGTTCTGAATTCCAGAACTGCAATACTCGCTTGCGCCACCGGGTGTCACTGTTCCTCAGCCGCAGCACTGCCGCTCTGTGTCCTCCTTGTTCCAAGTCTCAGACTGAATGAGCTGTACATCACAGAGGAAGGGACGCCCCTTCCTCCTATGAACCTGACGTCCCCGCCCCCCCCTCCGAAATGGCGCGAAATTTTGCTATATTCTCGTGCGCGCGCCCGCTATCGGGGGGGCCATGCTGGAAGACACCAGGAGTCCTGCTATGCAGGGTACATGCTACAGCCCAGAGGAGAGCATTCTAAAGCATCCCTTTACCGGACACAGAGCGGCATAGACCTTCAGCTGCCTGCGGCCTGACACCCAGCCAGGTAGGAACTCTTGGTAGGTTAAGACCTAAGTTCTGGGAAAGGTATAGGGCCATAGCCCTCCTTTACCCACCTAGCGCGCAGCCAGATGGTTACCTGCAAACAGACCAGGGAATCCAATATTTGGGGGGTAAAATACCCAGACCATCCTGTCTTTCTTAGACATAGTGGCCCCAACTGCCAATGCCAGAGCATACACAGGCTAACCTCCCCATAGATCCCTGGAGGGCCCGCTGTCGAACCAAGTCCCACAGGCCCCCCCTCTTACCTGCTCCATGCCGCAGGACCTTGCACAGCAAGCGGTCCAATCTTCACCCATCTCCGTGGGTAGCGTACTAGACCTTCAGGCCCTGGGGTCCTGGAAGGAACCCACTGTCCTGGACCTATACAGCACCCTGGCAAACAGGTTTCTTTAGGCACTTTAACAAAAAAGGCTCTAAGTCCTGGGCCCAGGGTCCAGCTCTCTAAAGAGAGAAGCGTTATAGGCAAAACCCCCGGCTTGGGGGCCCGGGTACTGTCCACTTTGGCACTGAGGCACTTTGGACAGATCCGGTTAGCCTGCCTTGATCCCAAGGATGTGGAGGCAAAGCTATTCCATGACCAACACCTAAGACACTGGCGAAAAAACTGAGGTACTCCTCCTATGGGAGGGGGTTATATAGGGAGGGGACTTCCTGTTTAAGATTGCCAGTGTCCATCACCTGAAGGTACTCCATATAACCCACATAGTAATGAATATGCCGCTCTGAGTCCCGTGATGTACGATAAAGAAAAAGCAATCACTGACGCTCACCAAATCTGTTGGATCTCTGGTGATAGAGATCAAATAGGCATTTTAGAACACATCAGCCAGATAGGGATCAGCATCTGAAGTTTCCAATGAAGGTGCAGATATCCCGTCTGAGCTATGGATATCAAAACTTGCTCACCATACCAGTATTGTTAATAGGGGCAGAAAGAGAAAGGCTTCATGGTGCAGATCATTTAAAAGATTTATTACTCCAAATCAGAACATAACATCAAGCTAAAAACAAAGTTCCACACAAAAAATCAAAAAAGCACAACCACAGCACATAGCCTGACTGGCTCAAGTATGATAGCGTCTAGGATAGTGACTCCACCCAATGCATTTCCCCACATAGGGATTCTTCAGGGAAAGGAGATCATATTCCTTTTACACTGACGTGTTTCATTACACGCATATATATGTGCACATGAATATTTTTACACATCTGGTACCCTATTTGTGTATTATCATCCATGCTTTAATTTTCTGCAGATGATTACTCCTTCTAAAAAAAACTCCTGAGGAAGCGGTTACCCCATGAAACATGTTGAGAGGAAGGCTGGATAAACATACCATAGACTTTCTTTTGTGGGGTATTATGTAAAGACGTCCAGATTTCCCCTACATTTTTTTTATAATATTTTTCCCTTTTTTGTATTTGATAAATGTATTGGTGATTATTTTTTTATAAACGTTAGTAATAAATACGATGAATTTAAGCTATCTTGTTGTGAGTTCAGTGGTACCATGAAAGTCCTTTAAAAAAATCTTATTTCAAGCACCCATTGAAATCAATGGGACGACACCATAACTGCAAAACACAGACAAAAAAATAACATTCAGGAGGGGGGCAGTATTACCTTCTGGACCCCTGGAAGTTGCTGCTCTACCAACTGCAGTAGAGATGCCACCTGTGTAAATAAAGGCAGGTGAAGGACGATTTGGCTTAGGGCCCTTTCACATGTACGGACCGTATGTCCGCATTTTCATCCGTCCGTTTGTGGATGAAAACGGGACATACATGGGTCCCTATGTGATTACGGGTGTCAGCGGATGAACATCTGCTGACACCCGTAATTTGTCCGCCTCCGCAAAGATCTGCATTTGCGGATGGAAGAAATCCTATTTTTCTTCCGTCTGCCGGATCGGATCGGATGAACACGGACGTACGGTCCGTGTTCATCCGATCCCCCATAGGGGAAAGCGGAGGAAAGACAGGGCGGTCCCTGCACAGTGTGCGGGGACCGCCCTGTCAGCTGCCAGCGCAGCAGGGATTTTACGGAGGATCCCCGCTGAGCTTTGCGAACACACGGAGCTGATCATTACTGATCCGCCCCGTGTGAAAGGGCCCTTAGTCAATCAAGGTAAAAGTCTTTTTTTTTTTTTAAAGAGGTTTGTGCGTTATATAGTAACTGGATTTTGTACTTGTTTACACTGTTATACAGGAGCCTTTATTTTAAAGCTAAAGCCTAAGCTGCTTATATTCTGAAAACATCACAGCACCCTGCCTTAGTAGACAGTGGACAGTTTCAGTAATTTTTTAAATTTTTATGGTGAAATATCAAGGGTCTAAACAGACCCGATGTCTCACTTTTGAGACAGAGAAAGAAACTGAGGACAGAGATTCCCCAGTTCCTTTCTCTGCAGCCTGCAGTAAACATACTTTACTATGCTTCAGTTAAGAATGAAGACAAGAGTGATCAGTACAGAATTCTAATGTTGGTTGAATGGTAATAATAATTAATAAATATATATATTACTCATACAACATTAGAATTCTACTATAGCTTGTGGGCAGAGCATTCAACCGAAAATGTACGATTGCAGCGTCCTACAGTTTAGCTGCTTCATCGATTCTTAGAACATCCGACAGACACCATAAGCCTTCAATTGACAGATTCGACCTGAATTCGGATTTTCAGATGGGTGCATTTTTTAACGAAACAAGATAAATAAAAATGAATTTCTGGTGTAGTGTTCATTCAGAAAAAGGCCGGTTAATTAAATATTTACCGGCCCCTTCCCTGCTCCTGAGAGGAGGGATAGCTGGCAGCACTGCAGGGAGGAGACGGGAAGCAGGGGGAATTGGCACCGAATGGGGTGATTAGGATGTGCCCAGGCACACCCAGCACACCCTGTGCACACACCTATGCCTTTCTTGCCCACAGCCTTCTGGGACATGTCACAGGTTCCAGAAGACTACAGGACCATCTACAAAGCACAACGCAGCTCGTGCATGAGCAGTGGGCAGTCAACTGTGAAGCCGCAAGGAGTCACAGCCAGTGGCCCACAGTTGAATGTATAAACCTAAATAGCGCCTTTTGATATGAATATACCTATAGTAACCGATATCAGCTGCAAAATGAGTTTGCTAAGTACCAACAGAGCAATATGAATTAAGAAGAAGAAAAATGCGCTAGAAATCATCCACTAAGGTATTTTAACAAACTGGCAGACAAATATATACGTATTTATAACATTGAATGGTAACATGTAATAATCCCATATGGTGCTCGTGCTCAATAGATGTCTCTTATGGACTGGTGCTCAGACTGGGTGCCCCACATAGATTTGCACTCACCGCAAAATATGGACCAACTATCGCTAGTGTGGTCTAGTAAGCATGTGGGGATACCCCAAACTCAGGTCTTTAGGATGACGTCTTATTGGTAGAGATGTGCATTGCTGAGTGCCTAATAGTCCTGGCATCCAGCATGTATAGCAGGCGATTGATTAAAAGGGTAATCGGCCCTGAGCGAGATAGCCCCTGTAGCGGTGTCCTGGTGCACGATCCCTAGTAGTTTCAGTTAGAGCGGAAGTAACGCGGTATTACCTTTGATGTTTTGGCCAATTACAAAGCCATCATCAGGAAGTAGTCGCCCACAGTTAACATGTTGGTGACGGGGGACTGAAGATCAGTAAACTACTGGATCAGGTGAGGACAGTGCTGGATCCTTGGACAGGTAAGTGTCCCTTTTTTTTAAAGTCAGCAACTATAGTATTAACTACTATAAACTATACTATTTTTAGCTGCTGACTTTTAATCTTTGTGTTTCTAGGGTGAAGAACTGCTTTGAGGCACCCTTTCATTGTCCCTCTTTACTGAATCTTACTTTAGTTGTCTCACCTTAGTGTACTCTTCCCTTGGTCACCCCACCCCACTTCATCCTTCCCTTAGTTGCCCCCCTTTCCAATCATGCCCCCTAGATTATCATTGACAGTTGGGTAGGGCACACTGGCATGGAGAGGTGGCAATCATGTTTCTGCAATATGTGAAAGACTGGTGGAGAACTCATGGACACCTTCCCATTTATCCAGATAATTGTGTTATATATTCCGATAATTATATCATAAAGATATAAGATGGAATAAAAATTTGACTCCACTTAGAAAGAATTATTGAACACATGACCGGTTTTTCCTATCCACTGGGTGAACTGATGTGCACCCCCTACTCCTGAACGTAAACTGGAGAATGGACCCTTCGGACCTCTTATCAGTTCACACTCAAGCCTCGTACACACGACCGGTTTATCCCGGCAGAAAACTGCCAGGAGAGTATTTGGCTGGGATATCCCGGCCATATGTATGCTCCCTAGCAGTTTTCCCATCAGTAAAACAACCGAAAATCCATTCCCGACGGGAAGATAGAGAACCCTGCTCTCTATTTTCTCGTTTCCCGGCAGAGTGTTTCCTGCCGAGAAAACCGGTCGTCTGTATGCTTACCTGTCCGAAGGTAAACCTACGCATGCTCGATAAGAGTTCGACGCATGCACGGTAGCATACAAGTTTAGTGTGAGGTGTAGCAAGATGGCGGCGACGGCATCGAATGTGACGAGCACCGGCTCGTCGTAGTCGATGACGTCACCGCGTTCTTGCCATTCAAAAGAACGGTGGTTCTTTTGAATGGCCGTCTGTATGCACGGCTTTGCAAGACAAGCGTGCCAGGAATCCTGTCAGGAAACCAAGGGTTTTTTTTCTGACGGGATTCCCGGCCGTGTGTACAGGGCTTTATGCTCTTGACTTCTGGTCAACCTGGAGTGAGAAAATCACTGGAGATTAACAACGTACATTATAACAAGGGGAGAATATTTACTATTGTCACTTGTTAGGCCCCGTACACACGACCGAGTTTCTCGGCAGAATTCAGCCAGAAACTCGATCGGAGCTGGATTCTGCCGAGAAACTCGGTCGTGTGTACACTTTTCAGCGAGGAAGCCGACGAGGAACTCGTCGGGCCAAATAGAGAACATGTTCTCTATTTCCTCGTTGTTCAATGAGGAAAGTTGGCCCGCCGAGATCCTCGGCGGCTTCAACACTGAACTCGACGAGGAACTCGATGTGTTTGGCACGTCGAGTTCCTCGGACGTGTGTACGGGGCCTTATAATGTAATTATCCATGCAAGGAAGCAGCATACTTGAAGGAAACCAGTGGCCCACTGGGGCCCCTTAAGCACAGACATGAACTTGTATGGCATGCAAAGGACTCACATTACTGGTTCCATTTCAGGTGGTGTGATGAACCCATTGGTTCACACCGGGATCATCAAATTTTCAGTTGGACCTTAGTTTGGGCAATTTATTTGTTTAACTATGATTACAAACAGAGGGTCAAAACAGAATATTACAAAATGAATCTGCCAAACAAGAGTTACATCCAACATGTTGCTTAACACTAAACATTTCTAAACAAGCTTTCAGAATGACCAATACTGGCAATATGTCTCTTTGAGGACAGGTTGGGGGAGGGACCATGTTAGTAAGTGTATTTAGGAAGATCGCAATGTCCTGCTAAGCCATTCTGAAAAAGATATTCCCAGACACACTTTCAACAATGGACCGAGGTCTGACAGTCTTCATCCTTCTAGGTCTGGGTGTAGCTGGTAAGAGACATGGAATAACGAAAAAAAATGTTTGTATTCATGAGTTATTTAACTGTTACCAATAAAGGCAACAATATAAACAGTTTTGTATTAATGCATCATTTACCCTTGTTTAAAATATTATTATTCAACAAAATATGTAGATTTTTATGTGTGTATATTACAAAAGTAATTTTAACATTAACACCTGGCAGCGTAGAATTTTCTACCTCCATCCTATTGTTCCTATAGGCTAAAATTTGTTGGAATAAATTGGAACAGTTTTTTTTTCATCAATTCTAATCCTAGATGTGGATATTTATAAAGGTTCTAATTACTATTAGCTGTTTTGTTTGTGTTTTCATACAGTTTATTTATGCTCTCAGTATTTGTTGCCATTTATCTCCTATTGAATTCCAAGTCAAAATAATGTATGACAGCCCATTTTAGAAAACGCAATGAACCTATGCTTTAGGCTCCATTCACACCTAGGCGACAAAACGCCCGACGCTCGATACGCTGGAGGGGCGAATTTCCTTTGCTGTCTATGAGATGGTTCACATCTCACGCCGAACGCCGTATGCCGTACGCCTGAAAACAAGTCCCGGACCCTTTTTTTCAGGCGGCATTGGCGTTTGGCCATAGACAGCAATGGAAATGATTTGTGAAAAAAAAAAGTTACACAAATCGCGGCAAAATACGCCGCATACGTGGCGTTACAATGTGAATGCAGCCTAAGGATTAGGGATGATTTAGGGATGCTTTAGGACTGGGGATGAGCGAACACCCTGCCGGTTCTGTTTGATCAGGGAAAAAGTTCTAGCGAACCTGCAAATCCTATTAAAGTCTATGGGACACGAACATGAAAAATCAAAAGTCCTAATTTTAAAGACTTATATGCATGTTATTGCCATAAAAAGTGTATGGGGACCTGTGTACCTTGTGGGGGACATGTATCAATGCAAAAAAAGTCCCCCCCCCACCCAGTTTTTTAAGGGGAACACCATGCCAAAATAAAATAAAAATTGGCATGCCAGGAAAAGCGCGGGGGGAGGGGGGGAGTGAGTGCCTGGTATGAATTTTGGTGGAGGACCCCACGCCGTTTTTTTTTTTTCATTTCGGCGTGGAGTTCCTCTTAAAATCTATACCAGACCCAAAGGACCTGGTATGGATTTTGGGCGGGACCCCACAACGTTTTTTTTCTTAATTCTGTCAAAGGTGTCCCCTTAACCATTTCAATAAGCTGTATTACATGTATATTCTTTGCACTGCGTTATATACACTACACTGACTGCACCATATACTCTGCACTGTATTATACAGTATATACTACACTGACTGCACCATATACTCTGCACTGTATTATACAGTATATACTACACTGACTGCACCATATACTCTGCACTGTATTATACAGTATATACTACACTGACTGCACCATATACTCTGCACTGTACTAACCCTCTCATACCTAAGCCAATTTATGACATTTGGTGTTTACAAGTTAAAATCCGTATTTTTTTCCAGAAAATTACTTAGAACCCCAAACATTATATATATTTTTTTAGGAGAGAATCTAGAGAATAAAATGGCGATTGTTGCAATTTTTTATGTCACACAGTATTTGTGCGGCGGTGTTTCAAACCCAACTTTTTGGGAGAAATTTACTTTCATGAATTTTATAAAAATGAAAAAGTAAAGTTAGCCCAATTTTTTTGCATAATGTGAAAGATGATGTTACGCCGAGTAAATAGATACCAAGCATGTCACGCTTTATAATTGCACGCCCTCGTGGAATGGCGACAAACTACGGTACCTAAAAATCTCCATAGGCGACGCTTTAAACTTTTTTTACGGTTACCAGGTTAGAGTTACAGAGGAGGTCTAGAGTTATTGCTCTTGCTCTGACGATCGCGGTAATACCTCACATGTGTGATTTGAACACCATTTTCATATGTGGGCGAGACTTCCATATGCGTTTTCTTTGTTGCGCAAGCTCGCGGGGAGGGGGGCGCTTTAAATTTTTATTTATTTATTTTTATTTATTTTATTTATTTGTATAATATTAAATAGTTTTTTTTTTACATTTTGATCACTTTTATTGCTGTCACAAGGAATGTAAACATCCCTTGTGACAGTAATAGGTGGTGACAGGTACTCTTTATGGACGCTGCTTCCGTGTTTACATTGCAGAGACTGAATTAAAGCCGTTTGCAGCTTAGTTTCAGTCTGTGCCTGGACACTGGAGGCGCCGGATCGAGGATCGGGTCTCCCGGTGGGAGGGGAGGCCCGGTCAGAGCAGCGAGAGGGGGCGGGAGGGGGGGATGTCCCCTCCAGCTCCTCCGGCATAACAACCGAGCGGCTTCGGTTGTAACAACCGAGCCGCATCGGTTGTTATGTCTGGATAGCCAATCGCCGGCTCTCTACGGGCATCATCCCGGTATAACCCCTGAAAGCCGAGGACGCATATATGCATACGCTCGGCGTGAAAGGGATAAATATACTACACTGATTGCACTATATACTCTGCACTGTGTTATATATACTAGACATACTGCACTATATACTCTGCACTGTATTATATATACTACACTGACTGCACACTCAATCCACTAACTACCCTGCCTAATCTCCCTCTTAATTCACACTATACACGGCCGCCGAGTAAGCACTCTTATATTGTGTGGAGCGTGGACTTAGCCCCTGAGCCATGATTGGCCAAAGGTACCCTGCCTTTGGCCAAAAAAAAAAGTTGCCAATCAGTGCCCACAAATGGGCACTGACTGGCAACATGGGTAGATCAGTGCTGCCCCAAAGTGTCCATCAGTGCCACCCCAGTGTCCATCAGTGCCACCCCACAGTGCCCATCCATGCCCAGTGCCCACCTATCAGTGCCCATCTGTGCCACCCATAAGTATCCATCAGTGCCACCCATAAGTGCCGCCCATGAGTGCCCATCTGTGCCACCTATGAGTGCCCAGTGCCGCCCATGAGTGCCCATCAGTGCTGCCCATGAGTGCCTATCAGTGCCGCCCATGTGTGCCCATCAGTGCCGCCTATTTGTGCCCATCAGTGCCGCCTATGTGTGCCCATCAGTGCCGCCTATGTGTGCCCATCAGTGCCGCATACCAGCGCCGCCAATCAGTGCCACCTCATCTGTGCCCGTCAGTACTACCTCATCGGTGCCCATCAGTGCCGCCATATCAGTGCCCGTAATTGAAAGAGAAAACGTACTTATTTACAAAAAAATTAACAAAAAAAAATAAAAACGTCTTTTTTTAGTTGTTGCGCAAAAAAAAAATCGCAGAGGTGATCAAATACCACCAAAAGAAAGCTCTATTTGTGGGTAAAAAAGGACGCCAATTTTGTTTGGGAGCCACGTCGCACGACCGCGCAATTGCCATTCAAAGTGCGACAGTGCTGAAAGCTGAAAATTGGCTTGGGCGGGAAGGTGCGTAAGTGCCTGGTATGGAAGTGGTTAACCACTTCCATACCAGGTACTTACGCAGCTTCCCGCCCAAGCCAATTTTCAGCTTTCAGCACTGTCGCACTTTGAATGGCAATTGCGCGGTCATGCTACACTGTACCTAAACAAAATTGGCGTCCTTTTTTCCCCACAAATAGAGCTTTCTTTTGGTGGTATTCGATCACCTCTGCGATTTTTTTTTTTTGCGCAACAACTAAAAATAGGCTGAAAATTTGGAAAAAAAATTACGTTTTTATTTTTTTCTGTTAATTTTTTTGTAAATAAGTTTTCTCTTTCAATTACGGGCACTGATATGGCGGCACTAATGGGCACCGATGAGATGGCACTGATGGACATCGATGAGGTAGTACTGACGGGCACAGATGAGGTGGCACTGATTGGCGGCGCTGGTATGCGACACTGATGGGCACACATAGGCGGCACTGATGGGCACACATAGGCGGCACTGATGGGCACACATAGGCGACACTGATGGGCACACATAGGCGGCACTGATGGGCACTCATGGGCGGCACTGGGCACTCATAGGCGGCACAGATGGGCACTCATGGGCGGCACTGATGGATACTTATGGGTGGCACAGATGGGCACTGATAGGTGGGCACTGGGCATGGATGGGCACTGTGGGGTGGCACTGATGGACACTGGGGTGGCGCTGATGGACACTGGGGTGGCGCTGATGGACACTGGGGTGGCAGCACTGATTTTTGTCAGGTTGCCAGTCAGTGCCCATTTGTGGGCACTGACTGGCATCTTTTTTCTTTATGCTTTTTTTTTTATTTTTTAGACTTTTTTTATTTATTTTTTTCTGCCATTTTTTTTTTTTTTGCCCACCCTGGTGCTCCAGGGTGGGCATCCCTGGTGGTCCAGTGTGGCGATCCGAGGGGGGGCTGCGCTGATAAACAATCAGCGCTAACCCCCCCTGTCAGGAGAGCCGCCGATCGGCTATCCTCTACTCGCGTCTGTCAGACGCGAGTGAGGAAGAGCCATCGACGGCTCTTCCTGTTTACATCGTGATCAGCCGTGGTTGGACACGGCTGATCACGTGGTAAAGAGTCTCCGCCGGAGGCTCTTTACCGAGATCGGAGATGCAGGGTGTCAGACTGACACCCCGCATCACCGATCGCCGCGATGCGCGCCCCCACGGGCGCGCGCGGCATGAAATCCTGCAGGACGTTCTAGAACGTCCTGTCAGGATTTCATAACCACTTCCCGGACGTAAATCGGCCATAGGCCGGGCGGGAAGTGGTTAAATTACATTTTTTTTAAACGTCGCTTTTTTCATGCCGAAAAATGATCGTGTGTACGCGGCATTAGATTTACAGCGACTGCACTTGCAGTGCACTTGTACTGCAAAGTGGATTTGCCTTTCGTAAATAACCCCCAATATTCTTATTGCTAGAAGCTCTTGACAGGTCACAGCAATAAGCTGGACCAACGTGGGCGAGCTCAAAGGGAGAAGAAAGGACAGTATCCCTGCTGTGTGTTTTGTATTACAGATCTACAAGCCATCCGCGGGCAGCAACAGCCGTGTGATTGGCCGCCGAGAGGAGCCGCTGATTGGCCAGAAGACCGCCGAGCCTCCCGCGCTGTGAGGCTATATAAGGATCCAAGCGCGGCGGCTTTTTCAGTCAGCTCCAGTCAGAGGAGCAGCGCTGCACGGCTTCTGTCATGAAGCGCCGCGCAACAGGAGACCGTGAGGCACTCTTATGCCGACTGCTGGAGAAAGCAGAAGGCATGGGGGGTGAGGAGTGGCTGCGCCAGTGTCTGGAAGGGGAGAATGTTCCAGCTTCCCCTGCGCCCACTCCCTCACTGCCAATGACGGACTCCGCTGCCTCTGGGAGCGGGACAAGAAAGCAGCCCTTAAGAAAGAAAAAGGGCAAGAGTGCAGCTGCCTCCCCTCAGCCAGCAGGTCCGAGGAAAGTTGGCAGGCCTGTCACAAAGGGTGCACCTCGGAAGAGGGGGTGCAGCGCTTCTCCCCCATCAGCTGTGGAGGCGAGTGAGCAGTCATTGGAAGATAAAGGTATGTTACCTGAAATGTCACAGTTTGCTGTGTTAGTAGACTCCTTATCCAATGTTTTAAATCAGTTCAAAGGGGCACATGCTAGTGGTGCTGGGGAGGCTACACAGAGGGCACAGGTGTCTGGTGCAGGGAATGCTCAAATGAATATTGGTGCTGGGCAGAGTCCGCAGCTGCTGGGTAAGACAGCCAAAAGTTATCAGTGTGCACAGGTGTCTGGTGCTGATTATGGTTTGCATTCTGACAGAGAGGTTATGGATAATGATGACATACATTGTACAGCTGACATCAGTGCCGTGTGGCAGGACTGGTGTATGCCTGCTAGTCAGGATACCAAAAAATTGATGTCAGTTAAAGGTGTCAACCATCCTGACATGGTGAATCCCACGGTCCCTCTCAGGTTGTCAGCTGCAACGGTTGGCGAGTCCTCATTTAAGGAACCTCTTCCATGCGTTCTGTCCCCGCTAGGTTTCCATCTGCCTAAAGCGGTTAAAGACAAGATCTGGAAGGGTGAGTTTCTGGATTTATTGTCACTACTACCTGCTTCCAAAGAATTCTTAGCTAAATCAGAGAAGCAATCTGGTGACAGGACTGAGGAGGATAGGAGGAGAGCTATTCCAAAGACATTTCAGAATTGGCTGCAAGCATTTTGCATCTATGCTGCAGTGCTGGGGGAACGGTTTCCGGAAAAATGTTCCGGTCTTTTCCAGCATGTCGACATAATAGCTGAAGCTTTTCGCCATTTTGGCGGATCAGCTTGGTTCGTGTACGACGAAAACTTCCGGCAGAAGCTGGCGGTCCACCCTTCACTTAATTGGGGGTCAAAGGACGTGGGCTTGTGGCTCAACCTGATGTTGCCCACTAAACCACAGTTCGCGCCTAGGCCATTATCCAACCCGGCGCAGAATACCCTGCGCAAAGGTTTTTGCTTCGCCTTTAATGAAGGCCAGTGCAAATATCTGGCGAATTGCAGGTATAGACATGAGTGCTCCTACTGCAATGGTACTCACCCAGCATGCAGGTGTTTTCGCAAGTCATCCGCAACCGCTCACCAGTCATTGCATGGAAAGGGCATCGACACCAGTGAGCCTAATAAGAATGCGCCCGTGGTTAGAGCTTTACCCAGACCGCAGGAGGGCGGCTCTCTTAATTAACGGTTTCAAGGACGGTTTTTTAGTGCCTTCCTTCCAAGGGTCAGGCTGTAAAATATTTTCTAATTTACTTTCGGTTCGCACGCATGAGAGTGTGGTGCAAGAGAAAATCGCCAAGGAATTGGCGGAGGGCAGGATTGCCGGCCCCTTCTCGGTTCCCCCATTTGTTAATTTCCGTTTATCCCCGCTAGGGATAGTCCCTAAGAAGGAAGCAGGTACTTACAGAATGATCCACCACTTATCGTACCCTCCGAAATCCTCGTTGAATGACGAGGTGGCGGATGTGGTTGCCCCAGTTTGCTACTCATCTTTTGACGAAGCCCTGGTAATGTTACGGCAAATGGGACAAGGTTCCTTGATGGCAAAAGCGGATATCAAGTCGGCTTTTCGCCTTCTCCCAGTACATCCGCAAGGTTTTAATTCACTAGGTTTTCATTTCCATGGCGAATATTTCTTTGACAAGTGCATGCCCATGGGGTTCTCCCTATCCTGTTTCTATTTCGAAGTTTTCTCCACCTTCTTACACTGGGTCTTGTCCACAAGATTCCCCCATGGGGCTTCCCTCCACTACTTGGATGACTACCTTTTCATCGGGACTAAGGGAACTGACGAATGCTTGGAGGCCTTACAGGCGTTCTGCGAAATTTGCAAGGATTTTGGTGTGCCCCTGGCACACGAGAAGACTTGTTTCCCTACCACATCAATAGAGTTCCTGGGCATAATGATAGATTCCGTGAACATGGAGTTTAGGCTACCTGATCAAAAATTACAAAAAATGAGGTTGTTGATTGTCTCTTTTCTGGCTAGGAGGAAAGTTCTCCTGAGAGAAGCCCAGTCTCTGCTGGGGCTGTTTGCCTTTGCAGCCAGAGTCATTCCCATGGCCAGGGTGTTCTCCCGCAGATTTTCTTTGTCCATTCGGGGGTTGAGTAATCCACATGCGCACATCCGTTTGTCTAAAAGTATTAAGGAGGATCTGAGGATTTGGGATGCTTTTTTAAGCAATTTCAATGGTGCCACAGTGTGGCAACAGGATTTTGAAACTAGCAGTCAGTTAGAATTTTTTACGGACGCCGCCGGGTCAGTGGGCTTTGGTGCCTTTCTGAATGGACGATGGTGTGCTGCCAGGTGGCATGAAAGATGGTTGCAGGCAGAAATTCTGCAGAATTTAGTTCTCTTGGAACTATTCCCAGTCATAGTAGCGGTGGTAATTTGGAAGGACTCCTTTTCAAACAAAAGAATACTTGTGCACACGGATAATAAGGGTGTCTTCTTTGCAGTGAACTCGTTATCTTCCAAGTCTGTACCAGTACTTAAATTATTGCGGTTTTTAGTATTACACTGTATGCGTTTTAATATATGGCTAAAAGCTGAACACATAGCAGGCATACATAATAACATCGCCGATGCCTTATCTCGTCTACAGCTGGAAAAATTTCGGGAGTTGGCACCGTCGGCAGAGCAGCAGGGGACCCCTTGCCCAGATTTCCTCTGGGGCTTAATATGGGAATAATCCTCCGCAATCTTAGGAATTCGGTATCCAGCAAGACTTGGCTAGACTACACGAGTTCATGGTCAAGATGGTGTGCCTTTTGTCATGAAGGCGGTGTGGACCCTTTGAATGTCACTTCTTATGTAGCGCTAACCTTTTTATCTTCCCTTATACAGTCAGGCCTGAGTCCGGCATCAGTGAGCAAGATATTGGCCGGAGTTTCTTTTTTCTTGAAATTTGCAGGCCTGCCGGCTTTAAATTCCTTTTTTCAGGTGTCACAAGTCCTTAAAGGTTTTAGAAGATCCAGGCCTTCTAGCGATGTGAGGCGTCCCATCTCGGTCTCATTGTTGGTTGATCTCATTGGTGCCCTCGACAAGGTATGTGCTTCCAGGTTTGAGTCTCTTCTGTTTAAGGCGGCTTTTTCGGTCCCCTTCTTTGGAGCTCTCAGAGTTGGCGAGTTTACTGCCGCTAACAAAAGCTCCTTGTCTTTCCTTAGATCGGATCACGTCTGCGTTAGAGAAGATTGTTTGTTTATTTTCCTGTGTAGGTCCAAGACGTTTCCTATCGGTAGAGGCCGGTGGTTCTCGCTATCCAGTTCTCCTATCGGAGCGTTGTGCCCAGTGCGGCTCGTGAGAGAATACATGCTCGTTAGGCCCTCGGCAACAGCTTCTTTCTTCATCCATAATGATTTGTCCCCTTTAACTAGGTTCCAATTTTCGGCGGTTTTCTCCTCTTGTCTCAAGCAGTTGAAGTTATCAGGTTTTCGCTTTTCGTCCCACTCTTTTAGAATTGGGGCGGCCACCACAGCAAGCTCCCTTGGCCTTTCAGAGGATAGATTGAAACATATTGGTCGATGGGATAGTTCTAGATATAAATTGTATGTACGTCCGGAACTGTTAACATTGTAATTTTTCTCTTTCAGATCGAGCCAGGAAAGTGGTGTGGGTTATAGGCCACTCATACGTGTTTTGGGCCGCCAAGCATTCGGAGTCCAGATCCTATTCAACCAATCTAGGTCTCGACTCTAATTCCTTTTTAGTTCTATGGTCAGGTGTTAGGGGCCTTCGTTGGCGCCAAGTCAGGGATCATTTGTCCTATTTGTCTACTATTTGGCCTGCCCCTCAAATTTTAGTTATGCATGCTGGCGCTAATGACCTTGGCAAATTCGGTACATGGGACCTTTTGTGCGAAATGAAGAGGGACCTTAATTTGATAAAGCTCATGTTTCCCTCTGCGGTTTTGGCATTTTCAGAGATGATTCCTAGGTTGCTGTGGTCTCCTCTTAGTGGTCTGTTCTATTTGGACAGGATTCGGAGGAGACTAAATAGAACTATGCACAGTTTTCTGACCACGGCTGGCGGAGTGTCCTTCCGCCATTCGGAGTTAGAGGGTTTTATCCCAGGTCTGTTTAGAAATGATAAGGTGCATTTGTCTCCAATACGCCTAGATATTTTCAACATGGGCCTGCAAAGTTTGATTGAATCAGCCACGGTGTTGGGGGGGCCTCAACCGGCAGATGCTCTGCGGGTCTCGGCCGGTGGGGAATAGTCGTCCAGCTTTGCTGGATGGACACCATTTAATTCCTGTTAAAACATATCTTAGCCAAGATGGCTTATTTAATTATTTATGTATTTAATTATTTATTTATTTATTATTTATTAAAGTTGTAACCCCCCGTTTATGGATAGCACCGTGGCCGATTTATACCACTAATAAAGGTGTTGGATTATATTTGGTGTTATGTTTTTTATTTATGTATTTAATTATTTATTTATTATTTAGTATTTACATACCTTTGTGCTAGCCCATGACAGGTCACAGCAATAAGCTGGACCAACGTGGGCGAGCTCAAAGGGAGAAGAAAGGACAGTATCCCTGCTGTGTGTTTTGTATTACAGATCTACAAGCCATCCGCGGGCAGCAACAGCCGTGTGATTGGCCGCCGAGAGGAGCCGCTGATTGGCCAGAAGACCGCCGAGCCTCCCGCGCTGTGAGGCTATATAAGGATCCAAGCGCGGCGGCTTTTTCAGTCAGCTCCAGTCAGAGGAGCAGCGCCCACCCTCCCGCCCCTATTTTCTGTCCAAAGTCACGAGGTTATCCTTAGGGGAATAGTCGTCCAGCTTTGCTGGATGGACACCATTTAATTCCTGTTAAAACATATCTTAGCCAAGATGGCTTATTTAATTATTTATGTATTTAATTATTTATTTATTTATTATTTATTAAAGTTGTAACCCCCCGTTTATGGATAGCACCGTGGCCGATTTATACCACTAATAAAGGTGTTGGATTATATTTGGTGTTATGTTTTTTATTTATGTATTTAATTATTTATTTATTATTTAGTATTTACATACCTTTGTGCTAGCCCATGTGTATATAATGTAAACATTCAAAAGAGTTTTACATTTTAAGAAACCTTTTAATGTCATTCCTTTTCTCACAGCTCAGACTGCAACAACCACGACTCAGCACCGAATGAATGTGTACACCCAGGTCTGTGTAGCCCCGTCCCAGCTGGAAACTACCCAGATTGTGTCCCATCCGCTGATCTTTACCAGAGATGTCCCACTTCGGCTTGCCATTACAGCCGAGAAGAATGAAACTAGGTGCACAGAGCTTTCCATCAACCCTTGTCCTGATCCAGAGCTGCTGGTCACAGTGTTCACAAACACAAGCTACAATGATAAGACATACACCTATTCTAAGACAGTCACTGGCGGACTTAGACTAGAATTTCTTATTGGCGACAGAATTGCTATTTTCTACCAAAACCAGACGGCAGGAGAAGGCCAGGCTTTACTATATTTAGATTACTATTATGCTGACTCTAACGAACAAGAATCTCTAAGTAAAAGGGGAAACACTTCAAATGTTACCCTTCGGCTCATAGCTGCCAAAACTGTTACGTTGCCTAATGGAGGAGGAGAGACTGGTGGGCATTCTGGATCCGGGAATGTACAACCTGCACTGTGTAAGTAAAAAAATGTTAACAGGAAAGTATTGGTAATTAGACATGTGCACAGAAATTGTTTTCGTATTATTTTATTCCTTTTCGTATCGTTCCGTAGGTTAGTTTCCGTTCGTTTTTCGTAAGACGCCCGTTTTCCTGTTCGTTCTCGTTCGTTTTTCGTACGACGCGATTTTTTCGTATTCCGATCGTTTCGTATCTTGGTTATCGTTTTATTTTCGTACATGCGGAATGGTTCGTTATTCTGTTTAATTCATGTTCGTTACTAGTGTTGAGCGGAATACGCCATATTCGATTTCGCGATATATCACGAATATATAGACGAATATTCGTGAAATATTCGCTAAAATCGAATATTCGTGATATTTTATAAAAAAAAAAAATGTTGCGAAATTTCGCTAATGCGAATGCGAAATTGATTGCGAAATTTTGACAACTGTGGTAGGAGAACTCTGATTGGCTCTGATGCAAAAGAAGAGCAGAGAAAGTATTTGCGAATATTCGGAAATCGAATATTGGTGATATTTTATCGAAATTTTGCTAATGCGAATGCGAAATTGATTGCGAGATTTTGACAACTGTGGTAGGAGAACTCTGATTGGCTCTGATGCAAAAGAAGGGCGGAGAAAGTATTCGCGAATATTCGGAAATCGAATATTCGCGATTGCGAATATTCGGCAACATAAAAGGATCGCCTCAGCTTAGCTACTCGGCCCAGGGTCTCTAATCATAGCAGCAATGCTTTTAGACGTCGATAGGATGTGATCTGTTTTAAAAATAAATTTGAAAAAATACGAATATTCGGAATAGCGAATTTTGACCGCGAAATTCGAGTTATTCGCGAATATTCTAATATGCCATATTCGTAACGAATATTCGAAATGCGAATATTCGTGAGCAACACTATTCGTTACTTGTTAGACAATAATTTTCGTGAATTTTCGTCATTTTGTACTTTCGTAAATATATTGCGGGATTCGCGGCACTTTCAACACGCGGCTCATCCATATTAACTATTGTTAAGCCCCATACACGTTCGTTCGTTTTTTAAACTCCATCAGAAAACCATTTTTGGGTTCAAAAGTCTGGCCAACTGATCTCCCTTCAGACGAAAATCCACAGAAAAGTTTATTTGGCTTTACTGTACTACTGTACTCAGCACAAAAGAGAAGCTGCTTCACTAACTAACTACACTCACTGCCCATTCAAAAAAAAAGAAAATGACATCTATAACAAAAAAAATTTAGTATTTTTTTTTAATCCTTTTTCTGTTCGTATGTTCATATGACATCTATAACAAAAGATTTGCATTCTGTATTTTGAAACCAAATTACGAACAGAAAAAAGGAATTCAAAATACAGAATGCAAATCTTTTGTTATAGATGTCATATGAACATACAAACAGAAAAAGGATTCAAACAAAATACAGAATGCAAATCTTTTGTTATAGATGTCATTTTCGTTCTTTTGCCGTTTTCGTTTTGTCGTATTTTCGTCAGATCGTTCGTTCGTATTTGCGGTTGTTCGTTATGCGGCTCATTCGTAATCCCGTCGTTTTCGTATTTTGGTGCTTTAATTTTGTCGTATGTACACATTATTCCGCGGGTACGAAAATGAACATTTTCGTACGAAAATGACATTCGTACGAACGGGAATGCACATATCTATTGGTAATACCAGGATAACAAATGTTGTCTATATACAAGAGGCATGTGTATTCTCACTTCAATCTTGCTGTACATTGTGTATTTCTTCCAGACCTGTGCAGTAAACCAGTCTGAAACTTGGCCATTGTGCAGGAGCTTCCTGTAATAAAGACTAGTGGTCACTGCTGCTCTCTCCTTGGGCAGGATGACTGGTCTTGTCTCCACCCCCTCCTGTATTTTTTCCAGGCAACCTGTAGTGGGTGGAGATAGCTGGGACCCGCCCACAGCTCTGCTCTTTGCACAGACTAACTGCAGCAGACTGATAATGTTACAGCTACTATTACAAGGTAATTACTAGACATGTGTGCCAATAAATTCGTTTTTTTCGTTTGTTATTTTCTTTTGTTTTTTTTCGTAAATTCGGGAAATTCGAAAAATGCTTTTTTTTCGTTTTTGTTTCATTCGTTTTTTTTTTTCGTAAATTCGGAAATTTAAAAAACAATTTTTTTTTCGTTTTATTCGTTTTTTTGCTTTTTTCGTAAATTCTGGAAATTTTTGGATTTCCGAAAAAATAATTTTCCGTATTTCCGAATAAAACGAAAAATATTTTTTTCGGAAATTCGGAATTTTCGAATTTCGAATTTTTACATTTCCGAAATTTCGAATTTTTGACATTTTGAATTTTTCAATTTTCGAAATTTCAAATTTTTCGAAATTTCGAATTTTTCCAATTTCGATTTTCATATATTTTAATTTTCGAAATTTCGATTCTCGTATTTTTCAATTTTCGAAATTTCGAAATACGAAAATTCGGAAATACGAAATTTCGAAATTTTGAAAATTGGAAAATTCGAAATTTTCGAATTTCTAATTTTTCAATTTCAAGATTCGTAAATACGAAAATTCGTAAATACGGAAAATCGTAAATACGAAAATTCGAAATTCGGAAATTGAAAAATTCGAAATTTGAAACATTTTTCAATTTTCGAACTTCGATTTTTTTCAATTTTCAAACTTCAATTATTTCAATTTTCGAAATTTCGAATATTCGAAATTTGAAAAATTCGAAATTTGAAAAATTCGAAATTTGAAAAATTCGAAAATTGAAAAATTGAAAAATGAAAAAATTCGAAAATTGAAAAATTGAAAAATGAAAAATGAAAAAATTCGAAAATGAAAAATTCGAAATTGGAAAAGTGAAAAATTCGAAAATTCAAAAATTGAAAAATGAAAAAATTCGAAAATTCGAAAATTCAAAAATTCGAAAATTCAAAAATGGAAAAATTCAAAAATTCGAAAATTCGGAATTTCGAAAATTCTAAACCAAAATTTTTTCGGATTTCCGAATTTCCGAAAATCTTAATTTCCGAAATTCGGAAATACGAAAATTCGGAGAAAAAACCTTAAATACGAAAATTGGTAAGTTCGTAAATACGAAAATTCGGAGAAAAAACCTTAAATACGAAAATTGGTAAATTCGTAAATACGAATTTTTTGTATTTTTTTTAATCCTTTTTCTGTTCGTATGTTCATATGACATCTATAACAAAAGATTTGCATTCTGTATTTTGAAACCAAATTACGAACAGAAAAAAGGAATTCAAAATACAGAATGCAAATCTTTTGTTATAGATGTCATTTTCGTTCTTTTGCCGTTTTCGTTTTGTCGTATTTTCGTCAGATCGTTCGTTCGTATTTGCGGTTGTTCGTTATGCGGCTCATTCGTAATCCCGTCGTTTTCGTATTTTGGTGCTTTAATTTTGTCGTATGTACACATTATTCCGCGGGTACGAAAATGAACATTTTCGTACGAAAATGACATTCGTACGAACGGGAATGCACATATCTATTTCGAAATTTCGAATTTTTGACATTTTGAATTTTTCAATTTTCGAAATTTCGAATTTTTCGAAATTTCGAATTTTTCCAATTTCGATTTTCATATATTTTAATTTTCGAAATTTCGATTCTCGTATTATTCAATTTTCGAAATTTCGAAATACGAAAATTCGGAAATACGAAATTTCGAAAATTGAAAAATTCGAAAATTCGAAATTCGAAATTTTGAAAATTGGAAAATTCGAAATTTTCGAATTTCTAATTTTTCAATTTCAAGATTCGTAAATACGAAAATTCGTAAATACGGAAAATCGTAAATACGAAAATTCGAAATTCGGAAATTGAAAAATTCGAAATTTTAAAAATTTTTCAATTTTCGAACTTCGATTTTTTTCAATTTTCAAACTTCAATTATTTCAATTTTCGAAATTTCGAATATTCGGAAATTGGAAAATTCGAAAATTGGAAAATTCGAAATTTGAAAAATTCGAAATTTGAAAAATTCGAAATTTGAAAAATTCGAAATTTGAAAAATTGCAAAATGAAAAAATTCGAAAATTGAAAAATTGAAAAATGAAAAAATTCGAAAATTGAAAAATTCGAAATTGGAAAAGTGAAAAATTCGAAAATTCTAAAATTCAAAAATTCAAAAATTCGAAAATTCGAAAATTGAAAAATTCGAAAATTCAAAAATTCGAAAATTCAAAAATGGAAAAATTCAAAAATTCGAAAATTCGGAATTTCGAAAATTCTAAACCAAATTTTTTTCGGATTTCCGAATTTCCGAAAATCTTAATTTCCGAAATTTGGAAATACGAAAATTCGGAAAAAAAAACTTAAATACGAAAATTGGTAAATTCGTAAATACGAATTTTCGTAAATACGAAAATTTGTAAATTCTAAATTTTCGGAAGTCCGAAAATTCGTAAATACGAAAATTCGTAATTAACGAATTTCGGAATTTTCATAAAAAACTAATTAGAAACAAAACTAATTGCACATGTCTAGTAATTACTAGGTTGTGGAAGAGCTTGCTGTTAAAGAGGACCTGCACTGTGTAACCTGTGCCCAAAAACATGGCAAGTAGAGGGCAAAAAATAAGACGCCAGAATTGTCTGTAAGCTTCCAGCAACTGTTCTTTTCCCATTACTGACGTACTGACGTACTGTGCTTTGTTCTGCACTGTGTATGTGTGGGGAGGCTACCATCTTTATACAAGCAGGGCTTTCTTTCATCATATAAGGCCCCTTTCACATGGGTGGACCAATCAGGTCTGCCTGTCAGTTTTTTAGGCTGACCCAAAGTGGACCATCCATTGCCCTATATGGAGTGGCTGATGTCCGTTGACACCCGCCGACATCCAGTCCAATCCTATCTGCTAAAAACAGATGGATGGGGGATCCGTTTCCCAGCCGTCTGGCGGATCGGATCTGATGACAGTCTGATTGAAAGGACAGGCAACCCGTTTCTATACAACCGCCCATAGAGGAAAGCAGGCTGTGTCCGTGTCCCTTCTGCATCAGTGGAGTGGACACGGACCTGTCATCCGTCTGCACAGCGGTGATCAGCAGACAGATTCCCCGCTAAGCAGGTGGACCTGCTGCTGGAGTCCGCCCATCTGAAAGGGGCCTTATGCCGCATACAGGCGATCGGACATTCCGACAACAAAAGCGTGTTTTTTTTTACGATGGATGTTGGCTCAAACTTGTCTTGCATACACACGGTCGCACAAATGTTGTCGGAAATTCCGATCGCCAAGAATGTCGGTCACATACAACACGTAGGACGGCACTATTAAAGGGAAGTTTAATACCAGTCGTGTTAGTAGAAGTTTGGTGCGAGACGATTCGCGCTTTTCAGCCTCGTGCTTTTCAGTCCGTTACAACGTGACGAATGTGCTATCTCCATTGCGAATGCTAGTTTTACCAGACCGAGCATTCCGTCTCGTACTTGATTCAGAGCATGCATGGCATTTTGTATGTTGGAATTGTCTACACACGATCGGAATTTACGAGAACGGATTTTGTTGTCGGAAAATTTGAGAACCAGCTCATACATTTTTGCTGTCAGAAATTCCGACAGAAAATGTCCGATGGAGCCTACACACAGTCAGAAATTCCGAGCGTGTGTAGGCGGCATTAGAGTTGCCCCCCTCCTTTCCCTTCTTGCCTGGTGATTTCATGACTGAACAATCAAAAATTAACAGGAGAAATCCAGTAAGCACATAATGGATGAAACAGAAGCAAGAAGATGCCTACTCAGGTACAGCTTCCTGCAGAACAAGTCTGGTGAGGCTTGCAGGGAGAGGCAGCAGTAATGTAGATGACCTCATAGTGCAGATAGAACTATCAGGCTGTAGGCACTGGAGTGCATTGCTATATACTGTATATCAAGGAATTTAAAATAAATGAAATCTTTCAGAGTACCACTTTTGCACATGTGGGTGGGTGCAGCTTGGCGTGGCAGCAACAACATACACTCAGTCCAGGTCCAAATAGTGGCACTTGTATTGAGGTAAAGGCAAAACAGTTCAGAAGAGGCCCAACACGGGAACACTCAGATTCCAACAGCATGTAGCGAAGAAGGTATCAGCCAAACTGACAATATCTGTCAGGAAGGGCAGAACGTGGCCTGGCTGTTGTGAGCTCAAAACGTGAAGATGTCCAAGGAGATTGCAGAGCCCTAAGATTTCACTAGTCATCTGGAAACTTTCCTCTTTCCGTTGCTAATATAGTCCCTGACAGACTTGTGACCTGTCCCTACACTACCCAAACACTTAAAGAAACTCTGCCACACTTAAGATGGGCGCTAAAGTCACATTGGCGGCCATCATCCAATCGGATCACTGCCCCAGAGACCATAGAGGAACCATGTTCCTCTTGACTTCCTCACCCTCTGCACTGCCGCTGCAGTTGAGTGCCATTCGCAGTGAAAACATCAAACCAGTGGCGTAGCGTGGGTTGTCAGCGCCTGGGGTGAGGCAAGTAATTTGTGCCCCCCTGACCCATGGACTTACCTATTTTCAGCAATCTCTGGTCTGGTCACATGATCCACTATGTGAGACAGCAGTGGCTGTAGGGAAGAGGAGAGCTTGCTTGATAATGACTGGTAAAGCCTGGAGTGGTGACATCATCATATGTTCCTATGTCCCATCTATTGTTGGCGCTCCCTCCTCTTCACACTCGTGACAGCGCCCCTCTAAATTTTGCGCCCGGGGCGGTGGCCCCCCTCGCGCCCCCTATGCTACACCACTGCATCAAACTACAGCTGCCTACACCCAATCAACATTTGTAGATGTTTTCTCCAATATAGCAAGTATCCACTTTTGAGTTCTAGCCCTCTTTGAATACAGAGATGCTTTGAGATACTAATGAGCCTGTCATAACTAACCGTGACCCATTAGCAGCTCATCTACATTTACACTGCCTACTCTTCTTACTTCTTACTCACTTACATGCTCTGCTCTAGTCTTCTGCTGCATACACACGATCGGACATTCCGACAACAAAACCATGGATTTTTTTACGACTGAATGTTGGCTCAAACTTGTGTTGCATACACATGGTCACACAAATGTTGTCGGAAATTCCGAACGTCAAGAACGCGGTGACGTACAACACCACGACAAGCTGAGAAACATTAAGTTCAATGATTCCGAAGCATGTGTCGAATTGATTCCGAACATGCATAGGATTTTTGTGCGTAGGAATTGGCTACAGACGATCGGAATTTCCGACAAGATCTTTTGTTGTCGGAAAAATTGAGAACCAGCTCTCAAACATTTGTTGTCGGAAATTCCGACAGCAAATGTCCGATGGAGCCTACACAAGGTCGGAATAACCGACTAAAAGCTCACATCGAATATTTGTTGTTGGAAATTCCGATTGTGTGTACGCGGCATTCCAGTCTTCTATATTACACTTCATTTTGTTGCCTCCTTTCCTTCCCCAATATAATTTAATATCCAACCCTGTCTCAAAGCACTCTTCTCCTACTGCAGTCCAATTTCAATCACCCTGTACACATTCCGAGCTTTCTAACCCTCAACACTCAGCATCCACTCCTAAAATGTCCCCATTCATAAACACACACACATCTGCTAGTCTATTTACAATTCAGATCAGGGTGAATGCTGGAGCAAATGGGGATAACCATTAAAGTAATAGTAAAGCTTAAATTTTTTATTGAAATATTAAACATGTCATACTTACCTGCTCTGTTCACTGGTATTCTACAGGGCAACCTTGATCCTCCTCTTCTAGAATCCCCCGCTGGCGACCCTGGCTCCTTCTCTTTGGCGACTGCCCCCATAGAAAGCCGCTTCCTATTGGGCCACTCATGCAGGCTTGCTTCCAAGCTGCCATGTCTTCGTCTTTAGACACAAACAGAGCAGCTTGGCCCGCCCCCACTCCCTCATCACAGAATTTGATTGACAGCAGTGGGAACCAATGACTCCCACTGCTATCAATCTGCCCAGTGAGGAGGGAGAGAGCTAAGAGAGACACTGCTCTCGTACACAGTGCTGGCTCAGGTAAGTGTAAGGGGGGGGGGGGGGGCTGGATCCTGTGGCACAGAAGTTTTTTTACCTTAATGCATTGAATTAAGCCTCGTACACACGATCAGTCCATCCGATGACAACGGTCTGAAGGACCGTTGCCATCGGTTAACCGATGAAGCTGACTGATGGTCCCTTGCGCCCACACACCATCGGTTAAATAACCGATCGTGTCAGAACGCGGTGACGTAAAACACAACGACGTGCTGAAAAAAATGAAGTTCAATGCTTCCAAGCATGCGTCGACTTGATTCTGAGCATGCGTGGATTTTTAACCGATGGTTGTGCCTACTAACGATCGGTTTTGACCTATCGGTAAGCAATCCATCGGTAAAATTTAAAGCAAGTTGACTTTTTTTTTAACCTATGGTTAAATAACCGATGGGGCCCACACACGAACGGTTTTGACCGATGAAAACGGTCCATCAGACCGTTGTCCTCTGGTTAACCTATCAGGTGTACGAGGCCTTAAGGTTAAAAAGAAAAAAACTTAGGGCTTTAGAATCAATTTACACCAAGTTTTATTTTTGAATATGTATTGACTAACAGGACAATTATTCATTTTTTTCCACAGATCACAGAGTACTCTTGGGAATAATCACACTGATGCTGCTTCCATTATTTCTTCTTAGCTGATTGCCCAGTGGCCCCTTAATGTAAGTTCTGGAGGAAGAGTGCAAACCATTCTCACTATCACACTGTATTTTATTATGTAATGCCACTGTGTTTCTTAAAAGGGTTGGTTCACCCAAAAAGGGACATGGATGGATGCTGGTGAGCAGAATTGCCCAATTGCTCATTCTTCTCATTCATCCGTTGTTAAGGACGCGGCGGCCGGCTTTCCAGCCTGCTCCTTTACAACCAGCTATTCACTGGTTATTACGGACACCGACAGCCTACCGCTTAAAGAAAAAAACGCTGGGCACTGGCACTTATGCCCCATACACGAAAAAAACTATGGTTTTCCTAACGGAATTCCTCTCAAGCCTGCCTTGCATACACATGGTCACACAAAAGCTCTGTGAACTTTTGACTGCCAAGAACGCGGTGACGTACAACACTACGATGAGCCAAGAAAATGAAATTTAATGCTTTTGAGCATGCGTCGACTTGATTTTGAGAATGCATGCTTTTTTCCCGTCAGAAAAACATACAGACGAACAGTTTTCCCGCCAGGATTCTTTCCTGATGGGATAAAAGAGATCCTGCACTTTTTTTTTGGCAGTTTGCCTGTGGGATAAAGTCAGATGGAGCATACACATGGTCGGGATTCCCGACGAAAAGCTCTCATCGCAGTTTTTCCAACAGAAAAACCGGTCGTGTGTACGGGGCATAAGTGTTTAGCAGAGTTTAGGAGAGTTTGAACGTTTAGGACTTGTCAGCATTGTTTTCTGCTCCTAGAAACTGAAACCTCAAAAATGCTTGTAGACTAAAATAATGTCCATGAACACATAGGATAACACTATTTGCTTCTAGAAGCAGAAACAAAATGCTCAAAAGCTGCTGCTAGGAGTGTTTATTTTTTTAAAAGGGGGCTGTAAAGGTATATATTTTATATATATATATTATATATATATATATATATATATATATATATACCGGTGTATATATATATATTTTTTTTTTAAATAACAAACATGTCATACTTACCTCCACTGTGCAGTTAGTTTTGCACAGAGTGGCCCCGATCCTGGTCTTCTGGGGTCCCTCGGCGGCTGTCTCAGCTCCTCCCCGCAAGAGCTACCCCCTTTTTGGGAAGCGTTCTCCCAAAGGGGGTTAGCTTGCGGGCGCACTCCCGTGATATAGCCGGCGGCTATAGCCACCAACTGTATCACCAGCTCCGCCTCCTTCATTGATTTTATTGACAGCAGTGGGAGCTAATGGCTGTGCTGCTATCAATTTACAAGCCACCTCAAGCTGGGGGAAACAATCGCAGGAACGAGCCCACAAAGTTTCGTGGCTTATGTAAGTAAAACAGGGGGGCTGAGAGGCCCGAGATTGCAAGGTGTTTTTTCACCTTAATGCATAGTATGGATTAAGGAGAAAAAACACGAACCTTTACAACCCCTTTAAGCTAGTGTGCATGGGGCCTTAATCATAGTGGGTTGGGCCACCTAAAAGTGTTATTTTTTTTTTTTTTTATGCCGATGTAACCTGGTTGGCTTGGCCAGCTCCCGCATTTGTATATATCCAAAAGACCTCTGCCAAATCTCCCTATTTTTTAAATTCGGTATCTGTCTATCTGGGGGTTTTAGGTGTTCTCTTTGCCTCTCCTGTTGTATTCTCCATAAATAAAAAATAAATAAATTACAATATATATATATATATATATATATATATATACGTGTAGCGCTACCCCCGGAGGAGCCGCTGAATGATTTGGGACCGGCCTACTAAACCACCCTGGCAGTGTCTAAGGGTGCAACTGTGAGAATAGTAACAGTGAGTGGAGGTCCAGACATCCAATAAAGAGTTTTCAATGCTTTATTGTCCAGGCCAAACACGGCCAACATCAACATGCATTAGGAAGGTCAAGGTGGATGAAGGAAGAAATAAAATCATGTGGTATCAGGCCTGGATTTAGAACTGAGCAATACACTGCTCTGCATTAAACCGAATGTATACACATTGCCACTCTACTCGGAGTGGGTAAAGTGCCCCCGGACAGACCCCTATAACAGGCCTGGCAGCCAGAGCGTCACTCTGAATAGTACTGGGAGGAACAGGTCTCTCACACAGACCTGTCTCTAGGGCCCCTGCCACAGGCCAATTTCAATCGAGGACTTAAGTAAATAAGGACAGAGAATCCTCCCAGTAAACTTCTTTTGCAAATGGTCCCCGGATGACAGCAAGCATACCTGTCAGTGGTCCGGACACCCGATCCCAAACTAGGATCCTTTCAGTAGGCCTCGGAACCCAGTGGAGCACGGGGGTCCCTTCTCTCATCAGGAAGAGGTTTGCTGCAAAGTTCAGCTCTGGCCAGGTGGGCCATGCCGGCGGGGTCCATGGATGCGCGTACCCTGAAGGTGGGTACCGCACCTGGAACGGGGACCCCGCGGAAAGTTTTCGACGCATGACCTCTCTCACAGATATACCCTCCCCCAGCATGCCCCGCGAGGGAAAACATCCTCTAATTGGCTGCTGGGAGAAGATCTGTTCTGCCAGAACCCCCCCCTAGCGCCAGCTGCCGGCCAGGGGTGGCACTGCACTCCCTGACCACAGTCTGACCCAGTGGAATTTCCAGAATGACAGAGATCATCAAATTTAGACAACATTTGAATGGGAGCAGGGTAACTCTCCCGTTCCCCACTGAATTAAAGCGTAGTGCCCATGCTGAAAGCAAGGGGGCGCTACATATATATATAAAAAATCTCACACATAGGTTGGACTTGATGGACTCGTGTCTTTTTTCAACCTCACCTACTATGTAACGGGAACAGCAGGATTCTTATAGTAACCACAGCATGTGTGAAGACCTGGGAACTCAAGTGCTGATATATATCACAGACAGTTTTCCAAAGAGAAAGAAACATAGGAAACTGTCAAATGGTTTACCCCTCCAGCCTCTACCAAAAGATGAAATATCAGGTTTGGGTGTACTGTCCCTTTAAATCCTTGACCCGAATGCTAAAATGGACCTAGACCCTAATGCACATTACCCTAACCCCTGATACTTACATAACCCCTATTGGTTTCTAACCTGTAAATGTGAAAAAGTACTTGTATAGCCCCATGACAACATTGTTAAGTGGAACATCTGATCACTGCCCTGAGATCAACATACCAGGATTTTGGAGCAAAGACTAAATTGTTATCAGTTTATGTGTTTATGTGTTTTGTGTGTACTATATTCTGCTCATATCATTTCTCTTATATCTCTTTACAGATCACTAGAATATATAATATCTTTAGCAAAAGCAGACGCATCAAAGACTCCAGCTGCCACATATAGCAATGCAAACATATTCCAATTTCTTACAGTCAAATAACAAACTATGTTCCTACAAATGTTTTGTATGTCTGAAACTTTTGTTGCATAGTACACATATTTTGTTTTGTTCTTTTCTAAAACAGGAAATGATATTTGAAAACTGCAATTGCTTAATCAAATGTATACATTATTCCCTTCATTTTTTTAAAAAAACAGCAAAATGTCAATGACTTTGTAAGTTTTCTAGATTAAAAAATAATAAAATAAATCGAAGGTAAGGTAAGTGTGTATATTATTATTATTATTATTACTATTATAATGCAGGATTTATATAGTGCCAACAGTTTACGCATCGCTTTACAATATAAGAAGGAGTCAATACAGTTATAATACAATAAAAAACAAGAGCATTAAGAGGGCCCTGCTCAGAAGAGCCTACAATCTAATAGGGTGGGGCAGGTGGTACAAAAGGTTGCAACTGTGGGGAATGAGCTGATGGAAGTGGTAAAAGATTAGTTGGAGACGTGAGCTTCCCTGAACAGTTTTCAGGGATCGCCTGAAGGTAGCAAGAATAGGGGAGGTAGTGAGTTTCAGAGGATGGGAGAGGCTCTGGAGAAATCCTGGAGACGAGCATGAGAGGAGGAGACAAGAGAGCTTGAGAGTAGGAGGTCTTGAGAAGAGAGGAGAGGTCAGTTTAGGTTTTTTTTTGAGACAAGATTGGTGATGTAGCTTGGGGCAAAGTGTGAATGGCTTTTTATGTTGTGGTTAGTATTTTGGATTAAATTCGCTGGGTGATTGGGAGCCAATGGAGGGATTGGAGGAGAGGGTTGGCAGACACTGAGCGGTTGGTAAGGTGGATAAGTCTGGCAGCAGAATTCATAATAGACTGAGAAGGGAGTTGTAATAGTCAAGGCGAGAGATAACAAGGGAGTGAATGAGGAGCTTGGTGGTTTCATTTGTTAAAAAGGGGCGAGTTTTAGAGATGTTATGGAGGTGAGTTCTGCAAACTTTTGACAACGATTGGACTTGAGGCTGAAATTAAAGTCATAGTCTAGGTCTACACCAGGCAGGTCCAAAGTCAGGCCCGGGGGCCAAATGCGGCCCCCCTGTTGATTTAATATGGCCCCCCTGGGGATTTGGATATATATTGTTTGTGGCCCCCAAAAGATATATACTGTATTTATTGGCGCTGCCTTGGAGGGGACAGGGAGGGGGCAGGACGAGCGCCGTCAGATTACATGAAGAGAATCTCCTGTTTACTCAGCAGCGTCTCTATTGGAAGTCCCGTCTCCTGGGATGCCATTGGACGACTGTTCTGTCTATTATAGGAGGCAGGACTTTGTATTAAAGAGGCCACAGGGTAAACAAGACATTCTCCTGTTTGTAATCTGTCGGCACTCGTCCCGCCCCCTCCCTTTGCCCTCCGAGGCTGCAGATGGGCATCGTTGAGGTTGCACTGATGGCAATGGTAAGGCTGCATTTATGGCACATGTGAGGCTGCAATGGTAAGGCTGCATTGGTTGCATTCATGGCAATTGTAAGGCTGCATTCATGGCAATGGTGAGGCTGCATTCATGGCAATGGTAAGCCTGTGCGTGTTATACGCTGATAAATACGGTATATCCAAATAAGACGCCCAAGCTCATCCTTAGTCCTAAGCAGCGCTGGGATTCGTTGGGGCCACAAAATAAATATATACAGTATATCGAAATAACACGCCAAAGCTCATCTTTTCACCACACACAGTCAAAAAGGCAAGAGGATTCTTGTTGGGCATTGTGTATTAGTGCTCAGACGAACACACTTTTAATGGTTCAAAGAATGTCAGGCAAAATAGTCGGCCCTCACGCATGTTCACTTAATCAAATCTGGCCCTCTTTGAAAAAAGTTTGGACACCCCTGGTGTACACCCAGTACCCTTGTGTGAAGGGAGGGACTGGTGGTTGCATTGTTGATTTTGATGGAGAAGTCATGGTGGGGGGCACGGGCGGGGGGCAATATCAAACGCTACCCACTCAAATAAATAGCTAAAAAAAAATGACAAAGCTGTGCTTTATGCAGATATAAAAGACACATATTAATGCAGGTGTATGGGAGGTAAAGTTTCTCTTCTCTGAGCAACTAATGCGTTTACCCTTTTTTCTGCCAGAGATGTTTTTGCATTTTTTTTTGCACGCATGATAAAATAACAATTTTAGGTCTAAAGAACAGTTAACAAAACTCAAACAGTATATATATTTTTGAAAGCAGGGACCGAGGAGAATAAAATGTTGGTTGTTTCAATTTCTTATGTCTTGCCATTTCAAAACAATGGTTTATCAAATGCAAATTTTCTGTAAGGCCTCGTACACACGGACGGACTGTCCGCTGAAAACGGTCCGCCGGACCGTTTTCAGCGGACATGTCCGCCCGGAGATTTCTGTCTGATGGTTGTACACACCATCAGACAGAAATCCGCGCGTACACGATACGTGGTGACGTGGCCGCGCCGTCGTCGCGGCGACGTGCGCGGCCCTGGAAGTTCAATGCTTCCACGCATGCGTCTAATCACTTTGACGCATGCGAGGGATGGCGGCCGATCGGACATGTACGGTGAGTCTGTACAGACGACCGAACATGTCCGACGGACAGGCTTCCAGCGGACATGTTTCTTAGGAAAACGGTCGGCTGGACAAATGTCCGCTGGAAACCTGTCCGGTCGGCCGTACACACGACCAAACATGTCTGCTGAAACTGGTCCGCGGACCAGTTTCAGCAGATATGTTCGGTCGTGTGTACGAGGCCTTAAAATACATTTATTTTTAGTGCAAACAAAACCAATCTAGTTTCAATTTTTTGGTAAATAATTAGATTTTCTATGATTAAAGCCCATGGGTGGGGTCAGAGGGGTATAGTCAGGAGGAGCTCAGGCTGATGCCGCACCTTTCAGTATAGTGGCCGGGTTTCGGTGTGTGTCGCTTTCACTTTCTGTTTTCCAATATGCTTTTTTTCTCAAACAAAAGGTGTTGGAACTCAACCACGACCCCCCCAAAACCCCTCCACCCACACACACCCTCCAAATCCCATCAAACAGTGGGTGTGGTCAGTCTAATTTCATGAACAGTAGGAGGGTCTAAAAGGGGCATTAAATACCAGGATTGCATTGCATTACATACAGAGTGCAGAGTCCAGGGGGTTACACACAGAGTGCAGAGCTGTCACTTGTATACACAGAAACCGGACTTCTGTGTTTACAAGTGATTGTGGTGAGCAGGACACCTCCAAGGGTCTGAGCCAGAGGTGGTGGAACTGAGTTCCCCCAAGTTCCCCCTGAAAAAAAAGCCCTGTTGATAAGACTGGTTCATTTAGTGACATCTAAGGTCCTAACTCTTCTCCTCCAGCAGCAGCGTTAGAAGCAGTGGCGGCTGGTGACATTTTAGGATGGGGGGGCGCAAGACCCCGCCCCTCCACATTTGGTCCCTCCCACTTCTCATAAGCCACACCCCCTATAGAATACACCCACTCCGTCCCCTGTATTCCACTTGCTTCCACTCATAGTGTCAGGAGTATACAGCTCAGCATCACAGCACAGAGTATATAGCCCCAGCATCACAAATCATGGTATATAGCGCAGGCTTACAGATTGGCGCAAACAAACTAAAAAATTACACTGTTAGTTATGAAGGACTCTAAATGGGCATGAGATTATCAGAGACTGCGGACATACTGCACAAGATTACCAGAGACTGCGGACATACTGCACGAGATTACCAGAGACTGCGGACATACTGCAAGAGATTACCAGAGACTGCGGACATACTGCACGAGATTATCAGAGACTGCGGACATACTGCACGAGATGACCAGAGACTGCGGACATACTGCACAAGATTATCAGAGACTGCGGACATACTGCACGAGATGATCAGAGACTGTGGACATACTGCACGAGATGACCAGAGACTGCGGACATACTGCACGAGATGACCAGAGACTGCACACATACTGCACGAAATTATCAAAGACTGTGGACATACTGCACAAGATTACCAGAGACTGAAGACATACTGCATTACTTGTCCTGCGACTTGGGAATTCAACGTTGCATGACAAGTCGTACCCCATATCTGTGCGACTTCAAAGTAGTCCCTGCATTACTTTGGTCGCACTTTGATGCAACTTGAGGTCCATAGACCTCCAGAATACACAGGCATTGCTTTAAGTCGCATCAAACTTTCAGACTGTTTTAGCCTGAAAGTCGCAAGATTCTGCCACAATTTTTTGCTGCGATTTTGCAGCGACTTGAAGCAATGCCTGTGTGTTCTGGAGGTCTACGGACCTCAAGTCACATCAAAGTGGGACAAAAGTAATGCAGGGACTACTTCGAAGTCGCTGTGACTTGAAGTTGCACAGATATGAACGGTTCTCATCGGGTCCGACTTATCCTGCAACTTTCCAGTCCCAAGTCGCTATTTCCACCAATTAAATATAAAAACCAATTGAATACGCGGGGGGGGGGGGGGGGGAGTATGGGTTCCCTTCCTGCCGCTATTTCCACCAATTAAATAAATAAAAAAAATAACATTTTAACAAGCCCGGAGGGGAGGGGGGATTGGATAAGGTCCAAAAAGAAATGAATGAATAAGCGGGGGGGGGATGGTTTGGCTATTTCCACCAATTAAATAAAAAAAACAATGTTAAATACTTTTTTTTTTAACAAGCCGGGGGATTGGATGGGGTCCAAATAAAAAAATGAATAAGTGGGGGGGGAGGGGGGGGGTTGGGTGCCGTCACAGCTGCTATTTCCACCAGTTAAATTAAATAAAAACAATGTTAAATACTTTTTTTTTTTTAACAAGCCTGGTTTGGGTGGTGCCGTTAATGCTGCTCTTTCCACCTATTGACAAAAAAACATCTGAATCATCTGAATAAGCGGGGGTGGGGGGGGGTGGTCGGCCGCTACGGTCGGTATTTTTGCCCAAAGTTTTTTTTTTTTTTTATAGGTCGGGTGCGGGAAGGGGTCCGTTTGCTGGCTCTTGCATACATCAAACACACTTTAATTAGGTAGGGAGGGGGTTCATACCTGTTACTGCAGGCATGCTGGCAGATAGCTTCGAGGCGCACTCAGCTCCTGAGTCCCGACGTCACTTCCGGTTCTTCCTGAGACGTCGGGACTAGCACAGAGACGTGCGGGTGCACACAGAAAGTGTGCACCCAAGCCATAGAAAGACAGTCCATCGCGCCTGAAGCAAGTGGCGCGATGGAGAACGCCACAAAGGCATTTTTTTTTTGCCAATGTAGCGCCTCGTCTGCAATCCCGTGATTGCACAGACGTGGCGCTACCCACACAACACTGTGTCCAGCGCCCGGCGCTCGGACACAGTGCACCTAAGTACCTTTTTTGGAAAAAAAAGTTCCTTAAAGGGACATGTTTAACCACTTGCCCACCAGGTAAATTCTGGCACTTCTCTCCTTCATGTGAAAATCACAATTTTTTTGCTAGAAAATTTATCAGAACCCCCAAACATTATATATTTTTTTTTAGCAGACATCCTAGGGAATAAAATGGCAGTCATTGCAATACTTTTTGTCACACCGTATTTGCGCAGCGGTCTTACAAGCGCACTTTTTTTGGATAAAAATCACTTTTTTGAATTAAAAAATAAGACAACAATACATTTTGCCCAATTTTTTTATATATTGTGAAAGATAATGTTACGCCGAGTAAAATGATACCCAACATGTCACGCTTAAAAATTGCGCCCGCTCGTGGCATGGCGTCAAACTTTTACCCTTAAAAATCTCGATAGGCGACGTTTAAAAAATTCTACAGGTTGCATTTTTTGAGTTGCAGAGTAGGTCTAGGGCTAGAATTATTGCTCTCGCTCTAACGATCGCGGCGATACCTCACTTGTGTGGTTTGAATACCGTTTTCATATGCGGGCGCTACTCGCGTATGCGTTTACTTCTGCGCGCGAGCTCGTCGGGACGGGGCGCTTTAAAAAAATTTTTTTGGGTTTTCTTATTTATTTTTATTTAGTTTTATAATTTTTTACACTGAAAAAAATAAAATAAAAAAAATTGATCACTTTTATTCCTATTACAAGGAATGTAAACATCCCTTGTAATAGAAAAAAGCATGACAGGTCCTCTTAAATATGAGATCTGGGGTCAAAAAGACCTCAGATCTCATAATTAGACTTAAATGCAAAAAAAAAAATAAAAAAAAAAAAATGTCATTTTTTCAAATGACAAAAAAAAAAATGTTTCTTTAAGAGGCTGGGCGGGACTGACGTTTTGACGTCACTTCCGCCCAGCAGAGCTATGAGGACGGGTGAAGGAGATTTCTCCTTCAGTCCCGTCCCCGCTCAGCTGCCGGACACATCGGATCCCCTCCGCCGCTACCGACGGCTCCGGTAAGCGGCGGAGAGCGCGGGAGAGCGGCGGGAGGGGGGGGGCCCCTCTCCCGCCACCGATAACGGCGATCTCGCGGCGAATCCGCCGCGGAGACCGCCGTTATCGTGTACACCACCGCCCCCTGCAAAGATGAATATCTCGGTTGTGGCAGCAGCTGCTGCCGTTATCGAGATATTCAACTTTAAAAAGGAGGACGTCTTTTTGACATGGGGCGGTGGTCAAGAGGTTAAATAAACATTTTTTTTTTTTTTTTTTTTTTTTTAGATTTTTTTTTTTTTTTTACTGATTGGGGGAGGGGGGCGGCGCCCGGGCGCCCTCTATGGACGGGCCGCCACTGGTTAGAAGCACATGTAATGATGTGTGAGTATTCTAAATCCAGGTCAGTGTATTGATGCAACCCTTAGGCCCCATACTCACGAGCAAACATGTCTGCTGAAACTGGCCCGCAGGCCAGTTTCAGCAGACATGTTTGGTCGTGTGTGGGCGCGAGCGGGCCGAATTCCAGCAAACATTTGCCCGCCGGGCCTTTTCCCAGCAGACAAATATTCCTGGACTTGTTTTAAAACAGTCCGCTGGAATTCAGCCCGCTCGGACATGTACGGTCGTCAGTACAGACCTACCGTACATGTCCAGGCGCCCGCCGTCCCTCGCATGCGTCGAATGACTTCGACGCATGCGTGGAAGCATTTTAAAGGCGGGCCGCCCACGTCGCCGCGTCATTGTCGCGGCGACACCGCGTCATCGACGCGGCGACACCGCGGACACGCCCCGCGTATTGTTTACGCGCGGACTTCTGTACGATGGTGTGTACAACCATCGTACAGAAGCCCTCTGGCAGACATGTATGGTGGAAACGGTCCGACGGACCGCTTTCACCATACATGTTTGTCCGTGTGTACCCGGCCTAAGGGGTATAGTAATGATAGCCTTGGCTAAGAGGAAGTGGGTTGAATGAAGCTGGCCATCATTCAACCTGGAAGACTGGTCATATCCAGTGGTGGAAATGATTTGCTGTAGGGGAGAGCTCTGGGACGTCTACTTTAAAAAGCGGCCCTGTCAGTCTGTTAAAAACGTTTCAAGTTTTAGCTCCCTGCAATAGAAAATGCTCACTGCTCCATCAGCCCATCTCTTGTCTTCCTCCTGTTCCAACAATGTAACCTCGCCAGCCCCTTCAGCTCTAGGTTTTGGTGCACATTATAAAGGTAGTCATGTCGGTAATAGGACTGTTCCAAATTTATTCTCAGCTTGTTTAATACTAAAACTGTGTCTGCACGAGAACAACAAAACTGGGAGAGGAGGGCCAACACTCTGAGCCAGTTAAGCCTCTACGGTTTTGTACAGTGATATCAGTCAACAATTACATTTTTCTTACTAGAGGGGAGAGACATGAAGGCCCAGATTCACAAAGCACTTACACCGACGTATAACACGTTACGCAGACGTAAGTGCCAATGTGCGCCAGGGTATGTGTGCGGCAGACCCACGAACCAACATGCGCCTAAAAACAGGCTACACCCCGCCGACGTAGCTTGCACACGCCGGCGTAGGGTGGACGCACTTATGGGCTGGGCGCATGGTGCTGCTCCCATTGATTAGCCATTCAAACATGCAAATGAGGGAAATACGCCGATTCACGAACGTGCGTGTGCCCGGCGCATGCTACGCGAGATGCACGTAAGGCCCTGTACACACGGCCGCACATGTCTGCTGAAACTGGTCCGCGGACCAGTTTCAGCAGACATGTTCGGTCGTGTGTACGGCCGATCGGACAGGATTCCAGCGTACATTTGCCCGCCAGACCGTTGTCGAGCGGACAAATGTTTCTAAACTTGCTTAGAAACATGCCCGCTGGAATCCTGTCCGTCGGACATGTTCGGTCGTCTGTACAGACTTACCGTACATGTCCGAGCGGCCGCCATCCCTCGCATGCGTCGAATGACTTCGACGCATGCGTGGAAGCATTGACCTTTCAGCGTTGTGCACGTCGCCGCGTCATCGTCGCGGCGAAGGCGCGAACACATCACCGCGCTGTCTGTCTGCGCGGATTGTCTCTCATTTCTGTATGATGGTGTGTACAGCCATCATACAGAAATCTCCGGGCGGGCATGTCCGCTGAAAACGGTACGGCGGACCGTTTTCAGCGGACATGTTTGCCCGTGTGTACAAGGCCTAAGTTGTACGTCCGGCGTAAAGTTATTCCCCATAAATGAGGTGCAACCCGGCAACAGACATGCACAGGTCTGCACCAGGGAACACAAGCCGGCGTATTGTGCGTTGGACGTGTGTCTGACTGGGCGTACGTTATGTTCACGGCGTACGCGGTGATCCGGCGTAGCGGCGCATGCGCAGTTCGTGATATGGCGCATGTCCACGTCGCGGCGCATGCGCAGTTCGTGATACGTACCTGTCTGGCGCTCGGCCCATCATTTGCATGGGGTCACGCCAACTTCCACCTACGCCTTCGAAAACCCACGTCTTGCTGGCGCAGCATTGGGAGCACTGGCTTGATGAATGCAATGCATGCCTCTCCGCACTACGTTGGCGTGCCGTACGGTGTGTGCGCTACGGCGGCGTAACGTGCGCCATGCTCTCTGTGGATCTGGACTGAAGTAAAACCTTGGATTGCGAGCATAATTTGTTCTAGAAACATGTTTATAATCCAAAGCACTTGTATATCAAAGCGAAGTTGTAACTTCATTAAATGTAACTATATTGCTCTCTTCTCTCTTATACTTATCAGTTGTGACATCACGCTACTCTTATATCAAGATATCACTTGTATATCAAGGCAAAATGTATTAAAATGTTTTGCTTGTCTTGCAAAACGCTCTCAAACCAAGTTACTCTCAAACCAAGGTTTTACTGTACTTCATTTTTTTGTCTTTTGTTTTTCTATATTTGCTTCTGTATGCGCTGCTGTGCAATCTGTTTCTTTAACCATGAAATCCTCCTTGACATGTCATTGTAATAGGCAGTGCTTATCTGAATTGCGCTGTGTAGATAAAGTGAGGCTTTTGGTGCGCATATTCCAGAGTGGACATTCTTTTAGAATGATTGAAGCGGAATAACAGCTTTTTTTTCTGGTAATACACCCTCTACATGCCCTCCACTTTTATCTTGTGTTCACATCCTGTACAATGCCATGCCATGCAGTTAATGAAGGAAAAACATGTTTAAAGGAATATTGTCAGCATTTAAATACTAGTTTATAAAGCTAATTACCTAGCTGTAGGATCTATTTTTAAACAGTGAATGACTTAAGCCCTGTACACACGGACCATTTTCTCATCGGACAAACCGATCGTGTGTGGGCCCCATCGGTTTGTTTTCCATCTGTGAAGAAAAATAGAACATATTTTAAACATTTTCTATGGATAAAAAAAACGATAGAAAAAAAAAAAAAAGATCGTCTGTGTGGAAGTCCATCGGTCAAAAATCCACGCATGCTCAGAATCAAGTCGACGCATGCTCGGAATCATTGAACTTCATTTTTCCCAGCACGTCGCAGTGTTTTACGTCACTGCGTTGGACACGGTCGGATTTTTGACCGATGGTGTGTAGGCACGACTGATGAAAGTCAGCTTCATCGGATATCCAACGAAAAAATCCATCGGATTAGATTCCATCAGATATCCGATCGTGTGTACAGGGCTTAACAGTCAATCCCTGGCTATATATTGTAACCAACTGAACATGTGTTGGATGAGTCAGTCCCTGGCTTCATACAGTTGCAATAAAAAGTATGTGAACCCTTTTGGAATGATATGGATTTCTGCACAAATTGGTCATAAAATGTGATCTGATCTTCATCTAAGTCACAGCAATAGACAATTACAGTCTGCCTAAACTAATAACACACATATAGAGTTGAGCGGACACCTGGATGTTCGGGTTCGACGGGTTCGGCCGAACTTCGGAAAAAAGTCTGGGTTCTGGGTTCGGGACCCGAACTTGACCCGAACTTGACCCCGAACCCCATTGAAGTCAATGGGGACCCAAACTTTTCAGTACAAAAGTGTCTCTAAAAAACGAAGGGAAAGGGCTGGAGGGCTGCAAATGGCAGCAAAATGTCGGGAAGAGCATGGCAAGTACTCTGAAAATAAATGTGGATCGGGAAATAACTTAAAATAACATAAAAAAAAATGAAAATCAAAAATAAATAATCTTGACCTAGGAGGACGAGGTCCATATGTATTAGGAGGTTGAGGTGGATGTGGCGGTATAGGTGGAAGCGGCGGTGGAGGAGGAGGAGGAGGAGGTAGCCAACACAGCAGGTTTTGGTTTTTAATTGATTTATTTTTTAAATTAGGGTAAACCCCAAAAGAATGAGAAAGATCTAGGGTTGCTACCTCATCCCTTTAAACCTGAACACAGAGTAATTACACAGGTTCTGGGGCTAATTTAATGTCGATAAGGCACCAAGTGACACTCGGGTGTTTACGGCGCTAAACGGCACCTGCGCCTGCCGTGTAGAGCTGACCTTGCAGGCGCCGTAAACACCCGAGTGTCACTTTGGGTATTATCGGAAGCCGTGACACGCTTTAGCTGACTGTCAATCAACTCCTCTTCGCTTAGGAACGCCTATACCCAGAAGCGATCCCCGCTCGGAGCCGGATAACAAGGGCTCATAAAACGATAAGTAGCGAAAAAAAAAAAAACAGCATACTGCAGATGTTAGCAGTACGCTGGAACTAATGTCAGTTGATTTGGGGGTGAACTCCCGCTTTAATATGTTTTTGCTTTTAAAGGGATGAGATGGCAACCCTAAAAAGATCAGAAAAAAAACAATGGCTGGGTAAGGCCGGCCCGGTGTCTATTCTGCACAAGGTACGGACACGTCTTCTGGGATCCATGCCTGGTTCATTTTAATGAACGTGAGCTTGTCCACATTGGCTCTGGACAGGCGGCTGCGCTTGTCTGTGATAACGCCCCCTGCCGTGCTAAATACACGTTCAGACAATACACTGGCTGCAGGGCAGGCCAGCACCTCCAAGGCGTAAAGGGCAAGCTCAGGCCATGTGCCCAATTTGGAGACCCAGAAGTTTAAGGGGGCATAGCCGTCATTCAGTACGTGTAGGCGTGTGCACACATACTGCTCCACCATGTTGCTGAAATGCTGCCTCCTGCTAAAACGTTCCATATCAGCTGGTGGTGCTGTTTGTTGTGGCGTGCTGACAAAGCTTTTCCACATTTCGGCCATGCTAACCCTGCCATCTGAGGTGCTGGCGGTGCAAACACTGGAGGAAAAACTGCCCTAAATGGGTGTTTTTTTAATAGAACAATAGAAGAACAGTAGCTAAAGCGTTTATCTCACATTTACAGATATGGAGGAAACATGGCAAACACTGGAGGAAACACTGCAACATATATTTGTTTGCCCTAAATTGATCTTTTTTGAATAGCACAATAGAAGAAAAGTATATACAGGGTGTATCTCACAGGAACATATGCAGTGCTGGTGTAATATGCAGAGTATCTCACAGGAACAGATGCAGTGCAGATGCAATTTTATTTGTGAACCAGGACTGACTCCTATATAATTCTCTCCCTATCAGAACAAGCAGGAACCTTTCCCTAAACTATCTAATGCAGAGTATCTCACAGAAAGAAACGTTGCTGGTGTAGATTTCTGAAGCAAGATATTCCTATCTAAATCTTTCCCTCAGATCAGCAACAGCCTTTCCCTACCCTAGCTAATGCAGAGTGACGAGCTGTGCTATGTGCCTCTAGCTTATATAGAGGCTTGGTCACATGCTGCACTGGTCAATCACAGCCATGCCAATAGTAGGCATGGCTGTGATGGCTTCTAGGTAAAACAAGTAAAACAAATGGTGATTGGCTGCCCTGCAGCGCACCATTACATTGCCGAACACTGGACCCGAACCCGAACTTTCAGCAAAATGTGCGGGTTCGGGTCCGGGTCCAAAAAAAAACAAAGTCCGTACCGAACCCGAACTTTACAGTTCGGGTTCGTTCGCTCAACCCTACACACAAATAATTAAATGTTACAATGTTTTTATTGAACACACCATGTAAACATTCACAGTGCAGGTGGAAAAAGTATGTGAACCCTTCGATTTAATAACTGGTTGAACCTTCTTTGGCAGCAATAACTTCAACCAAACGTTTCCTGTAGTTGCAGATCAGACGTGCACAACGGTCAGGAGTAATTCTTGACCATTCCTCTTTACAGAACTGTTTCAGTTCAGCAATATTCTTGGGATATCTGGTGTGAATCGCTTTCATGAGGTCATGCCACAGCATCTCAATCGGGTTGAGGTCAGGACTCTGACTGGGCCACTCATTAGTGCACCTCATTGCGTACAACGGTGCCACCTCATTAGTGCACATCAGTGCTTCCTTATTTGTGCCTCCTCATTAGCGTACGTCGGTGCCTCCTCATTAGTGCACATCAGTGGCACCAACGTATGAGGAGGCACTGATGTGCACTAATGAAGAGGCACTGATGTGCACTAATGTGGAGGCACTGATATGCACTAATGAGGAGGCACTGATGTGCACTAATGAGGAGGCACCAATGTATGCTAATGAGGAGGCACCAACATGCACTAATGAGGAGGCACTGATGTGCACTAATGAGGAGGCACTGATGTGCACTAATGAGGAGGCACCGACGTACGCTAGTGAGGAGGCACCGACATGCACTAATGAGGAGGCACCAATGTGCACTAATGAGAAGGCACCTATGTGCACTAATGAGGAGGCACTGACGTGCACTAGTGAGGTGGCACCGATGTTTGCTAATGTGGAGGCACTGATGTGCACTAATGAGGAGGCACTGACGTACGCTAATGAGGAGGCACTGATGTGCGCTAATGAGGAGGCACTGATGTGCACTAATGAGGAGGCACTGACGTGCGATAATGAGGAGGCACCGACGTACGTTAATGAGGAGGCACTGACATGCTATCTATTGTCTATTGTGACTTAGATGAAGATCAGATCACATTTTATGACCAATTTGTGCAGAAATCCATATGTTTCCAAAAGGGTTCACATACTTTTTATTGCAACTGTATGTGGCTTGGAGATTAAAGCAGCAAGATCTCATTATCTCCTTATCACACTGACACTCAAACTCAACCTCCTTCCTGGTGGTTTTATTATTGTAAGGCAGAGCATTTAATTTACCAACATTTCAAATAGTATTCCTGTCTCTGTTCCTGTCTACCTGGAAGTTTTGGTTGTTCCTGCCCATCCTTTTGTGTTCCAGCTCCTCCTGGTTGTGGAACGGCGTGTGTCCTAATAGACATACAGAGATCTATGAGCATTAAATCCACTGGGGTGTCTGCCTACTACTGTCCCATCACTGCCCACGCCGCCCTGCGAGGAGCTATTCCTTTTGGGGTAAGGATTCGCAGCCTTTGTTTTCCATTTTTATTTTCCCACTATTTGCATTATTGGCTAGCACTAGCGGAGGGTGGTGCAATGGTGCCCTCACTTTGGCCACCATGGTCTGTTAATTGGCTACCTCTCATGGGGGAGGCAATGTGGTAATCCCATCCACATGGGCGGGAGAAGCCATGATTGAGGGGTGGGGTTTTGCTGATTGATGGTCACCTGAGCTGGGGCCCCTTTGCACATTTGTACGCATATATTTTGAGGGCACACAGGAGAGAGCTATCATAGACCATCTAGGCTCTAAAAAAAAGGGCTGCGCCCCAGGAACGCGTCAGCCATTAAGACGTTTGAGGTATCATCCAATCCTCCTTGTCATCAAGTCCTGCTGGCAGGTGCCAAGAGATCAAGCTTAACTGTCAGAAAAGCGCTTACCTAAGCTCCTTTTGTGCGTAGGATCATTGCTTTTATTCTATTTTTAATAAAAGTGCTAATGCACTAGGTCGGTGCGCCCTCCTTTTTTCTTTTTTTTCTCCAGCTCCTCCCATTACATTCTCCATCATAAATGAGCTTGGGTGAACAAAACCAGGTATAAAAAGTTTTTTGTGGATTACCTTAAGGCCTCGTACACATGGTTGGACCAAACCGATGAGACTGGCCCGTCGGACCGTTTTCATCGGTTCACCTCTGAAGTGGCCTGATGGTCTGATGTGTGTACACACCATCAGTTCAAAATCCAATCGGGTCAGAAGAACGCGGTGACGTAAAACACACGACGTGCTGAAAAAAACGAAGTTCAATGCTTCCAAGCATGTGTCGACTTGATTCTGAGCATGCGCGGGTTTTGAACCGATGCTTTTCTGTACTAACCATCGGTTTGGTCCGATCGGGCAGCGGTCCATCGGTTCGGTTTTGAAGCATGTTGTTACATACCTGGGATGGGAGCCTGACGCGCAGAGGAAGGCCTCTCGTACAACTCCGGCTCGTGGACTACTGGCAGTGATACAGCAGCCACAGGAGCACGGCGGGGTATGAGTGCCTGTAAACAGTTCAATAGTCCCTGTAGTAGCGGTGGTCAGCAGGCAGATAGTAGATGAGCTGACACGATGCTTGACTGGTGGCAGGCTGGGATGAACCACGGAGCAGTACCAGATGCAGGCTTGCAGGGCTGGGAGCTGTAGCAGACTGGATGAGCGAGATGCAGGGTCAGACAGGCCGGGTCGGAAATAATCAGGCAGATCAGGCATAGACGTTAGGCAGAAGAGAGGTCAGGTCACAAGCCGAGTAGTACCGGAAGATCATCAGACAGAATCAGCAGACAGGATCAGAGTCTAAGGGAAGCCGGGATCAGAACAGGCAGCAGGCATTCACAGGTAACAAACTGGATCAGAGTCAGAGGTCACACAGGAAACAGGAAACAGGAAATGACACAGAAGCTGCAGACCAAACAGCAAGGAACCTCTGTAGAAGCTTTTCTTAAATAGCCTGCCTGACTTCATTATTAGTGACAGGTGTGTGTCTTTTTTTTTTTTTCAAATAACAATTTTTTATTTTTGTCGTAAAAGGTCAGTACAAAATATAGTAACGTTTCAGGTGTAAAAAGCAAAAGTTCAGCTTAAAGTGCTTACACAGTGAGTACACAGTTATTCGTATATTCAATAACCTTTAACACAACTGGAGATCAAAGAAGAAGGAAGGAAGAGAAAAAAAAAAAAAGAGGAGGAGGGAAGAAAGAGGGAAAAGAGAGGTAGAAAAGGAAAGAAGGGGGGGGGGAGGCAGGCTAGAAGAGCGGGGCTGGTGATGTACCTCGGTGAACTGGTCGTCGGCTCACGGCGGGTCCTCCTTAGCATGCCACCTCTCCCAGACCAGGTCGTGCTCGTCCAATCTGTCCCGGAATCCTAGCCGTCATCTTTTCCATGAGTTCTACATCCTTGACCCTATCATAGAGGGCCTCTTGGGATGGGGGCAGCATTTTTTTCCATTGGAGTGCTATCAAGCACCTCGCAGCTGTGACGATGTGTCTAAGCAACTTCTTGTGAGGTTTGGCTATGTGGGGTTGGGAGAGGCAGAAGAACAGCTTCGGGGAGAGGGGTATGGGCACCTCAAAGAGGCGAGACAGGAGCTCTCGTGTCAGAGTCCAAAACGGGACAATCCGGGGGCAAGTCCAATATATATGGAACAGTGTGCCCCTAGCCTGGTTACACCGCCAGCATCGGTCGGAGGTGGAAGGGTAAATCCTGTGGAGAACGTCCGGGGACAGGTACCAAAAGAACAGCACTTTGTATGTGTTTTCCTTGTAAAGGGTACATATCGAGCTCTTGGCCGCCTGCCTCCACACAGCTCCCCACTCCTCCTCCGAGAGCTCCTCCCCCAGCTCCCTCTCCCATCGGAGCATGTAGGCGTGTTTGCCTTTATTTTGTATGGAATACTCGTTCAGAATTTGATAAATATCTGATATTAGGCCCCTTCGGGCTGTGCCCTCAAGTACGATACGTTCAAATGGGGTTGGTTTCGAGAAGAGGAGTCAGGGGGCTATTGTGTGGGCGTAGTGGTGGATCTGTAGGTAGCTGAAAAAGGCCTGTCGTGGGATGTCATGTTTGGCTTGGAGGTCAGTGAAGGGGAGCAAGGCGCGAGACCTGGGGTCCACCAAATGGCCAAAGTGAAAGAGATTTCGCGAGGCCCAGGGCCATGACATCGGGCGGGTAAGACTCGTCGGTATTTTAGGGTTATAAAGAAAGGAGGTCAGCAGGGAACTGTCGGACTTAAGTCGGTAATCTTGGGCCAGTCTCCGCCATAGGCGTTGAAGCTGCTGCATGGAGCCCAGCAATCGACCGGGCTCGATCACCGTGTTTGCATTCCAAAGTAGATTATTAGGATGTATTGGTGCCAGCCAAATCTTTTCCACCTCCGTCCACCTATTGTAGGACTTCTGGGGAAACCATGATACCACCGCTCGGAGTTGTGAGGCCTGGTAGTATTTGACAGGTGTGTGTCTTAAAGTGCTAGTACGCATGCGTGCATGCCGGGCCCTTGCATGGAAAGCCTGTCTTCCCTGACACATGTTTAGAAATTTTGGACCGAAGGAAACCAGACCGATAGCCTATACACACGGTCGGTTTGGTCCGATGAAAATGAACTTCGGTTCATTCTCATCGGACCAAACCGACCATGTGTACGGGGCCTAAGTGGCCTGAACAGAGCCTGGACCTCAATCCTACTGAATATTTTTAAGATAAAATGCAAAGTCTTCTTGTCCAGCATCAGTACTTGACTTTACAAATGCTTTATGGCAGAATGAGCATAAATTCCCACAGACACACTCCAAAATCTTGTGGAAAGCCTTCCCAGAAGAGGGTGGGTCACAACCCCATATTAATATCCATGGTTTTGGAAATATCCAACAAGCTTTTATAGGTGCGATAGCTAGTTGTCCTTAAAATTATTGATAAAGTATAAGGCCCTGTACACACGATCAGTCTAAACCGGTGAGAACGGACTGAAGTTCAGTTTCATTGGTTAACCGATAAAGCAGACTGATGGTCTGATGTGCCTACACACCTTGGCCCGGATTCACATACATCGGCGCATATTTATGCCGGTGTAGCATATCTAATATACGCTACGCCGATGTAGCGCAGAGAGGCAAGCACCGAATTCACAATGCACTTGCCTCCCAAACTGCGCTGGGTTCCCTCGGCGTAACCCGTCGTAAGTGGAAGTGGGCGTGAGCCATGCTAATGAGGTAAAACACAACGACATGCTGAAAAAAATGAAGTTCAATGCTTCCAAGCATGCGTCGACTTGATTCTGAGCATGCTCGGGTTTGGAACCGATGCTTTTGCGTACTAACCATCGGTTTTGACCTATCGGTTACCAGTCCATCAGTTCAATTTTAAAGCAAGTTCTAAATTTCTGGACCGAAGGATAACGGACTGATGGGCCGTACACACGGTCGGTTTGGACCGATGAAACTGAACTTCAGTCCGTTTTCATCAGTTTGGACTGATCGTGTGTATAGGGCCTAAGTCTTAAAGGGGTTGTAAAGGTTTGTTTTTTTATTTTCTAAATATGTTCCTTTAAGCTAGTGCATTGTTGGTTCACTTACCTTTTCCTTCGATTTCCCTTCTAAATGTTTTTTTTCTTTGTCTGAATTTCTCACTTCCTGTCTCTCCTCAGTAAGCTTGCCCCCATCATCCGAGTGGTGTTTAGTCAGCCAGAACAGCTTACTGAACAGCTTACTGAGGAGGAACAGGAAGTGAGAAATTCAGACAAAGAAAACAAAGAAAAAAAACATTTAGAAGGAAAAGATAGGTGAACCAACAATGCACTAGCTTAAAGGAACCTATTTAGAAAATAAAAAACAAACCTTTACAACCCCTTTAAGTAGACTACCACTTTAATTTACCTTCAGCTCTTTCTTTGCCAAACTGCCAAACAAAAATCACTGCCAAATATAAACCGTGCATGTTATAAATAACTTACAAAAGCATATTTAAAATTCTGTCTGTTATCAAAGTATTTCTCTGAGTGTCACCATCTTGCCTCCCGCAATGAATATAGAATGTACCGTATTTTCCGGCGTATAAGACGACCCGGCGTATAAGACGACCCCCTAATTTTCCAGGAAAAATTTTGATTTTGGGATATACTCACTGTATAAGACTACCCCCTTCTTACTGTCTTTCTGGAAGCTGAGGGGGAGCCAGAACCGATGACAGAAACAGGCTTTTTCAAATCTCACTGTGCCATTACATTCCTCACTGTGCCATTACATTACATGCCCAGACTGTGCCATTACATTCCTCACTGTGCCATTACATTACATGCCCAGACTGTGCCATTACATTACTCACTGTGCCATTACATTACTCACTGTGCCATTACATTACATGCCCAGACTGTGCCATTACATTACATGCCCAGACTGTGCCACTGTGCCATTACATGCCCCCACATTGCCACTGTGCCATTACATGCCCCCACATTGCCATTGTGCCATTACATGCCCCCACATTGCCATTGTGCCATTACATGCCCCCACATTGCCATCACTTGCCCCTCACATTGCCATTGTGCCATTACATGCCCCCACATTGCCATCACTTGCCCCCACTGTGCCTGAACTTGTTGCCCCCCCAGTGCAATAACACTCACTTTTTTCCCCCAGCGCTGACAGTCTCCCATGCTGCGATCGCGATCGTGAATGGTTTCAAAGCCGCGCCTTCATTGCAGAGTGTTCTGTGATAGGAGGAACAAAAATCTTCCCAGCAGCGCCTCTGTTATGTTTTCCGCCTATCACGGACGTCTTCTCATCTCGTCCGAGGATGAGAAGGCATCTGTGATAGGAGGAACAAAGAACAGAGGCGCTGCTGGGAAGATTTTTGTTCCTCCTATCACAGAACACTCTGCAGTGAAGGCGCGGCTTTGAAATCATTCAAGATCGCGATCGCAGCATGGGAGACTGTCAGCGCTGGGGAAAAAAAGTGAGTACTGAGACCGTACCCGGCGTATAAGACGACCCCCGACTTTGGATGCATTTTTTTGCATCCAGAAAGTCGTCTTATACGCCGGAAAATACGGTACAATTTTTTTTAAAGAAATGCCAGTTGTTTATGGTGCACGATACACTATATAAAAACCCTCATTTTATTACGGTGTACATTTAATTTAGGAGAACTGACCCTACTAGCCCACTGCAGCATGGTTAGAGAGGCTGTATTCTCTGATTGGTGGAAAGTTGCCCCTAATCAAAAAATAAAAGGCATTTGTTGCTGAGATGTGAAGGTCCGTCTGCAGTAGCAATGAGAGAAGCAACATCTTCCCTTCACAGGTGGACAGGCCTATTGTATGACCTCCTGCTCTGGGATAATACTGTATGTAGCAGTGGAGACAGAGGGCTAGATTCAGATAGGCTAGCGGATCTTTAGATCCGCGTAACCTATTTCATTTACGATACGCCGCCGCAAGTTTTTGAGGCAAGTGCTTTATTCAGAAAGCACTTGCCTGTAAATTTGCGGCGGCGTATCATAAATTCCGCAGGTAGGTGGCGTGTAAAATTTAAATCAGGCGCCTCCCCGCGCCGAACGAACTGCGCATGCGCCTTCCGTAAAATTTCCCAGCGTGCATTGCTCTAAATTACGTCGCTAGGACGTCATTGGTTTCGTCGTGAACGTAAATTACGTCCATCCGTATTCGCGAACGACTTATGCAAACAACGTAAAAAATTAAAAATTCGACCCGGGAACAACGGCAATACTTAAAGCGGGGGTTCACCCTTAGAGGGCACTTTTCCCCCTTAGATTCCTGCTCGTTATTACTAGGGGAATCGGCTATTTATTTAAAAATAGGTGTAGTACTTACCCGTTTACGAGACGCATCCTCTCCGTCGCTTCCGGGTATGGGCTTCGGGAATGGGCGTTCCTTCTTGATTGACAGGTTTCCGAGAGGCTTCCGACGGTCGCATCCATCGCGTCACGATTTTCCGAAAGAAGCCGAACGTCGGTGCGCAGGCGCAGTATAGAGCCGCACCGACGTTCGGCTTCTTTCGGCTACGAGTGACGCGATGGATGCGACCGTCGGAAGCCTCTCGGAAGACTGTCAATCAAGAAGGAACGCCCGCTCCCGAAGACCATACCCGGAAGCGACGGAAGAAGATGCAGCTCGAAAACGGGTAAGTACTGCACCTATTTTAATACAAATAGCCGATTCCCCTAGACCGAACGAGCAGGAATCTAGGGGAAGAAAAAAATTTTTTTTAGAAATGGGTGAACTCCCGCTTTAACATAGGTTACGGCGCATATAGCAGGGGTAACTATACGCCGGAAAAAGCCAAACGCAAACGACGTAAAAGAAAAACGCAGAGCGGTCGTTCGTTTCTGAATTGGCGTAACTCCTCATTTGCATATTCCTCGCATATACAAACGGAAGCGCCACCTAGCGGCCAGCGTGAGATTGCAGCATAAGATCCGACGGTGTAAGTCACTTACACCTGGCGGATCTTAGGGAGATCTATGCGTAACCTGACTCTATGAATCAGGCGAATAGATACGACGGCCGGACTCAGAGATACGACGGCGTATCAGGAGATACGCCAACGTATCTCTTTTCTGAATCCGGCCCAGTGTTCCTTCTGTAAATTTCAGAGATCCTGTGTGATGCAAAGAGATTCCCATGCTGAAAAACTGTTAAGTAGTAAAGGAGTGTATCAATCAATAAGGGTAATTGTACTGTCTTCCATGCCTGGTCAAGATGGGTTGCTGAACAAGAAGTTGTTACATTCTGAATATGAGAAGTTTTCAGTGAAATTTAAGTGCACTCAAATGTCTGAGCTTCCTTTATGTTTCTTAAGAAATACCCCAATGATCAATCTCCTGCTCTGTGCAGAAAGTCCCAAAACATTGACAGTCTTCTATTTCAACGTGTTCATGTTTGGGGATAGTGCACATCTTGCTGCCTTCCAGAGACCGGGGAAGTCCGAAAACACTGAAAGCAAAAAAGGAAACAGATGGCGCATAAGCCTAGTGCATTGTCCTCGATACATGTTTTTATTGAATAAAACAAAGGTGAATATACGCACAAACCAGTACTTGTGTCAAAGCCTTAACATAAAATCATCCGCTAAGGTTCATGTGCTATACTCGTAGACAGATCAGCTAACGCGTTTCAAAGTTTCCCTCTTCTTCAGAACCTTTCTTTATGTTTAGCAGTGCTTCAAAAGAATCTGGAGTGGAAAAAGAAGTGGGCAGTAGTTCAGGAGGATAGAAAGTTGGGCACTAGGTGGGTTATGGACTTGCTGCATGAGTAAAGTCTCATAAACATGTTATTCCAGTATTCCAGTTCCCTCTTACTAAGCTTTGAAGACAGATGGGGACATATGAGATTAAATCAAAAAAGACCTGTAGCAATATGGACTACAAACATAAAGCTCCGTACCTTTTAGCATTTCGGGGTATTGCCTGCCCCTTTAGTGAGCAATGTATCTAGTTACATCATAGCTGTGTGCCAACTAAAAGGATTGTGGGACGAATAGCCCCCCGTCAGAAAATGTATTTGAAAGATTGTGTACTAGGACTACATATCCTAGGGATCCTTGCTGCCATCTAAAGATTGCTGGGAGTAGCTATAAAAGCAGCAGAAGCCAGCGCAGATTGTCTCTTCCTCCTGGGCCTGATGCAAGACGGACCTCTCTGTGCAACAGGGAGAGAGAGGTCGCGGCCTACCATGCGGAGTCTTACTTCCAACCCGTGGTCTGAGGGGCCATGCTCTGGTGTTCTCTGTCGGACATCCTTTCCAGCACCACTCTGGTCGCCTGCCTGTCGGTGAGTGTGGAACGCTTCATGGCGGGAGATCAAGACAGCGGATCCGCTGCACAAGTGTTGGTCGGTCTGGTCATTGGTGAGAGGACACATTATTCGACCTCTATCCATTTTTTGCCACTGTTACATTGAGACACTTTGCACAGACATCTTTACTACAAGAACACGTTACTGCATAATTTGAACACTGTGCTCAGACACCTTTAGCTTTCTTCACTACAAGGAATCTATTGTTCCCAACGGATTACAGTTAACGAACTCCAATTAGCCGATGAAGAACATCAGATCTGCAACGTATTTAAAAAAGGTTGAGTTTAACGTATATCCTCACAGGGTGACACTGTGGATACAGCAATAGCAGTGTGCCAGCGTCTCGATAGCATCGGACTAGCTGAAAACTAAGAGAGATGATGGACTTTGAAGGCACATGGGTAGGTAATGTAAAACATTAAGGGTTTTTTTATTGTAAGAAATTATTAAAACATATACATATAAATATAAAATCGGTATCATTGTTATTAAATGGCCCACACACAGGCTTCAATCAAATTTCCAACAGTATACAAACGTATTACTAGACCCAATAAGGACAATGGTACAGTTTCCAAGGATAGTAGTCGGATGGAAATATGGATGTGGAGTGGTTCAACCACACCACATGTGATTGAAACCTGTGTGTGGGTCATTTAATAACATTGATACGGATCTTATATTTATATGTATAACCGTTTTAATAATTTCTTACAATATAAAAAAACGTAATTTTTTACATTACCTAGCCGTTTGCCTTCAAAGTCCATCTTTCTTAGTTTTCAGCTAGTCCATAGCTCTGCCACGTAGACTTTATTACCATTACTTATAGATAGGCCTCTATATTACTCTTCTCTAGACCCCCTCTCCCTTCCTAGGATAGCGTGTAGCCAGGTTCCAACGTCTATAGTATGGCACTATATGCAGTTAACTGAAACATCCACTAGGGGGGTAACATTACATCTAAAGAAAGTGTATATATATGTATATAGTGTTGTCATTGTTAACATATTATCTTATGCCTTTCGGGGGAACTATTTTGCCGAGTTGGCGCTGTTGCCTAGCACTCATTAGATTTATTACCTCCTCTTGTGACAACTTCCCCTTTGATTGGTTCAGGTAAAAAAAATCATATAACCTACACCAATTGAGTTGTTTTATTATTGCTGCACAGTGATACAAGGATGTCTGAACCCAGAGTGTCAGGTGGGTTGGAAAATTCACCAGGTCACTGCTGTGCAGATGAGCAGGTAAATCTAAGCAGTCCTCTAGGGGGCTGTGCTACAGACCAAAGGACAAAAGTCAGTCCATGTCTATAGGGACAGATAGGGGTTGAATTTTAGACACTCTGAATCCCATTTAGAGATTCCCTGAGTGCTCCAGGCAGGGCCCCTAGGCAAGATCAGCTAATTTCACCCCATGCACAGACCAGTACACACCGGGAAGGATCTGACCACCACCTCTCCATTCTCTGCAATGTTCGGGAACCATTACCAGCGAATGTCTCGTGCTGGCACCACGTCCCACCCTCCTCCCTGTGTGCCATTGGCCGGAGGAGGAGAGGACCCAATTGGCCAGTTACATGACAGTAAGGAGAGCAAAGAGGTAAAAACTGTATAGCACAGGACAGAAGTAACCTAGTCCAAAGTCTGTCAATGTGTTATACATTCCATGGAGTGGGCATATACACTTCAGGCTGCTTATTTTTAAAGACTGAAGCAAACTCTATACTGTGCAAATAAAGAAAAGAAAGATGCAAGCGGCATCTGAGTGTAGCAGTAAATAAACAAAATTTATTGCGCTAAATAAGCAACTCATTAGATAAAGGTGATAAAGGGCTCATCAATGTTCCGCTGTCTTCAGACTCCCATCGCATGTAATGAAACAAGGTTCGTATGGAGGGGCCCCAGCTGGGAATCAAAGCCTTTCCAGGGACAGGAGGAGGCGGCTGTGACATCACTGAAGATGCAGTGTAAGTGCACCCCTATGTGTGGCCTGAATTGGCTTACATTAGCCCAAGACTGAAAGGTCAGATTCAGGTAGACTGACCCGGTAATGTGGGGGGTCAGCAAATAGTCAATCACAATCTACTTGATGCTCACCAGTACCTGACCCTGGTTACCACCTTGCAAATCTTAGGTCAGACTGGCAATAAGCATTGCAGAGCCATGGTAGGTCTTAGGCCGCTTACACACGGTCTTTCCAAACCGATGAGAATGGTCCGACGGGCCATTCCATCGGTTCACCACTGAAGTGGCCTGATGGTCTGATGGGCGTACACACCATCGTTCCAAAAACCGTTTGGGTCAGAACGCGGTGACGTCAAACACACCACGTGCTGAATAAAACAAAGTTCAATGCTTCCAAGCATGCGTCGACTTCATTCTGAGAATGCGCGGGTTTTGAACTGATGCTTTCTGTACTAACCATCGGTTTGGACCGATCGGGCAGCGGTCCATCGGTTCGATTTTGAGGCATGTTTTAAAATTTTGGACCAAAGGAAAACAGACTGATGGGCTATACACACGGTCGGTTTGGACCGATGAAACTGAACCTCGGTCCATTCTCATCGGTTTTGTCCGACCGTGTGTACGCGGCCTTAGACTTCTCCTCGGCTCTGGTGTGTCACATATGACACAGCCAAAAGCAGACCTGGAAGGACTTCTCTTCCCTTAGGAGCCACTGTATCTGAAGTTTGGTCAGTGAATCAGGGAGGGGAAATGTACTTTGGATCTCTGAATTATTTAATACTGCACTCTCAAGCCAAACCAGTCCTGTCCTGAAATACCAAATGCAGCCAGCCAGGACAGAACCCAAACCTGCCAGCTAGCCCAGAAAGCAGGTCAAACCCAGTCCCATCCCTATATACTGAACCCAGCCAGCCAAGACCAGAACTCAAATTTGTCAGCTAGGCCAAAATTCAACCCAGCAAGCCAGCCAAACACGAACGTTATCAGAACAAATATGGGAACCGATTGACAAATGATCGTCTGAACTCCTCCATCAAACATGAAAAGAATTACTCTCCAGACATGAAAAAAAGTAAATGCCAAGTTTCTCACTAAAGCGAGAAAGGTAGGAAAAGATGGACCTGAGGAAGGGGTTAATCCCGAAAACATAGTCCCTGCACGGTTCAAGGCCCCAGCATTTCTTCCCCGTATACATCTCTCCCCTCTGGCTTTCTGAATGTGGGGACGCTATTGGAGCCCACTGGAGCCTGTCACTGTCTAGTGGTGTGACACAGCCAGTCAGGTGACCACAGCCTCCAATACCCAGAAGTCGAGCCGTGGAGGGCTTTCCCGCTCCCCCTGGCTCACTGCAGAGGTGCCTGTGCTGCAGTTCTCTCCCCCAATGCATACCATGGCTTTATGGTTGCCCTCTCTGTTCCATATCCTGGCGGTCTGTGCTGTGAGGCTCGGGGCTAGTGGACAGTCCCTCGCCCCTGACACTCCGGTCCCAGTGACTTCTCTGAACATCTCCAGGCTCCGCCATACCCTTTGTGTTTTTATTCCACCCTTGGAGGCAGGACAGTCTCCTCTCCACCTCTCTTGGACCCTGAACGTTCCTGCAGTAATTGTAAGTTCTGTTAAAGCCAAAGCAAGCCTTTGTCTAACCCTATGACTTTTATTGATCATTGCTCTGGATTTATAACACATTTTTTGGCAGTCAAACACCTTTTTGTCGCCTTGCCAATAAAGAATTTTCATTATATTTGTGACTTCCATCGTGGTTATTTATCACCCTTTGGATCAGCGCATCCCCATTTGTTTTTTAAATGTTCTTTCTCCCACTGATCTGTTTGAGATTTGGGAGCTGCGACCTCAGTTTTTTCTATTTGACTATGACAGTTTTCTTTAAACCTTCTTACTTTTGGACATTGCTAGGTTGTGTTCTTTTGCTTTGTCTTTGATCTCTTCCACGTTGTTCAGGTTGATCTTCACCTTTCCAAGGTTGCTTACCCCTATGTTAAGTGTACAATTAAAGAAAATGCAAATGCATTAAAGAGTTGTGTGCATGCTCTAATATGCTGTAAGAAATTCTTATAATGTTCATTACTGTGCAAACAGACCTTATCAGCATTGTGTAGGAGTGCAAAGCCTTCCCCTAAGAGGCTGATATAAAGGTCTGGTAGAGAGTCAGTCCAGTTTGTCCTCTGTAACAACTGAATATTCTGGAGTGGACTGTGTGTGAAAGGGGTAGAAAGATGGACTACGGACTGAAAACCCTCTTGCTGTTGGCTCTCTGCACTCTTGGTAAGGTCATTTGAAATTCAATAGACTGATTGTAGTAATTGTTGGGTTTAATTTGTAATAAAAAAAATTACATGACATTTTAGAAAGCAAAGGGCAGTAACCAATGGAATATCAGTTTACTGCAGTAAGTTTAGTGCAAGATAAAATCCAACTAGTGGTTACCAGTCACTGCACTTTGCATACTCATTGAATTTTGCATTGGCTCATATGAACCTTAAAAAGTTGATGCACCTCTCATGTTTTTAATTCAGAAGTCAGGACAAATTTTCTTTTACTTTTACTTTCTGCCCATTATGCATTTATTTTGTGTAAAATATTGTGGAATAAAATATTACAGTATACTACAGTGTGTATAGAACATCAGCTTTTCCCCTTGAAGGAGATTGTAATGTACTACACTCAGGATCTAGGATGCCTACACAAACATGGGGGAAACATGCCGATATTGTCCCCAATGTAACTAAAATCAAAAGCTGCATGGCATGAGAGCTGACTAGGTAAGAGGGACATACACCTGATCTAACATATTGTTCCAGCCAAGCTAAACAGCATGAAGGAATGAATCTCCAAATATGGCTATTGTACTTGGACAGAATTCCCCTCCTGCTGTCGAAATACCCAAACAGTTCCTGCACCTAGATGGTAGCGCTGTACAGCTGACAATTTTCCACCTGGCTCCTTCAATTTTTCAATTAAAGGATGTTGGGTAGAGTGATGCCGACAGAGCCACCCACTAATTTAATTTTGGCTGGTAAATTAGGAACTGTCTGGAATTCACTCAGTGTATGATCAGTTTTAGCCTCCACCTTGCCTTCTTAGGATTTTTTTTTTTGGTTTATGGTTGAAAAACAGGGCGGAACAGCAGGATCTCATCCTGCATCTGATACTACCCAATCTGAAGTTCAGGCAAGATTGGGTAGTTTAGAGCTATGCTAGAGGGTGTTGATGAGCTCTTCCAACATATTGCCAACTGATTACCATTCAAAGACCTTTTTACAGCTTTTCAAACATGTCCCATTCCTTCCCTCGTAAGGAAAGTGTTAGTTTTGTGCTCTTTTTCATTGTGCCGGGTAAGTTCCAAAAGAGTGGGGTTTCCAGGTATTATAGGGAATAGGGAGCAGCCTCCGACCGCTTATTGTTCTTGAGGAGACATCTGCCAACTATGGCTAGATTTATTGCTTAAATTTAACACATTGTGACATATTCAGCAGAGTCTATAGCTGAACTCCAGGTAGATATTAAAGATTAGACATGTGCATTTGTTTTCGTCCGAATGCATTTGTCAAAATTTTGGGTATTTTCTTTATCGTTTGAACAAACGACGCTCAGAATTCGAAGTCCAACTTAAAAAATGCTTTATTTTCGTTTTAATTGCTACAACATTTCGATATAGATAGAAGATTCCACATGACGCTGACAATTGTAATCTGTGTCTATCAAATCTGTGGTCGAATGTGCCTAACCTTAACTCTATTAGTCCAAGAATATTCTACATAGAGAGGAGAGATTCAACATTATAGAGACAGTGTTGGGGTGAACCATTCGACATTAACGACGAAGATTTGACGAAGCAGCAAAAAACATACAAACGTCGAATCTGTCATTGAAGGCTTATGGGGTCTATCGAAAGTTCTTAGAAGATTCGACAAGCAGCTAAACTGTATGACACCGCAATTGTACATTTAAATGCTCGGCCCATAGGCTATAGAAGAATTTGAATGTTGGTTGACTAGTAATAATAATTTATAAATATAATTATTACTAGTGTCATACAACATTAGAATTCTTATATAGCTTGTAGGCGGAACATTCGACCGGAATGTACGATTGCGGCGTCGTACAGTTTAGCTGCTCCGTCGAATCTTCTTAGAACATTCGACAGACACCATAAGCCTTCAATGACTGATTCAACCTTAATTAATTCGGATTTTCAGACGAATGCATTTTTTAACAAAACTAAATAAATAAAAACAAATTTCGGAAGTAAAGAAATAAATGTATTTTTCGGACGAAAACAAAATTCCAAAACTAAATATTTCAGTGTGCACATGTCTATTAATGATCAGTTGGGAATTCCTTTCAAAATAATACAATGCATTTTACATATAGCTAACGTAAGTACTTGAATCTGTTTTTATTTAACCCTGTTTCAACTCCTGCACAGTAGCACTGAGATTTAAAGGAGTGTGTGCTTTGCTGCTGGCGTGCTGACAGGGAACATTTTGACAAGAGAAGGGAGTGGAGTTGATGACATGGGGATCTGGGAAGAGACACCCACCGCAACAGGGAAAGGGGTGTCACTCTTCAGGCTGTAATATCTGGCAGAGGTGTATGAATAACAAATGTAGATGGACAAAATAAAAAATGTTAAATCACAAGGCACAATGTCAGTTCACATATGTGTATTCCATCTCTGTATTTTAGCTGTTTGGAATTTAGCTGTAAGAGACAATATTTCAACCTTCCTACCTTATATTCGTAATGTATCATTATTATTATCATCATCAATATTATTATATCATCTTCATCTTTGTTGTTAAAAAGACAAACTTGAATGTTTTGTTAATATGGATTGTTACAATAAAAATTAAATTAAGCCTAGGTTCACACTGCTGCGAATTCAAAATCGCGGTAAAATGCGCGATCTTACCGCGAATTCGCGGCCGCGATTTTGCCGCGATTTTGCCGCGATTTGCCGCGATTTCGGCCGCAATTTAATGTAAATCGCGGCCTGAAATTGCAAAAAGTAGTACAGGAACTACTTTTTGAAATCACAGATGCGGTGTCGCACTGATTAGGACAGTGCCATTGCCGACAATTGCCGCCGATTTGAGATGCGATTTGACATGTCAAATCGCATCTCAAATCGTTCCAAATCGTACCCAGTGTGAACCAGGGCTAAAACAAATTAAAGATTGTGGTGCAAAAGTGGCACAAAGTTCTTCCCCTAGTCCTTCATCTCAGTTTAGGCATCGTTTTTGCACTCATTTAATGAGTTTCAAATGCCAGCTACACAAGTAGCATGATCACACAGTACAAACTGTAGACATTTTAGTGTAGTTTAGCTTAATGCTGAGATCTTGGTGCAGGATTGGGCTATTGCTTACACCAGCGACTAGTTTACAGTATTTACAATTGACATAGAATTCCCAAAAAGACCCAACATACCTTGTATAAGTCAAGATCCAGGAATTCAGCCACTTTGGAAAATGTTCTGGATTACTAGGCAATGAGGTGCATACAACCTGTGGACTTTTCTCTTTAATTTACAATTTATATTTTTATGGAGTACCAGGAGCATAGCTCTCACTATATTTCCAGTGGTCTCAGCTCCAGAAGCTGCACAGTCGCATGTAGCCGCTGTGCCCCGCAGCTCCCCTTCTCCTGCCTATTTACAGAGCACTTTGTGTTATGTCAACTCATTCACAAAATACAAAGGCTCCTGTGAATGGACAGCGGGGCTAGTGATTCTGTGTGCGAGAAGGCAGTGTTTTGCCGCGTACACACTATCATTTTTCAGCATGAAAAAAAAAGACGTTTTTCGGCATGTAGAAAAAACAAAGTTTTTCCAACTTCATCATTAAAACGACGTTGCCCACACACCATCGTTTAAAAAAAATGCTCTAGCAAAGCGCGGTGACGTACAACACGTAGGACGGCACTATAAAGGGGAAGTTCCATGTGGATGACGCCACCCTTGGGGCTGCTTTAGCTGATTCCGTGCTAGTAAAAGACAATTCAAGCTTTTTTGTCTGTTACAGTGTGATGAATGTGCTTACTCCATTACGAACGGTAGTTTTACCAGAAAGAGCGCTCCCGTCTCATAACTTGCTTCTGAGCATGCGTGGGTTTTTAACGTCGTTTTAGCCCACACACGATCATTTTCTACAACACGAAAAACGACATGTTTAAAACGTCGTTAAAAAATGCAGCATGTTCAAATTTTTTTTTTTTACGTTTTTCAGAACCCCACACAAGATCATTTTAAATGACATTTTTTAAAAACAACGTTTTTTTAATGCCGAAAAATGATCGTGTGTACATGGCATTTCTCCTGTCATAGCTCTGGGAGTGTAATGTACTTCTGGAGCACCATAAAAACTGTCAGATGTAAATTAAAGGGATACATTCACAATGTTGCTTGCACCTTTTTGAAATTAAAGTGATTTTAAAGGAAAAAAATGTTATTGAAAAAAAATAACAAACATGCCATGCTTACCTGCTCTGTGCAGTGGTTTTGCACAGAGCAGACCCAATCCTCCTCTTCTCGGGTCCCCCACTGGTGCTCTGGGCCCCTCCTCCATGCCGAGGTTCCCCATAACAAGCCTTTTGGTGTGGGGGCACTCATGAGTGCTCACTCCTGAACCAGTTCTCTGTGTCTACAAGACACAGAAAGCGTGGCTCAGCCCTGACCCCCGCTCCCACCTCACTGGCTGTAATTGACAGCAGCAGGAGCCAACGGCTCCTGCTGCATCTCAGCCAGTAAGGAGAGAGGGACCCGGGGGAGCCTCGGGTCTTGTGCACATTGCTGGATTGGGATCGGGCTTATGTAATTATTAGGGGGGCTGAGAGAGGAGCTGAACACTGAAAGATTTTTACCTTCTTGCATAGAATGCAAGAAGGTAAAAAAAAACTTCAGCCTTTACAGCCATTTTAACTTACAGTATTCCAGCAGATTTTACAGATTTGCTTCATTCCTGGAGTTGAGTTTTAACTTCCTGATAGACCATACTCACACTTTGAATGCTATTTAGTAACTAGAGCACGTTTATAATATTCTGAAGTCCTGGACTATGGTCTAGAAAGAGTCTGGTAAGAAAGCTTGAGGTGCCAGATGTGGCTTAAAAAAAAAAACGGGGATTCAAAATTTGGTAGAGTCTCGAAAAAAAGCAATTGGGCAAAAAGTAAACAGTGCATTGAAAGCAGTGCATTGAAAGGTAAATTTAAAGGTTGAATATAGGCTTAAGTTGGTCCTTAGCATCTCGGACTTAAAAATCAAGAACCTCTGCTTTCTTATGCCACGTACACATGGTCAGACTTTTGACCAGGCAAAACTCAGTCTGAATTTTCGACGGAAAAATAGAGAACCTGCTCTCTACGTTCGTCGGAAATTTCGACGGAAAAAGTCTGATGGGGCATACACACGGACCAAGCTCCCATCTGACTTTTTCCATCGGAAATTCCGACCGTGTGTACGCAGGATAACTGTTCTTATACCTCCTTAGAACGACATCTGACAAAATCACATACATTACATCATGATTGTTTGCAACATGGAATAAGCTAAAATCCCTTTTAACAGTAAACTATATATTAACTGATAATGTTACATTATCTCAGCAGCAAAGACTGAAGAAAACAATGTACTAGAAGAAGAACAAGGGGCACTGGCCGTTGAGAAGACAACAATAGCTGCCGATCTGTCACCTGAATATAGGACCATCACACTGAATGTTACAATCTGTATTCCAAAATATGCAAACAATGATACAAAGATTATTAGGACAAGTCAAGATATAATATCGGGAAACACATTCCGTTCTATTGTAGGAGCGGCAAAGCCTGGACCAAAAACTCCATGTAACATTACTTCTTGTATGCTAGACAAAGTGCCAGAGCTGGCTGTGTATGTTTTCAAAGAAGATCCGGAAAAACAGTTAATTTGTTCCACCAATGTTACGAATGAGAACTTATTTGTGACAATAAATGCCAGCACTAGTGAGATCTCTATAACACCAAAAAAGGAATCAGGGACATTAAACAGCGCATTGGTTTCTGTAGATGTTGTCGCAGAACGCATAGAAGGCTTGAGTTTTTCTTCAGGTGATTCTGACATGTCCTTTGTCATAAAAGTTAAACAACTGTGGATTCCCACAACCAAAACTGTTCCCACCACCATACATTTTACCAGTCCAACTACTAAAAAAGTAGTTGTGGAGACCACAAGTAATGTGACCAGTAAACAGACCACAAATCCAAAAGTGAGAAACAGCACCATTACCCAAGAAACCAGCCAAAAACCAGTTGTAACCAGTTCTAAAGCCAAACCAACAAATGAGAAACCATCAGTGGCACCAGTTGTCAGCAAAGCATCCAGTCTGGGTAAGTTGGATCTTTTTGAAGAATTGTGTTCTCCCTCTACTGCCTCACAACTTTATTGAATCAGCTTTTCTTTGCATTAGAATGTGTTGAATTAGTGACAGCTACCACAAACTAGAGACAAACTTAAAGGTTTTGCGAGGCTTTCTCCCTGGTGTGGAGTGTCGTGCTCGCCCCCTCCCTTGGACTACAGAAGAGTCAGGACGCCCACTAAACACATAGCTCCTTTCTCTATTTGCAACGTAGAGAGGGTCCTGACTCTGCTGTAGTCCAAGGGAGGGGGCGAGCACGACACTCCACACCAGGGAGAAAGCCTTGCATTACTGTGTGGAGTTACAGACAGAAGAACAGGAAGTGAGGATTTCTCAGAAGAAATAAGGACATTTAAAAGCAAAATCGAAGGATGAGGTAAGTGAAGGAAGACTGCACTAAGCAGTGGCGTATCTAGGGTATGGCAGCCATGGCAAGTGCCATGGGCGCCATGGGGTGGCAAAAAAATGGGGCATGAGGTGAGGAGAAGAGAGGACGGGAGAGAAGGAATGTATGGCGGCCCGATGGGGAACCCTGGCCCCAGCAGCACCAAGGATAGCAGCCAGGTACTATTTGATCCTCATCATCATATTCATGTGTGCCAACTGCCACCCAGAAGCAAGCAGCAAAATATAATGCTCAGTGGATTAAATAAATATGCATAGCCATATCATAAATTGTAATAAAGTGATTTGTGAACAGCTGTTGCACAAATCACTTTATTACACTTTATTAATGATATCTAAGGCTATGCATATTTATGGTCGTTACCCTCTGACCGAGAGAGATGTGGATCACAAACACGCGACAAGACTTACAACATAAATAGACCTGAAGTGTGCCTTGGTGGTCTGGTCAGTATGCCAAGAAAAGGGGGCATACCCAAGGTAAGTAATGGGTAGTTAATTGAAGAAGGACATGCTGAGAAGTGCCCTGAAAAAGGGAAGGGCGGGAGGGTGTCGAATGCGATTGAATGCGCAGACTCACGGACATGAGGTGAGCTGGGAAGAGTCGGCCCAGTGACGTGTAGTACTGCACACTGAACCGACAAAGAGCATGTGTGAGTGGGCTGCTTAAATACCCTCCGGGCTCCTCCCATAAACTCAGGCCACCATACTGGCCTTCTTATTTATGGTCGTTACCCTCTGACCGAGAGAGATGTGGATCACAAACACGCGACAAGACTTACAACATAAATAGACCTGAAGTGTGCCTTGGTGGTCTGGTCAGTATGCCAAGAAAAGGGGGCAAAAGACTCAGATAGGGAAATAGTTTATATTGATTTCTTGTATTTATTGAGCCAGCTTGGTAAAAGCTTGTGCCATTCCTTCATGAGGATTTAGGATGTATGTGGCAAAACAAGGAGACTTCCATCAGCCTGGTATCTTGATTACGTAGTCTGGTACTCCCTGTTGGGAGGCAACTGAGACTGCTCCAATTCGGAAAGAATGTCCAGAGAACTGACTGGGGTTTGAAGCCCAAGTTACTTAGGAGGATTCTGACATGCTTCACACACTGGCTGACACTCAGGGAGCTGGTTTAGAAAGGGTAGCAACGAGCTACCCTCAGATTGGCTGGGTAGATGGAGCAGTAGTGGGTTGAGCACCGTCACTGGGCGTCAGGCGTTGTCAGTCTGAAACAGGTTGATGTCAACCCCAGGGGCCTGTTTGTTGCGTTTGCAGACTGTGAGAGTGTAGTGGTTCGAAAGCGAGTCGGGTGGCGTCGGAGCAGTGTGTGACTGCCGGAGCCGCTGACTAAATTCACTAGGTTGTAGGGAACCGTAGAAGGCCTGGTAGATGGCTGTTGGGTGACTAGACTGGGCAAAGCCCTAAACAGGGAACGAGTAAGGATTATAGACATGTCCCTAAAGAGGGGACTCTTGAAAGGTAGGCGCTTGCCACTGACTACAGGTTGGTGCTTCTGTATGCCCTGTAGGAGGGATTTGACTGCATGGGCTCGAGAATACTGACGGTGTACTGGGGTCTTGCAGGGACAGGAAATGCTGGATGCCATCTAGATATGGCGTGCTAGTATTGAGAAATGGTCAGCTGCATGTGGCAATACGATATGAAGGCTAGGATGTGTCCAACGTTGCCTATTGCTGCTCCGGGGGAAGGGGCCAAAAATTTGCGATTAGTGTTCCAAGCAGTGCGATAGGCCTTTAGTGTGTTGCGTGCCAAGGAGTGGTTTATAAGTTGGATTGCGTTGGCGAGATGCGACTTCAGTCCATCGTCAGCAATGTCCATGGTGGGACAGGGATAGTTGTTGGGTCGGCTCCAGGCTCTTGCTGGAAAAAACATCCATTCCAAGGTTGGAATAGGAAAGCGCATCAGCTGCTTTTTGCATTTGCCTGGAAAAGGTCTACATAAGATATTAACTGGTGACGGAGTGACAGCTGCGCGAGCCTGCGCAGGAAGTGATGGGGAGTGACTTAGATCTATCTTAATTGATGATGTCGGCTGTGGCCTGATTGTCTGTGGTGAAGAACAGTGTCTGTCCTGTTCAAGTGTGGACCCAGACCTGGGCAGCTGCCACAATGGGGTGTAGCACGAGGCGTGATGAAGACTGGGTGAAGCAAAAATTTAAGAGAATTTCTGGGGGCCAAGTTTTGGAAAACCAGTGGCGGCCTAAAAATGGCTGCAAAAGCCTTTGGTGGCTCGGCTGACACTGCCGGGATGAAGATTGAAATGATGTTCTATCAGGTGGGGAAGTTGTCCCACATAGCTAAGTCTGCTACTGATGCTTGGTCTAGTTTGAGAACTTGGACTGGATCTTGCATTGGTGTGAGAAAATCAAGACAATACACAGGTGCTCAACAAGACGATATACATGCACTCGCAGGCCAACATGCACTCGCAGGCCAACGTGCACTCGCTGGTGCTGGATGAAAACCTGAACTAACCGCAGGGAAAAAAACTGAGAAAAGATGAGTGGCCCGCGTGCCACTGAAGATGAATGGCCAACTGGGTGCCACTGTGTGTTTGTGTGGCTGATTGTTTGTCACTGAGGTGTGTTTGCAAGTTTAGTTTGTATTCGGGTTTGCACGTAGGTGTTTTATACTACTGCAGACAATATTGTGCAGTTGCAAGGGTGTCAGTGAGTGTCAGGTTGCTGGGACGATATTGTGTGGTGGCAGGGGCCTTGAGTATGAAGGTTTGATGGTATTGGTGGTTGCAAGGGTCTCAGTCTGGTTTGCTGAGACGATATTGTGTGGTTGCAAAGGTCTCGATGATTATGAGGTTTGTTTTGAGATGGCATGGTGTGGTTGCACAGGTCTCAACAAGCGAGTTGTTGCTGAGACGATGTTGCGTTTTGCAATGGTCTCAAATGAGTGTCGGCCACTGAGACAACTTTGTATGGCTGCAAGGGTCTAAATGGGTGTCAGGTTGCTGAGACGATATTGCATTTGCAATGGTCTGAAATGTGTCAGGTTGCTAAGATGACTTTGTATGGCAGCAAAGGTCTGAACGGGTGTCAGGTTGCTGAGATGAGATTGTGTGGTTGCAAAGGTCTAGAAGGGTGTGAGGTAGCTGAGATGATATTACATTTAGCAAGGGTCTCAAATGAGTGTCAAGTTGCTGAGACAATATTCCCCTTTATTTTAATTTTTTTATGAAAACGACTGTGAATGCAACGCTGGTAAACATGAGTTACCGCATCTGGCAGTGTTTACAAGCTGTTACAGGCATTGGCGTTTCGAATGCGTTTCGAATGCCTCTGAACATCCGTCTGAACCCTTTTTTTTTTTTTTTTTTTACCAACAGCAGTGTACATGAGGCCAAAGATGATTTGTCTGGCTGCAAGGGTCTCAATGAATGCCAGGTTGCTGGGGCGAGACTGTATGGTCACAAAGGTCTTTGACGAGTGGGAGGTTGCTCAAGACAGTATTGCGTGGTTGCAAGGGTCTCGATGAGTGTGGCGCTGCTGAGACGGTATTGTGTTTGCAAGGGACTCAACATTGGTGTGAGGCTGCTGAGACGGTATTGCGTGGTTGCAAGAGTCTTGATGAGTGTGGGGCTGCTGAGACGGTATTGCGTTTGCAAGGGTCTGAACTATGGTGTGAGGCTGCTGAGACGGTATTCCGTGGTTGCAAGGGCCTTGATGAGTGTGGGGCTGCTGAGACGGTATTGCGTTTGCAAGGGTCTGAACTATGGTGTAAGGCTGCTGAGACGGTATTGCGTGGTTGCAAGGGTCTTGATGAGTGTGGGGCTGCTGAGACGGTATTGCGTTTGCAAGGATCTCAACAATGGTGTGAGGCTGCTGAGACGATTTTGCATGGCTGCAATGGTCTCAACAGGTGTCAGGTTGCTGGGCTGAGATTGTGTGGTGACAATTTATTTTTTTCTGCCTTTCTCTTTTTTTTGCATATTTATTTATTTATTTTGCGTTTTGTAAGGGTCATGTGTTGCAAGGGTCTTAACAAGGGTGTCAGGCTGCTGAGACAATTTTGTGTGCTTGCAAAAGTCTCCATGAGTGTGGGGCTGCTGAGACGGTATTGCGTTTGCAAGGGTGTCAGGCTGCTGAGACAATTTTCTGTGCTTGCAAGAGTCTCCGTGATTGTGTGGATGCTGAGACGGTATTGCGTTTGCAAGGGTCTCAACAAGGGTGTCAGGCTGCGAAGACGAATTTTGCGTCGTTGCAACGGTCTCAACAGGTGTCAGGTTGCGGGGCTGAGATTGTGTGGTGGCAATTTTTTTTTTCTGCTATTTTATATTTTTTTTTGCGTTTTTTTTTCGTTTTTTTTTTTTTTTTTCGTTTTGTAAGGGTCATGTGTTGCAAGGGTCCTAACAAGGGTGTCAGGCTGCTGAGACGATTTAGTGTGGTTGCAAGAGTCTCGATGAGTGTGGGGCTGCTAAGACGGTATTGCGTTTGCAAGGGTCTTAACAAGGGTGTCAGGCTGTGGAGACGAATTTTGCGTCGTTGCAACGGTCTCAACAGGTGTCAGGTTGCGGGGCTGAGATTGTGTGGTGGCAATTTTTTTTTTCTGCAATTTTATATTTCTTTTTGCGTTTTTTTTTTCGTTTTTTTTTTTTTTTTTTCGTTTTGTAAGGGTCATGTGTTGCAAGGGTCCTAACAAGGGTGTCAGGCTGCTGAGACGATTTAGTGTGGTTGCAAGAGTCTCGATGAGTGTGGGGCTGCTAAGACGGTATTGCGTTTGCAAGGGTCTTAACAAGGGTGTCAGGCTGTGGAGACAAATTTTGCATCGTTGCAACAGTCTCAACAGGTGTCAGGTTGCTGGGCTGAGATTACGTGGTGGCAATAGTTATTTTTTTTTTTTCCTTTTTGCGTTTTTTTTTTTTTTTTTTTTTTTTTTTTTTTGCATTTTGTAAGGGTCATGTGTTGCAAGTGTCACAGCAAGGGTATCAGACTGCTGAGATGATTTGCATGGTTGCAAGGTCTCAATCAATAAGAATTGGGTTACTGTGAAAGGATAGAAACACCTGGTTTGTTTGTACCTTAAGTAAGCAGTATAAGGTAGAAGGACAACGCCTGTTTGAATCGTAGGTTCCATAGGGGCCACTAATGAACGATATGGGAGACAACGAATGGTAGCAAATTGATAGAACATAAAGAATGTAATAACAAATCTTACTTGCGACAGTGGGCCATGCGAGTGAGTTTGCGGCGGACTGTGGCTGGAGTGAAACATGTCGGGAACGTGTAGCGTGATGCCGTGCATGGGGCAAAACAACGAGGTTTGGTGTAGAAAATAGAACACGAGAAGTGCGTATCAATGCTTTGTAAGCTCCACTGCGGGAACCAAACATATGGTACAGGTGACACCATGAGTGGCCACGAATTTGACATGACAAACAAGCGAACGAATCCTACCTGGGACAGTGAACGTGGGACTGGGTTTGCTTTGGACTGGAGTGGATGTGCAACGCATCCCAAGAGTGTGGTGCGGCGCCATGCATGACACACAGGCAATAACTTTGGTAAATAAATGAGAGAGAAGAGCCGTGTACAAGCAATTCATAAGTTCCGCTGTGGGAAACAATAAATGACAACGGTAGAAAGTATGCAATGTATGTGATACAAAATGGTTGTAAAATGCATGAAATGAATCCGATACGAATTGATAGTAAGGAGTATTGAACGAATCTGATACAAATTGGTTGTAGAGTGTATGCTACCCCTTGCTTTGAAACCGAACACCTACCAACCACCCATCCCCCCAGGCTAATCAAGTGCAGACAAGGCACCATGTGAGTCCAATTACCACCTCAATCTGCCAAAGAACCCATACAAACACATGTCAATCTCCAAATGGATTTACAAATGAATCGTATGTTTGGCAGAAGGAAGTTGCAAATGTATTATGCCTGAGCCGAATGATGTTGAAACATAAGCAAAAGTAAATCAGGCAGATTTTTTCCCAAAAGGGATGCAGGATAGGAAGCATAACGAATTGTAAGATTGCACAAGATACGAAAAGGTTTGAATCCTACCTGCGAAGTAAGCGGGAACCGCCGGCGAAGACCATGAAGGGAGAAGCCGCAAAGCGCTTGCGATGTCGAATGCGATTGAATGCGCAGACTCACGGACATGAGGTGAGCTGGGAAGAGTCGGCCCAGTGACGTGTAGTACTGCACACTGAACCGACAAAGAGCATGTGTGAGTGGGCTGCTTAAATACCCTCCGGGCTCCTCCCATAAACTCAGGCCACCATACTGGCCTTCTTATTTATAATTTATTTATTCCATATTGAGGACTATATTTTGATGCCTGGCACACACACACAAGTGATGATGACTTAAAACTTTTAAGTCATCATGTGTGATTGCGCCCCCCCCCAAAAACCTTCAGCACTGGCGGCCAGTGGTCCCCAGTGTCCCTCTCTGTCCCCACCATGTCCCTGGTTATCTGAAAGATGGGTTTCAAATGTTTTGACAGGGGCGCAGTTTCAGTGCTTTGCCATAGGCACCATTTTCACTAGATACGCCTCTGGCACTAAGGTAAAGGAAGCTATCTAGGGGTAAAAAAATTGTACGTTTACAACCCCTTTAATTCAAACATCAGTGTGAGCTCTAGTAGCCATTTTAGAGACGTGGTATTGCACAATGGAAGTTAATGCCATAGAATATAGTCAAAGGGGGTCTGAGTGTTAACATGTCTACTACTAAAAACTGGAGGTATTTCCCCCAGAGAAACCAATAAGATTCAAACTTTCACTGTATGTCTATTTCTGATTGGTGCCCAATTAAGAATTACAGGTTTTAGAAAGAACACATTGATGCATGAGGCCCATAGTTCAAGCTGAACTCCGGTGTCTCCAGCCCCTCCCATTTCACATTCCTCACCAGTCAGTGGACCTCTAGTCTCTGCCCCCCAGCAATGCCGTGAACTGAATGGGCAGCTGCAAAGAGGCCGAGTGGGCGGCCATGGGCTCCAGGAACAGCCCTGCTGGGCGGCCACACGCTAGGCAGCCGTAAAAAAGGCTAGGAGAGCGGTGCGGGCTTCAGGAACAGCCCAGGATTTGGTGACCCCTCGACAATCATCATTTGACCCCAGAGGGGGTCCCGACCCCCAAGTTGAGAACCACTGACCTAGTGGCTGATAAAGAATATTTCCCAAGTGGAGCAGACCACCAGCAGATAGACACCAATTTTATCACCTTAAACTGAGGAAGGCATTATAAAGCCACAAAATGCATTCTATTTTGTGAAATAAAGTAATTGGATGTTTTACTAAAGTAAACAACTTGAGCCTATCTTTAGAATAACCACTTCGGGCTCCTCTAACAATTGGATTACTGGTGGGATTTTTTTGAGCCGACTCCTCTTACCAGCTCTGCTGATGTGAGAAGAGCTTTGTTGCCACAACCCATATCGGCATCCAGTGCTGAGGAATAGAGGTGACTGAGCTGATATGGACTGCATTTGTTGTGTTCCTTACCTGAAAAGACATGGGGGTAGATTCAGATAGATTAGCGGATCTTTAGATCCGAGTAATCTATCTGATTTACGATCCGCCGGCGCAAATTTGAGAGGCTAGTGCAGTATTCAGAAAGCACTTACCTCGAAACTTGCGCCGCCGGATCGGAAATCCCCCGGCGGAATTCAAATTCCGCGGCTAGGGGGAGTGTAGTATTTAAATCAGGCGCGTCCTCGCTCCGATTTAAATGCGCATGCGCCGCCGGCTAAATTTCCCAGCGTGCATTGCTCCAAATGACGTCGCTAGGACGCCATTGGTTTCGGCATGAACGTAAATTACGTCCATCCGCATTCGCGACCGACTTACGCAAACGACCTAAAAATTCAAAACTTGGCGCGGGAACGACGTCCATACTTAACATTGGCTGCGCCTCCTAATAGCAGGAGCAACGTTACGACGAAAACGACTTACGCAAACGACGTAAAAAACTACCGCCGGGCGCACGTACGTTTGTGAATCGGCGTAAGTAGGTAATTTGCATACTCTACGCTGAAAACTACGGGAGCGCCACCTAGCGGCCAGCGTAAGAATGCACCCTGAGATACGACGGCGTAAGAGACTTATGCCAGTCGTATCTTAGGCTAATGTCGGCGTATCTAGCTTTCTGAATACAGAAAGTAGATACGCCGGCGCAGATTTGAATTTACGCGGCGTATCTATGGATACGCCGGCGTAAATTCTCTCTGAATCTACCCCATGCTGTGTTTGCTACACTGTTTGTACCATTAATTTTGGTGAGGGTCTATTGTGAAGGGTGGTGGTATGTGTTCATACACTGGAGGATCCACTTTTTTTTTTTACACATGTTGAACTTCAGGCTTCATGTACATGGGATGTTGTTCAATCTCTCCTAAACGATTTAACTTGAAAGCTAGAAATCAGTGTCTAAAAACAGCCGTTTAGCCGCGTTTACACACGCTAGCATCTAGAAGCATTTGAATTTATTTATTTTTTTGTTAAAATGAAAAACGTCTGTAAACGAAACGCTGCTAAACACAAGTTGCCGTTGCTGCGTTTGGCCATATTTAAATTAGGGGGTGCACAAGTTTAGTCAGGCCTAGGGCAGCACAAAACCTAAATACACTACTGATATATAGCCAGATTCAGAAAGAATTAAGCCGGCGTATTAGTAGATACGCCGTTGTAACTCTGAATCTGCGCCGTCGTACATTTAAGTGTATTCTCAAATTGAGATACACTTAAATGTAGCTAAGATACGACTGCCTGCGCCGTCGTATCTTAGCTGTCTAGTTCCGCCGGCCGCTAGGGGCGTGAACGCTGATTTACGCCTAGAATGCGTAAATCAGCAAGATACACCTATTCACGAACGTAAGCTTTCCCGTCGCAGTAAAGATACGCCATTTACGTAAGGCGTTTTCAGGCGTAAAGTTAGTCCAACAAAAAGCTTGCCTAGTCAATGTTAAGTATGGACGTCGTTCCCACGTCGAATTTTGAACATTTACGTTGTTTGCGTAAGTCGTCCGTGAATGGGGCTGGACGTAATTTATGTTCACGTCGAAACCAATAAGTCCTTGCGGCGTACTTTGGAGCAATGCACACTGGGATATGTCCACGGATGGCGCATGCGCCGTTCGTTAAAAACGTCAATCACGTCGGGTCACGGTTCATTAACATAAAACACGCCCCCCTGTTCCTCATTTGAAATAGGCGCACTTAGGCCAGCACATTTACGCTACGCCGCCGTAACTTAGGACGCAAGTGCTTTGTGAATACAGCACTTGCATCTCTAACTTACGGCGGCGTAGCGTAAATACGATACGCTACACCGGCTGAAACATACGCTGCCCTACATGAATCCAGCTAATAGAGTACGTAGCTGTGCTTGCAAATACAGCTACAAAAAAAAGTGACCACAGTGTACATGGCTGAACATGTATCCCTCATAAACACATCTTGGTAGTAGATCTCACCTTCAAGTCTTTCATTCTGTCTTTTGTTTTTGTTCCTATAAATAGGAACCTCAACATCTTTTCTAACCTGATTACAACTCTAACAGCAATTTTTTTTATACTTTCTCTTTAGGTCATGAAGCCTTGTGGGGAATGATGCTGCTGGTTCTGAAGCAAATATTTCTGAACTGATTTTCCAGTGCGGAAATCCTGAAAGGTGACTTTTTGAAGAAAGGGTATTTGTATTTGTATTGTTGTTAACCAAAACTCACAGAATGCATCAAAAATGCATCAAAATCATGCATGCAGAAATGTACCTGGAACACATCCGGACTGCGTTTCTATGGGTTAAAATGGCCATTGTGTTAATTTACCACTATATGGAACTACTGTACAGTCACATTGCTCAGAACAGAAAATAGTTAGTATTTTTAATTTTTATGTCACATTAATGTTATATGCACTGTCATTTGCATCAATGCTATATATTACAAAATACTAATGTTGCCTAAAGGGTAACTCCACTTTTGTGGAAAAAAAAATAAAGCAAGTAAAAAATTTTATTAGGCTTATACAATTGCTACACAAGCTAACTTGCAGTTGCCGCTACTTTCTGTGAGGCGTTCTGTACACCATTGGGAAACAAAAACCCCCCATCAATGTAATTTCCTTCTTGTTTGATTGGCTCGCATATTTTCCCAAAAGTCTTCCCTAAGATACAAGTCAAATTTAGGGCACCCCCTGCAATAGGAATTTTAATTTTGGTTAGATATTCCCCAAGGTTTAAATACTTCTAAAGGGATGTAGACCCTTTAACTTTTCTCATTAGAACACTGGAAGTGCACCAGTGATGTGGAAGTGATGATTATAATGAGCCAGTCGATCCCATTCAGAGTCAGTCTGTAAAGAACAAACAGCTATTTCTTCAAGCAACTTAAGGTAGGAATCTGCTACAAAGAGTGTTAAAGACTTCCTGCAATGTACATTGATCACCAAGAAGGGATTGTTTTTTTTTCGCTCTACAAAATTGGAGTTGTTCTATAATATCAAATCAGATTATCAAGTGAAAAATAATAATGGTTCTATTTTTATATTTACAGACTGTACACAGAGACAGGTTATGAACCAGACCACAAGATATCAAACTGACCCTTGTCAATCTCTTCACTGCTTCTGCATATATGGTCGCTGTAAAGGATTATGGGAGTTAAAAAATGAAAAAAAAGGCTTAATGTTACATTAGCTCCAAGTATTTTTGTAAATCTGAAATAAATCATCAAATTTCGGTGTCTAAATATTCTTAGTACAAATAAAACATATTTGAACCATCGTTCCTTTCCCAGACATTATGTACAATGTTGTTTATATGCGTGTGGGAAAGGTATAAGAGCGCTACCCAAAATGAAAACAAACAATTGTATCAAATAGTGAAAATATAAAAATAGTAGGGCTGTGGAAATTAACTATTAATTCATTGATTAATCTTTAATTTTTTTGATCGATCAAAATGTTTTTGACAGATCAAAATTCTTTTGATTGGTACTCACCACCCCGCCGACTTCTGGGCCTTCAGGGAGTTCCGTCAGAGATCCGGTGACATCACAGACACCGGCGGGGCTTGCCGTGTCAATCTAAAAGGCTCCTTTGCTGTGCCTTCATATCTGCATGCCGGCGGGACCTTACTATCTGCCACACGAAAGGGCTGTTAGACTTCCCTCTATCACTTCCCTCTATCAACCTTGGATTCTACAGCCATCCACTGGGAGTTGTGATAGTTCCCTTCACGGGACATCTACATGCCAACGGACTGATGTTAACCTCTCCTCATCTGGATTCAGCAGTGGCATCGTTGTACACATTTTTATACCAGTATCATACTTAGCCACATGTTTTTATGACTGCTTTTGCTACTGTTTGGTATTACTCGCACCATTTTTACAGTTTATGTAGCTACATCGATTTTATCTCCAGTGCAATATTTATTTTGTTACCTACTTGAAGACTATAAAAGTTTTAATGCTATTCCCATTGAGCGCTGCCTTTGTGTGTTTTTTGTATCCTGCTAACCATTTTCCATGGGTTGGTAGCTGCACTGGGAATCAGCCTGCAAGGAGATCAGCTAAAAGTAGTTGGATCTGTATGTGCGTTATAATTAATCGAAATTAGTCGATTAAAAAAAAATCGATTAATCGAACACAAAAATGTTGATCAGTAACAGCCCTAAAAAATTTATATACGATAAAAAAAGACGTGTAAAAATATCAATCAAGAAAAAAATAGTTTTTCAAAGAAAAAATATTCCAAAATAAATGTCCAACCAGTGTTCAAAATCAACCAGGTGAGAGTCAATATTCACTCAATGTGTTCTTCTTCAAATAAAATCAAAGCCGCTTACCAGATCTGTTGGATCTCAAATTATAGAGATCAATTGCACTCAGACAAGAGAATCCAGCATAAAAAAAACCCTCCTAGTAGTCCACTGTACCTCCTCAATGGGTCCAGGCTGTTAAGATAAGGGATAATACTAGGATACAAATCATCTGTCTCTGGATCATCTCAGACAAAGAGAGTAATAGAAGGAAAAGACTTCACGGTGTAGTACTTCATACAACATTTATTAAAAAAATATGTAGCACTCACATTCAAGAAAGCGGTAAAAGTCACATAGGTAACACAGCCGTGGATCTTGCCAACAAGCTGATCATGGTGATGTCTAAGGAATGCTGCTCCACCCGGCTCATTTACCCCTAAGAGGTATCATCTAGGACCGGAGGCTCGCTCTTGTTTATATACATAACTACAATTTGGTCAGCAGCATGAAAGTGAAGGTTGTGGAAAATGAACGGGTCTAATTTCTGCCATAGCATCGTAACTGTGGCATTTTAGCAAAGATATCATTTGATACTTTTGGAGGAGGGGGGCCCTGTCAGGTAAGCTTTTCGGGCCCCATTATTTCTATCAGCAGCCCTGGCAATGAGCCAATAAGAACATGTGAGAAACAGGAGGGGGAAATATCCAAATGGTATGGGTACTGTCCATTCAAGTCTATGAAAATGTTCTACACAGGCATTGTTGTAAAAGATTTCTGCAATAAGACGGTACACACCATGGAAGGCTACTGTCGTAAGCAGTGGCATACCTGCGAAAGAGGGCTGGAAGGCGGTCTGTGGTTGACCCTGAACAAATACACTGCCCAAGGAATTGTTTTACTAAAAGTAATATTTTGGGACCATTTTATATTTGCCAAATGTGCTTCTCCACCCTATTGTATGTAAATGTCACACATGGTTGGTTGATAGCATTAGGGCTGGTGTACATGAGCGTCTAATATCAACCTGTGCTTTCCATCTATTCCTTATTATACATCAAGTGGAATTTCTGCCAAATGAATGGTAAACTCATTTAAAATACATCTCAAACATGTGCACTAGCTATTAGCTTTAGGTTGATGAATAATTGTTAAAGTGGGTGGGAGAAGTACAAGGTAGCTGACTTAGGGGAGAAAATATTATAACAAAATTGGTAAGTGAACTCTTATGAGCTTTATAGGCACCAAGTTACACAAGTTACACACAAATCTTAAAGAAAGTATACATTTTATTACAATTTTGCTAAAATACATAGTACAACCTAAAATTCTCACGATAATGTACTATCAAGATGGTTACATAAACATCAACACGGCCACCAATATAGCCCCATCATAGCTAAATCAATGCGCCACTGGATTGCAATGTCTGGGCGGGCCTGGTGTAGGTTGATATATGAGAGGATGAAGCACTACATGTTTCACTCGCTTGCTCTTCTTCAGGAGATTAGGGTAAGTATTCTGAATGTGAAAAATACAATGAGTATACTATAGTCATATAATAATTTACAATGGGTGAAATGACATAGAGCATAAGTCACTATTTGCCTGGCTAGTGCACAACCTAGGGCTTTGGATAGAAGAAGGTCCTGGACTGCCGCACTACTTAAAAGGATGTCTTTATTATACATATAAAATCCAAAAAACAACCAAAGCGATGCAGTCAAAATGAAGTGAAGAACAGGAAAAAGGTGGCTGACATGTTTCACCTCATGTGATGCTTATTCGTACCTAGGGCTATCAGGGAATGAGGGCACAAAGTGGATACGGAGACATGTGTACATACAACAACCTGCCACTAAGGCACAGCATGGCCTTGCACTGTAAAGATAGAAAACTTTCAGAATACTTACCCTAAACTCCTGAAGAAGCACAAAATAGAATAGAGCTTCATCCTCCTTTTAGCCATGATGAAGCCATATTGGTGGCTGTGTTGATGTTTATGTGACCAACTTGGTAGTACATTCTCATGAGAATTTTAAGTTGTACTATGTATTTTTGCAAAATTGTAATAAAATGTAGATCTTCTTTAAGATTTGTGTGTACCTCAGTGCCTATAAAGTCCATAAGAGTTCACTTACCAACTTTGCTATACTATTTTCTCCTCAAGGTCAGCTACCGTGTACTTTGAAGAGTTCACTTACCAATTTTGCCATTCAATTTGGGATGTGGCACCATTTTAACTATGTTTGCATCCACAGTACCACCCTGTGAGGATGCCTATATCTTCTATTGAGAAAATAGTATACATTTGACCAGGGCTTTTTTTCTCAGATAATAGGTGCAGAAACTCCGACCTTCACCCTTTGTTTCTACTCCCTACCCACCTATGAGCACCGTTCCTTGGTTCCACCTCCTATCAACCTCCATCGATTTTAGAGAATACAGAAAAAGTATAATTTTTGCTACTAAGTGAAAATCGTGGGTGTGCGATATATGCCGATACTCGCTTCCCGCGCTGTGTTTGAACCACTGCGCCAACATATACCAAGGGCAGTACACTCGGGTATACGTGGGCAGGCTCGGCTCGCGGTCACGTCCTGTGCATCTTTTACGCGAGAGGAGCCGAGCCTGTCCGAGTATACCCGAGTGTACTGCGCTTGGTATATGTCGGCGGAGTAGTTCAAACACAGCGCGGGAAGCGGGGATTCGACTCGGAGACAGCGCGAGAGGACACCAGGATGGCTGCAGAAGGATGCCGGACTGGACAAGGCCGCCGATGGACGCCCTTGTAAGACACCAAAACTAAGTATAAACCATTTTTTTCCCAGGAATTTCAGGGCTACATTAGGGGTGCGCGCTATACGCCGGAGCGCGTAATAGGGCGATAAATACGGTAGTTATTTTCCCCCGTACCCCATTAGCCCATAGTGTCAAATAGGTTAGGTATTCCACTGGCCGTAAGGAGCCCCTAAGTAGGCATCTGGATTTGTTTTTTTTAGCTCAAAATAAACTAGGAGACTCAAGTGGGAAACTGTGAAGTTAATATTTTAAAGTGAATCTGCAGTTTGAATAATTCTTCGCCAGTATCTTAAAAAACACTTCCATTTATAGCCAAGCAGACATGCCTGAAAATACAGAGTGACAACTAATTTCTGTTTGTCAAAGATAAGATGCCCTTTTCCTGGTGCTGGGAAACCAGTCAGGGGGAAAAAATGGTAAGGGTCTAATAGACACTGAGGCAGAAGGCAGGGATATTACAAGTGACATGGAAAATCTAGTGATGCAAAGACAAGCTAATGACATTTAGAGAGAGAGAGAGGGGGGATCTAGTAGCAAACAGATGTAGGGGATCTATTAAAGTAAACATAGTTAAATGGAATTTAGGTGCCATGGAGGGTGGGAGGAGGTAATAGGTATCTGGTGACATGTAGACCATTGATAATGATTGAGTGAAAAAATTAGACAGGTAATCGTTTTTTTTACAGGTGAGGGTTATCCAAGGAGGGGAGAAGGGGATCTATTGGTGAAAGACAGGTAAATGGGCACCTAGTTCCACATACAAGGTTGAAGAGAGTATCTAGTGACACAACAAGGTGGTTAAAGGGAGAATCTTGTTTTACTGAGAGACAGATACGAGAGGATCTAGCAACTCGGGTAAAGGGGAGAATCTAGTAACTCAGAGAAAGGTGAAGGGGATCTTGTTGCAAAAAGACAGGTGGATCTAGTGACCCAGGGAAGAGTAAAGTCGATCTTGTCCCGCAGAGGGAAGGAGGATCTAGTGACCCTAAAACTGGTAAAGGGGTAATGTAGTGATCCAGAGGAAAGTAAAAGGAGATCCTGTCACACAGACACAAGTGAAGGGGAAACTAATGAGAGAAAAAGGTGAAGGGGACCAGGTGGCACAGGGACTGTAGAGGATAGATGGGTAGATAAGTGATAGAGCGGTTAGAAAAATACAAATAAAGCAGACCTACATACCATATACAGAACAGATGATAGGGAGGGAAGTGAATTAATACCAAAGGACACCAGAAACCAAAGAGAATATGGACATTTTCGTGATATTGGGGTTTACTCTACTCTTACACAGCTGCACAGAAGGTGAGAAATGCAATGTCTTTGAAATCATTTTGATTTGTGTTGCATGCTAGACTGGCCATATAACTCTTGATTACTGATAGCAATGGGTTCTTAACATTCAGATGGTAAAGACACCAGCAGCTTTGAAGCTTTGAACTGACTGGTCTGTGTTAATAAAAGACACCTACTAATAGATAGCATAACCCAAATACAGGAGATTTCTGCCAGATCAGGCACTATCCCCCATGTTTATGTAGACGAATGAAGATATTGCCAGGGACCAAACATCCAACTATCACTAAATGTCCATGCCTGACGTTGAAACCCAGAGTGTTGTGCAAAAATTTGGATGCCTCTGGACATTTTTTTTAATATTTCTAAGTGGACCTAAGCTTAACTTTTTCAAAGAATACAAACAATTTATTTAAGTACATTTTAATTATCTTTATTTTCTAAATTGGAAAAAAATAAGGCATAGACTTTGACTTCAGATGTTTGTTGAATCCAGCCAAGTCTTTCCATTTCAGCTTTAAGAATAGCATGATGGGGGTGGGATGGTGACTATTTTGTTACCAACCAGATGGATTACTGTACTGTTATAAACGTCCTTGATTGTTGTGCATAGACATACAACATTTTTCATTTGTAATACTGTCACATGCAGTGGCAGCACAGCAACAACATTCATATTTAGATTTATTTCTGTTCATAAATATTGGTAACATGACATATATTATTGCATTTACTGTCACCTTTGCTCTTCCCTACAGCCTGCACAGAAGTCCCCTCTCTTTCCCTCTCACTGTTCATAGGCATCTCACAATTCAACCATAGTGCTTTGAGGTGCCAGCTCTGTCTTGATTGGACGATCCACACCCCTCAAGAATATACCTTCACATATTTTTTAAATGAACATATTGTACAGATAACCAAAAAACAAGACACAAAAGCACTGTACTATCTGTCCAACAAGAAGAATATGTATGGATCATGGGAATGCAGGGTTGAACAATATCCCAGCCTTCGTGCAGTGTACTACATAGGACCACAGACATCTGCCCCGCCAGCCCCAGAAGACAGCGCAAGTAAGTGTTGTGACATAATGAAGCAAATGACTGCGTCTGTCTCTCCTCCTCCAAGGTGACACAGATAGAATGAGGGTAATAGTCTGTCCTCCTCCAGAGTGACACAGACAGAAGGGAGCTATACACTGATCAGCCATAAGATTATTACCACTGACAGGTAAAATGAATATTGTTGATTATTTTGTTAGAATGGCATCTGAAAGTGGGTAGGATATATTAGGCAATTGCATGAGAGAAAATTCTGGACAGCCGCACTCCAAAAATGACCCCTTATTTGTAGAAAAATATATCAAAAATACATGCCACAGCAGAATATAGGACAGAAGAACTGACACATTTCACACTTTCAACAGTGCTTAATGATGAGCAATGATTAAGCACTGTTGAAAGTGTGAAACACATCAGCTCTTCTGTCCCATATTCTGCTGTGGCATGTATTTTTGATATATTTTTCTATGAATAAAGGCACATTTTTGGAGTGCAGCTGTCCAGAATTTTCTATCATTCAATTGCTATATGCATTGCCTGCACCTGCTGCTTCAACACTGAGGAGAGGTTTATCCTCTGGCTCTCACACCGCAACTGACACAATAACATAGATTCATGCATTGCATGAATCTATGTTATTGTTGCCGACCGCTGCCGCTGACTATTCAGATGGCCGGACGGTGAGCGCCGGCCACCTGAATAACGGCAGCTGGTTGGCTGTGTGGAAGTGCCTATCAGAGCCAGCGGCGTGGAAGGAGGATGGTTGACCCCCAGAAAGGTAAGTGCCGGTCGGGTTGGAGGAGGGGCATTATACAGGGCACAGTGGCGACAATGGGAACAGTGGCATCAATGGGCACAGTGGCGACAATGGGCACAGTGACATCAATGGGCACAGTGGCGACAACTAAAGGGCACAGTGGCGACAAAGGGCACAGTGGCGACAATTGGCACAGTGGTGACAATTGGCACAGTGGCTGCGTTTGATGGCATGGCACAGTGGCTGCGTTTGATGGCATGGAACAGTGGCTGCATTTGATGGCATGGCACAGTGGTGACAATTGATGGCACAGTGGCTGCGTTTGATGGCATGGCACAGTGGTGACAATTGAAGGCACAGTGGCTGCATTTGATGGGCCCAGTGGCTGCATTTGATGGGCTCAGTTGCTGCATTTGATGGGCACAGTGAGGCTGCAATTGTTTTTTTTTTTTTTTTTGTGCCCCCCTCCCCCACAAATTTTGAGCACCAGCCACCACTGGGTTTATTTCCATTGATCCACCTGGAGTGGTAGTTCCCTTTCCCAGGATATAGTAGGCAGTGAACATGTCCCTGAAGTTGATGTGTTGAAAGCAGAAAAGGTGGCAAGTGTAACGATATGAGCAACTTTGACAAGGGCCAAAATGTAATGGACAGACAAATGGGTCAGAGCAACTCCAAAACTGCAACTCTTGTAGGATATTCCTGGTCTGCAGTGGTAAGGACGTACAGAAATTTGTCCAAGGAAGGACAACTGGGAAAAGGGGTCATTGGGGGCCAACGCTCACTGGTGCATGTGGTGGTGGTGATATATATTGTAGCTCAAAAGTTGTTGAACAAAGTTATTGCCGGTTCTCATAGAAAGGTGTCAGAACACACATGCATCACAGTTTGTTGCGTATGAAGCTGCATACCTGCAGACAGGTCAGGGTGACCCGTATTTACAGCCAAAAGTGGCTATAATGGGCAGGTGAGCATCAGAACTGGCCTACGAAGCAATGGAATAAGGTGGCCTGGTTTGAGTTTGAGTTGTTGCTTGACTTAAAAGAACTTACAGGACAGGATCTGCTACCACAGTGAAGTACATGCCTTAAAACAGGGGTGTCAAACTCAATTTCATTGTGGGCCACATCAGCATTATGATTGCCCACAAAAGGGCCGGTTGTATCTGTAAGATTAGATGTCCAGCGCATCCCCACCATCAGAAGTTGAGTCCCCCACTCTCCCTTACATCACAGTGCACCCTCCTTTCCTTATGCTGCTGCTGGGAAGAAGCTGGATGTATTGCTTGAAAGCAGAAAGTAGGCGTCTGGGGTAGGAACAGAGGAGGGTTGGAGCTCTTCTACAGCTGCAGGAGAGGTGCAAGGGCCACATGAAATGGCCTGGAGGGCCGGATTTGGCCCACGGGCCTTGTGTTTGACACCTGTGCCTTAAAAAGGATATGGTGGGTGGTCATAATGTTATGGCCGATTGGTCTAAGCTTGCCCCAGCACCTGCAGGGTGATACAGACAGAAGGGAGCTATGAGTCTGGTTATCTCATTGCAGGGTGTCACAGACAGAAGGGAGAAATGGGTATGTCCCTCCTCCTATGGGGACAAAAAGAAAAAATGTCTGCCCCTCATGCAATGTGACCATTTTTTTACAGCTTTCAGCCTCATACTTTAATTGCAATTCATTTCCAGGCAAAGAGGAAACATCTGTTCCAGCTTTTATAGTTCCTTCACGACTTATCATTACCATTGTGACTGCAGTCCTATTACTGATAATCCTCATCATACTGACAGCCATTACATCCAGCTGCTGCCTATTGAGAATCTGCAGGTAGGAGTCTCTGTCATCTGAATCACTGTAAATAGATTTGTGTGCATTTGTTATATAATAAGAATTTACAATCAATCATCCAATTGTTAATTTGCCATTTGTCTTAATGGAAACCCACTTCAGGATAGAAATATTGGAGTTGCTGCCGTTATTCACTTTTAAAAAGGCATGAGCACCACTAAGCCCTAATACTACTTTCTAGATATGGAATCACCGACCCCACAGGCACTCAACCTTAGACTGGATTCACATCTATGCAGTTTTAGTGCTTTTTGCATTTTGCAGATTTGCACTGCAGTCCATTTAACATGGATTCCCTTTGTAGTGCAAATCTGCAAAATGCAAAAAGCGCAAAAAAATGCATAGGTGTGAATACAGCCTTAAAGTAGTATAACATCATCAGCATGTTTTAGCTTAAAGCGGAGGTTCACCGGAATTTTTTTTTTTTTTTTAAAGCCAGCAGCTACAAATACTGCAGCCTTTTTTAAAAACGGACACCTACCTGTCCAGGTCGCCCCCGACGTCGGCAGCAGAAGCCGAGCTACCGCACTGGTACAAATGTTGTATGGGGGCACTGCGAAAGATGTATTTGAGGACAGGGACAGTGGTGCTTGGTGTACTGTGTATGGGAAACTGTGACAGCTCTGTGCGTAAAATCATCCTTACACACAGAGCTTTCACAGAGGCTGCAGATTGAGCTCAATGGGGAGGAAACTCACAGAGACACTTGTCTCTGTTTACACTGTGAACACAGTTGTCACTTGTTTGGGAGAGCCAATCACAGCGTACCCATATGCTGATCCCGTCTTGGCTGTGTCCTGTGATCAAAGCCATCACAGGATCGCCCCACTGTGTGGCTTTCATGGCCACGAGATGGCACCCTTTCTGAGGGATGTACAGGTACATCCACTCAGGATGAAGAGGCTCCCACCCGGCCGTTGATGTATTTTGGCCAGGCGGGAAGTAGTTAAAGTCATGTGTGAGCCTGTGGGGTTCCCCTGAAGATTATAGTCTTGCCACTTCCACTTGAGACTCCTGAGATCGACGTTTCGCTTTATCGATGACTCTGATAAAATCTCCATGGTCAATGCAATGGTTGGTAGTCGACTTGTTTACTGCAATGCTCTGTATATGGGTGTGTCTAAATACATCTTGCACAAGCTCCAGCTTGTTCAGAATGCCGCTGCTAGGCTATTCACGGGTGTGGGTCGTTACAACCACATCACTCCATCTCTACAGGCCTTGCACTGGCTGCCCGTGGCACAACGGGTTCAGTTCAAGACGGGGTGTCTTGTGCATAAGGCCATCCATGGTTTTGGGCCGGGCTATCTCAGAGAAAAATTCATCAGACATGTGCCTACCAGATCGTTGCGGTCTGAGAATTTGGCTTTATTGAACATCCCCAAATTTGCCAAAAATAAATGCGGTGGGAGGACCTTGGAAGTACAAGGAGCTCAGTTTTGGAACTCCTTGCCCCTTCACATAAGACTTGAGAATGATTTCCTGAAGTTTAGGAGATTTTTAAAAACATGGCTATATATCCAGGCTTTCGGGGTGACTTAAACATTTAATAGTTCTAAATATTTCATATTTTTTACTTCGTATGTTGTACATATCTTTTATTGCTCGCTGATCGTCACTGTTTTATTGTTACTTGTCTGATCGATGCAGTTTCTGCTCCTTTTCTGTACGGTTTTTATCCTGCCAGCGCACCGAGGCCCGTGTGTAAGACTGCGCTGTTGTTTTGTTTTATAAGCATTTTAATAAATTAGGTATGGGGAAACCATTTTTCCTTAAATCCCTCAACTTCTTGTCCCTTTTTCTACCTTCCCTTTATTGGTCTCCTCTTCTCTGGTATATTACTTATCCTAACCACTGCTGTGGTTTTCCACCCGATTACTATGGAAGCCTGTATGTCTTTTACATGGTATGCATACATGAGTTTGAGACTTGCTGAATAATAACGGGGTGTGCCGACTGGGACTGCAATCCTTCTTTGGATGTCTTTGGAGTTAACTGTTTTTTTTATCTAAGTTTCTCCGGATCCTCTGTTGCGGGGATCACGGAGCTCTGGTAAGCAGGCATTCCTTTTAATTCGGTGGTGGATTTCACAGTAGCTTCTCTTCAATAGTTGAGGATTTCTTTCACGGTTGAATTTTAATAAGGACTATCTTTTTGCACAGGTGTATGGTTTATACCCATTTTTTCAACATCTATGAACTTTCTATTCACTTATTTGTTCAATTTCATTGCTGGTTTATTTATTCATACTTTGTATGAGTTTTTCAATTCACATTTTGATCCACTGCTTTTTGCGGATTTAGCCAGGACAAAATTAGTGGATCTCTTATTCATTTGTTTACATCAAGTGGTTTGTCAATTCATTTTTGGCTGTTACAGCATTTATATTTCATGTAAGTGTTACACTTATTCACTTAAGTTGCATTTAGGTGTGCAATTATTATAGGTTTAGCGCAACCAAAAAAAAAAATTCTGTACACTAAGGTTCTCTAATGCTTCGTAAAGTCTGATGGAGGCTACACACGGCCGGACTTTTTTTCCTCGGAAAGTCCGGCCGTGTGTACGTGGCATAACAAACCTCTGAGTGCTTCACAGAACGGCTGTATGTATATTGAGATTAAATTGCACACAGGTGGACTCTATTTATTTATGAATTAGTGGCTGGATTCAGGTAGGGCGGCTCGCTTTTGAGGCAGCGTAGCACATCGCATATACGCAATGCCGCCGTAAGTCAGAGAGACAAGTGCTATATTCACAAAGCACTTGCCTCCTAAGTTACGGCGGCGTAGCGGAAATAGTCCGGCATAAGCACGCCTAATTCAAATGAGGATGAGGGGGCATGTTTTATGTAAATTACTCGTGACCCGACATGATTGACGTTTTTTACGAACGGCGCATGCGCCGTCCGTGGACATATCCCAGTGTGCATTGCTCCAAAGTACGCCGTTCCGACGTGAACCTAAATTACGTCCAGCCCGATTCGCGTACGACTTACGCAAACGACGTAAAAAGATAGGCCTGTTCCGACGTCCATACCTTGCATGGGCTGCGCCACCTAGGGAGCAGCTTTATCTTTACGCCGGCATATCTCTAACGTAAACGGTGTAACTAATTGCGATTGGCGCAAGTACATTTCTGATTCGGCATATCTAGTCATTTGCATATTCTACGCCAAACTCAACGGAAGCGCCACCTAGCGGCCAGCGTAAATATGCACCCTAAAATACGACGACGTAGAAGACTTACGCCGCTCGTATCTTAGCCTAATTTAAGCGTATCTGGTTTCCAGAATACGCTTAAATTTGTGACGGTGTAGATTCAGAGTTACGACGGCGTATCTACTGATACGCCGGCGTAACACTCTGTGAATCTAGCTATAGGTGACTTCTGAAGGCAAATGGTTCAAACTAGATTTTAGTTAAGGGTATCAGAGTGAATGGGGCTGAATACAATTGCACACCTTGCTTTTCAGATATTTGTAAAAAATAAAGTTTAAAACCAATTTAAAATTTTCCTTCCACTTCACAACTATGTCCCTGGTTGTGTTGGTCTATCACATAAAATACCAATAAAATAAATGTACGTTTTTGGTTGTAACATGACAAAATGTGGAAAATTTCAAAGAGCGTTGAATACCTTTTCAAGGCACTGTATGTTCATTCCCCCCATGTTTATTCATCCGATATTGTGATTTCAACTGGTCTGCAAAAACAATAAGCCTTTGCAATAATATCCTGTATTTAAATCATGTTGAGGTAAGGAGGTAAGTGAATACATTCTTAAATAGTCTTGAAAACTCCAGCTGGTAGTAGAACAATGATTACTTTATAAATTATGATATAAAACAATCCCCTTCTTCAAACAAACAGATATAATACTACTACAAAAGGGAGACTCAATGTGCTAAAATGTGTTTGTAGGCAGATGCAGTCTATTTTCATCACAGCGGGTGGCGCTTAGCTGTAGTGATACTGTTGCTGGGGAAGCTATCCCATTGGATGCTGCCACCCCATGTGACTCGAGCAGTCATCTTGAGTCAGGCAGAGGCTATTTAAGACCCTGACTTCCAGGTTTTGGCGTGCTTTGGTTAATGGACAGAGTAGGGACAGGTACCCCATCTGTAAAAGGAACAGTAACCTTGCTAGGGAAAGATTCCTGATGAAGAGGGTAAGCATAGGGCCTCACCTCTTCTCACTGATCGCTAATTGGGACCAGATGGCCACTTCTCAACAGTTGCTCTCATTCCGACTGAAATCTACCCTATCTTGCTACTGAATGGTGAGGGCGTGTTGTGAACTGTTGTCGCATCCCTTCAATACAAGTTCTATTGCACCTGCCTGTGTGAATTATTGTCTCCACACCACTCTGTGCCCCACCCACATGGAGGCTATGCTTTATGTCATACGTCAATAAAATGGCCATGGTTTTCCAACCAGCTGGAGCTTCTACAACTCTCTATTCATGCAGTCTTCTTCACTTACTTTCATAATATTCTCATGCTTGAATAGACACATTCTGGGGACCCTAAATGAGAGCAGTCCACCACCAATAAGCTTTAGTGCTACCTCACACATTGACTGCAAAGCCTGCATTTGAATCAGATACATAATTGTTGTTAAGGTATAACACAAATAACAACTTTTTTTTTTCTTTTCTTTTTCGGTTTAGGAAAACATCCAAATTACATCACCATCCCAGAGGTAAGAAAGAATTTTTGGATGATGCATGGCCTAAAACTTTCTAAAAATGAAAAAGTGGAACAAGCTTTTTAAGCATTTTTTTTTGTGAAATAGTCTTACAGCCCTTCTTTCCTTTAGTGTAACCAGGGCAGGCTTCAGAAACGTTGGGGGTCCCTTACACAACTTTAGGCCTGACCACCAACATTCCCCAGGGTCTGCCCACTGGCCGTACCACTGAATCCACTGTTAATGGAGAGGATTACCATTTCCAGTGCAAATTTTAACAATATCATGGAACAAATGAAACCAGTAAACCCAAAACAATTTTTTTTATATATTACAGCTTACCAATACTTAGATGTGGTGGCTGCATTCATTTTCTTTTGTTAGGCTTTTTATTTTCTGTTTTTCCCCTGGTGAACTGTTCAGTAACACACCTCTTGTATTAGAGTGCCCCCACCCTGGATAAAGAAGCAACAGAGACACCTTTGAACAGCAGCGGTGAGGCGTTAGGTGTACTAGCCCATTTAGGAACACTGAACAAAAATTGTAACCAAACTCCAGCTCACACTTTATGATCAGTTACAGCAAACATGTTTTTCCCCTTTTGGGATAAATGTAAACCAGTCATTGTAAGCACCTCTGTCAGTGTTAATCTAGGAATTGGTAAACTGCTATATAATGTTTGCTTTTGGGCTTTAAGTGGATAAAGTTAAAAGGAGAAGTACAGCCAAACCTCATTTGGCTGTACTTCTGTTGATCACTGGAGTGCAGTTTGTTCAGCACTCATGTTACAAGAGGGAAAGAAAAAAAGAAGGATGACAGGGGGAGGGGGGGTGGAATTATGGCAATCAGCAAAATCACTGCTACACCCAGACAGGAGTGCGACAGCGTTTACATTATGGAAACTTCAAGGGGGAAAAGTTGTTATTAAAAAAGGGGAACTTTTCTCATAACAGTTTAACAATTAATGTTTAACAAAAGAGCATACATTCCACATTATTAAATTATGCTACTAAAATTAATGTGTGCTGTAAAATGCCTGTTTTGTCTTGCTGGGGACTGTCAATTTGTTAAAGCCCAGACCAGTCACTTGCTTTTTGGCCACTTTCATTCAATTGAAGCACTGTATGTACATTTCCAGTTTTCAGAGTGTGTCTTGGTGAAGTTAGAGAGGAAGGCTGACAGAAGCTTTACACTAGGGTGAAAAAGGAGACAATTTTAGGGAGATAAAATAAGATACTATCCTTGTAAGTTGAACTCTTTTGCATCTCTCTGGCAGTAGCATTTGTCTTGTCACTGCTCACTAAACTATGTTCTCTCAGCACAGTCTGTTGCTTTATTCCCCCTTCAGCAATAAATCTTAAAAATAGTGGCTTTAATTTTAGGAAAAGTGTTAAGCATAGAGAGCATGTGCAGAGCAGGATAAACCAGTGCATTACTGGATTTTAAAGTGGAGTTCCACCCATAAATATAACATTACATCAGTAGTTTTAAAAATGTCATTAGTCCTTTACGAAATTTTTTTTTTTTTTTTTTTTTTAGATGCCTTCAAAGTGTTGTTGCTAGGCAGAATAGTTAATCTTCCCTCTTCCTGCACCTAGGTGCTTAATGCTTCCTAACCTACACTGCACAGACTCCTGGCAATGTAGTGGGTGTAACTTTCCAGGAGTCTGTGCACTCCCCAGTCTCAAAGAATCATGTGACTTGGACAGCACAGGTGCTGAAACCTGATCTGACACTGCTTGTGCAGCACTGAGCATGTGCTAGATCTGCAAGGCTGAAATCCAGGAAGTAATACAGTCTGGCTTCATGATGCTCACACTTAAGATGGCCCCAGTCAATTTCTATTTTATAAAGTGTCTAAATTATGTAACAACCTAACAAAACGGACCTTAGTTTACAGACTAACTTTACTAGAATACATTAAGCTTGTGTATTACAGGGGTATTTATATTTAGAAAGTGAAATTGTGGCCGGAACTCCGCTTTAAGCAGAATAGGCACTTCTTTTTAATGTTTTACATAGCTATACCTGCAAAAGTGGCCTGCCTGAAGTGATTTATCAGGACTTAAGTTTTTGACTAAAGTTCCACTTTATTCCTAGTCAAAGCATACAGCGTTTCGGCTCCAATATTTTATTTTTCAAGTAAAAAACACTGCTGGAAATATTTACTCAAAATATATTACAAAAGCAACAGTGACATAAAAGGGTTTAAAAAATGAAAAATCTTAAAGAGGAATTTGCCCGATTTTCAGTACAATTGCAGAGCAAAACCACTCTGATATTTGCAAGAGTCATTGGCCCTCATACTGCAAATGTTGCTTTGTATTCCTTGATAGTTGCAATGGCTGACAAGAACTCAGAGCAGCTAATGCAACAGCATTTTTTTCCACAGTGGAGATGGTGTGGCAAAGCTAACCCCCCACCTAATCAAAAGATCAGAGGATGTGGTGGAGTGTTTTATGTTTAAATGAACGCCTTCCTATTGCCTTCTATCCTGGGTACATCTATACAACAAGGTTTTACAAGCCGTAGACCAGCACATTTAGCAGAATGCAATTACTAGCTGCTAGATACCAAACATGATATAGAACAGTAGATTTCTTAGGTCTCATTGGCCTTATAATTTTGGCATGTTTGGTGTCTAACCGATTAATATCTTCTTATACATTAGCCACACTTTTTTTTTTTTAGGAAGACAACAGCATTACCATAGGAGTTATTAAAGATGAAAAATTGAGACATATGAAAGTTCAGCTCTTGGTCAATATACCAGACTTATAGATATTAATTCATTGTGCCTCTCCAGGCTGTTCTTGACTTGACCATTTAAAACAGGGTCTCAACTTTAAGACCTGCACTGGTGAAGCTTTATGATGCCTTGCAACTTGTCCGATTCCTATCAAATATGCCCTAACCTGGAATGTTGTTGGTCAGAGATGTCTACTTCCCTGGCTTCCGAACATAGACATACGATTTAAAATCTGACAGTTTTTTTGTAAGACTTGCAAAATCTGGGAGGCATGGCGCTCAGCACTACTCCACCAACACATTTACCATAAACATTAAATATTTAATAGGCAAGCCTGCATAGCTGTAAGAATGTAAATGTTCAGATTTTTCCTGAAGTCCAATCATTGGCAGGACCATTACATCACTAATTTAATGAAAATGTAATGACTTAAATGCCACTTGATTTTGCACCATTTTTGTGGGTTAATGGAATACAATATTTATATTGCAGAAAGACAAAGATCAGACAACTTTCCCCTTACTGAAAATGTAAACCGAGACACAGCTGATCTAAACATCGACATGGTAGGTTTAAGATGGAGCTGTGGCTTTCTCTGCTGGCAGCATTAGGCATTACATATATTTTTTTTTTCTCCCTAGAGTACAGAAGTGTCTTACGTGGAGCTGGAAATCCGTCAGAAGCCACCCTCCCAAAAATTGCTGAATCCTCAGTCTACAGTCTATGCAACCATAATGTGAATTTATTTAAATAACCTAAAGGGCTCATGCAGAGCTTAAAATGCCACCGTTACAGGCGTTGAGCATTTGCTTTTTTTCCCCCAGGCCATAAAAAGCACCTCTATGTAAGCTTATGTGACTATTACAGGTGTACTAGAAGAGAAACATTTACAGCCAGGAAAAAAAAAAAAACACTTTGGGATGTCCCCAGAAAAGCAACTGAATGGAAATCTTCCAATGAGAACACTAGTTCTGGGGGGTCCCCAATACATTCCCCTAATTTGCAGGCATTTCCTCTCACTTTTTGTTTGGCCATGGGACCAGAAGTGAAGTGAAATCTCAAAAAAAAAAAAAAAGTTGCCTACAGTTCAACTTTAATGTATTCCAGTGGCTAGAACAAAATTAAAATATTCTAGCCAATAGGTGCATTTGAGCATTGATGCATTCTAAATGCATATGCATTAGGTGGCTTTTACCTCAGGCAGAGGGGCTTAAACAGGCAACCTGTGTATATAAGGCCTAAAGAAGCAGGGCTCATAAAGAAAAAGGTAATTTTGGTGGACAAATGCTTCACTTGAATCATTGACCTAGATCAGGGATCTTCAAACTACGGCCCTCCAGCTGTTGCGGAACTACAAATCCCACGAGGCATTGTAAAACTCTAACATTCACAGACATGACCGAGCATGATGGGAATTGTAGTTCCTTAACAACTGGAGGGCCGTAGCTTGAGGACCCATGTCCTAGATTATCCATGCTTGACATGCCTATGTTTATTCCAGGTGAGCGATTCATGAAAGTAATGAAGGGATCCCAAGATACAGCCACACACAATTTAATTGCACACCATTTTTTATCTGCAACTACTATGCAATGCAAGGGTTTAGTGAATAGAAGATTAAAGGGGTTGTAAAGGTTTGTTTTTTATTTTCTAAATTGGTTCCTTTAAGCTAGTGCATTGTTGGTTCACTTACCTTTTGCTTCTAAATGTTTTTGTCCTTTGTCTGAATTTCTCACTTCCCATTTCTTCTCAGTAAGCTTGCCCCCATCATCCAATCTGTTCTGGCCGGTGGTTAGTCAGCGTGCTTGCCCCCTCCCTTGGGACTACATCCCTGCGGGTGTTCACAGAGTCTCCCTGCAGGCATGTAGTCCCAAGGGGGAGGGGGTGAGAATGCTGACTAATCCCCAGCCAGAACGGCTTGAATGATGGGAGCAAACTTACTGAGGAGAAACAGGAAGTGAGAAATCCAGAAAAATCAAAGAAGAAAAAAAAAAAAAAAGGTAGAAGGGAAAGCAAAGGCAAAAGGTAAGTGAACCAACTATGCACTAGCTTAAAAAGGAACCCATTTAGAAAATAACCTATACAACCCCTTTAAAACCTGCATTGGCATTTTTGGTTTTAGCTCCAAAAGCTTGTAAATTGGTAGACACATCCACTTCTGCTCATGAACATTTGACTTGTAGTGGGAAATGCAGCCCCACTCAGATGGCTTCCATCCAACCCCTAGATGTTACACACAATTCAGGTGTATCCGTCAGCATTAAAAACTTGCACCTACCCATTAGGAAGGTCGTTCACAAGGCCAATTAGAGCCATGGGGCTGCAAGTATCAGCATACACCAGGAATATGCAATTAGCGGACCTTCAGCTGTTGAAAAACTACAAGTCCCATCATGCCTCTGGGTGTCATGTTTGTGGCTGTCAGAGACTTGCATTGCCTCATGGGACTTGTAGTTTTGCAACAGCATATGCATTAGGTGGCTTTTACCTCAGGCAGAGGGGCTTAAACAGGCGACCTGTGTATACGAGGCTTAAAGAAGCAGGGCTCATAAAGAAAAGGTAATTTTGGTGGACAAATGCTTCACTTTAATCATTGACCTAGAACAGGGATATGCAATCAGCGGACCTTCAGATGTTGCAAAACTACAATTCCCATCATGCCTCTGGGTGTCATGTTTGTGGCTGTCAGAGACTTGCATTGCCTCATGGGACTTGTAGTTTTGCAACAGCTGGAGGGACGCCAATTGCATATCAGTGGCATACACCCATGGTGGGGGATCAGAGGTGTATGCAGTCAGCCAGGGCCAAGAAGGTTGTACACATCAATGACAGCAGCACAGCTTTTTGCAGTTAACCACATATTCAGTGATTACACAGAATAAGGGAGAGATGAGTGACCCTGAATGCAGACTGTGTCCCTAACTGCATGCAACAACTGGATGCAAGATTACCTGTGAACGGTCAGCGATTTGTACAAGCTTACTGGCCGCAGCCAATCATACACACATTGTACGTGCCATACCACAGCCCTAAATCTGATGTAATTTGGGTATCCAATCATCATTTTAGGCTTTGTTGCAGAGTTATTTTTTGCATATGATGCATCTTTTCAGAAACCGAAGTTGACAAAATAAAGAACTCAGAATTTTCCTTGAAGCAGTTTATTTATAAATTCAAAAGGGTTATAAAACAAAACCTGTTTCCAGCATATAATAGATGAGACAGCATAAGGGGGATGGTGCGATTGACAGATGCCCTAATGCTCAGGAAGGAAGTTGGGGGCATGGATTTCAAAAGGGTAGTCAGTAGGTTTTACCAGATAACCAAAAACAGACTACTTACTGATTTTATATTCCCCAAATAACGGAAATGGTACCAAAGGCCTGTTTTGAAACAGCTGCTAGCACATTGCAAGCAGGAAGCGTAATGGACAATCATAATTGCTACATTCAGAGGACTACGCAAGAAGTGACCAAGTGATACAAATAGACATTTGTGAAAGAACAGTATGGGGCAACTTATCAAAATGTCTGGTGGAAGACGGGCTGAGTAAAGATCATAGCTAGAGAACACTTATATATTTCAGCGGGACAATGAGGGGAGTTCAGTTGTTGTAGAAAATACAATCACTTCTACTTGAATCAGCAAAGACACGGATTGCCCAGAGCAGGCAGGTTTCTTAACATAGGGCTCATTTTACATTGTGGCATTTGTAATCCAAGCGTATACCTGTGGCAAGCCTTAAGCCGTGTACACACGATCAGATTTCTGATGGAATCTAATCCAATGGATTTTTTCAGCGGATATCCGATGAAGCTGACTTTCATCAGTCTTGCATACACACTATCAGACTAATTCCGACCGTGCAAAAACGCAGTGACGTAAAACACTACGACGAGCCGAAAAAAAAAAAAGTTCAATGCTTCCGAGGATGCGTCGACTTGATTCTGAGCATGCATGTATTTTTCGTCGATAGAGCTCCACACAGACGATCAGAATTTCTTATTAATTTTTTTTTTTTTTCCCTATGGATAAAAAAACAACAAATGTTCTATTTTTTTACACCAATGGAAAAAAAGACCGATGGGGCCCACACACGATCGGTTTGTCCAATGAAAACAGTCCGTCTTTTTTCATCGGACAAACCGATAGGGTGTGCACGGCTTTAAATGGAGGCAGTCTCTCCCCCCTTTCCCAAACCTTTGTAGTACCGTGTAGGGACCGGTTTCAGGGAACCTTAATGGATGCCTTAGAAGTCAAAGAAGGATCCAGAGATCAAAAGGTTTTGGAGCTAGACAATGGCCAAAGCTTGAGTTAACACACCTACTTGAAAAGCAGTTCCGAGAAAAACCCAACAATTGATCTAGCTTTTAGCAACAATAGAAAACATTCCTTCTTAAAACGATAGAATGAAGGAGGAATAGTGTAGTTGTGTCCCAGGACCAGGCACCTGTCAGACACTTTGATAAATTAGGCCATTCTCTACCACATGGCAAGGCCCAAATAAGAAGACAATGTTAAAGAGTCTGTCCTATTATATTATGTCCCCTTAGATTTTTTTTTTTGGGGGGGGGGGGAATAATAAAAGGAGAGATGGACAAGAAAAGGTCTTAAAAAAAAAAAAAAAGGTAATCCTACATAGAAGCAGTGGAGGTAGAGCAAGGGAATGAGGTAGAGAAAAGAAAGGTTTATAGTCTACTGGGAGAGGCTTAAAAGGTCAATGATTCGCATATGCCATGGATGCTGCCATTTTGTGAGGTAGAGCAATAATTATGCCTATGACGCCACTGCAAAATGTTAATAATTTAGTACGGCTTCATTGTCACAGCCATTAAATGGTTATCGATGTACGATTTCTAGGAGCAAAGTTCCTGTGTAATTATTTCAATAATACATGCATTTACATGCGTAGAGGCTTACGTGTCCATAATTAGTTTTTATGATGTCCCCCCCTTTGTTTAGGCTTAATTTAAGAGCTTACAAAACACACACATGTTCTTATACCCAGATTTTTGGATTATGTGCGAGATCCGAAAGCATCTCATGTTTAGGCACTTGTGCAATTGGTTCCCTTGAAAAAGATGCAGCTGCATTCAGATCTGTAATAAAAAAGTACTGTGTATATACACAAGCGATTTTTTAAAGGCCATGTGAATGAGGCCTTAAGGTGGCGATATATCCAAGGTATGGGCTATTGCTCCAACTCATAACTACCTGCTTGAAACACTTTATTCTACTCTACACGGTCCTTAGAGGCGAATTCCACAAGCGAGGGCATTGGCAGGCTTCATGAATACTTGGTATACAGTTTGTTGGCTTCTGAAAATGGGAAGGCTCTACTGGTGAAACTTTCCTGCAGCACTTTGCATCACCACCTGTTCCAATATGGCTAGGATTACAGCACAGTCCATGCTGAAACTAAAAAATGTAAACTACATTAAAATTCCAACACGCCGTGCGACACAGGACTGGTCTTGGGGATGGCCCATGCCTTCAGGCAGACCTGGCAATTCATTTGGAGAGATCTGGGCACTAGCGTCCCTGAGAGACAGAAGTAGTCAACATTTCCTTTAACGGTACCTGTCATTCAATAATAAACCTCCAAAAAATTAGAGCAGGTTACCATTAATATAAAAAAAAAAAAAAAAAAAAAAAAAAAAAAAGTACAGGGTCCTCAACTTCCAGGTGTCAATTTATTTACAGACAGCTAAACACCCCCCCCCCCCCAAATACTTAATCAAAAAGCTCCTAATGGAGAGCAGGATACCTGAGGGATGGGTGGCTAAAGCTATCAGGATTCAGAAAAGGCCAGAGTCCTGGTTCAAAAGATCCCGGCCCAGAAGCTGAATTATCTCAGTAAAAAAGTACAAATGATAATAGTATAGTGCCAATTTTCAATGCTGAAATCTATTTGGCTACTAAAAATCCATGACTGGTTCAATCAGTCAAGGGTGAAATTTCCCATTAAAAAAAACATAACATTGTTCCAAGTTTGACATTTTAAAAAAACAGGGTGGTAAACAGGCTACTTGATAAATAGTAACCATTATGTCTGCACAGGCTTTTGAAGTATGAATGCAAGCCAGACATTTTCAATTCATGCTCATTAATGGACATTGGAATCCTTTACATCCACAGATGGACTGCACAGCACATCTCCCCCCTTCATCTACATTACAAACATACCGCGAGTATTTCCTACGGCGCACATTTTATGCTGGAACCCTTACTCTTGATATAGCATAGCAAACAACACCTTTGGGTGAAACATTTCAGAGGTGACCCCTCTGCTGCGTTTTAATGAACAGGGGAAAAAAAATTGCTGCAACTCGAAGTGCAGCAAAATAGTGTTTAGTGGCAATCACTAGTCGAGAGTGGGAAGAGGTTATTTAAACCCCCCCCCCCCCCCAACCACTGCCCTGAATGGACAAAAGTATCAGACTCTGAATACCAGAACAAGCTCCCATAGAGCAGTGGTTCTGGACCTCAGTCGTCCAGTACCCCCAACGGGACATGTTTTCAGGTTTTCCTTTACTTTGCACAGCTGCTTTAAATCAATATTAAGGACATGGTATTGATAAATAAAAAGGGAAGTTCCCAAAACATAGCCCATTGGGGGTACCTGAGGACCAAAATTGAGAACCACTGCCATAGAGGGCTATTGTTTGTTCTGGTTTTTAATGGCACCGGTCTCAAATGTAGGTTTGCTTCAACTGGAATTTCAGAAACAAGGCCTCAGCTGTAGTTTTTTTTGGGCCCTGAATGACACTTTAAAGTGGAGTTCCACCCAAAAGTGGAACTTCCGCTTAATCCACTCCTCGCCCCCTTACATGCCACATTTGATGCAATTTTTTTTTTGGGGGGGGGGGGGGGGCTTCAGGAGGACTGGGACTTCCTGTCCCACTTCCGCCGAGGGGCTTCTAAGGCGATTAGACCATTCGCCTTTCTGCAGCCCAGCCCTGTAGGCGATCGCCTGGGACACGTGACAGGTCCCAGGCGACCGCCTGTCGAATTAGATGGCGCAGCGCCGCTCACGCATGCGCAGTGGGTGCCCGGCCGTGAAGCCAAAAGCTGTCACGGCCGGGTGCCCACACTTGGAATGAATGTTTATTATAAGCCAGCAGCTACACTTTTTGTAGCTGCTGACTTTTAATAAACATAAAAAATGACTGGAACACCCCTTTAAGAACCGAAAGAAGAAAAAAAAAAAAACACCATTGTTTCTGCTGTGTTGTACAATATCAAATTTAGTGGAAGAGGCTATGTGGATGCGGAAAATGCAAAGAAAGGATATAATAGCACCAGAAGGATTTGGAGTCAAGCATTATTTGTTCCCCTTAAACAAAACATATGGTTAGCAAGATAAGTCTACCACTGTGCTGAAGAAACAGTGGAAACATATGAAAAATGATGAGAACCAGGCAGATAAAAAGCCATTGCATCTTCTAGTAAATAGTATGTCTGTGCGCCATCTAGTGGCCATTCTGTACACAACATTAGATAAACTGATTATGTCAAACTTCAGAACTAAAACTTCCCTTCTGTGCAAGTCACAGTTCAAGCTGTCCAAGTTATAGGACAACAAAGTGGCAATGGGAGTGCTGTGACGTTACAAACTGTTTAATGATTTTTGTTTGCAAATGCAGATTGTATACAGCGCTTGATAACTGGATGCAGTTACCTCAAAAACCTGCATTGCTTCAACTACATTAAAGAAAAAAAAAAGCCAGAAAACTACTTAAGTCCACTGGCAGCCAAAGACATTCAGAAAGGTCCTAGAGATATGTACATATGAACTGTCAGAAGAGCTAGCCAATCAAATAAGCAATAACCAAGAACCCCCCCCCCCTCCTCCCCCACACACGTTTCCTATAAGAACCAAACCAATTTTCTGTTCTATAAAAAAAAGAACAGCTGCAATAAATTGGCTGCTATTGAAAAAACACCTATTTTTTTTCTAAACCTCCATTGTTCTAGAAAACCTATGTGCTACAAGTGTGCGTTAGTGTATGCGTTTATGATACAGGTAAAATCCTGTAGGATGAAATGAATACTGAAGAGGATATTAAAAAGGAGTAGGCTGCCTCCAAGTCAACCACCTTGTGCCAGCGTTGGTGGTCAGGCATGGGGGGCGGGGCTAGAAGTCAAGTCAAATCTCCAGCTTTCGGTTTATCAGTATGGTGCAGGCGGTAAGGCAGCCTCCTAATTTTGACATCTCTGTGCAGGATGCTGGGACCAGGGTGTAATCAGTCAGCTTCTGAAAGACCTGGAGAAAAAAAAAAACACAGAAATGCAATTCAAATTAATGACAAACACTTGTAATTTATAATAAAAACCCTGCTACCCCCTGACTGACTATCTTTCTGGAAATGCTAGTTTTCCAACACGGACCCCTTTTCGTCAATACTTTGAGCCACTGAACCAGAAAGATTCAAGATAACGACCGGAGAATTTTCCAGCCTTCCTGATCTTGTCCGTTTCATTTCAGTGGTTCTCAACTCCTGTCATCAGGACCCATTAACAGGCCAGGTTTGTAAGAGAACTGAAATACATCACAGGCGATACAATTTGCTGCTCAGTGATTACAGTATTCTACCCAAAGTAATACTTAAAAAAAAAAAAATTAAAAAAGTTTGCTGATGCCCTAGCTGAAGTGTGGAATGAAGCAAAATCCTGCCTCCATATTGAAAAAAAAAAAAAAAAAAAAAAAAAAAAAAAGGGGGGGGGGCGGGGTTCTGGAGGTTAAAACATTGACAGTATGCATTGCATCATCAAGCTCCCCCCCCCCTCTCCCGCCATTGGCTGGCAGCACACCTTAAAAAAAAAAAAAAAAATTAAAGATTGGATGCAACACTTATTAGTGCATTAACCACAACGAAACAGCATACCTAGATAGATATTGTGTCACACTTAACCCACCTGTAGATTTTATTTATACAATATATGCTTTAACTACCCTAGTTACGAGAGGCTTGCTTAAAATAGGATTTTTTATCATATTTGCCTGTAAAATCCTTTTCTTTGAGTACATCATGGGACAGAGTCAGGCTAATCATTACCTGCCGAGTTATACTTCATCAGGTAAATGGACACTTGTAGACCAAAGGTCATTAGACAGGAAGTGATCCCCTATATAACCCCTCCCATACAGGAAGCACATCAATTTTGTAGCAAGCACTGAATCCTCAAAGGGGAGTGATCTGTGTCCCATGATATACTCAAAAAATAAAATCCAAAAATTCTTTCATACATCATGGGACACAGTCAGGCTAATATTAATTACCTGCTGGGACATCCCATAGCAATAGCCTTGAGGGGAGGGAGACACCCTGCCAAATGATAGCCATCAGAACTTATATGGCAGTCCGCAGTACACTGTGGCCAAAAGCCGAATCCTCGGCTGCTCGAATATACACTTGATAACGTTTTTTGTAAATGTATGCACTGAAGACCAGGTAGCAGCCTTACAAATCTGAGCCACAGAAGCCTGATAGCGAAAAAACCCAGGAGGTTCCTACACCCCAGGAGGTGATCAAATACCACCAAAACAAAGCTCCATTTGTGGGGGACCCACGACAATTTTGTTTGGGAGCCGAATCACAAAAAGTGCTCTGGTAAGGGGGTAAATTATTCTGGGGATTAAGTGGTTAAGGAAGAAACATCTGTCTCTATGGCTGGCCTGCTCCATTTCTTAACAAACCTTTGATCCTATGGGATATAAAAAAGGCAAAACCTCTTAAGAGGAACAAAATTCTGTCAGGATATTCCCAATCAGCATACACATCCTGTTCAAGCAAGAGGTGTAGGGGAAAAGCCTGTGCAACCTGAAGAGGCCTCAGGAATCCCAAGAGGACCAGGGGTGCTCAGTCACCTCTGCTTTTTTAAGAGGCAACTTAAAGGCAGAACAAACCATTTCGGTCAGAGTTAGGATGAAAGCCTCTGCACCCGAGAGGAAGACATCAACTGGATCTCCTTTTGTCCAGTTTTCTCAGAAGTATACTCGTCTGCCGGGCACTCAACTGAATCACTCAACTGAATCCTGAGATTTTTAGCTCTTCCCCATTCTCAATCCATACCTGCTCCAAACTAGAAGACTACAGTGTGGGGGAATCTTATGCTTCTTGCCACCCTACAAGATGGAGGCAAGCCTGTGCTCTAACCCGGTTAGGGCTGAGGACATTTCATCCTTAGTGATAAAGGGTGAAAGAGCAGCATTGCCTGTGGGCACAATACCAGATAGGCGCAGCTGCTCAGATTGCCCGGAAGCCTCTGATCCTTCAGGGGATACAACGCCAGGCATATGACTAGGCTCATTAGGAACTACTGAGGATTTAGATGTGCCCTTCCCTGTAGCGCTAGTCCCGAGCCTCCTTTTGGAAGACAATATTCACAAACAAAGAGTACTTGGGTGTAGATTTAACACACCTCAGAAGGGAGACCCCTTAATAGGGCTCACCAAGCCCCTACGCAACAATCCAGCCAAGCACCATAGCCTGCCAAGCAACACTTGGCGACTCACATGTCCCAGGTAAGGAGAAATGAACCGCTGCAAGTGTCTGTTCAGAGCCAGCTCTGTGTCCCACAGCTGCCTTCTGGAAGCACTGCATGCTTGGCCTACACTGCTTAAATAAGCTGGGTGTGCGCCGGAAGGTTCTATGAGTGCGTTGAATCGGTGTGGCTGTGTTAGCGTACAGCACAAATCTTTTTTGCGCCCAACAAAAAGGCTACTGCGCCATGGGCACCAAACTGCCAAGTCCAGCGGCACTTTTGCAAACGACCGTGTGCCATCATACAGGTTAAAAAAAAAAACAGACACACGTAGCGAGGCATCACCTTTATTATGTGATTAAAAGACTACCATCTGCTGATCCAGAAGGATCTCAGCTCCCTCCGGTGGCCAAGTTGTTTTATAGCCACCTTCTATTTACTTTTGCACTGGTACAGCAAGGAATGTTGGGAAACTGAGTACAGGGAGAAAGACTCCATTGCACTGGTTTATTCATAGACTACAATACCCAGAGAGCAACTGTACAACCTCAAAATGCTTTGCTCCCCCCACAGCCTGCTGGGGGAGGCAATTTGAGGAGGACGTATTTGGCACATGCTCTCTGGTCCGCCTCTTCAACTCAGGACACCTGTGTGAGGCGTCTTCCTGGAAGTCTAGGCGAGAGTGGAGGCCTATCTACGCCCGGGCGGAGCGCCATTGAGGGAGAGGCGCAGAATCTGACGGAGTGATCGGATGGTGTCCCAGTGCAGCGGTGACCTGTGTGAGAACCGAAGACTGTCATCCTGGCAACGCATAAGTGCACAGACTTTTGGGGTAATTTGTACTGAGAGTTGGTCTGATCAACCAAACCACATTAGTGAAGTACACTATCTGAAAACTGCATGTTTAGTTATAGTAAACCATTGAAAGCTATTTTCATACTCTTTAACTGGCTCCATTAGACTGTGTAGCACTGTTAGAGAGAGCTGGGTGAGGCTTGGCGGAGAGGTGCCTCAGTGCAGAGACCTTACTGAGGGGACCCCTTTTGCTGTGTGCTTGCACAGGTCTGCATGGCTATTATAGTTTAATTTGTATTCATCTGTTATCACCGATTCTGACTCTTGCAGGGCTCAGTTTTACCCCTTTTGTTTCCTCTACTTTTATTTTACCAAGTAAAGAGTTACATTGGTTAAGCTGAATTTGTGTGCAGTCCATCTGTCATCTTACTGGATCAATACAACTCAAGGTAATCAATTGTTGCATAATTTACTGTGGTGTAATAGGATATTGTGCCCTCCAACAGCCATTGGGGTCCACAATTCCCACTGATACCAGTTGTGCCAAGGGAAGGTTCGAGGCAGTTTTAGGGGTGGATAGTGAGAGCGTAGACCCAAAACAAACCAGCAGCTCTTTCGGGGGTAGTGCTACACACACAAAAAAAAAAACCCCACAGCTAGCCCAAGACTCCCCCTTATGGTCACCGCACACAGGTCTCCAGCCTTTGGCTAGCTTGACCGATTGTTACAATCACTGGGACACCCCACAATAATAAAATAAAAAGGGGTTTCACTTACTCCTCCAGGCGCAGGGCCACTTAGAAAATAAGGGCCCACTCTTCACACTTTACGGTGGGTTCATGTCACTTGGACCTTCAAGGACTGGGTACCCTTTCATGTTTAGGGTCCACTACCTTGGACCTGTACAACACCCTGCAGGAAATGCCTTAGCGCTGTAGTGTCCAGCACCCAGAGGCCGCATTACAGGCAAAACCTTGCAGGATCTTGAGTCTTCTTCGCAAGGCTTGGGTAACATTTAGCCAAGCATAAAAGCCTGTGTCAAAATGGGTCCGGTCGGTCAATCCCTTGATTCATCTTGGAACAGTTTGTGGGACCTGGAGCTCAGAGCTCAAAACAAACTGCACCATCCACCTTGTAGACACTGGTAAAAAAGAAAACAAGTGCTTCCTGTATGGGAGGAGCTATATAGGGGGATCACTTCCTGTGAAACGACCTTTGGTCTGCTTTGGCTAGAGTGGAGAGGGATTAGAACGCATCTCAATTTTTATTGCCATCTGAGCCCCCACCCCCCCTCCCTAATTATGGAGATTTACCCTTCTGTCCACCATTATCATCTGAAGTGAAAGTAAGAGAAAATCCCAAGATTTCAAAGTTGTTCCCAGAAAAGTAATAGAGGGGAAATCTTCTAATGAGGACACTTGTTCTGGGGACCTGGGGGTCCCCAAAGCATTCCCTCAATTTGCAAGGATTTCCTCCCACATTGGCTATGGGACAGGAAGTGAAATCTCCGCAATGGGACACAGAGGGCAAAAAAAAAAAAAAGTTAACCGACAGGGGTTATAACTCTAGCCAAAGTTTTTCTGCTCATTTTGGATCTAGTTCTACTTTAAAGGATGCAATCAAGTCTTGCCAAACAGTAACAGATGTATAAAATCAGTAAACATGTCTCACCTGCACACTGTTGGGATATTCATCTGCACTACGGTGCACCAATACATTGGATTTAGGTCCCACACGGGCGTAGATGCAGTTAGCAGCGGGATCATCGGGCACAGTCAAGGTTTCATAATGATGATCTGTAAGCTGCTCCATCATCTGAAACAAACATTTTAAAACACTGGAGTAAATTTAAAAAAAAAAAAACATTTCTTCTCTTTTTACTTCTTGGAATAAGCATGGTGAACCTGAAAATAAAAAAATAAAAATCGCACAAGGGACTTAAGAAACCAACATTTTAAAATAATTTCTTAATTTTCAATCTTGGAGCGACTGAAATCTGGATTGGTTGATGGCAAACTTGCCCCGATAAAGAAACAGCAAAAGCACAAAACAGTGCTACACACCCAAGCAAAAAATATGAACACAGCAAAATTTTTATATATATATATATATATATATATATATATATATATATATATATATATATATATATATATATATAATATTTTAGCACAGCAATTTGTGTTTCCATGTATAGATGAGCAGAGGAATTTCTGTAGGATTTAATAAAAATTCTAGTATATCAGAAATGGCCAGTTTCTTGCCAACTCCCTGTGCAGCTTTGCTGTCACCTTTTGCCTAAAATGGCAGCTTATCTCAGACCAATAAGCATCAGAGCATCCACATATAAATGTCAAAATATTCCACTTTGGGCATTTTTATTCACATTGATCTTGTGAATGTTGAGAGGCCCTTCACGCCGCCTAAAAAATGTAACTTTTGTAGCTACAATGGCGCTTTGAGTTTTAACAACAGTTAAAAATTACACTTAAGAGGAGTTGTAAAAGGAAAGTTTTCACCTTATTGCATTCTATGCATCAAGGTGAAAAAACTTCAGATTATACCGGCCCCCCCCCCCCCCCCGTTATACTTACCTGACCCCTCGAAAGTCCCGCACTCGGCCGCGAGATCCTCTTCGCCGCTCAGCCTGGCCGCCGATTGGCTACAGCGGATGGATTGAAAGCAGCGCAGCCATTGGCAGCTATGGCCACTCGCTGCATCACGGGAGCGCGCCCGCAAGGACTACACATAATGCGAGCTCTCTCGCATGAATGCATGGAGTTCTTGCGGGGAGGACCAGAGACAGCTGTCGAGGGACCCCAGAAGACGTGGATCGGGGCCACTCTGCAAAACGAGCTGCACAGTGGAGGCAAGTATAACATTTTTTTTTTTTTAAATAACAAATAGCTTACAACACCTTTAAGCTAGATACACTATACAAATTTCCTGTAGATTTTTTCCCCTTCAGATTTACCAAAACCATCCAATATGAGGTCAACCCCTAAGTTTCAAATTTGTATGCAATCAGGCAGGCCCTTGCACTACATGGTTTTGGTAAATCTAAAAGGAAAAATCGGACAACAAAAGTTGTATAGTGTGTATGGGGTCTTATTCTCAGAGTGGGATTGATTTAATGAGCTAAAGTCCACTACTCCTTCAAACGTCTACAGGAGAGCTGCTTGAACTCAGACCACTTTCAAGGATCTGCCAAAAATGTTCTGGTCATTATGGAAAGTTCTGCCATTGATGCCTATTCAGTAATGTGTGCATCTATGGCAGCACCATCCCGAACAACTAGTCCATGTCTAAATAGCAATCATACATAAGGGTTGACAAGCAATTAGCAAATGAGGGCTATACATCTCTGAACAGCCACCCCTCCTTTCCTATGCTATGCTCAGTTTTACCTTAAGGGCTTTCTTTGCACAGTCGCTGCTTCCAATAACCAAGGTATCTGGACCACACATGCTACAGAAACTTTTTAGATGCAAATCTCCAGAGACTGGAACAGTAGAAACTGCATAATCCTAGGTAAAAAAAAAAAACAGAACACGCTTTTTAGGAAAGATCTGTAGACAGTTACAAGGTCATAGAAGGTTCTTTAACCACACCATTGTGTCCAAACTGCGCTTTAAGGCAGAATGCCATTCAAGCCTAAAATTAGCAATTATGGGTAGCCACTCTTGGAATTAAGAGCTACTGTAGATGGGAAAGGTTTTCCTGCATTTGAAGCATTGCACCTGCATACACACTTAGCGGTGCCCCTGTGGGGTCGCAGAGTCTAATAGTTTCAACTGTCACCCCCCCCCCCCCGAAAGGGGGCTCCCTCCAAGGCCATGACAGCCTAACACTCCACCTGAACAACTCCTCCCACAGCAGGCTGACCATGAGCATATATAGAAGGCCTGATCCCCCGTCAATCCTAGTTGGGGGATTGGTCAGGGCTCCCAGATACACTCCAATCCTCTGCCCTGCCTTTTCCAGAAACAGAGGAGGAGCCAGGAGATATGAAGTACATCAGTCACCTGCTGCTACTCTCAAACCACTCCTAGATCAAAAAACAGAGATATATATATATATATATATATATATATATATATATATATATATATATATATATATAAACACAACATACATACACTTTCTTGCGCAGGTAAAAATAAAAATTTAATGTGCATTTATTTTTTTGGAGCCTGTAAAGCATTGCACAAGCAATTAACAGATCTCCAGCAGATCTGCCAGGAAGCATGAACGAACTACCACGGCGTTTCACAGCACAGTGGTAGTTCACTGAAAACTACAAGCTGCCAGCCACAAAAGCTGCCAGAACCTGTCGTTTTCCATGCACAGAGCCATGTCAAACAATTCAGGGACACGGCAGGGCAGGCGGAGCCCCGCTCGCCTAAATGTTCTCCCTAAATTGTGACAGCTAGATCAGGGAGGTGCAGGGGCCAGTCCATTTGTAACATGTTGCCTGTTACACCCTAAATATGGGTGTAACAGGTTAGGAAAGGTGAACTTCTCCTTGAGGTCGGGTTCACACCCGTTTCCCCCGCATTAAATTTACATAGCAGGAGAATGCGAGTGGCTCTATGGAGCCGGTTCACATATCTCCGCAGCGGGTCCAGTGCGGTGTGCCGGAAAAACACATGCTTTTTTGGTGCGTTTCAGGTTCTATTTTAGCCCAAAATTCAGGCCGAAATAGGACCTGAACCTGTGAACCAGCACTCACCGGACCCCTGCCGTGAGTCAGACAGGATGCTGTACACACTGGCCTTTGTCACTTACAGTATGTAATGTCCAATGCAGCCAGCACATCTAGGACTGGCAAGATGCAATATATTAAATCTTTGGGTTTAGATACATTTTAAGGCTGTCTAGCTCACCCCCCTGCTCATTGGATAGGAGAAATGGTACTATATTGTCCAGTGAGAAGGAAACTTGCCTTGCTGGGCAGTCCTATTCTAGAGGGGTAACCAAGAAGGTCTTATAGTAAGGATTGCCTGTCAGCTAGTTTGACTCAACCACATAGAAAAAAAAAAAAACTAAATACCTGGTATGTCTTTGCCACCATCTCTGCTCCTTGAATATTCGTCCATTTGGACAAGCCTACAAAGATCTCTGAACCTGGAATACAGTAGAAAGTGGGTGGCATTGTAAAAAGTGGTTATACAAAAAGGATAATATGCTAGGAACAAATATGAACACAGATTAAAAGAATTCCTGGTGACAACCATGCACGGATTGATACTGGCTTCTCTTAATGTACAAATGACTAGAAACAAGGCTGGATTCACAACCATGCATTGTGGCAACAGCAATGTATGTTATTGTACCATACATGTGTTAGTGCTTTGCATCTTCATTTGCAAAAGCGCACCAAGGGAGTACACTACAATGGAAGCTGTATCACTATAGGACTACATACCACTATAAGACCTTTTTTTTTACTAAAAACTGACTTTCCTCCATTCTGGTGCATTGTACATTAATGACTCAATGGAGGTTGATTAACTAAAAGCAAATATACAGGTGAAACTCGAAAAAAAAATTAATATTGTGCAAAAGTGCATTCATTTTACTAATAAAAAAAAAAAAAAAAAAAATTATACGAGATATGACAAATCACGGCTTGAACCAATTGTGATGATTATGGCTTACAGCTCATAAAAACGCCAAATCCTCAATCTCAAAAAAAATTGAGTATTACATGCAATCAATAAAACAAGGATTGTGCATAGAACAATATCAGACCTCTGAAAAGTAGAAGCATGAATATGTACTCAGTACTTGGTTTGGGCCCCTTTTGCAGCAATTACTGCCTCAATGCCACGTGGCATGGAAGCTATCAGCCTGTGGCACTGCTGAGGTGTTTTGGAAGACAAGGATGCTTCAATAGCGGCCTTCAGATCTTCTGCATTGTTCAGTCTCATCTTTCTCTAGGCAATGCCCCATAGATTCTCTATGGGGTTCAGGTCAGGCGGGTTTGCTGGCCAATCAAGCACAGTAATCCCATGGACACTGAACCAGGTTTTGGTGCTTTTGACAGGTGCCAAGTCCTGCTGGAAAATGAAGTCAGCATCCCCATAGAGCTCGTCTGGGGAAGGAAACATGAAGTGCTCCAAAATTTCCTGGTAGACGGCTGCGTTGACCCTGGACTTAATGAAGCACAGTGGACCAACACCAGCAGATGACATGGCTCCCCAAATCAACAGACTGTGGAAACTTCACACTGGACTTCAAGGATCTTGCAGCGTGTGCCTCTCCATTCTTCCTCCATACTCAGGCTCCTTGGTTTCCAAATGAGATGCAAAATTTGCTCTCATCAGAAAAGAAGACTTTGGACCACTGAGCAACAGACCAGGTGTGTTTTCCTTTAGCCCATGTAAGACGCTTCTGACGTTGTTTGTTGTTCAGGAGCGGCCTGACAAGAGGAATACAACATTTGAAGCCCATGTCCAGGACCCGTCTGTGTGTGGTGGCTCTTGATGCACTGACTCCAGCCTCAGTCCACTCCTTGTGAAAGTCCAACACTTTTGAATGGCCTTTCCTGACAATCTTCTGCAGGCTGCCGTCATCCCTGCTGCTTGTGCACCTTTTCTTCCACATAACTTTATATTAATGTGCTTTGATACAGCACTTTGGGAACATCCAACTTCTTTTGCAATTACCTTTTGAGGCTTTCCCTCCTTATGGAGGGTGTCAATGATGGTTTTCTGCACAACTGTCAGGTCAGCAGTCTTTCCCATGATTTTGATTCCTACTGAACTAGACTGAGCCACCATTTAAAGGCTCAGGAGCCCTTTGCAGGCATTATGGCTTAGCCGATTAGAGTGAGGCACTTTGAGCCTAGAATATTGCTCCTTTTCACAATATTCTGAGATTGTGGATTTGGTGTTTTCATTAGCTATAAGCCATAATCACAATTATGACAAATCACGGCTTGAACCATCTTGCTTTGCATATAATGAGTCCCATCTCATATTAATTTCACCTTTTAGGTTGTATTCGTGAAATAAACGAATTTTTGCACAATATTCAAATTTTTCGAGTTTGCATTTCAATGAGTTTCTCTAGATCTGAAGGGAAGCTCTGAAATTCGGGGGAAGCTTTGCGATTGTTTCCCCCCTCCCCCTACATGTGATTGAGTATTTGCAAAGTGAAGCTTTACCTCATTTACCAAGCTCTGGCAAAAGTTCAGTTTAGTTTAGTAAATCAACCCCAATGAGTAGTGGCACAAAACAAGACAGCTTGCAGGCCCTATATATGCATTCAGGGAGATTACTTTTAGCTAAACATTTTTAAAGATCTGAAGGCTTTAGATACTTTTAAGGACTCTTAGGGCTCTTTCACACGGAGCGGACCATTTCTGGATCCGCTCCGTGTGTCTGCCAAAGCTCAGCGGGGATCCCCGCTGAGCTTTCGTCGGATAGGGCGGTCCCCGCACACAGTGCAGGGACCGCCCTGTCTCTGCTCCGCTGTCCCCTATGGGGGACCGGATGCAGACGGACTGTCTGTCCGTCTGCATCCGGTCCGTCCCGTCGAACGAAAGAAAAATAGGGTTTCTTCCGTTCGGGAAAGCGGATCCCGACTGACGCGGACGCTAGCGGATGCTCCATCCGCTAACGGACGTGATCCCATAGGGATTCATTACAAGTCCGTTAACGGACTTGTAATGAGCGGACGAACGGTCCGCTAGTGTGAAAGGACCCTTACCCACCTGTGAAGAGGATGTCGCTGGCATCCAGTGTGGCTTTTTCATCTGTAAGTTCACAGACTCTGAACTTCAGCTCCTCAAATAACTTCCGCAGGCCTTCTGTCTGAAAGGGAAAGAAGGGGGGAGCATAGTGGAGGAAGACAAAAAACACATGGTAGATTAGGAAGCCACCAGTAGCTGAATACAACAAGTCTTGGATGGAGGAAACGCACCAAAATATATAAAATGCAGTACCACTGTGTTCAGGCAGCCATGGTTGATGAATACAATTAAACTCCTAAAAATTCTCCTGCGCTCTGGTGTTTCACCAAACCCGGGTAGTGTAGTTTAGTCTTAGGGCAAGGTCTAGAGTCTTGCTGCCCTCCTCAGAACAATGGGTGTTCATATGGCTTGAGAAAGAAAAAAAGGAGGGCGCACCGACCTAGTGCATTACCACTTAAAAGTCTTATTAAAAAAAAAAAAAAAAAAAAATTAAAAAATTGAATAAAAGCAATGATCCTACTCACAAAAGGAGCTTAGGTAAGCGCTTTTCAGACAGTTGAGCTGGATCTCATGGGACCTGTCAGCAAGACTTGACGACAAGGAGGATCAAATGATACCTCAAACGTCTGATGCATTTCTGGGCATACCCCTTTCTTCAGAGCCTAGGTGCCATGAGATCCAGCTTAACTGTCTGAAAAGCACTTACCCAAGCTCCTTTTGTGAGTAGGATCATTGCTTTTATTCTATTTTTAATAAAAAAAAATAAAAAAAAAACACACAACTTTTAAGTGGTAATGCACTAGGTTGGTGCGCTTTTTTTTTTTTTTTTAAAAAGCCAGCAGTGCAGTTTCCTCCACCCATGAGGTCTAACCTGGATAAGGGTGAAAGCCCTGCAGGCTGAAGGAGATATAAACTGCCATTGTAAGATTACCCTTAGTGCATATTCCTTGCCGCCCCCCCAAACCCTCCCCGGCATACTCACCTACAACCCTGCTTGGAAATTTGGTGCACACTGGACAGTCCATACAATAAACCTGAATAAATGTCCTGAATGGTTCAGAATCCTGTAGTCTATAGATGCCCTCCCAGAACTATAGTACCACACTTTAGCTATAGTGCTGTACTAAAGTGGTTAAAACAGCCTTTTTTTTTATTTTTATTTTTTTAAATCAAGTAATTTTTAATTATTGGACATTACATAAAATATAAATAATTATAACGACAACCCCCAAAAGAGGCTCTCCACAATATGCATTAACTTACATAATTTAAAGCGGAGTTCCACAAAAAACAAAACAAAAAAAACAAAAAAAAAACAAACACACACAACCCATTAACAGCTTGCCTTAAAAAAGAAGAAAAACACACACACACACATTTTTTTTTTTTACTCACTTCTGGCTGTTACTAGGCAGTATTTGTAATCTGACTAGTTCCCGGGTTCTAAGTGGTTCAACTTCCTGTCCCAAGACCCCCATTGCCTCCTGGGAAATGACACTCATTTCCCAGGAGTCTCTGGGCATTACTGTGGGGGGGAAAAAGATAAATAAAAAATAAAAAAACGCCCAGCATGCACAAGGAAACCAGGTAGAAAAAGGAACTGGGCTTCACATGCCCACACACATGATGGATACGGCCACAACATGAGCTGGAGGATATAAGGCAAGTGTTTGCAATGATTTCTGTAACGATTGGGGAGCTATATGTTTTAGGGACCATTTAATGTGATTAATTTTAGCTTGGAAAAAAAAAAAAATGCCCGGAACCCCGCTTTAAATCAAATTAATGATCCAAAAACAATCATGGCACCTCTCCAATTCAATAAATAACGCAAGATCATTAAAATAATCAAAATATAAAAACACACACACACACACACACACACACACACACACACACACAACACACACACAAAGCCTAAACATTTATAAATTGACTTTATTAACCTCAGTTAGTAGGGAATGCTCATAGTCCGAAAACCGAGATATAACAGCTCCCCCAAAACGGCACCCATTATACCTCTCAAACTAATTTTTCTCCACCAAACCCATCTCTCTAAACTCATTTCTTAAATTTGTAACTTTGTTCCCAACATTAAATTGAACATTATATAATAGATTACATGGATCTATCCAATAAGACCATATTTTTTCTATTTTAATTTTTTTTGGCGATCCCCTATGTTTATATGTCAACTTTTCTCTTTTTAGTATACAATCACGTTTCTCACACCACTGTTCTAGAAGTCCACTTTTGGAAAATAAGTTTACGTGCTAAATATAAGGACCTAATCCACAGAACATGCATCTCGTCTGGTAATGCTCCACCAGGAATTATTCCCAAAAGTGCAAGTTTAGGAATCCCTACCACTTCAGTTGAGCATAATGAATTTAAAGACGCTTTCCCAGTAATGATAAAGTTTGGGACTTCGCCAAGGAGGATTAAAGAACCATTGGCCAAAGCACAGCGAGGGCATAACTTTTGTGGGGTATAATGAGTCCTATGTAAATATGAAGAGTTGAGTCACCCTTTGGGATTGGGAAAGAGACTGCATGTAGCGCCAACACACAAGCCCACTCCTCTCCATCCAAAGTTTCTATATCCTTTTGCCAACTAGTAAAACTATTCATCTGTAGTCATATGCAGTTTGCAAAGCAGAATAGAGATCTACTAAACCTTGTTTCATATCAGATATAGAAATAGTTTTAGATAAGATCTTAGAGGGATTACATTTCAGCTGAAATTTGACTTTGTAGTCAGGCCTGTCTTAATGAGAGGGCACACCTGGGCACTGCCCAGGGGCCCCCAGCTGCATGGGGGAGCCCTGCACTTTCCCCAAAGCAGCTGGTCCTTGAGCCCACGCTGCCCTGAAATTGGGCCCCCCACCCCCCCCCCCCCATGATGGCACTGAGTGATGGATACACAGGCAGCTCGTCGTGTTGTGCAGAACTATACCCATGTCACAGCCAGTGGGGTGAAGGGCTGGAGCGCCAGTAATGTTCTGACCCCGCCCCATGCAGCTTGAATGCTGGGACTCAAAGGCTGCAGGGTAGGAGCTGCCGAGTCTGCAGCACGGAGAGCCCACTTGCGGAAGTAGCATTGTGGATGGCGTCATGGCGAGCCCAGCACCGTTTGCACCAAAAGGCTTGGAATGCCCAGAGGGATGCTCCCTCCTCGGCCCCTCCTGCCTGCTTGATAGGTATAGGTGAGTGCAGTGCTGGAGGTGGGCACAGAGCCAAAAGTTTACATGCACTGTATCTCCACTGGAAGAGAGGGTACTACACGTATGAGATAATGGTGCTGGCTTGGGGATCTGGTGTGTATAGGGGGTAGCAATGCTTTGGTGACTATAGCGCTAGAGGCATCAGGGATGTAGAGAGGTCACAGTTTAGGGGGTATCAGGGATATAGTGGGGTCACAATACAAGGTGTATCTTATGGTATATGGTTACAGTGCTGGGGGGGGGGGGGGAGATCTGGTGTGTAGAGGGATTAGAGTGCTGGGGGAGGTATCAATCTAGCAGATATATTATATTCTCAGGACAGCTTTGTTACTTTATGTAGTATTTTTCCACCGTTTCTTTGCTGTACAGAATGATTGCCCATGTAGTTAATGCAGAAGCTCCGCTTGTCTGCCTCCTACCTACGTGATGTCTGTTTACATGCACAGTCTCCATTGTAGGGGCCCCCAGAGCATTAACTTGCCCAGGGGCCCATGAGGCTATTACGTCATGCACTACAAATCAGGCTGTCTTATTTGAAGACATTGTCAATTATAGAAAAATAATTTCTACCAATGTACTTTTAGTGCATTAAAACATCTTTCGTATATCTGATATAGAAGTACTATACCAGCCTTCTTCCACCCTTCAAACAAAGGCAGCTCATTTAGTTCAGGTAGGCAGGGATTAATCAGACATTTTTAGTAGGGCTGTGCAAATTAACTTTTAATTAATCGATTAATCTTTAATTTTTTTGATCAATCAAAATTCTTTTGATTGGTACTCACCTCTCCGCTGGCTTCTGGGCCCTTCAGGGAGTTCTGTCGGAGATCCAGTAACATCACAGACACCGGCAGGGCTTGCCGTGTCCATCTGAAGGGCTCCTTTGCTGTGCCTTCATATCTGCATGCCGGCGGGACCTTACTATCTGCCACACGCAAGGGCTGTTACACTTCCCTCTATCAACCTGGGATTCTACAGCCATCCACTGGGAGTTGTGATAGTTGTCTTCATGGGACATCTACATGCCGACAGACTGATGTTAACTTCTCCTCATCTGGATTCAGCAGTGGCATCGTTGTACACATTTTTATACCAGTATCATACTTGGCTACATGTTTTTATGACTGCTTTTGGTACCGTTTGGTATTACTCGCACCATTTTTACAGTTTATGTAGCTACATCGATTTTATCTCCAGTGCAATATTTATTTGGTTACCTACTTGAAGACTATAAAAGTTTTAATGCTATTCCCATCGAGCGCTGCCTTTGTGTGTTTTTTGTATCCTGCCATCCATTTTTCCAGTGGTTGGTAGCTGCACTGGGAATCAGCCTGCAAGGAGATCAGATAAAAGTAGTTGGATCTGTATGTGCGTTATAATTAATCGAAATTAGTCGATTAATCGATTAAAAAAAAAAACGATTAATCGAACAGAAAAATTTTGATCAGTAACAGCCCTGGTTTTTAGTGAATAAATATCTCAAAATGCATCTAAAGCCTTTAGCAACTGTCAGGTTTTTATTGCCATCTATGCTTTCGCTAGAGAGATTCATCCCCTCACAAAAAAAAAAAAAAAAAAGGGGGAGGGGATTAAGTTCAATCATGTGACCACTGACATTACATTTGTCGGCAAGGTCTTTTCCATAGGACCACCCTTCAGGCAACACTAGTTAGTTATTGGCTTTTCTTGAGCAGAGATCCTCTATTAGATCTGTAGAGGTCACGTGACCAATGCCTCGAGATACAGCCTTACCATTATTATAGCACACCCATCAAGAGAAAAAAGGTGTATGCCATCATTGGTGGCTGCAATCTGGAAATTCTAGCTGCCTGGCAGTGTCTGAATCCAATACTTATAGATCATAGACCCAGAACAAGCAAGGAACAAATATAAACAAGTCAGAGAAAATCAAAGTGGTCAGTCTGGGTCAGTGACTTAGCAAATATTGACGTCAAAGCATCAGCAACTGAGATTGTGGAAGGAGAGGTCGGTAATGGCAGCCTTCTAGTCTTGCAGACATGTTTCCTTTAAAAAGGAGGGGGGGAGGGTTTGTTTTGGGGATCCCTTTAAATTATGGGTCTGCTTTGACAGCCTATTTAACGTGGCAATGTACATCAAGGCACGTTGCAACAGTGCATTGTACAGTAGAGCCCAACGATATACTGTAATGTTCATCGTGGGGTTAAGGGGAAAAAAGTCATGCATGTTTTTGCATCCACTTTGGTGCTCTGGCATGTATTAAACGCGCCACAATTAAAACACTTAAAAGTGGACATTTAGGCAAAATATAACTCTACCACAGTCCAAGACTAATCTATCCAGCCATGTAAAGCAAAAATTGCTGTACTTCCCTGTTCTGCATACATACATTCGTCTCATACATGTAAACAAGCCAGATTGCTGTTCTGTCAGCGGGTAAGACATTGACCCTGTGTTCCTGATAAGCAGGAACACCGATCCGACTTCCCTTAGTACAAGCACCTCCCACAGTTTACTAAAGCACAGGCTAGGAACACATTTAACCCTTTGCTTTCCCCTGTTAACCCCTTCCCAGCCAGTGTCATTCATACAGTGACTATGCATATTATTTTGGCACGATCACTGTATTGGTGTCACTGGTCCCCAAAAAGTGTCAGTGTCCCGACTGTCCGTCGCAAGATCGTAGCCCCACTACACACAGTTTTTAGACGCTGTAACTTTTGTGCAAATCAATAAAATGCTTATGGCCATTTTTTTTACAAAAAATATGTAGCAGAATACATATTGGCCTAAATTGGAGATTTTTTTTTTTTGGTGAGAGGAAAACAAAAAAAAAGCCAGGATGGGGGGGGGGGGGGTTTGAACACCCCCCCCCCCCCACACCATTTAAAGTTGTAACTCTTCCCTATTCTATCTAAATTGGATACATTACTCTGTAGATATGGAGACACCCCACCCAAGGTGACCGACATAAAAGTAAAGGGCAAAAGAAGGGGTTATTATACTCACTTGTGTGGTGATCCGAGGGATCTGTGTCTCATTCCTTCACTCTTCAGCCTCTGATAAACTGGCCATACACTATGTGAAGCTCCTGATGAACTGGCAGAAAACTACTCAGTGTTGACCACTTCCCACACGGCATCTCAGTTAAAAAAAAAAACGAGCCAGGTGGAAAGTTGTCAGCTGAACAGTGGCTGCAGCCAATGAGTTGCAGCCAGTTTTAGCCTAGGTTCACATTGGAGCGATTTGTCTGTTCCAAGAGGTGCGACATATATTTTGCGGTGCCGCACCGATGTGCAAAAGTAGTTCCTGCACTACTTTTGCCGATTTCAGGCGGGACGTCAATAGACAATGGGGGTGGGGGGAGGGGGGGGTCAGATAGAGGAATGGCTGACAGGGGTCTCTTAGTGAATTAGCACAGGGTCCCTTGAACCTGTTGGCAACCATGCAGAGGATCCCTTGAACCTGTGGAATGCATGATCAGAGGCAGAACTCACCTCTTTCCTCCTGGCGGGGATGGCTGGTCGGGTGATTAGAGCTGTATCCGCTATCACTACTGCTGTGTCACCAATCAGCTGCCCTCGTGGAAGGTCTTCGCTGGCGGGCAACTCCATCACTTGGAGGCCAAGTTTCTGCCTGAGGATGCCAGAGTACACACCACTCTCACGTTGAGCCCTTGCAAGATCCATTTGCCCATCAGCTTCTTGTGCCAGGGAGGCAGGGATCCCTCTTACAACTGCATGGGTGTATCTACCACTCATGTTTAAAGCAGAAGGGTAGGAAGTACAAGGCAACTTATTGGGAGAACTGTCACAGGTGGCCAGCAGATGTGTCCTGGTGGGGCCTCCTGCCTCGGTTACTGTCCTGCCCCGTCAATCGGTCCGATTTAGTCTTCGCCACTCTCCGGTCTGGATGGATTCCTCTTTCCCGCTGTCTCCTGCTTCCTTCCTGGCTTCACATCCTGCAAGAAAAGGAATGACAAATATCCTCACAACATACATATTTAATGTAAACACTCAGCAATGACAAGTTAACAGTTTCATGGAAAAAAAAAAAAAAAAAAAAAACCCATAGATTTCACAAGTGGCTTTACATTTTTTTTTGCCGTTGCTTTGACCCTTCAGTGCAAGAATCATTTTGCAGCGATGAGATTTAAAAGTGCACTTGTCACCACAGGGTCACTTATTAAATAAAAGACTATGTTTCTTATCAAATAAACCCCCATCCAAGACAGACTATTTTAGAAAAGTGAATAGACTTTCTAGCAGCCAGTGCCCTCCAACGCCACCTCTTTACTGTTCCCCAATTGCTTCAAGTATCTGACTTCTAGAGAGTTGAATACCAGTTTTCCTTCTTCGCACGCTGTGGTTCCTCCTGCTGGCTCATAGTCCTGTAGCAATGCGAGACCCAACAGGAGACACCACTGTGGGCAGCGGGGAAGCAGATGTTCCACGCTCCTGAAGTGTTGAATTTTTGAAGCAGACGGGGAGTGGCGAAGCAGTGGCATTTCAAGACATGGGCTGACAGAATGGCAATCATATTTAGGGCCCATTCACACCTCTCCAGGATGGGGCAGGAGTGTATGCATTCGTGCATTGTGATGCCATTCATTTTCAGTGGCACGCCAATCCACGCGTGTTTCAACATAGCATAATGCATGTTGGGGTACCATCATGCATTTTGGTACAGTAAAACCTTGGTTTGAGTGCGTTTTGCAAAACAAACGTCAATAAATTTTGACTTGTATATCAAGACATCGCTTGTTTATCAAGTAGCGTCATGTCACAACCGAGTATAAAAATAAAAAGGAGAGGCGCCGCCAAGTGTAGCAATATGGTTATATTTAATGAAAGGACAACATTTAGCAACTCACATGGTTGTGGATTAAGACAGGCACAGCCAAGTATGCAGGTGTCCGGAGTAAAGCAGTCCACATCAAGCCCTGCTTTCAGATCGCTCTACTGCAGGGTAGTCTTCTTGGTCACGATTGCAGACTGACAGCAGTGAGCCAGTGGTGTGGAGCAGTGGCATTGCTAGGGGGGGTGGCTATAGCCCCAAATCTGGGGTCCGATAGCCCAGAGTCATTTGCCGCATCGTCCCTGCCTAACCAGCAGGCCGCAGTGAGCTGCGCGAGAGGAAAGCAGCAAGCTGGGAGGAAAGCAGCAAGCTGGTTGATGAGCAGAGACGACATCTCTCTCCGCCCGCTCCACATCACCGCTCATCTGCCCTCAGTCGTGCCTCTTCATGTGGGAGCAAGGTGTGGGGAGACAACATCTCACTGCCTGCCCTCACTAAATGGACCAGTGCTGCCAGCCTGCCACCAATGCAGCGGCAATCTGCAAATGGTGGCAGAGGACGTGACAATCCACATCTGGTGGCAGTGGCAAGTGACACTCCCAGGGCCATCACCGATTCTGCATTATGGCGAGTTGAACCAGTTCATTATTAGAATCTTACAATTGAAGCACATTTGTTTCTATCACCCCAACACCATATCAACCATGGTGATTGAAGCGCCAACACCAGCTATTGCCCGCAAAAAATAAATAAAAAATTGCTTACCGGCAACATCCCCCCCCCCCCCCCCCCTCCGGGCCTGCAAAAAGGTTGGTGACTGCTGCTATGGGCTCTAGCCCTAGATCTTTTAGCCGCCTGACAAGTTACGCTCCATGTAGTGCAAGAGAACCGTTCTAATGGGAGCGACTCAAGTCACTCCGACTTAGAAAAAGGTTCCTGTACTACTTGGGAGCGACTTGTATTGGCTTCTTTTAATAGAAGTCAGTTTCAAGCTGAGGTCACACTGTGCGGGGCGGCTTCAGAGTGGGACGACTGAGGCTTCCCCAGTGTGAACCAGCACCAAGAGGCGCCTCTCTTCTCTTTTATACTCTGTAGCTCCTGTTATATTTTTATTTTATTCCCTTGTGGAGGCTTCCATTTGTGGATGGACATTTTTATGGTTACACAACCCATCACATTGCTATGATCTTTTTATATGGACTATAAACTGAAGGACCTATGAATAAATGGTTGAATGAATCCGAGTTTTCCATTCTTGGGGGGGGGGGGGGGGGGGTGTAAGTGAACCAACAATGCGCTAGCTTAAAGAAACCCATTTAGAAAAAAAAACTTTGGTTAAATAAAAAAAATAAAAATAAGGGGAGGGTAGAGCAATGTCCTGTGTGGCTTTAATTTCCCTTAAATCTCCTCTTGTACCCTTCGTTTATTTGAATGGGTGCCAAAAACCTTGAAAATAAATTTCTCCATGAATAAAAGAATGCATATCTAGGAATCATTTAACAAGAGGATGTAGGCCCAGCCGGGTGCATTTGTGATCGCTTTCAGAATCTGGCTGCTATAGGTTACGCAAGAATGATAAAAGAGGACCTGTCCTGAGGTCCAGTAAAATCTTGGATTGCGAGCATAATTCGTTCCAGAAACAAGCTTGAAATCCAAAGCACTTGTACATCAAAGTGAATTTCCCCATAAGAAATAACAGCCATTTACTCATAGGGCCTTCAGTTTATAGACCATATAGAAAGATCATAGCAATGTGACCAGGTTGTGAAACCATAAGATGTCCATCCACAAGAGGATTAAAAGCAAAATCCAGCAGGAGCCACAGAGAAAAAAAAAAAAAAAAAAAAAAAACACAGAACCTCTAAACTGTAGCAATATGTAACTTCATTAAATGTAACCATATTGCTACACTTAGAGGCTCCTTTTTATACTCAGTTGTGAAATGACGCTTCTTGTATAGAAAGTCAGAATTTAACATTTTTTGCAAAGAGCTCTCAAACCAAGGTTTTACTGTATACAGAAGCTCCCGTCACCAAATTGGAGGCTCCCGTTTACCATACACATCCTTGCGTCACAACTTGAAACGAGTACGCAAGAATTTTCTGGCAGTGAAGTTGATCTTGGTAAGTGACTAAAGCGAGTCAGCAAATAGGAACTAGAATTGTCACACACTCCTGGATAGCATTAGAAGTTTATGGATTGGATGGAACCTCTCCCTAAACTTTTTTTTTATATCTTTCATAGGTTGTGAAAAATAAACTTTTATATGTGGACAACAATGCACTATTTTCAGCCAGCTCCCAGCAGTCATTTCTAGAGAAAAACAAAAAAATAGTTCCCCTCTCCAACTCTTAAATATGAGGCCCCTTGTGTGGTCATAGGGGAAGTGTCAGTAATTACTAAGACATTATTCCTGCACATCTGGCCACCCCATACGATGCAGCAGATGAATGTTTGGTCCTAAAAGCAAGTAGAGTCCCCAGAGGGGTAACCAGAGTAAACAGCATTAGATGAACCTAATCGAGAGTCTGGATTAGCCCGTTAAGGCATCATTTTAAGAGTAGGGATGACGCTGAGGTTTGACAGTAGAAAACATAAGGACATGGATTTCCTGTCCGAGATTCAAATACATAATAGTGGTTTGTATGCTTAAATTTTCTTGACCCTGAAGGCCAAATAACTGAAAAAATAAAAGCCGCATGACCGACAGCAAAATGCTTTCCATGTCATCCATCCCTGTACTTGAGATTCTATCACCGTTTACAGTTTTCCTGCATATGGGTGGGCAGGCAGATCAGCCAGAAAACCTACAGGGAAGGGTTAGAGCCTCTGTCAGGAGTTAATTGCTGTCCCTATTATGTAGAATCATCTTTTCCTCTTGTCAGGAATAAAAAAAAAAAAAAAAAAAAAAGGGGGGGGATTTTCTTTTCTGTTTAATAAGGGTAAACAGGATAAACAGAGGGTGAATCTCCTTTACAGGTGCAGACCCCAATAAAATCCTTCCTCCCCAACAGTCCACCTCCCATAGCAACCGGAGCAGACTAGCATCACAGATCCATGTAATGGTTATGCGATATGGGAAGGAAAGCGTTAAGTGAGCGCACACGAGGTCCACATTCTGTTACTGGGGGGGGGTGAGGTAGTGGAGGTCTGCTGGACTGGTGGAGTGGGCACAGGCTCAGCATATCCCTCCCAATACAAGATACAGTATGTAGTGACATGACAAATCGCTTTTCAGAGGAACTCTGCACTTAACCCCAAGTCGGGGGGGGGGGGGGGAACGGCTTGAGGATTGAGAATTGAACGAGAACGAGAACGAGAGAGAACGAGATTGAGAGACCCCACGTGCACAGAGGATCCACCCACATACAGTTAGGTGCACAGTCCAGCCACAGCAGATGTCAGACTAATGCCGCACACACACACACACACACACACGATTGGAAAATGCGACAAGAAAACCGTGGATTTTTTTCCGACGAAATGTTGGTTCAAACTTGTGTTGCCTCCACACAATTCCAACCGTCAAGAATGTGGTGAGGTACAACACTACGAGCCGAGAAAAATGAAGTTCAACGATTCTGAGCATGTGTGTTTTGAGCCTCGGAATTGCATACAGATGATCGGAATTTCTCTTGTCGGAAAAAAATTGAGCATTAGCTCTGAAATTTTTGCTGTCGGAAATTCCGACAGAAAAAGTCAGATGGAGCCTACACACTCTGTCAGAATTTTCCGACCAAAAGCTCACATCGAACTTTTCGGAATTTCCGTTGGTGTGTACGCGGCATTAGGATTTGACAGGCTGTCGGCGCACCAGTGCGCTTCACCCAACTAAATGCCAAGTGTGTATGGGCCCAACGGCTTCCGCAACTGGCACTCCATTTATCTTTTCTGAACGCAGAAGTCATCTGGCCAGAACACCTTTTGCCTCCCAGATCACTTTTTCCTGCATTCAGACGTTTCAGCTTTATATAAATTTGTTTAGAGTGTCCAATCAGATACTGGAAGCACAGAATTCTAGTTCTGACTGCACCCAAAACACAGGGCAAATAGCACCACTGAAAAACCATTACCGTCATTGAGAAATGTCCTCTAAAAGCGCAGGTTTAAACAGTACCAGCGTAAATGAGGAACAAGACAGGGAATGTAAGGACAACCTCTTTCCATTTATCCAACATAGCTGGGAGGTGTTCTGTAGTGCATAGTGAAAACTGCGGAATGGTAAAAGTCAGAGCACAATTGTCAGCACACTACAGGAAGCTGCACACTCACTGAATTCCTGGCAGGATCAACTTTTTCCTGTGCACTTATCAAAACAGATAAAATACTTGCAATTATTATATATATTTACCAAACAAAAGGAAGCAAATACAGCAAGAGATTCATTTTTGGGGCTTGCATGCACTTTAATGCATTAGCTTTCAGAATCTGATTAATGGCAATGTTTGCATGTTATCATTTTTATTGTTAAATAAAGAATTTGCATGTGTTGAAAATGGCATTTTTGCAGAATTTGTGAGCATACCATAGACTAGAATGAGTCGCTGCACATAGATTTTTTTGAACACATTTCTGCATGCCATTGCCTAGACTTCTGCTACCTGAAAAACCCAGCCAGACATGCTGAGACTTGTAGTTCCCTCCACTTGCACTGGTATTTGGTATTTGCAGTATGCCGAGTCTTTTCTGGGATTTTCCTGGCACAGACGGGGTTAACCTATTATCCCAGCCCCAGGCTTTAGGCTTATAGAGCTGCATTACATTGTATTGCTTTGTATATGACAGCCATGGGAAGCTAGCAAGAGTCTGGACAGAAAAGCTTGCAGTCAGCAGGCAGGGCCCCATAGGTTCCCAGGGTGATCAGGCCTGGTGTGGAGGAGGGACAGAGGAGGAAGGGACTTGGGATGGGGGGACTCTGGGGTCCTGCAGCGACACAAGGCGGAGGGACAGACAGGAGGGGACACAATGATACCAATGTGCAGGCTGTCTGGAGGAGCACACAGGCTGACAGGAGGAATGTGACAGACAGGGCGAGGCTGAGGAGCAGGGCCCAGACCCAGGGAAACACAATCCACTCACCACACAGGGAGGAGAGGCTCCAGGCACGTGATAAGTCCTTGTCCCCAAACCGCAGAACACTGGGGGTCATACAGTCCAGACCGTCCCTGCTGCCTCCCCCCCATCCCTCCCCTCTCTACATCTCCCCCCATTATCTCTCTCCTCCCTCCCCATCCCTCCCTCCTTCCAGCAGCTCCATGCTCTCCTCCTACAGGATCTGCAAATCCACACAGCAGGCTCCTCAGCCAATCTTAGGATTTGGGATGGAGGGCATGGGATGCTCATCTCCTTATACATAGGATGAAAGGTCCCGAGCCAAGCCTAGGACAGGACACGTGATGCAAAACACAGGATGGAGGACATGGGACGCTCATCTCCTTATACATAGGATGAAGGGTCCCGAGCCAAGCCTAGGACAGGACACGTGATGCAAAACACAGGATGGAGGACATGGGATGCTTACTTTCCAATACACAGGACAGAGGGTTCCCATACCCCCCAATACACAGGATGAGGGTCCTCAGCTAATCCTGTGACATGGGATGCTCGCTTCCTAATACACAGGACGGAGGGTTCCCATACCCCCCCAATACACAGGATGAGGGTCCTCAGCTAATCCTGTGACATGGGATGCTCGCTTCCTAATACACAGGACGGAGGGTTCCCATACCCCCCCAATACACAGGATGAGGGTCCCCAGCTAATTCTGTGACATGGGATGCAGGACACGAGATGCTCGCTTCCTAATACACAGAACAGAGGGTCTCCATAGCCCCTAATACACAGGATGAGGGTCCTCAGCTAATCCTGTGACATGGGATGCAGGACACGAGATGCTCGCTTCCTAATACACAGGACAGAGGGTCTCCATAGCCCCTAATACACAGGATGAGGGTCCTCAGCTAATCCTAGGACATTGGATGCTCACCTCCTTATACACAGGATGAAGGGTCCCCACACCTCATTCAATGGTTGAGGGTCCTCAGTCAGTCCTAGGACACGGGATGCAAGCCATGGGATGTTCACCTTAAAATGCACAAGATGAGGGTCCTCTGCCAATTCTATGACATCGGATGCTTGGATGAATGAATGAATGAAAACTTATATAGCGCAACACATGCAAACTTAATCGCCTCTGCACAGGTCAGAGGGTCCCCATACCCCCAATACACAGGAGGATACTCAGCCAATCAGAACACATGGAATGCTTACTTTCTAATACACAGGTCAGACGGTCCTCGTACCCCCCAATACACAGAAATCAAAATCCTACGACATGAGGTGAAGGACTCAGGAAGCTTGTCTCCTAATACACGGGATGGAGGGTCCTCATCCAATCCTAGGACATGGGATGTTAGCCTCCTTATACACAGGGTCCCCACACCTCATCCAAAGGCCTGGGACACTTGCTTTCTAATACACAGGACAGAGGGTCCTCAGCCAATCCTGAAACCTAGAAATGCTTGTATCCTCATACACACCATAGAGTCCGCATACCTTCTAATACACAGGATGGAGGGTTTACAGACAATCCAAAAATATGGGATGCTCGCCTCCTAGTACACAGGACAGAGGTTCCCACACCTCACCCAAAGACATGGGATACAGGACATGCTATGCTTGCCTTCTCATACATAGGGCAAGGAGTCCCTCACCTCCTAATACACAGTCAGTCAATCCTAGAACATTGAATGTTTGCCTTCTAATATACAGGGTGGATGAAAGGTCCGCAGCCAATTCTAGGACATGGGATGTTCCCCTAATGCATAGGATTCAGGGACTGCAGTAAATTCTAGGACATTAAAATGCAGGACATGGGACGCTTGCCTCCATCTACATACCACAGGGTCTGCACACCTCCTAATAGAGGATACAGTCTAATCCTAGGACATGGGATGCAGGCCATAGATGCTTGACTCTTTATACACAGAACAGGGAGGGTCCACACATATCCCAATACACCGCATAGAGAATCTGCAGTCAATCTTAGGACACAGGATGCTCTTCTCCTTATACACAGGGCAGAGGACCCATGTGCCCCTTAATACACAGAAAATGAGGTCCCATGTGTGCCTTTTAATACACAGGGCAGGGGGTGAGGTCCCCCCTCTGAGGATCAGGTCTCCTCCCAATATACAGGACAGGGGGACCAGGTCTCCTAATACAAAGGAAAGGGAGATCATGTCCTCTCCTAATACACAGGACAGGGACACCACTCACCTTATACACATTACAGTGCTGCCACCAGCCTCCTAATACGCAGAACAGAGGGACATGGGTTCACCTCCAAGCCTTCTGATATTTCGTTCCAACCTTTTCCTCCACACATGTAGAAATCACACCTAGTTTTCTAAGCCGTGGGTCTCTCCTGCCAAAATGGGAGCAGATAATCACCCTGTCTATACATGATCTGATCTGTTTTTATACATGATCACTTTGTATGAAGAATCTTCAGAACAAGGCAGAAAATTCCTGGCACCATATCACTAATCACAGGGGAGTCCCTGCCAACCCAGTCATGTGCGGCACTCATCAGATGCCCCCCCCCCCCCACCATGTCCAGCAGGATTTGTGCCCTTATGACCTTTGTGCCAAAGAACAGGCAGATATGAATTAATGCAACTTTGTCATCATTAATACAATTTTCTTTTTATTCAAGAAGTGCAAGGATCTAAATTGGACTTGGCATCGGCCTCTTGCAGTCCTTGTAGAGCAGAGCTCAGGCTAAAAGAGGTAGAAGTAACCCAAGCAGCCTTACAGTCATGCTGCAGTGCTCATGCCTACGCGGGACATGCAGCGAGGAGGAGAAAACAAAGTGAGGGAGATGAACGCATCAGTCTGCTGCTTCTCTTTTCACTGTTCAGTCACAGGACAGGAGAAGTGATAAGACCTGCAAGTGTTACTGAACTGTAGCCAAATGGTTTGGGGCTTAAGTGGTTAAAAGCCAATATAAAAAAGGAATAGTAGCAGTAAATAAAACCCTTGTGGGTTTTATCAACTTTTTTGGTTAATCCTCCTTTAACCACTTAAGGACCGGACCAATCTGCTGCTAAATGACCCAATGGATTTTTACAATTCGGCACTGCGTCGCTTTGACAATTGCGGTCGTGCAAAGTGGCTCCCAAACAAAATTGGCGTCCTTTTTTCCCCACAAATAGAGCTTTATTTTGGTGGTATTTGATCATCTCTGCGGTTTTTATTTTTTGCGCTATAAACAAAAATAGAGCGACAATTTTGAAAAAAAAGCAATATTTTTTGCTATAATAAATATGCCCCAAAAACACATACATACACATATATATATATATATATATATATATATAAAAAAAAATTTCCCTCCGTTTAGGCCGATACGTATTCTTCTACCTATTTTTTTTTTTATTTTTTTACCAAAAACACAATAAGCGTTTATCGATTGGTTTGCGCAAAATTTATAGCGTTTACAAAATAGGGGATAGTTTTATTATTTTTTTTTTTTTTTTTTTTTTTTACACTACTAATGGCGGAGATCAGCGATTTTTCGTGACTGCGACAATATGGCGGACACTTCGGACAATTTTGACACATTTTTGGGACCATTGTCATTTTCACAGCAAAAAATGCATTTAAATTGCATTGTTTATTGTGAAAATGACAGTTGCAGTTTGGGAGTTAACCACAGGGGGCGCTGAAGGAGTTAGGGTTCACCTAGTGTGTGTTTACAACTGTAGGGGGGTGTGGCTGTAGGTCTGACGTCATCGATCGAGTCTCCCTATAAAAAGGGATCACTTGATCGATGCAGCCACCACAGTGAAGCACGGGGAAGCTGTGTTTACATACGGCTCTTCCCGTTCTTCAGCTCCGGGGAGCAATCGCAAGGGGGCGGCTAGAAACAAATAGCCGCGCCCTCGTCACGGATCGCTCCTGAAGCCACGGGAACCGCCGCATGTACGGGGGGGGGTCCCGATAGGACCCCCGACCCACGTCTAGGCAGGCACGTACAGGTACGTTGATGTACCTGTCCGTGCCATTCTGCCGACGTAAATGTACATGCGGCGGTCCAGAAGTGGTTAAGATGGTGTGGCATGTCCTATGCCTATGTAGCGCTACCCCGAAGGAGCCGCTGGTTGATTTGGGGATCAGCCTACTAAGTTACCCTGGCAGTGTCTAGGGGTGCAACAGTGAGAACAGCAACAGTGAGTGGAGGTCCAGACATCCAATAGAAGGTTTCAATGCTTTATCACCCAGGCCAAACACGGCCAACATTAACACAATTTGGGGAGATCAAAGTTGATGAAGGAAGAAGAAAACCATGCGGTATCAGGCCTGGATATAGAACCGAGCAATACACTGCTCCGCATTGAACCAATTTGGTCACACGTCGCCACTCTACTCTGAGTGGGTGAAGTGCCCCCGGACAGACCCCTATTATAGGCCTGGCAGCCGGAGCGTCACTTAGGATAATACTGGGAGGAACAAGTCTATCACACAGACCTGTCTCTAGGGTCCCTGCCACAGGCCAATTTCAATATGGGACTTGAGTGAATAAGGAAAGAGAATCCTCCCAGTAGACTTTTCTATGAATGGCCCCTGGATGACAGCAAGCATACCTGTCAGTGGTCCAGACACCCGATCCCAGGCTGGGATTCTTTCAATAGGCCTTGGAACCCAGAGGAACGCTGAGGTCCCTTCTCTCATCAGGATGAGGTTCGCTGCAGAGTTCCGCTCTGGCCAGGTGGGCCGCGCCGGCGGGGTCCATGTATGCGCGTACCCTGAAGGTGGGTACCGCACCTGGAACGGGGACCCCGCAGGAAGAAGGACCTCAACCCATGACCTCTGTTCCAGATATACCCTACCCCAGCATGCCCTGCGAGGGAAAACATCCTCTAATTGGCTGCCGAGAGAAGATCTGCTCTGCTAGAACCCCTCTGGCGCCAGCTGCCGGCCAGGGGTGGCATTGCACTCCCTGACCGCAGACTGACCCAGTGGACATTTCCAGAATGACAGAGGTCCAAAATTTAAACAAACACTGGAAGGGAGCAAAGTAACTCTCCCTTCCCACTAAATTTAGGCGTAGTGCCCATGCTGAAAGCAAGGGGGCGCTACACCTACATATATTTGCTATTAGGTGTCCCTCATTCCTGCATAGCTCCCAACTGTCCCTGATTGAGGGACTGTCCCTCATTTTGGTCTGAGAGAGATATAGATATACTGCACTTTTTATCAAAAAGTGTTTCCCAGTGCTAAACCTTTCATCTGATTTCTAAATTGCTGCATTTGTAAATTCCAAAAGATAATATAAAGGAATAGCAGTGGGGGAAAAAAAAAAAAAAAAACAGCACTTTTAGGTTTAACCAATCTTGTTTTTTTGCGCAATTCTCCTTTAAGGGGGCGTGGCAATGGGTGTGTCCCATGCCTACATACTTTTGCCGATAGGTGTCCCTCAATGTTGGGAGATATGTAAAGCGATTTATATGGAGGCATGCCCAACCTTCTCCATTTATAAACTTGATCAGACCCCTCTGATCACTCACGTCACCCAGGCAGTTGTCCAGATAGAAGTGAGGACAGCATTACATTGTAGAATGAATTTTTTACTGGAGTGACATCCCTCAATAGCAGCGATAACCCCTCGATTCCCTTAAAAGGGAATTTATCTTTTGCAGGAACTCATTCCACAGCTAAAGTTACATTCACTACAGTACCAGAAGTATTGGGACACCTCCCTTTACACACACACACACACACACACACACACACACACACACACACACACACACACACACACACACACACACACACACACACACACACACACACACACACACACACACACACACACACACACACACACACACACACACACACACACACACACACACACACACACACACACACACACACACACACGTAATGGTGTCCCACTTTTAGTCCGTAAGGTTCAATATTGGAGTGGGCCAACTCAATATTGAACCCTATGGACTAAGACTGGGATGCCATTAAAGTTCATGTGCATGCAAAGGTAGGCATCCCAATACTTTGGACAATATAGTGTAGATAATTTTTGCAAGCTCATTAATGCTACCATTAGCACTATCAATTAATCAAAGTAGCAGCTGTTTACTAGCACCCCATTAAGACCAGCAATCTGTTACTACGGTGTAAGCTACACCAGCAGGATGCAGTAGTGATCAGCTGCGTACAATGTACTGTTCCTGACACCCAGCCGCTCCTCAGTATCACACACACACACACAGGGTCAAAGGGGGGGACGGGGGGGACAGGCTGGACCACAGGAGTCACTGGGCGGAGGGGCAAAACATCACACTTGGGGGGGCACAGTAATGATTTTGCACCCCCCAAATGTTGTACCAGATGCCCTTCCCATGCCACTGCAATCCGGGAACAAATCTGGGGACAGACCGGCTCCAGGGACCTCAATCTGGGGACTGTCCTGACTGGAAGGGTAGGTGATGACAGGCCTGTCTCCTCCATTCATAGAAGTTGTAGTACGGGTTTTAGGACTAGAGCAGCTGGGTGGAATGGGCAGACAAAGTCAGGATCTCTTTAGGATAGGGTGACCAGACATCCCCAGTTTCAGGGGACAGTCCCCTGATTGAGGACACTGTCCCCGGACAAAGTCTGTCCCTGGTTTTGTCCCCAGATTGGATTTAATAGGGGGCAGGGCCAATTTCAAAGACAGTCAGTGCCGAATTAAAAAAAAAATAAAAAAAATAGAATTACACACCCCCGCTCCGCCGTGCCTATTAGCATACGGGGGGTTGTATTTCCCCCCCCATTATCTGTGCCCCTTTCTGATGATCATGTGCTGGTCAGAGAGTAGGGAATATTTCTTCAGTTTCAGGTGCATGCCCATTCAGCTTCGCTCGCATGTTCTTCTGCCTTGGCTCAAATCCTGGCCAGCCACCTGCCCATCTCCTTGCCTTCCCTGGCAGAGTGATCTTCCACCGCTTCCCATCCAGTAGTAGCCGGGGGCCCGAAGAGTAAGACTTGAGAGGCTGTTAGGTGGGCGGTGACGGGCAGAGAGTCGCTGATTGTTGCTATTACTAGTAAAGAAAAAATATGTCCCCGGATTTCATTTAAAAAAATCTGGTCACCTTACTTTAGGAAAGTTTGTGACCGAGTTTTATTAATCCCTGCCACACCGGAAGATGAAGACAATGGCAGTGGGGGGGGGGGGGGGGGCTCGGTTGGAGGAAGAGTTTATCCAAGGAAGACAATCGCCACAAAGGACTACTGAAATCAAGCAACATCCCTTGTGCAGCCATTTTTAGCTACACAAATTGAAAAATTACTTTTGAAAGTTTCTTGTTCAGATCACTCTTCAGGGAGTATTTGACAGGTGGAAAGGGGGGGGGGGCGCATTGCCTCACTTTAACCCCTTGGACCCCACACCAATGAAATGCAACTGCAGGCATTTGAGAGGGTCACGATTATCAGGCAATAGCACCCGCTGAAAGTGGCTGGGGGGTAGAATTAGTGTCACAATTGCAAAGATACAAGGCCACGGCATGTGTAACCCCTGCAGCTAAAGGGGAGTGGCTGGGAGGCAGTAAAACTGCAGCTCACCTGTGGCATTTTATCGCCTTACAACCTCACGTGTGAATGAGCCCTAAACATTTTATTGAAAAATAGCAAATGGCTGATACACATTTAAAAAAAAATTAAAAAAATAAAAACGGAATGGCATTCAGTTGGAGCCCATTCACACAGGGGGGGGGGGGGGGGACACGATTTCCAGCGCGACTTTGGGAGGCAACTTGGACACGATTTGAGTATGAATCACAGCACGACCATTTACGTTAATACTTTGTTGGCCCTTTAATTTACCCACTCATACACAGCTCAAGTTCAAGCTGTTCCTGTTTTCATCCAGCTTTCCTTCCTTTCTGAAAACTGCCTCTCCTAGGGTGAGGTCAGCCAGAGGATTCTAGGCACAGAGATTTACTGAACTGAAAATTGTCAACATTCACATATATTCAATTACAAATATCCTATGAATGCATAAGTATTGAATGATTTTAAATGGTATAAAAAAAAACACTCAGTCCAAAATATATACAGTTTGTGTTTGAAAAAAAAAAACCCACACTACAAATCTGTGTCCGAGGCAGATTAGATACTCTGAACACAATTAATTGCATGCATTTGAGAGAAAAGTCTTAATAGGAAAATCTAAAAAACGCACATAATTTGATAAGTACACACTATACATCAGGGATCAAGTAAATGCAGCAAGCCTGTCTGAAGCCCCATACACACGGTCACACTTTTTGCCAACTAACTTCAAAATCTGCAAGTTTTCCAATTTGTCTGATCGTGTGTACGCTCCATCGGACCAACTTTTTCGGGTTTCATCCAACAAAAAGTTGGGTCTGCAAACGGAACAACTTTTCGGCAACAAAAGTCTGATGGTGCCTTGTCTCACTGTGTGTACAGCAATCCAACCAACTTTTGGACAAAGTGCAAATACGCATGCTCCGAACCAATGTTAAAAGCAACAAACAATAGCAGAAGTTAAACAAAGGGTGGCGGTAAAGAGCAGAAAATAAAAAAAAAAACACGTGATGTTAGGAAAGTTTTAGAAAAGTTTGCAGAAAAGTCTGACTGTGTGTATGCTATGGGTGTGACCGGACAAATCAATTAGGAAAAAAATCCAAGGGAAATTTTGTTGGATGTCTGACTGTGTGTGTATGAGCCTTTAGGCTGGATTCACACCTATGCATTTAGTGCGTTTTGCACTACAGAACAGTTCTGTAATGCAAAAAGCACTAAAACTGCATAGGCGTGAATCCAGCCTTAGGCTGGGTTCACACTTCTGCAAATTCTTTTGCAAATTTGAGCTGTTGCGATTGCTTAAATTCGTTAAAAATGTAAAGTCAATAAAATAACATTGTTTTACATTGGTGCCGTTCACATCAGTGCTGTGCGAATCTAAGCTGTGGGGAAAAAAGGGTCCTGTGTGAGTTTGATCCGTGTGCGATGCAAATTCAGCTCTAAAGACTGGCATTCCCTGAAATCAGTGTGAACCCAACCTAAAGGAGGCATTGGGGCTGGTTTATATTATTCAGAAATTATATAGATATATAACAGTTTCACCATAAAAATAAATATGATCCCATTTGTGGCCATGCACATTGAATGCATTGGTGTGATTCAATGTCATCCATTATGGATGGCACCCCAAAGCACCTGCAATCAGACGTGCATTGCAACACACAATGCAGTGCGCCGTCCAAAAAACAAAATAAAAAAAATAATTCTGCATGCACTGCAGCGCAAGTGAATTAGCAGACATTTTGGGGTGCCATTTATTATGTAGGCTGCCACAAGTCGCAGTAACTTCTGTACTATGGAACCATTCTAATAGGAGTGACTTAAGTCGATGCGACTCGATTTAAATATTAGAATGGTTCCATAGTACAGAAGGAACTGCGACTTGTCAGGCAGCCAAGTTGCCCCTGTGTAAGCCGGCACTTAGTGTGATGTTTGCCATTTGTTATCACATTACCACTATGCACGGTACTGCAGCATCATGCACATGATCGTGGATTGAGGTGTCATTTTGAATGGCACCCCAAGTCATCGGATCTGTGTTGTAGTGCACCCCAATACACTGTAATGTTGGCCATACACAGAAAATTGTGCAGGAAAAAAAAGAAAAAAAAGTTCAATATGCTTGATCGTATGACTTTTGAAACATTCGTAGGCTAATATTGATTCTGGAAATGCAAATTTTCATGGAAAAAAACAAAACTCCAACATGTTAAACTCTTTTTCAAACCATTAGTATTGGAACTGATTGAAAACCGTTTGCACACATCTATAAAGCATGTGTGTGTTAAAATGGAACCCTGGATTGTGCAATCGATTGATGATGAAAAAAAAAATAAAAAATCTACCATTTATGATGTTGACGATCAATTGAGTGACATCTATTGTGACAATGATGATGTTATCTTATGCACTTTGACAGATCTTTAGAAATCAGTTTGTGTGCGTTTTATTTTTTATTATTATTATTATTATTATTATTATTGTGTTCCTGTACTACTTTGGGACAACTTGAATTGACTTCTATACAGAAGTCATTTTGCAAGCCACCACTGAAGTCGCATGCAGATGGCCTTGCATATTTGCGCTGCAAGTCAGGTTGCCCCTGTGTAAACCGCACTTGTGTTGCCACAAATAACAGGTATGCTCTTCCCCTGCAGTTCATTAAAGCGGAGGTTCACCCAAAAATCAACTTTCTGCCATTAGATCCAGCATACTGCGGACATCTGCAGTATGCTGGGTTTTTTTTTTGTACTCATCGTTTATCAGCCATTGTTATCCAGCTCCGAGCGGGGATTTCTGTGGGGAATAGGCGTTCCAAAGCCAAGCGGATTTGATTGACGGGCTGCTAAAGCCTTCCGAAAATACCCGAAGTCACACTTGGGTGTTTACAGCGCCTGCGCCTGCCGCGTAGAGCTGACTGCGCAGGCGCCGTAAACACTTGAGTGTTACTTCGAGTATTTTCAGAAGGCGTGACGCGCTTTAGCAGCCAATCAACTCCACTTGGCTTAGGAACGCCTATACCCGGAAGGAATCCCCGCTCGGAGCCGGATAACAAAGGCTGATAAAACGATAAGTACAAAAAAAAAAAACAGCATACTGCAGATGTCAGCAGTATGCTGAATCTAATGGCAGAAAGTTGATTTGTGGGTGAACTTATTTGACAACATCAGGTTGCTTTTTTTTTTTTTTTTTTTTTTTTTTAATGTTTGCAAACAGAAGCATTTGTTAATAAACATTCAGAATTCCCTATAAAGTCATCAGATAAATAAGTTAGTGCTGCTTATTTATCACGTTCTGTCATAGGATCAGCAAGCACGCCTTTTTCATTGTAACTGAAATTAACAGCATAGTATAATATCATATGACTTGCCAGCAAAGATTATTTAGTATTTGTTGTATTCAGTACAAGCAGCTAAAATCCATACAAAGAAACACAGCAAAAGACACAGCAATGGCTAAAAGTACTCACACAGCAAACACCATCACCTGCCTTCTAAACAGATCTGCCCAGGAAAAGATCAGATTGCTGATTTATCCTATAACCCCATTCCTGGGCTGTCATTAGGGAGGGGCCCCAAAACCTTAACCTATTCATTGCCAGCTCTCTGCCAGTCATATCCTATATACCTCCAAATCTAGATGACGTTGAGATAGCACAAAGTATGTAGGTGGGCACTATTATGCCCACAATTATGGGGGCCACAAAAAAGCATTGCTTAAACTCACTACTGCTTTTTTCACCACTACAAGAGGTTGCAGGAAAGGTGTAATGCAGTACAGGACTTTTTGATCGTTAAAGAATATAGTAAACCCAACATTCTATATTTCTGATATATGTGCCTGTTCTACAGTCTCCTGTTCTCCTTGTATTGCTTCCTTTGTATAGAATCCCTGGTGTACCTGCCAGTCCCTCTGCCTTCCTATCAAAAGCTGACCACACTATGCATGAAAGTACAGCATGGTCAGTTCTCTATTATAAAAAAAGTTTAATAGAACAAAAGGAGCTTTATAGAGCCTGGTATCAGCCCACACCAAAATGGTGTGGTCCCATGTAACCCAAAATAGCCTGGCACAAAATAAATGACCATGGAGGTTCACACTAGGGTTTGTGCTGCCCTAGGCCTGACTAAACTTGTGCACCTCCTAATTTAAATATGACCCACCCCTTCCTGTCAAGGCCACAACCCTTTCTGTTTAATGGGGGGACACTAGTTCTGCAGGGGGGAGGGGGTGGCAACAGATTCCCTTAATTTGCATAGATCTTTTCACTTCCTGTTTGGCTATGGGGCAGGAAGTGAAGGAAATATCTGCAATGGGACAGGGATGGTAAAAAATAAACTGACAGGGGCCATAAACCTCCCTTACTCTATCCAAAATGGGAAAAAAGTGTTGCCTATAGTTCTACTTTAAGCACTAATTTCTGATATTTTTATGGAGAGGACTAAGAAGATATAGCCATGCCAATGGTGCAGCAGAAAACATATAGCACAGTGAGGAAGGTTTGTGGTCCAGCATGATAGGACAGTCAAAATTAGAAGCAGCGCCCCCCCCCCCTCACAGTTGCGGAATGCCGGCCCCCGCATACCAGGCCGCTTTATGGGGGCGCTAGACTAATTTGCCTTTCAGCCCAGTCCGCCCCATAAGACTGGCGCTACACTAACAGTCTAGCGCAAGCCAGTGGGGACTCTTTCTGTGCTGCCCCCCTGCAAAGTGCTGCCCTAGGCCTGGGCCTTGTTTGCCTAGGCCAGGATACAGCATTGATACCAGGGGATATACAATGGATGCTTTTTATTGTGTATCAAAATGCAATAATAAAAGAGGAATTGAACAAGATCAGAAAATAGACCACATCCATCTCCTACGCTAGACAAAGTTTTCTACCACAATTAAAATAGAATTGGGGTCCTGACGAAGCTTAGCGATATACAACCATCGACGAAATTAGTTGACATCACAACGTCAGGTCAGGTCTGGTCATGCATACCTGCAGTCACTGACTTACTGGTCCCTTGTGCAGGAATTATCGTCCCATAGTGACCACAGGTGACAGTTATTCTATTTTAACTGGGGTAGACAACGTTGTCTAGGGTATGAGATGGATGTGGTCTATTTTCTTTACTTTTATTATTGCATTTTGAGACACAATAAAATGTATCTATTTTATATCTCCTGGCAAATCGCATTAGTCCCTCAAATTTACCGCTTTCTGGTGTGAACCCTCTTGGTCACACATTCTATTTATTTTGTGGTCAGTTCTCTAGCCTGCTCTCCTCCAATGATCAGACTTGATCAGGTCCTAACACACCCCTCCCTGCACAGCCTTTCACTGGGAAGCTCACTGTGCTGCTGTTTCTCCTCCCCCAGCTCTTAGGCAGCTGAGAACAGGGAATGTAATCAATAATCACTTATAAAAAAGGGAAAAAGGTATTTATATTTTTTTTATTTTTTTTATATCTATACACAAATGTTTTGCCTTTCTATTTTAAACTGAATGGGTTCTTTTTCAAGGTGAGGGTTTACAATCACAATCAGCTCAAGCGTGTTCAGATCCACCTGAGTGATCCCGCCAGGAAACCGTCACATGTACTGGGTCAATTATGTGCAGCCAGGGCACAGCAACACGTTTACATTCCAAATGTATATTTGTGCGGGGAATGCCTTGGCCGCTTATGATTGGCCGACTACAGCGACAGCTCCCTGGTGGGCTCACTCAGGTGGGATCGGACCAGGATCCAGACACACCCGAGCTCCTCCCTATTAAATAATAATACTTTTATAGAGTTCAAAAGACCAGAGGGGCAACAAAAGGAAGAATTAGGGACAGGGGGGTTTGTTTCAAATGCATCAGAGACAGCTGGGACTTTACATATACAGTGCAATGGTTCTGGTTGCTCTGGTGATAACCAGGGGGGGGGGGGGATTCCCTCACTTTGGAGGGATTTTCTATTGAACATGAAGTGAAGGGACCCCAATGGGACAGATGGCAAAAGAAAAGAAAACCTGACAGCGGTTAAATCCCCCCCCCCCCCCCCCCCCCCCCCCCCTTTTACTGTATCTAAAATGAACAAAAAGAAAAAGGTTTGCCTTTAGTTGTACTGTAATGGTAAGTTGTTCTCTTGCAGAATCTTGATCACTAGTACAGGGGCAGCAAGAGGGCAACAACTTTAGATTTCTGAGTGTGACACCGCCCTTAGAGTGCTTTCACACTGAAAGCGCCTGGGCGTCGGCGGTAAAACGCCACTATTTTTTAGCGGCGTTTTACCGCCGTTTTTGCGGTGCTTTTCGGCTGCTAGCGGGCGCTTTTAACCAGTTCGGCAGCACTGCCCATTGATTTAAATGGGCAAGGGCGCTTTAGGAGCTGTGTATTCACCGCGCTCCTAAAGCGCTGCAAAGAAGCTGCTTGCAGGAAACTCAGGCTTTCACACTGGCATTGGAGCTGAGGCTTTTTTTAGGCGCTTTAAAGACGCTATTTCTAGCGCAAAAGCGCCTGAAAAATGCCTTCAGTGTGAAAGGGGTGTGAAAGTAAACCTGTGCATAATTCAAAAGTACTAAATTGGCCATAGAGCTACAAAGTAGACACCTGGAGTTGGCTACTCGAGGACAAGTAATGCTTCAGGTGATTTTTTTACATCCTGGTTGCCTTATCAATGACAGTTTCCATATTTCAATCCTGAGTGGGTTGCTTTAAAAAGAACGAGGATGACTGATTGCTCAGGGCAACACAAACAGAGCATCCTTCATCCTTTCCATCATGCGGCTTGGTGGTTTATCTGTGCTGTGCTGATTACACACAGAGCCACGCTGTATCTGTCACTAACAGAAGGCGGTGGCAGCTATTTAATGGTTCAGCCTGAGGTTTTCTGTTCTTTTTTTTCTACAAAAATATAACAAAAGTTTTTTTAGCATTGTTTTTTGTACAAAGGTATAAATAGCTTTAAGAACACATTCTGTACTTGGTCCAGCATCATCACGAGCAGCTGACTACAGCAAGGCAGGAGCTGCTAAATTCCAGAATGGGCAGGAGCTGGTAAGTCCCAGCATGGGCAGGAGCTGCTAAATCCCAGAATGGGCAGGAGCTGGTAAATTCCAGCATGGGCAGGAGCTGCTAAATCCCAGCATGGGCGGGAGCTGCTAAATCCCAGCATGGGCAGGAGCTGCTAAATCCCAGCATGGGCAGGAGCTGCTAAATCCCAGCATGGGTAGGAGCTGCTAAATCCCAGCATGGGCGGGAGCTGCTAAATCCCAGAATGGGCAGGAGCTGCTAAATCCCAGCATGGGCAGGAGCTGCTAAATCCCAGCATGGGCAGAAGCTGCTAAATCTATGCATGGGCGGGAGCTGCTAAATCTCAGTATGGGCAGGAGCTGCTAAATCCCATTATGGGCAGGAGCTGCTAAATTCCAGCATGGGCAGGAGCTGCTAAATCCCAGAATGGGCAGGAGCTGCTAAACTCCAGTATGGGCAGGAGCTTCTAAATCCCAGCATGGGCAGGAGCTGCTAAATCCCAGAATGGGCAGGAGCTGCTAAACTCCAGTATGGGCAGGAGCTTCTAAATCCCAGCATGGGCAGGAGCTGCTAAATCCCAGCATGGGCAGGATCTGCTAAATCCCAGCATGGGCGGGAGCTGCTAAATCTCAGTATGGGCGGGGGCGTGGCCGCGATGTGAACGGGAGCAGACGTGTGTTAGCTGGGCTCCGCTCTTACCCTCATCCTGATTGACTTCCAGTGCAGATTCCTGCTTCCACTACCCGCTTGACAGGCACCCTGGGGCGAAAGAAGGCACCAGCTACCCCGAGAGCCCCTCCGCTGTCGCCGGGTAAGCTCCGTTCGTCTTCAACGCCTGGAGCGCGGGCGGCAGCGGCCATCTTACCCACGAGGCTTTCAGCCACAGAGATGTCTGTTGACTTCCCAGCCTTGCCTAATCCGTCGGCATCGCAAGCCGCCTCTCATGCTGAACTCCTGGCAGCCATCAAGGAGGGCCGGGATTCGGTGATGGTGAAGATCGATCACCTAGTGGCAGATGTGAGCCTCATTAGGCATGACATGGACAAATTTAGGGCCCGGTTCGCCGAGGCGGAGGGCCGCATTTCGCAGCTTGAGGATTCTACCAGGGCAGACTCCAGAGATCTTCATGCCCTGCAGATACAAGTAAGAGCCCTTCAGGAAAAGTCCATAGACACCGAGAATAGGCTCCGGAGAAACAATATCAGGATCCTGGGCCTCCCGGAGCGGGCGGAGGGCCCCAAGCCTGCTGAGTTCACTGAAACCTTCCTCATCTCCCTCTTGGGCCTACCAGCTATGCCACCTACGTTTGTGGTTGAACGGGCACACAGAGTTCCTCCCAAGCCTCCGGTCCCCGGGGCCCCTCCGCGGCCTTTCCTGCTCCGCCTACTCAATTACCGTGACAGAGATCGAATCCTGGCGGCTGCCAGGGAGAAGAGGGATTTGATGTTTGAGGGGGCCAGGATCATGCTTTTCCCGGACTACTCACCTGAGGTGCAACGCCAACGCCGCTCTTTCACTGAGGTGAGAAGGACCCTGCGTGACCAAGGCCTCAAGTTCAGCCTGCTGTACCCCAGCAAGTTACGGGTGATAGACGGGGATCGCACACGCTTCTTTACGGATCCGGAGGCGGCTATGTCCTGGCTGGAGACCCGCTGATGAAACATACCTCGTGGCAAGTATCGATACCAGTTCTCTGATTATCCCTGGGTTACCCCTTTCTCTACCTCCCGCCTTGATGGTATCCTTGGTGGTGGGCTACAGCGTTGGAGTTTCAGATGGAGATCAGCTCTCCCCCCCCCTTCTTTTTTTGTTCCTACTTTGCCTTCATTTTGTCAGTGCTGGCTGATTTTACATTTGTCCATCTTTTTTTTTATTTTTACTATACCATATGTCATTCGCTGCAAGATGGCTGATGCAGTCCCTGATCCCAATTCCAGCTGCTACAGGGGGGCGAATGTGCATCTGCCCTTCCAGAGGCTTTCTCTCTACATAGTGAACTGAGATACGATTCCCCCCATCGCTCCATCCCTTTATCATTTCATTTATTTACTTTCTCCCCCCCGTTTTGATGGACTGTCCTCCTTCCGCTACCTCCCGGAACGGGGGTCTCTTCCCCCCACACTTCGGCCCCCCGGGCCCTGCTCAGGCCTGGAATCTGCCCATTCTGTTGCTTTAGAGTTGGTTACCCAGCGCATAGAAACGACGGCGCAACACCTAGACTCCACGGAACTGTGACGAGCAGGCGCCGCTACCCCCCCCCCCCCCCAGTGCTCGTTTTGTCCCCCCTTTTTATTTTTGTTCTATTTTTTTACTTATTGTTTTTTGGACCTACTATTGCGCCCTGTCCCATTTGGGCTCTCTGGGCATGAACATTGACCGCAGACCCTCGCTGTTAGAGGATAGCCCTGCGGATACTGTGTAGGGTCCCCAGTTTAGGGGCCCATTTACACCCTTAACGGTTGACTGTTTTTTGGGGGAAAACTATTCCCATCCCTCGGGCAGTTGCTAGAGGTATGGGATATAGTCGGATAGGCACCCAGTGCCTGGGAAATTTGTTATTTTCTATGTTTACTGTATGTGTTATGCTCAATGTCTTTTACTCTATGAGGATGATGGAATGTGCAAAACTGGCTTATGTGTCAAGCAGTGTACTCGGTGTCTTGCTGCTCCTGAGGTGTCCCGAGCTGCTCTCATATGGGTATCCTGTCTTCCCTCCACCCCCCATGCCTAATGGCTGATCGCCCGACTGACTCATTCTCTATCCTTTCCTGGAATGTCAGGGGACTTAATTCCAAGTTTAAGCGGGCCACCCTCTTCCAATATTTGAAATCACGTCCTGTACAGCTCATCCTACTCCAGGAAACTCACCTCATGGGCAGCAAGATCCTGACCTTAAAAAAGCCTTGGGTTCAGCAAACGATACATGCCACGTATTCCACGTATGCCAGGGGGGTGACTATCCTGGTTCATAAGAATTTTCCCTGTGTCATTGAAGAAGTCCGTACGGATCCCCTGGGCAAATATGTGATACTTGTTTTTACGTTGTGGTCACAGAGGTACATTGTTGTTAATGTGTATATCCCCCCTCCCTTCTCCTCAGCCCTACTATATGAAGTACTAGACAAAATTACGCCCTTCTGCCCTGGGAGGGTTATGGTGATGGGGGATTTCAATGCCATCTTGTCCCATGAGTTAGACAGACCTACCCCACCGAAGTCAAGATGTTCAGACTTACTGGCCTGGGCTCAGGCGGTGGGCCTGGAGGAGGTCTGGAGGTGGAAGCACCCAGATATGCGCGCATATTCCTGCTACTCAGCATCCTACAAGACCGCATCCGGGATAGATCTGGCCTTCTCCAACCCTGCACTGTTAGCAGATGTGTTGGAGACGGACTATCTTCCTAGCGGTCTGTCGGACCATAGCCCGCTGTTGGTGGTGCTCCGCTCTCCGGCCTCGCGATGTGCCGCACTATGGAGGCTGGGCGCGCAGTGGATCACTCACCCTGAAGTGACCACTATTGTACCCCCCCTACTGACAGAATTTTGGGAGAAAAATGCCGGTACGGCCTCCCCGGACGTAGTGTGGGACACCTTTAAGGCATATACAAGGGGGCAATACATTTCCTCTATAGCTAGTGTCAAGAAGCAACAGGCAGCGCAGCTGGGAGACTTAGAGAAAATGGTTACAGACCGAACTGCCACCTACAACTCTGACCCCTCGTCGGATCATTTTGATCAGATGATGGCGGCCCAACGTGACTTACACCTGCATACAGCTGAGGCGACGCGTCTGGAACTACATAAGGGCAGACAGAGGGCTTTTGAACAGGGGGACCGAAATGGCCGGTTTTTGGCCATGATGGCCCAACACGACCAGCCTCTCACGACCATATCTATCCTTCAGACTCCGGGAGGGGGAACTGTGTCCTCCCCTCGAGACATACTGCAGACTTTCAATGACTTCTACAGGACCCTCTACTCTTCTGGGTTGCCCGCTGGCTTCCGACCTGAGACACTGGGTGATCTACTTGACCCCCTGGCGCTGGGCTGGCTCTCCGATCAGGAGAGGGAGGCCCTAGTGCAACCATTCACAGCTCTTGAGGTTCAGAGTGCCATCCAGTCCTTCCCACCGGGCAAAGCGCCCGGACCAGATGGTCTCCCTCTAGACTTTTATAAAGCGCATGCGGGCCTCCTGGCCCCTTTATTGGCACAGCTCTACACTACATGCCTAGCTGAGGGCAGCCTCCCCGCTTCTATGTATCATGCTCACTTGACACTGATTTACAAACCTCCAAAAGACCCTACTTCCTGTGCATCTTACCGCCCCATTGCCCTACTGAACACCGACTTTAAAGTGCTTACTAAGTTACTAGCCCTTAGACTATACCCCATGCTGCCCACGGTGATAGACTCTGACCAGACGGGGTTCATGCCCAAAAGGTCTACGGACGTTAATCTTAGGAGGCTTTTTACAAACATTCACACCCAGCACCTTAACACCGGAACGAGGACTGTGGCCTCATTGGACGTGGAAAAGGCCTTCGACACGGTCGAGTGGCCCTTCCTATGGGAGACCCTGCGTCGGATGGGATTCCCCTTGCTTTTTATAACTTGGCTGCAGGTAATTTACAGGGCCCCCACTTCGTCGGTGCGTTTGGGCGGTGGAGTTTCTGTTCCCTTCCAGCTTTCTCGTGGTACTAGGCAAGGCTGCCCCCTTTCCCCGGCCCTATTTGCCCTTGCCATCGAGCCTGTGGCAGAGGCTCTTCGCACATCCCTCCATATTAAGGGGCTCAGGGTGGGTATGTTGGAGGAGAGGGTGGCCCTATACGCCGACGATATGTTGCTTTTCCTAAATGACGCAGGCCCCTCTCTGCAAGGCGCTTTGTCTGTTCTGGACACCTTTGCCCCGGTCACCGGGCTCAAAGTGAACTGGTCCAAATCTCTCCTGTTCCCGATAGACCAGGCGGCCAGATCCACATCCCCCCCTGATAACCCCCTTTGCTGGGTGGACACGTTCAAATACTTGGGGGTACATATTTCAACCTCGGTTTCTGACTTTGTCCCCCTTAATCTTACTCCGGTTCTGGTGGACGCCCAATCCAAGTTTAAAGCCTGGGGCAACCTCCCTCTATCGGTCTGGGGGAGGGTGAACCTGCTTAAAATGAAAATAGTTCCCAAACTTCTTTATCTTTTTCGTCATTCGCCGCAGTGGGTGCCTAGGGCCTTTTTTGCCAAACTGAACCAACTCTTTTCTTCCTTTATCTGGGGGTCCTCCCCGCCGAGGTACAAACTATCCACCTTGATGAGGCCGAGAACGCAGGGTGGGATGGCATTTCCTGATTGCTACAAGTACTACCTCGCCGCCCAACTGGTAACGGCGGCCTGGTGGCTGCGGCCGGATGGCACCAACACTTCCACTGCTCTCGAGGCGTCGGTGGTTGGCTCGCTGGAGGCCCTCCAGCTCTTGCTGTTTCGGGGCCCCCGTGCGCCATACTCTCTCACTCCCTCCATGCTTACCACCCTGAGGGCATGGCGGACCGGCCTAGCCATCGAAAAATGCAAGCCCACTGAAATTTCACCTAACGCCCCAATCTGGAAAAACCCCTCCTTGAATCACCTCTATAGGTTGTTAGATCCCCTCGCGTGGTCGAAGCACGGCGTAAAACTGATCTCCCACATTGTGTCGCAGAACACGTTGAAGTCCTTTGCCGAGCTCTCATCTGAGTTCAACCTGCCCACTCACTACTATTTCAGGTACCTCCAACTTTCACATGCTTTTTCGGCGCAGTTCCCTTCGTCCTCCTGCGTCGTGGCCCAGTCGGAGCTGGAGAGGACACTCAGATTTAATTGTTGCGTAAAGCCCACATCACACCTATACTCCTACCTACTCTTTGTGTCCCTCCCTCCCCTGGACGGGCTGCGAGCCAGGTGGCAGAGGGACATCCCCACGCTAGATACGGACGACTGGGATGACATATGGGACCTTCCCTTCACTACGCTGGTGTCTGTTCGCGATAGATTGGTCCAATACAAAATAGTGCATAGAGCATACTTCACCCCCTACAGGTTACACAAGATGAACCCTTCACACTCACAGAAGTGCTGGCGCTGTGACGCCTCCCCGGGTGACTTCCCCCATATTTTCTGGCGGTGCCCAGAGGTGATGCACTATTGGGAGGCTGTGCTGGAACTGACCAACAGGATTGCTGGCACATCACTTCCTTTCATTATGGAGGTATGCCTCCTGGGCATAATTGAGAATGTTGTCCGATCCTCAGCTAGACGTACCCTGGTGAGCCTGTTGCTTTTTTATGCCCGCAAGAACATAGCTATGCATTGGAAGAAGCCCTCGCCCCCGTCCCTTGCGCAGTGGCGGCGCCTGGTGAATGCCAGCTTACCCTTATACAAAGACACGTATGCCAATCGCGGTTGCCCGCTGAAATTTGATAAGGTATGGCGGGTCTGGGTGGAAGAATCCGAGACTGCGGGTTGAGGGTTCGAGATGTGACACCTCCTTTTTCCCATTCTCCCCCCCTGTATATATATGCCGTTCACTGCAGGTTTCAGCCTATTTAACATGTTTGCACGGTAGATGATATTATCCCTCTGTTGTACCAACTACCTCTCCTTAAGAGTCGTATGATGTTGAGCTGTCTGTGTCTAGTCTTGTCTAAAATGTGATGTTTAATGTGTATGAAAATCTCTAATAAAAATATTTTTCAAAAAAAAAAAATCTCAGTATGGGCAGGAGCGGCTAAATCTCAGCATGGGCGGGAGCTGCTAAATCCCAGCATGGGCAGGAGCTGCTAAATCCCAGCATGGGCAGGAGCTGCTAAATCCCAGCATGGGCGGGAGCTGCTAAATCTCAGTATGGGCAGGAGCGGCTAAATCTCAGCAATACCTACAGCTGAGGCATGCAGTGGTGGCGCAGGGTCGCTCTTCTGAGTGGTGCCTGTCGCCTACTCCTGCTTTTGATCTTTTGGGGGATGCTGAGACGTCGAAAGGCTTTATCTCCCAGTGCTATACCATTTTGTTGCAATATGTGATGAAGCAGCATCCCCTGAGGATAAGAGAGAGGTGGGAAGCGGATGCGGGAGAGTTGGATGGGGAACAGTGGGAGGAGATTTTTCAGGCGGTGGGCAAGTGCTCCTTGAATGTATCACAAAAGCTTACCCAGTTGTATATCCTGTTACGTACCTATTACACCCCACACAGACTCAGTAAGATGAATCCGCAACTTGACCCTACTTGTACACGTTGTAAGAGAGACCATGGAGATTTGATTCATATGTTATGGAGATGTCCCAAACTCCACACTTATTGGGCAGGAGTAGTGAGTACCATTAACTCAACATTTGGCGTGACTCTTCCGCAGGACCCGAGGGCATGTCTCTTGGGGGCTCTGGAGGAGTACGAATGGGAAGAGGCGGACAGGGAAGTGATTCACAGGGTGCTGTTCCAGGCGAGGAAACTCATCATGGTTCATTGGAGAGCTGAGGCTCCCCCGACCCGTGCTGAGTGGATCACCAACATTGGGACAACGATGAGGATGGAGAAACTGGGGTACCAACTGGGGTACCAACACAGGGGTAATGCCCACAAGTTTGAGAAGCTATGGGCAAAGTGGTTGGATGTACCGGGCCTAGCCCCGGTGGACTTGGTGATGGATAGGTTGCTGGGTATTAATGTCGGGTGAGATCTGGATGGGAGCGGATGCCACGAGAGCAATGTCCGGAGTGGTGGCGGGGGGGATTTACCTCCAGAATGGGATTGCTATATCTGTACATGTTAGTATGGCCTTGATCTTTATCTCTATTTTATGTTTATGTCCCCGACGTGTCGAGGGGATCCTGTATGCCTTGTACCTCTGCAAACTAAATAAAACTTTTGTTGGATTAAAAAAAAAATACCAGCATGGGCAGGAGCTGCTAAATACTAGCATGGGCAGGAGCTGCTAAATCTCAGTATAGGCAGAAGCTGCTAAATCTCAGTATGGGCGGGAGCTGCTAAATCTCAGTATGGGCGGGAGCTGCTAAATCCCAGCATGGGCGGGAGCTGTAAATCCCAGCATGGGCAGGAGCTGCTAAATACCAGCATGGGCAGGAGCTGCTAAATCTCAGTATAGGCAGGAGCTGCTAAATCTCAGTATGGGCGGGAGCTGCTAAATCTCAGTATGGGCGGGAGCTGCTAAATCCCAGCATGGGCAGGAGCTGCTAAATACCAGCATGGGCGGGAGCTGCTATATCTCAGTATGGGCGGGAGCTGCTAAATCCCAGCATGGGCGGGAGCTGTAAATCCCAGCATGGGCAGGAGCTGCTAAATACCAGCATGGGCGGGAGCTGCTAAATATCAGTATGGGCAGGAGCTGCTAAATCTCAGTATGGGCAGGAGCTGCTAAATCTCAGTATGGGCGGGAGCTGCTAAATCTCAGTATGGGCGGGAGCTGCTAAATCCCAGCATGGGCAGGAGCTGCTAAATACCAGCATGGGCGGGAGCTGCTAAATCCCAGCATTGGCAGGAGCTGCTAAATACCAGCATGGGCGGGAGCTGCTAAATCTCAGTATCGGTGGGAGCTGCTAAATCCCAGCATGGGAAGGAGCTGCTAAATACCAGCATGGGCAGGAGCTGCTAAATCTCAGTATGGGCGGGAACTGCTAAATCCCAGCATGGGCAGGAGCTGCTAAATCCCAGCATGAGCAGAAGCTGATAAATCCCAGCATGGGCGGGAGCTGTTAAATCTCAGTATGGGCGGGAGCTGTTAAATCTCAGTATGGGCGGGAGCTGCTAAATCTCAGTATGGGAGGGAACTGCTAAATTCCAGCATGGGCAGGAGCTGCTAAATACCAGCATGGGCAGGAGCTGCTAAATCTCAGTATGGGAAGGAGCTGCTAAATCCCAGTATGGGCAGGAGCTGCTAAATTCAAGCATGGGCAGGAGCTGCTAAATCCCAGCATGGGCAGGAGCTGCTAAATTCCAGCATAGGCAGGAGTTGCTAAATCCCAGCATGGGAAGGAGCTGCTAAATCCCAGCATGGGCAGGAGCTGCTAAATCCCAGCATGGGCAGGAGTTGCTAAATCCCAGCATGGGCAGGAGCTGCTAAATCCCGGGCATGGGCGGGAGCTTCTAAATCTCAGTATGGGCGGGAGCTGCTACATCTCAGTATGGGTGGGAGCTGCTAAATCCCAGCATGGGCAAGAGCTGCTAAATACCAGCATGGGCAGGAGCTGCTAAATCTCAGTATGGACAGGAGCTGCTAAATCTCAGTATGGGCAGGAGCTGCTAAATTCCAGCATGGGCAGGAGCTGCTAAATCCCAGCATGGGCAGGAGCTGCTAAATCCCAGCATGGGCAGGAGCTGCTAAATCCCAGCATGTCTTGTATATAAGACCGCCCCATTAGCGGCTGAATAGCGCTGCGAAATTAGCGGTAAAGCACCGCTAAATATAGTGGTGCTTTACCGCCACCGCACCTCCGGCCCCAGTGTGAAAGGGGCCTAAGACTACCCAATGTCCTATGCCTACATACTTTTGCTAATAGGAGTCCCTCATTCCCATCTCAAAAGGTTGGGAGGTATGGGGTTGGGACACTGGAGTTTATTGCCCCTTTAACCACCTCAATATTGGGCACTTTTACCCTCTTCCTACCCAGGCCAATTCTTAGCTTTCAGCGCTCTCACACTTTGAACGAGAATTACCCAGTCATGCAACACTGTATCCAGCCATCACAGGCACTCATTCTGAGGGACGTTCCTGAATATCCACTCAGAACGAAGAAAGGCCCACCCGGCCGTTTATGTACAGTGGCCCGGCTGGGAAGTTAAAGTTCATTGCTCCCATTATCAATAAGGACTGCTGGGGTCTGAAGGAGGCCCAACCAGCACCAACAGGCCCCAGGTTGACAGACACTGGCTTTTATTAATTAAAACACGAGTTTAATGAAATGTAGATGTATTGCCAAAGCCTACCCAAACCAATAAAAATATATAGCCATATGAGTGGATTTGACAAATATTGAATTGATGGCTGCCAAGTCGTAGAGGAAATCGTAATTTCAATGGCTGTAGTGTTACACATATTCTATATTCTATGGGAATACTGTTTATTGCTCTCTATAGCACCATTTATTGGTGAGTTCACCTGTATTTATATATAGATATTAATATGTATCAATATGTACTATATGTTTCACATTCTAATTGAAGCATGTTTTTTCAAAATGTAGAAGCTCCTGAAGAAGCGACATTTCTAGTCGCGAAACATGTAGAGCCGTTTTTATTCTTCAAGGACACTTTGAATACACCCAGGAGATACTCTCTATGTTCAGCGGGGGTTTTGTTTGTTGGTACAGCCCCGCAGCAAATATTTATTGGACACATCTAGTATTTCCTGTGGAAAAAACATTTGGCCTTTTTCTTTTTTTTTGTATTTCTATCTTAAAATATTATGGGGTTGATTTACTAAAGGCAAAAAGACTGTGCGCTTTGCAAATTGCATTTGCATTCTGCAAGTGCAGTTGCTCCAGAGCTTAGTAAATGAGCAGAAGTTCTGCTGACTTCCATCATCCAATCATGTGCAAGCAAAAATGTGTTTATTTTTTTTTTCTTACATGTGATTGGGTACTCTTTGCAAAGTGAAGCTGTACCTCATTTACCAAGCTCTGGAGCACCTGCACTTCGCAAAGTGCACAGTCTATTAGCCTTTAGTAAAGTAACCCCCCATGTTTTTTTGTCCCTTTTTGATTTTGTTTTTTTTTTCAGCCTGTTGCCAGTACTTTCTTGTGAATTCAAGACACGGTGTGCCTGCTACCTGCCATCTTTTTGGACTTCTACATACGAGAACTGTGGGTGGTATGTACTTGTTTATCTGTGCTGGAGTGCATATTGGTTGCTGGACTGGTTATGAGAATTCATGGCACTCAGGGGAATGGCTCTGGCGCATTAGGCCCTATACTACAATGTTACATTGCATATATATGACGTGCCCTGTGCTTAATGTTGCTACTCATTTAGATTATGGCGTCTGTTCTAAATTTTGTCTCTTGGAATGTGCGGGGGCTGAGTGACGGGGTAAAGAGGGTGGCCTTATTTACTGCTCTGAAGAGACATGCAGTGGCGGTTGTTTGCCTGCAGGAAACTCACCTGCAGCCGGACACCCTAGCTACTCTAAAGAGAGGCTCATACCAAACTCAGTTCCACTCCACTCATACTGCATATTCCAGAGGTGTTAGTATTTTAATAGCCAATACTGTCCCCTTTGAGTTGCTACAGTCGGTTATAGATGACCAAGGGCGATATGTATTCCTGCTCTGTAAGGTAATGGGGGTTTTCTGTATCATAGCTAATGGGGCAGATTCAGATACAATGGTGCAGATTTGCACCGGCGTGGTGCATCATTTTTAGACTACACCGGTCCAGCGCGGAGCGGCAGTTAGGTGATTCAATAACCTTTTTTTGTCTACGATGCCCCAGCGGGGCGGATGTTAGACGGCGTAAGGCGGGGTAAAGCCAAATGGGAGTCACCATATGCTAATGAAGTGCCGACCGTGGCGCAGGGGTCACGCCGGGGCGCATTTTAGACCGCACATGCTCAGTGACATCCAGGGGTAAATGCCCCAATCTGCACATGCTCAGAACTGCACCCCGGCGTGAGCCCTGAGCTCCGCCGGCCCACTACCAACGCCCAGTCCATAAATCAGCCCAGACTTCCGCCCTACAGGTGCAAATGTACTCAAGCTTTTTTTTTGTAAGCTAGGTAGTTTGCAGTGTGTTGGTCAGTTATGGCTGATGATGAATCAGGTGGGCGAATGACCAACTTCAGCCCTGAGGAGAGGGCTGTGATTATTGAGGGCCTCTCCCAACATGGGGACCGCCTCTATGGGCCACAGAGTGCCTACACTGGCAAGGCAGATAAAATGAAAATTTTTGCGGAGATCACAACACAGGTGAATGCTTTGGGGGTGGCAGACAGGGAGCCCAAGCATATCCGCAAGAAAATTAATGACTTGCGTCGATTAGTCAAAGAGAAATTGATGTCCAAAAAAAAACATGCCAGTGGAACTGGAGGAGGACCAGCCAAAAAGATCATCCTGACAGCGGAGGACCTTGTTGTGGCCAGGTTCCTGGCTAGGGAGCTGGTGGAGGGCCTGGAGGGCTTTGATTCTGGGGATCAGCCCTTGAGGATAGGTAAGTGTGTTTTATCTTCTTTCGGGTGTGTTGCATGTGTGTGGGGGGGGGGACAAGTGTCAAGTGTGTGGGACCAACAACATCTGAATGTTTTGTGTCCTCCACAGATGTGCAGGATGGAGCTGGGCCATCATCGGCTGCAGACCGACCCACCACATCCAGGGTGGAGACTGCCCCTACATATGTGATGGAGGAAGTGGAGGAGGAGCAGGTCATGTTAGAGGAGGAGACTGTTTATTTATTGTTGGAGACCCCCATTGCTGGCCCCTCCCAAACCTCTCCCCTCATTAGACTTAGCCCCTCAGGGCTTGCTACCCTTATCAGGGATTCCCCCTCACAGGACCCCAGCCCCTCCAGGGCCAGCCCCTCACAGGACCCCAGCCCCTCCAGGGCCAGCCCCTCACAGGACCCCAGCCCCTCCAGGGCCAGCCCCCTCACAGGACCCCAGCCCCTCCAGGGCCAGCCCCTCACAGGACCCCAGCCCCTTCAGGGCCAGCCCTTCCACCCGGCCTCAATCCGCTCCTGCCCAGAGGAAGGCATTAAAAAAAACAAGGGGAGTCCCTGCAGAGCTGGAGTTAAGTCTTGCAAGGGACCAAAGCAGGCAGACCCGCCACATTGGGACTCTTGCGGGGGATCTGACCAGGGTCGCAGGTAGCCTGGCATCCTCTGCCGAGAGCCATGCTGCCTGCACTGTGGCATTGAAGGAGGCCGTTATGCAGCAGGCTGGGGACAGTCGGCTCCTAAACGAGAGCCTGCAGGATGTTGTGGGTAACGGGGCAGCCCTTTTGTCCTGTATGGGTGACCTGCAGGACACCACATCCGAGCTGGTTACTGAGGTCCGGAGCCTGGCAGGTGCTGTCAGAGAGGAGGGGAGGCTGACAAGGCGCCAGCAGCGCAGCAATATCACCCGCCGGCTGCGGATGCAGGCTGCCACGAATAGCTACCTCCACCGGCTAGCCGTGGCAATGGAGGGCAAGCAGGCAGCTATGGAGAGACTGGGGGAGGTTCCACCACCAGCCCCCCCAGCTCCACCAGCCCCCCCAGCTCCACCAGCCCCACCAGCCCCCCCAGCCCCGGCTCGCACCAGGCAACAGCGGCCCAAAACCTTAGGGACAAGAAAGAGCCCACGCAAGGGACGTTGATTTTTTTTCTTTATTTTTTGTAAACTCAGGTTATGATTCTTATTTATTTTTTAGATACTCAGGTTATGAGTCAATTTAATTTATTTCCCTGCACACGGGGAGTAGTGCAGCTTTCAGTGTGAATGGTGTGTGAATGTGGGGGGGCGACAATCCTGCCTTTAAGGTTTGTCACCCTCAGTCGTTGGGGAGAAGTGATCCCCACGACCCGTGTGAAAGGTGTATGAATGGACAGCAACATAATTGGAGCCTTGGCGCGGCGTTGCTGCTCCCTAGTACCATGGGGGTACTTCGGTCTAATCCAACTCATTGTGGATGTGGGGTGTGTGTGCTAGGGACCACAGTGGTGTGCATGCGTGCATTCTCATAGTGCCATGATTAATGTGTGTGTTTAACGAGAAAAGAAGCGTTCCACGAGGCGTGTCCTGACGGCTCTTCCATCAGCAGACGGGATAGCCTCTGGCAGGGGGGGATTATGTGGTTGGGGGCTCAGGTCATCACGTATGTCAATCTCCAGGCCCCTTCTCACTGCGAGGTTGTGCAGCATGCAACATGCCCCTATGATCTGGCACACAAAGTCTGGGGAATACAACAGGGTACCCCCAGACTTATCCAGGCATCGGAAACGGGACTTTAGGAGGCCAAATGTGCGTTCCACCACTCCACGGGTACGTGCGTGTGCTTCATTGTATCTTCTCTCTCCTGGGGTTTGGGGGTTCCGGAATGGGGTCATGAGATGGGGTCCCAGTGCATATGCCGCGTCACCTGGAAGGGAAAAGACAGGAGGATGTTAGTCATGCATGTGCCCCTCGTGATGTCTGCATCATGGGGAGGGACAGTCATACCTGACACCCATGTCACTCACCAACCAGCCAGCTGTTCCCGTACACGTTCTGTTCAAATTCTGTAGGGATGTTGCTTTGCCGGTAGATGAAGCTGTCATGGCTGGATCCTGGGTGTTTGGCACGGACGTGCCATATGAGGCATTGGGCATCGGCAATCACCTGTACATTGATGGAATGCCAATGCTTGCGATTGCAGTATATGTGCTTCATGTCACGGGGGGGCTGTAGTGCCACATGGGTGCAATCAATGGCCCCCACAGTGCGTGGGAATCTGTCAATTTGGTAGAAATCTGTCATTGTCTTCAGCCGCTGGACCTCCTGGGTGGGTTTTATGATTTGGTTGGCCATGCGTCTCAGGATTGCAGGGATAACCTGGTGCACACATCTGCTCATGGTGGATTGTGACATCCCAGCCGACAATCCACTTGTTCTTTGAAAAGATCCAGTGGCCAGGAAATGCAGTGTTGCCAGGACCTTCACCAGTGGCTGCACTGCATGTACGCGGTGTGTCTTGCTGGTGATGTCATCCTGCAGGGTTCTGGTTATTTCTAGGATGACTTCACGGCTGAATCTGTAGATGCGAAACACCTCCAATTCCCCCATGTCAAAGACGTCAATGCGCGTGCGGAATACTCTCTCCCGTGCCCTCCTACGTGCCCGTCGACGCAATAGTGCAAGGACCACGGCTGCCCCTGGCATGTTGGCACACAGATGTGTTGTCCAGCAAGTGTTGTTGCTCAGGTCGTGTGTAAGGCTGCTGCTTTAGCTGCTCTCCAGCTGACCTGTGCAAGTCTGGTGCAAAGCTACCCCTGCTTTTATGAGGGGTAACTTGGCGCCGGAATTTTCTCTTCCGCTCACCGGGAGTAGCCTGCGCCGGACAAGCTTAAGTTTATGAATCGGCCCAAAAACCTAATTTGCATATTTAAAACCAAAAAACCATGGCCACACCAGATCGGACCAGCGTAAATCTGCACCAACGCCGCGCCGGCGTGGAAAGGTTACACCGAGGCGATGAAGTCTATTTGGAGGCGTAATATGGTTCTCTGGGTAAGGCGCAGCGATCCGCCGGCGCAAATCTGCACTTACGCCGTGCATCTACCAAAAAAACGGTGTAAGTGCTTTATGAATCTGCCCCAGTATCTATATTCCCCCGCCATACACACCTGAGTGCTTAGTTAAGCTCTCACAATTTATGGCCCTGCATTCTAATGCTCCATTATGGGTGCTGGGCGACTTTAACAATGTGCTAAACAGATGTTTGGACAGGTTTTCGCCCCGGTCGGTGAGCAGGGCTGATATGGGGGGTATGACTCCTTTTGCCAAATTGATTAATGAGTTGGGCCTACGGGACATCTGGAGGGAGAGGAATCCTGAGGTACGGTTGTACTCATGTTACTCGGCCACTTACCATTGCTTGTCACGTATTGACCTTTGCTTAGGGAATGTAGGGGCACAAGATAGGACAGACTCGGTTCGGTATGTTCCTAGGAATATATCGGACCATTCTCCTCTGGTGTTGGGTGTCAGGTTTGCTCAACAAACACAAACTAGATTATGCAAAGTAAACCCATTTTGGTATGAACTATTCCCCGTTCCTGATCCAATTTCTGGGGCAATCGCCGATTTCCTTTCAGTCAACAAAGGTACCGCCAACCTGGCGGTGGTATGGGACGCCCTGAAGGCCCACCTGAGGGGACTCATTATTAAACAGATATCCAACATTAAGACTAAAACTAAAGAGTGGGAAAATACAGTTATGAGTATGGCTGGGGAAGCAGAAATACAATACATTCAGGACCCCACAGATGTTACGGAAAGGAAGTGGCTGGAGGCTCAAACGTTATGTCAACAAGTCACGTTGAATGCAGCCGAAAATAAACGTTTTTTTATTCAACAAACTTATTTTAATGAAGGGGAAAATACAGGGCACCTCCTGGCAGTGATCGCGAGAGCACAGCAGGGTAAGACACACATAGCACCCTTTCAAACGCCGCTTGGTGACACAGTCGGTGATCAGGCTCATGTTGCTTCGGTATTTACGGAATTCTTCAAAGAGGTGTATACATCCAAGGTGGATCCCACCGAGGAAGCGATCTCCAGCTTTCTGGGCCAATGTGCCTTACCTAAGGCCACGGCCCAGGAGGTATTGACGTTGAACGCTCCACTTAAATTAGAGGAACTATCGCTGGCTGTGTCGCAAATGGCAAATAGTAAAGCACCAGGTGCAGATGGGTTGCCCATAGAAACTTATAAAAGGTATGGAGGAACGCTTTTGCCAGGGCTGTTGGAGGTACTTAATGACTCCTTTGAGAAGGGTAGACTACCAGCCTCTATGGGTGAAGCTGTGGTGGTGGTACTTCCTAAGCCAGGTAAGGACCCTTTGCAGCCTGACTCTTACAGGCCTATATCGTTATTAAATTCAGATGTTAAAATCCTAGCACGGGTTCTGGCAAAGAGACTTTCCACGGTTATAGCCAGGCTGGTCCATGTGGACCAGTCTGGCTTTATCCCCGCCCGCTCCACGGCACTGAACATCAGGAGGCTCTCCCTGAATCTGCAGCTGCCAGTGGAGAACCCGGGACATAGAGCGATTCTCTCGCTTGACGCTGCCAAAGCTTTCGACAGCGTTGAGTGGAGGTATCTCTGGTCAGTGTTGACTATATTTGGCCTGGGGGAGGACTTTATCAAGTGGATAAAACTTCTGTACGCAGCCCCGTCAGCGAGAATCAGGATTAATGACGAGATGTCGGAGGTCTTTCCTTTGTTTCGGGGCACCAGGCAGGGGTGCCCTTTGTCGCCCCTGCTTTTTGCCCTAGCATTGGAACCCTTGGCCGCTATAATACGCACGTCCCCTGACATAGTGGGGTTTCGACGTAGGCATGGAGAGACCAGACTGTCCCTGTATGCGGACGACGCACTGCTGTATTTGGGGGACACGGAGGGGTCCCTGCTAGCTGCGATGCAACTCATTGAGAGATTTGGAGAACTGTCTGGCTTTGCCATTAACTGGCATAAGTCGGTTCTCCTTCCACTCGATGATCCTCCTTCGGAACTGCCTGGGATAGCGTCCAGAATACAAATGGTAGAATCCTTTAAATATCTGGGAATTGTAGTTACTAAAGATCCAACAGATTATGTGTCCCTAAATCTAAAGCCTTTACTAAGTAAATTTAAAACTAAATGCTCTGCCTGGTGTAAATTGCCTCTGACAGTAACGGGGAGAGTAAACCTAATTAAAATGGTCTGGGCCCCTCAGTTGCTGTATATCTTGCATAATGCCCCGGTGTGGATCCCGAAATGCTGGTTTCAACGCATAGACTCCCAATTCCGGTCCCTTATTTGGAATAATCGGGTGGCCAGAATAAAACTCTCCACTTTACAATACCTTAAGGATCAGGGGGGAATGGCTGTTCCCCATGCTCAGACGTATTTCTACGCAGCCCAATTACAGCACTTTGCAGGTTGGAACCAGCCAACAGTGACGGACCCTTCTAGGGCCCTGCTCATTGACCCCACCACCTCGTACTCTGCAATGTCTCATATGGAGATGGGTTTCCCTGGGGTTCCGGACAATAGCCCTACGATTTGTCTCTTAAAAAAACTGTGGAATGCGGTTAGGAGGAGGATGGGGATCATGGGTTTCTTGCCTAGTACGCCCATTTGGCGGAATAGATTTTATACCGAGTTAGTTAAAATTCAGGATTGCTCCAGGTGGGAGGCAGCAGGCATTCAATTCTTAAGTCAAATTTTCGATGAGGCGGCCCTGAAATCGTTTGAACGGCTGAAGGAGGAATTCCCTTTATTGGTCGGGTCACAATATCAATATCTTAGGCTAGCTCACGCGATTAGATCCCAGGGTCATTGTTCCACGTTGCGACAGGAGGAATCTCGCTTCTTAGGCTCAGTCTTTGAGGAAACTGAGAAAAAGGGGTTTATTTCCAGGAAGTACCTACAACTACTAGCACCCTTACAAGCCCCTGATGTTCTTCCCTGCAGAGGGAAATGGGAGAGTGATATAGGTCCGATAGATGGGGAGCAATGGGAGCAAATACTGAGTACAGGGCCCTTGGTTTCAGTCTCGGCAGCCCAAAGACTGTCGCATTTATTTATTCTTCACAGGGTATATCGGACCCCAGTTCAATTGCACCGATGGGGTAGGCGTGATACACCCATATGTCCCAAATGTCAGGCACACCCGGGAGACCTCATCCACATGCTGTGGAGGTGCCCCAAGTTGGTGAGATACTGGAACGCTGTGGTTAAGATCATTAATTCTGTCTATCAGGTCCAGCAGCCGGTAGGCCCACTGGTGTGCTTGCTGGGTGGCGTGGATGAGGACCTGTTCCTGCCTCCTGTGTACACTGCCTTGCTTAGACTACTGTATTTGGCACGGAAGCTTATAGCGAGATATTGGTTGTCTGCCCGAGTTCCGTCGAGCCGACAGTGGATACAGGAGGTCAATAGGATCCTTATAAGGGAGAAGAACACGTACCTGCACAGAAAGGCGCCACAAAAATTTTACAACATATGGCAAGGGTGGCTGAGTTCCCCGGAAGTGGCCCCTCCACAACTGGTACTTGACAGATTATTACTTGGTTGAGGACTGGGATGTGCGCAATGGAGGGATGGGATCATCTCTCTATACTAATGGTCGAGGAGTTCATGGGATGTATGGTCTAACATATGTGATACCTTTGGCAACAGGCTGGGGTGGTTTCCCCACCCCTTATTGTTTTTGTTTTTATTTTTTATTTTTTCCCTGTTCTTTTTACTTTTTTTTTTATTTTTATTATCATTTATCGCCTTATACTTCTTTTGTGCTCAATGTGCTTAAAAGCAGTGTGCCAGGAGTTTGGAGGAATTGCTTTAGTACTGCCACTGAGAATATGTACTGTTTCTTGGTTATATGTTTTACTAATTCTGTACCCTGAATGGCCTTGTTTCCTTTTTGCCGCCAATTAATGCTGTACATTCCTGGTATTCTGTATTGCCACTGTATTCCTTTTTCAAAAGAAAAAATAAATAAACACTTTTCTGATTAAAAAAAAAAGTAACCCCCATGTGTATTACATCACAAATTATATACGTGCCTATAAAGTACATTTTTCTATAAAATTTCCTATGGGAATACTTATCAAAATAAAAACTTTAAACAATGAACAGTAATATTAAATACTCTCATGGCACCCCACACTATCAAATACAGGAAGTGTGTTATTGGCAGAATCACCAGGTGAGAATAAAGGGGGGGTAAGTCTGAAAAAAAGATAACTAAAGCAGCCACCACATCTAAAGACCAGTAAGCTGCAGCATGTTATATTTTCGTTTTTGCGTTTGGATATGTTTTTTAATGGGCATTGCAGGGTTGTAAAAAAAAATTAAAACGTCATCTTCAATTCCAAAAAAAAGATAATGTCACCACTTCCCTACCTCACCGCAGTGTTATCACACCCTGCAGACATTCTATATATATGTATTCATGGAATTTTAAAGTTCATCAATGACACCACTTGTTGGCCTTTGTGCTCTGACTCACAGAACACTTCGTCCAATAGGATTATGTCTTCTTAGATTATATATGGAGGGCAGTCTTCTAGGGCAACCTAAGGACTCCTGGGGTCATCCCTGGCAATGGGACTGTACGCTGCAATCTGCTTTATTATATTGTCTGTGACACTGACATGGGCAGAGAGGCCGGTAAGACTTGGTCACAATTCTTTGTTTTATCTGTAATATTCATTTTGAGAATTATAGAGAGGTAGGATGTAGCGTGGAAGTATTCAGAGTACCATTACTAACCTCTTCTGAAAATACTTGTTCCCTGGCTGTCATGCTGTTCCAATGGCTTTAGTATTTCACTAACCCAGAGTCATAGCTCCCAACTGTCCCTGATTTCGAGGGACTGTCCCTGATTTGGAGCAATGTCCCTCTGTCCCTCTTTCCTCCTCATTTGTCCCTCGTTTTGGTCTGATCTATATAGATGTATATAAAATGCACTTTTTATCTATCAAATAGTGTTTTCTAGTGCTAAACCTTTCATTCAAATTGTAAATTGCTGCATTTGTAAATTTAAAAAAACAATATAAAGGAATAGTAGTGGTAAAAAAAAAGCCCTTGTGGGTTTAGCCAATCTGTTTTTTTTGTACAATTCTCCTTTAAGGGGGCGTGGCAATGGGTGTGTCCTATGCCTGCATGCTTTTGCGGATATATGTCCCTCATTTCCATCTCAAAAAGTTGGGAGGTATGCCAGAGCAAGTGTGAAGATTAGGGAATCTGACTTTCCTGACATGAATCCTCTTTCTAGGCCAGTGACACCCAAAGTATTAAAGCCAGAAACAGCCAAGAAAATTGCTTTTTAAAGGTTGAGGTCAACAATGGCAGTCCCCATATTTCTTCCAGCACAGGTTTCCTTTAATAAGGCGAAGAGCGATTTGGAAAATGCAGCAATCCATTGTGGCCAATCAGAAATCATCTTTCATTGTTCTGACTGCTAAAAGCTGAAATATGACTGGCTGGTATGAACGGACCGAACGTTCGCGCAAACTTTTAGAACCCCATTGAAGTCTATAGGACTCGAACGTTCGAATTCAAAAGTGCTAATTTTAAAGGCCAATATGCAAGTTATTGTCGTAAAACAGGTTTGGGGACCTGGGTCTTGCCCCAGGGAACATGTATCAATGGAAAAAAAAGTTTTAAAAAACTGTCGTTTTTTCTGGAGCAGTGATTTTAATGATGCTTAAAGTGCATTTTTTTTTTTTTTAATTCCTTTAAATATCGTACCTACTGGGTGTTACTATAAGAAAAAAGTAATTTAAAACTGCTTGCGGCTTTAATGTAATGTCTGGTCCCTGCAATATGGATGAAAATCATTGAGAAAAATAGCATGGGTTTCCCCGCCCCCCCCCTCCCCCCAGGTCATTACAAGTAGGGTTGTCCCGATACCACTTTTTTAGGACCGAGTACAAGTACCGATACTTTTTTTCAAGTAGTCGCCGATACCGAATACCGATACTTTTTTTAAATGTGTCCCCAAATGCAGCCATGTCCCCCCCATATGCAGCCATGTCCCCCACATATGCAGCCATGTCCCTCTAGCCATGTCCCTCACATATGCAGCAATGTCCCTCTAGCCATGTCCCTTGATGCGGCTGCAGAGGCGGGGGGGGAAAGGGGGGGGAAAGTATTCTATTTAGGTATCGGGGGTATTTGCGCGAGTACGAGTACTCCTGCAAATACTCGGTATCGGTCCCGATACCGATACTGGTATCGGTATCTGGACAACCCTAATTACAAGCCTTTGGCCCTATATATTTTGAACAGCAGTATACAGGCGGTGCAAACAAGACAGGGACTGTAGGTTTGTTGTTAAGTAGAATCTGTTTGTATTTTTGAACTGGTACTTTTTAAAGTGTAGCTCCAGCCAAAAAAATCTATTTTTTAAGCTTTTTGGAAAACATAGAGCAGTGAGTGCGCAGTGAGGTAGGGTACTGTAGTGACATTGTACAAAACAGCCATGCTGCTATCACTGCTGTGGTTTTTGATGCCCCTCGGCTTCCTGACTGTGTTTTAAAGGTTCAACTTCACATCTATGCGATGCATCAGAGTATGTGCCTTGCTGCAGAACAGCCTATTAACCTCTTGACCACTGGGCACTTAAACCCCCTTCCTAACCAGACCAATTTTCAGCTTTCGGTGCTCTCACAATTTGAATGACAATTACTCAGTCATACAACATTGTACCCGTCTGAATTTTCTTTCCTTTTTTTCACACAAATAGAGCTTTCTTTTGGTGGTATTTGATCACCTCTGCGGTTTTTATTTTTTGCGCTATAAAAGAAAAAAGACTGAAAATTCTGTAAAAAAAAAAAAAAAATCTAGCTTCTGTCATATTAGCGGGTTATTTCTCACACACAGCATATGCATACTACAAATTACACCCCAAAACACATTCTGCTATTCCTCCTGAGTATGGCGATACCACACATGTGAGACGTTTACACAGCGTGGCCACATAGAGAGGCCCAACATGCAGGGAGCGCCATCAGGCGTTCTGGAGCACCCAGGCCAATTCTGACATTTCTCTCCTACATGTAAAAATCATCATTTATTTGCTAAAAAATTACATAGAACCCCCAAACATTATATATGCTTTTTTTTTTTCAAAGGCCCTAGAGAATACAATGGCGGTTGTTGCAAATTTTTATCTTGCGCGGTATTTTTGCAGCAATTTTTTGAACGCGTGTTTTTAAAAAAAAACGTTTTTGTGCTTAAAATAAAAATAAAAAAAACAGTAAAGTTAGCCCAATGTTTTTGCATACTATGAAAGATGAAGTTACTCTGAGTAAATAGATACCTAACAGGTCACCCTTCAAAATTGCACACGCTCGTGGAATTGCGCCAAACTTCGCTACTTAAAAATCCCCATAGGCGACGTATTGCAAGGTATTGGAGTATTGTGGTATTGTGGAGTATTGGGGTATTGTGGAGTATTGAGGGTATTGCGGAGTATGGGGGGTATTGCACAATATGGGGGGTATTGCAGAGTATGGGGGGTATTGCAGAGTATGGGGGGTATTGCACAGTATGGGGGGTATTGCACAGTATGGGGGGTATTGCAGAGTATGGGGGGTATTGCAGAGTGTGGGGGTATTGCAGAGTGTGGGGGGTATTGAAGAGTGTGGGGGGTATTGCAGAGTGTGGGGGGGTATTGCAGAGTGTGGGGGGTATTGCAGAGTGTGTGTGGGGGGGTATTGCAGAGTGTGGGGGGGTATTGCAGAGTGTGGGGGGGTATTGCAGAGTGTGGGGGGTATTGCAGAGTGTGGGGGAGTTTTGCGCAGGGAGGGATGGCTGGATCTGTGACTGCAATAGTCACAGATCCAGCCCACAGTGCTGCTGCTGACACCCGCTCCCCCCCCCCCCTCCTCTCACACTGTACCGATCGGTACAGAGAGGAGAGGGAGGAACCGGCGTCATTACATGACACCGGTTTGTTTACAAGTGATCGCTCCGTCATTTGACGGAAAGATCACGTGGTAAACGGCCGCTATCAGCGGCAATTTACCGCGATCTGTGATGCGCCGGGTCTTCTAGACCCGGCGCTCACAGATGATTCCGGGATCAGGGACGTCCTCCCAGAATAACTCCACCGCGCTATAGCAGTATTTTCGCTATGGCGCGGTGGGAAAGTGGTTAATTTGAGAATGAACTGCCTGCCACCCCTCAATAGCACCAAAGTGCATGGGCCTTTTTTTTTATTTCATTTTTTAATGCCGCTGCACCAAAATGTATGGTGCTTTAATTAGCATGCATTTTTATTTTTGTGATATTTTTTTATTTACACACACACACATATATATATATATAATGTGTGTGTAAATAAAAAAATCACAAAAATGCATGCTAACAAAAGCACCATGCATTTTTTCAAATCATGATCTTCATTCTAAGATTCTTCGTGATTCTCATTTTTCCCAGAATCATGCAGCTCTACTGCCTTTAGGAATTAATATGAGAAACACCAGCAAATCTATTGACGTAGCTTTAGGTGCGGACTGTGCAGAGGACACAGACAGTACACCACGTGAAAATACTGCAGCTAGCACAATCACATGCCTGCCAGTATATTAGGAAGAGCGGATCTATCTAAACTCAATACAGTGTATAAATATATATACAACACCTGGGATGCATATATATCCTCTACACACTGTAACTCTAACTGACTAGCCTGCCTGCCTGCTCTATCTAACTCCAAAAAATGACTTTGTCTCTCTCTTTCTTTCTCTGTAAACCACCAACACACTACACAAGGCCGACTTCCAGGCAGCATTATGTAGTGTGAGACACGCCACTAGAATTTGGCGCGAACGGCCCAAAACATTTGTAATTCGACGAACGATCGAACGTTCGAATCGAATAAGAAGCTCATCCCTAGTGGCCAGATGACAGGTCCGTGTCCGCTCAGTTTATGCAGAGCAGACAAGGACAGAGCCCGCTCTGCTCTATGGGCAATCAGGTGTAATCAGACACTGTCTGTTTACACCCGACTACCCTCCAAATCGCCTAAAAAGAGGAGAACAGGTCCCCTTCCATTTGTTTTTAGCAGACCTGAACGGATCAGGCATTTACAATCAACAGTCCCTAGGGGTGAAGAGCAAAGAAACAATCCTGGACGGCCGCACACTGATAAGGCATCTTTATTGCAGATAAAAATCCAATACAGTCAATCCATATTTAGCAAAAGCAGGGATGTACAACTGACACGTTTCACACCATGTGTTGGTGCTTAGTCAGACTGGAACGGATCAAAGGTAGGTGGGTGTAGATGGACACAAGTCCGTTTACAATCCCCAGTCCCTAGGGGTGAACGGATCTTCCGATAAGGTCCTCCTGAGAAACTTGCTGGTAGACCCGATTAAAAAGGTTGTGTGAAAGCAGCCTTTGTCCTGGTTATTATTTTCTCCAATACAGAGGGTAATAGAAATCAATTTATTTAAATAAACTCCTTACTTAAAGTGGATGTAAACCCACTCTCATCCCTTCTAAACTACTGCCATAGTGCTGATCTATAAGGATATACATGCCTCCTGCATGTATCCTCACCTGTCAAATGTCTCCCCTCTGTCTGTTATAAGAACTGAAAAACTGCAGATTCTGGGGGGGGGGATCTGTTGTCTGGAGCTCGGTGGGTGGAGTCGTGATGTCAGTAGACTGCCCCGCCCACTTATACACTCCCCTTACACTGAATTCTGCTATGCTCACTAACATCCAGTCAAAATCCAGAAAAGTAACCACATGACTTCAGAAAAGGAGTGGGGGTGGGAATTAAAAAATAATGCCAGTCTCCAAGCTAGTGCATGAGATATGTAAATAACCTGTCATTCACAGCAAGTGGGCGGAACGGACTTAGATTTTTCTCTGTAAGGCAGTTTTATCTCACTGAACAATAAAAAAGGATTGCTCAGAGCTGGAATAACTCTGAGTGGCAAGACTGGGCACAGATTATAGGAAATCTTTTACTCTACATTGTGACAGCAAAAAAATAAAATAAAAAAATTGGGTTTACATCCACTTTAAGAGAAAAAGACAGTCCAGAAAAATGTCAGTGACATATAATATATTATATACATGTAATAGTCTCAAAATAAAATAAAAATTCCATGGGAATAACTGAATCTCACTCTAAAGCCTTGTACACACGATCGGAAAACTCAGACGGAATTTTTTCATCGGATATTCCAACCGCGTGTGTGCCCCATCTGAGTTTTTCCATCGAAAATTCCAAAAATCAGGTGTACTGAAGACTAAAGTCTTTCCTTTTTCTTCATTCATTAGGAATGTCCTCAAGTTTGCGAATGCCCTGAAGACCCCACCTGCCCTCTTGGAACAACCCAGGACACTTGCGGCTGCGCATGCAATGTGTGCGTCCAGGATATTGATGCTGAGTGCGATGGATTCAGACCCTGTGACAACATGAAAAACCTGACCTGTGATTATCAACTGGACCCTACGAAAAAACAAGGAGTGTGCAAAGGTTGGTGAATAGCAGTTTTTACCAGAAACAGTTTATGTTGTCCTGCTTATGATTTATAAGGGCAATGCCAGAATTTGCTGTATAATCACTAAAACTGTATTCTTGATCATGCACATTGATCACAAGCAACCCTTTGTTAATAATGGCTCACCTATCTCTGCTCAGAATGTCTTGGCTTTTTAATTGGGCACTATAAAAGATTTGGGCCAATTGGTGCATTATATATATATATACACATTTTACTATGTATATAAAAACTTTATTTTACAAGTAAACATTTAAAACAAGGCGTTCTAAATTGAAACTGTATACAAAGCCATATAGTGATGAGCAGTGGGGCCTAGTTACTCTTCTGACCTGATCAGCTGTGCGTGTAACCTGAGCTTTACTGTAAATGCCATTTTTTTGTGAAAAATGAAGTGCATGACATCATGCTCTTCATTTTGCTAATACGTACAAAAATATATTCACTTGCTGGGAAGAAAAGCTTCTCTTTGGGGTCTTGTGAGGTTTTTTTTCTCATGAGATGGAAGTAGTGTAGTACAGCGCATGGGCAAGATCAAGTGCATGACGTCATGATCTCCAATTCACTCATGCACAGTATCACAGACATTTTCAAAATGGCGGCACAGGATAGGGGGACCCAGTCAGAACAGAGGCAGGACAAAAATTATTTACCGTATTTATCGGCGTATACCGCGCACTTTTTTGCCCTGAAAATCAAGGCAAAATCGTGGGTGCGCGGTATACGCCGATACCCGCTTTCCCGCGCCGAGTTTGAATACTGCGCCGACATATACCGAGTGCAGTACACTCGGGTATAGTTGGGCAGTCTCGGCTCCTTCCGTGCTCACGTCCTGGACGTACAGGACGTCAGTGCGAGAGTTGCCAAGCCTGTCCGACAATACACGAGTGTACTGCGCTCTGTATATGTCGGCACAGTATTCAAACTTGGCGCGGGAAACGAGCGTGGAGGACGCGAGGACGCTGCAGAAGGACGCCGGACCCGACGAAGAGGACACCCAAAGCCGCAGACGGACGCCGGACCCAGCTGGCTGTATATTTTGGACTTTGAACAATAAAAATTATTATATATATATATATATATATATATATATATATATATATATATAAATAAATAAATTATATATATATATATATATATATATGTGTGTGTGTGTGTGTGTGTAAATAAAAAAATCACAAAAATGTATGCTAACAAAAGCACCATGCATTTTTTTTGAGAATCGTGAGAGAATCATGATCTTTATTCTAAGATTCTTCGTGATTCTCATTTTTCCCAGAATCGTGCAGCTCTACTGCCTTTAGGAATTAATATGAAAAACACCAGCAAATCTATTGACGTAGCTTTAGGTGCGGACTGTGCAGAGGACACAGACAGTACACCACGTGAAAATACTGCAGCTAGCACAATCACATGCCTGCCAGTATATTAGGAAGAGCGGATCTATCTAAACTCAATACAGTGTATAAATATATATACAACACCTGGGATGCATATATATCCTCTACACACTGTAACTCTAACTGACTAGCCTGCCTGCCTGCTCTATCTAACTCCAAAAAAATGACTTTGTCTCTCTCTTTCTTTCTCTGTAAACCACCAACACACTACACAAGGCCACACTACTTCCAGGCAGCATTATGTAGTGTGGGGCGTGTACTAAACCCACTGAGCCATAATTTGCCAAAGCCACCCTGGCTTTGGCCAATAATGGCTCACCGTTTTTTGCGCGCTGTGATTGGCCAAGCATGCGGGTCATAGTGCATGCTTGGCCAATCATCAGCCAGCAATACACTGCAATGCCGCAGTGAATTATGGGCCGAGACACGCCACTCGAATTTGGCGCGAATGGCCCAAAACGTTCGTATAGATATATATATAGAGATAGATAGACAGATATATACTATCTCACAAAAGTGAATACACCCCTCACATTTTGGACATTTGCTCTCGGAATTTCCGACAACAAAAATTTGAGAGCTGGTCCCCATTTTTCAGACAACAAAAGTTGTTGACGGAAATTCCGACCGCCTGTACACAATTCAACGCATAAAAATTCTACGTATGCCCGGAATCAATTCAAAGCATGCTCAGAATCATTGAACTTAATTTTTCTCGGCTCGTCGTAGTGTTGTATGTCACCGCGTTCTTGATGTTCGCAATTTCCGACAACATTTGTGTGTATGCAAGGCAAGTTTGAGCGAACATAAACGGAAAAAAAATCTACGGTTTTGATGTCGGAATGTCCAATCGTGTGTACACAGCATGAGGACATGGATTTCTGAAACCATGTCCTGTGGTCTGATGAGACCAAGATAAACTTATTTGGTTCAGATGGTGTCGTGTGTGGCGGCAACCAGGTGAGGAGTACAAAGACAAGTGTGTCTTGCCTACAATCAAGCATGGTGGTGGGAGTGTCATGGTCTGGAGCTGCATGAGTGCTGCTGGCACTGGGGAGCTACAGTTCATTTAGGGAATGAATGCCAGCATGTACTGTGACTGAAGCTGAGCATGATCCCCTCCCTTCGGAGACTGGGCCGCATGGCAGTATTCCAACATGATAACGACCCCAAACACAACTCCAAGACGACCACTGCCTTGCTAAAGAAGCTGAGGGTAAAGGTGATGGACTGGCCAAACATGTCTCCAGACCTAAACCCTATTGAGCAACTGTGGGTCATCCTCAAATGGAAGGTGGAGGAGCGCAAGGTCTCTAACATCCACCAGCTTTGCGATGTTGTCATGGAGGAGTGGAAGAGGACTCCAGTGGCAACCTGTGAAGCTCTAGTGAACTCCATGCCCAAGAGGGTTAAGGCAGTGTTAGAAAATAATGGTGGCCGCACAAAATATTGACACTTTGGGCCCAATTTGGACATTTTCACTTAGGGGTATACTCATTTTTGTTGCCCGCGGTTTAGACATTAATGGCTGTGTAAGTTATTTTGAGGGGACAGCAAATTTACACTGTTATACAAGCTGTACACTCACTATATTGCAGCAAAGTGTCATTTCTTCAGTGTTGTCACATGAAAAGATATAATAAACTATTTACAAGCGTGAGGGGTGTACTCACTTTTGTGAGATACTGTGTATATATATATATATATATATATATATATATATACTGTATATTAAACCTCTGTATATAGAATACAGAAGAAATAATCGCAATGATAAGATTGTGCTGCAGACGCAGTACTCAGAGATAATACAAGATAACTCAGACATACTGATTAAATAACAGGTTCCGAGGATTATTTACAGTACAAAGTACTGATAGGGAGACCTCAGGTGAGGAGTCCTGGGAATGGTGTGCAAACAACTCTTCCAAAAGCAGATGTCCTGGTTAACCGCAATGTAAAACTGACATTTACCCAGGATTACATTCTGCTTAAAGAATCATTTCACAAAACATGTTGGGGGGTGATTATCAATTCTGCTGAACAGTAAGGAAATACTACACAGTAGCAGTGAGACCTGAAATAGATCTACTACAAGATTTCAGCTTGTTTCATACATTTCACCCATAGCTGCTCTTAAGTAGCCCTGCAACAGAATGAAACCTGACCCTGACCACTAGTTATCTGAATTGCACCCTGACGCTTTAAATCCAAGTACACACAGGTGGCAAAGGGCTCTAAAAACAGCTTTGTGGTGAAGCAAATTTAACTTGGCATGTTGTACATGACAGATAGTGCTGCTTGCCAAACACACCCATTAAGGTAATAGGTCCATACCATGATGGGAGTATTAAAAAAAAAAATTATTAGAAAAAATTATTAGAAAAAATTATTAGAAAAAAATAACGTTTTGAAGGTACTGCATAGGCACAAAAAAAAGCAATTGTAAAGTGCATTTTTTTAAAATATTAAAATAATAAACCGGATTATACTTACCTGCTCTGTACAATAGTATTGCACAGAGCGGCCCCAAACCGCCTCTTCTAGGTTGCCCCAGATCTTGTCTCCTCCTCTTTTGTGTCTGCCCCTATAGCAAGCCACGGAATCGGTGTTCCTACTTTACAGTAACACAGGATCTATGCCTTCTGTACTGACAGAATGGCAATCTGCCTTCTTTACATGTGTACAGAACGATCAGAGGGAGCCGGCGGACATCAGGTGTAGATTCACAGTGGAAGCTAGCCGCTGGTGGCGCACACTCACGCCCAAAACACAGAAGTGCAGAATCATGTATATATACGTGATCCTGCGCAGCGTGGCTGCCCTGTAGTAGTTAAACTTCTATGAGACGGTCGGCAGATCGCCGCCATTACAAGTAAAAAAAAATAAATAATAATAATTCTGACCCCTATTTTATAGGCGCTATAACTTTTGCGCAAACCAGTCGCTTATTGCGATTTTTTTTTATTTATTTTTTTACCAAAAATATGTAGAATACGTATCGGCGTAGACCGAGAAAAAAAAATTGAGCTATTTTATATAGCAACAAGTAAAAAATATTATTTTTTTTTTCAAAATTTTCGCTCTATTTTTGTTTATAGCACAAAAAATAAAAACCGCAGAGGTGATCAAATACCACCAAAAGAAAGCTCTGTTTGTGGGGAAAAAAGGACGTCAATTTTGTTTGGAAGCCACGTCGCACGACCGCGCAATTGTCAGTTTAAGGGACGCAGTGCCGAATCGAAAAAAGTCCTCTGGTCAGGAAGGGGGTATATGTGCCCAGTAAGCAAGTGGTTAAAAGAGAAGTATGGGTTTGGGGATTTTTCCTCCATCATACTTACCTAGGTGAATGCAGCATCGGTCCGAAGCTGCATCTGTCCCCTGGCGCCTCTTCACTGAGAACCGAGAGACCAATGGCTTGGTTCTCACAGCTCCCCGAGTAGAGAGCTGCTGACTGTCAATCAGCAGCTCTCCACTCTGCTCCTCTCAGTGGAGCACTAAGATGTGGAGGGGCTGACCGCCACTGCTGTGGCCAATTTAAAAAAGGTTGAATTTTCAGGGATCACTATGGTGTATTGCACTCTGCTCATTGGTGTTCGTCCTATGTAGCTCCATGTCCTTGTTTTGTGTCCACAGATCAAGAAGAAGATTCTGCACCAGTGTTGGACTCACCTACCTGTAAACCTGCCACTGAGTGGACCCCCTGTTCAAAAACATGTGGATTTGGGAACTCCATACGTATAACGTATGAAGAAGAGACCTGTGTTCCAAAGGCTGAGCGAAGGCTGTGTATGATCAGACCCTGCAAGGGACAATATAGCAGAGCCAATTACACGGTGAGAAGTGGATGGTGGAAATGTTGTAGAGTGTAGACAGATTTCTGGACCCAAAAAGTCTTCTGTAGGGGCCTGTGGGCCTCTAAACATTGTTCCTCTACGTGGACAGGCTCTTCATTGTGCCTCCTTGAAGAAGGAGATCCTGTAGCCTCCCCGCACACACAGAGGTTATCCTCATACATGGAGAGGTTCCCATTCACTCAAAAATACTGTATTTATTGGCGTATAACACTCACTTTTTTACCCTTAAAGAAGAGAAGAGGGTAAACTGTGTCTATTTCCCTAAATAGCTTCCTTTACCTTAGTGCAGTCCTCCTTCACTTACCTCATCCTTCAATTTTGCTTTTAAATGTCCTTATTTCTTCTGAGAAATCCTCACTTCCTGTTCTTCTGTCTGTAACTCCACACCGTAATGCAAGGCTTTCTCCCTGGTGTGGAGTGTCGTGCTCGCCCCTCCCTTGGACTACAGGAGAGTCAGGACGCCCACTAACACACATATCCCTTCTCTATCTGCAACGTAGAGAGCGTCCTGACTCTCATGTAGTCCAACGGAGGGGGCGAGCACGACACTCCACACCAGGGAGAAAGCCTCGCATTACTGTGTGGAGTTACAGACAGAAGAACAGGAAGTGAGGATTTTTCAGAAGAAATAAGGACATTTAAAAACAAAATGGAAGGATGAGGTAAGTGAAGGAGATCTGCACTAAGGTAGCGGAAGCTTTTCAGGGAAAACCTTTACAACCCCTTTAAAACCCACTTCCAGCCAAAATGGGATCCTGTGTAATAGTGTGGAAAAGGGTTAGAACCCTTCCCAGCTCTAACTCCCGTGAGCTCTCTCCCGACCCCTTGTTTTCCTGGGATGCTCTTCATCTAGGCCCTACAGCTAAACTTAACCTCTTGTCTTCCTCTGGCTCCTCTGCTGGCTTCTGCCCAGGATGGCAAGCCCTCTCAGCAGGGGCCCCCTCCAGGCTGGACTCTGGAACTCTGCCTCACACGAGGATGCTGTAATTGCCCCTCTGCTACTCTTCTCTATTTATGGGTTCTTCCCCCTCCTTCTGGGCACACCTCTCCAGGGATTGGTGGAAGCTCCATAATTATTTAGACTGCAGTCTCTGCCTTCCCTTCCACTATGTTTTAGAACTCTCCAGAATATGGTGGGAAGTAGCAGAGCAGCTGCCTGTGAAAACCTGAGCCGCTATAATCAATTAACCCCTGCTACACTGATCCGCCAAACTAAATTTACCTAGCAACCTTACCTAAACACAGCAGGGTGCTACAGTATCCCAGATAGCAAGGGTTTATGCCACAAGTTTATGGCAGTAATGGATTGTAAGTCTTGTTAACTTGCTGCACATTTCCACTGCCAAGTTGTATGCTTGCAGAGCACTTGAAGTTCTAGTTGACACTTTTCCAATTTGTAGCAAATTCGCTTGACAAGTCTTTAGCAAGAGCAAAGTTGCAGTGGTGAGTCTACAGCAAGAGTTCTGCAAGTCTACAGCATGAAAATTCAGCCACACTGCCCCCTGTGGTGGGATGACTATTGCATAACATAACTGAATCAGAACTTGCAGCAGAATGTTTACAAAGAAAGTTGATCTGGAGTCATGCAATGCGGACTTGTTGCAATTGTGCAACAAACTTGTGGAGCCTGGAAAGTCTATCAATACCTGAGCAAGTCATTTTTATACTTGCAGCACAATTGCTTGCTATCTGGGATCCTTAGGCTATGTTAAAGGGGGTGAGTTTTGCTCCCCCCACCAACATTGGATTTATATTGTGGTATAGTAGTTCAGTATCAGATAGATTTGTGGGAAATCTTTGCTGTCACCAGACTGAAATGAAGACATATTGGGGTTATTTATTAAAGGAAAAATCCACTTTGCACTGAAAGTGCACTTGGAAGTGGAGTTGCTTTAGATCTGAGGGGGACGTGCAAGGAAAAAAAAACTGGCAAATTCTGGTGCAGCTGTGCATGGTAGCCAATCAGCCGATTGGCTTCTATGCAGAGCTGTACCAGATTTTGCTCTCTCCAGTTTTAATAAATCAACCCCAATGTGGATTTGCCTTTCGTAAATAACCTCTATTGTGTCTTCAGGCTTCTTTCACGCTTTTTGGAAATGAGTCAGTACTATTAATTATTTATATTTAGCGGTTTCCAAAAAAGCTCCCCATTTTGAAGCAGCATCCAGTTTATTGGACTGGGATTCTTGAAATTGCAATTATATTACCCATATATACTCGAGTATAAGCCGACCCGAGTATAAGCCGAGGCAACAAATTTTTACCACAAAAAAATGGGAAAATGTATTGACTTGAGTATAAGCCTAGGGTGTCCATCTGCATGCCTCACTGTGTCCATGTGCATGCCTCACTGTGCCCATGCCTCACTGTGTCCATGCCTCACTGTGCCCATGCCTCGACTGATGTTTAACATGGGAGTCTATGGAAGGGGTGTCCGGCTTTGAAAAATCGGTGCTCCCTGGCCATAGGTCCCCCGGACAACAATCTTTGCACACTTGTAGAGGGAGAGAGGGGCTACACATGTGCCAAGTTTGGGGTCCAGGGGACCTACGGCCAGCTAGTACCGGGTTCCCAAAATCTGGGAGATCAGGCACAAAAGAGCTGAAAAAACACGTAGTTTCGTGTTTGTTGGCCGGAAATTCTTTGCTGTTTGTATGCAAGACAAGTTCATGGCCCATGCCCTTCGGACAAAAGTCCTACGCTTTGTCTGCGGAAATGATCAGGCTTTATAGTAAAATAAATAGTTAGAGTTTCATGTATTTAACACCAGGGGCCACATCTTGGGTGTGGTCACGGCACCTCCCTCATGACTTGGGAAATCCTAATAATTTGTACTAAATAGCATCTTGTCTCTCCTACAGGTCCTGAAGCCCACCAACGCCTGTAGTCGCGTCCTGCGCTGGTCCCAACCTTTGCATGTTCGTTTCCGTGACTGCCTGTCAAGCCTTCCTCTACTCCCTCGATTCTGCGGCCATTGCTCTGATGGGCGACTCTGCAGCCCCTCCGTCACTGAAACGCGTCCAGTGGCATTTCAGTGCGCTCACCTTGATAGAAAAGTCATCCGCCAAGTGATGTGGGTGCGGCGGTGCACCTGCGGGGGCAAGGGATCAAAAAAGGGCAAAGGGAAGAAAAAATTGGAGGTGAGACCTATGGAGTTGGGGAAGGAGGATACAGAAGAAATCGAAGAAGTGGAGGAAATATAAAGCTGGATCTGCTTAACCTGAGAAGGAAATGAGAAACAATGGATATAGGGATAAATATGGACCAAACATGGAAATGTACAAGTGACTGATGATTACACTTACAGCCTATTTGTCTTTTAAAATGATACATATATATATAGATTATTAGCTAGATTCAGAAAGACTTAGGCTGGGGTATCAGTAGATACCCCAGCCTAAGTCTGAATCTGCGCCAACGCTAATTTAAGCGTATTCTGGTAACCAGATACGCTTAAATTAGGCTCAGATACGAGCGGCGTAAGTGTCTTACACCGTCGTATCCTAAAGTGTAATTTTTAGGCTGACCGCTAGGTGGCGCTTACATTGCGGTCGGCGTAGAATATGTAAATCACTAGATACGCCTATTCACGAACGTACGCCCGGCCGACGCGGTACAGATACGCCGTTTACGTAACGCATTATCAGGCCTAAAGTTATTCCATCAAATAGCTGGAATAGTAATGTTAAGTATGGCCGTCATTCCCGCGTCGAAATTCGAAAATTTTACGTCGTTTGCGTAAGTCGTCCGTAAATAGGGATTTACGTCATTTACGTCCACGTCTAAACCAATAGGACCGTGCGGCGTACTTTGCCACAATGCACACTGGGATATGTAGGCGGACGGCGCATGCGCCGTTCGTAAAATACGTCAATCACGTAAGGTCACCCTCCATTAGCATAAAACATGCCCCCTCAGCCGAATTTGAATTATGCGCGCTTACGCCCGCCCGATTTACGCTACTCCGCCGTAACTTAGCAGGCAAGTACTTTGTGAATCATGTACTTGCCTCGCTAACTTACGGCGGCGTAGTGTAAATGCCCTACGCTACGCCGCCGCAACTATGCGCCCGCCTACCTGAATCCACCTATAAAAGTGTTGTTTGAATGGAATCTGTCACTTTGCCCTTTCGGGTGTAAGGGCCGATTCACACCACAGAAACAGTCCGGATGGGTTCTGGATGCGTTTCTGTATGCGCATTTTTTGTGTTTTTTATGTAGTTTTAATGCATTTTCCCCTCTTTTTTCCCACAAAGTTTTCTGTTTTGTTTTTTTGTTTTGCGGCAATGCATTTTTGATGTGTTGTGTCGCATTCCAGTACAATTCTGTGCAGAACGTATTTTCTTTTTTCAGTGTTATTTTATTTCTGCTTTAAAAATCCATGGACAGTAGATTATATGGGTTCCAATGGCATAGTTCACGCCAGTGCAGTCAGTTCCAGTGCGATCCAGTGCAGAAAAAAAGTAGACCATGCAGTATTTTTTCTGCACAGAACTTTAGGCCGGATTCACACCTATGCGAATTGGATGTGGTTTTCACTGCATCCAATTTGCATAGCAGGAGAATGTGACTGGCTCTCTATGGAGCCGGTTCACATATCTCCGGGCCGGCTGCGGAGCGCACTGCACAGAAACGCTGTGCGTCTTTGGTTATATTTCAGGGCTGAATTGAGGCAAAGATTCTGCCCTGGTTTGTCCCTGTAACAGCCGGTTTAGGTGTAAACCGAGCCTGACTGGAACGTGGCAAAACGCATAAAAAACGCACCGGAATGCACTGGAACGCATTATATGGGAGAAAAAAGTAGGAAACCTTGGAAAAAAGAGAAAACAAGAGAGGGAGAAACACACTGGAACGCATTGAAAACTAATAAAATATGCACATGCAGAAACGCATCTGGAGTGAGTTTTTGTGGTGTGAACTGTAAGTAAAAACAAACCCAGAACACATCCGGAGTGCGTTTTTGTGGTGTGAACTGGCCCTTAATGAAAGGTTCTCCTAAAATATTAACACCGTCCCACCCACTTACACTAAGCTTCCCTGTGCTCTCCTGCTGTTCGCTGTATGCACAGGGTGTGCTGGATGTGCTTGGGCACATCCTAATCACCCTGTGCGGCGCAGATTCCCCCTGCTGCCCAGGCTCCCTGGGTAATTTACCGGCCCTTTCCCTTTCTGAATGAAAACAGTGAGTGATCAGTACTTATCACTCACTGTGTTCAATTATAACTGAAGCATATTAAACTGTTAACTATGCTCCCGTTTGTGAATGAACCGGAGCACTTCCTATTCATTCACTGTCCAGTGCAGCTGAGGCTGCAGAGAAAGGGACTGGGGAATCTCTGTCCTCAGTCCCTTTCTCTATCTGAAAAGGGAGACATTAGACCCCTGATATTTCATCAAAGTTCCCCAATGGGAGTTCTTAAAAAAAATTAAAGTATAAGAATAAAACTACTGACACCAACCTCTGCTCTACTGACACCATCCACTTCTCTACTGACACCCATCCAAGGTTTAATACATTTTAAAATACTTATTTATAGTAGTGAGTGTCTGTTTTTATACATACTGTATATAAATATATATATACACATGTGTGTTTGAGCTTTGGGGTGCACACCCTAATACGATAGGCTGCCCACACCAGTGGAGCTTACACAGGGTTGAAGACCTCCTCTTTCCCGTGTGACACTGTTCAAGCCCAGTGATTGGCCACTTAGACCCTGGTGCTGCACCCTTGAAGGAATGGGAGAAGGTCATAAACTCCTTGATATCAGAAAGCACTGAGTATTTCCCAGGTTCCTGATAGATGAACAAATTAGCGGGGGTATGACAAAGGGGCGACTGTAAATTTTGGGGGAAACTTTGATGGGAACCTTTCACTTTGCCTTGAATGGACAAAGAGGCAGATTATCTTTGAGGGGTCATTCCATCCAATACATTCTTTCCTTGCCCCATCAGAAAGACGAGAAAAAAGCTTGGAGCTGTAGTTTGGTGCTGATCCGTCTTACCTTGCACATGCTTATGTCCTGTACACACGATCGGTTCGTCTGATGAAAATGGTCCGATGGACGAACCGATCGTGTGTGGGCCCCATCGGTGAAAAAACTTAGAACCTGTTTTAAAATTATCTGATGGTTAAAAAACGATTGTCTGTGGGCAACTCCATCGGTTAAAAATCCACGCACGCTCAGAATCAAGTCGACGCATGCTTGGAAGCATTGAACTTCATTTTTCTCAGCACGTCGTTGTGTTTTACGTCACCGCGTTCTGACACAAACAAGTTTTTAACTGATGGTGTGTAGGCAAGACTGATGAAAGTCAGCTTCATCGGATATCTGATCAAAAAATCCATCGGTCCGTTTTCATCGGATGGACCGATCGTGTGTATGTGGCATTAGCAGTGCCATATGGAAAATATGTCTCTTGAACGCAGGGAGGTCTTCCACACTGAACCCCGGACTACGCTGTCACTCCACATATCCAGGCTTGATCAGTTGCAGATCAACATAATAGTTGTGTATTTTTATTTGCTTTTTTCGAACCTTTTGCATGTTCTGAGTATTTTACATTATGAATTAAATAAAACCCATCACATGTTTCCACTCTTCTGGTAAATTCATTTACACGGAAAATGAAATAAAGATGACAGCAGTAGCAGCAGTGGGTGATGGGAAATGAGCACCCTGAAGGTCATGGCCTGCCTTATTGGATACAATTGAGTGGATAGTTTAGGTAGGTTCTCCATAGTGTTTGTAAATCTAACGTTGATTATACAAATAATGGAAGGTTGGATTGTATGGTGCATGGTGAGGACTTTAATGGCCCTAAGATCGTGTGCACGGGCCATTAAAGTCCTCACCATGCACCATACAATCCGACCTTCCATTCTTTGTATAATCAACGTTAGATTTACAAAAACTATGGAGAACCTACCTGAACTTTCCGATTTCGTTTCGATCGTACAATAATCGGATCTGTAGCGCCTGGTTACTTCAAAGTACTGGTGCTAGTTAAATTTTAGAGGGGGATCAGAGTGTTAACTGACGCTGATCCAGTTAATGGGCCAGATTCAGGTACGGCGGCGCATCTTTGAGGCGGCGTAGCATATCCTATTTACGCTACGCCGCCTTAAGTCAGAGAGGCAAGTGCTGTATTCTCAAAGCACTTGCCTCCTAAGTTACGGCGGCGTAGCGAAAATGGGGCCGGCGTAAGTGCGCGTAATTCGGATGAGGGGGCGTGTTTTATTTAAATGAATGGTGACCCGACGTGATTGGCGTTTTTTACGAACGGTGCATGCACCGTCCGTGTACATATCCCAGTGTGCATTGCGGCAAAGTACGCCGCAAGGACGTATTGGTTTCGACGTGAACGTAAATTACGTCCAGCCCCATTCACGGACGACTTACGCAAACGACGTAAAATTTCAAAATTTTGACGCGGGAACGACGGCCATACTTAACATTGGCCACGCCACCTAGGGGGCAGCTTTATCTTTACGCCGGCATACCTCTTACGGAAACGGCGTATCTTTACTGCGACGGGCACGCATACGTTCGTGAATCGGCGTATCTACTCATTTGCATATTCTACGCCGAACTCAATGGAAGCCCACCTAGCGGCCAGCAGAAATATTGCACCCTAAGATACGACGGCGCAGGCCGTCGTATCTTAGGTAGGTTTAAGTGTATCTCAGTTTGAGCATACACTTAAACATACGACGGGCTTAGATTCAGAGTTACGTTGGCGTATCTACTGATACGCCGGCGTAACTCTTTGTGAATCTGGCCCAATATGTTTAAATTTAGGTCTCTGTCTCAGCTTGGCTGTGCTGTGGTCTCATTCTGTTGCTTCTGGGGTGCTGTTCTCACCCCAGGACAATAGGTGGCAGCAGTGGAGTCAAGGTTTGGGTGCTCTTCCCTAGCAGCCAATCAGGAGGGAGTTTCCTTGCTGTTCATGCTGGGGGAGGGTATTTATGTGACAGACGCCATTGGTCTGGGTTCTTCTTCGAGTGTGGCACCCACCTTTAGGGTGTTTGCATCACGGCGCCCCGGCGTAATGGCCTTCCAGGTGCACATTCCACGCGGTGTTCCTGGTTCCAGGACCATGTTGGTCTGGAGCTGTGGCAGGGAGCCCAGTAGTCGACTGGGTTCCCAATCCTGAAGATCCCAAGCGAGATAGCTGTTCGGTGGGGAGTGTTTGGTGGAGGCACTATCCTGTCAGCACTTTTTCCTGGACTATTGGATTCGTTGAACACTGGGGATATTTACATTTATATGGACGCTCTACATTAATATTATTTATTATATTTACATTTTTTTACCTTTGACTCTTTGTTAATGGTATTCCTATAGATTTTTTTGGTTTGTTCACACAGACTGGTATTTATTTACGTGATAATTTTCAGGTTTCTACCTAATTTAGGAATTAACCCTTTCTTGTTATCTTATATTGACCTATTTACAGATATAATTTATTAGTTACCTATTAGTTACCTAAAACTACATAAATAAATCTATTAGTACATAAAAAAGATACAATACATAAACATTGTCAAACCACGTCTTCTTTAGAAGTTTCAACATCAAAATCATTCACTGTGGATGCACTGAAAACAATCCCTTAAATCTGGGAGGGCTACACTGGATTGGAGAAAAGCCAAATCCCACAACCAACAATCCTATTTAAACAACATAAAATATGAATCCATCCTAATATACTGTCAAAACATTTCCCAGATCTAAAAATGTAAAGCTTCCCTAAGAGGTGAGTATTACAAGTCCCCCATTGTGACACATGAGCACACAGATAAAGAAGTGTGCTATACAAAGTTAATTATGAAATCACTTCATCTATGGTTATCCCAAATAACCATCTACTCCCATAGTACACCCCAAAGAGGACACTTACCAACAGGGCTGCTGTTAGAAATCACTGAGTCCCATACTGTCACATACCAGCCAAGCTCCTCCTCTAAGGCATGGTTGGACAATATACATCTCCCTTCCCTGAATCAATCCCAAATTGACTATCTTAACGAACCCTGTACGAGTACTGAAATCATCCAAATTACCAAATCTCTTAAAACTTCCACAGCCCCAGGACCAGATGGATATACCACCTCCTATTATAGGAAGTTTGCATCTCACTTAGCCCCTAATCTCACTAAACTGTTCAACCACATACTTGAAGGTAATCATTTCCCAGATGAGATGCTCCTGGCCAACATGTCCCGCATTCCTAAACCCCACAAGGATCACCCCCTTACTCAAATTTTCGTCCCATTTCTGTTTTAAACAATGATCTAAAAATCTTTGGTAGAGTGCTTGCGGACAGACTAGCTCGAGTCATCTCTCTTTTAATTCACCCGGACCAGTCGGGTTTTGTCCCTGGCAGACAGATTGTGGATAATATCAGGCTGGTCACCAATATGGTGCAGGATGCCGGCCTACATTCTCGCCGGGCCTGCCTTCTCAGCTTAGACATTCACAAGGCGTTTGACAGCGTTGATTGGTCCTATCTGAATTATCTCCTTCCCAGATTTGGAATTTCTGTTAAGTTCCTCCAAGGCTTCAATGCCTATCATTCCCCCCAAATTCGCATCAGAATCCCGGGTATCAACTCTGATTTATTTTCCTTAGGCAGAGGAACAAGGCAGGGGAGACCTTTGTCCCCACTACTTTTTTCACTGGCCATTGAACCTTTGGCCCAGGCCATTCGAAACAATATAGACATTAAGGGTTATTCTAAAGATCAGGATGAGTACAAAATTAGTTTATATGCTGATGATGCCCTAGTATTCCTTACTGAACCCCTCACTTCTATCCCTATCCTCCTTAAGGAGCTTGACACATTTCACAACATCTCTGGCCTTAGGATCAATATAAACAAATGCTCGGCTTTACCGATTAATCTCCCCCAGAACTTGCTAAAATTATTACAGGACAATTTTTCTTTTACGTGGTGTACACATTCCTTTAAATACTTAGGTGTCCATGTTACATCCTCCCACGGAGCTTTATACAAAACAAACTACCTCCCTCTTTTCACACATATCGAATCCCTACTCAAATCATGGTTGTCCTTTCACATATCATTTTTAGGTAGAATATGTGCTATTAAAATGAACATCATCCCTAAAATTCTATAGTATTTTCATACCCTCCCCATTAACATCTCAAAAACAAGGTTGGATTCCCTTCAGAGGACTCTAAATACATTTCTCTGGTTGGGTAAAAAGCCTAGATGTAGCTATGCACTTCTCCACAGACCACAATCAATGGGTGGGCTGGGTCTACCATGCCTTTGGCATTATTTCCTTGCTGCTAGACTAACACAACTGTCCCATTGGTTCTCCTATGGTCATAATGTTCCATGGAGGAGATTCGAGTCCACCTCTATCCACCCTTATCATCTTCAAGGTATTCTGTGGTCGGACTCAGTCTTTTATCATAAGCTCCTCAAACTCAATGTAATAGTTGCCCACTTCATCCAACTGTGGCGTAAAATTAACATCACATATGGCCTGTCATCTGTCACCCCACCTCTAGCATCCATTCTGGGAGACCCCAGACTTGGCCTGGCTTACAATCATAGGGCGTGATTTTCGGCCTGGATTGATAATAACTTAAAGCGGGAGTTCACCCATTTCTAAAAAAAAAATTTTTCTTCCCCTAGATTCCTGCTCGTTCGGTCTAGGGGAATCGGCTATTTGTATTAAAATATGAGCCGTACTTACCCGTTTTCGAGCTGCATCTTCTTCCGTCGCTTCCGGGTATGGGTCTTCGGGAGCGGGCGTTCCTTCTTGATTGACATTCTTCCGAGAGGCTTCCGACGGTCGCATCCATCGCGTCACTCGTACCCGAAAGAAGCCGAACGTCGGTGCGGCTCTATACTGCGCCTGCGCACCGACGTTCGGCTTCTTTCGGAAAATCGTGACGCGATGGATGCGACCGTCGGAAGCCTCTCGGAAGACTGTCAATCAAGAAGGAACGCCCATTCCCGAAGCCCATACCCGAAAGCGACGGAAGAAGATGCAGCTCGAAAACGGGTAAGTACTGCACATATTTTAATACAAATAGCCGATTCCCCTAGAGAAAACGAGCAGGAAGCTAAGGGGAAAAAGTGCCCTCTAAGGGTGAACCCCCGCTTTAATCACATTGAAATCTTTTCTCATCAAAGGCTGTTTCATGTCATTTCATACGCTACAAGAAAAGTTTAATTTTCCAGACTCAGAAAATGAACATTATCTGCTAATTAGGTCATTTTATACTAAACATTTCTCATTGCCTATACAGGCTCCCAACACTATGTTTGAAAAGATATGTTTATCATCCTCTAGAGAAAGGGGCTTAATTTCTAGGCTATACCAGTGCCTTAAAAACTCAACACTACTAGAAAAATCCGAACCAATGCTCAGTTGGGAATCGGAATCTGAGCTTGACTGCTCTCTCTCACCAGAGAGTTGGCATTCTATGGCCGATAACCTTCGTAAATGCAATAGAGCCATCTCATTTAGAGAAACTCTGATGAAAATCTTTTCTTGATGGTACCTTACTCCCTCTAGAATTCATTCCTTCTATCCCTCAGCCTCTCCCGACTGTTATAGGGGCTGCCCGGAACAGGGTACCTTTTTACCAACTGCCTTTGATCAGATATGGCAGTTGGCTATCGATAGATTTGAGAAATCCTCTAAGCACAGAATAGTTCCCATTCCCCAAATTTGCCTTTTATATGCTTAAGTTCCTGACGTTCCTATTCCTTGCTCTCAGGGCTTTTTTCTCAGACAATAGGTGCAGGAACTTCCCTTTTCCGAGTCACTTGTTTTCTCTGCTCCTACCCACCTTCGAGCAAAGTCCCTCAGTTCCATCCCCTACCCACCCTCCAGTACCACCCCTTTTAGACAATACAGAACCAAGTATAATTTTGTTGTGCTAAGTCAATTGTATGGAATTTGGTTTCCCCTTCAGCCAGCAACAATAGATCCCCCTAACAATGTACCACCCACAACAAAATTCCCCATCAACAGATCTCCGCACAGCCAGCATTAATAGACTCTCTGGCAGCCATCAACAATAGACCCCTCTCCCAACAGTAGATTTCCGTCCGAAACAACTGACCCCCCAGCAACAATAGGTCCCCCACCAGCAACACTAGACCTCCTCAGCAATAATAGACCCCCTGCAAAAATAGATGCCCTCCAGCTAGAAAAGATCTGTCAGCAGTGAGCATCAATACCCTGCAGCACATGCCAGCACCCCTTTACATTACATACAGTCAGTCCAGAAGGTGCCGGAACTGCGTTCCCCCACGTTCCCGCTGAAAGAAAGCCCTGCTTGCTCTAGACTTTTCCATTCGTTATGTAGTTACATACAGTGGATGGTAGCCTTTAATTGGAAATCCAAAAATTGTATATGGTCACAGGTCTTAAATAGGATGGAGATGCTCAAACTTTCAGAAAGAATTTATCATACTCTACAAGACAGCCTCCAAGTTTTTGAAACTAAATGGTCCTACTGGAACCTCATTTAAAATATCATTCTATATAACAACAACACAATAGTGTTGATCCGTTCCTATATTCAGATTGCATTTCCTTGCCTCCTGGGCCTTTTCATTTTTTTTTCATTATATCTCATTTACGATGTTATTGAATTCTGTTGTACCACTCTATGTTCTTTGATGTGATGTCTATACTACCGCTGACTTAAAGCGGAGGTTCACCGTTAGAGGGCACATTTTCCCCTTAGATTGATGCTCGTTTTGTCTAGGGGAATCGGCTATTGGTTTTAAAATATGATCCGTACTTACCCGTTTACGAGATGCATCCTCTCCGTCGCTTCCGGGTATGGGCTGCGGGAATGGGCGTTCCTTCTTGATTGACAGTCTTCCGAGAGGCTTCCGACGGTCGCATCCTTCGTGTCACGATTTTCCGAAAGAAGCCGAACGTCGGTGCGCAGGCGCAGTATAGAGCCGCACCGACGTTCGGCTTCTTTCGGCTACGAGTGACGCGATGGATGCGACCGTCGGAAGCCTCTCGGAAGACTGTCAATCAAGAAGGAACGCCCGCTCCCGAAGACCCATACCCGGAAGCGACGGAAGAAGATGCATCTCGAAAACGGGTAAGTACGGATCATATTTTAAAACAAATAGCCGATTCCCCTAGACCAAACGAGCAGGAATCTAAGGGGAAAAGGGCAACAATTAAATAAATGGGTGAACTCCCGCTTTAATGTTGAATTTCTCGTCAACCATTTTATGTAACTGATTGTTCGTACTTCCAATAAACTTTTGTAAACACAAATATAGCTTGACGCGTTTCGTGGGAAATCTCCACTCATCAGGAGCAGATGCAACAGGAATTCCTATGGAATATATAAATAAATATAATAAACCACTCTCTAAATAGAGAGGAAAAATGTCAAGGAAAATGGCTATATATATATATATGCGCTATATAAGATATGCTATGATACTAGCTCCATAAGCCTTTGCCTTGCAGGTTTTTTTTTAGGGTTTACTTCCTCTTTAATCTTGTATTCATGTACAGTATATTGCATAACACTCATGCAGTATATATGTCGTTTATAGAAGACCAAAGAGATTAAATTGTTTTAATGGCAGGAAGTCTGTGAGATAACCAGATCAGACAGGGACCATAGAAGGATGACAATGAGGACAGTGTCTCAGGACACCCCAACCCCCTCCAGCCTTTTTGTTTAGGGAGATTCCAGTGCTGCATCTCGTGATGATCACAAGGACACTCCCTCTCATTATTATGACTCACAGGGACGTTCTATAATGCCAAAAAAACATTTAATTTTCTACATGAACTGAATTGTATAAGTTTGCATCCCTCAGAACCTCATAGTTCAACAGCTAGAGCAGGGGTCTTCAAACTACGGCCCTCCAGGTGTTCAGGAACTACAATTCCCATCATGCCTAGACATGTCTGTGAATGTCAGAGTCTTGCAATGCCTCATGGGATTTGTAGTTCTGCAACAGCTGGAGGGCCGTAGTTTGAGGATCCCTGAGCTAGAGGAATAAAAGGAGATCTAAACTCAATAACAAAAATGTAATACAGTGCTGTGAAAAAGTATTTGCCCCCTTCCTGATTATTCTTTTATGCATATTTGTCATACCTAAATGCTTCAGATCATCGAATTGTTTTTAATATTAAACAAAGGAACCCCTTTGTTGGCCTTATGTGGAAAAGTAATTGTCCCCCCCCCCCCCTGTTAATTCATGAATGAACCACGATTATCCACATTTTTTTAGTTAAATTTCACTTGCCACACCCAGGCCTGATTACTAATTACTGCCGGACCTGCTGAATCAACAAATCACATAAATAGAAGCTGTCGGACAAATTAAAGCACGCTAAAAGATCTCAATAAGCAATACATTATACCGCGATCTAAAGAAATTCAAGAACAGATGAGAAAAAAAGTAATTGACATGTATCAGTCTGAAAAGGGTTACAAATACTCTAATGCCGCGTACACACGATCGGAAATTCCGACCATGTGTAGGCTCCATCGGACATTTGCTGCCGGAATTTCCGACATCAAAAATTTGAGAGCTGGTTCTCAAATTTTCCGACAACAAAAGTTCTTGTCGGAAATTCCGATCGACTGTATGTGTAGCACTACCCTCGGAGGAGCTGCTGGTTGTTTCGGGTGGCATATGACGCGGCCACCGGGGGGGTGGGCCTAAGTCGTACACTAGGCGTCTATGGACGCAGCGTGTATGATAGGGAGCGCGCCCGCAAGCTAACACTCCGGGAAGGCGCTTCCCAGAGGGGGTTAGCTTTAGAGGAGCCAAGACAGCCACTGTGGGACCCCAGAACAGGAGGATCAGGGCTATTCTGTGCAAAACGAACTGCACAGTGGAGGTAAGTATGATATGTTTGTTATCTAAAAAAAAGCTTTAAAGGGGCTTTTATTTTCTAAATTGGTTCCTTTCAGCTAGTGCATTGTTGATTTACTAACCTTTTCCTTCGATTTCCCTTCTAAATGTTTTTTTTTCTTTGTCTGAATTTCTCACTTCCTGTTTCTCCTCAGTAAGCTTTCCCCCATCATCTGAGCTGTTCTGGCTAGGGGTTAGTCAGCGTGCTCTCCCCCTCCCTTGGGACTACATCCCTGCGGGGAGATGCTGTAGCACACAGTCGGAATTTCCGATGGAAAAAGTCAGATGGGAGCTTTCAATCGGATATTCCGACTGTGTGTATGCCCCATCTGACTTTTTCCGTCGGTATTTCTGACGGACTTAGATAGAGAGCAGGTTCTCAATTTTTCAGACGGAAAAAATTCCTATCGGAAAATCCATTCGTCTGTATGGAATTCCGAGGGGAAAAAAACACTTATGCTCGGAAACAATTCGACGCATGTTCGGAAGCATTGAACTTTTTCTCGGCTCATCATAGTGTTGTACGTCACCGCGTTCTTTGGTGGAATTTGGTGTGACCGTGTGTATGCAAGCCAAGCTTGAGCGGAAGTCCGTCGGAAAAAACATCCGATTTTTTTCCAACGGAAAATTTGTTCGTGTGTACGCAGAATTAGAAGGAAAATCGAAGGAAAAAGTAAGTGAACCAACAATGCACTACCTTAAAGCATCCTATTTAGAAAATAAAACACAAACCTTTACAACCCCTTTAAATAATTTTCATTTTGATGCTGGGCTGGTGCATCTCAATCAATCACATGTAATACAACCTCAGAGAACCATGAACCATTACAGTCTCTATTATATCCTGCGCTGAATCAATGTGTCCACCTATAGAATCTAGTAATGCTAACTGGTCACTGCTTCTCATGGTAGTCCCCTAGCCTAGAAGCTGCAGTCTGCTTGGAGTTGTCAATGGACACCCTGTAGTAGATGGGATGAGTTGTGGTCAATGCCAGTGCATAGTACACATATAAACAGATAGAAATTAATGAAATTAGAGATAATTGGTAGAAGGAGGTCAGTAATAAAATGGATGAGATATAAGACAGAGTCCCAGAGAAAAATCAAGAGAGAGCAAGAGAGAGAGACAAGCATGAGACTCCTAGTGGCTGCAACCCTACTTCTTCTAATACACAGCGGTAAGTGCAACGGAGATCTGCTGGCTAATTCTGGGCGCTCACAAATGATCGGATCCTTTGATGGTTACATCCACTAATCCACAATGAATCTGATTAGTGACTACAGGCAATGGCTCCAATTTGTGCTTGTTTTATACTCTTAGGGCCAGCCAGATTCTCAAAAGAGATACGACGGCGTATCTCCAGATACGCCGTCGTATCTCTGAGTCTGGCCGGTCGTATCTATGCGCCTGATTCTTAGAATCAGTTACGCATAGATTTCCCTTAGATCTGACTGGCGTAAGCCTCTTACGCCGTCGGATCGTAACTGCATATTTACGCTGGCCTCTAGGGGCGTGTACGCTGATTTGCGCTTAGAAATATGTAAATCAGCTAGATATGCGAATTCACGAACGTACGCCCGGCCGACGCAGTACAGATACGCCGTCTACGTTAGGCTTTTCCCGGCGTAAAGTTACCCCTGCTATATGGTGGCGTAAGTTTTTTTGTTTTAGAGGGAGCAAGTAAAGCTTGCCATAGATAAATGTTTTTTTTTTTTTTACCAGGTTATATAAAAAAAAAAAAATGAACGGACTCCCCCATACACCCAATTGAGAAGGATAAAGAAATCCTCCCCACTGTGCTATTGTATTCTGACAGTGGGACTCCTTGGCTGTCAGAATACACTGATCCTTAGCGGCAGCACTTATCAAACAGGAATTTTACAACATTCCCTTTCGAGAGGAAGCAGTTGTTAGATCAACTTCTATCTACTGGGAATGGACATAGATGGATCGAAATTCGGCTGGTCCCTGCTGAGCTGGTCAAATTTCAATCCACCAAGGTTAGCTTAAAAATTAGGAAAGAGCTCGACAAGCTATTCTCAAGCAGGGTTCCGCAGAATCCTATAGTTCCTCAACAGCATGGGTGCTCTACCTGAAAAACTCATGGGGCCCCCGGGCAATAGAAGATTATGGGGCCCCTGGGCTTACAGATGGCCACCACGCTAGGAGGCAGTGCAGAGGTGGGGCAGCTAAAATCGCAGGATTTTCACATCAAAAGCATGTCGGTTTTGGACATATCAGGCACAGATGTAAAAAAAAAACATAGATTTTTACATACTGTCCCTGGTTTTACTGAGCCTGGCAACCCTGATGGGGCCCCCTAGTGGCATGGGGCCCTCGGGCAATGCCCGAGTGACTCAATGGTCAGTCTGCCCCTGTCTACCTGTGGCCCTCCAGCTGTTGCAGAACTACAAGTCCCATGAGGCATTGCAAAGCTGATGGTTACAAGCATAGGCGTGCGCACAGGGTGTGTTAGGTATGCCTGAGGACACCAAATCACCCTGTGCTGGGCAGCTTCCCCCCCTCCGCTGCTTGGCTGCAGAGAAATGGACTTGGGAATCTCTGTCCCTGGTCCCTTTCTTTGTCTCAAAAGTGAGACATCAGGGGCCTGTTTAGACCCCTGATATTTCACCTAAAAAATAAAATAAAATAAAAAGATTGTATAAAAATATTATAAAAATAATACAATTGTAAAAACGTAATTGAAAAATAAACTACTGACATGGTCCACAGCTCTACCGGAGCTGTCCATTGCCCTACTGCCCTATATATTTATATACACACACGCACACACGCGTGTTTGCATTTTGGGGTGCACACCCTAATGCAATAGGCTGCGCACACCTATGGTTACAAGCATGACTCCCAAAGGCAGAGGCATGATGGGAATTGTAGTCTGGCAACAGCTGGAGGGCCACCGGTTGAGCACCCATGCTCAAGAGGTTACCAGGGGTTCCTTGGGTTGTGACTGATTTACCCTGCATTTAATAGTGCCAACACCGCTTGGCAAAGCCTGCAGCATGACAACAATCTCTTTTCGCTGTCTGAAAGGCTGGCATTCCTCCTATTGACCACCAATGTAACTGTAATTTTTGCCATTGGACCACACTGAATTGACTTTAGTAGGGGTTTCCCAAGACCTGCCAGGTTCCTACTGCTGTCTGTGTCCCCACTGGGGAGATTTAGCCCTCTGTTTGTTCTCGTGATCATTGCCTCCAAGAAAGGAAAAAATTATGGGGAAACCAAAACTTGAAAAATATTGTGTTCACTGTTCCGTGGAGAACTGTCAAAGAAGGGATATCCCCTCAATTTGGGAGATTTCCTCTAACTAATTAATTAATATGTCTCTGGGATACAAAGTGAAAGGAAATTAAAAAGACAAAACCCCCCCACAAAAAGACCTGCAAGAGATTTTACCATCTCTCTACTCTAGTGGTGTGTATCAAAGTGTTCTTATTAAGAACTAAAGTTACTTCTGCCTACCAATCGGCATCAAGCTACCCTAAAGTTTGAATCTGATTGGTGGCTCTTGGAATAAAATTTCAGTTCTTAGAAAGAACACCCTGATATATAAGGATAAATATTTGTTTGTTCTGACTGTTGCTTGTGCGTTATCATACTTATCTATCGACATTATGGTTCCAGAGTCTGAAACACTATTGACCTCGCCCATTTTGTCCATGCCCAAATCAGACCCACTTTTTGAATTGGTCCTGCCCAGATCCCACCTCTACATATTGTGCGGGCAATGCCTCTGCCACCTATGATTGGCTGTTGGCTTTGACAGCTTCCCGGAGGGATAGCTCAGGCAGGTTTGGACTCAAGTCTGCCTGAGCTCATCACTGCCCCTAACAATACCTTCATCTGCTATTTTCTCTGAACGTTTTAGAGCAGGGGTAGGCAACCTGTGGCACTCCGGCTGTTGCAGAACTACAAGTCCCATCATGCCTCTGGGAGTAATTGTAACTGCCAACCTTGCAATGCCTCATGGGAAATGTAGTTCCACAACAGCTGGAGCGCCACGGGTTGTCTACCCCTGCTTTGGAGCCATGTGTGTTCAGGCATCATTCAGGGCATCGTCTACTTCCTACACTCATATAAATTCTGGCTTGTGCAGTTCTTGGCTGTGATCACAAAAGTATGCCACAGATTAGACTTTGCTGTAGCCTCTCACTATGTGGCTTGCAGTAAAGTTAAAGTGGAAGTAAATCTAAATTTTTCTCAAAATAACAAACATGTCATACTTTATTGGTATGTGCAATGCTTTCGCACAGAGCAGCCTGATCCTCTTCTTCTGGGAGCGTTCCAGGCCCCTCCTCTTCGTCGGGTGCCCACATGGAAAGATACTTTCCAAGGGGGCCCCCTTACGTGCTTGCTCCCAAGTTCCGCTGCTGACACAGTCAGCAGGACTCGGCCGAGCTCCCACTACACAGCATTTGACTTTGTCTCCCCTTTCTATCAATCTGCCCAATGAGGAGGGAGACATTGGCGGGGGGCTGCACTCGTGCACATCGCTGGATCGGATTGGGCTCAGGTAAGAACAAGGGGGGGGGGGGCTGCAGCACAGAAGGGTTTTCACCTTAATGCATTCTATGCATTAAGGCTTTAGAACCACTTTAATGTGTTGCAGTCTGATCAATGGGGAACAGAGACTGCGGAAATGCTTATTTTTGCCTGCAGCAGACTAATGACATCATATCAGACTAGGTAAGGTCACTGGACAACAAGATGATCAAACAGAGCCAAATAAGCGGCTGCTGCATTGGATAGCCAGTAAATGTAAAGCAGATCTCTCTCTTTCCTACTCTACGAGTAGTCCTGACAACTTGCACTGGGCTCCAAGTTTACACTGCTGAATAGTCTTCATTATTTATGCCAACAAGAAAGAAAATATAAAGTGCTGATGCGTAATACTGCGTTTTATCCTGTAGGAGGCAGTCTTCGATGTTACACTTGCCTGTTTCCAACCATTTCTCCAATGGACTGTATAAAATTCCCAATCAAGTGTCTTCCAAGTGAAAAGTGTCTCTTCTCTACATCAACTGGGAAAACAAGTAAGTGCGGCAATGTTGAATGCTTTCACATGAAATAAATCTACAATTTTAACGAACTCATGTTTTTAACCGCTTGCTTACAGGGCTCTTTAACCCCCTTCCTGCCCAGGCCATTTTTCAGCTTTCAGCGCTGTCACACTTTGAATGAAAATTGTGCGGTCATGCTACACTGTACCCATATGACATTTTTATATGTTTTTTTCACATAAATAGAACTTTCTTTTGGCGGTATTTGATCACCGCTGCGTTTTTTAATTATTGCGCTATAAACAAAAGAAGAGCGACAAGTTTGAAAAAAACACAATATGTTTTACTTTTTGCTATAATAAATATCCATTTTTTTAAAACACATTTTTTTCCTCAGTTTAGGCCAATACGTATTCTTCTACATATTTTTGGTAAAAAAAACCCGCAATAAGCGTTTATTGATTGGTTTGCACAAAAGTTATAGCGTCTACAAAATAGGGGATAGATTTATAGCATTTTTATTATTTATTTATTTTTTTACTAGTAAAGGCGGCGATCTGCAATTTTTATTGTGACTGCGACATTGTGGCGGACACACCGGCCACTTTTGACACATTCACATTTAGGCCTCATTTACACGAGGCGGACTCCATTGCTACGGAGTCCGCCTGCTCCCGCCAGCTCAGCGGAGATCAGTCCGCAGATCTCCGCTGAGCCGACGGATGACAAGCTCCTCTCTGCTCACTGAGCGGGGAGGGGCTTGTCGGGCACCGCTGTCTCCTATGGAGCGATCTGATGAAAACGGACAGCATGTCCGTTTTCATCAGATCTTACCCGATCCGATATAGACGGATGGGGACGTGCTCCCATACATCTGTTTTTAGCGGATCGGATAGGGTCGGATGTCATCCAACGCTCCATAGGGATGCATGGAGCGGCCGTTAAGGTCCACCGTCAAAACTGACAGGCGGACCCGAACGATCCGTCTGTGTGAATGGGGCCCTATACAGCGACCTGTGCTATAAAAATGCATTGATTGCTGTATAAATATGACTGGCAGAGAAGGGGTTAACACTAGGGGGCGATCAAGGGGTTAAATGCATTCCCTGGGGAGTGATTCTTACTGTGGGGGGAGGGGACTGACTGGGGGACGTGACCGATCGGTGTCCCTATGTATAAGGGACACACCATTGGTCTCCTCTCCCTGACAGGACGTGGATCTGTGTGTTTACACACAGAGATCCATGGTCCTGCTCAGTTACTGGGCAATCGCGGGTGCCCAGCGGACATTTTCCTGCCTATAGTTACCCTTAAATGTCTTTTGTGAAGACATTTTCCAGGTTTATTATGCAACACAAACAAAATAAATGAATATATCAAATCTTACAATATACAGTGGAACCTCGGATTACGAGCATAATCTGTTCCAGGAGAATGCTCATAATCCAAAATACTCGCATATCAATGCGAGTTTCCCCATTGAAGTCAATGGAAACTAAAATAATTAGTTCCGCATTGACTTCAATGGCATGCAATACCGCATGTGGCTAGAGGTGGGGGGCGCTGGAGAGCCTTGGAAACACACAGAAAGGCCCGAGGACAGCTCAGCTGACCTCAACAAACCTCGGAAAGGTTTGGGAATGGTTTATATCTGAGTCTTTCCGAGCACTTCCGAACGACTCCAAATGGCGCTGATCGGCGCCCCCCACCTTAGGCCAAACGCGGTACTGCACACCACTGTGGCTTGAATCCTGCTTGTTTTGTGAGACAATACTCAGGATTTTTAAAAATACAGTGCTCATATGGCGAAACGCTCGTTAACCGCGTTACTCGCAATCCGAGGTTCCACTGTATACTGTAAATAGGCTGCTTATTATGCCCCCATAGGATGGCACAGAGCACCCATGTAATAACCTGGTAAATGAAAGGCTCACATGTACAATGATTTACCATCTTTCTCCTACAGAAAACTTCCCCTTTGTTCTGCATGAGATGAGCTGCGCCCCCAGCGTTCTTTGTGGCATCAGTGGTCAGAAGAGCACCCTGGGCATCAACGTGACTTATGAAACCACGTGCTGCGACACCGACCTCTGCAACGCTGGCACTGCCATTACGAAGACTTTAAGCTTTGCCCTGTTGCCCCCTTTACTGCACCAGCTACTTGTATAGACACAGGAGCCATTTCTATAGGCCGGGCTGTGTCTGAAAACTTCATACCAACAAAACATATGGAAACTACGGAAGGGGCTTTCTTCTGGGTCTGTATGCTTATCACACCCCCTCTTGATAAATAAATTAAACCTGCACCAAGGCTCCATCGAGTTTATTGTTTATTTTTTATAAAAGAGGCAGTGGTGGTGGTGTTGGGAGCGCACTCCACCAGTTACTGTGCATGGCTGGACATCAAAGACCATGCTCTTTAGGTCTCGTTCCCATGGGCCACATTCTGTGTATGACCTTTGGTGGCGGCATGTAAATGGTTATGTGTCCGTTTACATCTGGGTCGGTTCAGGTTTGTCTGACTGAACTCAATGAGCCGGATTCAGAAAGAGATACGACGGCATATCTCCTGATACGCCGTGAAAACGGGACATACATGGGTCCCTATGTGATTACGGGTGTCAGTGGATGACCATCCGCTGACACCCGTAATTTGTCCGCCTCCGCAAAGATCCGCATTTGCGGACGGAAGAAAATCCTATTTTTCTTCCGTCTGCCGGATGGGATCGGATGAACACGGACATACAGTCCGTGTTCATCCGATCCCCCATAGGGGAGAGCGGAGGAAAGACAGGGCAGTCCCTGCACAGTGTGCGGGGACCGCCCTGTCAGCTGCCAGCTCAGCAGGGATTTTAAGGAGGATCCCCGCTGAGCTTTTGCGGACACACGGAGGCGGATACTGATCCGCCCGTGTGAAAGGGCCCTTACTGTCATCATTGAAAGTAAATCCAAAATGTTGGGTTGTCCCCAGAAAAGTAATAGTTCAGGTGACCTGAGGGTCCTCAAGGAATTCTGTTACTTTGCAATAATTTCCTCTTACTTCCTGTTTTGGCTATGGGACAGGAAGTGAAGAGAAATCTCCCCAATGGAACACAAATGGCAAAAAATAAACTGACGGGTTATGACCCTGCCTTACTCCATCCAAAATGAAAAAAAAGTTTAGTTTTAAAGGGCTCGTCCAAACATCAGCATTGCAGTGCCATTCTTTGCGGTTACCAGGGCCGGACTTACCATTGGCCTTGACTGGGCTCAAGCCCAGGGGCCCCACCCAATAGGGGGCCCCCTTTAAAAAAAAAAAAAATTTTTTTTTTTTTTTTAGGGGTCCGGAGGTCCCCAGGGGCCCGGAGGCCCCCAGGGCCCCGGACGGCAACCCCCCTTTTTTTTATTTATTTTTTGTAAAAAAATGTTTTTTTTATATATTTTTTATTTTTATATATATAATATAATATATATATATATATATATATATATATATTTTTTTTTTTTTTATTATTATTATTAAAGGGCCCAGGGGTCTCCAGGGCCCCGGACGGCAACCCCCCTTTTTTTATTTATTTTTTGTAAAAAAAAAAAAATTATATATTTATATATATATATATATATATATATATATATATATATATATATATTTTTTTTTTTTATTATTATTATTATTAAAGGGCCCAGGAGTCTCCAGGGCCCCCGGATGGCAACCCACCTTTTTTATTTTTTATAAAAAAAATTAATTTTTTTTATATATATATATATATATATATATATATATATATATATATATATATATATATATATATATATATATATTTTTTTTATTAAAGGGCTCAGAGGTCCCCAGGGCCCCATGTGGCGACCCCCCCTTTTTTTATTTTATTTTTTTATTTTTGTTTATTTTTTATTAAAAGGCCCAGAGGTTCCCAGGGGCCCAGAGGTCCCCAGGGCCCCCGGGTTTGGCAACCTCCCTTTTTTATGTATTTTTTATAAATGTTTTTTTTTTTATTATTAAAGGGCCCAGAGGTTTATTTTTTCTTTTTATTAAAAGGCCCAGAGGTCCCCAGGGCCCCGGATGGCTACATATATTTATATATATTTGTTTTCTTCTTTATTTCTTCTTTTTTTTGTAAAGGCCCCCCCGCTTCTCAATTTGCAGCACCCCCACCCCCCCTAGGTTCTCTGCTTCAGGGGGCCCATGCCTTAAGCTGTGCAAGGGGCCCCAAAATTCCTGATGGCGGCCCTGCGCATACCTCCCAACACGCACGGATTCTGCGGGACTTTCCCGCACAGACAGCTTCTTCCCGCAGTCCCGCAAAAGGGTTAATTTTCCCGCACTGCAAGAGGAGGCAGCACGGAAGCAGGAGGAACCGGAGTGGTGTGTGGAGGACTGTGGCTGCTGAAGGGAAGAAAGCCGACAGCCGGGCTAATGACAGTCTGTGGCCCCGGCTGTTGGCACAGGTGAGGCACTCCCCCCCTCAACAACTGCAAAATCCCCCCCGCTCAACAACTTTAATGCGCTCCCCCCCGCTCAACAACTTCGATCCCCCCCAATTCTCGGCTCCAGGGGGCCCCTTCAACACTCAAGCCCAGGGGCCCCCACCACCCTAAGTCCTGCCCTGGCGGTTACTGATGGTGTGCTGTGATAAAACAAGTTCAAGCACCTGGCAAAAAAAAAAGGAGGACATGACAAGGAGGAGAGCAATAGTTTTCTAGCACATTTAGTCACATCATCAGAACTACAATTCGAAAACACTGCGTCTGTTATCATAGGAAGCTGGAATTTGATTGGCTGCTATGGACAACAAGAATTGCTCTTCCTTCTGCCTCTGGAGCTAAAGGGAGTACAAGTTGAGGGACAGTAAAACGGACATCTCAAGTCTCCCGCAACTCGCGGGAGTCTTCTGCATTTGATGACAGGCTCACGGACACGCGCGAGTGTGGCACAATCTCCTGGCTGTCAGCCGCAGCAGCCCGAGCCAGCCCCTCCTTCCAGCCAGGGAAGGAAGGCAGTGGCATCACTATGGTGATCGGATGCAGCATGGGACTTCCTATGTGTCCCAGACTGTTACTCTGCCCCATAGGCGTGCACCTAATCAACCCCTACACCAAAACGCCACCTTCCTGAAATGGGTTTGCCACCTCCCTGAAATTCGTTTTTGCAGATTGGGATGTCTGGTAAAACCATGGCTCAATAATGAGGTTTTACCGACCCCCACCTCATGTATGGATGAACCATAATGGTGCGGCCACTCAGTGTTGATAAATGTGATAGGTAGTCAGAAAATTAGAGGTCTAATTTCTGCCCCTAGGATTTTAGGCCCCTCAATGTAGTTAGACTGAAAAAGTCTCACACATGTGTATCACTGTACTCGAGAGGCATAGCATAATGTGTTTTGAGGTGCATTTCTAAGTAAGCTTATGCTGTACATTGGAAAGCTCTTATAAATTGACAACTTGTGTAAAAAAATAAAATAAATGCATTCCCGTTTAAAAAAAAAACCTGTGGCAAAAGTCTTCAAAAGACTCATCATGGCTCTTAGAAATACTTTGGGGTGTTTGCTTTCCAAAATGTGGTCATTTTGTGGGTGTTTTAACTGTCCTGGTGCTCCGGGGCCCTCAAAAATGTGATGGGTATTCAGGAAATTAAATGTATGTCCCTAGAATGCCTACTATAAAGGTGCTCCTTGGATTTTGGGCCTATATGGCTGAGCTTTGAAAGTCTCACATGTGATATCCCCATACTCGAGAAGAGTAGCAGAATGCGTTTTGGGGTGTAATTCTATGTTGTGTTAAAAACTATTCTTAAAAAATAAAAGTGACATAAATTGCAATGTCGAAAAACTCACAATGTCCCTTACTAAAATATATTTGACGGTTTCATTTCCAAAAAGGGATGTAGCGCCTACCCGAATTCTCTGGGAGCCTGATGGTGACTACCAGAGATAGGGAGGGCCAACACAACTCCTCAGGGTGCATGTTACTAGGCATAGTGGGTGATGAACAAGAAAGTTGGGCGCCGGCTTAAACAAGGAGAGAAGTCTATTTCTCAAACAGGAAAAATGCGGGAGAGAGGGAATAGGGCACAGGACACCATAGTAACACTCGGCAACGGGCAGACTCCTTGCACAAAAATAGGCACGATAAGGCAGACAGCGGCACATCTGTACTTTGTAGGATAGGCTGTCTCCTATGGTAACTGAGCTTTACTCACTAGCATACTGAATTCTCTTGGATAAGTTCTCTCAAAGCTCTTCCAGCCACCTCATGGATCCCTGCTCTGTGAAGAGGAGTCACCTCTGGTGCTTCTCTAAAACGCCATCCCTCTCAGAATTGTTTCCGGATCTCTGGCAGGCTTTTCTCAGCATAATCTCGAACTGCCGGATAGGCCTAGCAGCCAGGGAGCACCTGGATAGGCCTCAGGCTTCAGGCCTAGCAGCCAGGAACTGTTTCGCGCACATCCACCCAGGCCGCAGTCTTGGGCAGGAAGACCAACATCACCCAAATTTCTTCCAAATGAATACACTTTCCCAGCATGCAAAGCGGTCAGTCCGATTGGCTGAGAAAGGTATGTTTATTCATAACCTGAACTCACTGTAGCTCACCACACTAATGTCAAAGACAACAGCACCCCCTACTGACAAAGCTAAGCAGGATTAGGAAAGTAGTAATTTGACCACTAAACACTACAAATCAGCCAGGCTGGCTACCACCCAGCATAACTAAATTTAACTGTAGCCCTATTCTAGGATGAGGGTGCTACATGTACCCTGGGCTTTTATACAGTATCCCAACATGCAATGCAGCACTTTTCTTCTGACAATTGTCAGGACTGTAACAAAGCCTGTGCCCTTTTTGGGGGCATTTGTACGGTCATGGCCTTAAGAAATTAGATCATGAGTACAATAGTTTTTTTTTATAGTAGCTGCTGATGTGATTAATGTTTTACTGTGTATAGTGGCTTTATTCAGCTCTATGTAGGTCAGGGGTGCCCAACCTTTTGAAGAGCGAGGGGCCACTTAAGCAACTTGGTAACCAGTCGCGGGCCACAATGAGTGGAACAGGCAGATGACAGGTTCATGTCCACTCTGCATATGCAGAGCAGACACAGCCCTCCCGTCCACCTAGATGAAAGGAGAAGATCCCCTTCTGTTTTTTTTTAGGAGATAGGTGGGTGTAAATGGACACAAGTCCGTTTACATCTGCCGCTTCATAGAGGCGAGTGGAGGGACTGATTGGGTTGGACTTATCGTGTGAAAGGAGCTTAGGGCTGCTTTCATATGGATGTGCTACAGTTTACCCACACCACGGGTACAGTACAGTGCACCTGTGGCTTACCCACATTTTGCCATAGACTTCTATTATATTCTGCAGATGTAGTGCACTTTCCGAGCGCACCAAACTCGCAGGTTATAAAAGAACTCTGGCTCAGTGCAGGTAACCCGCAGGTGCAGGTGTATGAAAGCAGCCCAGTAACCACTGCAGAACAGATATGCCCAAATATACACTGTTATTAAAGGTAGGTTTAATACTAATATCAGTCTTCCATTCAGGTATTGCCAGCTGTTGCCGTCCCAGGCAGAGTGCATTTGGTATCGCTCCACCTGTGACAGGAGCTGGCGCTATATAGGCAACATTGGCTTATGTGGCTCTTCTTCACAGCCGCTTGTTTATTCTACTGCTGGCTTTATTCACAACACTGATGCTCTGGGATGGCAACCTGCGATCTGTGCTTGCCAACCCACCATCCCAGAAGGCCGCGGGCCAGGGACGATCCTGGGCAGGTGCACGGGGTGCAGCTCACCCAGGCGCCACAGAGGTGGGGGCGATGAAGCACCAGAGTGCTTCCCTTCCGCCTCCTCCTCCTTTTCTTGTCTGTGTCCAAAGGCAGCTCTCTCCGCCGGCAACTGACTGGAGCGGATCAGAGGAGGAGCCGCCGCCACTGTTTCCTGCCCAAGTTTATCCTCCCTCCCACTCTCCTGCTGCCAGAGGAGAAGAGTAAAGAAGCCAGAGACCATAGCGGCAGTCTCTGAGCAGCTCCTGTATTATATCTGCACTCTCTGACCACATCCTGTATTATATCTGCAGTCTCTGACCATCTCCTGTATTATAGCTGCAGTCTCTGACCATCTCCTGTACTATGTCTGCAGTCTCTGACCATCTCCTGTACTATGTCTGCAGTCTCTGACCATCTCCTGTACTATGTCTGCAGTCTCTGGCCATCTCCTGTACTATGTCTGCAGTCTCTGACCATCTCCTGTACTATGTCTGCAGTCTCTGGCCATCTCCTGTACTATGTCTGCAGTCTCTGGCCATCTCCTGTACTATAACTGTAGTCTCTGACCATCTCCTGTACTAGGTCTGCAGTCTCTGACCATCTCCTGTACTAGGTCTGCAGTCTCTGACCATCTCCTGTACTAGGTCTGCAGTCTCTGACCATCTCCTGTACTAGGTCTGCAGTCTCTGACCATGTGGGGTCGCCAGAAATATTTCTGAACCCAGGCGCCTGTGACCCTAGGATCGGCCCTGCCGCGGGCCACTGGTTGGGCACCCCTGATGTAAGTAAAAAAATCTTTGAAAGTTTGGCGCTCAGTGGTGTGGATAGGCCTTTACTGTGCACTGTGTTTAAAGCGGAGTTCCGGCCACAATTTCACGTTTTAAATATAAATACCCCTGTAATACACAAGCTTAATGTATTCTAGTAAAGTTAGTCTGTAAACTAAGGTCAGTTTTGTTAGGTTGTTACAGCATTTAGACACTTTATAACATAGAAATTGACTGTGGCCATCTTAAGTGTGGGCATCATGAAGCCAGACTGTATGACTTCCTGGATTTCAGCCTTGCAGATCTCGCACATGCTCAGTGCTGCACAAGCAGTGTAATAGGTTTCAGATCAGGTTTCAGCACCTGTACTGTCCAAGTCACATGATTCTTCGAGACTGGGGAGTGCACAGACTCCTGGAAAGTTACACCAACTACATTCCCAGGAGTCTGTGCGGTGTAGGTTAGGAAGCTTAACCACCTAGGTGCAGGAAGAGGGAAGATGAACTATTCTGCCTAGCAACAACACTTTGAAGGCATCTAAAAAACATTTTTTTTTTCTTAAAGGACTACTGGACTACATTTTTTTAAAACTACTGATGTAATGTTATATTTATGGGTGGAACTCCACTTTAATAAGTACATTAGGGTTACTCAATTTTCAAATATATATGCCATAGTTTGTAGACACAACTTTCACACAGACTAAATATACCCACCTATTTGTTTTTTTTGCATTATGCCGTGTACACACGACTGTTTTTCATGACGAGAAAAATGCTATTTTTTTAATTGGTCATTAAAAACGATAGTGTGTAGGCTCCAGACGTGAAAAATGGGCATTAAAAATATAGAACATGCTCTATTTTTTCAACGTTTTTCACGTCGTGAAAAATGGTCGTGTGTAGACTTTAACGACGGGGAAAAAAAAAAATGCGCATGCTCAGAAGCAAATTATGAGAAGGGATATTTGCATAATCAAGCCCAAAGGGTGGCACCATTCGAATGGAACTTCCCCTTTATAGTGCCATCTTACGTGTTGTACATCACCGCACTTTGCTCAAGCATTTTGTTTTTTCACAATCGTGTGTATGCAAGGCAAGCTTGACAAGAATCATGTCGAGAAAAACTGTTTTTTCCATGACATTAAAAACGGTCGTGTATGCGGCATAAGAGTTTTAGAACAGCAATTAATAAAAAAATAAAATTAGGAAGGGGGTGAAGCAGTCCGATCTTGAAGTGGTCAAAACATCTAAATTCTGATCAATTATTCAAAGAGGAAAAAACAAACACACACACACACAACCTAAACCATCTTGTATTTTAGGACACTAAGAAGTGGAAATAAGTCAAATATTTTTATTTATATTATAGAAAACATTGTAACAACAATATAAAGGATAGAAAGAATTTTGCATTTTGATAACTGCATCACACAGGTTATCCAGGCTCCAGGGTCCAGTGCGGCACCCAGATTATGTCCAGAGAGGAACCAAGTTCAAAAAAGGCACTTCTGAAAGAAAAGATTTACCAAAGCACAGTTGAATTTGTATAGTTAGAATTTGAGATCAGGAAATGTACGCATAGGAATGTCTCTAGGACACTAGAACATTTTTCCTTTTTTTGGTTGAGACCAACATGAATCCTGTCAGGGCCTTTCCTACAGAAAATGGGGTGACCTTTGTGTGCATCAGCGTCCTTCGCCAGGAATGTACAGTACAATTATTTTTTATTTTTGTTAAATAAACATGTAGAAGATCCGCTTGCTGAATATGTTCTCAGCTGTTTTAAGGTTTTCACAAAAACATGTTTCTCTGTATAGCTTATTATATATGTAAAAAGGGCAGCCATATTTAATCATGCCATGTACAAGTTTTGCACCCCACTTTGTGGTTATGGCCAGCTTTACACTGGTAATCAGTGGAAGGATTACATTTGGGGTCACTGGGAAGTTTGCTTACTACATTGGGTATATGGGAAAAATTCTTCCATTACAGATATATAAAAATATAATTGGTGTCCTTGGGTACTTATCTGAAAGTCAAAAAATTCTCATTGCTGAAAGGACCCCTAGCAAAAACGCAAGGAACCTTAGGATTCTACTGAACCCTGGTTGAAAAAGGTCGATCTACACAGTGGATTCCCAACTACCATTCCACCATAATAACCAACAGAGGTTTATTATAACATATTGATCAAATAAACAAGCTCCTTTTGTATGTAGTTTGCTCCATTGTTTTAATTCTTATGTTTTAGCTTTTATCTAAACTAGATATAAAAGAAATAAAGGGGATGTTTTTCAAAGATGTGTGTGTAAAAAAGAACTATAAACTATAAGAATAGTAACATTTTAGGAAACCCGGTTTCAACTGAAAAGTTTGTACTTCTATATGAACATGAAAGAATACACCTTTGCTCATTATGTACACCTCACAATGCAATCTAGGAGTTAGCACTCCCTATGAAGCGCTCTGCAGCTTTTAGGTGGTTTGCTCCACTTAGTGGCTAATGTATAAATATCCCTTTATTTAAAGAGATTTTATAAGCAAGCTTATAAAATAAAAATAAAATAGAAAACCCCACACCAAAAATTATTTTAAATTTAAAACATAGCAATAAAAAGTCTAAATATTCACTGATGATACACTTACTGTACTTTCCCTTTAACATGGTGCCGCTGTATAAACAATGGCATGCATGTACAGTAGCACATATGAGAATAATTTGTCACACAAGCTAGCGCCAATACATTAGCGTCTATATAAAAGGCAAAACTTTTTTTTAATTTTTGTTTTGGACAGAGTGGGAAAAATGATTAGACCCTCGGTCGGGTTTATTGCTTGGAGGAATAGATAGGTAGCATCGAAACCTTGGAAATGTCTTATTTATGTTACTATCCAATAGTGTTGTGGTAGTGTTTATATAGGGTGTTTGGATTCTGGGCTGGCAGCTTCTACACAGCAATGGATTCCAACAGCCCCCTTGGTTTGTAATGTAAATAAACCTTAGATTAAAGAACCATATCACAACTTCATAATCCAGGTCCAAATGTGTTCCAATGTAAAATCTGGTGGAAGAATATAAAACCAAGCTATCAGCAGATGAACACTGTATCTTCAATCCAGTCTTTACACAGTTTTCTATAAAGGCGAGTTTTGGCCCCCCGACACGTGTTGGTTTTAAAAAAGAAGCATGGATTTTCTTTTTATTTCAGAATCATACTTACCTAGGTGGATGCAGCATCAGTCCAATGTTGCATATGTCCCCGGCATCTCTAGGGCCTCATGCACAATACAACTGCTAAACTGAAGTTTAGGAGCAATTGGGCGCGTTTTTTTTCCCGGCAGCTCCTGAACTCTCCTTTATTATCTTATGTGTACATTCAGGCATTTATAGTAGTTTAGAGGCAGTGGAGGTTACAGGCGTTTTATTGAAAGCAGAAAATCGCAGTTCAACCGCCAAATGCTTGCAACTGCGTGTAACCACGGTAAACCGTGTTTATGCACATTTGTGTTAATAAGCATTTTTATAGGGGAAAAAATTTATACTTTTTGAACATGTAAAAATGTTGAAAAAAAAACACAAATTTCACCACATGCTGTTGCCTGCATCAATGGATGAGTCCAGTAGAGACAAACTCTGGTCCTCTCACGCAATTTTCTAGGCCTTCGGAGCCTCATGATGGAAACCATAGTGAAAACACAAAAAATAAGACAGCCATCTACAAGCACACTGCTCTCTCTTTTCTCACAGAATGGCTGAAATAGTTAATTGACTTGTTTTCCATGCATTGTGGGCATTTGGGAGGGTCTCCTGAGATTAACTTTAAAAAAAGCTTCTAATCTCAAAACACTACCACTGCAAAACTCGCATAAACCCGCCATGTAAAAGTTGTAAAACCAACAGTTCCCAGCATTCAGAAAAGGTTTTCAACTGCCCTGTGTGCATTAAGACTGAGAACCGAGCAATCTAACCCCACCGATCACTAATTTCTCAGGGCTTCCCTAGCAGAGAGCTGGTGACCTTCAGTAACCAATGTCTGCTCTGCCTCCCCCGTGCTCACTGAACACCAGAAGTACGTCCAAAGGAGCTTTGGCTGGACTTCTCCTTTAATGTACAGTCTTCCACCTTATTTTAAATTCCAATGCAATGGTTTTGCTGACCGTGTCCCTGCTGGGAAGATTCCATCTCTCCATTTGTCTGGGTGACCACAGGCACCAAAGAGCAAAATTAGGGGAAACCCAAAATTCCCCTTGCTTTGGGGAGAGTCCCTTCCTGCTTTGTCACCAGAATAGGAAATTAAAGGGAAATCTCCCTAGTAGGCCACAGGTTTTAGAAAATAATACAAAAGGTTGTTTTACTCTTCCCTACTTTAGCCAAAACTAAACAAAAATTGGCCATACATACATACATACATACATACAGCAGCCCGGTCCAGCAGTCCTCAGAGGTCATGTCCGTCTCACTTGCTTCTATATTTGAATTTAAAAGGTCAGCAAACCCAAAACAAAAGTAGGTTTGTGCAGTTAGCCAATGCCGGAGTCCACCAAGGAAAGTGTCTGAGCCAACATGCACATTTGCGTAACCTGATCTCCAAAACAAAGACGTAGTTCATTATTAACTATATACATATTAGAGGAAATATAGATTTTTCAGGAAAACATATGTAGCCTTTCAATTTCTTCTCCCTGTAAACACAAAGGAGCAAAGGCGAGCAACAGACACAGCTAATAAGAGCAGATCTACCCAAAATGTTGCCTAGTGGTCACACCCAGGAACTGCAATGATGGTATTGTATTATAACAGTACTTTAAAATGAGAAAGAGAGCAAAAAGAAGGAGCAGGTTAAATGAGTGGCAGGTGGACAGGCCAATCGGCGCCCTGTCCTTCTTACAGTAACAAAAGCTAGGAATGTGAAAGTTTTTTTTTTTCTTCCATTGTTTCGAATTAAATTTAAATACAAAGAATTCCTCTTTCTCTTCCCAGAAAGCTGGATGGGTTTATTTGAGGGGTTTGGCCACCTCGGCATATGCAAGTTCAATTTCAGAAGCGATAGGGCAGGTGTTGACAAATTCTTCACGTTGATACGCATTTTGGAGATAGCGATGAATTCCAGAAAATTCTTGGGGGATCTTGAAGCCTCTGTATTTCTCACAGACCACCTAGAGAAGACAAACGATACCAGAATTGTAATTGCTGTACACTTCTCACAAAGTTCATTCAGAAAGGTGAACAAAGCAAACTGCATTTAGGCCTAATTCACATATGCTGAAGCTGCAGACTCGCTATCTGTGGTAGATTGCACCGCCAGCAGTGGCTGGTCCACGGTTAGCAGGCAATCAGAAGGGGATATCCACCCTCCTTCACATTGAATTCCCTATTCAGCAAGCAGTAATTGCATCCATTGATCACAATTGCATTGCACTCAGGTCTATGGTTTACCGGCCACGTGCAACCTAACCTATTTTTTTGTTACACCATGACGCATAGCTGCGCAGCCTCAACAATGCATCTGGAGCTCTCGGCCCCTCACTGGTTCTGCCAACTGCCTGTGTTTGCAGATGATGACCTTCTGAAAGGAACATGAGTATATGTCTATGGACATCTTTTTGTGCCTGTTCTTAGTAATTTTTTATTTTCTTAACAGTAGGACGGATTCGGTTTTAAAGCGGAGGTCCACCCCTAAAAATAAAAAAAATAAAAATTGCCAATTTTTTTTTTTTTATATACTTACCAGAAGTGGCTGTTACTAGGCAGATCGTCTTAAAGCGGTTGTAAACCTTAAATTTGCACTTTTACCTACAGGTAAGCCTATAACAAGGCTTACCTGTAGGTAAAAAGAATATCTCCTAAACCTGTACGGTTTAGGAGATATTCCCCTCGCAATGCGGGCGGCGCATGCGCAGGGGGGATCCACGGCGGAAGATCCGGCAGCCGCCGGACCTTGCCGATTTTAAATCTCCCGCGCGCATGCGCGGGAGTGTCGTCATCGCCGCTCCAGCCAATCACAGCGCTGGAGCGGCGCCGCTCCAGCCAATCACAGCGCTGGAGCGGCGATACCCGGAAGACACGCCGGAGCAAGATGACATCTCGCTCGGCGTGAACCAGGTAAGTGTTGTTCACCTCGTTTTGAGGTAAGTATTTCATAATCAGCTATTATGCGGTGCATACTAGCTGATTATGCATTTTGCCTTGCAGGTAAAAAAAAAAAAAAAAAATTATATATACGGTTTACAACCGCTTTAATCTGCCACTTACTTATCCGCCCACAGCGTCTTCTTTTGTTCTCCTCCTCGCGCTACCTCCTGGGAAATGGGAAGCGGCGTCTTCTGGGACCTTGTGCGTTTCCAAGGAGAAATCTGCCCATTCACATAGCACCGCGCGGCTCGCCCATGCATAGTAGGGAATCGGGAAGTGAAGCTGCAACGCTTAACTTCCTCATTCCCTCAACGAGGATTGCGGCGGGGCAGCCGAGACCCAAGCGATTGCTCGGCTTCGACTGCCAACATCGCGGGCACCCTGGACAGGCAAGTGTCCTTATTAAAAGTCAGCTGCTACCGTGAAACTAATTTCTCCTAGTGCCCAGCCCAGATTCTTTGTCATCGCATCCTGAAAGCAGAGTTAAGGAGACCGAAGTGTCGCGCAAAGCATCTTTGTAGTCCAAAGAGCCAAGTTTTGCATTCAGTTGAACTGTTATGGACTACAAGTACCAGCCGGCTGGAGAAGACAATAGAATGCTGGCAGAGGTAATAAAAAACAAGCACTAAAGGACTAAGAAAGGGTATTTTTTTAATTTTTGTTTTGTTGTCCTTTTTGTTATATCTATATAAATAAATGCACATAATTAGATATATATGATACACAAACATGGAGGATTATGGCACTTAAAAGGGGTTGTAAAGGTACAATTTTATTTTCCTAAATAGCTCCCTTTACCTTAGTGCAGTCCTCCTTCACTTACCTTGTCCTTCCATTTTGCTTTTAAATGTCCTCATTTCTTCTGAGAAATCCTCACTTCCTGTTCTTCTGTCTGTATCTCCACACAGTAATACGAGGCTTTCTCCCTGGTGTGGAGTGTCGTGCTCGCCCCCTCCCTTGGGCTACAGGAGAGTCAGGACGCCCACTAACACACAGCTCCTTCCTCGATCTGCAACGTAGAGAGCGTCCTGACTCCCCTGTAGTCCAAGGGAGGGGGCGAGCACGACACTCCACACCAGGGAGAAAGCCTTGCATTACAGTGTGGAGTTACAGACAGAAGAACAGGAAGTGAGTATTTCTCAGAAGAAATAAGGACATTTAAAAGCAAAATCGAAGGATGAGGTAAATAAAGGAGGACTGCACTAAGGTAAAGGAAGCTATTTAGGGGAAAAAAAAAATTGTACCTTTACAACCCTTTTAAACAGAGGAGGTTCCCTGCATTGAGCATAGGGACTCTGTTTCTCCCCATTTTTTTCTCACTATCCCCTATATGAGATACACATGAATAAACACATACACATATGCATGATAGCACATACGTTAGGAAGGGAATGTAGATCCTTTAAAATTGGGAAAAAGAGTACCCTTCCCATATGTTCACTTCTTACCTCTCCCCCCCCCCCTTTTTTTTTCTCCTTCACCTCCGCCTTGTCTCCCATTTTCTATGCCTCATAGACTGGGGTCTCGTACATATTCTCTACCTGGCTGTTTCCCCCCCCCCATCCTGTCCCCCTCTTTTTGGTGTTGTTGGGTGGGTGTGGTTTGGCTGGTTTTACAGAATATAACCTAAATAGTAATATATGAGAGAAGTGAGCTAAGGTAGAGAAGTAACAATGGAGGTATATGTATAATGGTTCACTTACTCATCTATTTTTTGTATAGAATTGTGTGGTTTTTCTAAATGAAAAATTGAAAGAAAAAAACACACACACACACACACACACACACACACACACACACACGTTCATAAAGGTGAACTTATGTTGGTTTTATCCTGCATCTCATGGTTGCTCCATGAAGAAGTTATTATGTGGCCTCCTAAACTTTGCGGAGAAACGTTTAAAAAAGTTTCCATCTATACCAACTGACCTGTACTATGTGCAACTTGGGTAGAAGGTTGCAGTCAGCCAGCGTCAGCTCATCCCCATCCATGAACTTTCGGTGTGACACGGTCTCATCCTCTGCGCTGTTTTCATCGACTTCCTCTGGGAGAGGGGTGATCAGGTATGAGTCCAGAGTCCGCAGAGCCTTTGAGAAACCCCTTTCCAAAACTGAAGAACAAGCAAGCAAAGTTAAAGCAGAGGACGTTGTAAACCAATGAACAGCAAGGTTCAAGTATGAGGCCATAGACTGCTAAAGGGCAGATACACCCCCCCCCCCATTTTGGAAAGAGTAAGGCAGGGTTATAACCCGTCAAGTTTATTTTTTTGCCATCTGTGTCCCATTGCAGAGATTTCCCTTCACTTCCTGTCCCATAGCCAAAACAGGAAGTGAGAGGAAATTCTTGCAAATTAAGGGAATCCCTTGGGGACCCCAAGGTCACCAGAACTAGTGTCCCCATTGGAAGATTACCCCCTCTATTAGTTTTCTGGGGACAACACAAAATTTTTAGGATTTTATTTTACTTTCAAATGATAATGGTAATCAGGATAAATAGAGTGGGAGAAACTCCCTAGCGGGGGCACAGACAGCAATAAAAATGGACAAGTGTTCTAATCCGTCTCCCACTCCATCCAAAACGTGGAAAAAAATAAAGTGTGCTTCAATTATACTTTAAGTCAAACTGACAGAATCAAAATGTAACATTGCAGCTTACCAATCCTTAGATGAGGTGGCTGCACTAGTTCTCTATTCATTTTTTCCCCCCCCTTTTTTTAACCTTGTGATCTCTGGAAGACCAAACTTGCTGGCCTAGTGAGGTTGCCATATGGGTGCTTTGGCTTGAATGGGCTGAGTTTAAAAAACGCAACAAGGGGGATACTTTTTACCGCATTGCACAGCACCTTAGACACAGCATGCGTAATCCCCCATATGGCTGTCTTCGGGGGAGGGGTACACGGTAAACAAACAGCACAATGGACACCTGTACACAGATTAAGCGCTTTGTTCTATTGATCTATGCAGACAAACTGAGGCTGATATCACAGACAACCTTCCACAGACTTCTGTTAGATCGCTCCCTCGCTGGCCAAAGCGCCCTCGCTAGCTGGGAGTGATGTTTCATTGGGGTCAAATTCTACAGAGAATGTTAGGCACTCTCTTAGCAATGCTGATGCTGGCAACTGCCATCAGCTTTAAAGAGGAACTGCAGTCTGCTCACAAAATTTGTAATAAAAACATCTTTGCCATTCTGAAGCTTCCTTCCAACCACTTTGCCTATTTTATATATACTGTGATTCTGTACTTGCCAAATATGCTGCAGAAATCTCCCTCCACCGAGTCTGGCTGCATCCATTTTAACTGTGGGCAGCTGAAGCTACGACCTGATCACTTCTGGGATTTACACAGACACACCTCCAGCTCTGCAGCTCTCATTTCCCCTCTTATGACTCATCCTCCCTCCTCCCTTCCTGGCAAACTCTCACGGGAGTGAGAGAGCTGTGCATGATGTCATAAGCCTGTGCTAATGACTAGACAAGAAACAGGAAGTGGGCTGTATAAGGTATTTACTGGCAGAAAAAAAATGTTTTACTATCCAAAGTTAAAACAAGGGCAGAAGATTTAACCACTTCCCACCCGCCGACGAGTTTTTATGGTCACAATGTGGCTCGAAAATGCCGGGAGACCGTCTATATACGGCCTCCAGCCACTGGGGGGTGCGCGCACGCCCGCTGCGTCACTCAGGTACCGATGTGCGTGCCTGGCGGCTGCGATCGGCAGTCACGGAGGCAGGGACATGGATCTCTGTGTGTAAACACAGAGATCCACTTCCTGTCAGGGAGAGGAGACCGATGGTGTGTCCCTTGTATATAGGGATAACCATAGGTCACCTCCCCCAGTCAGTCCCCTCCCCCCACAGTAAGAATCACCTAGCAGGGCACACATTAACACCTTCCTCGCCAGTCACATTTATACAGTAACCAGTGCATATTTATAGCACTGCTCGCTGTATAAATGTGAATGGTCCCAAAAATGTGTCAAAAGTGTCCGATGTGTCCGCCGTAATATCGCAGTCCTGACAAAAATCACAGATCGCCACCATTACTAGTAAAAAAAAAAGTCATAATTCTATCCCCTATTTTGTAGGCGCTATAACGTTTGTGCAAACCAATCACTATACACTTATTGCAATTTTTATTTTTACCAAAAATATGTAGAAGAATACATATCGGCCTAAACTGAGGAAAACAATTTTTTTTTTTAATTGGATATTTATTATAGCTAAAAGTAAAAAATATATTTTTTTTTCTCAAAATTTTCGCTCTATATAAATAAAAAAACGCAGAGAAAGCTCTATTTGTGGGAAAAAAAGGACGTCAGTTTTGTTTGGGAGCCACGTCGCACAATTGTCATTTAAAGCGTGCCAGTGCTGAAAGCTGAAATTTCGCCTGGGCAGGAAGGGGGTATATGTGCCCAGTAAGCAAGTGGTTAATAGATAAAAAAAAAAAAAGGGGAAAAAAATGACCGAAGGTCCGCTTTAAGCTCATCCAAGTCACCTGGCACTTCTAGTGTATTTCCACTTTTGTAGTCAGTTTTTAAAGCCTTCCACTATATAATTAATATATGTTCCCGATCACACTGGACATCATAAAACAAAATTTACATTTCTAGTTGTTTCTGTGGCACAGGTTATACATAGGACTCTGTTGGCAGCTTGCAAGCTAGTCTGAACCATTTCAAATTGCAATTAGAGGGAATTTGTTTTTTTAAAGCCTAATTCCACCCAAAAATGGAACTTCTGCTTTCTGGAATCAACCCCCCCCCCCCCCCCCGATGTCACATTTGGCACCTTTTAGGGGGGAGGAGGGAGAAGATACCCGTGTAATACAGGTATTTGCTCCCACTTCCAGGCATAGATCACCGCGGTGACCTACGCCATTTGTCCGGTGCCTACTCTCCCCCACCCCCCCCCCCCGTCTTCTGGGAACTGTGTGTCTCCCAGAAGACAGAAGGGACCAGTTGGGATCGTGCAGCGCGACTCACGCATGTGCAGTAAGGAACCAGGAAGTGAAGCCGCAACCGAAGATAGCACCTGAGAGACGAGGGACAGATCAGCTTCGGGTGGTGCCGACATTGCGGGCGCCCAGGACAGGTAAGTGTCCATATATTAAAAGTCAATAGCTGCAGTTTTTTCGGCGGAACTCCGCTTTAAGAATCATTAGCATACATTGTACCAGCCAAGCCTTGAGATCTAAAAAACCTTTGTTAGGACAGGCAGTGTAGGTGTTATCCCACTTTGGTTGTAAAAGTGGAAATAAAGTAGCCAGGCTGCAGCCGTAGGGTGACCACATTTCCAAACTACCATTCGGGGACACCCTCCCTTCCCAAAAATCAGCTTGTGCTGTAACGAATCACAGCACAGTGATTGGAAACTAGAGGCGGGATTTATGATTTCCCCGATCACAAGCAGGGGGCGGGATTGTGCTTCTCCAGGCATTCCTGGCCAGCACAAGTACTCTCAGTGAGTAAAGCGGTGATGGGGCGGCCTTTTTTGGGGGCATCAGATAGGCCCGGGGATTGGCTGTGTCAGTTTCATTCCGGGACACTGTATTGTCCTGGAATGAATGTGCCCGGGACAGACCTGCAAAATGCGGGACTGTCCCGGGCAATCCGGGACACGTGGTCACCCTATGCAGCCGTCTCTTTCACTTACGTTGGTTAGCTGCTGGATTGGAGTTCTTGATGTAGGCAGAGAACTTGGCAAAGACATCCAGCCCAGCTGTGTGGGATTCAGGATTCCTGGCAGCCAGCTTTGGGTATCTGAGAGAAATAAAATAACATTCATGAATACAAACATGGACAATATGGAAAACAGACAGAGTGTTTTTGGTTAAAGGTTGAGGCACGCTTACAAAGTTCTACAAGGAGGGCTGGACAAAAAGTAATTCCAATTCTAACCAATCCATGGCTTATTTTCATTTTCAGAGCTGCAGAACCGACTGCAGTCCTAAAAGGCAAGGACTCTTTTCTATTATATCTTGGTTTTGTTATACAGTGGAACCTTGGTTTACGAGTAACACGGTTAACAAGCATTTTGAAAGTAAAAGCAACTTTTTTTTTTTTATTCTGACTCAGTTTGCGAGTGTTGTCTTGCAAAACGTAGAGAATTCAAGCTAATTGGGTGTGCAGTACTGCATTTGGCCTGAGGTGCGGGGGCGCCGGAGCCGAGCAGAGACGTTTGGAAATACTCCATTCCCGGGTGTTTCCGATCCCCCCCACCTCTGGTCACATGCGGTATTGCATGCCATTAAAGTCAATGCAGAATTAATTATTTTCGTTTCTATTGACTTCTATGGGGAAACTCGCATTAATATGAGAGTGCTTTGGATTACGAGAATTCTTCTGGAACGGATTATGGTCGTAATCCAAGGTTCCAATGTTTGGCCTTACAACTATAATGGTCATTGGAAACATTTCATAGATTGTTTTACACACCTTAGTTTGTAGCACGTAGGCACGTGTGCAGTGCGTGGCTGAGGATAGTTTTTACCACCCCCAACCACCCACATTTAAGCTGAAATATGCAGCAGACAGGGTTCTTTACATACTACTCATAGCTCCCAACTGTCCCCGATTTCAAGGGACTGTCCCTGATTTGGAACAAAGTCCCTCATTTTGATCTATATAGTTTTATATAAAAAATACTTTTTATCCTTTGAACAGTGTTTCCCAGTGCTAAACCTTTCATCCAGATTCTAAATTGCTGCATTTGGAAATTTCAAAAGCCAGTATAAAAAAGGAATAGTAGTGGTTAAAGGGGGCGTGGCAGGGGACTTGTATATGTAATTCCATCTGTGCTTTAGCTGATTGCATGCAGTTTGGCATTCATGATGTAGTAATAATAATAAAAAAAAAAAAAAAGCATATGTGTCTTTTTACATCTTTATCACAGGTATTTACATAGTGCCGACAATTTAGCTGTATACATACTGTACATACACCAGGAGCTTACAATCCAAGGTCCCTCTCACATGCATAGATACACATACTAGTGCCAACCAGGAGAAACCAGAGTCCTCAGAGGAAACCCAGCAAGCACAAGGAGAACGTGAAATCTCTATGCAGACAGTGTCTTGACGCAGGGCCATCTTAAAGCGGAGGTTCACCCGTACAATATACTTTTTCCCCTTAGCTTCATGCTCGTTTTGTCTAGGGGAATCGGCTAGTTGTTTTAAAATATGAGCTGTACTTACGGTTTACGAGATGCATCCTCTCCGTCGCTTCCGGGTATGGGCTGAATGACTGGGCGTTCCTATTTTGATTGACAGTCTTCCGAGAGGCTTCCGACAGTCGCATCCATCGCGTCACGATTTTCCGAAAGAAGCCGAACGTCGGTGCGCAGGCGCAGTATAGAGCCGCACCGACGTTCGGCTTCTTTCGGCTACTAGTGACGCGATGGATGCGACGGTCGGAAGCCTCTCGGAAGACTGTCAATCAAGAAGGAACGCCCGCTCCCGAAGACCTATACCCGGAAGCGACAGAGAGGATGCATCTCGTAAACCGTAAGTACAGCTCATATTTTAAAACAAATAGCCGATTCCCCTAGACAAAACGAGCATTAATCTAGGGGGATTGTTTGTGAGGGGCCCACAATAATCTTGCATTACACCATACTTGCCAATTGTCCCGGATTTGCTGGGACAGTCATGCTTTTTATTAAACTGTCCCGGGAAGCATCCCAGAACCTATACTGTGCCATCCCCCGTATCTGTGCCCTTTGTGTTGACTAGTCTTTGATTTATGGAATGTTTTCCTTTTGCAAAATAGATTTTATTGAAAGTACTAATGAATATATGCTTAATTCTATCAACTATTTATACTTTATTTCTTGAAAGTAGATGTGTAAATTGAGGCAAGCTGGGGCCCCAGTGCATTACATTGCCCAGGGGCCCTTGATGCTAATAAGACAGCCCTGTCTTGACGGGGATTCAAACGGAGAACCCCAGTGCTGAAAGGCAGAAGTGCTAACCACCAAGTGCTTTATTGGTTTAAATAAAGCGATCCACAGTTCTTGGTATAATGTATAACGAGGTGTCATCAACATGATTACTTGTATGTCATAGATACCTACTTAGGGGGGCACAGGGTCTCTTCCAGAAACTCCTCTATCTTGTTGATGTCAGTACGGACCTCATCCCCAAAACGCAGGAAGGGGGGCTGGGCTCCGGGGGCGAGGCTCATCAGTATCTGTGGCTTTCTGTAGGCACAAGAATCACACAAATATATATTCTGAGAAAAATTCTTAAAAAAAAAAAAAAAAAAAAAAAGTTGAAAACAAGGTTAGCCTACACATACATTATATTGACACAAGTATTGGGACACCCGTCTTTACATGAACTCTAATGGCACCCCAGTATTAGTCTGTAGAGTTCAATATTGAGTTGGCCCACACTTTACATAATTATTATCACCTAGAATGAATGTGCTTCCAAAAAGGAAATTGTACCCGTGTATAAAACGCCCTACCTGCCCGTTTGCAAGCTCAGCTTCCAGTGCCAGGCCTGTCTCCGAGTGCCGAGATGACATGTGCTGGAGCGACGTCATCCCCCACCGGTCAATGAAGAGGCCCAAAGACCTGCACTTAGATTAAGATGCCAGCGCAGGACTACTGGACAGGTAAGTATTTACCCCTTTTTTAAACTACCAACACCCTTTAGTTCCACTTTGACTGTGTGCTTAGTGTGAATGGGTCCTCACACACACAATGATGGACGAATGAGATGAATAAGCACAGCCCTTCCCACTTTTCAGGACGGATTATCCAAAAGTAATTTTTTTTTGCAGAGTAAATAGACTAATGCCGCGTACACACGATCGGATTTTCTGTCAGAAAAGACACCCAAGGTTTTTCTGATGGAAAATCCGATCGTGTGTATTCGCCATTAGAATTCCGCTCGAGCTTGGCTTGCATATACACGGTCACACAAAAGTTCTCTGAACTTTTGTCCGTCAAGAACGCAGTGACGTACAACACTACGACGAACCGAGAAAATGAAGTTCAATGCTTCCGAGCCTGCATCGAATTGTTTCCGAGCATGCGTCGGAATTTTGCTAGTCAGAATTGCTACAGACGATCAGATTTTCCGATAGGAATTTTTTTTTGCGTCGGAAAACTTGAGAACCAGCTCTCAATCTTTTGCTGGTGGAAATTCCGACAGCAAAAGTCCGCTGGAGCCTACACACGGTCGGAATTTCCATTCAAAAGCTCACATCTGACTTTTGCTGTTGGAATTTCAGATCGTGTGTACAGGGCATTATTGTGGTAGATCAATACTTTAAACTGACCAAGAGCATGCAGCAAGAGAAGTAAAAGCAATTATTGGAACATCTTATGATGTGCATACTTGTTCCAGGTCAACCTCAAAACACTTTAGATTTTGCTGCATTAAAAACTAAAAATTAGACTATGTCGTCACCCACAGGCAAGCTGTGGCTCACTAGACAATGGTGCACTAAAAGTCTATCAGAGCAAGTCACAGATTGGCTGCATCTGTCACAAGGAATTTACTACAGGTCATATTTCCCAGGTTGTCTCTATCCCTCCTCTGTGCCTCTTGTGGGAGAACTTTGGAAACAATGCAAACAGTTTCAGAGAATGAATGAATGGCTGTGCCATATGGCATGCTGCCACCGTCCATGCCCAGATCACGTGCAGAGACATTCAGAAAGACGAGTCACATTTTTCTGCTTTTCACATTGTCCCTGCTCTACACACTGTTCTCCAATAGTCTGGATGACAAACACATGCAATTAAAAGGAAAGAATAGAGCATGTTCAGCGAGTACAGATTTGCAGCCATTATTGCAGTGTTCATCTTACATTGACATTGTATGCGATTTTTACACGCGTCCTATTCCATAGTTTTTTAATGTTCTAAAAATAGAGATGTGTAGATGAAAAACTAGGGAGAGTTCTCCCCACTTTTCCTATCCTTAATTTTCTTTAGTTTTCTTTCCTTTTTGCTACTTACTAACATTTGCAAGTTAATAGTTCACCCATGCTTAAAGCATTTGTTTCCACAAACGTTTCATATTCCCGATATGTGCCTGCTGTACTTATGAGAAAGTATCCTGTTCTTTTTGTATTGCTTCCCTTGTGTGAAATCACTGGTGTCCCTGCCAGTATCTCTGCTTTGCTATTAAAAACTGACCAGACTAAGCAGGAGAGCACAGCACGGTCAGTTCTCTAGCTTTGCTGGAAACTCAGCCTGCTCTCCTCCAATGATCAGACTTGTCCTGACATGCGCCTCTGCACAGCCTGTCACTGGGAAGCTCAGTGTGCGGCTGCTCCCCCCCCCCCCCCCCCCCCCCCCAGCTCTCATGCAACTGAGAACAGTTATCTATACAGATTTTTTTTGCATTTCATTTTTACTTCTTCAAAATATTTTTTATTGTATTTTCAAAAGAAAACAAGGAGAGTAATAACAATACAATTTCTTAATCATACAATATCATCACCAGTGTATTTCATTTTTGAGCAAAATGGGTTTTACATGATCATTTACCATCATTAGTAGGAAATGTCTATTGCTTGACAGATATACCACATTTCTGTAGAATAATTATATATATATATATATATATATATATATATATATATATATATATATATATATATATATATATATATATATATATATATATATATATATATATATATATATATATATATAATTTAACCAGACCTCCATGCAGGGAGGGTGGGTAGTTCATATAGGAGAAATTATAAAATAAATAAATAAATAAAATAAAAGTATTGCAGGGGTAGGGTTGCCACCTGTCCAGGAATTCTCCTGCATAGTCTGGGTTTTGAATCAAGTGTCCGGATGTCAATGCGCCTGAAACCGGGACACAATATCCAGACATGAGGGTGCACTATGCACGCCACATTACTATTCTCTTTGGAGCACCCAAAAGGTGTCCCAGGTTTGTTAAAATCCTATAGAGCAGGGGTCCTCAATCTACGGCCTAGGGGCCACATCCGGCCCACCAGTGTGATTTACCTGGCCCACAGACTGCCCCTATAACATTGCAGCAATCCCCCTCCCCTCTGCTACCTTTATCACACAAGACGAGAAACATGACCGGTCCTGACAAAGGGAGGGACCTTTTTGAGTTAAGAAGCGGGTGATTGGTTACTAGGCAGCAGGTCGTTTACAGCAATCAATCACTTGCCATTCACTTGCAAAATCCCGCCCTTTGTACGGACCTACCCTGCTTCACGTCTTGTGCAATTAAGGTAGCGGGGAGGGGGGTGCTGTGATATTATAGAAGTGTAATATCAATGGAGGGGATCTGTGATGGGCAAGTCTGTGATTGGGGGGGGGGGGGGGGGGGAGTCTGATTGGGCGGGAGCTTTGTGATGGAGAGATTAGTGATAGGGGATCTTTTATGGGGGTCTTTGTGAATGAATGAATGAATGAAAAACTTATATAGCGCGGCACATGCGAACTGAATCGCCTCTGGATGTGATGGATGACCTGATATTGGGGCCTTTTTGAAAGGTGGGGGGGATCTGTGATGGAGAGGTTCTGTGATAAGGGGGTTCTGTGATGGGGGGGGGGGGGGTATCTGGTGAGGGGAATCTGAAATACTAATACGTTTATGTTGATTAAAAAAAATATATATTTACGATATTCAATTGTTTTTCCTGTTTTTTTGCACTACAAATAAGATGTGTGCATAGGAATGTGTTCATATTTTTTAAACTAAACTATAGTCCAGCCCCCCAACAGTCTGAGGGACCGCAAACTGGCCCCGTTTAAAAAAGTTTGAGGACCCTTGCTATAGAGTATGCAAAAAATATATAAAAATATGGTGTGGGGGGCATGGCCGGGATGTAGAGAGAGACGGACGTGTTCAGCCTGTGCTCCTGCCATCCGTTCTCTCCATCCGACTGAATCCTTGCTTATACAGCGCCATTCTGCTCAGCAAGCACCTTCATCCTGCCCGGGGGACTGCCCCGGTCCTCCCGATGCCTGGGAAGCGCAATTCGACCAAGAAGGCGAGCGGCTATACGGCCCGGATCCAGCCGCCGACCACACGTGCGGCGGCCATCTTGCCATTCCTGTCATCTTCCCCGGCCTCGGTGGCGGTACAGACAGAGTCCTGGATGGCGGACCTGGAGGCCCTAGATTTGGAGGGCTCGTCAGTGGAGATGAAGGAGCCGCCGGAGCTGCTGGGGGGCCAGTCTACCGCCGCAATCCTGGCGGCCATCGCGGACAGTAAGTCCTCTGTGGAGGGGAAGATTGACACGCTCGCTATAGAATGTGGGCTCATTAGGCAAGATATGGACAAGTTCCGGGGCCGCCTGTCTGAAGCGGAACATCGCATATCTGCGGCGGAGGACATAGCAGCTTCTACCACCCACATTGTGGGGGAGCTGCAGCAGCAGGTTAAGATCCTAATGGCCCGTTCTGACGATGCCGAAAATCGCCTCCGACGCAATAATGTGCGGGTGGTCGGGCTCCCGGAGGGGGCTGAGGGTGCCAACCCGGTGCTGTTTGCCGAGGCCTTCTTTAAGGAACTCCTGGGCCTGCAGAATTTGTCCCCTGTCTATGTGGTGGAGCGGGCGCACAGGGTGCCAGCGGGGAGGAGACCGGCAGGTGCATGGCCGCGGGCCTTCCTTGTTCGCCTGCTGAACTTCAGGGACAGGGATCTGATCCTGGCGGAGGCTCGTAGACACCCGGAGCTGAAACATGACAATGCTGTGATCCATCTCTATCCTGATTTCTCCCCGGATCTGCAGAAGAAAAGGCGCTCCTTTACAGACATCCGTCGCCGATTGAGGGAGAGGGGCTTGGTATACAGCATGCTCTACCCTAGCCGGCTGAAGGTGATCCATCGTGGGTCGGCAAAATTCTTTGACTCTCCGACGGAGGCGGTGGACTGGCTGGATTCGCTGGCCTAAGGTTCCGACCAGTTCAATAGCTTCATGATGGCGGTGCAGGTGAGCTGAAGGCGAGCGATACTCACCTGCCTAAGATGTCGTTGCTGGGTGCAGTGGTTCCTCGTTGCTGTGATCCTCTTCTTCATCCCTCCTACCTCCTAAAGTGAGAACACGTGGAAGAATACATGCTACAGGGGACTGTAAGAACAGTTATCCGTTCCTGACAGGAGCAACAGGTACTGAGTTACACAGGTTGGGATATTTGAGTGCCTCTCTGGACTCCCTTTCCCCCCCTTTGTGTGTGGATGAACTCTACAGATACTCCACTTCTGTTTGATATGTTTTTGGGTTTTAAGTTTCTCCAGCGGTGGTTCCGTTTTTTAGTTTGGTTCGCCTGGAGCAAACAGGGAGTTGGGACTCTTTGGTTGACACTCTCTTTGTTTTTTTCTCAATTACTTTTAATTTTTTGGTATGGTTTTTTATCCCCCTTCTTTTTTCTTTTACTCGGGACAGTAACATCTTATTCCCTCCCTCTTGATGCATATACGTTCTGCTTTCTGTACGCAAGTGCAGAGGACTATATTCTGCCCTGTGTGCTATGTGCTCATCGAATGCTATATGGCGTTGTAGTGTGGCTCTCTGTGTCCAGTCTCCTCCCTCCTGGTCGCCCGGTTGTACAGGCTCCTCCTCCCTTTCAATTGATACCCGCCCGTATTAATGGATGATATTAAAGTTGTCTCGTGGAATGTCCGCGGTCTAAATTCTAAGTATAAACGGTCTCTAGTCCTTCAGTATCTGAAATCCCTGAACCCCCATATCGTTCTCTTACAAGAGACCCACCTAGTGGGCAGTAAAACCCTATCACTGAACAGGAGCTGGATACAGAGGGCGATACATTCCACCTATTCCTCATACGCCAGGGGAGTGGTTATCTTGTTACACAAGAAACTGCAATGTGTTATTGAGCATGTAGTAACTGACCCAGATGGGAGGTATGCTATTGTGATTCTGAATGTTGATTCTCAGCTGTGGGCTATAGTGAACGTCTATGTCCCCCCCCCCCTTTGGCAAGGAGGTGCTGTACCAGGTTCTGGGGAAAATTGCTACTTTCGGTCCGTTAAAAGTGTTGATAGCAGGAGATTTTAACAATATTCTTGACTATACGCTAGATGCCTCCAACCCAAATCGGGTGCGGAATCTCGACCTCAGACAGTGGGCGGACACGGCGGCTCTGGAGGAGGTATGGCGGTGGAAACATCCTGGTGAGAGAGGCTACTCCTATCTTTCCCACGTCAGTTCCTCCTCCTCCCGTATTGATCTAGCCTTCGCGAACTCGGCCTTGCTGCCGCAGGTGGCGGAGGTTGGCTATTTAGCTGGTGGACTCTCGGACCACACCCCTCTGCAGGTGACGCTGAGCCGACCTGGGGGTGGAGGTCGGAGGGTCTGGAGATTACACCCGGGGTGGGTGGATGAGTTATCCGTGGAGCCGTTGGTCTCAGAACATATCGCGGAATATTGGAATGTGAACGAGGGCTCCGCGGATGGTCATATGGTCTGGGATGCATTTAAGGCATCCACCCGGGGGGCGTACATAGCGGCCATCAAGGCCGCTAGAGTTGAGAAAAATTCTGAGTCAGAGGCGCTCCAGACCCAGGAACTACGGTGCGCGAAGGCACATGCTGAGGCACCTTCTCAGTCCACGCTGGTGGAGCTACAGATGGCTAGGAGGGCCTTCTTGGTCCATTTTCAAACCCTTACACAATGTACCTTCAGATGCAGGGCTGAGGAGCTGTTTGAGAAAGGGGATAAGAATGGGAAACTGTTGGCCTACTTGGCGGCAGATGCTCGGCCCCATGTGGCCATCCCCTGCGTCTATTCAACGGGGGGTGTCCTAGTGAGGGATAGAGAAAGTATTATGCAGGCTTTTGTATCCTATTACTCTGATCTGTATGCGGCTATTCCGCAATATGAAGGGCAGGTACTGAACGGATTTGCTGGACTCCCTTCAGATCCCGGTGCTGCCTGAGGAGGCGGCGGCAGACTTGGAGGCCCCCTTTACTTCCAAGGAGCTGACCGTGGCAATTGCCTCCTTCCCGAATGGCAAGGCACCAGGACCTGATGGACTCCCGGCCGAATGGTACAAGACCTACTCGGAGGTGCTGTCTCACAGGCTTTTGAATTTGTATGTGGAGTGTCTGGAGGTTGGGAGCCTGCCCCCTACGTGGTATGAGGCACATGTGGTTCTGCTCCCTAAGCCAGGGAAGGACCCGCTTCATTGTTCCTCATACAGGCCCATTGCTCTGTTGAACATGGACCTAAAAATTCTCACCAAAATGGTGGCCAACCGATTAATGCAATGCCTGGAACACCTGATATCACCTGACCAGACGGGGTTTATGCCCAAGAAGGCTACCGATATTAATTTGCGCAGGGTGTATACACATACGCAAATTGATGGGGAGCTGTCCCATGGGGGTGCCCTGGTGTTTTTTGACCTGGAAAAGGCGTTTGACTCCATAGACTGGGGATACATGGTCCAGGTGTTGGAGCGCATGGGTTTCGGCCCTGTGTTCCTCAAATGGATAACAATGCTCTATGACCGCCCAGTAGCGGCAATACGCCTGAACGGCGGGGTATCTGACACTTTTCCGGTATCCAGAGGCACCAGGCAGGGATGCCCCCTGTCCCCGGGTTTATTTGCTCTGGTTATGGAGCCCCTGGCGATTGCATTACGTTCCTCATTGCAGGTTAGGGGGATTGAGGTGGGCTCCCTGACTGAGACTGTGGCCCTCTATGCTGATGACCTGGTTCTATTTCTTGGGGACACGGGCCCTTCCCTGCATGCAGCACTCTCGCTGATGGGTAGATTCACTGAGGTCTCTGGTCTCAAGGTCAACTGGACTAAGTCAAAGATCCTTCCGCTACGCTCCCATGGGACGCCCGGGCGGGTTGACCCTTCCAATCCCTTACAGTGGGTGACTCAGATCAGATACTTGGGGTTACAAATCACGAACTCAGTGACAGATTTCATTAGTCTCAATGTGACTCCTTTACTGGCCACCGTATCCAAAAAACTCCACTCCTGGAAAAACCTCCCCTTGTCCCTCATTGGGAAGGTGAGTCTAATTAAAATGAAGATTCTTCCCCTTCTACTCTATACCCTTAGGAATTCACCGGTGTGGATACCAAAGTCGATCTTCAGGTCCATAGACAGTTTGATCTCCTCTTTTCTGTGGCAGGGGAAGCTCCCTCGCCTCAAACTGGCCATTCTTCAGCAACCATGGGGGGAGGGAGGACTGGCAGTACCCAGCTTCCATAAATACTTTTTGGCCGGCCAGCTGGCGGTGGCTAATCGCTGGTTGATTACCGCTCCGGATGATGCCGCGGTCTCTCTGGAGGCTGCCTGTGTGGGCTCCTATGAGGCACTCTCACTTCTGGTCTATAGGGGGCCGAGGGCTCCCTACCCCTTGACGTCCTCTATGCGCTCGGTACTCAGAGCATGGTCTGTGGCCCATGAGCTGAGACCCCAGGATGGTGTCACTTTCTCCCCTGAGACTCCCTTGTGGAGGAATCCCAAACTGTCACATTTTCTTGATTACCCAGATCCAGTGGTGTGGACTAACTTTGGAATTAAACTCCTGCGCCATATAGTGGCCAATGGCACTCTCATCCCATTTGACGACCTGAAGGCATGTTATGGCCTACCCAACACGCACTTCTTTAGGTACCTGCAGCTAAGACACGCATTTCAGGCCCAATTCAGGGGGGGTCCTCTTGTCTTTAAACTCAGTGATTTGGAATTATTGGCTCGCGGAGAATCGCTGTCTAAAGCGGTTTCTGTGCTATATAGGGACCTTTTCCAGGAAACGACTAAACTGCTGGCGCCATGTAGACGGGCCTGGGAGACAGTGACCTCAGGTTTAGACAGAGATGACTGGGATGATGTTTGGGGAGCAGCTTTCCAGGCCTTGGTCTCTACCAGGGATAGACTCATCCATTACAAATTTTTACACAGGATTTACCTGACGCCTGCTAGGCTAGCTAAGATGTTTGGGAACCAGGGATCTGTATGCTGGCGGTGTTCCATGCCCTCCGCAAATTTTATGCACATCTTTTGGGAATGTCCCCAGGTTCAGCCATACTGGCAGGGGGTGGTGGACTGTATACGGTCGGTCACCTCCATTTCGGTTCCCATCAATGTAGAGGTGTGTTTACTACATTTGGTGGAACCCCTGGCTACCACCAGGGCGATTAGAACGCTCCTCATTCTTCTTTTTTTCTATGCTAAAAAGCGGATTATCCTTTCCTGGAAGAGCTCCTCGGCCCCAACGGTGGAGGCCTGGAAGATGCTGGTCAATAAGGCCATTCCATTTTACAAGGCTACCTATCTGAGTAGGGGGGCCTTGAAGAAATTTGATAAGGTATGGGGAGGTTGGATGGCCTCGGTGGATACGGTGTCGGATTGAGCGAGGTTCAGTAGAGGCCTCGAGTGTAGAAAAAAATTAGCGTGATTTATCATACCAACATTGAGACCACACTTGGGCAGAAGGTTCTTACTTTGATTTGACTAAAGTAGATTTTACTGCTTTTGATTTGGGGTATGTAAATTTGATATATACTGTTACTGTCCCCCCCCCCCCCTTTTTTTTTTTTTTTTTTTTTTTTTTTTTCTTCTCCCCCCCTCAAACCGGCTTTGGTGTTTTGACCGGTAATTGTCGGTCGCATGTTGCGGCCTTGTATTGTATAAGTGTTGCAAAAACTTTAATAAAAATAATTTTCCAAAAAAAAAAAAATAATATGGTGTGGACCGCTAAAGTTCGGGTTTGGCTTGAAGAAAAAGGGTTAATTCCCTTTTTTTTGTATACTGTACTCCAAATTGTAAATAAAAAACTACAGGGAGCCGTCAGTGGCTCATTGGAATGAATGTGTTGCTTATCTGTTGTGCATGTTTTTTAAAGAATTGGGCTGGCCTTGCATCGTGGGAAGAAGCAGTGAAGCACCATTATTGTATATCATTGCAGACCCCGATTATGTAATGAGCAAATGTGGCTATCCTTCTGTAAAGATATTAGAACTTGGACCACAAAGCACTTTTTTTTTAAAAACATTAACATTTGTGATAAGGATTTTTTTTTACATCAACATCTGAGGTTTATGTCCAAATTTTTTTTTTTTTTTTTAAACTGTACAATGCCTTTATTACTTTTCCAGAGTTTATCATGTCAGAGCTGCTTTGATCTCTAAATTTAAAGCGGATGTCCGCTGAAAAAAAAAAAAAAAATATTAAAAGTCAGCAGCTACAAATACTGCTGCAGCTGCTGACTTTTAATATTGGCACACTTGCCTGTCCTGGAGTCCAGCGGCGTCCGCAGCAGAGGACGAGCGATCGCTCATCACTCTGCTGCCCCCCCCCCCCCGCCATCCTCGGTGAGGGATTCGCGAAGTGAAGCGCTCCGGCTTCACTGCCTGGTTCCCTACGGCGCATGCGCGAGTCGCGCTGCGTCTGCTGACTGGGTCCCGGAGCCGAGTGTTCCCAGAACACAACGGGGGGGGGGGGGTTACGGGAGGTGACGTCCTGCCTGCAGACTGTGGCCAGAAGTGGGTGCAAATACCTGTTTTTAGACAGGTATCTGCACCCCCCTCCCCCTGAAAGGTGTCAAATGCGACACCGGAGGGGGGGGGGGGGGGGTTTCCGATCAGCGGGAGTTCCACTTTAGGGTGGAGCTCCGCTTTAACTAAATAAGCAATAATAAACGCCCCTATGAATCCTTATGTAGTCAAATAGCATGTTATAATGGGTCTTAAAAAACATTTGGTTTTAATGATTTTCTTACAAACACAGTTGTTATACCATCTCCAGCCATTCTCTGCATCTTACAGCTTGCGGCAGGAAAACAGTCAGGAGTGTATCACTGCACTGAGGATTTTTTTCAGACTTCAGTTCTGCTTTAACACTCACATGCATAGGTCAAAGCAGCAATTGCTTTATCAGACGGCTCTGTCCAAAGTTGTCTGTCTCTCAAAGTAGACATGCAAAATATGCTGCCCTTTAGCCAACTCACAATGCTCTGGGAATTCTTTGTCATACATTAAATGCTTATTTGTAAAACGAAGACTGTAATATACATATAGCAGTTTGCATTGAGCTCCCCTCACCTGCAGGACTACTCACCTTTTCATGTCAACTGTAGTGACGTTAAACGTTACTCCTTTTAGCCAAAGGACCATGAAGAGGCGCTGGGAAAAGGGGCAGTTTCCAATGCGCTGTCCATCACTGCCAGCCTAACAAGGGGGGGAAAAGAAAAAGGGAAAGGAAAATGAGTGTCATCAGAAACTTGAACAGCCAATTCAGATTTGTAATATCTTGAAGAAAAATAAATTGATTCTGGCAATTATTCACACACCGATGTGGACATTCACAAACAAGAATTGCCCAGACAGCGACAGCTTTTAAACAGAGTTGAGTGGACTGGTTTCTCCTCCCTTGAATGGAAGGAATCTCCCCTGCTGGCTACTGTATTCTGACAGCTGGCAACTGCAGCTGTCAGAATACCTGCACAAAATCCGCATGTAACTGGATGCAGACGATGTTTGGACATCAACATTCCACCCAGCAACTTTCACATTTCAGATTGAAGGATATTGGGCAGCAGGGTGCCGACATGTCCAGGGCCACCAGGAACCGGACAAAAATGTTCTCTGTGTATGGCCACCTAACTTTATAGCAGTTACAAAATAGGATGCAGAACGCTGATCTGTTTGACATTTGTGTACACCAAAATTTACATGACTGTCATCTCAGTCCCGGCAGTAGATGTTGCCTCTGAGTGATGTCGGAAAAAAGGTGGCACCGTCCTTCTGTAGGAAAGCAATTTAAGGCATTATCAACACACTGGAATTCCTATAATAGCTTTAGAAAGCATGCTATGTCTACTCCATGAGAAAACTGATGCCCATCTTGCCAGCAAAACCCCCAGAATCCTATACAGAACTTCAACTCCCGGGTCACGTGATAAAGTCATGTGTGTTGTGACGCAACGTGTCGGGAGGAGCCGTGACCGGAAGTCTCTGTATACGACGTACATTTTTGTTGTTTGCCGTTTTTTGCCCTGCTAATTTTTTTTTAATAAAGCAAGTACTGGTTTTAAAATTTACTACACTATGTACAATCTTCTTTTTTGCCTCCGATTCCATGGATCTGGAGGTACTACTTGTTAGGAAAAGGCTGTGGAGACTGAAGTTATAGCTGCAGTGGTTCCTTTCCCTGGATATATCAAGGAGGAGGAGAAAGCAATCGCCTTTTGGTGTCCATTACCTATTGATGCACCACTAGACCCTTTGGGGTCCATCTATGATGCGAGAGGCTAGCACTACTGGGGGAGGATTGGAGAAGTCCCTTATACGATATCTGCATACATCTACATATTTGGACTCCCTTACCTGTCCCTCTCTCTTTTCCCATTTTAAGAAACGGATTTTCTCTTTTAGTCATCAGATTATTTTGGATGCACCCTATATATGCGCCTCATTTATGGACTTTTTGTTGAATAAATGTAATCATTTATGGACTTCCTTCAGTTGAATAATTATATATTTATTTTAGATGCCAATTCTATGTGATGCACTTTAATATTAGATTTATTGGATGTATTTATTTGGATGGTATTAATTATTTCACCATTGTTCACTAGCACTTTATAATTAGAGTAATTAGCGCTACTTCATCATATATACCAGCTCCCGGGTCAGACTGTGGCATGGAAGGATGCCAGCCCTTCTTTGGGCTTTCACAGAAGATGGCCCATAACTCCTCTAAAGCCAGACACATATTTGGGCACGCACCATACCAGGCATCCCAGTTACACATTAACAATGAACACGTTGTGCAACTATTAGTACAGGAGACTCAAGAGTGAAAGGGAGGGGTAATACAGGAATTGTGCCAAATACTCAGTGAAAGAGAGAAGAGGCAAATAATAGGAAGAAATAACAAGAGGGAGAAGTATCGAGAGTTGGGTGGAGGGAGTGATAGAGAAAGTGGGAGGACAGAAGAGAGGTGGGTAGGAAGGTGATCTGTTCCTTCATCTCCCACACTTGGCACTCTGAAATATGGCAAATTCCTAAGACACCCCATGTCACGCCCATCTCTGCAGTCTGACGAAGACCTGTAAGTGCGTGTGCAGGAGAGGCCGTGAGGACATAGAATTGTTTGTACAAAAAGATTGTGTGACGGGAGTAGAGAATGACAAATAGTACTATGCCATTAAAGCAAAATCAGAAAAAGTGGAAAAAACTACAGAAGAGGTGAAAAGATTAAAAAAACAACATGGAAACTAAAAAAACCTAACAAAAACAAACAAAAATTATACACGAGTACCGGTATATCCTAAAATGTCATTAGTACGTGCATTGGTTTCATCCCACCAAATCCCATTTTAGAAGTTAGTTTTTTCTACCTTATCCAATTTATTACATTTTTTCTTTTTTTTTTTTTTTACTTGCAAGCTATCCCATGCCCATCTGCATTTCATTTTAAAATGTCAAAATTATTATAGATACACTTTTCTTATTTATTTTCCTCATAGGCAATGACGCAACTAGGTGATTCCCATGGACTCCTGGGATAACGGCATCATCTAGCCCAGGAGTCCATGCCAATCGCCTAATACCATAATCTCATGCAATTTCAATACCGGAACTGACGTGATTGGGGGGACCGGGAGGTTCAGATTTACAGGTTGCTATAGCAATGGGGCGGGCCGCGGGAAGTTCTGCTGATGCTACCTTTGCTTTGGCAACCTGTCAAGATGAAAGAGCATTGCGCAGTGGCATTAATACACAGGCACGAGATCGGGGGGGTGCATGCTGGGTAGCCAGCTGCACCGAATCCCAGAAATGAAGACAAGTGGGCTTCAGATGCCCACAGCAGAGATGGGCCCTGCCTGTTTCCAAGATCAACTTAGTTTTGCACAATTTAAACATACAATAAAAAAAGGAGCACATTAATGGCATTATCTAAATGTTGAAGTGGACAGAATTACGAGGGAGTATTAAATAAAAAAGTATATATATATATATATATATATATATATATATATATATATATATATATATATATATATATATATATATATATATATATATATATATATATATAAATAAAATTGGGGGGACTGGAACTCTGTTCTAATGACTAACAATTCAAAGATTATACCAAGAGCATCTAGGGTTTATGTCCGCACTATTTGTACGCTCTAAGTGCAGTCTGAATATTGAAGGAGATACTAGAGATTGGAAAACATATCTATGTGCAATAAAGTTTCTATTAGTTAAAGGGGTGGTTCAAACTACTTTTTCTTATTACACTGCCCCCCCATATTACAATACGATTAAGGCTATTATTTTTTTGATGCTGTACATACCTTTGTACAGCATATTCACCCGTGGCATCCGGGTTGCGAGTCCCGCGGGAGTGGGCGTTCCTAACATGTCTGTGATTGACGTTTTGCCCAAAAACGAGCTCCCCCCGTCGCGTAAGCCGCGTCACGATTGGCTAAAGGAGCCGAACGGCAATGCGCATGCGCAGTATAGCGCCGACTCGCCGTTCGGCTCCTTTCGCCAACCGTGACGCAGCTTACGCGACGGGGGGGGCTCGTTTTTGGGCAAAACGTCAATCACAGACATGTTAGGAACGCCCACTCCCGCGGGACTCGCAACCCGGGTGAATATGCTGTAAAATGGTATGTACAGCATAAAAAAAAAATAATAGCCTTAATTGTATTGTAATGTGGGGGGCAGTGTAATAAAAAAAAGTAGTTTTTAGGGTGAACCACCCCTTTAACGGCTACTGCTTTGTTAAACAAGATTTTCCAGGGTACCCCGACCTCCACTGGGTCTATCAGTAGAATCAGAGGTTTGCAGATTTTTGATTTGCATAATTATTTCCATGGAGATCCATCTAGAAAATTCTGAAATCCAAGCAACTATAAATTGGTCAATGTCTCCGGAGTAAAAAAATAAAAATAAATGGCAAAGCACAATTACCGTACACTAGTAATCAGGAGGAAGAGCCTGGGGAGCAAATATGGCTGCCTTCATGTTATGAAGTTTAAGTATGGCAATTTTTACAGTGGTCCAGTTTTAGGCAATACAGTATACATATGTATGTTCCATACCTGTGGGCACAGCTACTACAGTGATCTCTACAACTTCCAGCCCAACTTCCTGTAATAGGGTGACAAGAACCACCCTTTCTTTCCGGGTCTGTATGAAGCAGCAGCATTTTACAGATCTTCACAACATGCCAATGTATAACATGCCGACATGTCCAGCCTCAGGTACAGACTATCAGAAGAAAGAACTTTTTCAACACCACCGCAATGATTGACAGTAGCTGCTTCTCTCTACTTGCAAGCAGATTGTGGTGGACTTATGTTGGTTTATCCAGTACAATTTACTATACTTTATAACTCAGCATTTTAACAACATTAACTGTTTTGACATGCACACACGCACATAAAAAAAAAAAAAAAAAAAAAAAATGGATGACCATCTATCATGGGACCTGCCGTCTTGTGGTGGGAACCTAAAAAGTATTCTGCTTCGGAAGTCAAGACGTGCACAACACTGGAGTTTAAAACCTTCTAAAAAGGAAGTAAATCCTCTCCCCCCCCCCTTAAAAAAAACACACACACACACACACACACACACACACACACTGAGCTTAGCGAATTCTACAATTTTTTTTCTTTTTATAAAGGGACTAGTTATATTTTAACTACTCCTCCCCGGTTGTAACTTAGGCACCAGGCACTGTATTGCAAGAGGCAGGAGAAGTCGCGGCCCCCATAGCCCAGAAGCTCAGTTTTTTGAAGGTACAAATAAGGGACTGTAAAAGGCAGGGCCGTCTTTAATGTTGATTGGACCCTGGGCAAAAATTTTCTTGGGGCCCCCTAATGCAATTTTGCTCTCCACATGCTCTGAGACATACAATAAATATCAGCTAGACTTAAAATCAGTTTACTGTATCAGATCAGGCAGTGATTGCGATTGGTTGCCAGAGGTTACAGCATATAATTACCCACTTACTGACTGGTTGCTAGAGGTTACAGCACACATTACAGCTCACTGGTTAGTTGCTAGAGGTTACAGCACATGATTTCTTCTTGTTGATTCGTTGCTAGAGATTGCTGTACAGTAATACTGTACTGCTCACTGATTGGTTGCTATAGGTTACAGCACATCATCTCTTCACTGAAGAGGGGCATGATATACAGTACATATGAATGCCGCCTTTATTTACATATGAATGCCGCTGGCCTCAGCTATTTACATATGAATACTGGTTATTTATGTGTAAACACAGGGTCTGCAGGGAAGTTATCTGTACACCACAATAGGGCAGGGCTGGGCAGCATTAGTAGCAGTACTTCACACTAAGATATCAGGACACAGCACAGGACTAAAACTTCAAGGGACAAAGGAATTTAAAAACTGGGATAGTTGGCAAGCATGAGGCAGCTGCTATGGCCCCACAACAATGACAGAGCCCAGGGCAGATGTCCCTTTTGCCCTGCCTTAAAGACGGCCCTGGTAAAAGGGAGGACAAGTACAAGCCACCTAGGCCTGAAAAGGGCAAATAGCTTTAAAGCAGACCCAAGCACTGCATGTACAGTTACCTGTGTCTCTATGAGGCAATGTACACTTCTACGCTCTGTATGTTGGGTTATAGTATACTTTACATACTGCTAGTCATCAAAGTACTGTCCTCTTAATAGGAATTCTACCCTCTGTTCAACAAACTGGCTCACAAATGAATAGAATAGGCCTATATATAGATTTTCTTACTGTATGTCAAGCCATTCACTTTCACATCTTAAGAAAACACAAGTTGTCCTTTAATAGATGCTGCTGTACAAGTAGCTTTTTCTTTAAGCCAATCCCGAACACTTTAGGCGCACAGCAAAAAAAATTTTTTTAGCATACACTATAGGATTGTAACAGACCTGGAGAATAGTATAGTATTGTGGTGTGCATAGTGCCCCCTCACCCTCCTATCAGACCCTGTTCTGAGCCACATTCCTTTCTGAATATTGTGTCCGGGTTTCAGGCGGACTGAAACCCGGACACACAATTCAAAACCCAAACTGTCCAGGTTAGTCCCGGACAGGTGTCAACCCTACCTACATATATACAGTGAGGAAAATAAGTATTTGAACACCCTGCTATTTTGCAAGTTCTCCCACTTGGAAATCATGGAGGGGTCTGAAATTGTCATCGTAGGTGCATGTCCACTGTGAGAGACATAATCAAAAAAAAAAAAAATTCCAGAAATCACAATTTATGATTTTTTAACTATTTATTTGTATGATACAGCTGCAAATAAGTATTTGAACACCTGTCTATCCAGCTAGAATTCTGACCCTCAAAGACCTGTTAGTCTGCCTTTAAAATGTCCACCTCCACTCCATTTATTATCCTAAATTAGATGCACCTGTTTGAGGTCATTAGCTGCATAAAGACACCTGTCCACCCCATACAATCAGTAAGAATCCAACTACTAACATGGCCAAGACCAAAGAGCTGTCCAAAGACACTAGAGACAAAATTGTACACCTCCACAAGGCTGGAAAGGGCTACGGGGAAATTGCCAAGCAGCTTGGTGAAAAAAGATCCACTGTTGGAGCAATCATTAGAAAATGGAAGAAGCTAAACATGACTGTCAATCTCCCTCGGACTGGGGCTCCATGCAAAATCTCACCTCGTGGGGTCTCAATGATCCTAAGAAAGGTGAAAAATCAGCCCAGGACTACAGGGGAGGAGCTGGTCAATGACCTGAAAAGAGCTGGGACCACCGTTTCCAAGGTTACTGTTGGTAATACACTAAGACGTCATGGTTTGAAATCATGCATGGCACGGAAGGTTCCCCTGCTTAAACCAGCACATGTCAAGGCCCGTCTTAAGTCTGCCAATGACCATTTGGATGATCCTGAGGAGTCATGGGAGAAAGTCATGTGGTCAGATGAGACCAAAATAGAACTTTTTGGTCATAATTCCACTAACCGTGTTTGGAGGAAGAAGAATGATGAGTACCATCCCAAGAACACCATCCCTACTGTGAAGCATGGGGGTGGTAGCATCATGCTTTGGGGGTGTTTTTCTGCACATGGGACAGGGCGACTGCACTGTATTAAGGAGAGGATGACCGGGGCCATGTATTGCGAGATTTTGGGCAACAACCTCCTTCCCTCAGTTAGAGCTTTGAAGATGGGTCGAGGCTGGGTCTTCCAACATGACAATGACCCGAAGCACACAGCCAGGATAACCAAGGAGTGGCTCTGTAAGAAGCATATCAAGGTTCTGGCGTGGCCTAGCCAGTCTCCAGACCTAAACCCAATAGAGAATCTTTGGAGGGAGCTCAAACTCCGTGCTTCTCAGCGACAGCCCAGAAACCTGACTGATCTAGAGAAGATCTGTGTGGAGGAGTGGGCCAAAATCCCTCCTCCAGTGTGTGCAAACCTGGTGAAAAACTACAAGAAACGTTTGACCTCTGTAATTGCAAACAAAGGCTACTGTACCAAATATTAACATTGATTTTCTCAGGTGTTCAAATACTTATTTGCAGCTGTATCATACAAATAGTTAAAAAAATCATACATTGTGATTTCTGGATTTTTTTTTTTGATTTTGTCTCTCACAGTGGACATGCACATATGATAACAATTTCAGACCCCTCCATGATTTCCAAGTGAGAGAACTTGCAAAATAGCAGGGTGTTCAAATACTTAATTTTCATCACTGTATAGTAAAATTGACAGTGAACGATAAAGAACGCATTTTAACAGAATTCTATAACAGAGAGAAGGCAAATCTACGTATAATTATACTTCACATGATCCAATAGGGAACAAAGGATCAAATCAGTTTTTGTGAAGCATTGCTGGTGTCTCATAGGATTAGAATCTGCAAAAAGTCCAGACCCAACCTGTCTTATAGACCTGCAGTTAGAACAAACAGCCACAAGGCAACTGTGCAGCATTATATTGAACCAGTTTACACTTGCCTTTCCATTGTTTTCTTGTGCAAGTTCCAAGTCAATCTGTTTTCATTACATACCTTATTTCAGACCCAGTGTCATCAGCACTGGTACTGTGATTCTCTATACAATACAGGTAGATCATAGCTCGTGGGAGGTGGCTGTACATAGCTTCCTGAAGTCACCACCGCTCCCAGTCCCAGTAATCCCCTTAAGGGTCATCAGCCCTGATGCAACCAGTGGCATTCAAGGGGTTAAAGTAAATACTATAGGCAAAACATCCCCCCCCCCATTTTAGATAGAATAAGAGGGTTTTAACCCGCCAAGGCTTTTTCTGCCATCTGTGTCCTATTGTGAAGATTTCCTGTCCCATAGCCAATATAGGAAATGAGAGGAAATACAGTACGGTACCTGCAAATTAGCAAATTAACAAATAAATTCAATTTCCATGGGGACTAGAGTCCCCATGGAAAATTTCCCTTACCTTACCTTTCTGGGGACAACCGAAAATGTGAGATTGTCTTTTACTTTTAACGATGATGGTACCACTTTAGGGAACTTAAACCACTTATGCCCCAGGCCATTTCACTGACCAAAGACCAGAGCATTTTTCGCGGTTCGGCACTGCATCGCTTTAACTGACAATTGCAAGGTCGTGCGACGTGGCTCCCAAACAAAATTGATGTCCTTTTTTTCCCCCCACAAAATAGAGCTTTCTTTTGGTGGTATCTGATCACCTCTGCTGTTTCAAATGCAAAAGGAAAAAACAAAAAAACTGCGCTAATATATTCATGCAAAAGATTACACTAAAAAAAGGCAGCGGCTAGCGTGCGATACACAGAGCAAAATATACATAAAAAAACAAAGCCGCGCCAGAAACTCTTAACTAATAGATTACATTCAAGATATGATATCTGATGTTAAGCCAAGTCCATAGAGTGCAAAATGTCAGCATAGAACTCCAAATAGCAATAAAGTTCATGCAGGTGCAGAATCCTGGAAGCATACACCACCCAAAGTGACAGGTATTGCAACACTGAAGTGACACCCTTCACCGAGATGCAAGGTCGCTTACCAGAGGGCAAGCTTGATATGCAGTCGGCTATAACCCAGCCGCGGCCTTTGTGGACTCACAGAAATGCAGGGGGAGACAGGTTCCAGAGGAAAACTCCTAGGCACGATCTCAGGTTCATCCGGATACAAGGATGGAAAGAGGATGCACCATAGCGGAATTCCGTATAAAAATTTACATTTATTAAAAACGTAAGCGTACTTACAGACATAGATAAAAAAAAAAAAACGCATGTAAAACGAAAGTGCCGGCCGGAAACTATTGGAGCCCTTCCTCCTAAGCGTGGTGACGTCACTGCACGTCCTCCCGTTATGTATTTTTTTTATGTATCTTTATCATCAAAAGTTAAAGAAAATCCCAAATTTGGGTTGTTCCCAGAAAAGTAAGAGGGGAAATCTTCCAATGGGGACAATAATTCTGGTGATCTAGGGGGGGCCCAAAGGGATTCCCTTAAAGACTTAAAGCGGGGTTCAAACCACAATTAACATTTTTTAAATGTATGTCCTTTCATCATGCGTTTTTAGAATATAAATCCGGTCACTTACCATTTTACAATCCGCCGCCGCTCCGCGTAGTTATTCAAAAAAGATAGTATATAAAACTATGTCCACACCATTGTCATTTTGGTTGTGGGCATTGTGAAGCCCACAAGCACTTACTTCCTGGAAGTCTTGGATGGGGAGTGATAATTGGGTAGCGCACTGCATCCTGGGAAATGATGACACACATTTCCCAGGAGCATTAGAGGGAGATGATGTCAGGATCCTAGGTGATTCCAAAGGCAGATTTCGTGGGGCTGCATAGCAACAGGCATTTCCAGATGAGTACAAAAAATATTTTTTTATTTTTTTAGGTCTAATGAGCACAATAATGAAAACATTTTGGGATGGAAACTCCACTTTAAGCCCCGCACCATTTTGTTGCTAAATGACCGGGCCACTTTTTTGCGATTTGGCACAGCGTCTCTTTAACTGACAATTGCGTGGTCGTGCGTCTTGGCTCCCAAACAAAATTGATGTCCTTTTTTTCCCCACAAATAGAGCTTTCTTTTGGTGGTACTTTATCACCTCTGCGGTTTTTATTTTTTTGCACTATAAACAAAAATAGAGCGATAATTTTAAAAAAAATATATATATATATAATAACAAGATATAAATATCCCCAAAAATTATATATATATATATATATATATATATATATATATATATATATATATATATATATATATATATATATATATATATATATATATATATATATATATATATATATATATATATATATATATATATATATATATATATATATATATATATATATATATATATATATATATATATATATATATAATTTTTCCCCTCAGTTTAGGCCGATATGTATTTTTCTACATATTTTTGGTAAAAAAAAAAACAAAAAAAAAAAAAACGCAAAAAGCTTTTATTGATCGGTTATAGCAAAAGTTATAGCGTCTATAAAATAGGCGATAGTTTTATGGCATTTTTATAAAAAAACATTTTTTACTAGCAACGGTGGTGATCAGCGATTTTTATCGTGACTGCGACATTATGGCGGACACATGATACATTTTTGGGACCATTGTAATTTTTACAGCGATCAGTGCTATAAAAAATGCACCAATTTCTGTGAAAATGACACTGGCAGTGAAGGGGTTAACCACTAGGTGGCACTGTAGGGGGTTAAAGTGGAGGTTCACCCGGAAATGACAAATTTTTAAGATTAGATTGAGGCTCATTTTGTCAAGGGGAATCGGGTGTTTTTTTTATATCGAAGCTGTACTTACCGTTTTAGAGATACATCTTCTCCGCCGCTTCCAGGTATGGGCTGCGGGACTGGGCGTTCCTTCTTGATTGACAGTCTTCCGACAGGCTTCCGACGGTCTCATCTATCGCGTCACGATTTTCCGAAAGTAGCTGAACGTCGTTGCGCAGGCGCCGTATAGAGCCGCACCGACGTTCGGCTTCTTTCGGCTACTCGTGACGCGATAGATGCGACCGTCGGAAGCCTGTCAATCAAGAAGGAACGCCCAGTCCCGAAGACCATACCCGGAAGCGGCGGAGAAGATCGCTCTCTAAAACGGTAAGTACTGCTTCGTTTTTAAAAATCTACCCGATTCCCCTAGACAAAATGAGCATGAATCTAATCTTACATTTTTTTTTTAGGGTGAACTCCCGCTTTAAGTGTGCCCTAATTAGTGATTTTTACTGTAGGGGGGGGGGATGGGCTACATGTCACAAGACAGTGATCACCGCTTCGGATTACAGGAAACGGCGATCACCGTCATTGTCAGTAGGCAGAGCGGGGAGATGCTTGTTTACATCTTCCTTACCGTGAGACGATCGCGGGTATCCCTGCGGAGATAGAGTCCGCGGGAGCCACGGTCGGGCTCACGGCGGGCAAGCCGTTAATTTGAAGTTTGCCCATTTTGGTTTTGGGACAGGAAGTGAAGATAAATTTCCCCAATGGGACACAGATGGCAAAACAAAAAAACAAAAAAAAGTTATAATCCTCTCTTACTCTATCCAAAACAGAAAAAAGTTTTGCCTATAGTTCTACTTTAGTTTCTTTCCTGGAGTTGTTTATTTTTATTTATTTATTTTTTAGGTGAAGTGGAGAGAAAGTAAGTTCATTAAAGCGCGTTCCTGAATCACAGGAGTGCATGAACAGAATGAAAACCCTTGGCAGAGAAGACAGTGCACATATGTATTGCAGCCAAGTACTGTGTCTGGAGTTTCCCTTGAAGTACAATGACAGAAACCCTATAACAGAAATAAAAGATATGTTTAGGAAGTGGCGGTCACATTCCGATGGTATAATGGCTCTAGGCCACGCAAATAGGATAAATGCCTTATTAAGTGTTTAATAGAGAAAAAAAAAAAAAAAAATCTGTGCACAAAAATAGCTGTGAGCAACAGAGAGAGTACACACGCCACACCCCGGGCCCACAAAGAGATTAGGTCATTAAGTAAATCCTGGCTAGGGCGGTGTTCCTTGTCTTGGGGTTCCTCCCAGAGGAAAAGGGCAAGTCAAGGCTGAAACTTGTTCTTATAAGGGGACAGATGCAGGAAGGAGGGTTGTCAACTAGGAGTGTAATTATAGATTCTCCAGGCCAAAATAAGTCTAAGGCTGCGTTCAACCTTGTGTAGCGTGTAAATGCGTGCAAAGTCGCACATTGTACAGATGAATGCATAGCAAAATGCAGGGCCAGATTAAGAACATCATGGGCCTGGTGCTGAGGATTTTGGTGGGGCCTTTTAGGCTGCATTCACACCTCCGCGACAAGTAACGCCACGTACGCGGCATATTTTGCCGCGAATAGTGTAACTTTTTTTTTACAAATCCTTTCTATTGCTTTGTATGGCCGAACGCCAATGCCGCCTGAAAAAAAGGGTCCGGGACTTTTTTTCATGCCGCAGGTGTACGGCGTCTATGAGATGTGAACCATCTCATAGACAGCAATGGGAATTCTCCCCTCCAGCGGCACGAGCGGCCGGCGTCGGGCGTTTTGTCGCGGAGGTGTGAATAGGGTGTAATAAATAAATGCGTGGGAATGACATGAACGCAGCCCAGCCAAGGCAAGTGACCAAAGGCACAGAACCCAGAAGGAAGACCGGGTGAAGATGGAAGTGTCCAGGCCCCGCCTGATTCATCACAGCGCAGCACTGGAGGGCTCAGTCTGAAAATTGAAGTGTACACTAATGTGCTAATATGCTGTGCATACTTGTACGTTGTGGCATAACCTACCCCAGGGCCTCTAAAAAGTAGTAATGTCAGGAAATTTTACTACCGCTTTATTATCACAGGATCCCAGGAGCCTCTCATGGGGCCCCCTACTGCCCCGGTGGACGGTGGCCCTTGGGCAGTGCCTAAGTGCACAGTTGCCAACATTTAAAAAATATTTTCAGGGCCACTTTTTTATATAATCAGCTATTTAGAGTAGCTGAGATCCCCGATGTTCCTCTATACATCATAGTAGTAATCACAAAATTAAATGAGTACTAATAATGGGGCAGAACAAATATGAGAACTGATATTTCCTTTAGTTGAACTAACAAAAGTGTGTCCATTCTAGAGCTGGTAACATTGAGGATATTCAGTATAATTTTAAAGAACTGTTTTTGTGGGTAAGCGACATAGGGGAGGAGTATGGACGGTATATAAGTGGGAAGTATGTGCAGGTGAGGGAGAGGAATGTGGAGGGTCTAACAGTGGGCACTATGTACAGGAGAGGAGTACAAAGGGTACGGAAAAAAGCACTATGTACAGGAGAGGAGTGTGAAGGGTATGACAATGGGCAGTATGTACAGGAAGAGTGAGGGGGTATGACAGAGGGTAGTACGTACCAGAGAGAAGTGTGGAGGGTATGATGGGGCAGTATGTACAGGAGAGGAGTGTGGAGGGTATGACAGTGGGCAGTATGTACAGGAGAGGAATGTAGACGGTATGATAGTGGGCTCTATGTATAGGAGAGGAGTGTGGAGGGTATGACAGTGAACACTATGTATAGGAGAGGAGTGTGGAGGGTATGACAGTGGGCACTATGTATAGGAGAGGAGTGTGGAGGGTATGACAGTGAGCAGTATGTACAGGAGAGGAGTGTGGAGGGTGCGACAGTGGGCACTAAGTACAGGAGAGAAGTGTATGACAGCAGGCACTATGTACAGGAGAGGAGTGTGAAGGGTATGACAGTGGGCGCTATGTATAGGAGAGGAGTGTGGAGGGTATGACAGTGAGCACTATGTACAGGAGAGGAGTGTGTAGGGTATGACAGTGGGTACTATGCATAGGAGAGAAGTGTGGAGAGTATGACAGTGGGCACTATGTACAGGAGAGGAGTGTGGAGAGTATGACAGTGAGCACTATGTACAGGAGTGGAAGAATATTTTAGGGACTGAGTAGTGGTTAAGCGGGTCATACATGGATTGAAATTACGCCAATTATGCAGAGACCAGCCATAGTCAATCTATGTATGGGCTAGCTGGTTTTACATAAGTCAATCTATTAATCAACTTGAGTACAACCAGCCTGGTTTTTTTTTCTTAAAACAATCAGTGCTGCCAGCTAAAGTTAGCAACACTGATCATTGTACGCACTGGCAGAACACAATAACACTGCAGGAGTGATTCCCCCATCCACAGGTCAGCAGGTGAGAGGGTGTGTGGGGACAGGCTGGGGAGAGATACTAGTCAGTGGCTGGGTAGGCACTGGTAGTATCAGAGCCAGATACACACAGGTTACATACGCCACGATCGTTAGAGCGAGAACAATAATTCTAGTACTAGACCTCCTCTGTAACTCTAAACATGTAACCTAAAAAAATGTAAAGCATCGCTTAGGATACCAAAAAAAATTGTGCTAACTTAACTAACTAACTGTTTTTTTAATGAATGAAACATTTTTTTCCAAAAAAACATGTTTGAAAAATTGCTGCGCAAATACCGTGCTAGAGCTGCACAATTAATCGTTAAAAAAATCGTGATGTCGATTCAACCCCCCTGACGATCTCCAATGCAGAGTTTGCTGATTCTTTCATATAACAAGTGGAGAGACTTTCAGCTGTCAAAAGAAAATATCTGGGCAGTCTGCCAAGTTTTTAACAGGAAACATTGTAACTGACACTTCCTTCTTAGATCAAAGGGATACACTTCTGTGTGTAAAGAACAAATCTGGGCAGTCTGCGAAGTTTGTAAACAAAATGAAACATTGTAACTAACTAACAATGTAACTAAATTTAACCACTTAAAGTCCAACACTTGTTTCTTAAGTTAGAAAGCAATATTATTTGCTAGAAAATTACTTGGAACTGCCAAACATTATATATATTTTAGCAGAGACTCTAGGGAATACAATGGCTATTGCTGCAATATGTTATGTCACACTGCATTTTCCCACTTCAATGAATAATAAAAACCATAAAAACAAAACAGTGAAGTTAGCCCATTTTTTTTTTTTTTGTTTGTTTTAATGTGAAAGATGATGTTACGCCGCAACAATCGTGAGAGAATCGTGATCTATCTTCTAAGCAAAAAAATTGCAATTCTCATTTTAGCCAGAATCGTGCAGCTCTATACCGTGCAACATAAAAAGTGCAAAGACCACCATAGAGTCATTTTCTAGCAAAAAACAAATGATGATTTTTACATGTAGTAGAGAAGTGTCAGAATTGGCCTGGGTGGCAAGGGGTTAATTACCATGAGTAATATACAAATAATTATTATAAGCACTGTGATCCTATCAGTCTGCTGCAGTGTGTCAGCTTGTATTTATATTGGCCGCTCTGAATGTAGCTTCTGACAGGCTGTGCAAGCAGGCCCGTATCTCCGGAACCATAAATGATAGCCGTCCCATATTTTAACCAGTTGTGGGGTAGCTCTTCCCATGCCTACCCCCAAATGTGTGGTTTCTGTGACCTCTGGTCATCGAGCTACAACCCCCCAAATTCGATCTTAGAAAAAAAAAATTCTTAAAAAAAAAATTTTTTTTTTTTTTTTTTTTGGGCAAATGGGCCTATCTTGAGAAAGGGGCCTGGAGCTGCAGCTCCATCAGCCCCATTGTTAATCCGGCCCTGGCAAAATGTGAAGCTTAAAAATGCACAGAAGTCATAAAAAGATACTTGGGCTTCTTTGCACATTTGTTATGTGTATGGGAGTCCACTGAAATGAATAGGCTGCCTTATGCGTAACATACACACGTGTGACACAATCCATAACGTGAATGGAGGAGGCGTCAGCCACAGATGCATCAAGGGCTACTAGACTCATGTCTATTGCTGGCCTGTGTTTGATCAGCTTGTAAAGAGGGAAAGTTAGAGAACCTGCGACAATGAATTACAGGACATTTCTGACTTGTGTTTAACCACTTGCTTACTGGGCACATATACCCCCCTCCTGCCCAGGTGAAATTTCAGCTTCCGGCACTGTGTCGCTTTAACTGACAATTGCGCGGTCGTGCGACGTGGCTCCCAAACAAAATTGACGTCCTTTTTTCCCCCCACAAGTAGAGCTTTCTTTTGGTGGTATTTGATCACCTCTGCGGTTTTTATTTTTTGCGCTATAAAAACAAAAAAAAAAAAACGACAATTTTGAAAAAAAATACAATATTTTTTACTTGTTGCTATAATAAATATACCAATTTAAAAAAAAAAAAAAATCTAGGCTGATACGTATTCTTCTACAAAAAAAAAAAAAAAAAATCACAATAAGCAACTGGTTTGTGCAAAAGTTATAGCGCCTACAAAATAGGGGACAGAATTATTATTTTTTATTATTTTTTTTTTACTAGTAATGGCGGCGACCTATGATTTTTATTGGGACTGCGACATTATGGCGGACACATCAGACACTTTTGACACATTTTTGGCACCATTCACATTTATACTGCGATCAGTGCTATAAATATGCACTAATTACTGTAGCAGGGAAGGGTTAACACTAGGGGGTGAGGAAGGGGTTAAATGTGTACCCAGCATAGTGTTCTAACTGTGGGGAGGGGGGGTGACTGGGGGAGGTGACCGATCTGTGATTGGCTGTGTCCAAGGGACATGGCCAGCACAGAGTTTCCCCACTGCGCGCGTGGGGAACGAGGAAAGGGGCGGACGTCAATTGACGTCTTGTTGGATTTTCAGGTCCGCGCTGTAGCCGTCATTCGGCTATAGCGCGGGCCTCAGGTGGTTAAAGAGGAACTGCAGTCTGCTCACATAATTTGTAATAAAAACATTTTTGCCATTCTGAAGCTTCCTTTCAACCACTTTGCTAAATAAATAAAATTATATATATATATATATATATATATATATATATATATATATATATACACACACACACACACACACACACACACACACACACACACACACACACACACACACACACACACACACACACACACACACACACACACACACACACACACACACACACACACACACACACACACACACACACACACACACACACACACACACACACACTGATTCTGTACTGGTCAAATATGCTGCAGAAATCTCCTTTCACTGAGCGTCTGACCTCCCGTGTTCAGAATGCAGGGCAGCCACTGGGCACAGGATCCGGAAGTAAGTGGAGATTCACTGGAGCATCAGTGCCTACTAGAGTGATTTTCAGCTTCCAGGGGCATCAGCCAGGTATGGTATATACACATTGGTCCAAGCTAAGCCAATATAACGGTTTGTAAAATATCCATACCTGGAGTCTCTCTTTATTGGATTGGTTTTACACTCCCCCCCCCCCCAAGGCAGCCATAGAATGTACTGAAGTTTGACTGGTTCAGCAGGAACAAGCCAAATCTTGATCCAACTATAGTACTGGCTGTACTGAAGTCCATCTATCATTCGACTTTAGTCAAACTAGCCTGTAGGTTGTTTTTTTTTGATGATCACTTCCGTCGGTGATTATTGAATTCCGATGGTGGGAAAACCCCCCGCTCTCAGAATAAAATAGCACAGCAGGAGGGATTTCCCCATCAAACACCAACTGTGTTGATGGGGGGGATATTTGGCCAGCCTTAGGAGAAGGCAGACACTGAATCAAGCACAGCTGCTGAAACATGCAAATACGGTTTACTAAAATAACACTTTACTAATGGGATTGTTCACTAGAGAGCCCCGCCAACTAAACAGGAGGTGCTCAGTCAGCCTGAAACCATCATAGCGAGAGAGACAGGAAATACCACCAGAATATGTGCAGAAAATTGCATATGTCATTCATGGTCTTTTGCAGCTTCTTAGGGCACCAACAGAGAAAACAGGCCAGGACAGCTAGATGCACCGGAACTCGCCTGAAATCTCCACCCGTCTCTGCACCACAGCTCAGCTACAGCGCATAGACATGAACATTGTTCTAAAGATTTTGATTTAAATTTATTTTTCATGGCAGTTTAGTGAATCAAAAATTACTTTGTCAGAAGAAAAAAATTATAATATATATATATATATATATATATATATATATACATACATACATATACACACACACACACACAGATTCACAGACATCGGCGCATATTTATGTTGCCGTAGCGCATCTCATATACGCTACACCGACGTACCGCAGAGAAGCAAGCACCGAATTCACAATGCACTTGCCACCAAATCTGCACTGGGTTTCTTAGGCGCAAGTCGTCGTAAGTGGAAGTGGGCGTGAGCCATGCAAGTGAGGCGTGACCTCATGCAATGATGGGCTGAGTCTCAGCCAGATACGAATAACGAACGGCGCATGCGCCGTCCCGTGGACGCATCCCAGTGCGCATGCTCAGAATCACGTCGGAACGAATGCCTAAGATACAACGGATCACTGCCTACGGCGTGAACGTAACCTAAGCCCAGCCATATTCACGTACAACGTAAAATACGACGGCTTGAGTTCCCTTGTCCATACCTTTGCATGGGTTGCGCCTCATATACGGGGAATAACTTTACGCCGGACGTACGACTTACGCAAACCACGTATATTATGCGCCGGGCGCAAGTACGTTCGTGAATCGACGTATCTCCCTCATTTCCATATTTGAATAGGAAATCAATGGGAGCGCCAGATGCGTCCAGCGTAAATATGCGCCCTTGATACGCCGGCGTAGGCAAGTTACGTCGGTCGGAATAAGCCTATTTTTAGGCGTATCTCAGTTTGTGGGCACGGCGCATGGATACGACGGCGCATATTTACACTTACGCGGCGTAAGATACGTCGGCGTAAGTGCTTTGTGAATCCGGGCCATATTTTTTTTTTTATGGGAATAATTTATGGTTGTGGTACCATCAATGGCAATAATTGCTTCTATTTTTATGAATTTTAAGTACAATTCTACAAAATGTTGAAGTGGATGTAAACCCTCCATACACCCAGGGAAGTGAACAGCCTCAGATGATACACAGAGATTAACTAAATCTCCCTATATAGGTTTTATATGTATATATCTGCTGTGTTCACATTTATATACTGTTTAGAAAGTTCAGATTTTGTTAGATTTTCTCTTCCTGGTTAACAAGGAGTGTGATGTCTGAGCATACAGCCAAGATGGCTAAAATTGCTGATTGGAGGAAAGACACACCCCCTCTCATCATAGGCAGAAACTCTCAGAGCTGTTTTGTAATAGGAGCTGCTCTCTGCTACTCTATTTTAGCAACCTCCTTTAACAAAAGATTCTGGCTGCTTTGTTCTAAAAAGTAAAAAAATATATGTCAGTATTTCTCAGGCTGATAACAGAGGAACCGTTCAGAAGAGAGCTATAAGACTTATCTCATTGAAAAGAGATAACAAAATACTGCAGATATATGTGCCCAGCTAAAATTTCATGAATCGGGTTTACATCAACTTTAAATCTCGATTTGTTTTCTAATGACCTCTTATGGTAAATGGTGTGACACTTTAAAATCCCAATTCAAATATTCAGTGTGGTATTTCTTTTGAGTATGCCATTGAGCAACAAAGAATGCCATTCAGTGGCACACAGATTCAAAGTATGAATTTTAACTTCTTTATGCTGACCGCATGCAACATTTGCATTCATGGCTTGAAGGGGTTATACTGGGAAGATGCCTACAGCTGCAGGCATCACCCCGGTATAGATTTTTTTTTAGAGTGGGCAGTTGGCCATTTAGTGATAACAACTGATGCAGCTCAAAAACACTCAGCTGTTAACCTAAGGAGTGGGAGGGGACACCCGTCCACCCCCCGCTCTTCCCAGGCCTCCCGTCTAACCAGAGACCTGAGCCACCAGCCAGTGCACCCGCCGCCTAGGCCGAGACCTGACCGAAGCTGGTTTTGGCTTTGATCAGCTCTCTGATGTAAAATCCTATTTTTTTTTTTTTTATGACAGTATTTTAAAAATCGCCAATTTTGGCGATCTGAAAACTTCTAAGTGAAAAGAAGAGATTCTGAGATTTTTTAAAATATTTTACTTATATAAAAAAAAAGGGAGAGATATAATTTTGCCCCTGTTTAAATAATTAGTAAGACATCATCTGGAATATGCAGTTCAGTTTTGGGCACCAGTTCTCAAAAAGGATATCAGGGAACTGGAGAAAGTGCAGAGAAGGGCAACCAAACTGAAAAGCGGCATGGAGGAGCTCAGCTATGAGGAAAGATTAGAGGAACGGAATTTATTCACTCTTGAGGAGATTAAGGGGGGATATGATCAACATGTACAAATAAATAAGGGGTCCATATAGTAAACTTAGTGTTGAGTTACGGTATTCACTTTACTGTCAACACAGGAGGCACTCTTTACGTCTAGAGGAAAAGAGATTTCATCTCCAGCTATGGAAAGGTTTCTTCACGGTAAGAGCTGTGAAAATGTGGAACAGACTCCCTCCAGAGGTGGTTCTGGCCAGCTCAGTAGATTGCTTTAAGAAAGGTCTGGATACTTTCCTAAATGTACAGAATATAACCGAGTACTAACATTTATAGGTAAAGAATCATGCTTTGCCATTTTTTTTGCCTTCCTCTGTATCAACTGTGGGTATAGAATTGGGTATATGGGATTGTACTTTTTATTTTTTTTACGTCTAGAGGAAAAGAGATTTCATCTCCAGCTACGGAAAGGTTTCTGCACGGTAAGAGCTGTGAAAATGTGGAATAGACTCCCGTGCAGAGGTGGTTCTGGCCAGCTCAGTAGATTGCTTTAAGAAAGGCCTGGATTCTTTCCTAAATGTACATAATATAACTGAGCACTAACATTTATAGGTAAAGGATCATGCTTTGCCTTTTTTTTTTTGCCTTCCTCTGTATCAACTGTGGGTATAGAATTGGGTATATGGGATTGTACAATTTTTTTTTTTAATGGTTTAACTAGGTGGACTTGTGTCTTTTCAACCCAATATATATTATTATTAATTTGTATTATTATTATTATTATTATTATTATTAGGGGTTTCCAAGAAATTTTCTAGCAAAAAATACCGACTTTAACTTGTAAGCAACAAATGTCAGAAATAGGCTTAGGCGTGAAAGGGTTAAGGTTAATAATAATTCTGGTCTTTCCCTTTATAAGCAGAGCCGAGTAAGAGTGCGGTGACAGAACTGCCCTTCCCAAGCGTTATCCGGACTAAGAGGCAGTGAAGTTTAGTAAACATTAATGCATGACAGGAAGCGGAGGTCCGTTACTAAGTAAAAACTAGGAAGGTCTATGCGTCGCCCTGGGCTATGGCCTCTTTGCTTTTTACCTATATAAAAGGCTAGCTAGCAAAGGCCAGATCTAGAGCTCAAGGGCTGGGAGTAAATATGCATCAACATGTCAGACTAGTTCAAGGACCAGTAAAGTTAGAATACAAGTTATCTGCCTTTCTGACTTCGTCTGCCCTGTCCACAGCCAGTAAAACAGAATCTCTAGCTAAACTTATTTTATTCTGAATGGATTAAAGTGGAGGTTCACCCGAAAATGAAAATTTTTAACCTTAGATTGAGGCTCATTTTGTCTAGGGGAATCGGCTAGTTTTTTTTTAAATCGAAGCTGTGCTTACCGTTTTAGAGATGCATCTTCTCCGCCGCTTCCGGGTATGGGCTGCAGGACTGGGCGTTCCTATTTGATTGACAGGCTTCCGACGGTCGCATCCATCGCGTCACGATTTTGGGAAAGTAGCCGAACGTCGGTGCGCAGGCGCCATATAGAGCCGCACCGACGTTCGGCTTCTTTCGGCAACTCGCGACGCGATGGATGCGACCGTCAATCAAATAGGAACGCCCAGTCCCGAAGACCATACCCGGAAGCGGCGGAGAAGATCGCTCTCTAAAACGGTAAGTACTGCTTCGATTTTAAAAAAACTAGCCGATTCCCCTAGACAAAATGAGCATCAATCTAAGGTTAAACATTTTTTTTAGGGTGAGCTCCCGCTTTAAGTCATAGACAGAACCCTTCATCTGTTGTGTTTTTTTGCTATTCGCAGTGCAGCCCGATTACCCTCCAGCCCCCAGCCTGCGATTGAGCAGCAGTATGCTGATGAGGTCATCACTTTTCCTCCTCTTTCTGCCAACAGCAATAATTACAGGACACTGGATTGTCTCCTTCCTTTACCTCTCCATTTTTGAGTCTCAGGAATACAAGAGGTTGAAATCAAGAGGTACCTAAAATGATATTAAACCCAGAAAAAAACTTTATATTGCAACTTTCCAATCTGGTGGCTTTATTAGTTTTTTAGGCTTTCTTTCCTAGATTTTCACCTGGTGATCCTTCCAGTATGTGGTTTTTCAACATAACAAGCTCTCCTGCCGACATAATTACAAGGTTGAGACAAACCATTTAAAGCTGACGGGTGCTTACAAATGTTAAACATTTATCTTAAAAGGAAAAGAAAACTATTGCTGTAACCTATTGTAAAGGGTTAGCTGGAGTCCAGCTTCAATTTGTTAGTATATCTAAATTTGCTAGTGCATCCAACACTCCTTTCCCCTCCAGACTGGCAATGCTGCTATTCAAAGTTGCCCCCTGTGCGCCTTCATCCAGAGTGGGGGCACTCCAACATAGGAACTTGTTGCATTTAAAATTACACTATTTTTCAATGAAACTATGACTGCATTGACCCAAGTTTACACATGCCCACAGAGCAAAGCAAAACTCGGCAAAAAAAACAAACAAAAAAATAAATAATAATAATATTTAGAAAAAAAAAAATATGGCGTTACACTTTACCCACTTTTCTACTGGGTCAATGTCCTAATATTTGACACATATGTTAAAATTTTGTTAGGAATAAAACCCCCATAAATAATTATATATATATATATATATATATATATATATATATATATATATATATATATATATATATATATATATATATAAATAAATAATTTTTTTTTTTTTTTTTGGAAAGCAGCAACCCTGACAAATTACAGAGCCTTGTAAAAGGTGAAAGCTTTTAGGCCCCAGTAGCGTCAAGAGCATGCCTTTAGCTGTGTTTTTGTGAAACGTGTTCAGCAGTGTTGCTGCTGCTCCTAAACACAATGGCATTGGGTTTTTTGTTTTCTGACTCTTAAGCCCTGTACACATGATCGGTTCGTCTTAAAAACAGTCCATCGGTCCGTTTTCATCATCGGATGAACCGATCGTGTGTGGGTCCCATTTTTATCCATCGATAGAAAAAAAATAGAACCGGTTTTAAATTTTTCTTATGGTTAAAAAACCGATAGAAAAAAAATCGGATCGGATTTTTAACCGATGGTGTGTATACAAGACTGATGAAAGTCAGCTTTATCGGATATCCGATGAAAAAATCCATCTGATTAGATTCCATCAGATAGCCGATCGTGTGTACAGGGCTTAAGGTCCCTTTCACACTGGGGCGGGGTCGGCGGTAAAGCGCCACTATTTTTAGCGGCGCTTAACCGTCAATTTTGTGGCGCTATTCGCCCGCTGGTGGCCGAGAAAGGGTTAAGAAACCACTGAATGCAGGGGCGCTTTGCCGGAGGTATAGCTGCGGTGCCCCATTGATTTCAATGGGCAGGAGCGGTATACACACCGCTCCAAAGATGCTGCTAGTAGGACTTTACCGTCCTGCTAGCGCACCGCTCCAGTGTGAAAGCCTTCACACTGGAGACACAGCGGCGGCTGTTTTATGTCGCTTTGCAGGCGATATTTTTAGCATTATAGCACCTGCAAAGCGACCCAGTGTGAAAGGGGTCCAAGCGCCTGTAAAACACCTGTGCGCGGATACAGGCCAACATTGAGGAATATTTATAGGCAGAAAAAAAAAAAGTCAGACACTCCTAAAGTGATGCTTTTAACACCCAGTTTGCATGAAGCCATACCTGAAAACTGATCGCTGGCTGTAAAAATCCATACCAATCTCTGCCTTGAACTTCCTTTAACCTCATGAATACCGGGACAAACATACCCCGGTAGACAAGAAGTTAAACTTTGCTAGAAAACAATGATTAATTCACACTTATCTTTACAGGCTGCAAATACTTTTGGGATTCAGTTTTACATTTTTCAGAGAACAGCAGGAATCCTGGAAAGGACCAAAACAACTCATTTCCTTATATGACTGTGGAATGAAGAGATTTTAGGATGGGAATTATGGGTAATCTCCCACACCGATGAAGTGGTCAAGATGGACCTCAGCCAGGAGACTCTACACTAAATCTTAGGTAGCATTTGTTTTCCTTGAGAAATACAAAAAAGGGGTTAAAGCCACGAGCTAGTGAGTCAAGCGCATTTCCACATATCTAAAAACAATCTACTGAATTTCATAAAATGTCACAAGATTGTCAGAAGCCTTGGCTGCAGTTCTACATCATTTTTTATTTATTTTTCGAAGACTCCAAAAAGGCATCCCAGAAAGCCAATACAGATTGAGAACTATGTTACAAAATGAAGGAAAAACGTTCTGGACAGCCGCACTCCAAAAATAAATCCCTTTTTTTCTTTTTTTTTTTTTTTATAAAAAACACACAAAAAAGCATGCCACAGCTATGAATAAGCACTAACGTTTGGTGTGAAACGCATCAGCTTTTTACCCCGTCTGCTGTGGCATGCTTTTTTGTGTGTTTTTTGATTTTAAAATAAAAGCAATTTATTTTTGGAGTGTGGCTGTCCAGAACATTTTTCCTTCATTTTGCATCATTCCAAAATTTTTAGGGGGCGCAAACGAAAAAGAAAAAAAATTGCAGCCTCACTGTGCACATCAATTGTCACCACTGTGCCATCAAACGCCCCCACTGTGCCACATTGTCCCCACTGTGCCACACTGTGCCCTTCGTCGCCGCTGTGCCCTTCAAAATCCCCCCCCCCTGCCCGGCACTTACCTTTACTGGAGTCAGCCATCCACGACCCTCAATGACGCTTCAGCCAATCAGGTTACCGATAGCCAGAACCGGTGAACCTGATTGGCTGAGACGCCTGTCAGTCTTATTCAAGGAACGCATCGCCGGTACGTCCCGAGGATAAGCATTCGGAAGCCGACTACAGCCTGAGGGCTGTACTCGGAAAGCCTATCAGAGCCACTGGCTCTGATAGACACTTCCGTACAGCCAAACAGCTGCCGTTATTCAGGTGGCCGGCGCTCTATGTCTGGCCATCTGAATAGACCAGCGGCAGCAATAACATAGATTCATGCAATGCAATGAATCTATGTTATTAGTCAGTGGCAGTGCGGAGCCAGAGGGGGCGGCGCTCCAGCGCCCTCTATGGGCGAGCCGCCACTGTTCCATGCATTGCAAGCACCCATGGCTTTGGATTTCTCTTTTTCATTTTGAGAACTATGTTAAGTGTGAATGTTGTGTTAATGTACTTTCGGAAGCCATAGGAGAGGCACCGCCAGGTAGGCAGCTGAAAATATACAAGTTAGAGCAAATATCCGCTTTAGAAATACTGAATGGGAAGATGTTCCACCATAAAACAGGACATGAACAAGGGCCATCATGGTAGTTGTTCACAGAGCCTACCTTTCTGCGGAGCCAAGGTCTTATTGCTTGTCATGCTTTGGGGGTTAAAAATCCCAATGCTTACTACGTCAATACAGCCTGACGTCAAGCCCTTTTTATTAGCTTTGAAAACTGTTTGGACAGCAGTGACAATTTGTTTTCAGTGAGGTGTCCCCACTGGGGCGATTTCCACGCACAGTAAAATCTTGATTGTGAGCGCAGTTCGTTCCAGAAACATGCTTGTAAGCCAAAGCACTTGTATATCAAAGCAAATTTCCCCATAAGAAATAATGGAAACTGATTCGTTCCACAGCCATTTATTCATAGGTCCTTTAGTCTATAGTCCTTATAATAAGATTATAGCAATGTGACCAGGTTGTGTAACCATAAAATGTCCATTCACAAATGGGAGCCTCCACAAGGGGATTAGAAGCAAAATCCAGCAGGAGCTACAGAGTATAAAAGAGAGGTGCCTCTAAGTGTTCAATATATGTTGCTAAATGTTGTACCTTCATTAAATATAACCATATTGCTACACTTAAAGGCGCCTCTCTTCTCTTTTATACTCAGTTGTGACATGACGCTACTTGTATATCAAGACATCACTTGTATATCAAGTCAAAATTAAACAATTTTGCTAGTCTTGCAAAACGCTCTCAAACCAAGGTTTTACTGCATTTCCTGTCCTTTCAATGGAGGCAGCACTAGTAAAGCAAGGAAAAAAAAAAAAAAGGCACGTGGCCTAGTGCGGTAGCTTGGTAAAAAGTTTTATTAAAAAGCAGGAGTGAGTGGAGTACTCACATTTGGTAAATAGAATAACATCACAGAATTCCTCTACAAGGTCATAAAACAGGGGTGCCCAACCTTTTGAGGAGCGAGGGCCACTTTATCGACTTGGTAACCGGTCGCGGGCCACAATGAGCATCAGTGGCGTATGGGTTGTTAGCGCCCGGGGCAAGGCAAGTAATTTGCACCCCCTAACCTGTGGACTTTTAGCACTCCCTGAGTCCCTTCACTTCCTACAATAGTACTGACCAGCCCGATTCCCACACTGATCACTGCACTAACCTACATACCCGATTCCTACACTGACCACTGCACTAACCCATCTGATTTCTACACTGACCTACCTGACCAGCCTGATTCCCACATGGATCACTGCACTAACCTACATACCCGATTCCTACACTGACCACTGCACTAACCTACCTGCTTCCTATACTTGCCACCACTACACTGACCTACCTGTCCACTACACTACCCGATTCCTACACTGTCCACCTACACTGACCACTACACTATCCAACTCACTACACTTTCCACTACACTGCTCTGACTACTACACTGCACTGCCCACTACACTTATACTGACACCAGACAGGTTTTTTTTTTTATTGCTTTAACTCTGGCTGCTCCCTCTCTCCCCAGACCGTATCCACCCCCTCACCTGCAACTTGTATCTTCTATCAGTCCGGGGGTGAGAGGGAGCCTGGAGGAGGTGAAGGCAGCGGTGTTCACAAAGGTGGAGGCGGGACTCCAGGAGCAAGCGCGATCGCAGATAGGCCAGCCTGGCCGTGATTACGGAAAGGCCAGCCCCACCGTGATCACTGATAGGCTAGCCCCGCCACATGACCCCATTCTTCGCACAAATGCTCAAAGATAGGGGGTCGGGAGCCTGCGATCTGGGCTTGCCAACCCGCCATCTCAGAGCAAGACATGGCGGGCCATTTGGGAGGGCGCCGCGGGCCACATGTGGTGCGTTTACCGCTCCTCCAGGACTCTTTCCCATTGAAAGCAATGGTAAACCGTGACTATACCACCGGAAAAGCGCCTCTGAAGATGCCGGCAATACCCCCGCTAGCAGCCGAATAACGCCGCAAATTCTGATGGTAAATTTACCGCCACCGCACCTTGCGCCCCAGTGTGAAAAGGGCCTTAGGAGCAGCATGTAAATGCGGCAAAACTGACGTTTTAAACGTGGGTTACCATCTGTCAAATTTAAATCATTTAGGAGCAGTTCTAAAAGTGTCCCGTGTGCATGGAGCCTAACACAATGATCCTGACACACATTCCGTGTCTATGGCTACAGACTTGTGTACATGGGCTTCTGTTCATTTTAGAACTGCTTTTGTTCCGATACCCAGCAACCAAAAATCAGCTTGGAACGAAGTTGGAGAAAAAAGTCAAGTGCAGGTCAACTGGACATGCTAAGGAACTTGGAAATCTCAAACTCATGCAAATTACGCCTTAAGGCTGCTTTCACACTGAGGCGTGCAGCCGCGGTGACGGTATAGCCGCGCTATTTGTAGCGCGGCTATACCGTCGTATTTACCGCGATATTCGGGCGCCAGCGGTGAGGTTTAAACCCCCGCTAGTGGCCGAAAAAGGGTTAATACCTGCGGGCGGTATTACCGTGCTTTCCCATTGATTTCAATGGGAAGGAGCGGTATAGGAGCGGTGAACAGATGCGGCTAGCAGGACTTTTGGTGCGCTCCTGCTAGCGCACCGCTTCAATGTGAAAGCCTTCGGGCTTTCACATTGAACACTACAGGACATGATTTTTCATGCGGTATAGCAGCGCTATTTTTAGGGCTGTACCGCATGAAAAACGCCCCAGTGTGCAAGAGGCCTTAGACATGCTCCATTTTCCCCCCCATCTACTCCATCTAGCCTCACGTCAAAACTGCGTTTCTCCTGATACACATCAACAGGAATCCAAAAGCAGCTTTAGGAAGTGATGCAGCTCAGAAGGAGCCACGTGTTGGTCAGAAGGAGGATAACTGTACATGCCAAGAAACCTCAAAGCTTCTCAGTCTAATCTCAAAGCTGCATTTGCCAATCTACTCGAACCCTAATGTTTCCACTGATCAGTGGACTAGTCCAAACTCACTGTTTTACCCATCAATTTTAAAATGTATTGACATTATTTCTACAAATTTCACAGTTAAAAGATTTGCTCTCGAATCCTATGGAAAATTGGGCTAATCAATAAACCACAAGAAAGGAAGACCGGCCACATCCCATGCACTATGCCAGAAAAGGCTGATTGTGTTGCATGGCTAATGTATTAGCGGATACCTTATATATGCAACAAAAGAGCACTTAGTGAGCCTTTGCTTATTTACATTGGAAGAAAGGAATGGTATGGTGTCAACAGAGGAACCTTTGCTTGGCTTTGCTCTAATGGCAGCAGGTGGTGAGGCAGACGGGCACAGTACACCTGCAGTAAACCATGTCAAATATAGTGCAGAAGCACACATGGCTTATTAGGTCTCTGGTGAAGGGAACTGTGCCCCGCAGAGAACTATTTTGCTGCTTCTCAGAAAAAGAAAAATAGAGGAAGAGGAAAACTGAGGAAAGCTGGATTTTCACGTAAAAAAAAAAAAAAAAAGACACCTGAATGCAATAGGAAAAAAATTAGGCCATGTCCTACTTTCTTTTGTGCGCAATACATCTTTCCATTTATTAAAAAGGAAATAATATATAAAAAAAAATACACACACATGTATGTATGTATGTATGTATGTATGTATGTATAAAAAATAACAAAATATATAAATAAAAAAAGCTTAAATAGTTAAAAAGTTCACTTTGTACACTCCAAACCTAGAAGAAGAAAAAAAAAAAAAAGAAAGAAAAAAAAGGGAAGACATTTTTGCAGCACATATAGACCAGACTCCTCCATGTAAAATAGTAAAAAAAACAAAAGATTACATAGGATAAAACCTCATATTCATACATGTTTGCAAGCTGTAATGCGTTGCTTGCCGTGTTGACGCACACCCATTTCCTATGGGTCCTAAATGCATCAAAATTTGCACATGACCCTTTTTCTTTCCAAACAGAACAAGCATTTACTGTGTGGGCAATGCGTTGATGGGCATCCACATTTTCTGCTGTGTGGATCGTCTATTAAAAATAAATGGGTGCAACCCTAAAACACCCACACAATTCATCACTGCTTGTATGTAAAGGTGTAAATGGGGGCTAGAACTTACTAGGCGAGTAACCAATAGCTAGGCATCAGAAAAGGCAATGCATTTACCACTGGAGATTTTATAGAACTTGTATTCTGTGTCAGATTAGGAATGCCAGACTGCAAGGTTGTTCTATATATTTTCAAGGCTTTTATAATTTGGTCAGGTTTTTACAGTAGTTTGTGGAAATCAGCTTCTCCAGGAAGACAGTGGTAATGGGTATACTAGTTTAGGGTATTCACCCAGACTGTTTGGAATCATGTGTCCAGGTTTCAGACTGCCAGAAACCCAGACACATTATTCAGACTGGACTGTAGCCTCCCAGCAGGGTTGCTGGCTGCAGTTGCTTAAACAGAGTCCGTTACACAATCCCCCCCAAACACACACAGATGGGGGGGGAGAGAGAGAGACACACACTTGACCTCTCCCCCCCCCCCCCCCACACACCTCTGTGTCTGCCCACACTCCAATCCCTGGCGCTGTGCCTCAGAAAAGGAGTCTAGCAACCTCAGATACATCTGGATGAGAGGTGCTGACTGCCAAGGGGTGAGTGAGCTCACCATCCATCCCCATTTGTCACGTCCCCCTTCCCACCTTCTTTCTCCTGCCTCTGAGTGATTACACCAAGGAAAATCTGGGTTCTCAGAGCACCCCTTACTTCAGAGTTCCCCTTTAAATCCAGGAGGCCACATTGTTCACACTTACATCAGAGTCCTCTCCTTACATCAGAGTTCTGGGTTCCCCCTTAGATCAGGGTTCCCAGAGCATCCCTTATGTTAGAGTCCCCAAAGTTCTCCCTTACAGAGTCTACAGAGTCCCCCCTTACAGTGAAAGGGAACTCTGCAAGTTCAGATGTAAAAGTGGAAATCTGTGGACTCATGATTAGGAATGTTATTTAGTAGCAAAATATTTATATAATTTACACTATAAAAAAAAAAAAAAAAGTTGCTGTGCGCCGCTAAAGCGTTCGGTTTTGACTTTGAGAAGGTGGCATCCCTATACTAGTTATTGTAACAGCTGTTTAAGTGGGATTTCCCTCATTCTGGAGAGGTTTTATTTCTCCTCCAGTTGTGTTTGTAGGACAGGAAATTATGAAAATCTTCCCAATGTCATACAGTTGTCAAAAAAAAAAAAAAGTCCTAACAATTTCCTAATCTATCTGAAATGAGAAAAAAGTTTGGGCTTTAGATTCACTATAAAATATGATCCTATAAAATGTTATTACTTATCTTTAATCACTACATACACACATCAGCCCTAATGGCTACAGATATTCACCACGCCAATTTTACTAGCCGATCCAACTGGTTTGGCATCTATAACCTCAGCTATTATTAAGTGAGCTTTAATCTTTCTAAAAATGTCATCATCTACAATACTACAACCCTAATGACCTGGTTACACATTCTCTCTCTCTAGTGTTCTAATAATACGTCACCTGTTTAATAGGTTTCTCTTCAAACTGAGTGAAGGGACTAAAAGCCCTAATTTTTTGTTCATTAACCCTCTGCAGCAAAGAAGATAGCGTGCTTGGGACCTGGCATATCTCATGACTATAGATTTGGATATATGTAAAAGGGGCATTTAGCTTAGGTGTTATTAGTGGCAATTGGGGGGGGGGGGGGGGGGGAGTTATATTGCCCAGAGTTCATCATCACCATTTTAATATTGTAAAGGCTGGGTGCACATGGATGATTTTTGGAAGCGTGCAAAAAAATCTCTGATTAATCACTAGGAAAGGATAGCTACAGATCAGAAAAATAGTACTCTTATGCCGCGTACACACGGTCGGAATTTCCGACAACAAATGTTTGATGTGAGATTTTGGTCGGATAGTCCGACCGTGTGTATGCTCCATCGGACATTTGCTGTTGGAATTTCCGACAACAAATGTTTGAGAGCTTGTTTTCTATTTTTCCGAGAACAAAAGTTCTTGTTGGAAATTCCGACGCGCAAAAAATCCTACGCATGCTCAGAATCATTGAACTTCATTTTTCTCGGCTCGTTGTAGTGCTGTACGTCACCACGTTCTTGACGTTCGTGACCGTGTGTATGCATTGCGAGTTTGAGCCAACATTCCGTAGAAAAAAACGTGAAAAAAAAACGTGAAAAAAAACGTGAAAAAATCCACGGTTTTGTTGTCGGAATGTCCGATCATGTGTACGTAGCATAAAAGGTGCGATCAATTGCTGCTGCTGTTTTTAGCACTTGCCATTAATCAAAGGCAACTTTAGTAGCACAATTGTATTACCAAAAATCATCTCTGTGCACCCAGACTTACAATGACCAACTCCAAAATGTGGAATTTAAAGTGTAACTCTGCTTTCAACAATGGACTTAACACTCAACACCGCCCCCCCCCCCCCCCAAAAAAAAAAAAAAGAAGATGCATGCTATCTCAATGTCCAGCTTGCCCCGGGTTTAAAGTTACTGCCTCGCTTACTGAAGACATCTGGGATTGGAGGCATTTCTGCAGTATCTGTCAGAACAATGCACCTTCCCGTCCACCATGCTTTCTGGTAGGGCTGGGGAAAAAAATGTATTTAAATCTGAATCGAGTTGCAAGGGCAAATCAATTCAGATTTTGACCAAATCGATTTTTTTTTCCCCCCCTTTCTTTTTTTTTCCCCATAGGACCGGCACTCCGCAGACTAGGCCGAAGCCTCGCCTAAAAAAAAAAAAATGCCTGCAGCACGCCACGATCCTGGGAAAAGGCCGCGAGGCCGGACGCCGCAGACTAGGCCAAAAAAAAAAACACTTGGATTCAAATCGTGAATTGAGTTGCCGGTCCATCAGCACTTACCCGATCAGCGTGCACATCGGGCAGGGGGACATGCTGCCGCAGGGATCTTGCAGCATCTTCCGTGTCCTGAGATCACAGCGGCTTCCGCTGTGCGTCGCCTCCCCTCCTCCTAGGCGCCCAAAAGGATCGCCTAACCTTTCAGCCAATCGGGAAACAGGTAACAGGCCCTCACTTCCCCATTGGCAGAGAGGCGATTCAGTGTTAGAAAAGCAAATATTCATTCGCTTTTCCAACACATCTGGGTGGACTCCAAGCACAATGCTCTGCGCTCGGAGTCCACCCTATTTTGAAGCCTATTGGAGCCTATGGTGTCGTAATTTAGGCACCCGGCATCCGAAAAGGGGCCAGACACATGAATAGGGGGTGGCAGCTGTGGCCATAGATAATGCATTGCGTGAATCTAATCTATTCATTATGCATATAGGAGGGTGGCGAGGATAGAGGGGGGCGGCGCCCGTGCGCCCATAATACACGGGCCGCCCCTGAAAAAACTGCTCCTTATGGAAAATAAAGTGTCACTAAACCCAGGAGCCTGCATTCACTATATATGGTCTCTCACAGTACACAGAACATGGAAATGCAATTATTTTAGTAATTCCTAGTAATTTAGTAGGCTGCTTGAACCTATGTGGAGGATTAACCCCTTAGATTCCACAGCGAGTATAATAAACATTCTTTACTGCATATGCAGGCTGATTTTACTCTTATGGGTTTAGTAAATAGAACATGGTCAGTGTAAAAAAGGCACTTTAATAGTGGTTGGTGTTTTGTGCCATTATAAAAATTGTAGTGGTACTTCAAAAGGGGACTCTAGATAAAATGCTGGTTCTGTATAAAAAAAAAGAAAAAAAAAAAAACACACACACACACACACACACACACACACACACACACACACACACACACCATGCTGACCTCAATAGCCCAAAGCACTGTGGAGCAATTAATTTCCTGCTCAATGTTTGCAACAATAGCAAATTTGCTTTTGGCAGTTAGGCAGTGACTCAGCAACTCAGCCCTCTATCCCAGCAGACTTGGTAGCCTGTCAGCCCTAAAATCTAATGTAAGCACAGAGCAAGTGCACAGGAATAGGAAAGGCAGAAGCGTGCCAGGATATGACTTATGGGGCTTCTGTGCATCTCTTGGAAGCGGAGGATGAATTGCTCCACAGTGCCTGCAGCTCCAAAGGTTAGCTTGGTATAAAACGTATTTACTGCCCATTAAGAATGTGTAATTATTAAAAAGCACAATCGCCTGGTCAGTTCCCCTAACTGAAAGAGGCAATTTGTAAACAACATTCATCTATTGCAACGATAGGGTAAGAATCTTTAAAGCTGCACTTCAGGAATGTGAGAAAACTCTGCACTACAATGGTTAAATGTTCATTTAGTCTAGCAGTATACAGATCAGGAGAAATACTTGCCTTACACCTGGCTCCAGCAGGCTTCCTCGATCCATGTGACCAGTCCCCTCAGCCTCCTTACTAGCGCCCCCGCCACATGCAATACAGGGTTAATAGCCCTGTATTGCACCTAATAATGCCAAAGTCTCCTCCATAGACCAGAGCTTCAGGGAGAGAAGAGCACTCGAGCAAGGAGTCAGGTAAGCAATAATGCCTATTCATCTATCCTCAGACTAAACAAGCATTTAATCCAATGCAAGGGTTGCTTTTGTGACATCAGAGAGTTCAGCTTTAAATATTTTTACGTGTACTACCTCTGCCTTACCAGAAATACTCAAATCGGATGTAACGTTCTACAATACATTGCTTCCGTAAAAGCCACCCATACATGGATCAACTTCGGACGTTCACAAGGTGCCAGTCAAAATTTCAATCCTTGTATGGCCACTGTAGGTGAAAATCAGTCAGTAAATCGGTTTATCGACTTCTGTTCAATCACCCTGTCAGATATTAGCCACTCGATCAGCACTGTGGGCTATAGCCTACAGTGGTGATTTGTGTATTCTGATGCCAGGGAAGTCTCTCTGCTGTCAGAAAACAGAGGACATGATTAAATGTGTGGATGGGGAACCAGGCCAGTTTTTTCATTCAATCCGCTGTTTAAATAAAAAAATAAAAAAAAAACAAAAAAAAAAAACTCATCTATGGTCAGCTTTACTGCCAGGTGTGCACGATTAGTAACAATCAGGTAGCCCTGGTTTGACATTGGAGCGATTTGACATGTCAAATTGCATATCAAATAGGCGGCAATTGCACGGTCCAAATCGGAGCTACGCTACATTTGTGGCGCCGCCTAGATTCCCAAAGGCAGTTTCTGTACTACTTTTGGTGACTTCGGGTGCGATTTCCATTGACATCTGTGTAGCAACCCGCACAGATCCTTGAAATCGCCCCCCGAAGTCGGGACTGACATGCAGGAGTGAAATTCAGCTAAACTCGCACAATTGTATTCCCGCTGTCAGTGTGAACCTAGGCGTAATCAGATAAAGCAAGGGGAAGTTTGATTCTAATGTTTACAGGCCAAATAAATCAATCACTGGTGGGAAACTGTCTGTTAATAATTCATATAAAGAAGACACATTCCCCAGGAGTGAATAGGCCCTTTTTGTGGATACAAGAGGAAAAAAAAAAAACACACACATTTTAAAAACAGAAGCTATAAAGGGCTACACAATAATTATATGAATGAGATTAAGGGACAAGTCACAGGTAGGCGGCATGCCTTACGCAGTAATACAGAAGCGGGAGCACACCACACTGTAAATACATATACAATGCATTGTAGAGTGCTGCATTAATAAAAAGTAACTTTTTGACCGCGTTCTGGCCCCGTCAAAATGGAGGGCTGCTTACTGCTATACACGTTAAAGTGTGTGTTAATACACAACAGGTTTTTACTGTTGTCTGTGCCCCCACTGGGCAGCATCGCCGTAATTGTTCTGGCGACCATTAACCACTTAAGCCCCGGACCAATATGCAGCCTAAAGACCCAAGGTGTTTTTACAGTTCGGGACTGCGTCGCTTTAACAGACAATTGCGCGGTCGTGCGACGTGGCTCCCAAACAAAATTGGCGTCCTTTTTTCCCCACAAATAGAGCTTTCTTTTGGTGGTATTTGATCACATCTGCGGTTTTTAGTTTTTGCGCTATAAACAAAAATAGAGCGACAATTTTGAAAAAAAAGCAATATTTTTTACTTTTTGCTGTAATAAATATCCCCCAAAAACATATATAAAAACATTTTTTTTCCTCAGTTTAGGCCGATACGTATTCTTCTACCTATTTTTAGTAAAAAAAAAATCGCAATAAGCGTTTATCGATTGGTTTGCGCAAAATTTATAGTGTTTACAAAATAGGGGATAGTTTTATTGCATTTTTATTTTTTATTTTTTTTTTACTACTAATGGCGGCGATCAGCAATTTTTTTCGTGACTGCGACATTATGGCGGACACTTCGGACAATTTTGACACATTTTTGGGACCATTGTCATTTTCACAGCAAAAAATGCATTTAAATTGCATTCTTTATTGTGAAAATGACAGTTGCAGTTTGGGAGTTAACCACAGGTGGCGCTGTAGGAGTTAGGGTGCACCTAGTATGTGTTTACAACTGTTTGGGGGTGTGGCTGTAGGAATGACGTCATCGATCGTGTCTTCCCTATAAAGGGAATGACGCGATCGATGCGCCGCCATAGTGAAGGACGGGGAAGCCGTGTTTACACACGGCTCTCCTCGTTCTTCAGCTCCGGGGAGCGATCGCGACGGAGCGGCTATAAACAAATAGCCGCGCCGTGGTCCCGGATCGCTCCCCGAGCGGACCCGACCTCCACATGTAGCGGGGGGGGTCCCGATCGGACCCCCCACCCGCTAATAGGCGAGGACGTACCTATACGCCCATGTGCCTGTACGTGCCATATTGTGGACGTATATGTACATGCGGGGGTCGGGAAGTGGTTAATGGGAAATCTAAAATTTATACATAGGTACCAGCTTGGACACAGGAGGTCGGCACAGAAACCATTCAGAAAATGCATTTTCTGAATAAAAGGCAAAATGTTCTCTTATTGGATGAGGTGTAGACATAGGAAGCACCCTCATGATTAACAGAGGATAGAATTAGAAATAGACTTGAGTCCTACTGATTGTACAAGCTACCGCCCCATTTCACTGCTTAACTTGGATGTTAAGGTGTTTGCGGAAATTCTCGCAACGCGGTTAGGCCCGCTTCTTCCTGGCTTGATTGGTCTGGAACAGGTAGGCTTCATGCCCGGGAGGGAGGCCAAGGACAACGTGACTAAAGCACTTTTATTAATTCACACGGAGAAGGTGCGGGACATCAAGGGTTTTCTCCTCTCAACTGATGCGGAGAAGGCCTTCGACCGGGTTGCCTGGGACTTCATGATGGCGGTGTGCGGACATGTGTGCCTAGGTCCGCACATGCTCTCGTGGATTGCCGCATTGTATCAGAACCCATCGGCGCATTTAAAGATTAATGGCACCCTCTCGAAAAAAGTACAAATCAAGAACGGAACAAGGCAGGGCTGTCCCCTTTCACCCCTATTGTTTATCCTCTCTTTGGAGCCTTTTATAAGGACGGTCCAGCTGAACACCTCAGTTAATGGGTTTGCAGTTGCATCTGCGTTATATGCACTTGTATGTCTCTTCTTTTCACCTTTCAATAAAAGTTTTTTGAATGAAAAAAAAAAAAAAAAGGAAGAAGAAATAGGACTTGAGAAACTTAACATTAATAAGAGTGGAGATACAAGCTTCCCGCCCACCCTCCCCGTTTTCTTTTTTCAATTTATCTTTTTCCACAGATCGGTGTGTCATCAGGATGTAGTGGCAGATGGCGGGTGTTGGTCTTTGTGGGTAAGTGACGAACCATAGATAAGGAGAGTTCGGGACCCATCGTGGTATGGATCCCGATGATGGTATTCCAGCCAACGGTGGTTTAGCTGGAATTTGGTTAACGGGTGCACTGCGGTCAGTTGGTTGTCTCCGAGCCAGTGTGTAAGCAAAAAATATCAGGAATATATAATGGTGGAGTAACAAACACTTTAAGAATACATGTTTGAATATAATGTTCTTAACTGAAGTTTAGTGTCACTTTAATTTTGAGTCTTTTATATCAGCTACTCTGCTGTGATTCAAGCTTAGTCCTGTGTTACTGGATAGGAGGGTTCCTTGGTTATAAAACTCGCAGAACTGGAGGGAGAATATTAGTCTGTGAGAAGTTGAGTATTGCAGGATTAGTGAATAATAGGAACACTGATGGAAGGAGCTCAAAGATAAGAGTCACTTCCTGTGAGAACAGCTGCCCAGATCCTGCAGGAAGTGCGATTTATCTACAAACATCCTGTGCTCACATACCAAGAGCTTCATGTCTTCCCTGTCTGTGATCCGTATGGTGACCTTACAGTACTGTAAAGATGCATGCATTATCTGTTCCCCCCCCATTTATTTTATTACAAAATATATATAATTTTTTTTTTTTTTTTTTTTTACATGTTACATTTTCCTTCCTAGCTACTTTGTTCATTAAAGTAGTATTAAACTATCACTGCTTAAGTGTTACTAAACCCACAACAGTAGAATCAGTCTGTATATGCAGTAAAGCATGCTTGTTATACTCACTGTGGAACATAAAGGGTTAATCCTCCGCAATGTGTTAAAGGCCGTTTGATCCTGTCTGCTCTGATCCTCCTTTTACTGTCCCCAATCTATCTGCTCATAAAACAGAGGCTTAAAAGGCACTCTGCACATGCTCGGTGCATGCATTGCTAGTTTTTTTTTTTTTCTTCTGGGAGGATGCATGTGATTGGCACAGGGCCAATCGGCCCTGTCCAGACAGAAAATCTGGGGTCATGCAGCCTCATATGACAGTCAGAGAGAATGAAAACGCCTTCCTCAAGCTTTAACCAGTGCTCGGCCAGACCCCAATATAAGTCTCTTTAGTTACAGACAGAAGAACAGGAAGTGAGGATTTCTCAGAAGAAATAAGGACATTTAAGAGCAAAATGGAAGGATGAGGTAAGTGAAGGAGGACTGCACTAAGGTAAAGGAAGCTATTTAGGGAAAAAAAATATTTTTTACCTTTACAACCCCCTTTAATGCATCCTTTGCATTAAGGTGAAAAACATCTTACGGCCCCCTCGTTTTACTTACCCGAGCCCTGGAAAGTCCCACATCGCAAACGGGCTCTTCATTGGATAGATTGATAGCAGTGCAGCCATTGGCTCGCGCTGCTGTCAATCAAATCCAATGACGCAGAGTCCTGCAATTGGCGGCTATGGACGCCAAATACAGGCCACGGGAGCATGCCCGCAAGGTAACCCCCTTGGGAGAGCGCTTCCCGGGAGGGGGTTATCTGAGGTGGGGAGGAGCCGAGACAGCCGCCGTGGGACCCCAGAAGGCAAGGATCGGGGCCACTCTGTGCAAAAATTAGCTGCACAGTGGAGGAAAGTATAACATGTTTGTTTTTTTAAAATAAAAATTACCTTTACAACCCCTTTTTAAAGTGTTTTTTTTTTTTAAATAACAAACACTTTAAAAAGGGGTTGTAAAGGTATTTTTTATTTTTAAATAACAAACATGTTATACTTACCTCCACCGTGCAGCTCGTTTTTGCATAGAGTGGCCCCGAACCTGGTCTTCTGGGGTCGCTCGGTGGCTGTCTCGGCTCCTCCCCGCAAGAACTTACCTCCTTCATGCGAGCTCTCTCCAATGGGGGGTTAGTTCTTTTTTTTTTTCGGGTGAACTCCCGCTTTAATGCATAGAATACATTTACAAACCCTTTAAGCTGCACAGCGAAATCAATAACATCAAAATATCGAATTTCCTATACAAATAAGGGGCCACTTACATGCATGTGAACATTAGTAATTCTTTTAAATAAAAGTAGATTCTGGTTAGTTTACAGGCTTTTCTGCTTCCAGCAATGTATATTAGGTTTTAGGCCTTGCACTTTTCAAAACACTAAAGGAAAGGGGGAGAGGGAGTAAAGCCCAAGCAGAAGAGAATAGCAACCTTTGACCATTGTAGAGTAGACCGCTCACATCAATGCTTATAAGCAATACACTGACATGACCTGCTCTTTAAAAAGTCACCTTTTCCAGCCTCTGTCATCATCACCACCTACCATCCCCCTTCCCCAACCACCTAAACCTGTTCCTCTGCCGAAGGACCGGTGTAATTATTATCCAGGGGTGTCGCATGCTGCACGCAGCTTACAAATAAGATTACTTTCTTCAGGTTTCTAAAACTCAAATTTAATGTTAAAGACCACAAGAAAATCAGCTAGTTGCATGTCCCTTTGCATTTTCAAGACATCTGTCAAAAATCAGAACGCTTCACTGCAGACTGAAGTCTACGAGACTAAAAAGGCACGCATGAAATGTTCCGCTGCAATTTTTTCTGATATTCAGCCTGGTGATTTCAGAGACATCTGTGCCGGTTCCTGTACAGCTGTCTATACAAATCGCACACCGAAGTCGCCAAAAGTAGTACAGAAACTACTTTTGGGAATCGATGTGGAGCTGCAATGATAAGGTACAAAATAAGGTCCGTTGACATGGAATATAGAGCGAGCACATGGATTAAAAACTGGCTACAAGGGCGAGTGCAGAGGGTGGTGATAAATGGGGAGTACTCGGAATGGTCAGGGGTGGGTAGTGGAGCAGTCAGAGCGACTTGTGTAGCATCAGTTAAGACTGCTCTCATAGGGAAACAGTGATTTTGACATGCCACGCGACTTGGTCTTAAAGCGGGGGTTCACCCGAAAAAACATTTTTTAACATTAGATTAAGGCCAATTGTGGGAAGCACAATTGGTGTTTAAAATCAATTCAGTACATACAGTTTTAGAGATAGATGTTCTTCCGCCGCTTCCAGGTATGGTCTTCGGGACTGGGCGTTCCTATTTGATTGACAGCCTTCCGACCATCTCATACAGCGCGTCACAAGTTGCCGAAAGAAGCCGAACGTCGGTACGGCTCTATACAGGGCCTGCGCACCGACGTTCGGCTACTTTCGGCAACTCGTGACGCGCTGTATGCGACGGTCGGAAGGCTGTCAAACAGGAACGCCCAGTCCCGCAGACCATACCCGGAAGCCGCGGAGAACATCTATCTCTAAAACGGTATGTACCGCATTGATTTTTTTTTTAAAAAAACACCCAATTGTGCTTCCCACAATTAGCCTCAATCTAATGTTAAAAATGTGTTTTTCGGGTGAACCCCCGCTTTAAGTCGGATCCCATGGCACAGCAGTGTGAACTAAGCCCAAGGACCCAGTCACAAAAGATGCAGTGGTATGCATTTTTGAACGCATTTCCACTGCATAGAAAGTTCCAAATCTAGGTTATCCTATGGGCAAAAGTACAGCGAAAATGAGGACAGCAACGTATGTAAATGCACATTCAAAAAAAATGTAGTTTGTGGTGTGAATGGCCCCTAAATGTCTGAAGGCATTGCTGTCTTTAAAGGGTCACTAAAGGAAATTTTTTTTATTTTTTTTAAATAACAAACATGTTATACTTACCTCCACTGTGCAGTACGTTTTGCACAGAATGGCCCCGATCCATGTCTTCTGGGGTCCCTCGGCGGCTGTCTCTGGTCCTCCCCGCAATTACTCACCACAGTCATGCGAGAGCTCGCATGGTGGTCAGTAATTGCGGGCGCGCTCCCGTGATACAGCGATCGGCTATCACTCGGCCCCGCCCCTCGGCCCACCGCGTCACTGGATGTGATTGACAGCAGCGCCAGCCAATGGCTGCGCTGCTCTCAATCCATCCGCTCCAGCCAATCAGCGGCAAGGCTGAGCGGCGAAGAGGATCTCGGGACCGTGCGCGGGACTTTCGAGGGGTCAGGTAAGTATAAGGGGGGCTCGGTGGGGGGGCGGCAGTATCAGATGTTTTTTCACCTTAATGCATAGATCGCATTAAGGTGAAAAAACATTTTCCTTTACAACTCCTTTAAGGCAGGGCAAAAGGCGCAGCTGCCCTGGGCCCTGTCATTATTGTGGGGCCCAAAGCAGCTGCCTCTTACTTGCCAACTATCCCAGTTTGAATTCCCTTGAAGTTTTAATCCCGTGCTGTGTCCCGATATCTCAGTGTAAAGTGCTGCTACTAATGCTATCCAGCACTGTCCTATTGTGTACAGATGACTCACCTGCAGACCCTGTGTTTACATGTAAAAAAACGGCATTATCCATGCCGCTGCTGCGTCCGGCAGCATAGACATGTAAAAAAGGTGGCATTCATATGTATATCATGCTCCTGCAGTGAGGAGATGATGTACTGTAACCTCTAGCAACCAGTTAGCAGTATTACTGTACAGTAATCTCTAGCAACCGATTACCAAGCAGAAATCATGTGCTGTAACCTCTAGCAACCAGTCTTTAAAGTGGTGGTTCCCCCTAAAAAACAAGTTACTACCATGAAATGCAGCATACTAGCGTGAGCTACAGTATGCCTTTATTTTATTTTCTTTGCGCCGTACTCACAGTTTAATCCTGTAGTTAAGTTTCAGACTCCTTGCGGGAAATGGGCGTTCCTATGCAGAGGGGAACATGATTGATGGCCGGCTATGGCGCGTCACGCTTCCCGAAAATAGCCGGAGTAGGACTCCGCTCTTCACGGCGCCTGCGCACAGACTAGGAGCTGACTGCACAGGCGCCATGAAGAGTCAAGTCCTATTTCGGCTATTTTCGGGAAGCGTGACGCGCCATAGCCGGCAATCATGTTCCCTCCTGCATAGGAACGCCTACTCCTCGCGGCGCAAAAAAATAAAATAAAGGCATACTGTAGCTCGTGCTAGTATGCTGGATGGCATAGTAGAATTTTTTTTTTTTTTTTAGGGTGAACCCCCGCTTTAAGCGGTAATGATATGCTGTAACCTCCGGCAACCAATCGCAATCACTGCCTGATCTGATACAGTAAATTGATTTTAAGTCTAGGTGTTATTTATTGTAATTGTATGTCTCAGAGCAGATGGAGAGCGAAATTGCATGGGGGGGGGGGGGGGGGGGGGCACAAGAAAAAACTTTTGCCCAGGGTCCAATCAATATTAAAGATGGCCCTGGTCTGAGGTCCCACCTCTGCACAGTCATCGTCCATTATGGGGAGTCTTCCTTTATTTATAGATTACACAGAAAGCAGAACACTGGGGAATCATATACACATTGCCCATGTAAACTACGGTATATCATTTGTCATTTCAAAGTAATTTATTTTTTTCAATCTACAGCTTACATTAAAACCCTGCTGATCCTGCCATGAAAGTCCTTGCGCTGGCACTACCTGCTCTAGTCCTTATGCACTTGAACACCTAGCAGCTCCTGTTTGTTGAGATGTAAAATCCCCAGAGCTTTCTGGCACCCGGGGAGCCGCACGTGCCGTCTACAGCTGCTAATGCAAGTGACTGCCGATTTCTGATCAGGTTCACGCTGATGGCTTTTGCTTCAGTGTTCACCCAAGCATGCATGTGTAGTGCTTTTCCCAAAACACGAAAATGGCCCATTTGAGAAGTGCCAGACTTGTATATATGGGTAAAGGCCGGTGCAGAAGCCATCATGCTTACCCAAACATAGCTGCTGTTCATTTGCATTGCCAGCTGTATGCGGCTCCCTCGGCCCCAGAAGGAACCAGGATTTTACGTTTAAAGACATAGAAGCCTTCTTGCCGGCCATGATCTTGTCCTGTCAGGGGAAGACCAGGGCCGGTAGGAGGGATCCACGGTTTGTGTTGATGGGTCAATTGAGTGAATTTCCTTCTTGCAACCTGTGGTTGCAGGAAAGAAATTCTCTGTGTATGGCTGGTTCAACACGCTTTAATAAAGTATGGTCCACTGTTGTCACCATCGTGAAACCCACCAGGGGAGATGCCATGTAGCCAAATCAGAAGACCTGAGATGTAACAAAGGATGAAAAAGAGTGAAAAAAAGTAAATCGCTTTCAAACAAATATGGCACTTGTACTTTGAGATAAGAGAGACAATAAACAAACAAACAATGTACGATGGAAAAAATAAAATAAAAATGCTAGCGTTCTATGGAACATGTCTTTATACCATCCCTTATGTACAACAGAATGTGATTAGATCTGTATCAAAAAAGACTGGTTTTACTGGTCTTGGACCAGTTGTCCAACCTTCTTATCGCTGTCTAATTTAATCTCTGCCTAAAGCCAGGCCTAAAGCCAGCCATAGATGGTGCGATTTTATGTCCGGCAACCAAGGGTCCCTCCCACAGAGCTACTACATGCAGCTTCTGATTAGGTGCACCTGAAAAACGGACAGGCATACCAGATCATAAAGCTTGCGCTAAAGAGGCCTAAAACCAACCATAGGCGGTGCGATTCTATTTCCTGCAGCCATGGGTTGATTTCATCATCAATACAGTTAGTGTTGATGGGGAAGGGGGGGCTCTCCCATGGAGCCATTGTGTTCTTACTGCAGAAAGGGGGCGCTAGTCGCTGGCAATAATCTCATGAATTGACTTGGGTACAATCAGCCTGCCCAAAAATGTATTGAATTTCAGCAGGGACTCGAACCATCTATGGCTGGCTTTATACTCCACCATCAATACAACATGGTGCCAACACATCAGATGTGCTCATGAACCAAGTGCCCCGATATGTTCATTTTCTGCAAAGAAATTTGCTACATCTTCGAAAAGCTTACCCTATGCCAGTGGTCTCCAAACTGTGGCCCTTTGCTTGCCTTTATCTGGCCCTTGAGGCAACTATTCCTTCCACCGTCACCAACAACCAAGGCAACTATTCCTTCCACCATCACCAACAACCAAGGCAACTATTCCTTCCACCGTCACCAACAACCAAGGAAACTATTCCTTCCACCGTCACCAATATCCAAGGCAACTATTCCTTCCACCGTCACCAACAACCGAGGCAACTATTCCTTCCACCGTCACCAACAACCGAGGCAACTATTCCTTCCACCCTCACCAACAACCGAGGCAACTATTCCTTCCACCCTCACCAACAACCGAGGCAACTATTCCTTCCACCGTCACCAACAACCGAGGCAACTATTCCTTCCACCTTCACCAACAACCGAGGCAACTATTCCTTCCACCGTCACCAACATCCAAGGCAACTATTCCTTCCACCGTCACCAACAACCAAGGCAACTATTCCTTCTACTGACACCAACAACCGAGGCAACTATTCCTTCCACAACAACAAAAATAGTCCCCCACTGACAAACTATCCCCCCCCAAATTACAAAGATCAGGCATGGTTTAAACCCACTGTACCCCCCTAAACAACAGTAAACTGGCCCTTGCCTTAGAAAGTCTGGAGACCCCCTTGCCCTATGCATATGCAATGCCATGTATGATTCCATTGCGTTTCTACTCTGTTAGCTCTGTACTTATACTAATCCACATGACTGTAGCCATTTGCTTTTGGTATCTGAATTGTTGTTAAAAAAAAAAAAAAAAAAAAAGGAAGTTGCTTATGATACACATTGCTTTAGCAAACTAAACACCATTACATGCAGTTTCAGCCCTATTCATTGGGCAGTACTGCCCGATTGCAGTTGGGTTTTATTTTTTACACACCGCAATGCAAAGTAGCTTGGGATATGTCCTCTCCCTCAGCTGCAATGCACCAATGTGACTTTACATATAAATAGGACTATTAAGACCAAAGGTTGCAACATGGAGAGTATAAATGTTTTTTTGGTGTGTGAACCCCAAACATCTCCAATATGGTTTGTATGAGTATTCCGAGGACAGGACTTCCCCTTTTCTGGTTGGACACGTGTAAAAAACACACACACACACTATAATTTTATATATATATATATATATATATATATATATATATATATATATATATATATATATATATATATATATATATATATATATATATATATATATATATATATATATATATATATATATATATATATATATATATATATATATATATATATATATATATATATATATAAAAAATTTTAGACAGCAGAATAAATAAAAATGATTTTAATTTACTGAAATTAGGCTCAATTTTTTTTTTTTAATTGAATATTACTTACCATCATTTTTAAAAGCCTTTCCTTAAAAGATTTACAAAAATATAGAGGCTGACTTGCGAGGTAGGCACAATGCTCTGCCATTTTATTGCTGTAGTAAGGCCGCTCACCTTTGCTCCAAATGCATGGATCCCAGGACTAGAAGCTTCTAATTTTATCGCAATGGGCGAGGCATTAAAACTGCATTACCTGGAGATCCTGGGGCAGGGAGCCAATCAGCTTAAAGAGCAGATCCCCTCCACCTATGGGTGTGAGCTAGGTCAGGATAGAATTAAAAGAAACCTGTACTGAGGAGCACATTTAAAATGTTATAGTTGACCGCCTTCTGAAAATGCGAACTGCCTGGCATTCTCAGGGGTTCAGTAATTCAGAACCCCAGGATTGATACATTTTAAAATGAGAGGATAGCAATGCCAGCCTCATCTCAGTGCAGGGTTCATTGATGAATGATCCATGTGGGCGGGAGTGACCAGAGAGTGACAATCACAGGCATATCTTAGGTGTCACCCAGTACACAGATCTCATTATCTAGATCAGGGGTCTCCAAACATTCTAAACAAAGGGCCGGTTTATTGTCCCTCAGACTCTTGGAGGGCCAGACTTTGGCCAGCAGGAGTGGAAATGTTCCTGGCATCATTGTTGGTAAACATCTGGTATTAGGGGGAGGAATAGTGCCTCGTTGCTGGTATCATAGGGAGGAATAGTGCTCTATTAGTTGTGTCAGTGGGAGAAATGGTGCTCCATCTGGGGTCAGATGGCAGAATAGTGTCTCGTATCAGTGGGAGGAATAGTGCCCCAAGGGCCGGATAAAGGCAAGCAAAGGGCCACATCCGGCCCTCGGGCCGCAGTTTGGAGACCACTGATCTAGATCAACAATGTAGCTTGACAACAAGCGGTGTTTCACCTATGAAGAATCACTCAAGTCTGTTTCTTCTTTTGCCTTCAGCATTATATTCATAGGCACCCTGAACTGTTGTAGTAACTAAAACCCACAGGCTGTCCTTAAAGCGGGAGTTCACCCATTTAAAAAAAAAAAAAAAATCTCCCCTTAGCTTCCTGCTCGTTCGGTCTAGGGGAATCGGCTATTTATATTAAAATATGTGCAGTACTTACCCGTTTTCAAGCTGCATCTTGTTCCGTCGCTTCCGGGTATGGGTCTTCGGGAGCGGGCGTTCCTTCTTGATTGACATTCTTCCGAGAGGCTTCCGACGGTCGCATCCATCGCGTCACTCGTAGCCGAAAGAAGCTGAACGTCGGTGCGGCTCTATACTGCGCCTGCGCACCGACGTTCGGCTTCTTTCGGAAAATCGTGACGCGATGGATGCGACCGTCGGAAGCCTCTCGGAAACCTGTCAATCAAGAAGGAACGCCCATTCCCGAAGCCCATACCCGGAAGCGACGGAGAGGATGCGTCTCGTAAACGGGTAAGTACTGCACATATTTTAAAATAAATAGCCGATTCCCCTAGTAATAACGAGCAGGAATCTAAGGGGGAAAAGTGCCCTCTAAGGGTGAACCCCCGCTTTAAGATTCTCGTCATATTACTCCGAGTTCCTTATCTGCCTAGTAGAAGACTAAAGCCTGCCATACACTGAGCAAAATTAGGCCAATTCCTGATGAACATCCAAAATATGCTCAGCGATTGGATGTGCTGCTCCGCTCCAAAGTTGGTCTTTTGAACAGCAGCTTTAGCCAATCAAATGCAGACACAGATTGGGTATTCCGACAGCCATTGTCAGGATACAAAAGCCTGGTAGGGTGGTTCCTCCATCCATGTCATTTAACATGTGAATGTGTTAGATTTCTTGTAGTAAGCCCACAGTCTGAATGAAAGCAATCTAAAGCCTCATTACACACGATCGGACTTCCATCGGACTTTTCCGTGGATTTTGCTCCGGATGGGCGCTGACCGTGAACTTGTTCTGCATACACACGGCAGGACTTTTTCAGCCAACATTCACCAAATACAACCCCTTTAAGTCCGATGGACCTGTGTACACGATCGGATTATACTCCATCGGACATTTGTTTTTCGAAAACTTTGAGAGCATTCACAGCGAACATTTGTCTGATGAAAAAGCGAAAACAATTGTCTGATGAAGCGTACACACGGTCGGATTGTCCGATCAAACACGTCCGTCGGACATTTGTTTTCAAAAACTCTGATTGCATGCAGAGGCGTATGTAGTGAAAATAGCGCCTATGGCAAGCGCTGAAACTGCGCCCCTGTGGAAACATTTGAATCCCATCTTTCAGATAACCTTAACAAAAAAAACAAAAAAACAGCTAAAAAAAAAAACTAGTGATATTTATTATCCCTTGGTTAGTGACATATCCTCTTTATGGAGAAATGTGGGGTTTATTAGACCCCTGATTCCTCCTCTGCACTCCAAGGCAATGTAAATGCAGAACCAATACTGGAAGTGATGAAATCTTCGTCACTTAAGGCCTCAGTTTGCACAGAGGAGAGGGAGAAACTGATGTTCCTCCTTCTTTGTGCGCTGCCAATCCGACCAGATGGAATGGGAGAGCCTGGGAGAACAGAGGAGGGCTGTGGCTGAACGCAGCAGGGATAGCGCTGCCATTGTCCATCAGCAAAGCTTCTGAAAAGGAGATCCTGCCTATGCTCGGGAGGAGGGAAGAAGAGACTCTCAGACCCTGGCAAGTGCCTTGCTGCCCAGCTACGCAACAGCGCCCCCTTCATATGGTGCCCATGGCACTTGCCATGGCTGCCATACCCTAGATACGCCACTGTATGTATGGGCCTTAACATTGGGGTTGATTTACTAAAATTGAAGAGTACAAGATCTGGTGCAGCTGTGCATGGTAGCCAATCAGTTTTAAACTTCCGCTTGTTTAATTAAGCTTTGCAAAAAAAAAAAAAAAAACACAACTGGAAGCCTATTGGATTCTATGCAGAGCTGCACCAGATTTTGCGCTCTCCAGTTTTAGTAAATCAGCCCCAAAGTATGGCCCAGCTTACAGGCTTGTCTCCGCTGGCATTACAAACTTAATTTTCTCAAATGCTTTAAAAACACACCTGGGGATTTTATTTCTACGAGTTTGTGATTTTATTTAACATCTGCGTCAGCCCTTAGGTTGGGAAGCTGGAAGTTTTCCTCGCGTTGGCACTTTCAAGGCCACGTTCACATTGGTGTACTATACCCAGTCTGTTGTAACAAGTGAAATATTTGCGCTGTAAAGTGTTATACAAATTAATGTGTGTGTGCATATAACCACATACATATACAAGTACAAAAAATGGGTGGGGAAAGTCCAAAAAAGGGGGAGTGACACTAATATACCAGTAAACAATATTGTTGAATAGTCATTAATCGAGGGCACAGTGCTGAAGAGGTCCAGGTACAACAAAATCCAACCATGTAGGGGTGCAGTTCATCAATACTTTATCCAATCAATAACGTTGTGAAGTGAAAAATGTTGAAAAACACAACAATAAAAATAAAATATAAAAATAAAAATAAAAATAGGAATAAGGGTCAAAGTATTTCAGAAGAAGGAGGCCTTGTATCCAAAAAGGGTGAAAGATAGAGAGTGAGCCGTAACCAAGATCTCATATATGCACCTCTAGTCAACCCACCTGCGCCATGTTGTTGGTTATATTCAATACTGTCCACATACAGGGAACCCGACGAATGCATCCACAGTATTCTCTTTCCCGTTCTGTATATTTCATTGGTAATAGGTTCTTTGTGCCCTTGGCACACCATCCGCCTGCCTGCACTGTAGGGACTGACAATACTGTGGATGCATTCGTCGGGTTCCCTGTATGTGGACAGTATTGAATATAACCAACAACATGGCGCAGGTGGGTTGAAATAATCTCTGTCCCCATTGAGATACATGGGCTTCTACAAAATGGCCGCCCAATTTCACAGACTATAAATATCTGTTAGTGTGTCCCCTACATCATCCCCTGATGAAGTCACATGTTGACGATACGCGTCGGGATTGGAGGGCTTGACACACTCCAGCATCCGACCACTGGATATACGAGTTCGCCACTCGTCAGATTGATGCAGCAATTTCGATTTTAAATGTGAGTTTTTAAGTGCTTTTAAAATAAACTTTTCACGTCTGACTGGGCTACGCTGTGGTTGTTTATTCCACTTCCCCCCATGTATGACTGCCACATCTGAGTGTCCGGACTGAGCCATAGACAGAGGGGTTGGAAGCACAGATTTATTGCGAGTCCGCACTCGTGGAGGAAGGTCTTTTATGTTATATTGTTCATGTGAGTGCATTACTACCTGGGCATTCCTGGGGGGTTTTTGTTTATTGTTGATGATATCACACGATCGGGCTTGTCCTTCTCTCTTACCCCACATACACCACCGAGATCCTCATACATAACAAGAGCCGACTCGTGAACCATTGGGGACACGGGACTCCTAACCCTGGAGAATCAGTAAGGGAGAGGAAGGAGGGACTGACGAGCTCGGCGTTCGTGGATAAGAGCCCCAGTTTTTTCACCCACATGTGAGTGCATCTCCACTGGTTTAAATCAGAAGACATTGCTATCCCTCTCTGTGACGTTATCACACCATTTGGTTTCTACTCCTTTTACTTTTTCATGTAAATACACTTTATGGAGACCCGAATGTGATATTCAACAACGGACCACACCCATCAGGATCAGGCTGATTTAATCCAGCTTGCCAGATTAGAGGTGAGCTGCTGGGATCACTAGAGGTGCATATATGAGATCTTGGTTACGGCTCACTCTCTATCTTTCACCCTTTTTGGATACAAGGCCTCCTTCTTCTGAAATACTTTGACCCTTATTCCTATTTTTATTTTTATATTTATTTCTATTTTTATATTTTATTTTTATTGTTGTGTTTTTCAACAATTTTCACTTCACAACGTTATTGATTGGATAAAGTATTGATGAACTGCACCCCTACATGGTTGGATTTTGTTGTACCTGGACCTCTTCAGCACTGTGCCCTCGATTAATGACTATTCAACAATATTGTTCACTGGTATATTAGTGTCACTTCCCCTTTTTTGGACTTTCCCCACCCATTTTTTGTACTTGTATATGTATGTGGTTATATGCACACACACATTAATTTGTATAACACTTTACAGCGCAAATATTTCACTTGTTACAATTATCACTTTTTGTCTATCGAGGTAGACCTCTTTTTTATTTGCAGCAGTATCCCCACTTTTCACTTGTCCCCTCACTCTAGACAGCGCAGGAGTTCACTTCACTTATATACCCAGTCTGTGTTCAGTCTGACACCTGTGCCCGCACAGGTGTCAGACTGGGAGCAGCGGCTGTGTCAGTGCCGCTGCCCTATTCCAACTGACATGAATGGGAGTGCCTGGACATCCCTATGTGAATAAAAATGGGCATCACACGGGCATCCATGTAAATGAGCCCTGATTCACACTGTCACATCGCATGTGATTCACACAAGAATCGCACCGCATTCCTGTGCAGAGCGCTTTCAGCCTATCATTTTGTATGGCTCACATTGCAGCGCATCCACAAGAACATGGCGCAGGCACTTTATTTTTGCCACACTGGAATCAGATCACATGGGCATTCATACTCATGCAATCGGATTCAGGCAAATGCACTGCGTTCTGCGATTGCTTTTGGGTTGTTAATTTTTAACTGACACCTTCAAAAGATGGCATGCACACAGTGCGATTGCAGGGATTCCTGTGCATTTCCCGCATCACATCAGTGTGAACCAGCACTGAGACGCTGCACTTGTTTTTTTGCTGCTTCCATGCCCATCAGTTGCATTTTTTGTACAAGGCGCAGGGGCGGACTGACCATTCGGGCACTTCCCGAGGGCCCCATGCCACTAGGGGGCCCCCCCCATCAGGGTTGCCAGCCTCTGTAAAACCAGGGACAGTATGTAAAAAAATCCCAAGATTATAGCTGCTCCGCCTTTCCAGTACCTTTTCAGTGTGTGTATGTGTATTCTGTGTGGTCCCATAATCTATTGCCCAGGGGCCCCATATTCAGGGACAGAAAAAACCCCACCAAAAAACGTCTGTTTGTGGCTAGGGGAGACAAACAGGAAAGCATGCCATACACTATACAATCTTTTTTAGATCCACCACCAACTATGTAGTGCAAGGGCCTGACTGACTGGATCGATGAAGGTGTGTCCTCCAATCATAGAGTTTTGGTATATCTAAAAAGGAGTTTGTACAATCAGATTGTATAATGCATTAGTCACATTTAATAAACGCTGGAAAAGTGATTTTTTATATAGTTTCTCTGGCATATACGTGCCATGGAACTTGTATCTCTATGGGTACATTACCACCAGATATAGCCATCGACCTCTAAAACGTTATTTTTAGACACCACCATAAGGAAGGTAATAGAGCCAATTTCTTTCTTGTGATCATGGCGGGATATGCTGCGGACCTCAACCCCGCTGGGAGAACACTGATTATTGCTAGCGGCTATAACAACCACTATCGGTAATCGCATGTAAAATCCAGCAGGCCGCTTGTACCCAAGTTGATTGATTAACTTGGGTACTTTAGCCTGCCCATACATGGTTCGAATCTCTGCAGGAACCGGTCGAGATCTGAACCATCTATATCAGGGATTTGCAATTAGTGGTCCTCCAGCTGTTGCAGAACTACAATTGCCATGAGGCATAGCAAGACTCTGACAGCAACAAGTATGACACCCAGAGGCATGATGGGACTAGTTTTATAACAGCTGGAGGTCCGCTAGTTGCATATCCCAGGTCTATATACTATATAATCTTATAGTGCAATGTACAATCTTCTTTATATCCCCCCCCCCCCCCCCCAACAACTATGTCGTACAAGGGACTGCCTTATATGATACTAATTAGATGTATTGTTTGGGTTTGTTCTCATATTACATAGGTTTGGTAAATCCAACTGAACAGAGGTTGTACAATTAGATTGCAGTCTTAAGTGATCATTTATCTAAATTTGATACAGTTTTCAAAAAACGAATGATCGTTACGCTGCCCATTGATCAGACCTGCTGTGGTCACATGACTGTTACGGATACCCATCACCCAACCTGACGACTAATCCTCTCCAAATGGAGGATACTGAGAAGGATCTGAAATAGTCATCACATCCACTCCACTAATCCTGATCACTCCACAAAAAAGGAAGATTCATAAGTCTGATGTTTACAAATAAATATTTTTTGCTACAATGTTTAGAAACAAATCTTCATGTTTGGACACATTTACTGATCAGGAGCCCCAGATCTACATTAGATTACCAAAAGTATTGGGACGCCTGTCTTTACATGCACATGAACTTTAATGGCATTCCAGTCTTAGTCCGTAGGGTTCAATATTGAGTTGGCCCACCCTTTGCAGCTATAACAGCTTCAACTCTTCTGGAAAGGCTGTCCACAAGGTTTAGGAGTGTCTATGGGAATGTTTGACCATTCTTCCAGAAGCGCATTTGTGAGGTTGGGCACTGATGTTGGGTGAGAAGGCCTGGCTCGCAGTCTCTTCTCTAATTCATCCTAAAGGTGCTGTATCATGTTGAGGTCAGGACTCTGTGCAGGTCAGTTAAAGTTCCTCCACTCCAAAACTTGCTCATTCATGTCTTTATGGACCTTGCTTTGTGCACTGGTCCAAATCATTTGGTGGAGGGAGGATTATGGTGCGAAGTTGTTTTTTTAGGGGTTGGGCCCATAGTTCCAATGAAGGAAACTATTAAGGCATCAGCATACCAAGATGTTGGACAATTTCCCGCTCCCAACTTTGGGGATGGCCCCTTCCTGTTCCAACATGACTGCGCACAAAGCAAGGTCCATAAAGACATGGGTGAGCGAGTTTGGGGTGGAGGAACGTGATTGACCTCCACAGAGTCAGGACCTCAACCCAATAGAACACCTTTGGGATGGAGAAGAGACTACGAGGCCTTCTCATCCAACATCAGTGCCTGACCTCACAAATGCTCTTCTGGAAGAATGGTCAAACATTCCCATAGACACTCCTAAACTTTGTGGACAACCTTCCCAGAAGAGTTGAAGCTGTTATACTGCAGCTGTAAAAAGTGGACCAACTCAGTATTGAACCCTATGGACACACTATTAGATTTTCTGCAGATTTTTGGGTTCACATTTACCAAAACCATGTAGTGCAAGGGCTTGCCTGCATACAAATTTAGGCCCCTTTCATACTGCCGGACCGTTCAGGTACTCCTGTCAGGTTTTTTCACTGAACCCGAACGGCCGCTCCATGCTTTTCTATGGAGCGTTGCATGTCAGCGGTGACATGTCTGCTGACATCCGATAAAATCAGACGGATGGCGATACGTCGCCATCCGTCCATGGCGGATCGGATTGGGCGAGTTCTGATGAAAATGGACATGCGGTCTGTTTTCGTTCGATCTCTCCATAGGACATAGCGGCGCTCGACAAGTTCCTCCCCGCTCAGTGAGCAGAGAGGGACCTTTCATCCGCCGGCTCAGTGGATATCAACGGAGAGATCTCCCACTGAGCTGGTGGACCGCTGCAAGCAGATCCACCCCATGTGGAAGGGGCCTTAAAGTTTGACCTCATATTATATGGTTTTGGCAAAAATTATATATATATATTTTAATAATAATATTGTATTATTACACAATTTTCTTATTCAATTTTCTTTAGCTTTACCTTCAACTATGTAGGGCAAGGGTCTGCCTGACTGCCTACAAATTGAAGTGTTTAGGTTTGACCTCATATTATATGGTTTTGGTAAATTGTATAAATGTATGGCCAGCCTAATGCCCGGTACACACGATCCGATTATCGGACGAATGATCGTCCGTTTTTTTTTTGTATGAATCTGATGAGTTTACTAAAGTCACGAAAATTCTCGTACGGCAGAATAAAAAAAAAAAATCGGAAGTGATGTCATGTGTTGTAATGGATTTTCGAATGACAGCTGTACCGATTAAACGAAAATCGTACGATCTGGCATCGTACGAAAAAAATTTCCGTGCATGTCCGGTAGAATAAAATGGGATGAACTGTCCTGATCGGCTCTCGGAAGCTCTGTACCAACGATCCGATTATCGTACGATCGTTTCAAAAGCTGCATTTTTCGTACGATTTTCGGATCGTGTGTACAGGGCCTAAGACTGGGATGCCATTAAAGTTCATGTGTGGATGTAAAAGGCAGGTGTCCCAATACTTTTGGTAATAGTGTGTATACCCTCCACCGCCCCCCAATGCACTGCCATCACCAGGGATCCCATTTTTAGAAATCAAGTCCAGGGATCCCATTTTTAGAAATCAAGTCCAGGGATCCCATTTTTAGAAATCAAGTCCAGGGATCCCATTTTTAGAAATCAAGTCCAGGGATCCAGTCCTGGCTGAGATCTACAATAGAAGGATGGGGGAATCCACCTGTTGCTCAAACATCACACAAGCCATCGGTAACAAGCTGTGCTCTCTACAGGATACTCTGGGGGGAGATTTACTAAAACTGGAGCAGCTGTGCAAAGTAACCAATCAGCTTCTTGGTTTTATTACCAAACTTTAATGCTGAACAAGCTAAAGTTAGAAACTGATTGGTTACTATGCGCAGCCGCACCAGATTCTGTGTGCTCCAGTTTTAGTAAATCTCCCCCAATGTAACATGCTGGACTCTATACAGGATACAATGTAACATGCTGGACTCTACACAGGATACAATGTAACATGCTGGACTGTCATACACTATACAATGTAACATGCTGGACTCTATACAGGATACATTGTAACATGCTGGACTGTCATACACTATACAATGTAACATGCTGGACTCTATACAGGATACAATGTAACATGCTGTACTGTCATACACTATACAATGTAACATGCTGGACTCTATACAGGATACATTGTAACATGCTGGACTGTCATACACTATACAATGTAACATGCTGGACTGTCATACACTATACAATGTAACATGCTGTACTGTCATACACTATACAATGTAACATGCTGGACTCTATACAGGATACATTGTAACATGCTGGACTGTCATACACTATACAATGTAACATGCTGGACTGCCACAAACTATACAATGTAATATGCTGGACTATATACAGGATACAATGTAACATGCTGGACTGTCATACACTATACAATGTAACATGCTGGACTCTATACAGGATACATTGTAACATGCTGGACTGTCATACACTATACAATGTAACATGCTGGACTGCCACAAACTATACAATGTAATATGCTGGACTATATACAGGATACAATGTAACATGCTGGACTGTCATACACTATACAATGTAACATGCTGGACTGCCACAAACTATACAATGTAATATGCTGGACTCTATACAGGATACAATGTAACATGCTGGACTCTATACAGGATACAATGTAACATGCTGGACTCTATACAGGATACAATGTAACATGCGATCTACCTTGACGAAGAGCTCCACCTGAGGCTGCTCGGGGTCGTTGAGCTCCATGTTCTTTGATGGGACGGTTCCTAGGACTGTGGGAGAAGTAGTGAGGAGTGCGGAGGGGGGGGACCGCGATGATCTCTGGGTGGGGTGGGAAGTGACTGCAGGGGAGGAGTGACCACCGCAGGCAGCGGGACTGCACGATGGATGGAGAGCGCGGATTGGAGGGCTCGGAGAGGTGGGGGCGTGTCCGGGGCGTGGAGTGACAGCTCAGGTTGAGGAGTGGAGAGGTGGTGTCGGTGGTTGGGGGAGTGCGGAGATCCTGCAGGCACTGAGTGGTACAGGACGGGGGGAGGGGAGAGCACAGACCTGCTGGTCACTTCTCTGGAATTTTTATATTATTTTTTACGAGTTGAAGGAGAAATAAGATCCGCACATGTCAGCTGTGGATCTCCCAGCTCTGCCAAGTGACACAGAGGCTGACACTCTATAGGAAGGAGTCCCCAAACTCTCTACACACTGTCCTTAGGGGGGGCAGACTGTGGCAAATGGGGGTAGAGAATTTACTTAGTGCCTATTGGTCAGGGGAGGAAGAAACAATCCCCCATTGTTGGTGTCAGTGGCAGGAATTGTACTCCATCAGTGATGTCAGCTGGAGGAAATGTTCCCATCATAGTGTCAGAGGAAATGATATACCGCCCAATCGCTGCTGTCATTAGAAAGAATAACATCCTGGGTGTGCATCCCAAATCTGTGTGTATGTGTCAGGAGGGCAGAGATTGGTGTCAGTAGTATTTATGACTATTTATTTTTTACTTTTTTATACAATTTTTTTTAGGAGCCCCGTTAGGGTTAGGGTCCTTTCACACTAGCGGACCGTTCGTCCGCTCATTACAAGTCCGTTAACGGACTTGTAATGAATCCCTATGGGAACGCGTCCGTTAGCGGATGGAGCATCCGCTAGCGTCCGCGTCAGTCGGGATCCGCTTTTCCGAAACGGAAGAAACCCTATTTTTCTTCCGTACGGCGGAACGGACCGGATGCAGACGGACAGACGGTCCGTCTGCATCCGGTCCCCCATAGGGGACAGCAGAGCAGAGACAGGGCGGTCCCTGCACTGTGTGCGGGGACCGCCCTATCCGCCGACAGCTGAGCGGGGATCCCCGCGGACACACGGAGCGGACCCAGAAACGGTGAAAGAGCCCTAAGGGTGCTTTTCTGAAGTATCAGGGGTCCAAACAGGGGGAATCTGCACCACACAGGGTGATTATGGTGTGCCCAGGCACACCTAGCACACCCTGTGATCCTATCATTGGTGTGTGTCAGTGGAAGGAATAGCAACCCAACATTGGTGTCACTAGGAAGAATAGCCTCCCATTGTTGGTGTCACTAGGAAGAATAGCCTCCCATTGTTGGTGTCACTAGGAAGAATAGCCTCCCATTGTTGGTGTCACTAGGAAGAATAGCCTCCCATTGTTGGTGTCAGTTGAAGGAATAGCATCCCATTGTTGGTGTCAGTGGGAGGTAAAGCATTCCATTGTCGGTGTCACTGGGAGGAATAGCATACCACTGTTGGTGTCAGTGGAAGGAAGAGCGTCCTGTCGCTGGTGTCAGTGAAAGGAATAGCATCTCATCATTGGTGTTAGTGGGAGAAACACTATTTAATTGTTGGTGTCAGTGGGAAGAACAACATCCCATTGTTGGTGTCAGTGGCAATAGCATTTTACAATTGTTGTCAGTGGTAAAATAGTATTTCATCACTGGTGTCAGTGGAAGGAATAGCATTCCATCATTGGTGTCAGTCAGAGGAACAGTATCCAATTGTTGGTTTCAGTGAAAGGAATATCTTCCCATCATTAATGTCAGTGGAAGAAATAGCACCCCATTGTTGGTGTCAGTGGAATTGTGCTCCATCAACATTTTCCTATGGGGCTGCATTAAAGGGCACTGGTGAGGCTGCATTGATGGGCACTCTTGTGGCGGCATTGATGAGAACTGGTGTGGCGGCATTGATGGGCACTGGTGAGGCTGCATTGATGGCCACTGGTGAGGCGGCATTGATGGGCACTGGTGAGGCTGCATTGATGGGCACTGAACAGGCTGAATTAATGGGCACTGGTGTGGCGGCATTGATGGGCACTGATCAGGCTTCATTGATGGGCACTGATGAGGCTGCATTGTAGTGACAGTCCAAGCAGGTTTGTCCTGCACTTTTATTCCTCAAGGGTCAGTTCACACATAGAAACCCCTGTCAGAACACAATAGCTCAGTGGGGAGATCGCTGTACTAACATGGCATAGCTATGGCTTTTTTCAGCCTGCTGGGCAGTGTTGCCAGCCGCCCGTATTTTTACGAGCAGCCCGGAAAAAGTCAGTAAAAAATAGCTGAGATCGGTCTGGCTGTGAACTGCGCATTCGCAGTTCCGGAGCTTGCCGAGCATATCCTGTATTCGGTCAGATTTCACAGAGGCTGTGCGGCGCCGGTGAGTGATGTATTAGCACATCCCGCCAGGCACATGCAGCATAATTTTAAATCTGTAACTAACCAGCACTGACTGGAGCAGGAGTCTGAGCAGCAGGAGGCGGCAGAGGAATGGAGGAGCCCTGCATCCAGGAGGAGCACAGCAGTGGAGCAGGACTCTGAGGCTGAGCAGCCTGCTAGCTGAATAAAAAAAGCTTAACTATGTACCATGGCCAGCTTTAAGCCCCCTACACACGGGCCAGTGGTGGTGCGTCCATTAAGGGCGCACGGGCGGCGTCCCCTCTCTCCAGCCACCCCCTCTATGTACAATGAATAGATTCATGCATAGCATAGATCTATCTATCTATGGCCACTGTAGCCACCCCCTATTCAGGCATCCGGCCGCTTTTCGGACGCTGGGCGCCTGAATTCCAGCGGCAGGGGTGTTTTTTTTTTAAGCATCTGATTAGAAAAAAAAGTTTTTTTTTTTACTTACCAGAAACAGCGGTTGCTATGCGGAAGTTCCTTATCTGCCTCTTCCTAGTCCTCGGCAGGTCATCTTCCTCGTCCTACACACAGTGTTTTCTGGCCAATGGGGCGCGCTGCCTTCTGGGAACTGTGTGTATCCCAGAGAGCAGTCGGCCCCGTTCACAAAGCAATGCGCAGTAGGAAATGGGCAGTGAAGCCGCAATGCTTCACTGCCTGTTTCCCTAAGACCCCTTTCACACTTGTGCAACTTCAAAGTCGCGCGATTTTTACCGATTTTGACAAGACAGTCATACAACTGTGGATCCGACTTGAAGTATGACTTCAATGAGCAGGGACGCGACTTTGATCCCCCAATAATTAGGGGGAACTCCACGGCAATTATTATTTTTTTTAAAACTGGCATGAGCATACTGGGCCCTTTGGTCTGGTATGGCTTTTAAGGGGAACCCCCACGCTGAAAAAACGGCTTGGGTTCCCCCCTAAAATCCATACCAGACCCTTATCCGAGCACCAGCCTGGCCGGTCAGGAAAGGGGGTGGGGACAAGCGAGCACCCCCCTCCTGAGCTGTACCAGGCCACATGCCTTCAACATGGGGGGTGGGTGCTTTGGGGCAGGGGGGCCCTGCACCCCCCACCCCCAGGCCTATATAAATTGGTGCGCACCGCACACCTGGCATTACAGCGGGGGGGAGCGTCATGACAACATCGGAAGAAAAGAAGAGGGAAGAAGAAGACGACATAGGAAGACCGTTCTGGCCGCCGCTAGTAAAAGAGCTGCAAAGAAGATAGCGGCGCAGCCTGGCAGAAGGATAAAGGCACCGGGGAGCGCGGAGACGACACCAGAGAGCAGAAGAAGAGAGCAGAGGAGACGGAAGAAGACCCCCAGAGAGCGGAGAAGTTGGAAGAAGACTTCCGGAGCTGACTAATAAATTATTTTAAAAACCTGTGTAGTGTGTTTACAACGGCCAGGGTTGTCGGAAGGGGCCCTTGTCCTCATCAACATGGGGGCAAGGTGCTTTGGGGTGGGGGGTGTAGGGCCCCCCCTGGCCCAAAGCACCCACCCCCCATGTTGAGGGCATGCGGCATGGTATGGCTCAGGAGGGGGGGGGCGCTCGCTAGTCCCCACCCCTATTCCTGACCGGCCGGGATGGTGCTCGGATAAGGGTCTGGTATGGATTTCGGGGGGGGACCCCACTCCGTTTTTTTGGCGTAGGGGTTCCCCTTAAAATCCATACCAGACCGAAGGACCCGGTATGCTCATGAAGCGGGAACCCATGCCGTTTTAATTGGCGTGGAGTTCCCCCTAATTATTGGGGGATCAATGTTGCGTCCCTGCTCACTGAAGTCGTACTTCAAGTTGTGGGGCAAAGTCGGATCCACAGTCGTATGACTGTCTTGTCAAAATCACGGCCGCGAATCGCGGTAATATCGCGCGACTTTGAAGTCGCACAAGTGTGAAAGGGGCCTAAGGGCTCTTTCACACGGGCGGACCGTTCAGGTCCACCTGCCAGTTTTTTAGGCGGACCTGAACGGGCGCTCCGTGCTCCTCTATGGAGCCACGGATGTCAGTGGTGACATGCCCGCCGACATCCGACCCGCTCCGCCAAAGTGTGACGGAGGAAAAACCTACTTTTCCATCCGTCTGGCGGATCGAATCGGGTGAACACGGACAGACGGTCCATGTTCATACGATCCTCCCATTGGGGAGAGCGGCGAAAAGACAGGGCGGTCCCTGCACAGCGTGCGGGGACCGCCTTGTCATCCGCCGGCTCAGTGGGGATCAAAGGATCGATCCCCGCTGTGCAAGCGGAAGCGTTCACGGGGCGGATCATTACTGATCCGCCCCGTGTGAAAGGAGCCTAAGGGTGGAACCCGCTTTAACAAGAGAATCACTAACATGATGTCAGCTGGTACTTTTGTGGCAGGGCTGAAATGCAGTGGAAATAGATTTTTTGGGGTTCAGGTTAATTTTCATGGCAAAGAGGGACTTCATTTGATCACTCTTCGTAACATTCTGGAGCATATAAAAATTGCCGTCATAAAAACTGAGGCAGCAGACTTTGTGAAAATTTAATATTTGTGTCATTCTCAAAACTTTTGGCCACGGCTGCACAACCTCAGAGACAAATTCTTGTTCCCCACCCATACCCTCCAACTCACTGGTTGTACATCTTTGTGTTGGCACACGTTTGGGAGCTATCACATATAAAGCTGGCGAGAAAACACTTCATACACTAAGAGTTATTCAGCTGGTAAATTGTAAGTGTTAACACTGATGGGAAGAGTTAATATTTGCTAAGGACAGCTGCCAAAACTGCTATTGCTATTATGTGGAATAGTGTGCATGCATTGTTGTAAGACAGTCTAAACCGCAGCAGAAATGTAATTTCCCAATCCTGGCTCTTTATTTCACCCTATACTAATGGTCAACATGGAAATAAAAAATGCAATAACCACTGACAACCAATTAGAATTCATGGATACAGAGAGGTTTTTTTTGCAGGACTTTTCAGGTGCTGAAAAATTGGGAACAACACCTAAGCCCCGTATACACGATCATAATTTCAAGATGGGGTATACACACGGTAGGAATTTCCAATGGAAAAAGTCCGTCTGACTTTTTCCATTGGAAATTCCTACCGTGTGTATACCCCATTGGATTTTATCCATCGGAAATTCCGAGGAATTCCGTCGGAGTTTAGATAGAGAACATGATGTGATTTTTTCTGGTCAAAAGTCCAACCATGTGTACGGGGCTTAAGAATAAAAAAAGATAACTTTTATTATTACGTACAAAATATAAAAAGATTGTTGTTAAAAAACAAAACAAAAAAAAACATTTACATCAATACAACTTGTTTTAAAATATACAATGAGAGTGGGAGTATGTTATCGTTTAGATCGTGACAATATTGAGGCTATCCCGATATGTTTCGCCACCATGGGCTTCCTCAGGGGATATATTTGCTAGCACAGTATACATCACCAGATCCAGCTCCCAAAAGCTCCAAGTGAACAATGAGACCGAGACGGCCAGCCCAGAGGACGCACAAAGCGGCCAGAAAAGGCCCAGATGGACCAAAAAGTTATTGATGTGCTGGCAAGTCAAGGGTGCCGTATAATGTTAAGAAACACTAATTGTCAGCTATAGAGTAGATCGAGAGAAGAGGATGATGGATGAAATAGGTTTCCAGCAGAGTCTGTCACCCTTGATATAACACATTAGAATTCATCTTTGACTTATCCATTGAATGAATGAATGAATGAAAAACGTATAAAGCGCGGCACATGCGAACTGAATCGCTTCTGGGCGCTAGTTGTTCGTGTCTCATGACATCAAAAGAGCAGAGTTTTGATCTGTCTTCTGAAAGTCAGGTGGTTTTCCTCCAACCGAATGCTGGTTGGTAAAGCGTTTCATAGTCTAGGACCCTGAAAAGCAAACCTTCTTTCTCCTTTGGACTTGTATTTGGCTTTTGGTACCCTGACCAGATTTTGGTCGGTGGATCGCAGAACGCGATTCGAATTGTGAGGTTCTATCTTGTCGCAAAGATATTGCGGAGCCTTCCCATGGATGCACTTATGTGTCAGGCAGAGTGCTTTGAATGCAATTCTGTCTTTTACTGGCAGCCAGTGAAGGGTTCTCAACGAAGGTGAGATTGATTCCCATTTTTTTTTCCCAGTCACCAGTCTGGCGGCCGTATTCTGAACGACTTGCAGACGGGAGATTTGGTACTTTGGGAGTCCGAGGTACAGGGCGTTAGCATAGTCCAGTCTGGAGTTCACAATTGTTCCCACCACGACTGCTACGTCTTCTTTGGGGATAAATGGAATAAGTCTGCGTAGTAGGCGCAACAAATGGTGCGATCCGCTGACTACTGACCCTATTTGTGCGTCCATTGTCATGAAGGTGTCAAAAATGACTCCTAGACTTTTGACTTTGGAGCTAGGGGTGATGCTTTGGCCCAGAATGGGCGGCGGTGTCCAGGTTGTTGCCAGTTGACTCTTTCGGCTGGCGTGAAACATAAGGAGTTCTGTTTTTGAACTGTTGAGTTTAAGATAACTCTTTGTCATCCAGTTTTCTATCAAAGAGAGACATTTCTCTAAAATGGGATGATGATCCTTTTTGTTGCAGATGCGAAAATACAGTTGCGTATCGTCTGCATAAGAGTGATAGAGTAGTTCTTGGCTACTGATAATATCGAAGGGAGGGCGAAGATAGATGTTGAAAAGCACCGGTGACAGGGGGGATCCTTGGGGGACTCCACATGACACCGTGCGCTTTTCCGACGTGAAAGAACCCAATTTAACTGTTTGTGATCGGTTTTCAAGAAAGGAAGAAAACCATGGTAAATCACCTTCTGCGACTTCTGCTACCTTGGCTAGTCGCATCAGTAACAGTTTGTGGTCTACCGTGTCAAAGGCTGCGCTTAGGTCCAGCAGAACCAGGAGACAAGATTCTCCTTCGTCTGCGGCCTCGAGGGCATCGTCCCATATTTTGAGTAAGGCCGTTTCTGTCCCGTGTCCGGGACGGAAGCCTGATTGTAATGGATCCAGTAGATTGTGGGTATCTAGATGCTGTTGCAGCTGTTGTACCACTACTTTCTCCATTATCTTGGAGAGAACATTTAGGCCTGTTATGGGACGGCGGTGAGTTGGGTCCTTGGGATCCAGGTTAGGTTTTTTCAAGATGGGCTGGATTGTGCCCTCTTTCAACAGGGATGGCACTGTGCCTTCCTTAAATGATTGGTTTATAAGCTGTGTGATGGGTGGTGCCAGGATGTCGGCACATTCCTTCAGCAGTTTGGTGGGGATGATATCATTGGGCGATGTGCTGTTCCGCAAAGCACCAATGATATTTTTTGTGGTATCGATGGAGATCGGTTCCAGAGTGAACTTTGTTGATTGTAGAGCGTTTCTGTGGGTGTTTTGTGGTTGATTGAAGGGGTGGTTGAGGGGGGTATTGTTTTGCAGAATGCTTTCCCGGATTCTTTCAATTTTGTTGATGAAGAAATCCGATAGTTCATTGCAGAACTCTTGGGTGTCTGAGTTGGGGACTTCAAGACATCCTGGATTCATGGTCTGGGTGACCATCTTGAAGAGTTCGCGGGGGCGGTTTAGGGCGCTGTTAATCGCCATAGAAAAATGATATTTCTTGGCTTTGAAGATTTCTTTATGATATCGTGTTGTTATTGCCTTGTAGATGATGAGGTTATCCTCTGAAGGGCTTCTTTTCCAGGCGGCTTCCGCCCTTCTGCGCTCTTGCTTCAGAAGCGACAGCTGGTTGTTGAATCAGCCAGACTTTCTTTTTCGGATGCAGGCTTTGCGTTTCGGTGCTACTAAATCGGCTGACTGTAGCAGGGCTGCGTTTATGGCATCCAGTGTATCCGCTGTTTGATGTGGATGGATTGTTTTGATTCTGTTTCCCAAGGTAGATTTAAAGAGTTCCGAATGGAGCTTCTAGATGCCCAGTGTATTGTCACCGGCTTGGGTGCTTTTATCACTGGGGGAATTTTGGAGATTATGAAATTGATTGCATGGTGGTCTGTCCATGGCAATGGTTCATTTTCTAAAATGCTTATTTTCAGATTTTGTCTGAAAATTAGATCGAGTGTGTGACCTGAAGCATGTGTTGGCCCGCATATAAGTTGCTGTAGCCCTAATCCCTCCAGGTGATCGATGCAGGCGTCCGCAATGGGATCCAGTGCGGAGTTGGCCCACAGATTAAAGTCCCCGAGCAGCAAAAGGTGTTTGCTGTTAAGGGTATAAGTGGATATAAACTCCGTTAAAGATGGCAAAAACTGCGATTTTGGCCCAGGTGGCCTATAGCAGAGGAGAATGTGAACAGTCTCCTGGGGGGAAGTTTGAAGTTGAAGAGTAAGGGTTTCCATGAATGGAAGAGGATTTTGAAGGGCTGGCTTAGTGATTGTAATGTGATTCTTGTGGATCACCGCCAGGCCTCCTCCTCTTTGCCCTATTCTGTTTTCCGTTATAATGCGATAGTTTTCTGGCACCAATTCTCCGAGAATGGTGTTGCAGTCGTCTGAGAGCCAGCTTTCTGTAATAAAGAGGCAGTCTAGATCGTTTTGTAGTAAGAAATCGTGGATTTCTGATCGGTGTTTTACTGCCGATCTTGTGTTGATCAAAGCACATGATATGTGCTTGAGCTGGGTTAAATAGTTTACATTTTTGATGGTCGATCGTCGATCGAATCTCAAAAGTTGCTCTATTTTTAAGGTCTTTTTGGTGACGGCTGGTAATGCTGTTGCGAATTGTCTCAGACCCCGAATAGAGTCCGCAGAGTATCGCAGATTAGCCATTGTCGCCAGTCACATTGTCATCAGTCTTTCCTAATTGCGGCGGCCGCGAATGAGGCCTGGTCTGGCGCGGATGCGGGAAGAGCCGCGAGACGCCGGACGTGATGGGTGGAAGACTGTCCAAGTGAGCCGTCACTCGTTGAGTCTTCTCTCCCCGATTGGTCCAGAGGAAGGCGAAAAACCCCAGGCGTGCTGTGCCCGGGGCTTGTATCTGAACTGTGATTGGTTTCTGTGGGCTACTATACTGTGCCTATTATCATTGCTCTCTTCACTCAGTTATGGTTCTAAGAATGTATAAAGCAGAGGATTCAATGTATTGTACAGAAAATACCTTAAAGTGCCCCAGTCACCCAGGATCACTTTTAGGCCGGGTTCACACCTATGCAAATTGAATGCGCGTTTCCCCGCATTCAATTCGTATAGCAGGAGAATGTGACTGGCTCCCTATGGAGCCGGTTCACATATCTCCACAGCGGGTCAGGTGCGATGTGCCGGAAAAACTTGTGCCCTTTTTGGTGCGTTTTAGGTTTGATTTCAGCCCAAAATTCGGGCTGAAATCGGACCTGAACCAGTGAGCCAGCACCGGAACCTTGCTGTGCACCGCTTGCGGCTGAGGTGTGGACCCAACCTCACTCACCTGTGAAAGGAGGGTGGACCTACCTACCTTTCCGGGGCTTGTGTATTTAAAAGACACCTCTTCTCTGCTCCCCAAATGCTGCAAGCATTCTACATTTCCAGGTGTGTGTGATACCCCCTTGCTGGTCTCTTCAGTTTCTTCTGGGCCAGTTCACACCACAAGCAGTCCAGTGTGTTTTGTTTCTGCTTCAAAAATGCATGGAAGGTAGGTTATATGGTTTCCAATGACATAGTTCACACCTGTGCAGTCAGTTCCAGGGCTTTCCAGTTCCAGAAAAAAGTAGAACATTTTTACTGGACTTCACTGGAACGCAGTAAAATGCATCAAAAACACACCGGAATGCAGTGGAACACATCAAAAAAAGCACTGGAACGCAGTACAGTGAAAAAAAACCCACAGGAAATAAGAAGAAGAAAAGAATCTGGAAACGCATCAAAAACGTGCATTCAGAAACGCATCAGGAACGGATCTGAAGTGCGTTTTTTGTCGTGTGAACCAGCCCTTTGTCAGCTTGTACATCAATACTATGCATACAAACCAGTGGGAGGCACCAAAGCATGCTGCAGGGGACTTTTCAACCTATTTCACCTGTCAAATACTTGCTGCTCTGGAGGGGGGGGGGGGGGGGGCAGGAGGAAAGCGGAAGGAGAAGCTCATCGGTGGTGTGCTGCACCATCACTCTCCAGGTGACAAAGCTTTATTCCTTAACCACTTAAGGACCCTCTCCTGACGATATATGTCGGCAGAATGGCACAGCTGGGCACAATCACGTACCTGTCTCTTTAAGGCCCAGCCGTGGGGTCGAGAGCGCGCCACCGGCGGCGCCCTCTCGACCCGATCCAAAGGTCCGTGACCGCGCCCGCCTGACCCGCACACCCGATCGCCGCCGGTGTCCCGCGATCAGCCACCGGAGCTGAAGAACGGGGAGAGGTGTGTGTAAACACACCTTCCCCGTTCTTCATTGTGGCATTGGCAGTGATCGTCTGTTCCCTGATATAGGGAAAGACGATCACTGGCGTCACACGTCCCCCTACAGTTAGAAACACATATGAGGTCACACTTAACCCCTACAGTGCCCCCTAGTGGTTAACTCCTAAACTGCAATTGTCATTTTCACAGTAATCAATGCATTTTTATAGCACTTTTTGCTGTGAAAATGACAATGGTCCCAAAAATGTGTCAAAATTGTCCGATGTGTCCGCCATATTGTCGCAGTCACGATAAAAATTGCTGATCGCCGCCATTAGTAGTACAAAAAAATTATTAATAAAAATGCAATAAAACTATCTCCTATTTTGTAAACACTATAAATTTTGTGCAAACCAATCGATAAACGCTTATTGCGATTTTTTTTTTTTACCAAAAATAGGTAGAAGAATACGTATCGGCCTAAACTGAGAAAAAAAATGTTTTTTTTTATATCTTTTTTGGGGATATTTATTATAACAAAAAGTAAAAGAATATTTAATTTTTTTCAAAATTGTCGCTATTTTTTTGTTTATAGCGCAAAAAATAAAAATCCGCAGAGGTGATCAAATACCACCAAAAGAAAGCTCTATTTGTGAGAAAAAAAGAACGCCAATTTTGTTTGAGAGCCACGTCGCACGACCGCGCAATTGTCCGTTAATGCAACGCAGTGCCGAGTCGCAAAAAGGGGCAAGGTCCTTAACCTGCATAATGGTCCGGGTCTTAAGTGGTTAAAGGGGTTGTAAAGGTACGATTTTTTTTCCTAAATAGCTTCCTTTACCTTAGTGCAGTCCTCCTTCACTTACCGTATTTATCGCGGTATAACGCGATCCCGCGTATACCGCGCACCCATAAAGTTGCCCCGAATCCTGTGGAAAAAAAAGTTTTTTTTGTACTTACAGTTTTGGTGTCTTGCGCGGCGTCCATTGGTGGCCTCGTCGGGTCCGGCGTCCGTCTGCGGCTTCAGGTGTCCTCTTCGTCGAGTCCGGCGTCCGTCTGCGGCTTCAGGTGTCCTCTTCGTCGGGTCCGGCGTCCTTCTGCGGCGTCCTCGCGTCCTCCCCGCTCGTTTCCCGTGCCGAGTTTGAATACTGCGCCGACATATACAGAGCGCAGTACACTCGTGTATTGTCGGGTAGGCTCGGCAACTCTCGCGCTGACGTCCTGTACGTCCAGGACTTGAGCGCGGAAGGAGCCGAGACTGCCCGACTATACCCGAGTGTACTGTGCTCGGTATATGTCGGCGCAGTATTCAAACTCAGCGCGGGAAAGCAGGTATCGGCGTATACCGCGCACCCATGATTTTGCCCTGATTTTCAGGGCAAAAAAGTGTGCGGTATACGCCGATAAATACGGTACCTTCGATTTTGCTTTGAAATGTCCTTATTTCTTCGGAGAAATCCTCACTTCCTGTTCTTCTGTCTGTAACTCCACACAGCAATGCAAGGCTTTCTCCCTGGTGTGGAGTGTCGTGCTCGCCCCCTCCCTTGGACTACAGGAGAGTCAGGACGCCCACTAACACACAGCTCCTTTCTCTATCTGCTACGTAGAGAGCGTCCTGACTCTCCAGCCTTAAAGTCACCACAGGGTAATTTTTACTTATCAACCTACCTGTATAAGAAGGGTAGACACACTTACCTTCCTGGATGCTGTGTATTGAAAAGATTTGAAATGTATTTTATCTTCATAGATTTCTTGAGGGATATTGTTGATAAATATTTCCGTCCCAAGTTTTACCTACTCTGCCAACAACCTATATACATACTCTAGCAACCTAGTGGGTGCTACATATACACTGTCACTATACTAATGACACTGGCTGTGAAGGGGATAACATCTAGGGGTGGTCAAGGGGTTAACTGTGTTCCTAATAATGTGTAATGTGTGTAAAATGTACTCACCTTCTTCCAGGGTAAGGGATTCTTCCCATGCAAGAGGTGTTTTGCATGTAAGAATACGAATTTTAATGGTCAAAAATGTACCAAATTCACTTCAAATGTCACCAAGAAGGAGTATAATATTGATGACCTTATTACCTGCAGAACTGAGGGTGTCGTGTATGTCCTGGAGTGCCCATGCTCCTTACAATATATAGGCCGTACTAAACGACCCTTATGGAAAAGATTAAGAGAGCATGTACAAAATATTATAAATACATACCCGAAACATAATGTCTCCCGTCATTTTGAGTTATGTCACCAAGGGAACCCAAAGGGTTTGAAATTTTGGGGCATACAAAAATATAGTCCCCACTGGAGAGGAAGCCATAGGGTGAGAGAGATCAGTAAAGCAGAATCGAGATGGATCCATGAGATGGGATCTCTCTCTCCGAATGGTTTAAATATTGACTTTGATCTTAACTGTTTTATATCTGATTTTTAAAGTTTTTAAAGTTTTTAATATTTTATCCATATATATGTACACATTTCTCACATCTCCTAATTAGCTATCCCAAATGCTATTTTATTTTGAGCTTGTACCCACTGGTTGGATAGTGGTGTAGTGCTCTTGTATATAGTATTGGTATGCATATCATGTCCATTATGCTATTAAATTGATAGTGCAGATTGGGATATGTGATTAACAGCCTTGGTCTGATTTACATGTAATATCAAATATGGTGATTTTTTACATATATGTATTTTTAGTTTTTTATATATATTTATATTTATATACATATCAATATTCTCTGGCTTATGTGGTAATAACACCAAATGAGAACCAGTTGCACGGATTCGTCCGTAACAGAACCTGTGAGAAACTTATTTGTGTTTGTTTTTGTAACGACATTGTTTTAAAAATTATTTTTTGTCTCAATTTGTATCATATTAAAACTTGTTAAAGAGATACTTTTATAAACCACAATTGGCTGAAATGTTGTGGTGTATCTGCAATGATGTAGTCATTGGTGCCTCCCCATTGGTCCGTTCGCGCCGTTGCGAGTGTGTGATAGGCTATTTATAGCCTTAGTAAGCCTCAGTCACACATTGACCCATGATTAAGTCACGTGTCTAGTGACGATACGCGTGGGGGAGGAGCTTGAGTGACGGGACGCACGGAGGTGCCGGATGAGGAGCCTGACAAGCTGAGCAGTTTACATGCACACACGCTGAAGCCTATTTAATATCGGGGATTCGTGAGTGATGTTCTGAGTGTTGTGAGACGTTGGTGTTTCATTTACAGTATCACACTATTGGTCTCTTTTTTCTCCCTTTCTTTGCATATATGAACATGTGAATACCTGGTGAAAAGCATTTTGACCTGACAGGTCTGATCACTACATCATCAAGCTGATTATATCTCTCACACATTGTGTGTGTGTGGTCTGGCAAAGTGCCTCTGAGTTGCTTTCAGGATCACAGCAACTAGGGACGATATACATGGAATTTGGAACTCTATTCTTTGTATCATTTTCTCTTTTTTCTCCAGTAACTTTGATGTGTTGACACCTTATTTAATCAGTTGATTTAGCGCATTATCCTTTTCACTTATTTTGTCTGGTTTAGTTCACCGTTTTAATTGCTGCTTTATCATTTATTCATTGATTAAGTAATATAATTACTTTCACTTTAGTAGCGCTGTAGACCTTTCACATATATGTGTGTAAAATGTGCTGCCTTTACTAAGCGAAATGTTTTTTTTATTCCCTGCAAAGCAGGGGAAAAACTAACACCTGTCAGTATACAGAGCTCTGTGTTGTTTACAACACAGAGCTCTCTTCCGTGAATGACGGAGCTGATCAGCGGGTCCCAGCGATCAATCGTTGGCCAGGACCTGCTGATTGGCTTGTGTTGTAACAAATCACAACACAGCCAAGGCGGCGGGCACCTCACAGTACCAGATACCTGATCCAGTGCACAGCAGCCGTCCTGCTGCAGTAGATGTACGTATGGCAGTCCGCGACCTGTTATAGGTGCTTTAACCACTTCCGGACAGCCTGCCGCAGTTTTACGTCCTCTGTTTGAAGAGGAATACCATTGTTATAGTAGCAGATAGCTACCATAACCCCGGTATCTTCTTCAGCGGGCGGTCCGCTGCAAGATAAAAGTGGTCTCTGTGGCGGATAAGCCGCAAGATCACTTTTATCGGCAGGCGGGAGAGGGGTCCCCCCTCCCGCCGCTCTCTCCGGTGCCCTCCGCTGCTTACCGGAGCTGTCGGCAGCGGCGGAGGCAAACCGGTCCTCTCAGTTGCTGTGTATGGAGACGAGTGAAGGGAAGATGGCCCCCACCCGTTTCCATATCACTGCAGGGCGGAAGCAACGTCAAAACGTCACTTCCGCCCATACGTCTTTTTTTGTTGTCATTTTTTCAAATTACTGCATTTAAGTCCAAATATGAGATCTGAGGTCTTTTTGACCCCAGATCTCATATTTAAGAGGACCTGTCATTCTTTTTTCTATTACAAGGGATGTTTACATTCTCGTAATAGGAATAAAAGGGAGTCAATTTTTTATTTTTTTTTGTAAAAACAGTTTTAAAATTAATAAAATATTTAAGTAAAATAAATAAGATTTTTTTTTTTGTTAAAGTGCCTCGTCCCGACGAGCTTGCGTGCAGAAGCGAACACATATGTGAGCAGCGCCCGCATATGAAAATGGTGTTCAAACCACACATGTGAGGTATCGCCGCGATCGCCAGAGCGAGAGCAATAATAATATAAACATATACCTCCTCTGTAACTCAAAACCTGCAACCTGTAGAATTTTTTAAACGTCGCCTATGGAGATTTTTAAAGGTAAAAGTTTGACGCCATTCCATGAGCGGGCGCAATTTTGAAGCGTGACATGTTGGGTATCAATTTACTTGACGTAACATTATTTTTTACAATCTAAAAAAAAATTGGGCTAACTTTACTGTTTTCTTATTTTTTTATTCAAAAAAGAGAATTTTTTCTAAAATAAGTGCGCTTGTAAGACCGCTGCGCAAATACAGTGTGACAAAAAGTATTGCAATGACCGACATTTTATTCTCTAGGGTGTTAGAACAAAAAATGTATAATGTTTGGGGGTTCTAAGTAATTTTCTAGCAAAAAAACTTGTAAACACAGAGTCTGACAAACAGGCTTGGTCCTTAATAAAGTGTACTTAAAACCCAATGGTGTGAATCAGCCCTAACAGGGGTGGGTGTCTCACAAACGTATATACATTTCCTTGTGATTCACTTTTATTTTATGCATTTCATCTGTTTATTTAGCTGTTTAGTTGGGGATCTCATTTATTATATTTACTCTGAATTTCTCGATATAGATATAGGAGCCACACAAGGACAGAAAATGAGCAGTCTGAGGATTTAACAAAAGGCGGTATGTAGGAGGAAGGAAGGAGGGGAGGGGTGAATCGTGAGGACGGAAATGAGAAAAAAACGATTTGACACATCTGTGGAGTTAAGCTTCCTCTCCCCTTCATTCTGGAGTCAATATCAATACCTAACCGTCTCGCTTTTATGTTGTGTTGTGATTCCGAAAGAGGAGCGCAAATCATGAAACACGCAAATGCTGGCACTTTTTGTTTTACACTGCTTGGAGAAACACACTGCACCTAAAAAAAAAAAAGATTTAAAAATACATTTACAGTTTTATATCGCTACCGTTACTTCTTTGACATACCAGGATGTAGGGAGGAATAAAGACATGTAGGAAAAAAAAAAAACATATGTAGCACTACCCCCAGAGGAGCTGCTGGTTGTTTTGGGTGGCACATTTACCTCGTGCCTCTTCCGAATTCCTAGGGGTGAATGGTGCATATAGCAATAGTAAAAGAATGTCCGCAACAGGTGTCTTTTCTGTGCTCTTTATTACCCAGCCGGGTAAAAACAATGAACTGGTGATGAAAGGGATAGAGTTTGCAGGAAGACGGAGAACAGCAGATTCAGGCGTGGAATTTGGAACAGTCCTGTTCTAGGGTTGCCACCTGTCCGGTTTTGACCCGGACAGTCCGGGTTTCGAGACATGTGCCCGGGTTTCCAAACCCGCCGAAAACCCGCGCACACATTCCACCGTCAGGCCCGCAACATATGGAGAGAGGCGCCGCACATCCCGTGCCCGCTATCACTGTCACACAGTGTCTGTGTCATTTGTGTACTGTGTGTACATCGGCGCGCTCCGCGCTCTCTGAGCCCAGCGGGTGCCCTGATTGACAACATGGGGGTCTGTGATTGGCCCGGGTGAAGGCTGCTGGTCACATGTGGAGGCGGGGCTGGACTGTGGATAATCACGCCTGCTTGTTCCCGAGTCCTGCCGCACGCTGTGAGTCTCCTAAGGTCGCTCTCATCTGCTCTGTCAGCCCCCTTCCTGTCAATCACCCCTCCTCCTCTCTGTCACACCCCCTCTCTGTAACCCCCTCCTCCTCTCTGTCACCCCCCCTCTTTGTAACCCCCCTCCTCCTCTCTGGCAACCCCCCTCTCTGTAACCCCCCCTCCTCCTCTCTGTCACCCCTCTTTGTAACCCCCCCTACTCCTCTCTGTCACCCCCTCTCTGTAACCCCCCTCCTCCTCTCTGTCACCCCCCCTCTCTGTTACCCCCCTCCTCCTCTCTGTCACCCCCCTCTCTGTAACCACCCCTCCTCCTCTCTGTCACCCCCTCTCTGTAACCCCCCTCCTCCTCTCTGTCACCCCCCTCTCTGTAACCCCCCCTCCTCCTCTCTGTCACCCCCCCTCTCTGTAACCCCCTCCTCCTCTCTGTCACCCCCCTCTTTGTAACCCCCCTCCTCCTCTCTGGCAACCCCCCTCTCTGTAACCCCCCCTCCTCCTCTCTGTCACCCCTCTTTGTAACCCCCCCTACTCCTCTCTGTCACCCCCTCTCTGTAACCCCCCTCCTCCTCTCTGTCACCCCCCCTCTCTGTTACCCCCCTCCTCCTCTCTGTCACCCCCCTCTCTGTAACCACCCCTCCTCCTCTCTGTCACCCCCTCTCTGTAACCCCCCTCCTCCTCTCTGTCACCCCCCTCCTCCTCTCTGTCACCCCCCCTCTTTGTAACCCCCCCTCCTCCTCTCTGTCACCCCCTCCTCCTCTCTGTCACCCCCCCTCTCTGTAACCCCCCCTCCTCTCTGTCACCCCCCCTCTCTGTAACCCCCCTCCTCCTCTCTGTCACCCCCCTCTCTGTAACCCCCCTCCTCCTCTCTGTCACCCCCTCCTCCTCTATGTCACCCCCCTCCCCCTCTCTGTCCCCCCTCCTCTTCTCTGTCACCCCCCTCCTGTCACCCCTTCCTCCTCTCTGTCACCCCCTCCTCCTCTCTGTCACCCCCACACCTCCTCTGTGTCACCCCCTCCTCCTCTGTGTCACCCCCTCCTCTTCTCTGTCACCCCCCTCCTCCTCTCTGTCACCCCCTCCTCCTCTCTGTCACCCACACCTCTCTTTCACCCCCCTCCTCCTCTCTGTCACCCCCCTCCTCCTCTCTGTCACCCCCCTCCTCCTCTCTGTCACACACAGCTCTCTTTCACCCCCCTCCTCCTCTCTGTCACCCCCACACCTCTGTCACCCCCCTCCTCCTCCTCTCTGTCACCCCCTCCTCCTCTCTGTCACCCACTGCTCCTCTGTCACCCCCACACCTCCTCTCTGTCACCCCCTCCTCCTCTCTGTCACCCCCACACCTCCTCTCTGTCACCCCCACGCCTCCTCTCTGTCACCCTCACTCCTCCTCTGTCACCCCCACACCTCCTCTCTGTCACCCCCACGCCTCCTCTCTGTCACCCTCACTCCTCCTCTCTGTCACCCCCCTCCTCCTCCTCTCTGTCACCCCCCTCCTCCTCCTCTCTGTCAACCCCTCCTCCTCTCTGTCACCCCTCCTCCTCTGTGTCACCCCCTCCTCCTTTCTGTCACCCCCTCCTCCTTTCTGTCACCCCCTCCTCCTCTCTGTCACTCCCCTCCTCCTCTCTGTCACTCCCCTCCTCCTCTCTGTCACCCCCCTTCTCCTCTCTGTCACCCCACACCTCCTCTCTGTCACCCCCACACCTCCTCTCTGTCACCCCCTCCCCCTCTCTGTCACCCCCTCCTCCTCTCTGTCACCCCACACACCTCTCTTTCAGCCCCTCCTCCTCTCTGTCACCCCCACACCTGTCTTTCACCCCCTCTTCCTCTCTGTCACCCCACTCCTCCTCTCTATCACCCCCCCTCCATCTCTCTGTCACCCCCACTCCTCCTCTCTGTCACCCCCACTCCCCCTCTCTGTTAGCTACCCCAAACAACGCTCACCCCCCTTCTTCCCCCGCTCCAGCGGGGCTAATGTCCTGCAGCTGGGTCATACAGCACTGTCTGTGCTCTCTCTCTCTCCCACCCAGCAGCCGGCGCCACCAGAGACAGTGAATAGAGGGCCACTGGACTGGGACACTTTTGCAGGAGAAAGCATGATATTACAGACTGCGCCCCCTAACAGGTTCACACACATCTTTGAAGTGGCTCCTGGAAGGTAAGGTTTTTTTTTTGTCTCGCTGTAATGGAGGTTTCTATTGGGGGGGCACAGGCACTGTCTGATATTTAATCTGTTATTTTCTTCTCTATTTGTGGGGTGCCTGTGGATTGCTTTGAATTTTTTGGTGCTTTTTTTTTTTTTAAAAGGAGCTTGAGCGGGGTTTTAGAATGCACAATGCCACTTTGTGAACAGTTTATATGGTGTTGGGTTCAGTAGAGCTGATTCAGGTTTTTGGATTGAGGTACACTGCCCTACTGACAGCATCCACTGATCTTCTGACACCGTCCATTCTGATTACTACTCTCTTTGAGTAACCCACAAGGTGTCCCAGGTATTTTACAATCCTATAGCGTGTACTACAAAAAAATTGCCCTTGCGCCCTGCAAAAGTGTTCGGGTTTGGCTTGCAGAAAAGGTGGCAACCCTATCCTGTTCCCATATGTAACACTTTCCGTACCACTCCTGCCTGAGTGGGGTTAGTGTACCCGGACAGGCCCCTCTCACTGACCTGGCAGCCGGAGTATCACTTGAACATTTGTAGGATAAAGTCTCTGCCACAGACCCTCCTGAATGGACTTAGGGGAGACGCCTCTGCCACAGGCCCTCTCTGTTTGCACTGTCCGACCACCTTGATCCCTGGTGGTTTGTCGAAACCCTTTTGGATCGCCAGTCTCTCATTGGCGCTCCTCAGATGGACTCCCCCCCGAATAGCAATACCGCTTGGGGTCCTCAAAGGTGGGAACCCAGTCGCTCACTGGGTCCCCATTGCTGCTCAGATGTTCCGGGCCAACATGGCCCCGGAACCAGGAACACAGCGTGGCACGCACGCCCCGGTAGGCCATAACGCCGGGGCGCCATGATGTGGGCACCCTAAAGGTGGGTGCCACACTGGACGAAGAAGACCCAGAACCAATGGCGTCTGCCCCACAAATACCCTCCCCCAGCATGCACAACGAGGCTACACCCTCCTGACTGGCCGCTGGGGAAGAGCACCCAAACCTCGACTCCACTGCTGCCATCTACTGCACAGGGGTGGGAAGGACACCCCAGTACAACAGAATGAGCCCACAGTACAGCCAAGCTGAGACAGAGACCGTGTTTTAAGCATAACAATTTAGATCTACACTCTGATCCCCCTTTAAATTTAAATAGCACCGGTACTTCAAAGTAACCAGGCGCTACACATACAAAAAGGCAGGTACACTGCCGGAAACAAATACAATTCTATGATCAATGAACAGATGTATTTTACTTGGTTTTAAAAATTTCTCAAACAATGCTGTAAAGAAGAATATATATACTGTGTAATTAACCCCTTGGAGCTGGCGCCTCCCAGCCGTTTAAGGGGTTTAGAATGCCGGAAACTAAAGCAGGGCGGGGTTTATGGTCATGTGACCTCCATGTAGGGTGACCACATTTCCAAACTACCATTCAGGGACACCCTCCCTTCCCAAAAATCAGCTTGTGCTGTAACGAATCACAGCACTGTGATTGGACACAAGAGGCGTGATTTATGATTTCTCCAATCACAAGCAGGGGGCGGAATTGTGCTCCTCCAGGCATTCCCGGCCAGGACAAGTACTGTCAGTGAGTAAAGCGGTGATGCGACGGCCTTTTTTAGGGGCATCAGATTGACCCGGGGGGGGGTGGCTGTGTCAGTTTCATTCCGGGACACTGTATTCCGGGACACTGTATTGTCCCGGAATTAATGTGCCCGGGACAGACATGCAAAATGCGGGACTGTCCCGGGCAATCCGGGACATGTGGTCACCCTATCGCCATGTCTGGCTATCACATGATCAGAAAGCTCCCGATCGCAAGTATCGATCAGGAGCATTCGGTTAGCCACTGGTAACAGGGCACGCTTTTGGCACAGCTGTATTTACACTAATACAAGCAAATATGTCGCTGCTCAGCCCCCCCCCCCCCCGAGAGGCTGCATATTTGCGTGCTGTCGGCGCAAAGGGGTTAAAACCTTTTTTCATTTTGGATAGAGTACGGGGGATTATAATCCCTGTCAGATTTTTTTTTTTTTAGCCATCTGTGTCCCATTGCGGAGATTTACCTTTACTTCCTGTCCTATAGCCAAACAGGAAGTGAGAGAAAATCCCTGCAAAATAAGGGAATCCATTGGGAGCCCCTGGTCACCAGAACTAGTATCCCTGTTGGAACATTCCCCCTCTATTACTTTTCTGGGGACCACGCAAAATTTGGGATTTTCTTTTACTTTCACTTTCAACAATAATGGTAAACAGGACAACAGATAGAGGGTGAATCTCCGTAATGGGGACACAGACAGCGATAAAAACCTGACAGGTGTTCTAATCCCATTCCAGTCTATCCAAAACAACAAAAAAAGAAGCCTGGCCTTTAGTTATACTTTAACCACTTGCCGACCGCTGCATGACTATTTACGTCGACAACATGGCACGGGCCGGCAGATTGGCGTACAGGTACGTCCCTTTAAATTTGCGAGTGCGGCCGCGGGTCCCGGGAACTCGATGTTGTCGGGAGGCCCGTGATTGCGGTCGGCAAGGGCAGAACAGGGGAATGCCTTTGTAAACAAGGCATTCCCCTATTCTGCCTAGTGACACTGTCACTGATGACCGTTCCCCGTGATCAGGAACGGTCTTCGGTGACGTGTCACGTGTAGCCACGCCCCCTAACAGTAAGAATCACTCACTAGCAGGGCTTTTTTTCAGGGGGAACTCAGTTCCACCACCTCTGGCTCAGACCCTTTGGTGTCTGCTCACCACAATCACTTGTAAACACAGAAGTCTGTTTTTTGTGTTTACAAGTGACAGCTCTGCACTCTGTGTGTAACCCTCTGAACTCTGCACCCTTTAAGACCCTCCTACTGTTTGTGAAATCTAAATGGGGTGGTGGTTGGGTTCCTGCACCCATTTTCTGAGAAAAAAAGCTCTGCTCACTAGTACTGACTTAACCCCTGCAGCGCCATCTAGTGGTTAACCCCTTCACCGCCAGTGTCATTTTTACAGTAATCAGTGCATTTTTATAGCACTGATCGGTGTAAAAATGACAATGGTCCCAAAATGGTGTCAAAAGTGTCCAATGTGTCCGCCATAATGTCGCAGTCACGATAAAAATCGCTAATCGCTGCCATAACTAGTAAAAAAAAAAATTATAAATAAAAACGCCATAAAACAGTCCTCTATTTTGTAGAAGCTATAACTTTTGCGCAAACCAATCAAACGCTTATTGCGTTTTTTTTTTTTTTACCAAAAATATGTAGAAGAATACGTATCGGACTAAACTGTGGAAAAAAAAAATTATTTATTTTTTGGGGACATTTATTATAGCAAAATGTAAAAAATATAGATTTTTTTTTCAAAATTGTCGCTCTTTTTTTGTTTAAAGTGCAAACAATTTAAACCGCCGAGCACACGCGATTGCTTGTTACAGAGCGGGGACCGGGAGCTGTGTGTGTAAACACACAGTTCCCGGTCCTGTCAGGGAGAGAAATGCTGATCTTCTGTTCATACAATGTATGAACAGAAGATCAGTAATTTCCCCTAGTGAGGCCACCCCCCCTACAGTTAGAACACACGCAGGGAACATACTTAACCCCTTCCCCGCCCCTAGTGTTAACCCATTCACTGCCAGTGGCATTTTTATAGTAATCTAATGCATTTTTATAGCACTGATCGCTATAAAAATGCCAATGGTCCCAAAAACGTGTCAAAAGTGTCCGAAGTGTCCGCCATAATGTCGCAGTACTGAAAAGAAAATCGCTGATCGCCGCCATTACTAGTAAAAAAAAAATATTAATAAAAATGCCATAAAACTACCCCCCATTTTGTAAACGCTATAACTTTTGCGCAAACCAATCAATAAACGCTTATTGCGATTTTTTTTTTTTACGAAAAATATGTAGAAGAATACGTATCGGCCTAAACTGAGGAAAAAAATGTTTTTTTATATATTTTTGGGGGATATTTATTATAGCAAAAAGTAATGTAGCGCCCCCTTTACTTTGAGTAAGGGCACTACGCTAAAGTTAGTGGGAGGATGAGAGAGATAAGTTGCTCTCATCCTTGATTTTGTTAAATTTGGCTGTCGCCAAATCTGGACTGCTTTCTGGGTCAGACTGTGTTCTAGGGATGCGGTACCATCCCTGGGCGGCTGGTGGCGCCGGAGGGGTCCAGGCAGAGCCGCTCTTTCCCAGCAGCCAATGAGAGGAGTTGAGCCTCGCTGTGCATGCTGGGAGGGGGTATTTCTGTGGCGGAGGCCGTTGTTCTGGGTTCTTCGCGGGTTCCTGGTTTCAGGTGCGGCACCCATCTTTAGGGTGTGTGCACATCGGCCCACCTGGCCTGGGGTTGCGCGCTACGCGGAGTTCCTGACTCTGGGCCCTCCTGGCCTGGAGCAACTGATGCCACAAAGGGGCCCCAGTGACTGACTGGGTCCCCCTTCTATTGAGAAGATCCCAGGCTGTATGCCGTTCGGTGGGGGGTCAGCTTGAGGAGTACACAGAGGCAGGTTATCCAAAAGGGCTTGAACGAACCATCGGAGATCTGGTGACTGGTTACTGACAGGTACGCTGAAACTGTCAGACGGTGACCCTGACGTGATTTATTGGAAAGATTCGCTCTGCTGTTCACATTGTCAGCATTGAGCCTTTGGCAGAAGCCTCAACTGGCATCTTAATTCGATCAGAGCCAGGCCTGTGGCAGAGGCCTGTTCCTCCCAACAACTTTAAAGTGACACTCCGGCTGCCAGGCCTGTGGCAGGGGTCTGTCTGGGGGCACTTCACCCACTCTGGCTGGAGTGGCGACGAACTGTATTGCTGCAGGACTGCTTTCCTACTATCCAAAGCCTGATACCGCAAAGTTCTTTTACTTCATCAACCTTTTCTGTCTACCTCAAGTTGATGTTGGTCGTGTTGGGCCGAGAAATAAAGCATTCAGAAAACCTTATCTACGGATTGGACAGTCACTTATTGCTCTACTCACTACCTTCACCCCTAGACAACACATAGAGGCAACTTAATACGCCATTCCCAAAACAATCAGCGGCTCCTCCGGGGGTAGCGCTACAGTAAAAAATATTAATTTCTTTCAAAATTGTCGCTCTACTTTTGTTTATAGTGCACAAACTAAAAACCGCAGAGGTGATCAAATACTACCAAAAAAAACCTCTATTTGTGGTAAAAAAAAGGACGTTAATTTTGTTTGGGAGCCACGTCGCACGACCGTGCAATTGTCTTTGACCACCAAAATGGTCCGGGGCTGAAGGGGTTAATATCCAGTCATTATGTGTATAAGGGGGTCAGTCACATGGACACGGAGGCTCGTACAGCCTGCAAAAAGCTGTTTCTGGGCCAGATTCAGGTAGATCAGCGGATCTTTAGATCCGCGTGATCTATCTGATTTAAGATACGCTGCATCAAGTTTGAGAGGCAAGTGGGTAATTCTCAAACCACTTACCTCCAAACTTGCGGCGGCGTCTCGCAAATACCCCGGCGGAATTCAAATTCCGCGGCTAGGGGGAGTGTACTATTTAAATCAGGCGCGTTCCCGCGCCGATTTAAATGAGCATGCGCCGTCCGCGAAATTTCCCGGCGTGCATTGCTCCCACTGACGTCACTAGGACGTCAGTGGTTTCGACGTGAGCGTAACTTGCGACGCGCGGGTTTCTGAATCGGCGTATGCAAACGACGTAAAAAAATTCAAAATCGACGCGGGAACGACGGCTATACTTAACATTGGCTGCGCCTCATAGAAGCAGAGGTAAGTATACGCCGGGAAAACCGCTACGAAAACATTGTAACAAACTGCGTCGGGTCCGCGTACGTTCGTGAATTTGCCTATCTCGCTGATTTACATATTATTCAGCGTAAATCAGCGGGAACGCCCCCCGCGCCATTTTTAAATTACAAATAAGATCCGACGGTGTAACACAGTTACACCTGTCGGATCTTAGCCATATCTATGCGTATCTGATTCTATGAATCAGGCGCATAGATACGACCAGTGTAAGTCAGAGATACGACGGCGTATCAGGAGATACACCGTCGTATCTCTTTCTGAATCTGGCCCTCAGTTTTCAGAGCACCATGGGAGCTGTGTGCAGGCAACTTGTGTTGGTCAATGGATAGGCAGTGGCTGTATGGACTCACCCACACATCCGAGTTTGACAAGTGTGCAGGGATGGGCACTGACAGTGTGCATTCAAGGCTATGCATTCACCCCTGCATGTCTTTCACACTCGGATGTGCGATTGAGTCCTTTTAGACGCTGTTCACTATACAGGCTGCCTGCATGCAGCTCCTTGCTACTCTTGCACACTGTTTGGCCTTTGGCGCCCATGCAAATAATCCTTTATACAGAAAAAAGTGTCTTTTATTTCCATATAAATATACACTATGTTGTATAACGCTACAAAACGCAAAAAAAATCGCCTCAAGGCGCTTTTGCAGCCAGTGTCTGCCCGTGTCTTCAGAAGAGATGGGTCTTAAGCTTCTTCCTGAAGGCCAGATATATATTGCATTCTTTCAATATAAATAATCGAGTTGATCACTTCAAAACTAAATTGTTGTGCTTCCCCACCCCAGCCCTCTCATGGGTGACTCACTAGAAGTAAATGCCCTTTGTGATAAAAAAGGTCTGAAATTTCATTAGAAATTCTTCTCTAATCCTCTTACTCCAAAACTGGCCTTCGGGAAGAAGCTTAAGACCCATCTCTTCTGAAGACACAGGCAGACACTGGCTGCAAAAGCGCCTTGAGGCGATTTTGTTTGCGTTTTGTAGCGTTATACAACTTTTGACAATATAGTGTATATTTATATGGAAATAAAAGAGACCTTTTTTCTGTATAAAGGCTTATTTGCATGGGCGCCAAAGGCCAAACAGTGTGCAAGAGTAGCAGTGCTATTTTTCAGTATTGCCATACAAAAAGATATAATAAAATATTTACAAAAATGTGAGGGGTGTACTCACTTTTGTGAGACACTGTATAAAACAATATGCAAAGTGGTTGGAGGATTCAGAATGGCAAAAGATGTTTTTATTACAAATTATGCGAGCAGACTGTTTCCAGAAAATCTGCATTTGATAAACAGCTGTGCAAAAATCATGCAACATGACAAATTGCAATAACCACCATTTTATTCTCCAGGGTCTCTGCTTTCAGAAACTATATGTATATTGTTTGGGGGTTCTATGTAAAAATGCTGATTTTACCGTGTATATGTGAGAAAGGTATAATATTGGTCTGAATGGCAAGTGGTTGATGCAACACACAATAAATCGCATTGTGTTACTAACAGGCGATGTGAAAGTTCCCAGGTAGGATGATCGATCAGTCACCACGAGTTGCAATCAGAGCCGGTTCACGCAGGGGCGGCACGACTTCGGGGGCGACTCGGCCAGGCGACATGAAGACGACATCTAAGGCGACTTGCAAAATGACTTCTGTATAGAAGTCAATGCAGGTCGCCCCGAGTCGCCCCCGAAGTAGTACAAGAACCTTTTTCTAAGTCGGAGCGACTTGCGTCGCTCCTATTAGAACGGTTCTATTCACTAGAATGGGACGCGACTTGTCAGGCGGCTGCGTCACCTGACGAATCGCCCCAGTGTGAACCGGGTCTCACAAATCCAAACCAATGCAAAAAAATATTGTGATTATTTTATTAAAGCGGAGGTTCACCCTAAAAACAAGTATATACCATTAAATCCAGCATACTGCCAACATGTACAGTATGCTGTTTTTTGTTTTTTTTTTTCAGTTTACATACCGTAAGTATAGGTATTTCCCCCCCCCCCCGACTTCCGGGTAGTGAATCCCACGGGAGTGGGCGTTCCTATTCAGAGCCCAGGGCTCTATTCACACCTGAGCGACAGCCGCGTTCGGCGGTAGCGGCGTATTTTGCCGCGAGTGTGAAACTTTCAATTTTTTTTTTTTTTTTTTCAAAGTCTTCCCATTGCTGTCAATGGGCAAACGCCAATGTCGCCTGAAAAAAAGGGTCCGGGACTTTTTTTCAGGCGAAACAGGCGTTCGGCGTCTATGAGATGTGAACCATCTCCATAGACAGCAATGGGAATTCTCCCCTCGGCAGAAGCGTCCGGCGTCAGGCGTTTTGTCGCTCAGGTGTTAATGCAGCCTAAGTGATTGACGTATGACAAAAGATTCCCCACCGGCGCATAATGCGCATCACCAGTTTCTGAAAGAAGCCGAACTACGAGTCGGCTCTATACGCTTTTTGCGCCGGGGGGAAGCTTTTGTCATACGTCAATCACTTAGTCTCTGAATAGGAACGCCCACTCCCGCGGGATTCACTAACCGGAAGCCAAGGGGGAAAATACCTATACTACAGTATGTAAACTGAAAAAACAAAAAAAAACAGCATACTGTACATGTCGGCAGTATGCTGGATTGAATGGTAAATACTTGTTTTTAGGGTGAACCTCCACTTTAACCACTTGAGCCCCGCGCTATTGACAAAAGACATCAACAGTGCGGTTCTCAGGTGCCAAGTGGACGTCTGTGGACGTCATTTGAAATGCATTACCCGTGCGCGCCACTGGGGGGCGCGCGGCGGGTAACCACTGTGCCGCCGCATCGCTGGGGACCCGATGCCCGCCGGGTACACGCGATCGTCGGGAACACAGCCGGTAACAGCAGGGACGTGGAGATCTGTGTGTAAACACAGAGCTCCACGTGCTGTCAGAGGAGAGGAGACCCATCTGTGTCTCTTGTACATAGGGACACAGCATCGGTCACCTCCCCCAGTCACCCCCCTCCCCCCACACAGTTATAACACACCCAGGCTACACAGTTAACCCCTTCCTCACCCCCTAGTGTTAACCCCTTCCCTGCCAGTCACATTTATACAGTAATTAGTGCATTTTTATAGCACTGATCGCTGTATAAATGTGAATGGTCCCAAATTTGTGTCGAAAGTGTCCGATACGTCCGTCGCAATATTGCAGTCCCAATAAAAATCACAGATCGCCGCCATTACTAGTAAAAAAAAAATAATGAAAAAAAATCATAATTCTGTTCCCCATTTTGTAGGCGCTATAACTTTTGCGCAAACCAGTCGCTTATTGCGATTTTTTTTTTTTTTATACAAAAATACGTAGAAAAATACGTATCGGCCTCAACTGAGAAAAAAAATTGTTTTTTTTTTTTAAAAAATGGGAGATTTATTATAGCAACAAGTAAAAAAAATATATTTTTTTTTTAAATTGTCGCTCTTCTTTTGTTCATAGCGCAAAAAATAAAAACCGCAGAGGTGATCAAATACCACCAAAAGAAAGCTCTATTTGTGGGGAAAAAAGGACGTCAATTTTGTTTGGGAGCCACGTCGCACGACCGCACAAATGTCAGTTAAAGCGACGCAGTGCCGGAAGCAGAAATTTCACCTGGGAACGAAGGGGGTTTATGTGCCCAGTAATCAAGTGGTTAACTAAGGCCCCTTTCACATTGAGGAGTTTTTCAGGCGGTACAGCGCTAAAAATAGCGCTGCTATCGCCCCTGAAAAACTCCTTAACTGCAGACTCAATGTGAAAGCCCGAGGGCTTTCACACTGAGGCGATGCGCTGGCGGGAGCCAAAAAAATCTCCTGTCAGCAGCATCTTTGGAGTGGTGAGAGGAGCGGCATGTATACTGCTCCTTCCCATTGAAAACAATGGGAAACCGCGGCAATACCGCCCGCAATGCGCCTCTATAGAGGCGCATTGCGGGCGGTATTAACTCTTTATCGGCCGCTAGCGGGGGTTAATACCGCACCGCTAGCGGCTGATACCCACGGCAATTCCGGCGGTATAGCGCCGCTATTTTTAGCGGCGTTATACCGCCACCGCAGCTTCCCGCCCCAGTCTGAAAGGGGCCTTACATTTGGATATGATGTATACATTTCTCTTTATTTTTGTAACACAATTTTTTGTCAAATAAAAGTTTGTAAACAAAAAAAATATATTGGGATTACCCCCGCACATTTCATTTGCTGACAGTTGGGAAAAATCATTCAGTTTGTTGTGTCTGTAAATACAGGAGATTAGGGACAGTGGGCAGATCTATTTACTACCATATATATATATATATATACAAACACACATATCAGGCCACATGACTCATATACTTACAATGTACTAATCTATTTTATCCACTTGCAGTATGAGGACAATTAAGACGTTTACTGCACCAATAAAACCTCCCTGAACTCCATTTAGCTCTACTTATAACAGGAATATGAGAAGAGCCCTAAGCCTGTGAGTCACCCAGCGTCTGAATGAGCCGTGCCTCTCTCATTACACCATGACACCTCCACCACACTCATCCCTGATGACTCTACACTGTTCTAACCACTCACTTCCTATACAGCGCGCTTTTATATACTTCTATAAATAGCTTCCTGTCTCTGCCAATCAATAGTTGACTCCGCCTAGAGGACGGGCTATGTGGAACGCACCAGCCGAACGAGGCTTGCATCATGTGGTACGCCCACCCTGCCCATGCTCCAATCAGCACCCGCCACGCACGTAGGAAGCGCCTGAGGAGAAGGAGGAGAGCGGGAACATTGAAGGTCGATCCTGGCGTCATTTTCTGTCATGAAGAACAGCAGATAAGGGTATATAATGTGTTCAGGGAGAAAAACCTAGACTCTACACAATGATGTACAACCATTTCATTGATATGTGTGTGTGGCTCCTTAGGAAAGGGCGCATACAGATAGTTTTATGTGTTGGTCTGTTTGATGAATAGACTCTGATGGCTGTTAACACATTTAACCACTTCATTACTGGGCACACCCCCACCTTCCTGCCCAGGCCAAGTTTCAACGCTTTTTAAATGACAATTGCGTGGTCATGCAACACTGTACTCAAACTACATTGTTATCACCCCCCCCCCCCCCCCCACACAAATAGAGCTTTCTTTTGTTGGTATTTATTTTTTCCTAAAATAAAGACAGAACATTTTGAAAATAAATATTTTTTCCCCCTCACCACCATGTTCACTTCATATCCAGCACCATATTTCTGTTATAACATTTTGTAAATAAGTACGTTTTCTCCTTCACTAATGGGAACTGATGAGGCGGCACTAATGATGGGCGCTGATAGGCTGCACTAGGGTTGCCACCTGTCCAGGATTCACCCAGACAGTTCGGGTTTGGGATCTTGTGTCCGGGTTTCAGTCTGCCTAAAACCCGGACACATTATTTAGACTGGGCTGTGGCTCCCCAAGTAACTGAGGTAGTCACACAAAAATCTGTTGCCATTCAGGAAATGCGGGCCGCTGTCTGGGGGCAGGTTTGGCATCACTGAGGGGGAGCCATGATGTCAGCAAGAGCAGTTTGGCCACACCCATTGTTTGCCGCAGCGCGCTGCAATACCACTGTCCTTGAGGCACCCAAAGGTGCCCCAGGTCTTTTATTATCCGATTGTGTATACTACGAATAAAAAACGTGCCCTGTGCCGCTAAAGTGTTCGGGTTTGGCTCGAAGAAAAGGTGGCAACCCTAGGCTGCACTGATGGGCATTACTGATATTGAGGCACTGGCAAGCATTGCTGGTGGCATACCTTGTGGGTAAGGCTCCATTCACACCTCCGCGACAAGATACGGCGTATTTTGCAGCGAGTGTGTAACTTTTTATTTATTTTTTACAAAGCCTTGCCATTGCTTTGTATGGCCGAATGCCAATGCCGCCTGAAAAAAAGGGTCCGGGACTTTTTTTCAGGTGTACAGCGTCTATGAGATGTGAACCATCTCCATAGACAGCAATGGGAATTCTCCCTTCTAGCGGCACAAGCGTCCGGCGTCGGGCGTTTTGTCGCCTAGATGTGAATGGGCTCTAAGAGTGGTGGTCATCAATCAGCGCAGACTCCCCCCCCCCCCCCCCCCAAAAGAGCAGTCGATCGGCTCTCCTCTATCCACGTCTGTCAGACACGAGTGAGGAAAAGCCGATACACAGCTTTTCCTGTTTACATCGTGATTGGACACAGCTAGTCATGTGGTAAAGAGCCGGAACAAAAAATGACATCTGGTCGGGATAAACAAACCCTTTGCACACGTCATATTGCTATATGGTGGGAAACGGTTAAAAACAAAACGTTTACATGTTCCCATGACAACGCCTGAGGTACTACATGTTGCAGCATGCTTTTTGGAGGTGCGTTGGGTGCCAATATCTACACGGCTGTCATATGTGTCATAGAAGAGGCCCAGAGTTTATGAGAACCTGTCAGGAACGGATTGTATGTGAGATTTGTAATCTAGGTTTGGTTAAAGAGGAACTCCACCCTTTGACCCCTTTTGACACTGAGGCGCTATAGTGCTAAAAATAGCGCCTGCAAATCTCCCTGAAAGAGCCGCTCCATTCAATCCAGTGTGAAAGCTCGAGGGCTTTCACACTGGAGCGGTGCGCTGGTAGGGCTCAGAAAAAGTCCTGCCAGCAGCTTCTTTGCAGCGCATTAGGAGCTTTGAATACACCACTCCTAAAGCATGAAATCAATGGGCAGCGCTGCCGAACCGCCGGAAAAGTGCAGCTATAGGGGTGCTTTTAACCCTTTTTTGGCCGCTAGTGGTGGTTAAAAAGTGCCCCGCTACCAGCCGAAAAGCACTGCAAAAAAAAATGTTTTACCGCCGACACCTGGGCGCTGCGAGTGTGAAAGCACTCTTACTATGGGAAATAATGTGTCCATAGGCGTGTGCACAGGGTGTGCCAGGTGTGTGCCTGGGCACACCCTAATCACCTTGTGCAGTGCAGGGGCAATTTCCTTCCTCCTCTTTCCCAAAGGTTGCTGCTGCTGGCACACACTGGAGAAGTTTTAAAAGGAGTGGGAGAAGGGGTCAGTAAATATATCATTTACCGGGCCCTTCCCTTTGTGAATGAACACAGTAAGTGATTGGTATCATGTGTTTGAGCATTAGAGTGCACACCCTAATGCAATAGCCTGCACACACCTATGAATGTGTCCCTGTATAAAAGTAAGAAAAAACAAACTTGGTACTCAATGGTACCTTGCTTGTGAGGAAGGTTTTCCCCTCACCACCATGTTCACTTCATATCCAGCACAGACACATTACAGAGATCTTTGTCAGGTCTACAGGACCCAACAAATCTCCTCTGTGTGTCTGTGAATGTGCTGAACCCCGTGCTATCTGGGTACATCATCCTCGCCTAGGTGAGCAGTATTTGTAGCAGCTGACACTTCTACATTTCTTTTTAGTATTTTGTAGCTAAAGCTCCTCTTTAACCACTTTAATACAGGGCACTTTATACCTTCTTCCTGCCCAGACCAATTGTCAGCTTTCAGTGCTCTCACACTTTCAATGATAATTAACCACTTCCCGCCCGCCCGGTGGGTTTTTACGGCCACAATGTGGCTCTTAATCTATATATGGCCTCCAGCCACTGGAGGGCGCGCGTCACCGAGATGCCGTTGCGCATGCCCGGCGGCCGCGATGTCCACCAGGTACCCGCGATCGGCAGTGACAGAGCAGGGACGTGGAGTTCTGTGTGTAAACACAGCACTCCACGTCCTGTCAGGGAGAGGAGACTGATGCTGTGTCCCTTGTACATAGGGACACAGCATTGATCACCTCCCCCAGTCAGTCCCCTCCCCCCACAGTAAGAATCACTCCCAGGATACACATTTAACCCCTTCCTCGCCCCCTAGTGTTAACCCCTTCCCTGCCAGTCACATTTATACGGTAATCGGTGCATTTTTATAGCACTGTTCGCTGTATTAATGTGAATGGTCCCAAAAATGTGTCAAAAGTCTCCAATGTGTCCGCCATAATATCGCAGTCCTGACAAAATTCGCAGATCGCCGTATTACTTGTAAAAAAAAAAAAAATCAGAATTCTATCCCCTATTTTGTAGCCACTATAACTTTTGCACAAACCAATCACTATACGCTTATTGTGTGTTTTTTTTTTTTTTTTTTACCAAAAATATGTAGAATACATATCGGCCTAAACTGTGAAAAAAAAAGTTTTTTTTAAAAAAAAAAGGGAAATTTATTATAGTAAAAAGTAAAAAATATTGTGTTTTTTTTTTTTTTTTTTTCAAAATTGTTTATAGTGCAAAAAATAAAAACCTCAGAGGTGATCAAATACCACCAAAAAAAAAACCTAAATTTTTTGAAAAAAAAAGGACGTCAATTTTGTTTGGGAGGCATTTTTAATTTAAAGCGACGCAGTGCTGAAAGCTGAAATTTCTCTTCCGTTCATGGACAGACACAGCAGCCTTTGACCTTAGGAAGCGGATATAACCCTAAGGTCAAAGGCTGCTGTGTCCGTCCATGAACTCAGAGAAATGGACTTTACAGTGAGTACAAAAATCCTATTTTTACCTGGGCAGGAAGGGGGTATATGTGCCCAGTAAGCAAGGGGTTAATTAGTCATGCAACACTGTACCTAAACAACCTTTATCATCTTTTTTTCACACAAATAGAGCTTTCTTTTGATTGTATTTAATTACCACTGTTTTATTTATTTTTTGCGATATAAGTAAAAAAAAGAGCGAATAAATAATTGTTGTTCCTAAATTTGGACCAAAATTTATACTGCTATATATCTTTGGTAAAAATAACCCAAACTAGTGTATATTATTTGGTCTGTGTGAAAGTTATTGAGTCCACAGCAAATTGACACCCAAGATTTTTTTTTTTTTTTCCAGCAGTTTTGTGCGTCATTCAGGGGCGGACTGGGCAGGGTATAAAAAGGCTGCCTTCAACACGCATACTCATAGTTGTCAGGCACAAGGGTGCTCACACACAGTCTAACACCGACTGTTAGGCCCCCGTTCACACCTGAGCGATTTTCAGCTTGTAAAACGTTTAGCTGTGGAGCTCCAAAACACCCAACATGCAAAATTCCATCCATTTCAATAGCCCCTGTTCACATATGAGCGTTCTGTCGCCTGAAGCAAAAATGCCTGAAGCTCAAAAAAGTACTTGAGTTTCTTTTTGGCAGATTACAAGTGTTTTGGCTCCATAGACTTCAATAGAAACGCGTGACATGAGCAAAAAAAAAAACGCTCAAATAGCAACTCTCAACCCCTAATTTCCTGCCCCTAGCGCTTTCTATTGGCTAAACAAAAATGCTTGTAATACACTTCTAAACTGCTTTAAATGAAAGATCCCTTCCCCGCCGACTCCTCCAGCAGCTGATGTTTTGGCGTAGCTTGCGAGGCTTGCATTTCTACTGGGTGGAACTGAAGGAGGAGGTGCTTCTGGCCTTGCACCTGGCCCGCCTTTTCCTGCTCTGGTGCATGCATGAGGCTAAGCACTGGAAGAGAGCAACAGAGAGGTACCATACGTTAGTTCTGTGTGACAGGACACAAAGGGTGCCCATCATTTTTCCAAGTAGTGGCTGCTAAATGCCAAAGATTGTGTGCAGTGGCATTTATCTGCACATGCAGGTATGATATAAAAAACTTCCACAATCCAAAAATACTTTGTATGCGTGCATTCTTGCCAACTGTCCTGAATTTCTCGGGATTTAGACCTTTTTCCTGGTTTCAGTATTTCCTTGGAAATCCGTGTTTTCCCTTTTTTTTATTTTTATTTATTTATTTATTTTTTCCCGCCGCTAGAGGTCTGCTGCTGGCGGACACAATGTCCCTGCCAGCCGCCATTTTACATAAGATCCAGAATTACAAACCGAACAAACAATAGGCGGCGCCGGCCTGGTTGCTGCCGATAGAAATTGAGCTAAAGCCCACCCCCGCTGCTGGTCTGTCTGTGACCAGTTGTGGGAAAGGCTGCGGGGCTGGGCAGCGCCACAGCTCAATTTCTATTGGCAGTCACCTGCCACTTCGCCTCTATTTTGTTCCACTCGGCCTGTTACTTCTGGTCTTGTAATGGCGGCAGAGACTCCACTGCTGGGATACCTGGTGTAAAGGGGCCTCCACTGGGGGACATGACCTGATGTAAAGGGAGCTCCCCCGGTGTCCCTCTGATGTAAGGGGGGGGGGGATACCTGATGTAAAGGGGGACACCGCTGGGGGATACTGTATGTAAACGGGGCTCCACTGGAGGATATGACCTGATGTAAACGGGGCTCCACTGGGGGATACCTGATGTTAAGGGGGTTGCACTGGGGGGACAAGACCTCATGTGGTCTTTTATTTTTTGCGCTAAAACCAAAAGACGTGGATTCTTTTTCCGACAGATTGTTCGCTCAAACTTGTCTTGCATACACACGGTCACACAAATGTTGTTGGAAATTCTGAACGTCAAGAACGCAATCACGTACAACACTACGATGAGCCCTTAAAAACTGTATCAATCCAGCTCTCACAAGCAGGGCTGAGAGCGGGGGGGGGGGGGGCTGGTCATTGGCTTATGCTGCTGTCAGTCAAATCCTGTGAGCAGAGAGTAGGTAGTGGGGCTGTGTGTGCCAATAGATGCACACAGCACAGCTTGGGATCAAGCCCACACGTATGCCACCATAGCAAGCGTGACACAGAAGATGAGGAGCCAAATAGAGGAGGTTCAAGGCTGCTCTGTACAGCATTGCATGGAGCAGGTGGGTGTGACATGTTTAATATTTTAATTACCGTTATTTAATTATTTATTCCTAGATTGTAAGCTCTAACGAGCAGGGCTCTCTGATTCCTCCTGTATTGTATTGTAACTGTACTGTCTGCCCCATGTTGTAAGCGCTGCGCAAACTGTTGGCGCCATATAAATCCTGTATAATAATATGCATTTAAAACCACTTTAACTTTGTATTAAATATAGATAATGTTTCAGTTGTGTACAGAATACTTTCTTTTTTTTTTCATAACCTGTCTGTGGCATTGTGCTTTAAATCCCCTGATGTGAATGCAGATGCTCCTTTGGTGTGATAAAAAAGTGGGGTTGACCAATAAAATACGGAGAAGAAAATGATTTGTGTAATTGTACCCTAGGCCAGCATGTACTGTAAAGTAGGGCTGTCTAACAGTTCAGCGTGTCCCAATTGCTAATTGCCTGGGATCTTCTCATTTAAAAATCCCACCAATCTGAAGTTGGGGGGGGGGGGGGAGCTATACTATACTATTTTGGATCTTTTTTATGCATTACAAATTACGTAATGTTTCTTCTGCACAGACTTTTGCACAGCTTGCATATTTAAAATGTGTCTTTAAAGGTAGGGCAACCCTAAGGCGGGGTGTTATGCAACTTAAATGAGAACAATAAAATGTTAATAGTAAGACATAAAGAGAGATATTCTACTTTTACTAAAAGTAAGATATGTTGTAAAAAAGAAGTGAGTAATTAAAGTGCCAGTATAGGCAGGCCCAGCCGCCCAGACATACAGGGCCAGATTCACGAAAATTTGCGGCCGTGTAACGTAACCTGTTTACGTTACACCGCCGCAAGTTTTCAGTGTAAGTGCCTGATCCTCAAAGCACTTACCTGGTAACGTAAAGTCGTCCGGCGCAAGCCCGCCCAATTCAAATGGGGCGGGTACCATTTAAATTAGGCGCGCTCCCGCGCCGGACGTTCTGCGCATGCTCCGTTCGCAATTTTCCCGATGTGCTTTGCGCGAACTTACGGCGGCCCGACGTGTTTGTGAATCGCGACGTGCGTAACGTACTTACGCCGAAAAAAAAAAAAATCAAAAGCGACGCGGGAACGACGGGCATACTTTAACATGGTGGAGTACTTTTACACCATGTTAAAGCACACCTAACTTTGCGATGGGAAAAAAAAGTCTTGCGCCGACGTAACGACGGGAAAAACCTTCGTGGATCGCCGTAACTGCTAATTTGCATACCCGACGCTGGAATACGACGCAAACTCCCCCCAGCGGCGGCCGAAGTATTGCATCCTAAGATCCGACGGTGTAAGTCAATTACACCTGTCGGATCTTAGGGCTAGCTATGCGGAACTGATTCTATGAATCAGCCGCATAGATACGCCGTCGTATCTCCTCTGTAAATCTGGCCCACAGTGTATTGCTTTTCCAGTGGCTCACAACTTGTTACCGGTAATTGTTTCATGCGACTGACTCGTAACTGGAGGTGCTTCCCAGTCAAAAATGAACATTTTGCCTTTCAGCTGCTCTGTTGGTATTTATCTAGTGCTATTGGTAGATCTTTGTGTCTCCTTGTATCCTTGCTCAGCAGTGTGAAAATGTGAACTGTTTGTTTGTTCTGAGCCATCTGTGCAGTTCCTACAGTAGGAAGCTGTGCTCTGAGGGTAATTTACTAAGAGTGGAGCAGCCAGAATTTGGAGCAGCTTTGCATGGCAGCCAGTTAGCTTCTAGCTTACATTTTCAAAATTTGAAGTAGAACTATAGGTAAAACTTATTATTTTTATTATTATTTTTTTTTTCATATTGGATAGACCAAGTGAGGGTTATAACCCCTGTCCAATTTTTTTTTGCTATCTGTGTCCCATTGCAGAGATTTCCCTTCACGTTATATCCCATAGCCAAACAGGAAGTTAGAGGAAATCCCTGAAAATTAAAGATATTCCTTGGGGGCCCCCAGCTTACCAGAACCAGTGTCCCCATTGGAACATTTTCCATCTACTTCTTTTCTAGGGATAACCCAAAATTTGCAGTCAAGTTGGAACAGGAAGGGACCATCCCCCAAAAACAACCCCACACCATAATCCCCCTCTCCACCAAATGATTTGGACCAGTGCAAAAAGTAAGGTCCATAAGACATGGATGAGTGAGTTTGGGGTGGAGGAACTTGACTGGCCCACACAGAGTCCTGACTTCAACCTGATAGAACAACTTTAAGATGAATTAGAGTGGAGACTGCGAGCCAGGCCTTCTCGTCCAACATCAGTGCCTGACCTCACAAATGCGCTTCTGGAAGAATGGTCAAACATTCCCATAGACACACTCCTAGACTTTGCGGACAGCTTTCCCAGAAGAGTTGTAGCTGTTACAGCTGCAAAGGGTGGGCCAACTCAATATTGAACCCTACGGACTAAAGGCCCGTACACACTATACGAAAATGAGATGGGAAAATTCGTAAGACAAGCTGTCTGCAGATTTTCGAATCGTTATGAATCGTTATGACGTCACAGTCTCATCATGCTCCGGGCGCCCGGAGCATGATGGGACTGTGACGTCATAAGAGGCCTATATAAATCGGTGCGAGCCGCGCACACGGCATTACAGCGGGAGGAAGCAACGTGTCAACATCGAAGAAGCAGAAGGCGACAGAAGCCCGGGCATCCCCCGCCGAAGACGTCGAAGGAGAAGCCTGGAAGGGGGCAGCTGTAAAAGAGCTAAAGAAGAAAGCGCCCTCCCCCCCCCGGCGGAAGATAACCAGACGACGGTAAAGACCTGCACACCCCCCCCCCCAGAAGACGTCAAAGAAGCAGCCCTCCCTCGTAAAAAAGCTAAAGAAGAGGGGGGGCCCCGGAGCTGACTAATTACTTTAATAACCCTGTGTAGTGTTGTGGTTTTTTTTGTTTTTTTTTTACATATTTTTTTCCCGCCAGGTGAATGGGTAGGGGTACGATGTACCCCATACTCATTCACCCAGGGTGGGGGGCCGGCATCTGGGGGACCCCTTATTAAAGAGGGCTCCCGGATTCCGATAAGCTCCCCTCCCGCAGACCCCGACAACCAACGGCCAGGGTTGTCGGGAAGAGGCCCTGTCCTCAACATGGGGACAGGTGCTTTGGGGTAGGGGGGCCACAGGGCGCCCCAAAGCACCTACCCCCCCCCATGTTGAGGGCATGCGGCCTGGCACGGTTAAGGAGGGGGGCGCTCGCTCGTCCCCACCCCTTTTCTGACCGGCCGGGCTGCTGCTCGGATACGGGTCTGGTATGGATTTTGGGGGGAACCCCACGCTGTTTTTTCGGCGTACGGGGTGTCGCCTTAAAATCCATAGCAAACCCAAGGGCCTGGTATGCTCCTGTAGGGGGAACCCATGCCGGTTTTTTATTTGAAATTTGGCGTGGAGTTCCCCCTCAAGATTCATACCAAACGCAGTGCTTGGTATTGGCAGGGATCCAAGTCGGATCCCTGTTCAATATCGTTCCGCGGCTAAACGCAACCGCAGCTAAAAGCACTGTACAAATGCAGCTAATCGCTGTGCCTGGAGTCTTGAATTACAGCAAAACATAAACATGCTTTTGGCTGCGGAAAAACAGCCATTCGTCTTAAAGGGGCCTTACTCTTCCAAAATGGGACTTCATGGACTGCTTTGTGGTGCACTGCATTGGAAAAATTTGTTCAGGTCCAATTTAAGGGTTGCTGTAGTTAGAGATGCAACAAAATTTCGGCGGCCGAAAATGGTCTTAACTGCATTTTGCAGATAAGAGAAAAAGGTGGCGATAGTGGCACTAAAAATGAGAATTATTATTATTATTTTTTTTTTTCATGCTTTTACTATGCTTGTGTGTTTTTTTTTCCCATAGGTCATGTGACTCAAAAACCACATCAAAAACGTAACACAGGTGCGTTATTTTTGCTGCATTTTCAATGCATTTAAACAGGGAGGTGCATTTTTGGTGCAGTTTGACCAAAAATGCAGCAAAAAGGCTTTTTAACGCAACAGAAGCTCAACGGACGACCAGTGTGAAGACCATACATAAAATTTAAAGGGATACATTTTTCTTGAACTTTTCCTGCGTTAAAAGTGCCAATAATGGCAAACAATAAATTCATATTAATTTAAATTCATGATATTAATTAAAAAGTCAAACAGAATATAATTCTATATAACATATATATATTTTAAAAACACATTTTTGGTTTTCGGCCAAATGTATCCTGCATTTTCGGTTTCGGCACTAAAATTTCCATTCAATGCGCCTCTAGTTGTAGTGCATTGTTGGCTATTTTATTGCATTGTAACAAACACCTTAATGTGATGCATGTTAACACATCGCATCAGAACACACAGATGTGAAAGAGTACTAAGACTTTGACTAAGCTCAGGTGAGATTCGTCAGGGAGATGATCTCTAGCAGAGCTGCTTGGGCGCCTTTCACACGTGTGCGACCTTTCCTGCGACTTTGGACATGAGTCGCATGACAAGTTGTACCCAATGATAACCATTCATATCTGTGTGACCTCAAAGTAGTCCCTGTGCTACTTTTCGTCCAACTTTGATGCGAGTTGAGGTTTATAGACCTCAAGTTTACACAGGCATTCCCTGAAATTGCATCAAAATTGCACAACTTTCAAGTTGCGGCAGTATGAAAAGGGCCTTACTGGAAAGTGTCGGTCAGCTATTAGTTTAATATAAATGCAATTTAACAGTATTATTATTGCTCAACATTTCATAACTTAAATTCTGAAATCAGGTATATTTATTCAATATTAGACTGATCACAAATGGACCAATTCCAGATGACACACAGCGTCCTGATTACCGATTGCCCAGAAGATGAAGATGAACATTTATCGGAGGTGACATTTTAATAAACATTTAATATCTTGTGTCTGGAATCGTGCTGTAGATGTAACAATTTGTAAGTGTGATTTGCTTCTATATTGGGTGAGAAATGAACCCGGGTTCTATGAATGGAGGGGTAAAACCCTTCAATCATCAGCCTGTTTCATTCATAGAAGCTGCTTCTCCTTGTACAATCTTCTCTGGACTCCTCCCAGCTATAGGCCCAGGATCCATGACCCTAACCTGTTGCTTTACATGTATGGGACTTTGTGAAACATTCCTGTAGACTGCTCTCTTCTCACCTTGTGCTTTACGGTGTCTAAACACCCTGAAGTTCTGCCACACATATGAAAATCAGCTGGCCTTCGGATGGTGGCGCAAGAGAGGAATCGGACATGTCTAGGAATTCTTGCATTCTATTGCATTGCATTTTACAGAAAGTTACAGAGCTGCAGATTAAAAAGGAAAGGTGATTAAAAAAAAAACATTCAGTTACAATAAGACTTGTGTCGCAGTTGTATATGCTATATTATTTTTCTTCTTATTTGCAATTTTTTTCCCTACGAACGTGGAGTTACCTTTTAGGCCTTAAGGTAACAACTGTTTAGGCATTGATTTTGTCCCCTCACCCCCCTAATACTTGCCTGAGCTCCCATTCGCTCCAGTGCTGTGCACATCTACATCTCTTCTATTCCATCACTCCCGGGTTTCGCTGTGGCATCTGCAGACATTATTGGGGGGCAGGGCTGAGTCCCGTTGTTTGTTTCAATGGACGCAGCATCCGGATTGGGAGTGAGCCCACACGCGTGCCCCCATGGGAAGCGGCTTTTCATGGTGGCACTGGACAAAGTAGGGGCCAGGAGCACTGGCAGAAGACTCGAAGGGGAGGTACGGGACCACTCTGTGCAATTCCATTCCAACATCCTTTACAACCACTTTAAACTGCTAAATCTGTTTATAATAGTTGTTGGGCAGCCTTTTCCAAATAAATGGGCTGTAACTTACCTCAATGCATGAAAGCATATATAATTTTATTTTTTAGCACACCGCAGTGCACATTATGCAATTTGATGCACTGTGGGTGCCATTGAAAAAAGACACAGTAACAAACTATCATGAGGATGGTGTCTTGCTTCTCATTGCAGTAATTTGCGTGTTATACTGCCCATTTATGCAATGAAGGTAGTGTGAACGAATTCTGAATTTATTTTAAATAAAACTAGTATATATTACAGAATGTGACTTGATTTTGTCCTCTTGTAAATCATAGCAGCACTATGATTGACACAGATAGGGACAGTATTTTAGGGCAAATACGATTTCATGCATTCCTATCTGCTGGCAAGATGCCTACTGATGGGAAGAGAGAGCAGAGAGATGATCTCATCAGCCCATTGCTGCTCCTTCATTGTACATTTACAGGCTGTAGTGGGCTGGTGACCAGACTGGGTTGCTTAAAAGAAGCAGTGAAATCTCAGGTTTCCAAGCTGGTTGTTCTGTCTGGCAGGGCTGTGTAACTCTAAGGAATGGATAGACAGAAATACAATTCCTTTACTGTAGTAGGTAAGACGGGTCCCATATACTTGTATGTATTACAACAATAACATTTACTGTTTGCCTGAAGTTTAGCTATTGGCTTTGAATCTAAACTGAAAAACAAAGAGGTCAGCAGAGTCTCTGGGTTTAGTTATTTTATCATTTTGCCCTAACTGGACCTGAAATGAACTGAAAGTGATTTAATCCTTGACTTTCATGGACTGGCAATTTTATAATTAGTGTAGCACTTTGAATCATTATAGACTGATGAATATTTATAATTATGCCATTTAATAAAATTAAAATTATTGTGATGCTTTGTTATAGGTATACCTTAGTGTGTTATGGCAATCGGGACAGCTTGCTGCTTCCTACTACAACGCCGGTGACTGCTCTATACACTTCATGACAGATAGTCCAGACACTGAACATCTACAACTGCTTAAGAGAGGTAGGTTTTATTGCTGCACAAGTGGTTTCCATTTTTTCAGTGAACATTGTAAACACAAAGTTCCAACTTTAATTCAAAAATGAATGTAACACGTGTGAATTTGCTTGGCTTGTCAATGTAGGCTGCCACAGCTGCTATGTTTGCACGCTAAACTCTCTGGGGCCCCACGCGGCCCACGCGCTGTGGGTTTGACACCTATGATATAGTGCAAGGGCCTGCCTGATTGGATAGATGGTAGCTCTTCCAATTTCATAGTTGGTAAATCTGAAGGAGATTGTATAGTGTATGGCCACCTTTATGAACCTAAAAAATGCACCATGCTCCACTCTAAAAGGAAGTTCTGGAGCTTTTTGGGGGAGATTGATGAGCATAGGGCAGCCAATTCAAGTGAATGGGCTTCCCTATGGGCGACAACTGGAAACTCTCCAAAAGCCCCCCCCCCAAAAAAAAACTCCTATTTACTTGTATAAAGATGGCCATACAATATGCAATCTGATTGTACAATCTCTGTATAATTTTTCTTTTTAGATTTTCTAGAACTATGGAATTAGAGGACACACCTGAACAATCCATACAATTTGTATCCAATCAGGCAGGCCCTTGGACAACATAGCTGATGGGAGATCTAAAGGAGATGGTACAATCAGATTATGTGCTATAGTCCCTTTAAGGGAGGAAGTAGGTGGTGGTAAAGTAATGAGGAAGGTGTGGTCCAGACTGGTAATACTTGCCCTATTGTAAAAACACTTAGAATTATGGGAGCTAACCTACAGGAAGTGATGCAACCAGAAATATAATATATATATATATATATATATATATATATATATATATATATATATATATATATATATATATATATATATATATATATATATTGTAATGGCTACCCAAGTAGTGAGAGGGTATCAGCCGTTGGAGACGTCCTTTTCCCTGGCAAGTTGCGATATGCAGGTACAGCCGGTATATCCCATCCACGAGATCCAAAGAGAGAGTCCGGTTCAACTATAAAATGAGCAGAATAACAATCCCATCGAACGCCCTTTCAAGAACGAGACGAGGCTACATTTTGAAGGGTCAAGTAGGACTGAACCTTTAATGGTACATACACCTAGCTTATATGTGGTTACAAGCTGTACAGGAACAATGACAATCTCCGCCCCCCCCCCCTCACACAGTGGGGGGGCTTCAATACAGATACTTTGAAATAATGAAATTTCCTTGAATTAATCACTTAGTCAGTATCTAGCCACTTCGGCACCGAGATCCACTTAACATGACCTGATCAGACACATTCCTTTCTCAATAGAATTCAATTAACCTTTAGAACAATACACACTCACAGACCATCCCATTAACATACACCTGACAGGAGGTATCTAATATTTAGGGACTCATTAATGACAGGAATAGTACCACTGGATTGGCGTAGAGCCAATGTGGTGCCTATATTTAAAAAGGGAACAAAGTCTTTACCAAGTAACTATAGACCTGTTAGTCTAACTTCTATAGTTGGGAAGATACTGGAACGTTTAATAAAAGACCACATGGATGAGTTCTTGCAGGAAAAAAACTATTTAAGCAGCAGACAACATGGATTCATGAAAGACAGAAGTTGTCAGACAAACCTGATTTCCTTTTATGAAGAGGTAAGTAAAACCCTGGACAGAGGCGTGGCTGTGGACGTGATATATTTGGATTTTGCAAAAGCGTTCGATACAGTTCCGCACACACGGCTCATGTGTAAGGTAAGGTCTACAGGATTGGATATATCAGTTTGTAAATGGATAGAAAATTGGCTGAAAGCCAGAATTCAGAGAGTCGTGGTTAATGATTCTTACTCTGAATGGTCCAATGTTATCAGTGGTGTACCCCAAGGTTCAGTGCTGGGACCCTTACTTTTCAATATATTTATAAATGATATTGGGTCTGGGATCAAAAGTAACATTTCTGTCTTTGCAGATGACACCAAGCTATGCAGTGGAATAACGTCCTTGCAGGATGTCTCCAATTTACAAGCCGACCTCAATGCTCTGTCTAATTGGGCGACTGAGTGGCAGATGAGGTTTAATGTTGATAAATGTAAAGTTATGCACTTGGGGGCTAAGAATATGCATGCATCATACATACTAGGGGGAGTACAACTGGGGGGATCGGTAGTGGAGAAGGATCTGGGGGTTTTAGTTGATCATAAGCTCAATAATGGCATGCAATGCCAAGCTGCGGTTTCCAAAGCGAGCAAAGTCCTTTCTTGTATTAAGAGAGGTATGGACTCCAGAGACAGAGATATAATTTTGCCCCTGTACAAATCATTAGTAAGACCTCATCTGGAATATGCAGTTCAGTTTTGGGCACCAGTTCTCAAAAAGGATATCGGAGAACTGGAGAAAGTGCAGAGAAGAGCAACCAAACTGATAAGAGGCATGGAGGAGCTCAGCTATGAGGAAAGATTAGAAGAACTAAATCTATTCACTCTTGAGAAGAGGAGAATTAGGGGGGATATGATCAACATGTACAAATATATAAGAGGTCCATACAGTGTACTTGGTGTTGAGTTATTCACTTTACGGTCAACACTGAGGACAAGGGGGCACTCTTTACGTCTAGAGGAAAAGAGATTTCACCTCCAAATACGGAAAGGTTTTTTCACAGTAAGAGCTGTGAAAATGTGGAACAGACTCCCTCCAGAGGTGGTTCTGGCCAGCTCAGTAGATTGCTTTAAGAAAGGCCTGGATTCTTTCCTAAATGTACATAAAATAACTGAGTACTAAGATTTGTAGGTATAGTTGATCCAGGGTAAATCCGATTGCCTCTCGGGGGATCAGGAAGGAATTTTTTCCCCTGCTGTAGCAAATTGGATCATGCTCTGCTGGGGTTTTTTGCCTTCCTCTGGATCAACTGTGGGTATGGAGTTGGGTGTATGGGATTGTATTGTGTTTTTATTTTGTTTGTTTATTTTTTTGAGGTTGAACTGGATGGACTTGTGTCTTTTTTCAACCTGACTAACTATGTAACTATGTAACTATGTACACAAAGGAGAGTCAATTAGCTGAGGAAGGGGGGACATTAGAATAGAGTCACTCTACAATTAACCCTGTGTATGCCTCACTGCAGGATTATTATAGGACGTCAGTTTGACCCTAGTGAACTGAATGTGTCTCAAATCCTGTCTTTCCTATAAACCAGATTGGATTTGGGGCTCAGCCTAAGTTCGTTTAAGGTGCAGATTTCAGGCATCTTGACTTTTACCCAAAAGAAATGGGCAGCAAACTTGCTGGTGGAACGCTTCATGAGAGCGGTACTTTAGACTACGCCCTCCCAAAAGAATTGGGTTCACTCATTGGGACCTGGCAGTAGTCCTCAATTTTCTAGCAAACCCTCCTTGTGCTCAGACAGAAGACTATTCACCATGGGATATCACCTTTAAAAACCGCTTTCCTAATAGCCATAACTTCAGGGGAAAGGGTGTTGGAACTCTAAGCATTGGAAGCAGCCGAACCTTATACCATATCCAATGAATGGGTGCTTCCAGCCTTCCCAGCAGAAACTGATGCTGGCCTGCACATGTTGGACATTCGCAAAGTCCTCAAAGCCTATCTCCAGGCTACTTCATCAGTCAGATGTTGACAGACTTTTCATTATACCTTCTGGAAAATTTAAAGGGAAAGAGGCCTTGGCCAGAACCATCTCGACCTTGATTGTAAACACTATTCACCGTGCATATAGAGCGGCATGGAAGGAGGTGGTTAGCGCTCACTCAACCAGGGCGATGTCTTCTTTTTGGGCAACGCAGGCAGAAGTGTTGCTGGAGACAGTATGCAAAGCAGCTCACAGGTTCTTGAAACACTACAGGGTGGATCCAGCAGTTCTTACTACAGTAAAGTTTGGGAGGAAAACTATCCAAGCTTCTATGTCTATTGTTAAATACAGACTAAGTTTGCAGCATTAAACCCTCGATGACGACGACTTATATAGCGCCGTCAATTTATGCAGCACTTTACATCTATTTTATACTTTCACATCAGTCCCTACTCTCAAGGAGCTTATAATCTCTAAGGTCCCCAACTTGCATTCATACATACAAGAGGCAATTTAGACAAGATTCAATTAACCTACCAGCATGTCTTCCGAGAGTGTGGAAGGAAACCGGGTAACCCGGAGGAAACCTACGCAGGCACAGGGAGAACATGCAAACTGCACACAGGTAGTGTGGTGGTTGGGATTTGAACCAGCAAACCTTTTCACTGACGAGCGAAGGTGCTAACCACTACACCACTGTTATCATATGTATGCTGCCATGTTGGCGTCAGGAAAATTGAAAATTTGTATCAAATACTGTAATTTTCCTTTCCTGATACAATACATGTCGGCATACACATCCTCCCTCTGATCTTTGTGCTTTATACGGAGAATGGGGGAGGTAGCTCTCAGTCAGCATTTTATAGAGCTAAACAGGTCCTGTGGGTGGTTAGAAGGGGTGGAGCTATATCGAATGTATGCTGCCATGTATTGGCATCAGGAAAGGAAAATTATGGTAAGTATTTGATACAATTTTCCATTTTTATTTTTTTTTTTTTTTCACTCTTTTTTTTCCAGTGATCGCTGATCTGCAACCAAAATGTATTGTGACCAGTGCAAAGCAGGATCCGAATTTCTCTGACTTCCTTCGAACCTTAAGTAATGTGGTTTTGCTCTTCCTTTTTTTTCTTTTTCTTGGTATTTTTGTATACATTGTACACATCTCTATATACATGACACAAATAACCCATTCTGTAGAATCTACCAACTAATATCCTCTTCATTATCAGCTGTACAGCCTCTACTCACATGTCTTCTTTTTCCAGATGATGAAGTTGATGGAAGATTGAAAGTGGAGATCTTTCTGTTTCCTCGAATGGACTTTGGTAATCGGCCATGCGCAGGCCTCTGTTTGTATCCTATGTTCCGGATATAAAATGTCAGTCATTATCTATTCTGAAGTCCCTCTCTCTATTTAAAAAGACAACACAAAGTAGAGGAAGGATGATGGCAGAACTTGTGATCTCTGTAGACAACGTAGAAGCTGTGAATTTTTAACACATTACTAGCAAGTTTATTTGTAGGGAACAAAGACTAATCTGCAGGATACCACTGCAAACATTCCACAGATAACCTTCAATAAACTGATTCTAGAAACAACAATCTGGGCACTATGGATAATGGTGCTTTCAAATAAAAAAATAAAACTGCCTGCAGGTATAAAAATCAAGTAGAGCTATAGCTTTTAATTTAGGGTAGAGTAAGGAAGAGTTATAACTGTTTTTTTCCTCCCGTCTGTGTCTCATTGGTGAGATTTCTCTTCACTTCCTGTTCTGTAACCAAAACAGGAAAAGAGGAACCAAGTTTAAAAGAATAGGTGTCCCCATTTTAATATTATCCCTATAATACTGTTCTTGGGACAACCCCAGACAAAGCTTTGACACTTCCAGGTAATGTCAGAACTAGCCTGCTCTCTCCAGGTCCACCACATTCCTATTTATAAACAAGGCAGACTATCATGATGGACTGGTAGGTATGTGATGGGGTGTGATAGTGCAGCAAACTCTAATGCCGTGTACGAACGAAAAGCGCATCGGAATTCCGATGGGAATTCCATCGGAGTAAAATAGAACATGTTCTATATTTAAACTCCAATGGAATTCATCGGAATTTCCGATGGGCATATACACGGTCAGAATTTCCTATGGAAAAAGCCCATCTGACTTTTTCCATCGGAAATTACGATTGTGTGCACTCGGCATTACACTACTTAGATGTATCAGAGTTTTGACTTTTTATAAAGGCCAGCATTCAACCATAAGAAAGGTGGAAAAAACTGATACAAGTATGTGCAGGGACCTTTTTGGGTGTCTGTACTTCAGGGCTCAAAATTTCAAGTCCTGAGCTACTAGCCAGGCCTCAAGAGTTACTCGCCACCAGTTGCCCCACCTAATTCATACACTGCCCTGCGCCTAATTGCACCCGTAAACACGCCCTTGTAGATTATCTCATGGAATGACAATGTTTTATGCAGAATCAAGTTACAAAATTAAATATTACCAACAACAACTTTAACAAAATGGGACAGGGCACTGGGGGCAGACCAGAGGGACAGGGCACTGGGGGCAGACCAGAGGGACAGGGCACTGGAACTGGGTCTCTTCCCCATTCTCTTGCTGTCTATGCAACTCCCATCCATCCTCTCTCTCTCCCATTCATCTCATCATCAGGAGCCTGTGTGTGTGGCTCCACGCTTGCATGTCCCCACTTCCCCCTTTTATTCAGGCTGGCAGTGAGGAGAGGAGGTGCAGCACAGCGGGAGGGAGTACAATCCAGCGCTGAGATCCACACAGCTGCACAGCCGTTGACACCATAGCACAGCGCACACTGACAGCGCACAGCACACATTGAGACCAGTCTGTTCACAGTGCTCAGGCTAAACTGTTGGACACTTACATAGAGCACTAGGAGAAGAAAACTGCACAAACTAGAAGGCTGCCGCTCTCATGTCAGGGCAACTTTCAGTGAGCGCTACACCGGAGTGGTAATTTTTGCAATCCTCCACCTCACTCATTACTTTCTGCTCTCCAGCTACATTGGTCGGGGGAGGGGGGCAGGCTCAGAGAGGTCATACTGTTAGGTCCCATGCCTTAATGAGAATTGTAAGGAGAGCCTCTGTGTACTGCTCTGCCTGTGCGCGGCTCAACGGACTACTTTTCCCGAGCATGCACCTTTCCTCTTCGGCCGCCAATCTCATCGGGACTCTAAGTGTAGGCACAGATTGGAGGGAGATTGGTCATGCAGCCCTGTCATCACTCGCCCCCAGCTTAAATCCACTCGCCAAATGCTAGTAGGCGAGTGGAAATTTTGAGGGCTGCAGTACTTTATATATGCTATAATTGGGGTTGTAAAATTAACAAAGCATATCATTCAATAATTTGTACTTGCCTCAGTCTATAGCAAAATATATGTGGTTTTTCCCCTTTTGGCTCAGTTTCAGGGCCGAATTCATGCAAATCCGGCAACAGTGTGTACTCAGCCTAAGACTGTGTAGAGGGGGTGTGTCCTTTCCCTCCATTCAGGTTTCAGATTGCTCTGTGCTCTGCCACCTGCAAGCTGAAAATACCCTTTCATATACAGAACAGTATCTTGTAAAAGTGAGTAAACCCCTCACATTTTTGTAAATATTTTATTTTATCTTTTCATGTGACAACACTGAAGAAATTACACTTTGCTACAATGTAAATTAGTGAGTGTACAGCTTGTATAACAGTGTAAATTTGCTGTCCCCTCAAAATAACTCAACATGCAGCCATTAATGTCTAAACCGCTGGCAACAAAAGAAGTACACCCCTAAGTGAAAATCTCCAAATTGGGCCCAAAGTGTCAATATTTTGTGTGGCCACCATTATTTTCCAGCACTGGAGTTCACCAGAGCTTCACAGGTTGCCACTAGAGTCCTCTTCCACTCCTCCATGATGACATCACGGAGCTGGTGGATGTTGGAGACCTTGCGCTCCTCTCACCACCATGCTTGACTGTAGGCAAGACACGCTTGTCTTTGTACTCCTCACCTGGTTGCCGCCAGACACGCTTGACACCATCTGAACTAAATACGTTTATCTTGATCTCATCCGACCACAGGACATGGTGCCAGTAATCCATGTCCTTAGTCTGCTTGTCTACAGCAAACTGTATGCGGCTTGCTTGTGAATCATCTTTAGAAGAGGTTTCCTTCTGGGACGACAGCCATGCAGACCAATTTGATGCAGTGTGGGGTGTATGGTCTGAGCACTGACAGGCTTACCCCCCACCCTTTCAACCTCTGTAGCAATTCCGGCAACACTCATAAGTCTATTTCCCAAAGATAATCTCTGGATATAAATCTGAGCACATGCACTCTCAACGTCTTTGGTCGACCATGACGAGGCCTGTTCTGAGTGGAACCTGTCCTGTTAAACCGCTGTATGTGCCCAGCTCAAATTTCATGAATTGGATTTACATCTAGACCACTAGAACTAGTGTCCCCATTGGAAGATCCCCCCCCCCCCCCTATTACTTTTCTGGGGACAACCCAAAATATGTGATTTTTATTTTCACTTTCAATGATAATGGTAAACAGGATAAATGGAGAGGATGAATCTCCCTAACAGCGACACAGTCGGCAATTAAAATTGACAGGGGTCCTAATCCCTACCCTGTCTATCCAAAACTAAAAAAAATATTTGCCTTTAGTTATACTTTAAGGACCACCCACTGACATAATTGAGGCTATTCCGTGACACTACAGGACTGGACAGAATTTGAGGTGTTAAAAAATTATGTAGAAATTATTTTTTTAATTGGTAGGAGAGGGGTAAACCAAATCCCATTACAAAAGTTTCTCCACCCACTTCTAATTGGCTTCTATTCAGTTCCTCTGCCTTAACTTCTACAGCTCAGGCCCAGAAATAGCAGGCTGCCAGGGAGCCTGGGTCAGCCAACAGGCAAGTGTGTGAGGGGACTTGGTAATACTTCTATGGTAACAGCATTGATGGAGGTGGGCAGGAGGGTCAACAGTAGGTTTAGTTTCATTTTAAACTAATTATTGTAATTTTTTTTGTAATAAGCGTTATTAAACACAGAGCAGCCCTTGTCCTCTTCTCTGGTCCTCCGCTGAGTGCCTACATAACAAGCTGGTTGCTATGAGGACTCTCATGCAGGCTTGCTCCCGAGCTGCGCTCTGTGTGTCCATTGACATACACACAGTGTGGCTCATCCCCCTACTTCTTCCTCACTGGCTATGATTGACATTGGCTCCTGCTGCTGCCTTTTGAGCCAGAAAGGAGAGAGAGAGAGAGAGAGTGTGATATTGCTCTCGTGCACAGTGCTGGATCAACATAAGTTCAGGTTCTGGCTCAGGTAAGTATAAGGGGGAGCTGGACATGGAAGGTTTTTTACCTTACTGAATAGAATCCAGTAAGATAAAAAAACATAAAAAGCCATCTCTATCTGACCAATGTGCCACACATAATGAGTATGATATAAAGAAATATATAATGGCCCAGATTCACCAAGCACTTACGTCGGCGTAACGTGCTATACGTCGGGGTAGGTGTAAATGTGCGCCGGCGTATGTGTGCGGCAGACCCACGAACCAACATGCGTCTAAAAATAGACTACACCCCACCGACGTAGCTTGCACACGCCGGCGTAAGGTGGGCGCACATATGGGCTGGACGCATGGGGCTGCTCCCATTTATTAGCCATTCAAACATGCAAATGAGGGAAATACGGCGATTCACGAACGTGCGTGCGCCCGGCGCATGCTACGCGAGATGCGCATAAGTTGTACGTCCGGCGTAAAGTTATTCCCCATAAATGAGGTGCAACAGACATGCACAGGTCAGCTGGAGAGCAGCTGTAGCAGCACCGTTACGGACGAGCAGAGCAACCACACTTGCAGGACAACACATCTGTATGCCAACATGCCAGGGGCAGCCATGGTCATAGCACTACTGTGTCAACAGGCACGGAGGAGGGCACAGGAGAGGATATACCAAACACGCATGAACGTCTTCGGCATGGGGGAATCAGAGGTGTACCGCATCTTCAGATTCAGCCCTGATGCCATCCTGGAATTAGCCACAGCCCTGCATGATGAAATCACCAGCCAGACGGGATGCTCACATGCAGTGCAGCCACTGGTCAAGGTACTGGCAACACTCCATTTCCTCGCCAGTGGATCTTTCCAACGTACAAGTGGAGTCGTGTCTGGGATGTCACAATTCACCATGAGCAGATGCGTGCACCAGGTTGTCCCCGCAATCCTCACACGCATGTCCCACCACATCATCAAACCGACCCATAAGCAACTGCGGCAGAAGGCAATGCAGGATTTCTACAGCATTGCCGGATTCCCACGCACCGTCGGGGCCATTGATTGCACACATGTGGCACTACGGCCCCCCCGTGCCACAGAGCACATATACCGCAATCGTAAGCAGTGGCATTCCATCAACGTACAGGTGCTAGCTGATGCCCAATGCCTCATATGGCACGTCCGTGCCAAACACCCCGGGGCCAGCCACGACAGCTACATATACCGTCCAAGCACCATCCCAACGGAATTCGAACAGAACGTGTACAGGGACAGCTGACTGCTTGGTGAGTGACATGGGTGTGAGGCATGACTGTCCGACCCCATGATGCAGACATCTAGAAGGGCACATGCAAGGCTAACATCCTCCTGTCTTTTACCTTCCAGGTGACTCGGCATATGCACTTGGGCCCCATCTCCTGACTCCATACCGGAATCCCCAAACCAGAGGAGAGGAAAGATACAATGCTGCACACATACGCACCTGTGCAGTGGTGGAGCGCACATTTGGCATCCTGAAGTCCCGTTTCCGATACCTGGATAAGTCCGGGGGGGCCCTGTTGTATTTCCCAAACTTTGTGTGCCAGATCATCGGTACATGTTGCGTGCTGCACAACTACGCCATGAGAAAGGGCCTGGAGATTGACATATGTGATGACCTAAAAAATTGGACCATGCCATTGTCCGCCATGGCAAGCCCTTACAGGTGCACGGCACATGCCTCTGTGCACGTCACCCAAAAAAAAAAAACTCAGACTCTGAGCTGCACTCGTGGTGCCATTGTCCTCGGGACAGTCACTTGCCCTCTCGCGGTCTATGCCTCGTGCCCAGGGATCTGCTCCGCAGGTGTCGTGGTGATGACTCGGGTGGGGCATCTTGTGGCGGTTCATCCCCTGGGCTGACGCTCCTGGATATGGATTGAGATGTTGCCTGCATCCCCTCCAAGGCAATGGCAATGCAGGTCAGCACGCCATTTGTTTCTGCCTGCAACTGCCTCTGACTGGCATTGTGTTGACGCTGCAGGTGCCTGTTCTGGCGTCCCTCAAACTGTATGGCAGCAGTGTTACCCTGCACGATCCCGCCCAGGCTTCTAACCTCCGCCATGATCCCTGCTGCTGTTGCTTGCAGTTCCTCAATAGTCGTGTTGCGTTCCTGGGTCACCTGCATGTCCATGTCCGATCACTGGCCCTCAGATCTTGCCGGACCCCCTGCTACCATGTGGTAATACATGGCATCCAGGGCCTGTGACCGGTCACACAGGCATGTGGCCATGGCTGCACAATTGGCCGCATTGACCTCCTGCATGCAGTCACAGATGGCCTTGGTGTGTTCGGCCTGCTGGTTGAGGCACTGCTGCATTGTGGCTGCGGTGCCCTGCACAGTCAGTGTACACTCAGCCTGTGCCTTCGCCGAGGACCCGACGAAGGAGGCTATGCTGTCAGCCACACGGTGGAGGTCAATGGCAATGTCTGGCATGTGCCGTGTCTGGCGGGCCTGTTCCCTCTGTAGCCCTTCTTGGTCTGATCCAGCTGCACCCCTGGTCTTGCTCAGGGCCTTCCTGGGAGTTGCAGTCGGTTGCGTCCCTCTGGCCGGGGTGGCCCTTGAAGGCGTTCCTCTGGCCGGGGTGGCCCTTGAAGGCGTTCCTCTGGCCGGGGGGGGGGGGGGCCTTGAAGGCGTTCCTCTGGCCCTCGGGGGGGTTTCCCCTGATGGACGTCGATGGCGTTAGGAGGTCTGCGACTTCCACCGTCTCGGAGGGTCCAGCGCAGGTGGTCTCCTCATCATCGAGGTACAGGCAGTCCTCCTGTTGGATGTCCACAGGCTCCTCCACAATGACCTTCAATGCACCTGTGTGTGCACTCCCCTCCACCGTTGTTGCAGCCACAGTGTGTTGACAAGCTTCGTGGCTTCCCAGGGGGTCAGACCGATGGACAAGTTGTTGCTTGCCTGGCGTGGGTCGTCCAGAGGCAGATGATGGCCCAGCTCCCTCCCGCACATCTGTGGATGACACACAGCATTCACATGTTGGTGGGCCCACACACTTGTCACCTGTTCCCTTGCACCCCCTCACATGCTCCACACCGGATGGGGGATGAAACACACTTACCTCTCCTCAAGTCCTGTTCACTGGAGTCAAATCCCTCCAGGCCCTCCACCTGCTCCTGCGCCAGGCAGCTGGCTATGACCTCCTCTTCAGCAGTCAGCTTTAAATTACTAGCTGATCCGCCTCCCATGGCCCTGAGGTGCCTCTTCATCTTTGCCAACTTTTCCCTGACACGATTTTTCTGGACCTCCTTCCATGTTCTGGTTTCGTGGCCGAGGGTGTTCAGCTCCAGGGTCACCTTCTGGAGGATTTCAAGTTTCCTGGCCTTGCTTGTCCTCCCGCTCTGTGCTCCGTGGAGGTAGGTATCATACTTTGCAATGGTCGGGGTCAGGATCGCCCTCTCATCCACGGAGAAGTTCTTCTTTCGCTTCTCCTTGTCAATGTCACTGTCTGACATGTTGGCCCAGATTCCCAAAGCACGTCTGCACCAGGGAACACAAGCTGGCGTACTTTTGCGTTGGACGTGCGTCTGGCTGGGCGTACGTTATGTACGCGGTGATCCGGCGTAGCTTAGGCCTTTGTGCCAGCGTAGTTGAGAGCAGGCGCAGGGGGGTGCTGTGCATGCGTTCACGGCACATGAGCAGTTCTTGATACCCCGGGGGGGAAAAAACTGCGCCACGCCGCCGTACCGGTCTGGCGCTCGGCCCATCATTTGCATGGGGTCACGCCCACTTCCACATGCGCCTTCGAAACCCACGCCACGCTGGCGCAGCGTTGGGAGCACTGGCTTGCTAAATGCAATGCTTGCCTCTCCGCGCTACGTTGGCGTGGCGTACGGTGTTTGCTCTACGGTGGCGTAATTTGCGCCTTTCTCTCTGTGAATCTGGGCCAATGTGTCTACTCTGTGAATTAATTGAGTTAATTAAAAAGTCCATGTAGAAATAAAATTGCCAAAAAGTGACAAAGTTTGCCACAGGTGTAATTCGATGATCATCAAGTACAAGAAAACATTAATTCTTCAAGCCACGTGAGTGCATGCCACCACTTCCCCACCAGGTTTGAACATGAAACATCTCTCCAGCTGATTTGGGCCTCTCCCTTGAAGTCACCTGTTCAGCGATTTTCGTGGTTCCTAAGGCTGAAATGGAAAGTTAACAGCAGAGGAAAAGCTGCAAGGAAGTTGTGGAAAGAGACAACCAGCAGACAGGCAAAACTCACAATATGAATGGAGAAGATTTTTCAACTGCTTGACCCATTCCTATTGAGGTGCAGATTGTCGTGGAAGATTTATTAAATCTTTGGGGTTGACGGCGTGGTTACCAAACATGAGAATGTAAAGCAAATAGATTCAGTAAGTTCAAACCTGATGGGGTGACAAGTGGTGGCATCCACTCACGTGGGGTGAATATTTTGTTTTCTTGTACTTAATTATCATCGAATTACACCTGTTTCAAACTTTGGCACTTGGATTTTATTTCTACATGGACTTTTGTTCTCTTTACCTCTCACTGAGTGCTTTTTATTTATGGTATATTATTTTTAGCACATTGTCATTTTGTCATATTATTCATATTGTGCACTTTAGAGCCACTGTTTACCTATTAGAATCTGGTTTAGGTGAATGCACTTGGTTTAATATTGAAAAATAGTATGCTATATAACACTGGGATAAAGTTAAAAGGTAACGTAAATGACCATGAAAACAAACCATGAAACCTGACTGCTGTAGGTCATAGAGCCTTTTGCATCCGCTTTTGTTTTTGAAAAACTGCACCAATATGTCTGTTGTTGCCTCCCTAATGACCGTATATACCCCTGTCCTGTAATGTTGTATATGAGGGATGACACTGGATTGCTCTTTAGGATTGGGACAATACTGATAATGAATTCCTGTCTGTATCATCCACAGCGCTGCCTATCTGTAAGCAACGAATCCTCACAACAAATTTCTCATTGCTGCCTTCTAACCTCACTGAGCCAGAGAAGATTATACATCTCTCCTCTATCATTCCCTTTGACTGCCCTCTTATGGTGAGACCTAAGAAATGTTACTACTGCCAAATGTGCACTGCATAAACATCACAATATCGTCCAGATGTGTTTTGCTATAAATCTGTTGTAGATTATCGACATAGTAAGTTGCCACGTCTTCTGACCCACACTTTAATTACACAGGGCTTCACCTGGCAGTGCCACATGAGTTTAGTAGAACATCTGGCAAACAATAAAGACCCTAAACTAAATTTAGTATTAAGTATGTAGCAAAGTCCCGAGCCTCTTTAGGCCTAATGGTTACCTCCAGAGTAAGGGAGAGCTAATATCCTTCAGTGTACAGTAGGTTACAAGGCATGGTGGGTGTAATGCAAGATGAACAGGTGGGCGCCAGACACTTTTTGAATGCAAAGAGATTTATTGTCTCTTGAACAGAAATGTAGGGGAGAGGGTTAGGGCCAGGACACCCTTTGGTAGATGCAAAGATAATTGTCAGACTCCGAGACTTCTATAGGTGGACGGCTATACAGGTGAAGTCTTCCAGCCGGACACCACTTCTGTATACATAGGACACTTTTTCCTATGGCAACAATCTTTTATCTGTTGCTAACGGTGATGGTATTCAACTATTTGCAACACGAACAGTTCTCCTTACCCCAAACTCACTCACTGTGGGTCTTCACTCAACAAGCTCCCAGCCTTTCACTTGACTTCAGATCCACTAGCCACTGGATCCCCTGAGCTCTTCCACTTTAGCACTCAGTATCTTCCTCAAGCGTCGCCCCTGCTTCCCTGCTGGGTCCCTGGCTTGGCACTCAGATACTCCTCAAGCTTTACCCCCGCTGAAATGTTGAGTCCCTGGATCGGCACTCACTAATGCTATACAAGCGTCGCAATTGCTGTCTCACTGGTTCCTTGACTTGGCACTTGCTGAAGTTTTCCCACTTGTTCACCGTCCCCGGCTTTGTGAGAAGTCTGCCCTGGTACTGGCCCCAGCTCACGCATAGTGGTCTCCGGTAACAAGGGTTATTGCCCCTTAGTGGCAACAGCTTCCCCTCTACCTCTGACCACAACTGCTTCCCCAAGCAGTGGAACCGTTACTTCTGGTTGGACTACAAGCCTGCAGTCCCAGCCCTATGCTGTTTTCCTGCTTCTGGATAGGCTCGATAACTCAAACGTGCAAGAAAATTTGTGCAATGATGAGCTGGAGGGCTCATGGTAGCCAAGGAGTGGTCCTGACAGACATACATTCCGGCAATAAGGACTATTCCAAGATCTCCCCTAAAAGAGTTCAGCTTTAAATCTATGCAAAACATCCGTCGACTGTGCTTGTTTATTACTCGTGCTGAATACACGTCATGTGAAGATACTACTTACTACTTTTAATAAAGAGTTTGATGTGCTTTTATTTTGTAACGCTTTGAGCCACACACTGGGATCTGTTGCCAAGTGAACATCGTTTTTTATTGGATGACTAGCACTTCATATTTTAATACATGCGTATATGACCATTATAAATTATGGTCCTACACATTCGGTAAGAGGCGTGCGCTGAGTGTTTCTTGCTAGTGGTGGATCCCTTTTTTATTTTTATTTTTTTATTCTTTATTTAAAGTGGAGTTATGGAGGCACAAACTGTCCATATGTGGGAGCTTTTGGACAGTGGGGTCTGGCATGGGTTCAGGGGTCTTTACAGGGAGTGCAGAATTATTAGGCAAGTTGTATTTTTGAGGATTAATTTTATTATTGAACAACAACCATGTTCTCAATGAACCCAAAAAACTAATTAATATCAAAGCTGAATATTTTTGGAAGTAGTTTTTAGTTTGTTTTTAGTTTTAGCTATTTTAGGGGGATATCTGTGTGTGCAGGTGACTATTACTGTGCATAATTATTAGGCACCTTAACAAAAAAAAAATATATACCCATTTAAATTATTTATTTTTACCAGTGAAACCAATATAACATCTCAACATTCACAAATATACATTTCTGACATTCAAAAACAAAACAAAAACAAATCAGTGACCAATATAGCCACCTTTCTTTGCAAGGACACTCAAAAGCCTGCCATCCATGGATTCTGTCAGTGTTTTGATCTGTTCACCATCAACATTGCGTGCAGCAGCAACCGTAGCCTCCCAGACACTGTTCAGAGAGGTGTACTGTTTTCCCTCCTTGTAAATCTCACATTTGATGATGGACCACAGGTTCTCAATGGGGTTCAGATCAGGTGAACAAGGAGGCCATGTCATTAGTTTTTCTTCTTTTATACCCTTTCTTGCCAGCCACGCTGTGGAGAACTTGGACGCGTGTCCTGGAGCATTGTCCTGCATGAAAATCATGTTTTTCTTGAAGGATGCAGACTTCTTCCTGTACCACTGCTTGAAGAAGGTGTCTTCCAGAAACTGGCAGTAGGACTGGGAGTTGAGCTTGACTCCATCCTCAACCCGAAAAGGCCCCACAAGCTCATCTTTGATGATACCAGCCCAAACCAGTACTCCACCTCCACCTTGCTGGCGTCTGAGTTGGACTGGAGCTCTCTGCCCTTTACCAATCCAGCCACGGGCCCATCCATCTGGCCCATCAAGACTCACTCTCATTTCATCAGTCCATAAAACCTTAGAAAAATCAGTCTTGAGATATTTCTTGGCCCAGTCTTGACGTTTCAGCTTGTGTGTCTTGTTCAGTGGTGGTCGTCTTTCAGCCTTTCTTACCTTGGCCATGTCTCTGAGTATTGCACACCTTGTGCTTTTGGGCACTCCAGTGATGTTGCAGCTCTGAAATATGGCCAAACTGGTGGCAAGTGGCATCTTGGCAGCTGCACGCTTGACTTTTCTCAGTTCATGGGCAGTTATTTTGCGCCTTGGTTTTTCCACACGCTTCTTGCGACCCTGTTGACTTTTTTGAATGAAACGCTTGATTGTTCAATGATCACGCTTCAGAAGCTTTGCAATTTTAAGAGTGCTGCATCCCTCTGCAAGATATCTCACTATTTTTGACTTTTCTGAGCCTGTCAAGTCCTTCTTTTGACCCATTTTGCCAAAGGAAAGGAAGTTGCCTAATAATTATGCACACCTGATATAGGGTGTTGATGTCATTAGACCACACCCCTTCTCATTACAGAGATGCACATCACTTAATATACTTAATTGGTAGTAGGCTTTCGAGCCTATACAGCTTGGAGTAAGACAACATGCATAAAGAGGATGATGTGGTCAAAATATTCATTTGCCTAATAATTCTGCACTCCCTGTAATGTCCACTTCTGTATGGTAGCTTTTGCAGAAATTAAAAAGCCCTTTTTATTTGTCTTGACAAACATGAAAATTTACTTGATAGTTGTATAAATCATCAAATGTTATTTTTGTACAGATCTGTGCTCTAGGAGGACTTCTAAAGTTTATTGACCGTCGTCGGATTGGTGTTCAGTTAGAGGACCGCAGTGTGGGTGTCCCAATCCTGAGCCTCAGAAAATATGTCCTGTATGTTCTATTTTAGTGTTTTTCTCTTAGTTTTGCATCTGCCTCTTATTTCTGAAGCAGTGTCAACTTGTGCTGTAATGGCAACATTTACAAACCATAGCAACTAAAAATGTATTCATGTAGCTAAAGAGACAGGCCATCCACAAGAGATATCACAGTTATAGGTGGTGTCTGGAGGGCTAAGAATGACTGGAGCACTAAGGTATCTAAGATGGTTCTAAGATATCATCTCTCCTTAGTTCTTTGCTCTCATCCCCTTGGAGTTTTTGAGGGCTTCCACTCCTCTGGTTACATTTTCTTTATATTAAAATTTAATTTTAAAAGTCCAAAAGATAGAGATTACTACATCCACTGTTTGTGTTCTTGCAGTTTGACTGTAGGCACCAAATAGACTAGTAGTAGTTTGACAAAAGCACATTCTTTATGTGATTCGTCCCACATTTAATGGCAGAAATTGTATTTTTAATAGGAAAGCACAGTGCAGTTATTTACAAATGAAATCAAGGCATTCGTCTATTTCTATTCAATGCAGTGCTACCAAAAAGAATAAACCAAATGATCACAAATTGAAGCTGGGTACACACAAAATGTACATGTGTACTGCTGTCTGTTCAACAAAAGCCGGTCTAAGGCCCCTTTCAGACGTCCGCTCCGTCTGTCCGTTCATTACAAGTCCGTTAACGGACTTGTAATGAATCCCTATGGGGACGCGTCCGTTAGCGGATGGAGCATCCGCTAGCGTCTGCGTCAGTCGGGTTCCGCTTTTCCGAACGGAAGAAACCCTATTTTTCTTCCGTTCGGCGGAACGGACCGGATGCAGACGGACAGACGGACCGTCTGCATCCGGTCCCCCATAGGGGATCCCCGCTGAGCTTTAGCGGACACACGGAGCGGACCGAGAAACGGTCCGCTCCGTGTGAAAGAGCCCTAACGGTCCTGCAGGAAAACCAGCATTTGATTAGTTTTTGCAGCCATTGGCTACAAGCACTGATTAGTGTATTTTGGAAAAAGGGAGTACCCCTGTCCGAAAACAGTAGAACAGTGGCAGAAATCCCAACATCACATTGTTGGGTTGTATCAGTGTTTAATTCAATCTGCTTATGTGTGTCCAGATTAAAGCAGAGTTCGGCAGAAAAAAAAAATGAAAAGTCAGCAGCTACAAATACAGCAGCTGTTGACTTTTAACCTGTCCTGCGCGCCCGAAGCTGATCTCTCCCTCGGCTCTCGGGTGCTGCCACCGCCATCTTCGGTAAGGGAATCAGGAAGTGAAGCCTTTGTAGCTTCACTTGTTCCCTACTGCGCATGCACAATTACACTGGTCCCTGCTGTCTTCTGGGACCCGTGTGTCTCTCAGAAGACAGCGGGGGGGGGCAGAGTAGGTGCCAGACATGGCGTAGGTCGCAGCAGTGATCTATGCCTGGAAGTGGGAGCAAATACCTGTATTACACAGGTATCTGCTCCCTCCTCCCCCCTGAAAAGTGCCAAATGTGACACCGGAGGGGGGGGGGGGGGTATTCCAAAAAGCGGAAGTTCCATTAGGTATTAAAATATAATGATCTACAAAACAATAGCCAATACAAGGGTGGATGGGATGAGATCAGTGCTAGTTAGGGTTACCCAGGTCAGTGCTTGTAATCATTACACTGTATGATATTTTGCTGCTGAAGCTAACACATTTATGGTTGCATTTATAGGACTGATATTGTTGATATGGAACCAGATACTTTCAGGTAAAGTAAATGATACAAAAAAATTGCAAATGCATTTCCCAATATGGTGTGGTATTGTGTGGTATTAAAGTATAACTGTTTTTATGACGGCTTTTTATTGCTATTGGTTTCGCAATCACTATTTGTCCTGGTAACTGTTATGACCTAGACGGAAAGCTGGAAAAAAAATTGTCTTGTCACCAGAACAGGAATACATAACGCTATTTCTGATGACCCTGACAACAACCATGTTTTTTCTCACTTTAGAGGGAGTTTTTTGCGCTCGCTCCTCCCCTCCCTTTTTTGACCTGCTGGGCTCCATGCTTGGATAAGTCTGGTATAGATTTTTTTTTTTTTTTTTTTATATAAATTTTTTTGCTTTGGGTTTCCCTTCAAGTCTATACTAGACTCGAACAGCTCCATGCCGTTTTTTTCCCTAATTAAATTTTTGCTGGCAATTCTTGTTTTTACATTCAGCTGTCAGCGGAAAAGCCAACTTACAGCTGATGACTCAGGATGCGACGACTGGCTTCCCGACTCACTCCTTAGCAACCAGCTATAAACGGTTTGTTACAGAAAAAAAACCGCATGTAAAATGCAGCATTTTTGGTGCGAGTCCATTGACGTCTCTCTGCTGCGGGAAAAAATGTCCCTGGCTCTTTTCGAAAATGCAGTGCCTGAAAAACGCAGAGAACGTGTGCCATAGGAAACCATGTAAATGGACTCTAGTGCGTTTCTGTGAACTGCAAAATACACTAGGTTCACACCTATGTTTTTTTTTAGTGTAACAAGGGAGTTATTAATAAAGAACTGTTGATTTAGTACAGAAAGGCTGCATCCTTAGATTGTGGCACAGTGAGTGTAACAATTTGCATTATCTCTGGGGTCCCTAGGGAATTAAGACATTTTGCCTTTCACTTTTCCAGACCAGTGCGCTTTCAGTCCCTGCACTTGGCATTACAGCCCCCAGGTGTAAGATCAATAGGCTTCTCTGAGTGGAGCCTGGCAAACAGAAATGCACCAACTTAACTTTAAGCAAAGTTACACCCATTTTTTTGAACCTGCAAGCAATCCTATGCCCATCCGCAGTGCTATTGTAAATGGCCAAAAAAAAAAAAGAGATGTGTGTGTGTGTGTGTGTGTATGTATGTATATATATATATATATATATATATATATATATATATATATATATATATATTATATTATGTATTTTTTTTCCTAAATACCGTTTTTATCTTTACTTCTTGCAGCCCTTGCACTCTGGCCACCTAGGCGATTACGTCACAAGGCCAATCCCATGGACTGCTGGGATAGCAGCGCCAGCTATGCCAGAAGTCCATGAGAATCGTCTATTCCTCTAATGCCCTGTACACACGATCGGTTCATCTGATGAAAACGAACCAATGTATTTTTTCATCAGATTTCCGATGAAGCTGACGTAAAACACAACGACGTGCTGAGTAAAATGAAGTTAAATACTTCTGAGCATGCATGGATTTTTGAGCGATGGATTTCCCCACAGACGATCGTTTTTTTTCTATCGTTTTTTTAACCATAAGAAAAATGTAAAACCGGTTCTATTTTTTTTTCCACCGATGGGGGGGGGGGGGGGGAACTGATGGGGCCCACACATGATCGGTTCGTCCGATGAAATCGGTCCTTTTTTTGTCAGACAAACTGATCGTGTGTACAGGGCATAATGGTGACATTGCAATGGTGGAAGGAGTCTGCGCTGTGGTTACACTAGTGACAAAAAAATGGACGAGGAAACGGTGATGGTGGAGGGAGGGGGGTGAATGTTAGAATCGGGGAAATAAACGTGTACAAATGCAGCAAAAATATCTTACACAGGGGTGAAACTAATCCTGATTGGACCGAGTGATAAACCACAAAAAGGAAATGGGTGAGTGAAAGGAGTGATCTACCTGATGTGTACTCAAATACATACAGTGGAATAGGTGAAAGCCCAAAACAATAAAGTTCACAGTGAAGTGAGGAAATGACTAATGAAAACAGCAAACGAAAAAATGCCAGAATCCAGTCAATGGAGTAGTACAACCCAATCCTCAAATCATGCAACCCACACCATGGAGTGAAGTGACCAGCTTACCTCCTAGTTATTACTCACACGTAAGGTAAATAGCTGATACTGCTGGTTGGTTAGATGTCCTCTTTAACAGATCGCAGTTTTGGACCATACATGTGGAGAAAGAGTGAATGTATATTGTGGGTAGACCTCCTGTCACTCCAAGGACAGAAAAACGGGGATTCTCTAGGATGCAGTGTATGGGTGTACACTTACACAACTCACACTGTATTAAAGGAAGAAATGCCTGTCTCCACGAACGCCGCGCTCGTATCCCGATCCTCTCGTTGTCAGCACTCAGCTCCTCAGGGATCCATAGAAGCGGCTGCTCATGGTTGAGAAGGGGAGCAGAGAGGGGAGAGGAGAAGGAGGGAGGGCGTATCGCGTGAGACGGCACAGCACAACAAAAACTTTAATAGCCGGTAAAAATAAAAAACTTACAGTAAGCAGGTAAAATACGGTCGCATCTCCTACGAGCACCGCACTCGTCTGCCGTCTGTTAGGATGTTGCTCCCGGTCAGTACTCTTAGTGTTCGTCACATCACGTGACTTCATCAGGGGATGGTTACTAGGGTACTGTGTTGTCTTTAAATATGGTCTGGGTGATTAGGAATAGCGGCGGCCATTTTGTCGAAGTCTGTATACATATCTGACAGGTATCGAATCTGCGCCATCTTTCCTGTGTCAGACAGGCCTGTGCGATGCTGTAGAACGGGGTTGATGGTAATCAAACCCGTGCAAGCATGAACAGTGCGAGTACCATATTTCAGGGCCATTAGAAAAAAAGTGTATACAGGAGGGCATAAAATAAAAATAAATGACATGAATGAGTAAAAAGAGCATACATTAAAATTGGGCATGTAACATGGCATCGACGCTGACCCAGTGTCATAGGCCACACGCCGACCCCGCAGAAGAGACAGGCCGTCAATCCAGCAGGGACAGATAAGTGTACCCATGTCATAGGTGTATCCAAAATGCATGTATCGCACAGAGGAGATGCACCTATCATCGTGAAAATGGTTGGAGGACCTCGAGTGGTCTTCCCATGGGTAGGCATGTTGACAATGATATAAAAAGGTTGAATGTTGTTATGAACATAATAGGTTCTATAAGTTAAAAGCTCAAATTAAAAACTAAAAGGAATAAAAATATATATTAGGAGAGCAATAACAATAATATATATATGTAAAAGAAGGCGTATAAATCACCCCTGTAGGAGTGAAGGCCAGATAAGCGTGAAGTGTTTAAGTATTTGAACATCTGGTGACAAGAAGTTGGTATGTGGCCACAACTGAATGAAGTGCTGTACAGAACAACCACCCCAACGTACGGCAGACGCCTGCAGGAGAAAAACGCACTTAATGCTACACACAATCAGGCAGAAAGTAGTGATGATAGAATAGGTGGGCCGGGCAGGATAGTGGTGTGATATCTTAAAAGTCACTTAGGAAACAGTTCAGATCGAACTCAATGTTGAGGCCTCTAGGTGTGAAGGTATCCATGTTAAAAATGTATTTGGATTCTAACTGGCTAAGGGCCCTAACTTTGTGGCCGCCCCGCCAGGGTCTGGAGTACGGGACTATCCCCCAAAACTTTAAGTGTGAAGGGTCTTTATGATGGACTTTGGCAAAGTGGCGCGATACGCTGTGGTTCGGAAACCCACTTTCAATGTTTTTCACATGTTCCTTAATGCGTATTCGTAATAGTCTCTTCGTGCGTCCAATATATTGCAGTCCACAGCTGCATTCAAGGGCATATACTGCTCCTTCTGTGTTGCAGCCAATAAAGTCCCTTATTTCGTATTCGGTTCCATTGCTGTTGGACTTGAATGTGGACACTTTTTTATTTGGTTGTCTGGTGTGTGTGCAAGAGTAACACCTCTTGCATGGATAGAATCCCTTTCCGGTGAAAAAAGTAAATTGCTTCTTTGGAGGATCTATTACGTTTTTCACCAGCTGGTCCCGAAGTGTGGGGGCTCTTTTGTATATAAACTTCGGTTTCTCCGGTAGTAAATCACAGAGGTTTTTGTCACATTTCAAAATGTGCCAATGTTTTTGGATGACTCTTTCTATTTTCCTATGTTGTATATTGTAGTCTAATACTACAGGAATCACATCTTTCTTGGCTGGTGGTATTTTATTTTCCAGAAGCTGCCCTCTTGGTATCTTAGATACTTCTTCTATCTTTTGCTTGATTTGTGCGTCATCGTAACCCTTCTGAACAAATCTGTCGCCTATTAGGTGGGCTTGTCTTTTGAAAGTATCCAGCTCGGTGCAATTCCGTCGTAGGCGCACAAGTTGGCCTTTCGGTATGTTATAAAGCCAGTTCTTGTGGTGACAGCTAGTAAGAGGAAGGTAGCTATTTCTGTCTACGTTTTTAAAGAAAGTTTTGGTGTCAAAGGTGTCTAAATCTCAAGGTCGAGGAAGGCTATATTCTCACCCAGTACCATAATGGTGACATTACTGCACAGGCGCGAGAACAGGAGGTGCATGCTGGATAGCCAGCTGCACCGAAATCCCAGAAATAAAGACTAGCGGGATTTATATGCCCACAACTGCAAAGGACCCTGCCTGCTTCAGAGATCGGGTATGATTTAAACAATTTAAAACAAACAAAAAGGAAAACGTTAGTCACAGAATTAAAATGTTAAATTTAGGAATGTCTGCTAGTCCGAAAAGAGAGGCAGAGAGAAAGATAGGTTGGTACTGAAGTATTTCTACTTTAGTACTGAAGAGTACTGTTGGCTATTAATGTCTATTATTTTGTCAGTGTTTTGCAGATATTCAAAAGTGAGGCCCATCCATCTGTATATAAGATGAGCTCTGGAGGCAAGGAAGGACTGAGCCTGTTTGGTAATCAATAAAACTTTTTGATCACTCTCTTGTCCTTGTATATACAGTATAGTGTGTAACACGGACACTAGACTCAGCCATGCACATTCTGTATGTTATATTCATTTGTTTCTTCAAGGGTGCAAACACACTGGGAATGGTTAAACTGAGCTCCCCATAGGAGCTGAACACTGCCCTGGACTGGTTAATAGTGCCAGTGCGAGGGCACACAAATACTACAATAAGGGTACCTGAGTATCCTTTAGAAGTTTCTTAATGGATGTAAAATGACCTGTTCCTGATTCCACACACTGAGGCAAGCTTTGGCAGCACTATATTAAAATATGCTTAGCTTTGGCATAACATGCAGTAAAGGAGCTCTAATTATATTAGCTTGTAATCATTTTGTTTCCTGGGTTCTCGCTTACATCCTGATTATTGCCTGTGCTGTCCCATCCATGTGATAGAATTACTGCTCGGCTAGTAATGGAAGCCTGGCTTTTGGGAAATCTAGCACCACTGGTATTTTAGGAGTTGGTGCCTCTAGAAACTTTAACAGATCTTAACTCATTTATATAAAGGAGTACAGAAGATGCTGTAATACAGCAATCTCCACAATACACAAGAGATCGCAGTGAATTGACGGCTGCTGATTGGCCAAAGCACGCACCTGACCTGCATGCTTTGGCCAATCACTGCGCTATATGTTGTGAGAGCTATGATTTGATAAAGGCAGGGTGCCACACCCCACTGCTCAGTCCCCACCCCACACTGTATAGGGCTGCTGCTTACACAGCGGCTGTATATAGTGAATGAATGGAGATTAGGCAGGTAGTGTAGTAGTATACAGTTCAGAGTATATAGTGCAGCTAGTGTAGTATATAGACTCCAAAGCACCCTCCCCATGTTGAGGGCATGTAACCTGGTAGGGTTCAGGAGGGGGGGGTGCTCGCTTGTCGTCCCCCCCCCCCCATCCTGATCTCCAGGCTCAATGTTTGGATAAGGGTCTGGTATGGATTTTGGGGGGGCAACGCCAATTTTTCTAAATATTTCGGTGTGGAGTTCCACTTAAAATCCATACCAGAACTGAAGGGCCTGGTATGGACTGGACTGAGGAGGCAAACTTTTCTGTTTTTTTTCCTTGATTTTTCATCTATATTGCTGGGAGACGACAATACATTACAGCCACGGGCACATTTAAATGAAAATTATTCCTTTTTAAGAAATGTAATTTTTCTGCGGCACTGTTCTACACATTGCACAAATGCCCATTTTACAGGCAGACTAAGGGGGACCCCCAGGCACGATATCAAATTAGAAGTCTGTCTGTAGCTGCCATACATGGAACAAAATTTGACTGGTTTAGCAGGGACTGGCTTAAATTTGATCCATCTATGGACAGGGGGGCGGCCCCTCCGCCAGAACACTCCAATCAGTGCTTTCTGCCATTGACTGAGAGCGCTGATTGGGAGTAGGTCGGCTGCTGGTTTTCCAGCATGCTTTTCCGACAGAAGCTTTTTTTTTTTACCAGCTGTTGTCTCTTGACATTCAGCCTGCGTGTGCGGGGCTTTATGCACCCCAACAGAGGACTGCTGAGGAGACTCAAACATTCTTATTTGTCTTTGTCTGTGTACCTTTTATAAAAACTATTTCGGTAAATCTGATGGAGAAATCGGAAATTATTTAGAGTTGTGTTTTTTTTTTTTTTGTGATATTTACAAAAACATTTTGCTGTAACCATTTAGGTCTTCTGAATCGCTGCCAGTCCAAGTGGGGAGAGAACTGTATGAGGTGAATAAAACAGAAATTCTTGCTTCTAAAAGCATTGATTTATTTCCTTCTAAATACACGCACTTTCATTTATCGTGACTTGCCCCGTATGTGTTAGGTTGTGGTTTATGAGGCCAACACACAATCAGACTGAGCTTACATCTCGGCTAGATGTGATTGATTTCTTCATGGCACCCAGAAACCAAGAAACCACAGGGAACCTTCAGCGCTGCCTGAAAAACATCAGAAATATCCCTGTGAGTTTTACAGTTGTTCTTGATTTAATTATAATTTGTTCCTAGTTTTCCGAAAGCCCAATTCCAGCTTGAACAGAAAATAATTTCTGCTTTCCGACAGTGGCTAAAAACAAAAAGATGGCTCTGTGTACTATACTTTCCCAATCTCCATCACTGTCCCCATAGACTAACCATTTCAGCATAGCATTGCAGTTCAACTTCTAAATTAAATAATGCCCAGCGTCCTTCAATCCACTACTTGTGAGCGCCGGTCATCAAGACATTTCCCTTCTCTAACACCACCCCTCCCCCCCTCACCCTGGGCTCACAGGAGAATGCAGCAGAGATCAGCACAATGTCATTATGTGCAGCTCAGCATCAGTTGGCATGAACCCGCCACTGGAAGAAAAAAGGGCCAAAGGTGTGCAAGCCCTGAGTTAGGCTTAAAGCGGGGTTTCACCCCCAAAATTTTTTTTGAACATGACATTCAGCCGAGTTGTCAGAATGACAATCGGCTGTATTTTTTTATTTCAGTGCCGCACATACCGTATTTCCACCGCCGCTTCCGGGTATGTAATCTGCGGGACTGGGAGTTCCTAAGTGATTGACATCCTTCCGACCGGCGCATACAGCGCGTCACGAGTTGCCGAAAGAAGCCGAACGTCGGTGCGCAGGCGCCTTATAGAGCCGACTCGCAGTCCGACTTCTTTCGGCAACTCGTGACGCGCTGCATGCGCCGGTCGGAAGGATGTCAATCACTTGGGAAAGCCCAGTCCCGCAGATTACATACCCGGAAGCGGCGGTGAAAATACAGTATGTGCGGCACTGAAATAAAAAAAAACAGCCCATTGTCATTCTGACAACTGAATGTCATGTCATGTTAAAAATGTTTTTTTGGGTGAACCCCCGCTTTTAAATGTAACTGCTTTAAACAAGGCCAAGGATAAATCCAAGGAAAAATCACAAGCCTACTACCCCGACCAGCCCACGGACAACCAAATCAACCCGTCTAACAGTATGAGTTAAAAACCGGGGTTTAGTCAGAAAACATTTGCAAATACATGCATAAGCTACAGGCCCCGTCAAGTCACCCTGGTATCTGAAGTTCCTATCACTGACTGAGTGAAACAGTGGAAGCACATGCATTCTGATAAGTAGGTGGAGGGCAGATGGACTGAAGGGAGCCCACCCCTTCTTAAAGGTAGAGGTACACACTGAGCACCCAGCAAATCGCACAGTGGCTGCAAAGGTGCCTGACCAATATAATTATTTTGCAAAAAAGGGGCTCCACTACCCCCACATATGACTGGCCATTAATGTAAGCAGCATTGGAGGGCAAATAGATATAAACAAGGCCAAGGAAAAATTCCAAGCCTACTTGCTTACCAGCCTGCGGACAACTGAATCAACCTGTCTAACAGTATGCGTTAAAAGCAGGGGTTTACACAGCAGGGCTGTCCTCTCTCCGACCCTCTTTGCCATTGCCATAGAACCGGTGGCTGAGGCACTACGTGTCTTGCCACTAATTAAAGGACTCCGTCTGACCTGGCTGGAGGAGAGGGTGGCCCTGTACGCAGATGACCTCCTCCTTTTTCTAAACGATGCTGGCCCTTCTCTACAAGGGGCACTGCAGGTCCTAGAACGATTTTCAGAGGTGACAGGGCTTAAAGTCAATTGGTCGAAGTTGCAATTGCTTGCTATAGATGAGAATGCTAGGGGAGGGGCTTCGGCTTCTCTTCAGCTACAATGGTATATATATATATATATATATATATATATATATATATATATTTAAATAACGTTTTTTTATTGTTTTTTTTAGAAAAATAACACAGCAGAACATTGGTACAAATATGGCAAACGTACATTGGCAGGAATGAAGTTATAAGAATGCCTAGTGAGCAAGCGTTAAAGTCATGGAGGATAAGATAATATTTCATGTAGACAGAAATCTTGTCATGAATAGCCATCAAAAATGTTTACTTGCTTTGTCTCCTTAATCATAACTGATAAAATATTAAGTATTTTCCTTTGCTTCATCAGCTGATCTTAAAGAACATGACCCTCTCCAGCACCAAAGTATCTGACTGGCAGGCTTTGTATAAGGTATGTTTGTTCCCTCTGCTGGTTGATAACCTAATATTACAAGAAAGATTTGACAGAATATAAAATAAAAGTGCCACTGACCCACAAGTAATGCTTTTAAGTACAGGATTGCCCTCTTTAATGATAATTATAAAATATATATATAAAGCCGGATTCACATACATCGGCGCATATTCATGCCGGCGTACCATATCTCTTTTACGCTACGCCAGCACAGCGCACAGAGGCAAGCACTGAATTCACAAAGCACTTGCTCCCACTCGCTGTTAAAGATACGCTGGGTTTCCTCGGCGTAAGCCAGCATAGGTGGAAGTGGGCGTGAGCCATGCTAATGAGGCGTCACCCCATGCAAATGATGGGCCAAGCGTCATAGAAGTACTTAAATGAACGGCGCATGCGCCGTCCCGTGGACGTACTCCCTAATATACGACGGATCACTGCCTACGACGTGAACGTAACCTACGCCCAGCCCTATTCACGTACTACCCAAACAACGTAAAATACGACGGCTGTGTTCCCTGGTCCATACCTTAGCATGACTTGCGCCTCCATATATGGGGCTTAACTTTACGCCGGACGTACGACTTAAGCAAAACGCGTATATTATGCGCCGGGCGCAAGTACGTTCATGGATCGGCATATCTACCTCATTTGCATATTTGCATAGAAAATCAATGGGAGCGGCAAATGCGCCCAGCGGAAATATGCGCCTACGATACGCCGGCGTAGGAAAGTTACGTCGGTCGTAGGAAGCCTATTTTCAGGCGTATCTAGTTCTGTGGGCACGGCGCACAGATACGACGGCGCATATTTACACTTACGCTGCGTATCTCGAGATACGTCGGCGTAAGTGCTTTGTGAATCCAGGCCATATAGTGCTCATTAGTGCAATCTATGTCAGGCATGGCTTCTGTTGTTTAGGGCTTACAGAGGTTTAAAAGAAGTGTGTTTTTTTATTTTTTTATTTAAGAGGGCAATCCTGTACTTAAAAGCATTGTGGGTCAGTGGCACTTTTATTTTAAATTCTGTCAAAGTTTTTATCGCATAATCATACTTGCCTAGGTGGATGCAAAAAAGTGGATATACTGCGCTGCTTAAACAAAAATAATAAGACCAGCTGCTAACACGGCTAATAAAGACACATTAGCTGGAGAAAGCAGGAGAAAAAATGTGTAGCGCTACGGTCAAATAAATGTGAAATAGATGTTCCTCATAGGAACACAAAAATGGTGATAAACAAAAAATTCCGTGAAGAAATTCCTGGGTGAAATCAATAAAGTCCAATACGTATAATTAAATAACATAAAGTCCATGTGTGTAAAAAATCACCACGTGCAGAGATGAAGAAAATCTTGATTAAACTCCAATCATAGTTAATTCAATTGTGAGTGATCACCGCCAATGAAAACAAATGGAGGCTTACCAGAGCTGGTGGACCTGAAATGACATACGTCAAACAAGTCTATACAGGCTTGGAGTACCAGGCAAGGTACACAGAACCAATGGTTGCAATCATTCAAGGCATTTGCTAGAAGTTAGGTGTTATCAATCTATGCATAACCATGTAACGGATAACCTTAGGTCCTTTCAACTCAGCAATGAGTCAGATGGTTGGAACAGGCAAGGAAAGAGAATGGCCACATAGTGTTAACCGGTAAAAACTCACATGTATCCTGAGTTTAAAATCGCATAGTCTATGGTATGAGGCGGCAGTGGAGACGACCCGACGGCGTTTCGTGTTAGTCACACATCATATGGGCTGAGATGCCTATCAGTTCATGCACCTGACGGATCCAGATATTCTCAGAGTCGGGATGATGCGGTGCCTGGACTGATCTTGGTGACTTTCGCAAAAAACGGACTTCAGACCACTCTCTGCTGAAAACGGGTCACAGGAGTGCAATGTGTTTTGCACTCCTGTGACCCATAGGCAAGGGTGTTGCTAGGTCTGCAAAAGATCTGGGGCTAGAGCCCATAGCAGTGGTCGCCAACCTTTTTTGCAGGTCCGGGGGGGGGGGGGGGGGGGGGGGGGGGGGGGCTTGCCGCTGGTAAGCAATTTTTTGCAGGCAATGGCTGGAGTTGGCGCTTCAATCATCATGGCACCATGGTTGATATGGTGTCGGTGATTGAAGCGCATTGTTTCTATTGTTGCATTCTAATATATAATGAAGTGGTTCTATTCACCATAATGCAGAATCAGTGGGAGCCATGGGGGAGTGTCACTCGCCACATCTCCTGCACCAGATGCAGCGTTTCACTTGCCACCGTCACCTGCCACTAGACATGGATTGTCACTTGCCATGTCGCCTGCCACCATTTGCAGATTGCCACATCCCCTGCGACCATTTGCAGATTATCACTTGTCACGTCACCTGCCACCAGATGTGGGTTGTGACTTCCCACGTTGCCTGACACCAGATGTGGATTGTCACTTGCCATTTAAATGTGTATTTTCGCTGCATTGGTGGCAGGCCGGCAGCACTGGTCCATTTAGTGAGGGCAGGAGAGCGGTGATGCGGGGCGGGCAGTGAGAGATGATGTCATCTTTCTGCTCCCTGCCGCACCTCGCTCCCACATTAACCACTTAAGCCCCGGACCTTTAGGCAGCTAAATGCCCAGGCCAGGTTTTGCGATTTGGCACTGAGTCGCTTTAACAGACAATTGCGCGGTCGTGCGACGTGGCTCCCAAACAAAATTGACATCCTTTTTTTTCCCACAAATAGAGCTTTCTTTTGGTGGTATTTGATCACCTCTGCGGTTTTTATTTTTTGCGCTATAAACAAAAATAGAGCGACAATTTTGAAAAAAATGCAATATTTTTTACTTTTTGCTCTAATAAATATCCCCCAAAAACATATATAAAACATTTTTTTCCTCCAGTTTAGGCCGATACGTATTCTTCTACCTATTTTTGGTAAAAAAAAACGATTGGTTTGCGCAAAATTTATAGCGTTTACAAAATAGGGGATAGTTTTATTGCATTTCTATTTATTTTTTACTACTAATGGCGGCGATCAGCGATTTTTTTTCGTGACTGCGACATTATGGCGGACACTTCGGACAATTTTGACACATTTTTGGAACCATTGTCATTTTCACAGCAAAAAATGCATTTAAATTGCATTGTTTATTGTGAAAATGACAGTTGCCGTTTGGGAGTTAACCACAGGGGGCGCTGTAGGAGTTATGTTTCACCTAGTGTGTGTTTACAACTGTAAGGGGGTGTGGCTGTAGGTCTGACGTCATCGATTGTGTCTCCCTATAAAAGGGATGACACAAGCGATGCAGCCGCCATAGTGAAGCACGGGGAAGCCGTGTTTACATACGCCTCTCCCCGTTCTTCAGCTCCAGGGAGCGATCGCGAGGGGGCGGCTAGAAACGAATAGCCGCACCCTCATCCCGGATCGCTCCCTGAGGCTTACCGACCGCCGCCTGTACCGGGGGGGGTGGGGGGGGTGGGGCGATCAGCCTGTCCGTGCCTGTCCGTGCCATTTTGCCGACGTATATGTACATGCGGCGGTTGTTAAGCGGTTAAGCGGTCATCTCTGCTTGTCCGCCTGCTCACTTCCCTCCTCTCATCTGCCTCCCGCCACAGCCTCGGGGGGGGGGGGGGGTGCTGCAGGACCTCTGACCCTCTGTCTGGACAGTGCTGATTGGCCCTGTGCTAATCACATGCACCCTCCCAAGAAAAAAAAAAACTCTCTAGCAATACACACAACTGAGCATGTTCAAAAGGCTCTGTTCTATAAAGAAAGGATTGGGGACAGTGGAAGAAGGGGAGGATCAGAAAATACAAAATCAAACAGCCTTTTTACACAATGCAGAGGATTACCCCTTAGATTTTACAATGAGTATAACGAGCATGCTTTAGTGAATATACAGACTGGTTTTACTGTTGTTGGTTTAGTTACACTTTAAAGCCTGTCTGTTTCTCCCACATGTGACTTATCCTCCCGAATGGTCACTCCAGTGCGTATGTAATTTTTTATTTGTATCTTCATGTAATGTAATATAATGCAAACTCTCAAATATAAATGATCTCTTCTGGAATTACTTAAATATCCCTGCAAATTTACAACATGCAATCGCAGTCAAACAAAATATAACCATCTACCTATTACAAAAATAAATTGTGCAACAGTATAGTCCACAAATTGTAACAGTAGACAGCTGGCTTTTTTAAGTGCAAACAAACTATTTACTTAGGCAGGCCATAGATGGCATTTTTTTCCTTTCCTTTCACCGTGGGAATCGCCCCCCCCCCCCCCCCCTGACTCTAACCGGTGGCACTAATCCTTAGGGAAAAACCCAACAGGCTGGTTGTACACAAGTCGATTGATCTACTTGTGTACAACCAGGATGCAACACATGGATCAAAATTCAATCCATGTATGGCTATCTTTCGCTGCCTGGATCTCACTCTAATTGAGGTCTAAATGGGGGAGTATAACCACTCATGGCCACTAGCTCAACAAGTATTTGTACTGGCTCATGGGACAAATGCCCTCTTGCAGAGTTCTCCCTTGCTATGCTTTTCTTTTTTTTTAATGCACTCCTCATGTTCTCAATCATCAAACCATGTAAAAAGCTGACATACATGGCAGTTGGAGAAAGCAGCATCTTTTCTAAGATTCTTATTCATTCATAACTAGTATCTGTTCATATCCAGTGTTTATCTCTCCCACTGTTTTCTCCCCACAGACCGTGTACAATGCTGTGTGTATTTCTGAAATTTGCAGCTCTTTGCCTCAGACTGTGCTTCTTTTTTCCTGCATCTCTTCTGCATTCAGCAGCGACCTTAACTACATAGCCAGCATCATCAACAAAGTGGTTAGTACAGTGTTAAAAATACTTCTTTACAAATTGTCATTTTATATCATAGGTCATATTCTAGGTCTCCAATGGTCCCACACATCTTTCTTTGGTACTCCAATCAACAGCGCTGTTCAGGGAGCACTAAAGTACTGTGCATTGCCATGTCGGATCATTGGCGACTATTTTTCTCTGCGAGGGAGCAGCGGTCTTGTTAGCACAGATCAGCTTCATACACTGTTGGGCACAAAGACGACATAAAAACAAAACCATACTATATTTGTGTAGCGCCCCCTTACTTTCAATATGGGCACTACGCTAAAGTTAGTGGAGAATGGGAGAGTTATTTTGCTCCCATTCATAATTTGCTAAATCTGGGCTGCTGTCATTCCTGAACTGTCCTGTAGGTCAGTCTGCGCTGCAGGGGTGTCGATCCCACCCCTGGGCAACAGTTGGCGCTAGAGGGGTTCTGGCAGAGTCACTTTTCCCCAGCAGCCAATTAGAGGAGTTTTCCCTCGCGGGGCATGCTGGGGGAGGGTATATCTGTGGCAGACGCCATTTTTGTTGGTTCTTCGCAATTAACAGACTCCGGCGATATGGCCTACCAGGCCGGGGTCGCATGCTACGTGGAGCTCCATGTTGCTGAAAGGGGCCCCAGTGACTCGATGGGTCCCCAGATCTATTGAAGAGATTCCAAGCTATGTGCTGAACGGTGATGGATTGGCTCAAGGAGAACCCAGAAAGCAGGTTATCTGAGGGGCCTGAACGAACCATCAGGGATCTGGTCACCGGGACATTGACAGGTACACTTCAACTGTCACCCGGTGACTTTGACTTAATTTACTGGGAGGATTCGCTCAATTCATTCAGCTCATCCAAGTACTAGGCCTGTGGCAGAGGTCCCCAGAGCCGGGTCTGTGGCAGAGACCTGTTCCTCCCAGCAACCTTAAAGTAGCGCTTCGGCTGCCAAACTCGTGTCAGGAGTTTGTCCGGGGGCACCTCACCCACTCTGGCTAGAGTGGCGACGAACTGTGTTTATTACTACTGAGAGCAGGATTGCTCGCTTCATATCCAGGCCTGATCCTGCAAAGTTCTCTATTGCTTCATCAACCTTTCCTCTATACCTCATGTTGATGTTGGTCATGTTGGGCCGAGAATAAAGCATTCAGAAAACCTTTATTTATTGTCTGGACATTCGCTCACTGGTCTACTCATCCACTTCACCCCTAGACAACGGTAAGAGGTAACTTAAATACGCTGATCCCAAAAAAACAACCAGCGGCTCCTGAGGGGGTAGCGCTACATTTCTTATTGACTACATAACAAGTAATTATGTGATACCCTTTACTGGCTACCTTAAAGGATCACTAAAGGAATTTTTTTTTAGCTAAATAGCTTCCTTTACCTTACTGCAGTACTGGTTTCATGTCCTCATTGCTCGTTTTTGCTTTGATGTTGCTGTAAAACTGCTCTGATCTCCACACTTCCTGGTTGTCTGTTTCCTTATAACCACAGTACTGGGAGCTTTTCACTGTGGTCTAAGCTGTCATTACTGTGTGTCTAAAACTTAAAGCGGAGGTTCACCCATACCTTACACATTTTCCCCTTCGCTTCATGCTCGTTTTGTCTAGGGGAATCGGCTATTTGTTTTAAAATATGATCCGTACTTACCCGTTTACGAGATGCATCTTCTCCGCCGCTTCCGGGTATGGGCTGCGGGACTGGGCATTCCTTCTTGATTGACAGTCTTCCGAGAGGCTTCCGACGGTCGCATCCATCGCGTCACGATTTTCCGAAAGAAGCCGAACGTCGGTGCGCAGGCGCAGTATAGAGCCGCACCGACGTTCGGCTTCTTTCGGCTACGAGTGACGCGATGGATGCGACCGTCGGAAGCCTCTCGGAAGACTGTCAATCAAGAAGGAACGCCCGCTCCCGAAGACCCATACCCGGAAGCGACGGAAGAAGATGCATCTCGAAAACGGGTAAGTACGGATCATATTTTAAAACAAATAGCCGATTCCCCTAGACAAAACGAGCATGAAGCTAAGGGGAAAAAAAAAGGAATTGGGTGAACTCCCGCTTTAACAGAACCAATCGGATTCATTTTAAAAACAAAACACTGCCCTGGATTTGTTTGATTTTGTTCTGTGTGTCTCTCTAGTTCACAGGAACATGAAACCAGTTTAAAAGTGAAACTAACCTGCAGGCACATTATATGATTGATTTTTATCTATTTGTAATCATTTTTTCCTTTAGTGACCCTTTAAGTCATTGAAGATGCAAGCTTTTGGAACCTTCCTTGTGGCAAGGAAGGAACCTAAGGAAGATCCATAAAGCTTGCATCTTTAATAACTTAAAGCGGTAGTTCACCCTCACTTATATCATTTTTCCATCGAGACAGGCATTGTAGCGCGAGCTACAGTATGCCTGTCCCGATTTTTTTACCCCCGTACTCACTGTGTACTTGTACATTAAAGATTTCGGCTCCCGCGGGGAATGGGCGTGCCTATGGAGAGGGAGGATGATTGACTGCCGGCCCTGGCACGTCACTCTCCCCGAAGACAGCCGGAGTAGGTCTCGGCTCTTCACGGCCTGTGCGCAGGCGCCGTGAAGAGCCAAGCCTATTTCGGCTATTTCCGGAGAAGCGTGACGCGCCAGAGCCGGCCGTCAATCATCCTCCTTCTCCATAGGCACGCCCATTCCCCGAGGGGAGTCGGTATCTTCGATCTACGAGTACAAGGCGAGTACGGGGATAAAAAAATCGGGACAGGCATACTGTAGCTCGCGCTACAATGCCTGATTTTATGGTATAAGAAAAAAATAATTTTTTTTTTTGCGTTTATAGGGTGAACCCCCGCTTTAAGTTTGCCAATAAAAAGGGGTATCACTTAAATTTCAAACTTTTTGCATCCCTGGGTTTTAGAAAGTATGCAGTGTAGATATAGATCTGTACACTTACAGCAGTCCTTGATTGTTATTATTTTTACAGCAGCAATGTGATTATTTTTTTCTGTTGAGAAAAGCATGTTGCAGAAAGTGATAATTCACAGCACCTCAGAGTAATCATGTGACCTGTTCCCAGCCATACTCGGTTCAAGTACCATTTGTAATCCTCTGGTCATGGAGTTCAGTAGACCCCATGGGGTTGATTTACTAAAGACAAATAAGCTGTGCACTTTGCAAAGCTTGGTAAATTAGCAGAACGTGATTGGGTATTCTTTGCAAATTGAAACTTTACCTCATTTACTAAGCTCTGGAGCAACTGCTCTTGCGGAGTGCAACTGCACTTTGCAAAGTGCATAATCTAGTTGCCCTTAGTAAATCAACCCCTCTGTATTGGCGGGGACAACTGCTGAAAACAGTCAGGACAGATGCTAGACCGGTGTAACCCCACAGGCATATGGTCATAGCAAACAATAGAAAGCAGCAGAGTAGGTGGACTGATGGGCAGGTCAGGCACAGGCAGAGTCAAAGTTTCAGACATGTAAATGGAGCAAAGATAAAAGCAGAGGTAACAAGCCAATCAAGACAAGCAGAGTATAAAAGTATAGTCCACAAAATACAAATGGAAAACACAGGCATGACGAGTCCGAAACAGACAGATCTCTAGACAGGGCGTGAGGAAACAAGTAATGGGCTTGAAGCTGTGACCTTGCTTTAAACTCCACACATTAAGTAGAATGCATTTTAGTGCACAAACACCATATAATATCCAACTTTTGGTGAAATATAAAAGATGATGTTCTGCCAAGTAAATAGATACCAAACATCTCAAGAGTTAAAATTTCGCACACCTGTAACATGGCAACAAACTATGGTAGCTAAAAATCTCCATTGAAACACTTTAAAAGCCTTTGCAGGTCACCAGTTTAGACTATGCTATCTTCACTGGCCAGGAAGTACAGGTGGTTGAACAAATGGTGAACAAAAGATTACCTGTGGTTCCACCAATAGTGCAGATATCTGGCTGGGACAGATGGGTCAATAGGAGGCAAGCAAAGATGTAGTTGGCAAACGGACAAAGGGATAGGTCCAGGTGGCAGGCAGAAATGTGGTCAGTAAATAGGCCAGGGTCAGTCAGGTGGTAAACGGGAACATTGCTAACAAAAACATTATCAGTCCAGATAACAGGCAGAAATGTAGTCGGTAAATAGGCCAGGGTCAGTCAGGTGGTAGACAGGGTCATGGTCAGCAAACAAGAAAAGTATCGGTCCAGATAGCAGGCAGAAATGTGGTCAATAAATAGTAGACTTGTCCACTGCGAAAAAAATTGTTTTTTCCCTGTTCGTCTTTCAGGACAGGTACTGTAGAGAGACACAGGCTCCTCCCCTCACAGGAAACACCGCCTTCCAATTAGGAATTTAAGCCTCATCCTCCCTCAGCTCCTCAGTTTATGGTGTTTCCTCCGGAGGGGAGACACCGCTTGGGCCAAGGGCCAGACAGCTGGGGAAGCTGAGGCCAGTATTCCTGAGAGGGGGGACCTGTTCTCCCTGGGCTCAGGGCTATTTTTTAAGAGCATGGCGTCCTGGTTGACTGGGGAAGTCACTTACCCAGGACATCGCCGTGTAGCGTCCCGCGGACATTCCTGGGTGGATTCAGCCGCGGAGGCCTATTTACTGATCGCACAGGGGTGGCGCTGCAGGCGGGGTGCACGCTCCCTGTGAGAATTCACAGTCGGCCAGGAAGCTGGGCCGGACCGGAGGACGAGTGACGTCAGTTCCGGGGGGGGCGGGCACTTCCGCCGGATACGCGTCATTGGTCCCGGACGCTGCAGTGTAAAAGGCCTGACGCTGGGCTGGTGCGGCCTCTCTCTTCTCAGCCGTAGGGTCGGCGTTTTTACAGGCAGTCGCGACCACATTCCTCAGCGAGATGTCGGAAGCAGAGGCTTCCCGTGCACCTCCGGATGACGACAGCACCAGCCACTCTAAGGTAAGGAGAACCCTGGGGTTGTGTTCCCTTATCATGTTGTACAGCTTCACTGGTGATTTTTTTGTTTTCTTCTCCTGGTGGTCGGGGAGTTTGTTAGTGTAGTGTGTCTGGAACCCTGGTGGTGGTTGGTCCTAGAACACTCCTGGTGGTTACCTGTGTTAAGCGCTGGTCTCTCTTTTAATCTAGCCTCCACTTTCTTCTGTGTTTTTCAGAAATCCACAGAAAAATCAGCCCACAGCAGGAAGAAATGCCCTTCCTGCAGATCTTCACTTAGTGAAAGTTGGAACAAAGCACTTTGCAGGAGATGTATTGAGGGGCTGGTTAAAGAAAGGGAGGCAGAGCAGGCATCTGAATTAGCAGCTTCTATGAAAGAGCTTTCTGGCACCTTTCAATCGTTTAAAGATATTTTTGCTAATTTTCAATTGCCCCAAAGCAGCCCTTCTGTAGCGCAACAGGTAATTCCACCGAATCCTGAGGTTCTTCCCTCTGGGAGTAGAGAGAAACCTGCGGATATCAGAGAGGATGCTGAGGAGGAGCAAGACAGTGCCGCTTCTAGCTCCCAAGAGGAGTCAGATAGTGAGAAGACAGAGGCAGGGCCCTCAAAAGTCTCTCGCTACAAGCTTTCCCTTGAAGAGGTGGAAGAGTTATTGGAAACTATCCACGCTACTTTAGGGATAGTTGAGGAGAAAAAGACACTGTCACTCCATGACCAGATGTACAGTGGTTTGGGAGAACAAAAGAAAAGGGTTTTTCCAGTCCATGAAGTCCTGGTCAATGCCATCAAAAAAGAGTGGCAGGACCCAGAGAGGAAACCTTTCTTCTCAAACTCTTTGAAGAGGAGGTTTCCTTTTTCTGAAGAGGAGGCTTCAGTGTGGAACAAATCCCCCAAACTAGACGCTGCCTTTTCGCAGGTATCCCGACATACGGACTTGGCGTTTGAGGACATGGGGGTCCTTTCAGACCCCATGGACAGGCGGATGGATTCGCTATTAAAAAAGTCCTGGGATGCTTCCCAGGGGAACCTTAAGCCAGCTATGGCAGCAACAGTGGTGGCCCGTAATCTAGAGCATTGGCTCTTACAGATTAAGGCACATATTGAGGCCGGAACGCCTAAAGAGACTATACTTTCCTCTTTCCCAACTTTACTGAGTGGCGTGCGGTATTTAGCGGACGCCTCAGCAGAGTCAATCCGCATGTCTGCCAGGTCTGCAGCTCTATCTAATTCTGCAAGAAGAGCTCTCTGGCTCAAGACGTGGCAGGGGGATAGCGCCTCAAAGGTTAAATTGTGCGGGATCCCCCTTACAGGAGACTTATTATTTGGGCCAGGCTTGGAGGCTGTCTTAGATCGTACAGCCGACAAGAAGAAGGCTTTCCCCTTAAAGAAAAAATTTGGGGGACAGGCAAAGAAAAAATTCTGGACCCAAAAGAAGGTGGAAGTCCCCAAACCTGAGGGAAAGAAAAAGTTTTGGGGACCAAAAGGGAAAGGCCGTGCCGGGGCGCTTTTTCGTGCTCCTGAACAGCCCCAAAAACCTCAATGACGGAGTCAAGGTGGGAGGAAGGTTGGGGGCCTTTCTCCCACAGTGGGAGATGATCACCAGCAACCAATTTGTGCTGGGGATCATAAGGAGAGGGTACAGACTAGAGTTCTCAAGTCCCCCCCCATCCAGACTCTTAGTCACCAATTTGCCGCAGTGCAAAGAGAAATCTGTGGCTCTGATCTCCTCTCTTCAGGAGTTGGAGGATCAGGAGGTGGTAGCTCGGGTTCCATCGGAGGAGATAGGAAAGGGCTTCTACTCCCACATATTTGTGGTCCGCAAGCCTTCAGGGAAATTCAGGCTTATACTGAATTTAAAACCTCTAAACACCTCGGTCACGTACAAACGGTTTCGGATGGATTCCATCTATTCCGTGAGGACACTCCTCCTTCCGAACTGCTTCATGGCATCCATAGATCTAAAGGATGCCTACCTACACATCCCTATAGCGGAATGCCATCAGAGATTTCTCAGACTGGCCGTGAGGTCCAGAGAGGGGACGTTTCACCTACAATTCAAAGCACTCCCCTTCGGGCTCTCCTCTTCCCCCCTTATATTCACCAAGGTGATGGTGGAGGTACTAGCCTTTCTACGTCTCAAGGGCATCCTGGTGGTAGCTTACCTGGACGATCTGCTATTTTTTGCAGACTCCCCGACACGGTTGTCCCAGGACCTCCAGGTTGCAAAGGAGATTCTGGAAAACCTAGGTTGGCTACTCAATCTGGAAAAATCCAGCCTGACACCCTCCCAAAGAGTCACTTTTCTGGGATATGTACTGGACTCAACCAGACAGATGACTTTTCTCCCAATAGAAAAAGTTCAGAAGGTGGACAATGTAATATCACTTCTTCAGAGCAGTGGCCAGCTTCCGATAAGGAAAGTCATGTCAGCTCTGGGGTTATTAACATCTTCTCTTCCTGCAGTGCAGTGGGCGGGCCTGCATTTCCGACCTCTGCAACTGTTCATACTGAACATTTGGGACCACAGACCGGAATCCTTGGATTCCCTGATATCCATACCGGTTCACATCAAGAGGTCCCTTTGGTGGTGGAGGAAGGGGGCGAACCTTTTACAGGGCCTGGATTGGATCTCCCCGATCTCCAGAACAGTGACAACAGATGCCAGTGGCTCCGGTTGGGGAGCACACCTGGACTCCCTTCTGACACAGGGTCGCTGGGCAAAAGAGGACTCGCAAAAATCTTCGAATTGGAGAGAACTAAAAGCGATAGAGTTAGCCCTCAAAGCCTTTCAGAAGGAGCTGCAGGGACAGCATGTTCGAATCAGGACAGACAACTCCTCCGCAGTAGCTTATGTCAACAAGCAGGGGGGCACCAGGAGCAAGTCCTTATGGGATCTGACAAAGTCTATTCTCATATGGGCGGAGGCCAATGTCTTGTCCCTCTCAGCCATACATCTGAAGGGAGAATTAAATCAGGTCGCAGACTTCCTCAGCAGGAAGAAACTGAGGGAGGGCGATTGGGTTCTGAATCAAGAAGTCTTCAGAGCGATCACTCAAAGATGGGGTCTTCCGGAGGTGGATTTATTCGCCTCAAGAGAAAATGCCAAGACTCGGCTCTTTTTTTCCCTAAACAGGTGGGATGGAGCTCTGGCGGTGGACGCTCTGGCCCAAACCTGGCAGTTCTCCAGGTGTTATGCTTTCCCCCCTCCGGTTCTAATACCAGCAGTCCTGAGGAAACTGCAGGGGGAGAACACAACACTGATTCTCATCGCACCTCATTGGCCCAGGAGACCATGGTTCTCTATCCTAAAAAGTCTATCGATAGAACCTCCTTGGATTCTACCAATCCGGGAGGATCTCCTTTTACAGGGTCCAATCTGCTGCCCGCAGGTAGAGAGGTGGAATCTGGCAGCTTGGCTTCTGAGGAAGAGCTGCTGAGGGGCAAAGGGTTTTCAGAACGCCTGGTTGAAACACTCCTAAGCTGTAGAAAGAAGGAGACACAAGCCATTTACCAAAAAGTGTGGAAACGGTTTAACATCTGGTGTGCAGAAAGCTCCTTCAGTGTCAACAGCTCTGTGGCTGTTTTAGAATTTCTACAAGCTGGAGCTGACAAAGGACTAGCAACTAGCACGCTGAAGGGTCAAGTGTCAGCACTAAGTGTATTTCTTGAAAAACAACTAGCATTTGACCCTTGGGTCTCTAGATTTTTTAAGGCTTTGAGTAGACGGAGACCTGTAAAAACCTCCAATTTCCCAGTGTGGGATCTCTCATTGGTTCTTCAGGCCTTTACAGTAGAACCATTTGAGCCTTTAGACAAATGTAGTTTAAAAGTGATCACTCTCAAAACAGTATTTTTAGTAGCGATCACTACTGCTAGGAGAGTGAGCGAACTCGAGGCCCTATCTATTAGGGCCCCCTTTTTTCAAGTTTTTCCGGATCGCATCATTTTTAAGACAGATCCGGCTTTTCTACCAAAGGTAGCTTCTAAGTTTCACAGAAGTCAAGAAATAACATTGCCTTCTTTTTGTTCAAATCCTGTGAGGGAACAGGAACACAAATTTCACAACCTAGACGTTAGGAGGTGTGTCCTACAATACTTGGATTACACAAATCAGTTCAGGAAAGCTGATTCACTATTTATTTTGTTTTCTGGGTCCAAAAAAGGGTCTAGGGCTTCTAGACGCACGATAGCCAGATGGTTAGGGCAGCCATCGTTCTAGCCTATTCTTCTGGGGGAGTAGAGCCTCCACAGGGTATCAAGGCTCATTCCACCAGGGCAGTAGCAACTTCCCAAGCAGAGTGTGCTGGTGCTTCCCCGGAGCAGATCTGCAAGGCTGCAACATGGTCTAGTTTTTCAACGTTTGTAAAACATTACAGACTGGACCTACTTTCAACCAAAGACCAGGCTTTTGGACGCAAAGTACTGCAAGCAGTTGTCCCACCCTAGGGTAAGGTGCTCGCTTATCCTCTCTACAGTACCTGTCCTGAAAGACGAACAGGGAAAAACGGGGTTACTTACCGGTAACATCCCTTTTCCAGGAGTCTTTCAGGACAGCACTGGTACCCACCCTCTTTATTGTAGGGGATATTATGGAAACTCATCAGACGAAGCCGTCAGGTAAGATGTAATTTTATACTTTTATGACGTGTTCTTGTGTCTCCCCAGCTGGCCGGAGGTACTCTGGAAAAAACTGAGGAGCTGAGGGAGGATGAGGCTTAAATTCCTAATTGGAAGGCGGTGTTTCCTGTGAGGGGAGGAGCCTGTGTCTCTCTACAGTACCTGTCCTGAAAGACTCCTGGAAAAGGGATGTTACCGGTAAGTAACCCCGTTTTTTCGTTTGTTATTTTCGTTTTTTTAATTTTTTCGTAAATTCTGGAAATTCGAAAAATTTGTTTTTTGCGTTTTTGTTTTATTCGTTTTTTTTTTTTTTTGGAAATTCTTACATTTCGGAAAAAATTTTTTGGGCTTTTTTCGTAAATTCCGGAAATTTTCGGATTTAGAAAAAAAAATGAAACGAATGAAACGAAAAAAAAAAGAATTTTCGGAAATTCTGAAATTTACGAATTTTCGAAATTTCAAATTTTTCAATTTTCGAAATTTCGATTTTTGACATTTCGAATTTTTCAGTTTTCGATTTTAGAAATTTCGAAATACGAACATTCGGAAATACGAAAATTCGGAAATACGAAATTTTGGAAATTGAAAAATTAGATTTTCGAATTCTTCAATTTTCAAATTTCGAATTTTTCTAAATTCGAGATTTCGAAAATTGAAAAAATCGAATTCGAAATTTCGGAAATACGAAGATTCGAAAATTCTAAATTCGGAAATTGAAAAATTCGAAATTTGAAACATTTTTCAATTTTCGAATTTTCGAAATTCGGAAATACGAAAATTTGAAAAATGAGAAAAATTTGAAATCTGAAAAATTCGAAATTTGAAAAATTTGAAATCTGAAAAATTCGAAATTGGAAAAGTGAAAAAATTCGAAAATTGAAAAATTCGAAAATGGAAAAATTCCAAATTCGACATTTCTGAAATTCAAAATTCGAATTTTTCCATTTTAGAATTTTTCAAATTGCGATTTTCGATTATTTTCAAATTTCGCATTTTTCAAATATCGAGCTGCTCTGGTGACAACGTACTGGGCCGACTTTGTAAAAAGCAAACAAAAACTGCCGACAATCTCTGGGGGAAAGAATCGGCCAATACTCTGCATGTCCTTAGATGAGTGCTTGGTTTTTAACCTCCTGGGACCCGCGCTATAGTCAAATGACGGCTACAGCGCGGATCCCAAAATCCAACAGGACGTCAATTGACGTCCGCCCCTTTGCACGTTCCTCGCGCGCGCTCCAGAGCGCGCAGCGGGGAACTGCTGTGCTGGCTGTGTCCCTTGGACACAGCCAATTACAGATCGCCGTGAACGGCCAATCAGAGTGGCCGTTTGCGATGCGATCTGTGCGACCAATGAGAGATGATCTCATATGTAAACATATGAGATCATCTCTCATTGCCGTTTTACACAGAGACAGCGGTGCTGTCTCTGGAGAGGAGACCGATCTGTGTCCCTTGTACATAGAGACACAGATCGGTCACCCCCCCCAGTCACCCCCCTCCACCTACAGTTAAAACACAATGCAGGGAATACATTTAACCCCTTCCACACCCCCTAGTGTTAACCCCTTCAATGCCAGTCACATTTATACTGTAATTAGTGCATATTTATAGCACTGATCGCAGTATAAATGTGAATGGCGCCAAAAATGTGTCAAAAGTGTCCGATGTGTCAGCTATAACGCAGATCGCCGCCATTTCTAGTAAAAAAATAAATAATAAAAAATAATTCTGTCCCCTATTTTGTAGGCGCTATAACTTTTGCGCAAACCAGTCGCTTATTGCGATTTTTTTTTTATTTTTTTTTTTTTACCAAAAATATGTAGAAGAATACGTATCGGCCTAAACTGAGAATTTTTTTTTTTTTTTTTTTTTTTAAATTGGGATATTTATTATAGCAACAAGTACAAAATATTGTATTTTTTTCAAAATTGTCGCTCTTTTTTGTTTATAGCGCAAAAAATAAAAACCGCACAGGCGATCAAATACCACCAAAAGAAAGCTCTATTTGTGGGAAAAAAAGGACGTCAATTTTGTTTGGGAGCCACGTCGCACGACCGCGCAATTGTTAGTTAAAGCGACGCAGTGCCGGAAGCTGAAATTTCACCTGGGCAGGAGAGGGGTATATGTGCCCAGTAAGCAAGTGGTTAAAGAAGGATTATTAGAAGTAGACCCCCAGCTATGCCACAGCTGGGACCTCGGTGAACATGCAACAAACCCCAGCAGTCTGCCCAGAGAGCCAGAGACCCTCAGGCTGGGGACTCCCCCTACTGGCTTAGACCCAGGACTTCAACACCACTGCTCCAGGCCTCAGACTATTTGTGTTCCTCAACCACCTACCGGACACACCTCCCCAGGGATTGGTTACAGCACAATAAATATTCATTCTGCCCATTTGCCTTGCTCAACCTCATATATTCCTGAAGTCTTCAGAAGGCAGGGTAGTGAAATCAAACATGCAGCCTGTGAAACCTAGAACAGCCAAAATAAATCAACAGCTGCTCCAGTGATTGCAGAGGAGCCAAAACTAACAGAATGTACCTAACATCCTAGCAGCCTATCTAGAAGGGTGCTACATAATTACACTCAATACAAAAAAATGAAAACTCAGTAGGGTGATTCATGCCATTCATGTTACAGTAACCCATCCCACAAAGGACCAAAAATAATCATCAACCCAGTCCCTTATTGACTTCATTGAAATTGAAAAGGTTAAAACCTCGACCCTGATGGTATGGTATGGCCTTCGATTGAAAGGAAGAACCCTACAGATTTGTGTAAAAGTCTCTGTTCACTTAAATGTTTTTTTTTTTTCTCCCTCTGTCTCTTTCATGTTCACTGTCACGCAGATGAATTTTGAAGAAAGCCTGAGAGAGAAGCGTTTCTGCATCAAATCATTTGTGGACCCAGCTGTGGATGAGAGTGAGTGACAGATGTACAGTATAGGGTTCTCAGATGCAGTTTTAAAGCGAAATCCCAGAATAAGACAATATTGTCTTAAAGCAGTATTAAACCCAAAAGTAAACATTTATTATATTGCAGTTTACCCGTTGTTAGATGTGATAGCTGCACTAGTTTATTTTTTAGGCATTCTTTCTTCTGTTTTCAACTCGTGATTCAGGCAGCAACTTTTTCTTTTTTTAAAAGCTCTCCATCAGAATGTATCAGTTTACATTGATGAGAAACCGTCAAATACTGTGCTTAAAATGATCACCTTTTATTTATGAATGCAGAACCTTTATCCCAAAAGGAAAAACACTGTTTGCTGTAACTGATTATAAAGTGTGAGCTGGCGTTTTGGCTTCAATTTGGTAGTGTATCTAAATCTGCTAATACATTTAACACTACCCCTCCCCCAGACTCAAAATGCTGCTTTCTGCTGTGCCTCCTGTTTTCATTCCTCCAGAGTTATGTCGTATTAACACAGGAGGTGTGTTACTGGCCAAATAACTAGGTTAAAAATAAAGGGAAACAAGCCAAAGAAGAGAATACTGCCACCACATCTAATGATTGGTAAGCTGCAATATAATACATTGGTTTTAGGTTTAATACCACTTTAATAGAAGAGGCCATGTATTCTTAAATCTTGGTGTTTGTTTCTTCCAGATCTGTGCAGTAATTCAGTGCGACGCTGTGCTTCTGTGTGAGAGCTTTCTGTATTAAGACCATCCACTGCTGCGCTCTCTGTAGTTTTCTGCAGGCAGCCTGTAGAGGGTGGCCCTGTTGCATCTACCCTTTTGCTCTGCTCTTTGCACGGGCTCTATACACAGGCTCTATACACAGGGTTAATAGAACTAAGGGGCTGCCACAGGCTCTCATAAAGAGTGCCCACCCGCCTATGCTTTCTCTTTCCACCCAGCCGTTCAATGAAGCTGTACTACAGTTCTATGAATAGAAAGCGATCTGTGAATGGAGAATGGGTGGATAATTGATATGTCTGCCCCTTCTTGACAAAATCACCTAACAACTCCTTAGTTCTATTAATTATTGGGGCCATGTTACACTACTCATCCTGTTGCTAGCCAGTGACAGGATCGCTTTACAGGGGCAAACAAGTCAGGAAAAACTCTTGCCTACTTATGTGTCGCTCCTTTGCTGAATGAGCTGGTAATTCATCGTTCCCTCACTGGCAACCTACATTCTGCAGCGTTTCACCAGCAAGAGAGCAACGCTTTGCTGATGAGCGAGGGACATGTAGAAGAAGGCAAGTGCTTTCTCTACAGTTTTTAGTAATCCTGTCACTTCTAAAATATCTAAAATATTTAGTTTGGTGGATTTTTGTTGGGTAGATTGCTAGGTAGACATTTTAATGAAATTTGCGTTTAGAAAGGATGAGCTTACTACTTAATGTATCTCCTTCTATGACAGAGAAACGCCGCCTCCAAGGACTGTCCGATTTTCTCACTGATGTTGCTCGGAAAGAACTAGAGGCTTTAGACCTGAAGATACCATCATGTAGTGTTATCTACATCCCCCTGGTGAGAGAAATACAGGGACACAGAACTGCCTTATTTATTTATTTCAGTTACTTATAAAGCACCGTCAATTTACGCAGTGCTTTACATATACATTAAACATTCACATCAGTCCCTGCCCTCAAGGAGCTTACAAGCTAAGGTCCCTAACACACATTCATACATACTAGGGCCAATAGGATCTGATATAAATAGCTGGTAGTAGTAGGTCACATTTAACTGAAATTGTTATGATATATATCAGATTTTTCACTACTCGTCCAAGTGGTCAGGAACAAACCCCAGCATTTGGGCCCCTTTCAGACGGACGGCTGTTTTGCCGCAGATAAAAGCATGTGTGTTTTGCTGGAATTCAAGACTCCAGGCACAGCGATCAGCTGCACTTGTACAGTGCTTTTAGCTGTGGTTGCGGCACAATATTGAACGGGGATCCGACTTGGATCCCTGCCAATACCAAGCACTGTGTCTAGTATGAATCTTGAGGGGAAACTCCACGCCAAATTTCAAATAAAAAACTGGCATGGGTTCCCCATACAAGAGCATACCAGGCCCTTGGGTTTGCTATGGATTTTAAGGGGAACCCCCGTACGGCGAAAAAACGGCGAGGGGTTCCCCCAAAATCCATACCAGACCCGTATCCGAGCAGCAATCCGGCCGGTCAGGAAGGGGGGTGGGGACGAGCGCGTGCGCCCCCCTCCTTAACCGTGCCAGGGCGCATGCCCTTAACATGGGGGGTAGGTGCTTTGGAGTAGGGGGGCGCACTGTCCCCCCCCACCCCAAAGCACCCTGTCCCTATGTTAAGGACAGGGCCTCTTCCCGACAACCCTGGCCATTGGTTGTCGGGGTCTGCGGTAGGGGAGCTTATCAGAATCCGGGATCCCCCTATAATAAGGGGGCCCCCAGATGCTGGCCCCCCACCCTAGGTGAATGAGTATGAGGTACATCGTACCCCTATTCATTCACCTGGTGGATTTTTTTTTTTTTTTAAACACACTACATAGGATTTTTAAAGTAATTGATTAGTCAGCTCATTAGAAAACAAGTTCAGTTTAATGTGAATAAATTAGATCTGAATTTAATAAGTGATCACCTTTGTGTCCCCTCTCCCCAGTCACCTCTACATCCACTACCATACACTGGTCAATTCTGCACCCCCTCTCTCCACTGGTAACTTCTGTACTCACCTTCCTCCCTGTATTGGTCACCTCTGCACCCTACTCCCTTCATTCACTGGTCGCCTCTGCTCTCCCCCTCCCCCTTGCATTCACTGGTCGCCTCTGCTCTCCCCCTCCCCCTTCCATTCACTGGTCGCCTCTGCTCTCCCCCTTCCACCTCTACCTTTTATCCATGGGTCAATGTGGCCACTGCCGGCCCGGCACTTTCCTGGAACCGGATCCTAATGAAATTTATAAACAGCACTAGATAAATAGCTGTCTGGTGGCTGATCCACACCATGACCGCTTTGTACCCAGCTGTCATTAGACAGCTCAGAACACAGATAACCATTACCCAGCTGATCCAAGGGATTGAGTACCATGCAATTGCTGCGAATGGTCACCATTGTGATGACATTGTACTGATTACAGTGCTGATCTCTCTCCTTCCCCTTACATCATGAGGAGAGAGGTTGTGTTTAATTGTGAATGTGGACAAAATTAATTCATTCATTTTTGTTTCACTGACACAAGAATCTTTTTTTATTAACCCCCTCCTCTTCCACACATACTGTACTATCTCTATTTGACCCGATATTAACCCTTTCACCTCCTTTATCCTGCACATCTTGACCTTAACCCCTACATCTCCAGCCTGACACTGTATGTGACCAGTACATTAAACCACTTACTTTCTCCTTCTTCTGTGTATGACCTATACATTACTGTATCTCGGGGGTCAGCAGCCAGTAGATCTCGGCCTGGGTTTGCTGACCTGCCATTCAAGAGCATCAAACAGTGCAATGCAGAGGGACTTGTAAAGTTAGAGCTGTATAAGCCCATGCCTCCTCTGTGTAGTGCTGGCTCCTGTCCCATGCAGAGTGATCCCAACAGCACACCACCTCTTATCCCGGCTAGCGGTCTCCAGAGTGGTGCCAGCAGCAGGAAAGAAGAGATCTTCAGGTCAGTGTGAAGCAATACACCGGGCATAATAGTATGGGGCTGCTTTTACACTGATGTGCTGCGGTTTACCCACACCACGGGGACTAGTCTAGTGTACCTGTAGCTTTCCTGAGGGTTTACTGCGCTTGGCCATAGACTTCTATTATATTCTGCTGTTTTACCACCCCCTAACTTTATGTGTGAATAAGCACAAGTGCTCTGGAAAGCGATCGAGTGTGTGTTGATGGTGGTGAGGAGGCGATATGTTGCCTTTTCAACACCTGATTTAGACCCATGATTGCTGTGCAATTCATGCATTTGCGACACAGTAGTACGGCAATTAGAGGTTTAAATCAAGTGTGAGGAAGCAACACTGTGACCGGTGATCTTTGACTTCTCCCATGTTGTTCAGGTAGATCTCCACCTCTGTAAGTTTGCCTACCTCTGGTGGATCTAGTTCACCATTCTTAAGCTCCATGTTTAACCTCTATCAGTACCTACATGTTTCTTCATTTCCTTAAAATTGTGCCTAAAATTAGGTCACATTGGGGTGTCTACTTTTGGGGATTTTTTTTTTTTAATTCAGGGTGTTTCATACTATTCTGATTTTTTTTTTACAGAAAGTTAGGACAAACTGTTTATTCTTTCCATTTTTGTGGTCTTTTTCCTTTTTTATAGCAAACAATTCAATAAAACTGCATTTATCAAATACCACCAAAGAAAGCCCTATCTGTCTCAAAAAAATAAAAAATGTTGGTACTGTATTGCACAACAGAGTGATTGTCAGTCAAATTATCACAGCACTGAAAACAAGCTGGTACTTACAACTATATCATGACCTTGCTAAAATAAAACTCACAACAAAAAGTACAAATATTTAAATGTTTTTATATATATAATCTGTACAGTAAACATAACATATTGGGCCGAACAAATAAAACTGGAAAACCGAGGCAAATTAGAAAAAAAAATGGAATCAGTCAATAAAATGGATTTCACTGTTAAAGGAATGATTTTTAGGGACAGCTGATTGCATTGGAAGTCAAGTTTGCTTTTCCCTGGGTTTAATCATTCCGTACTGCTGGATATAATCAAACTTTATATTGTTTTTATAAACATACCGTCATCTACTGGTTAGAATGTATATTGCACCATGCAAATGGGTAAAAAATTCAGCAGGGCCTTAAAAAGACCCTACCTCCAGACCATTCACTTCAACAATATATTTACATAAGAGGTGTGCATTTAACGTATTTTAGGTGTGTTATTTACCTGTAAAAGTTTCCCTTGTGCAGACACCTGCTGCTGGGCAGTGTCTGTGGGATGTGATATCAGAAGCCCAGCAGACTCAGAGCTGTCATTCAAGATTCATCTTCACTCCTTTGCCAGCAGTTACATAACAGGTTATGTAGAGAGGTGAGGGGCAGAGGAGCTGTGCCAGCTCAAACATTAACCAGACACCCCCAGAAGAGAAGAGGGCTATGATGTGCTGGAGTGATACATAATCGTCACTTTCTGGAGTGTGAATTCCCTAGAAAGTTTGGCGTCACATTGCAAATCAATATAAAAATATTAATGGAAAGGAAAAACTATGCAAGTGAGCAGTTGAAATACTTGTTTTGTTTGTGTAGTTGCCTGCAAACTTTGTAAGTTGGTCGAAGGGTCTCTTTAAAAAAAACTTTTTTTTAAAAATGCACAGTGATTATAGAAATGATTGTCTGCATGGTGTGGATTCATTTAATGAGCTGTGTGGAATTACCAGCAAAATGGTGAACCTCACCTCAGTCAATTATTAGACTAACACATGACACGTTTCAGTTTATTTTGTGCAGGTAAAAGTCATGGAATTATGTATTTTGTTTGTTTAGGTTTGGACAGCAACAATACTAGACATATGGACTTTGGCCACACTAAAAAAAGAAACATGTTTGTAAAAGGGCTGGAAGCAGTGATATAATCCAATGTTTGTGGGGATAAGCAGAGAACATTTACGTCATTGGCAGGATAACCAAAATTACACACCTCCTACACCGCAATTGCCTGATGGAGTCAGTGTGAGGGTGTAGCAAGAGGACACTTCTACAACTGGAACAATTACTCAAATGGCCAGATCAAAGAAAGGAGTCACCAGAGATGCATTTTTTTATTCAGTGCAGAGAACTGCTACTGCAGTGGGAAGTGAGCGTGTCTTAACCACTTAAAGCGGGAGTTCACCCATTTATAATTTTTTTTCCCTTTTCCCCTTAGATTCCTGCTCGTTCGGTCTAGGGGAATCGGCTATTTGTATTAAAATATGATCCGTACTTACCGGTTTTCGAGATGCATCTTCTTCCGTCGCTTCCAGGTATGGGTCTTCGGGAGAGGGCGTTCCTTCTTGATTGACAGTCTTCCGAGAGGCTTCCGACGGTCGCATCCATCGCGTCACTAGTAGCCGAAAGAAGCCGAACGTCGGTGCGGCTCTATACTGCGCCTGCGCACCGACGTTCGGCTTCTTTCGGAAAATCGTGACGCGATGGATGCGACCGTCGGAAGCCTCTCGGAAGACTGTCAATCAAGAAGGAACGCCCATTCCCGCAGCCCATACCCGGAAGCGACGGAGAGGATGCATCTCGTAAACGGGTAAGTACAGCTCATATTTTAAAACAAATAGCCGATTCCCCTAGACAAAACGAGCAGGAATCTAAGGTGAAAAAGTGCCCTCTAAGGGTGAACCACCGCTTTAAGACCCGGACCTTTAGGCAGGTAAAGGACCCGGACAGTTTTTTGCGATTCGGCACTGCGTCGCTTTAACTGACAATTGTGCGGTCATGCAAAGTAGCAGCGTTTTTTTTTTTCGTGACTGCGACATTATGGCATACACATCGGACAATTTTCACACATTTTTGGGACCATTGTCATTTTCACAGCAAAATATGCATTAAAAATGCATTGTTTACTGTAAAAATTACAATTGTAGTTTGGGAGTTAACCACTAGGGGGCGCTGAAGGGGTTAAGTGTGACCTCATCTGTGTTTCTAACTGTAGGGGGCGGGGCTGGACGTGTGACGTCATTGATCGTGTTTCCCTATATCAGGGAACACACGATCAATGACAGCGCCACAGTGAAGAACGGGGAAGCTGTGTTTTACACACACCTCTCCCCGTTCTTCAGATCCGGGGACCGATCGCGGGACTCCAGCAGCGATTGGGTCCGCGGGTCCCGCAGCTTCGGACCGGGTCACGGGCGCATGCCCGCGACCCACGGCTGGGCACTTAGAGGACGTACCTGCTTGTGCCCAGCCGTGCCATTCTGCCGACGTATATCTGCAGGAGGCGGTCCTTAAGTGGTTAAAGTTTTTCTTTAGCATTATTAGAAGGTCACAGAATATAGACCAAAATGTTAATTTTGTGGATGGCATTTTGTATTCTTTTGTCTCACCTTCGTATAGCTGTAATAGATGCTTTATAACAATATAGTGTATTCAGAAAGACTCTGTCAAGTATTTGTGTTGCTGCATGCAAACCACTGGGAGGCATCCCACCGGGATGTTGCAAAACTACAAGTCCCATCATGCCATTGTCTCTGGATGTCATACTCGTGGCTGTCAGTCTTGCTATGCCTCATGGGAATTGTAGTTCTGCAACAGCTGGAGGTCCGCTAATTGCATAATTGCATATCCTCACCTTTCAGCTGCAAGGCACACTAAGCTGCGAGGTGTAGTTGCATGTAATGTATAGGGTCACATGTATTTGCTGAATACTTCACCTTTCTCTAAAAAGATTTATAATCCCTTCTAGATTGGTTTCCTGTTGTCAATTGAACGTCTTGACTTTATGAAGGACAAAACTGACTTTGAGATTGAAGGTTTGGAATTTGTGGTAAGAAATTTACTATTTTCTACCTTGTCTGCCAATCGCCATATGCATAATGAGACAAACCTTATTATATCACATGTGTTGGTACAGACTGCTTTCTTACTAAAAAGATCCGACGTCAGACAGGCTGCCATACACACGGGCTGTTTTTATTAAACCGGCAAATGTCGCCCCACATTTGGCCCTTGTGTACTAGGCTTTAGGGCACTTCCACACTGCTCCGTTGAAAAAATGCAGTATTAAAGCATACACATTTTGTATGCGTTTTCTGAGTGCCTGACTCCCAGCATGGACCTGGGAAACATGGACATGTGACTCAAAATGTAACCGCAGTGCGCTTTTGACACATTTTCCATTCATTTCAATGGGGAGCTGTGTTTTTCCCACACACCAAAGATATTCTGGTACGTTAAGTGGCTCCTGTCTAAATTGGCCCTAGTATGTGTATGTATGAATGTGAGTTAGGGACCTTAGATTGTAAGCTCCTTGAGGGCAGGGATTGATGTGAATGTATAACTAATATGTAAAGCACTGTGTAAATTGATGTGCTATATGAGTATATTTAATTAATAAAAATAACTCTATTCAAATTCATTTACTTTTGGGCAGGGTGGGGATGGGTTTGCTTCTGTGTCAGGTTCTTATTACTGTGCCCTTTTTGTACAACAATGACGGCAATAAAAATATTTATTATAGGAAAGCTGATGAAAGGCTAAAACCTCAATCCGCTTTTTTTTTTAAACAACTTTATTATAACAAAAGGTGCATACATGTCATTACATACAACCACAGTATAACCGATAACATGAGGGTGTGCAACAAACAGAATAGATACAGTTCAAGGCTGACGTCCCGAATAAGAAACCTATGAAAACAAGAGTAAAAACATAAAAACAGAGGAGGAAAAAGCAGTATCAGGAGCCAACCGTGTAAATGTCTCTGACCCGTAACAATATACCCGGCCAGGGGCAGGCCACTCCTCGGGCAATACAGACCCACAGTGCCCTACGTGCAAGAATCAGTCTTGCAGCCAACGATTCCATATTTTGTCATATTTGGTTGGGCATTCCCTGTTAATGTATATAACCTTTTTATACGGTAAATTATTATTGACCTCCATCTTCCACTCCACCAGCCCAGGGGGCACGGGCCGCATCCACTGTCGGGCAATTACCTTTCACACCGAGAACAACGTCTCATGCAAGAACGTATTTGTGTATTTGTCTATGGTATCTGGGAACACCCCGAGTAGGCATGGTTTCGTGTCTAATGTGAATGGAGAACCCATGTGGTCATGTAGGAAGGTTACGACTTGCGCCCACAGACCCTGCATCTTGGGGCATGACCACAGTAAGTGAAAGAATGTACCCACCTCCCTCCCACACATCTGACAAAGGGTAGACTGGGTGTTTCTATATCTGGCCACCCGAAGGGGGGTGAGATATGCCTGATGGATAATGTAAATTTGAGTCAATCTGTCTGAGAGCTTGGGTGAGACAGCCTTGCAGGATTCTAGAGCCTCCTCCCATTCCTCATCCTCCAAGGGGCCTATCACCCTTTCCCATCTAGGTTTGAGCTTATATGCCAACCTGGTGGAAGCAGGGGTAGACAGCATACTGTAGAAGGCCGATGTTAGTTTCCGGTGGTCAGTACTATTGATTATGGCCCTGATTGGATTAGGGGCAGCCTGCGGTATGGACTCCAAAAACTGAGCCTGGACCGCGTGTTTCACCTGCAAGAATCGAAAGAGCATGTACTCGTGGAGTGAGAATTCTTCGCTAAGCGTGGGGAAGGTTTTGAGAGTTCCGTCAGTAAACAGTTGGTGCATGTAGAGAATACCATGATTAGACCAGAGGTCCACATCAGGCAGTTGTAGAAATTCTGTCAGAGTTTTATTATGCCATAATGGGGTGTAATCGTTATAAGTTGGTATCCTGAGCTTGGCAGAAGCCAGGTCCCATATGCGTCTGTAGTGATATAACAGAGTCTGTCTGCCGTCCCCCTGCCCTGCACTGCTAGAGCCCATCGCCAGCGCGTAAATTGAGTCCTCAATGCACCAAGCCCACCTCGGACCGAGCAGCTGAAGAAACCGCTTCCTATCCGTCTTGTCAATATGGTACAGTTGGGATAATTGTGACGCAATATAGTAGAGATTAAAGTCAGGGAGAGCCGTGCCCCCCAGATCTGTGGGGTTTTTAAGCAACTGCCAAGCTACCTTGTGTCTGTTGTTTCCCCATACGAACGGTTTGAGAAGAGCCTCAAGGGATTTAAAGTGTTTCAGGGGTAGGTACACCGTGGAGTGCCAGAGAACATAAAGTATCTTGGGTAGGAGAACCATTTTGATGAGGTTAACCCGGCCCCAGACCCCTAGTGGCAGACGGGCCCATGTTCTTAGTTTGGACTTAACATGGGAAATTAATGGATCTAAATTTAAATGTATATAATCCGCCGGTGTTCTGGATACGCTTATCCCTAAGTATTTTATGGTACTGACTCGTTGTAATGGCAAACTGTCTTGAAATTTAGTCGGTGGGAAGCTGTCGAGTGGAAGAACTTGGGATTTCCCCCAGTTGATTTTTAGCCGGGAAAAAGTCCCAAACCGTTCAATTGTCTGGAGAGCCTCTTGTAGTGAGGGGCCCGAGTCCGCCAGGTATAACAGTGTGTCGTCTGCATACATGCTAATCTTTTCAGTCAGAGTGCCAGAACCCAGTCCCCTGATCCCCGGGTTAGCTCGGATGGACATGGCCAAGGGCTCTGCGGCCAGGGCATACAGCAGTGGTGAAAGAGGGCAGCCATGTCTCGTGCCTCTACTGAGGTCAAACAGTCGAGACGGCCAGCCATTAGCCACCACCCTGGCCACGGGTGCCCGGGTATAGCAGTTGGACCCACTTGATGAACCGTGGACCAAAGCCATATCCCTCCAAACGGCTCCAGAGATATCCCCACTCCACCGAATCAAACGCCTTTGCTGTGTCTAACGTCACCACCACCCATGACCCAACTTCTGCATGTGTAGCTTGAAGGTTGATGTATAGTTTACGTAGATTAAAAGAGGTGTTGCGGCCCGGCATGAAGCCCGCCTGATCTGCATGTATAAGGGACAGAATGACTTGGTTTAATCTGAGGGACAGCACCTTGGCTAGTATTTTTATATCTACTTAGGGGTAGCCCGGATCCTTCCCAGGTTTGGGGATAAGGACTATCATCGCCTCCCGCATAGAGGGGGGCCTCAATGCGCTTTTAATCACTGCCTGTGTACCGGTTGCAGATCTCTATTCATGTCCTGTACAGTAAAAAATGTAGTGACTGGGAGAGAAAGTGAGGGAAAATCTTTTAATGGCATGGGAGAGAAAGTGAGGGAAAATCTTTTAATGGCACCACAGACAACAAAACAGACGGATCTGATTCTTTTTATTAAAATGGTTAAACCAACTATCAGTTTCTTATATCTCCTGGAAAATAGGTTGGTGAGATCCTTGCATGGAATTCCTGATTCTTCACACTGGGTCCCACACTGCCTGCTGGACTTTTTTTCAACAAATACTTTTGTGGTAAAAAGATAATACCAGTATCAGTTTAACACATTTTTCCACATACAGTAGAACCATTTCTACATAGAATTGTTTTTTTAGTGTCATTAAATGTGAACAATAGGTCAGATGTAGAGCTGTATTTTCTATACAGTAATCTGAAAAATAAAATGCGTTGCTAGACTGTACTGATTACTCACTGGGGTTGATTTACTAAAGGAAAATAGACTGTGCACTTTGCAAGTGCAGTTGCACTCATTTTCCAGAGCTTACCGAATGCGGTGAAGCTCTGAGTTCAATAATCCAATCATGTGCAAGCAGTAATGTGTTTTTTTTGTTTCTGCTAAATTACCTATTGGGTATTCATTACAATGTGAAATTTCACTATATTCACTCAGCTCTGGGGAAACTGCAGTTCTATTTACCTTTAGTAAATTAACCCCACTGTGGTTCTTGATGAAAATGGACTCAATTATTGTGGGCACGGTGGTAGGCCAACCCTCTGTATGTCCTGTCAAGGGGCACCAATGTAAATATAAAGTATTGGCGAGTCTCGGGTACAGAGCTTTGATGCCTCGTACACATGACCATTTTTCTCGGCAGGAAAAAAACAAAGTTTTTCTGACGCGATTCCTCTCCAGCCTGACTTGCATACACACGTTCATGCAAAAAAAAGTCTGACCAAAGCGCGGTGACGTACAACGCGTATGACTATAAAGGGGAAGTTCCTTTCAAATGGCGCCACCCTTTGGGCTGCATACTTGATTCTGTGCATGCGCATTTTTTTTCCCCTCGGAAAAACATACACATGACTGTTTTTCGTGACGAGAAAAAGACTGACGGGAAACACGACGAGAAAAAAAGAGAGCTGGTTTAAGAAATGTGCGGACAGTTTTTTCATCGAGAAAACTTCTAGGGAGCATACACATTATTATTATTATTATTATTATACAGGATTTATATAGCGCCAACAGTTTGCGCAGTGCTTTACTTTAGGGAAGACAGTACAGTCACAATACAAATCAATACAGGAGGGATCAGAGGGCCCTGCTCGTTAGAGCTTACAATCTAGAAATGACCGGTTTTCGCGACCAATTTAAAAAATGGCAGTTTTCTCGTTGTGAAAACCGGTCGTGTGTACAAGGCATTTTTGATGGCGGTCAATTGATACATGTTGCAGTGTTTACTGAAATTGAAGGAGGGTTTTCAGAGATCTATTTTAATTTTTTTTACTTTTTTTATTGTATTTTTTTATTACAACGTTTTTATTAAAGAGGTATTGTCATTGCACATGAATTTCATGAATAAACATTAATTACATACGAAATACAAGTGTATATTTAAAACTTTAGAAAGGAAGAACCTTCATAAACGGGTTACATATGAAACATACATTAACCACTTGACCACCAGGCACAAAAACCCCCTTAATCACCAGACCAATTTTCAGCTTTCGGTGCGCTCACATTTTGGATGACAATTACTCAGTCATACAACACTGTAACTAAATGACATTTTTGTCCTTTTTTTCCCACAAATAGAGCTTTCTTTTGGTGGTATTTGATCACCTCTGCGGTTTTTATTTTTTTTGCTATAAATGAAAAAAGAAAGAAAATTTTGTAAAAAAATGAATTTTTCTTCATTTCTATTATAAAATTTAGCAAAAAAGTTATTTTTCTTCATAAATTTGGCCTAAAATGTATACTGCTACATATCTTTGGTAAAAAAAAAAAAAATGTTTTGGTTATTATGTAGTCTGGGTGAAAGTTATAAGGTCTATAAGCTATGGTACCAATTACTGAAAATTGATCAATTTGATCATACCTGAAGCCTCTCTCGTTTCTTGAGACCCTAACATGCCAGAAAAGTACAAATACCCCCCAAATGACCCTTTTTTGGAAAGAAGACATTCCAAGGTATTTAGAAAGAGACATGGTGAGTTTTTTGAAGTTGTAATTTTTTCCCACAATTCTTTGCAAAATCAAGATTTTTTTTTTCACAAAATGTTCATATTCGCAGGTTATTTCTCACACACAGCATATGCATACCACAAATTACACCCCAAAACACATTCTGCTATTCCTCCCGAGTATGGCGATACCAAATGTGTGCGACTTTTACACAGCGTGGCCACATATAGAGGCCCAACATGCAGGGAGCACCTTCAGGCGTTCTGGAACACCCAGACCATTTCTGACATTCCTCTCCTACATGGAAAAATCATCATTTATTTGCTAGAAAATTACCTCACATGTGTGGTTTGAACACCGTTTTCATATGTGGGTGGGACTTACGAGTGCGGTCGCTTCTGTATACGAGCACACGGGAACAGGGGAGCTTTACATTTTTTATTTTTTATTTTTTTATTGTTCATTTTACTTTATTTATTTTAGTTTGACATGTTTTTCCCCAAAAATAAATGTTTTGATCACTTTTATTCCTATTACAAGGAATGTAAACATCCCTTGTAATAGGAATATAGCATGACAGGTCCTCTTTACAGTGAGATATGGGGTCAATAAGACCCCACATCTCACCTCTAGGCTGGGAAGCCTGGAAAAAAAAAAACGATCCTGGCTTCGATCGTAGCGGTGAGTCGGAAGAAGCACCGGAGGGAGAAGGGAGGGGGGACATCCCCTTTCATCTCCCGTAAGAACAATCAAGAGGCGGAACAGCTGACATGATTATTCTTATGGTGTAGGGAATCGCCGACTAAAAAAGAGGATATCTGATGCCTGTAGCTGCAGGCATTATTCAGATATCCCTGCACAAAGTCAAGGACATCATATGACGGCCGGCGGGCAGGAATTGGTTAAAACGCATTTTTTTCCCGGGTATTGCAAAATATTGTGCGGGGGGTATTGCAGAGTATTGTGCGGGGGGTATTGCAGAGTATTGTGCGGGGGGTATTGCAGAGTATTGGCGCGGGGGGTATTGCAGAGTATTGTGCGGGGGGTATTGCAGAGTATTGGCGCGGGGGGTATTGCAGAGTATTGTGCGGGGGGTATTGCAGAGTATTGGCGCGGGGGGTATTGCAGAGTATTGGCGCGGGGGGTATTGCAGAGTATTGGCGCGGGGGGTATTGCAGAGTATTGGCGCGGGGGGGTATTGCAGAGTATTGGCGCGGGGGGGTATTGCAGAGTATTGGCGCGGGGGGTATTGCAGAGTATTGGCGCGGGGGGTATTGCAGAGTATTGGCGCGGGGGGTATTGCAGAGTATTGGCGCGGGGTTTATTGCAGAGTATTGGCGCGGGGGGTATTGCAGAGTATTGGCGCGGGGGGTATTGCAGAGTATTGGCGCAGGGGGTATTGCAGAGTATTGGCGCAGGGGGTATTGCAGAGTATTGGCGCAGGGGTATTGCAGGGGGTATTGCACAGTATTGTAGGGGGTTGCAGGGATGGATGGATCTGTGACTGCAATAGTCACAGATCCATCCACAGCGCTGCTGACACCCGCTCTCCCCCTCTCACACTGTACCGATCGGTACAGAGAGAGGAGGGAGGAACCGGCGTCATCAAATGACGCCGGTTTGTTTACATGTGATCGCTCCGTCATTGGACGGAGCGATCACGTGGTAAACGGCCGCTATCAGCGGCAATTTACCGCGATCCGTGATGTGCCGGGTCCTCTGGATCCGGCGGTCACGGACACTCCCGTGTGCGCGCGATTCTGGGAGGACGTCCATGGACGTCCTCCCAGAGTTAAGCAACCGCCTTGTAGACGTATATCGTCTATAAGGCGGTGATTAACTGGTTAAAGTCTTCATGTATGTTATAGTTTCATGTTGATTCAGGACATTATTTGGTAATTGCATGTTTTAACAAAACAAGAACTGAATAATAATGGAATTACAAAAATGTATTGTACAAAAGAAAAATAGATGTCAAATTTAAAGGGGTTGTATAGGTTTGATTTAAAAGGGGGAAAAAAAATAACAAACCTGTCGTCATACTTGCCTTCACTGTGCAGTTACTTTTGCACAGAGTGGCCTTGATCCTGCTATTTTGGGGTCCCACGGCGGGTGCTTCACTGTGGCGGATGCATCGATCGTGTCATCCCTTTTATAGGGAGACTCGATCGATGACGTCAGACCTACAGCCACACACCCCTACAGTTGTAAACACACACTAGGTGAAGCATAACTCCTTCAGTGCCCCCTGTGGTTAACTCCCAAACTGCGACTGTCATTTTCACAATAAACAATGTCATTTAAATGCATTTTTTGCTGTGAAAATGACAATGGTCCCAAAAATGTGTCAAAATTGTCCGAAGTGTCCGCCATAATGTCGCAGTCATGAAATAAATCGCAGATTTTTTAGTAGTAAAAAATAATAAAAATGCAATAAAACTATCCCCTATTTTGTAAACACTATAAATTTTGCGCAAACCAATCGATAAACGCTTATTGCGATTTTTTTTTTTTTTTTTTACCAAAAATAGGTAGAAGGAATACGTATCGGCCTAAACTGAGGAAAATAAAATGTTTTATATATGTTTTTGGGGGATATTTATTATAGCAAAAAGTAAAAAATATTGAATTTTTTTCAAAATTGTCGCTCTATTTTTGTTTATAGCGCAAACAATAAAAACCGCAGAGGTGATCAAATACCACCAAAAGAAAGCTCCATTTGTGGGGAAAAAGGGACGCAAATTTTGTTTGGGAGCCACGTCGCACGACCGCGCAATTGTCAGTTAAAGCAAAGCAGTGCCGATTCGCAAAAACTGGCCTGGGCATTTAGCTGCCTAAAGGTCCGGGGCTTAAGTGGTTAAACAAAATAGTTTAGAATGTGTATATATAATATAATAAGTACCCAAATCCCCCAGGTGGACAGCATCAAAATTAAGAATTGAGACCAAAAGATCTAGCTGTTTAGAGTTCAATGCATACAAAAGTGTGAGGTTGACCCAAAATATCATCTTCTTTTTCTCAAGTTTCTAGCAGAAGATCGACTCCACTACAGAAGTGCACGGACCAAAGAGCTGGATGCAGTGCTTGGGGACCTCCACTTTGAGATCAGAGGTGAGACTAAAACATTAGGTCATTGTGCTTACAATGTTAAATGCAAGAAATACCATAAAGCTGCATTTTCTTTCGTAACATGCAATGATTAAAAGCAATGTTGATAAAAGTGACTATCTGGGCAAAAAAAAAAAAAAAAAATACCAGGCCGCATTCCTTCAACATGGGGGAGGGTGCTTTGGGGGGGGGGGGGGGGGGCTTTGCTTAGCAACCAGCTATATACAGTGTGTTTAAAGAGAACAATAAAATAAAATGCGGGTTTAAAAAACGCACTGCAAAACATGCTTGAAAAACGCATCAAGTGCAGCCGCATAGATGTGAATCTAGACTTACTCTGCATCCCCATATAAAAATGCACAAGGTTTCCAGTACTAAAAGGGAAGCTATCTCATAGCCCAACTTTTTCTCATCTACAGCCGTAGGTAGGGCTCTCTCATTACATACAGTGCCTTGAAAAAGTATTTATACCTTGAAATTTTCCAAAATTTTTTCAAGTTACAACCAAATACATAAATGTATTTTAGTTAAAGAACTTTGAAGAAAAATAAGGGTCAGTGCACATCAATGCAGACTCACCATTGCCCATCAATGCAGCCTGATCAATGCCCATCTGCAGCCTCATTATTGCAGCCTGGTCAGTGCCCATCTGCAGCCTCATTATTGCAGCCTGGTCAGTGCCCATCTGCAGCCTCATTATTGCAGACTGGTCAGTGCCCATCTGCAGCCTCATAATTGCAGACTGCTCAGTGCCCATCTGCAGCCTCATAATTGCAGACTGCTCAGTGCCCATCTGCAGCCTCATAATTGCAGACTGCTCAGTGCCCATCTGCAGCCTCGTCGCTGCCCATCTGCAGCCGCAGTATTGCAGCCTGGTCAGTGCCCATCTGCAACCTCACCATTACAGCCTGGTCAGTGCCCATCTGCAGCCTCATTATTGCAGCCTGCTTCTGCAGCCTCATTATTGCAGCCTGATCCGTACCCATCTGCAGCCTCACTTTAGATTACATAGAGCGAGGATCTCCTGTTTACTCAGTGGCCTCTTTAATACGCAGTCCCGCCTCCTGGACCGGCTTCTATGATAGACAGAACACTGGTCCAATGCAGGCCCAGGAGACAGGACTTCCTATTACAGAGGCCGCCAAGTAAACAGGAGATCCTCGCTCTATGTAATCTGATGGCACTCGTCCTGTCCCCTCTGAGGCAGCCCAATGCAAGTATCAGCATGTAACAAGCACACACTATTTGCACCTGATGAGAGGTATTCTCACCAATCGGGAACGGTGAAGAATTGGGAGACTTCAGCAGGTGTCAAGCCAGGGACCCAGACTTTTGGGTATGTCTCCACCAGCTTTGCACATCTAGAGAGTGACCTTTTTGATCATTCTTCGTTGCAGAAAAGCTCAAGCTCTGTTAGATTGGATAGAAAGCGTTTGTGAACAGCAATTTACAAGTCTTCCTACAGATTCTCAATTGGATTTAGGTCTGGGCTTTGACTGGGCCATTCTAACACATGAATTTGCTTTGATCAAAAGCATTCCATTGTAGCTCTTGCTGTATGTTTAGGGTTGTTGTCCTGCTGGAAGGTGAACCTCCAGCCCAGGTTTTCTTGCCCTGTATTTGGCTCCATCCATCGTCCCATCAACTCTGATCACCTCTCTGTCCCTGCTGAAGAAAATAATCCCCACAATATGATGCTGCCACCACCATGTTTCATGGTGGGGATGGTGTGTTCAGGGTGATGTGCAGTGTTAGTTTTCAGCCACACAGCGTTTTGCTTTTAGGCCAAAAAGTTACATTTTGGTCTCATCTGACCAGAGCACCTTCTTCCACATGATTGCTGATGATTTCTCACAAATGGGACTTCTTATGGCTTTCTTTCAACAATGGCTTTCTTCTTGCCACTCTTCCAAAAAGGCCAGATTTGTGGAGTGCACGACTAATAGTGGTCCTGTGGACAGATTCTCCCACCTGAGCTGTGGATCTCTGCAGCTCCTCCAGAGTTACTATGGGAATCTTGGCTGCTTCTCTGATTTAATGCTCTCCTTGCCTGGCCTGTCAGTTTATGTGGACGGCCATGTCCTGGTAGGTATGCAGTTGCACTATACTCTTTCCATTTTCAGATGATTTATTGAACAGTGCTCTGTGAGATGTTCAAAGCTTGGGATATTTTTGTAAAACCTAACCCTGCTTTATTCTTCTCCACAACTTTATCCCTGATTTGTCTGGTGTGTTCCTTGGCCTTCATGATGCTGTTTGTTCACTAAGGTTCTCCAACAAACCTCTAAGGGCCTCACAGAACAGCTGTATTTATAGATATAATTACACACAGGTGGACTCTATTTACTAATTAGGTGACTTCTGAAGGTAATTGGTTACACTAGATTTTAGTTAGTGGTGGGGTGAATAAAAATACACACCACACTTTTGATATATTTATTTGTAAAAAGTTTGGAAAACCATTTATCATTTTCTTTCCACTTCACAATTATGTGTTGGTTTGAAATAAATATTTCCGGGTGGGTTATATATTCCCTCTATTTATTCCATATATGTATTAACTTGTTTTATACCTATAGTTGACTAGACTATCAAAGCTCTGATAATGTTACTGGTGATAGTACAATGATATAAGGTTAGCTATGAAAATAAACACAATTCTTAATAAAACAACTTCTTATTTATTTCCCAAGAAAATAGGAACGGTTACATAAAAACACTAAAGGAAGATATTACAGAGCATATGAAATACAAAAACATCAATGATACGTTGGGTAAGGTCGTCCACTATGACCAGTATCATCAGCTGGGCTCGCTGGCATGGGAGCCATCAGTCAAGAGAGAGCCATGAGGCTCCCAGTTAGTACTCTTAAACTCCATTCATACACCACCCAGACACAACCCCATTGTCAGCCCATCTAGGATTCTGATAAAAATGGAATATCGCCAAGAGGCAGTGCTCCTAATCTCTGTCCATCCTCCAGAAGGCATGCTGTAGTGTCACTAGGGGCAGCGTTTGCCCATGTATCGTGATGTGACCTGGGTCACCTTCAGTGACAGCTGGCCCTTTGATCTTCTGTAGCTCAACTCATCAATCATCTTGGCAGCAGCAGTTCTCTTTGAAGCTTGTTTGCAGATGTGTTAATCAAGCATTTCAATCTTATCACACCAGGTGGTCGGGTGCCAAGCTCTACCCCCTAGCCCCCCCCCTTGCCAGGGGCATGAATCGACACCCTGCTGGGTCAACTTTCAAATCAACCAGAAAGTAAAACTCCATAAATATGATATTAAACTATGTTGCCTTCCAACAGTCTATCACATAAAATCCCAATAAAATACATTTACATTTTTGGTTGGAACATGACAAAATGTGGACAATTTCATGGGGTATGAATACTTTTTCAAGGTACTGTATACACTAAAATGACAAGGTGATTTATGTTAAACTTCTTTTATTATTTGTTTTACAGATAAAGGGCAAATGATAAAGACTGAAAATATTTAGTTTGGTGATCATTTACTCCAGCCCTTTTTAACCAGGGTGCCTTGAAGCTTCTTTAGGAGTGCCTTGGCAAAAATGCCTAAAAATTGATCAATTGTATACAAGCCAGTAGGTGGATGAAGCCTGCCTTTTAGTTACAGAAGGCCACGGGTTTTCATTATGCACCATTATGACTTTCTAGACCCTGGCATGCTAACAACCAATGACATCATCAGTTGACAAGAAGGATGTCTGTTGCCTCCACAACATCCTTGTTTGACCCTTCTGTGCCCCTCTTCCTCAGCACTGGGGTCACATTAGCTGACTGATGGAGAAAAATTGAGGGAGAAGAGACATTGGAATACTAGTCAGTACCAGTGTGCACGAGTTACATAGTTACATAGTTAGTTAGTCAGGTTGATAAAAGACACAAGTCCATCCAGTTCAACCACAAAAAATAAACAAACGAAATAAAAAACACAGTACAATCCCATACACCCAACTCCATACCCACAGTTGATCCAGAGGAAGGCAAAAAACCTCAGCAGAGCATGATCCAATTTTTGCTACAGCAGGGGAAAAAAATTCCTTCTTGATCCCCCGAGAGGCAATCGGATTTACCTTGGATCAACTTTACCTACAAATCGTAGTACTCAGTTATTTTATGTACATTTAGGAAATTATCCAGGCCTTTCTTAAAGCAATCTACTGAGCTGGCCAGAACCACCTCTGGAGGGAGTCTGTTCCACATTTTCACAGCTCTTACTGTGAAAAAACCTTTCCGTATTTGGAGGTGAAATCTCTTTTCCTCTAGACGTAAAGAGTGCATTTTCTTTGGAAGAAAAAAATCACCTCCAACGTTGGCTGTCCTTAGATGTTGCTGTGTTATGTAAAGCTATTTGAATAGTTTTTACATTTTAGAATGGGGTGCCTTGAGACTGTCCATAATTTTAAAGGGTGCCTTGACTGAAAAAAAGGTTGAGAAACTTTGATTTACTCCACCTTTTATACTTTATTTTCAATTATGAGAATTTAGAGAAGCTCCCCTCAAAATCAAGTGATTTTTTTTTTTGTAATCTTGTTTTTCTATTTGCATACATTTTTGTCCTTTTTCTCTTCACGTCCAAATTGCAACTTTGCATTTCAGTCATATAAATTGGAGAAAAAATTGTTTAATAACTAGGACGAAGTACACCAAAATACAAAACATATAGTAAAATTTCTCAAAGATGTAGTGATGTGATGGATTTGAGAGAGTTCTATGAAAAGTGGATCAAATAATATGTTTGCTTTCCTACACAGACCACGAGACCATAATCATGCATAAGTTGCAGACGTTAATTCTGGAAAGGTCAGCCGTCCTACACAAAGTCATTGAGTATGTTGGGCAGTTGGATGCGCTTCTCGCCATGGCTGTTGTTGCCCGTGAGAATGGATATGTGCGCCCCTGCTACACCCAGAAAAACACTATAACTATAAAAGAAGGCAGGTAAAGAGTCAACGAGCTGTCATTTATTTTGTATATAAGATATCAGTATATTATGTGATGTACCTCCTTAAATGGGTAGACAAACAAAAGCGCAGATAATTTTTTTTAAGAACCAAAACATGTATAGTTTATATATGAAAAAGTTTCGGATGATTCGAAAATGACATTAATAGTTAGGATTAGGAAATTGAATCTTTGAAACGAAAGTCCCAGGACAATTGTTGTTTCCCCCATTATAATGCCAATACCAGGGTTATCAGAACACATACAGCTGAAATGATTGTCCATGTGTATGAAGAACAAGATCTTTCAAAAGTCATATCATTGCCTCGTCATCTCATGTCTATAGCTAGTAGGGATGAGCTTTATGTTAGAGTTGAACATGAGTTCGACTCGAACATTGCATGTTCGCCGAATAGCGAACATTATGGGGAGTGCTTCTTAGGCGTTCTAGGGGCTACGCAAGCAAAAAGATGCCATGCAGTGCTTGAGTTGGTCTGCTTAGGGGACAGGAGCCACACAGGGGCAGAGATTCTGTCAGCTCTGCAGGGGCAGGCTCAGAGGTGGTTGACGCCACGCCAGCTGCAGCCAGGAATGGTGGTTTGCGACAATGGCACCAACCTCCTCTCCGCCCTCCGACAGTGACACTTGACCCATGTTCCCTGTGGGGCTCACATCCTTAATTTGGTGGTGCAGCGGTTCTTGTGCAGGTACCCGGGCTTACACGATCTCCTGAGGCAGGTCAGAAAAGTCTGTGGGCCTTTCCACAGGTCATATGACAGTGCTCGGCTGGCTGACCTTCAAAAGGAATTCAGCCTGCCTAAGAACCGCCGCATCTGTGACATGCCCACCAGGTGGAACTTAACGTTGGCAATGCTACAGCGGCTGCACACGCAGCAGAGGGCCATCAATGAGTACCTGTGCGAGTATGGCACCAGGACAGGGTTAGGGGAGCTTGGCATCCTTAATTTGGTGGCACTGTCCTGTCACCGTTTGAGGAGGCCATGAGGATAGTGAGCAGTGACAGTGCCTGCATCAGTGATACTGTCCCTCTTGTCTTCCTGTTGGAGCACACGCTACGTGGAATAATGGACAGGGTATTTGAGGCAGAACAGAGGGAGGAAGAGGAGGACTTCCTTACCTCTCAAGGCCCCCTTTATCCAGACAGTATTCCTGCGGGCCCGCCGCTTACACAGGAGGAGGATGAGGATTGTGTCAGCATGAGGTGAAGTCTAGCACTCTGCATCAGCAGCAGTTTTCAAGGGATCGTTTTCACTCCCCAGAAACCCATGGACTCCGGATCGAATGCCTCAGCAACCCTATGCTGCATGGCCTCCCTGATCCTGCAAAGCCTGCGAAAGGACCCTCGGATTCGAGGTATCAAGGAGAGGGATCACTACTGGCTGGCAACCCAACCCTTCTTGATCCACGTTACATTACGTAAGGTTGTGGAACTTATCCAGCCTTCGCCGGGGGGGAAGAGGATTAAACATCTTCGGAAGGCCTTGCAGAAAGGTTTGTGCAATGCGTTTCCAGTGCCTAGGAGGTTACAATTTCCTGGTCCTCCTGGACAACGTGTTGCTGAGGCTTCGGTCAGTCACAGAAGGAGCGGTGGAGAAGGTGGCCGTCTGACCGATGCGTTCAGACAATTTTTTAGTCCGCAGCCCCAAGGTCTGATTGGTTCCAGCAACCATTGCCAGTGTCTGATTTACATGGTTTTTATTTTATTTCCTTATTAATTTTTCAAATGAAGGCATCACGGATGGATGCATGAACTTTGTCGGTATCGCTTTCACTAGCACCTTTTAATTTTTTTTTATGATATGAGCACTTCTATATTGATTGTGAAATGATTTGCTCTACCAGAGAGTATTATTTGTTTTTTTACTCTAAGGTTTACAATTTTCTATAATATGGTGGCAGCATATGTAAAGTTTATGCATGCTTCTAACTGCGGTGTAGTAAAAGGTTGGAATTGTATTTACTTAATGTTTATTAGTTTTTTGCACCACATAAAGTTGTTACTGCACAATGGGCTAATTGTTTTATAACCAGCCATACATTTTATGCCATTTCCCCTTTCTCATTATCTCACTTTCTAATTTTTTTCTTGCTTGTCTGACTCTTAGACACCCCATAATGGTATTCTGCACTGGAACATTTGTTCCAAATCCAGCTCAGACCTGTGAAAAAGAAAAGAGAATAAAAATCCTCACAGGGCCCAATTCATGTGGAAAAAGTGTGTATCTCAAACAGGTAATGGTAACAGGCAATGTTGGGAAAGTACAAGTGATAAAACACTGGTAATGAAAAAGTTCAAAAGTAGTTTAGCTCAGTAAGCCTAGCCAGTAACTTGTGACCCTTTATCTACTTATGTATCCCAGTGTACCCCCTTTAAAGTGACCCCGTCACCACAGGGTCATTTATAAAAGAAAGCAAGACCTGTAATAAAAGTCCATCTATTCTTATGTTTCTGGTAGACTGTGACTTGAAATGCCACAGCTTCACTGCTCCTTGCTTGCTGCAGGTATTCCATCTGCTCCTGCATGCAGTTGTTCCCCTCCGCAAGCTTGAATGTTACTACTTATAGTACGTGTCATCAGTTTTTTGATAAAAAAATTTACAATTTATATACATTTTTTTTTTTTTTTTAATTGGCCTTGTCGGTGGTCTTTGGTAAAATATCAGGGGTCTAAACAGACCCCTGACATCTCCCCTTTAAAACAGGGAAAGGGACCGAGGACAAAGATTCCCCAGTCCCTTTCTCAGCATTGAAGATGAATGGACAGGACATGGCTCCTGTCCATTCATAAACTGAAGCAGAGTAACACACAGGTTACTCTGCTCAGTTATTACAGGACAAAGAGAAGCGTTCGGTAACGATTGCTCTCTGTGTCCAATTCGGGAAAGAAAGGGGCCAGTAAATGACATCTTTACCAGCCCCTTCCTCTGCTCTCCATCCTGACACATCCCCCACAGCCCGCGGGAGAATAGGAAGCTGACTGCGGGGGACAAGGTGAGGAGGGGGACACAGCGGGCCGGAGGAGAATGAGGGGCGGATGAGGAGGAGAACAGGGGATCGGAGAAGGACACAGCGAGCTGGGTGAGAAGACAGGGAGCGTAAGAGGAGAACGGGAGGAGAAGGACATGGAGAACAGCCTGGAAGGATCGGTGAGGCGAGAGAAACGGCTGTAAGCACTAATAGCCGCGGGAGGCAGAGGAGGAGAAGCGGCTGCATGCAGGGACTCAGTGCTTACAGCTGTCCCTCCCGCCGCACCGATCATCCCCGTCTGTGAATCGAGGGGCAATCATCCATGTGTGCAGGGTTGATCACAGTGGGCCCCCCTCCCCTCGGGGGCCTGTGTGCCTGTGAACACCCTGCACCCATGGCTGATACGCCACTGTGTATATATAAGATTATTTTACATGGCTAGCCTTCTTTTACAAGTGACACAGCAAATGCACAGGTGGCAAATTTAATGATCATGTTTCCAAATATGACTGACAATCCTGAGTGAATCTAAAGAAAACGAATGACCCATTGTGGCAGGCACAGCACTAGAAAGTGCCTCATGCGCTGTGGCATTAGAAGAATTGTGATATCTCTGACTTTTAGTCCAACAAGACTGTCTATTACTCTGAAATTCCTCTATTGCCGGTCTCAGTGTTGCTTTAGTTCGATAATGAGTTTGGTGCAGGTAGCTTGTTAGAGTGGATGGATGTGACTTGGTTTGAATGACTGAATGCACGAAAGGGATGTGACTTAGTTCAGTGGCTTAGTTCGGTGGAACTACAAGTGAACACACAACTAGATCAGTATACAGTTTTCATCACACTATTTACAATAAGAACATATATATAACTTGTGTAACGTACCTATTTAGGCCCTTGCTTCCATAAAACTGAACTCTGTATGTCTGCTCTGCTCTGTCTTCATGTGGAATGAATTTGCAGCACATGTACAGTATAAGGAACCTCCCAGACAGAATGGATGCAAAGGTGGCTGTGGTGGGTCAAGACTCTGCTCAATGTGAGATTAGCTGTGATTGGGCAAAGACTCCTGATGAGTCACAAAAGCTTAACTCTATGCTTTCTGGTATGAAATCTAGTGTGTAATTTGAGCTTAATCTTCACTGTCATATAAATAAACGATTCTTAAAGGCATATTTTTTCTTTTGCTTCTGTGAACACAACATACAACTGTTATATGACATTCAAGCATAAAATCACAGTGAATAACTTTGCTTTTGTCTCTCACATATAAACATGTGCACTACATTTAGGTTCTTAGCAGGTTTAGCTGTATATACATGTAGGTTATATTAGCTACCTAGGACATGTTCTAGATGGCCAGCTACACCCATTTTCTCTAGTGTTTAGTGAGGACAATCGGACAAGGGACACTTTACTCCGCCCTATCCCTTGTACTTATATGTTGGCAGTTTTAACAGGGTTTCAGCGTTCCCCAGTGGTAGACTTATAATTATCTGCTTTTTACAGTGGGCTTTTTATCATCAAACAAGAAGCTGCTATATCATACTCTCCCTTCTCACTGTCGGCCAGACTGCCTGAGGAGGCCAGACCACTGCTTACCATCCGCTCTTCCTTTTCTGTTTATTAGGAAAGTTGTTAGTTTTATTTTGTGGGGATTAGTCATCCTGTCTAGCCCTGGATGGACAATGTGTATCTTTTGACTTTTTTATGGCTTGGTTTGGTCTATAACTTTAGGGCAAGGTCAGTTTTGTTATGATGGTTATTTAAAGTATATTGTTAATTTGGGTTACCCCTAAATAAACTGTGTTCATTTTAGTCCAATAAAGTTATGAGTGTATGCATTGTTCTGATTATTTATTATGTTATTTAATGCTACAGTGCACACCTCAGATCTGTCTCAGCTCACGCTACACCGGGTGGGGTGGTGAGTTCCCTGGGGGCCTCTACCTCTGTTTTTAGCAGCCAGGAGGTGACCGGTGGGTGGTTCTGTCTTGCAGTTCAGGGTGACACAGCGGTGGGGCATTATGGAGCCTGAACCGGGTACTTCTGCCCCAGCAATGCCTGAGTTAACCCTTGGTGCCCCTCCCCCTGCCACATCTGTTGAGGCAATGTCGGCTGTCCTAGAGGCATTTCTCGCCAGGTTTGAAGCAGCTACTGGCCAGAAGGGGGGTAAAAAGCGCCCCCTCCCTGAGCCTGCTTCTGGGGATGTCTCTGACGCAGAATCGGGCCCTGCTATTGCTTCTGCTTCTGGTTCTGTAATGTCAGATGATGCAGGCTTAACCCACGCAGACAGTGATGATGGCTCTGCTTCAGGGTCAGTCGCTGATAAGGAGTTTGTTGGAGCTCTTATTTCTGTGGTGCGTGATACTCAGAAACTTGTGGATGTGGCAGGGGCACCTAATGTGCCAGTCCCTTTTTGGGTTCCGCAAACCGCCACGCACCGCAAAAGTGTTTCCTTGTGTTCCTTATTTGGACAAATTGTTGTACAAGGAATGGGATATGCCGCAAAAGGTTTTTGCCGTTCCAAAAAACTTTGCAACCCGTTATGCCTTTGAGGAGGACTTTTTAAAAAAGTGGGTCTCTCCTCCGTCTGTGGACCCTTCCATGTCCAGATTGAGCAAGGCCACCACGTTGCCTGTGGAAGGGGCTCCTGCATTTAAGGACCCTGCTCATAGGAGAGTGGAGGCTGTGGCTCGCTCCCTCTTCACTGTAGTGAGTTCGGCTGTGAGGCCGGTTCTGGCCGAGACTCTGGTGTCACAGACTCTGACCGCAGGAACGGTTTCAGGGGTTTTACTCCAGTCTGTTCGTGGTCCCCAAGAAGGACGGGGTCCACCCAATCCTGGACCTCAAGGCCTTCAATTGTTTTGTCAAAGTGCAAAAATTCAGGATGGAGTCGATTCGCTCAGTGATGGCGGCTCTCCATCAGGGGGACTTTCTGGCGTCCTTGGATATCATGGACGCGTACCTACATGTTCCCGTATGCATAAAACATCAGAGGTTTCTGCGCTTTGCGATCGGGGAGGACCACTTTCAATTTGTGGCCCTTCCGTTCGGCTTGGCCTCGGCACCTCGGGTTTTCATCAAGGTGCTCGCCCCGATACTAGCCCTGCTGAGGCAGCGAGGGATCGATATCGTGGGATATCTTGAGGACCTTCTCCTGCGATCTTCCTCAGAATTAGAGGAGGACGTGTCTATCACGTGTCAGACTCTCCAAGAGTTCGGCTGGCTTCTGAATATCCAGAAGTCAGTGTTAGTTCCGTCCCAGAGACTGGAATACCTGGGACTAGTCCTGGATTCCGCGGAAGGGAGGGTTTTTCTCCCGACGGAGAAACTGAAGACCCTGCAATCTGCAGTAAAGCAGTTGTCAACCCAGAAGTGGTCGTCTCTTCGATTCTGCATGAGAGTTCTGGGTCTGATGGTGGCCTCTTTCGAGGCAGTCCCGTATGCCCAATTCCACACCAGGGAGCTACAGAAGGAAATTCTGTCTCGTTGGGACAAGCTCCCGTCTTCTCTGGATTACCAGATTCAGTTGAGCCTTCCCTGGTGTGGTGGCTGACATCTCCGGTGCTTCGGACCGGGAAGTCTTTTATACCGTGCCGCTGGACGGTGGTCACGACGGATGCCAGCCTCTCCAGTTGGGGGGGCGTTTGGGGCACCCGGTCAGCCCAGGGGCGTTGGACTCAGAGGAGTCCCGCCTACCGATCAATATTCTGGAGCTTCGAGCAACCAAGCTGTGCCTTGCCAGGTGGTCCCTGGATCTGCAGGGCCGACCGGTCAGGATCCAGTCCGACAACGCCACGGCCGTGGCGTACGTCAATCATCAGGGAGGCACAAGGAGCTCAGCTGCAGCGACTGAGGTCACACACATCCTTCGGTGGGCCGAAAGGTCAGTTTCCGGCTCTATCAGCCGTGTACATTCCGGGAGTTCAGAATTGGCAAGCCGACTTCCTAAGTCGCACAACTCTGGATCAAGGGGAGTGGTCTCTCCACCCGGAGGTGTTTCAGAGTCTGTGCCAAAAATGGGGCACTCCAGACGTGGACCTTCTAGCGTCCAGTCTCAACTGGAAGGTGCCACGGTTCGTGGCCAGGTCGAGAGACCCGTGGGCGGACGCGTTGGTGGCACCTTGGGGTCACTATCGTCTAATTTACGCCTTCCCTCCTCTGCAACTTCTTCCTCGCCTGCTGCGCACGGTGGAAGCCAAGGGAATTCCAACAATCCTGATCGCCCCAGATTGGCCGCGCCGCCCCTGGTACGCGGACCTAGTGCGTCTGGTGGCAGACGTCCCCTGGCGTCTACCCCTGAGAGCAGGGTCCGATCTTCCACACTGCTTTACAGTCGCTGGCTTTAACGGCGTGGCTGTTGAGAGCCAGGTGTTGAAGGACCAGGGCCTATCGGGCTCGGTGGTTTCTACCATGCTACGTGCACGGAAGTCTACTTCTAGGAGAATTTACCATCGTACATGGAAGGCCTACATCTCTATGTGTGAGGAGATGAAGTGGCACCCCCATACATACGTGGTGTCCCGGATTCTGATGTTTCTACAGTGGGGAGTGGAACAGGCTCTAGCCTTGAGTACGGTCAAGAGTCAGATTTCTGCTTTGGCTGTTTACTTTCAGCGTCCCTTGGCAGCGCACTCCTTGATACGCACGTTTGTGCAGGGGGTCCGGCATGTGGCCCCTCCAGTGCGCCCTCCAGTGCCCCCATGGGACTTGAATTTGGTCCTCTCGGTGCTTCAATAAGCTCCCTTTGAGGACATTATGAAGATCCTCTTGTTGACTCTGTCACAGAAGGTGGTTTTTCTGGTAGCAATTACCTCGATCAGACGGGTGTCTGAACTGGCGGCCTTGTCCTGCAAGGCCCCCTACTTGGTCATCCATAAGGATAAGGTGGTGCTGCTGCGTCCGCAGCCTTCTTTTCTCCCAAAGGTTGTTTCGCTTTTCACATTAATGAGGACATTTTTCTTCTATCCTTATGTCCTCAGCCGAAGAACCAGAAGGAGGCCACTTTACATTCCCTGGATGTGGTTCGTGCCCTTCTAGTGTACTTATCGGCAACAGCTCCGTTCCGGAAGTCGGACTCACTGTTCGTGTCGGTGACTGGTCCTAGAAAGGGTCTGGCAGTCTCGTCGGCCACCATTTCTAGGTGGATCCGACAGGTTGTGCTTCATGCCTATGCCCTGAAGGGGCGGGCGCCTCCTTTTCGGGTCACGGCGCATTCGACCAGGGCGATCGGTGCCTCTTGGGCTTTCCGACATCAAGCCTCTGTGTTGCAGGTGTGTAAGGCAGCGACCTGGTCGTCGGTCCACACTTTTTCAAAGTTTTACAAGGTGGATGTGAGTGCATCTTCTGATGCCTCCTTCGGCCGCAGGGTGTTACAGGCGGCAATTTAAGGTTGGAGTTCCTTCGTTGAGTAACTCCAGTTTTGTTTTGGGGTGAAGCTTGGTTTGCTGTGTTGTTTTTCCCACCCCTCAAATTTTTTGATACTGCTTGGGGACGTCCATACAGTCAAAGGCTGCTGTGTCCGTCCATGAACGGAAGAGAAAATAGGATTTTTGTACTTACTGTAAAGTCCATTTCTCTAAGTTCATGGACGGACACAGCACCCACCCCTCCTTTGTTTGTACTGCTTGTTACGAACTGAGGCTGCTAGAGCAGGGTGTGGGTTATACCCGGGGAACCACGCCCCCTGGGAGGAGCTGCACTGAAGAAAAGTTGTTAACACTTTAAGTGCTGTATTTCTGCCTAACTCTCCTGGAAGAGAGTGTATAACACTACAGTCAAAGGCTGCTGTGTCCATCCATGAACTTAGAGGAATGGATTTTACGGTGAGTACAAAAATCCTATTTTTTTTCTTTTTTTAGTTTCAGTATTTTTTTATACAATTTATAAAAAAAAAAAAAATCTTGCTGAATGTCTGCTAGTAGCCTGATACCTCTTACTGTATCACCCTCTCTTCACTTTCTTAGGTTGGCCTAATTGTCTTTATGGCAATGATTGGAAGCTACGTCCCTGCCTCATATGCCGAGATCGGGCCAATCGATGGGATCTTTACACGCTTACAAACACGGGAATCTGTATCACTCGGCTTGTCTACTTTTATGATTGACTTAAACCAGGTGTGGATTTCTTGTGCATGAGAAACCTCAGATAAAAGGTGCCTTCCTCTAATTCCTGGGCTGCGCACATGTTTAAGGTCAATGAGGATACACTCAGTGAAGGTGACTAGGCTCAGCAACACTGTCCTGGAACTGAAATGCAGCCCTGGAGTTAGAGAATATGGGGGCTTCAATCACAGGTATTTTGCATTATGGCAGATTCACCTGAAAGTGTTACTTAAAAAGAAAAACCCTTTTTAGTTAAGCGTGTGTTGGTTCACGTGTATATTTCACATTGTTATCTGCATTCCTTTCATTGCCTCCTTTGATGTCAATTTCCTGGTTTATCCCACAAGTCCCACTTCTCCTTGATGTAAACTAACCACAGCAAGCACAGAAACAGATTCTTCCATGAATTGTGCCCATAGAGTGGTTCGGAGGTACAGGACCTATGCTGATGTACAGAGTGTCTGTATCTCCCACGGTCGTTTTTCCAATCCCTGCTTTATGGGTTGGCAGGGGTTCCAGCTGAAGCCTCACTGTTAAACCACAGGTGTAGCCTTCTGGAATGTAGCATACACAGATGGGGAGTGTAATGCCCCCACTGTTCAATGTAATAAGGTACCCACCCCCATGAACCAGATGTAAACCCTCCATACACCCAGTGAAGTGAACAGCCTCAGATGATACACAGAAAAGAAACAAATCTCCCTACATAGGTTTTACATCAATATCTGCTGTCTTCACATTTATATACTGTTTAAAAAGTTTGGATCGTGTTAAGAAATCTTCTCTTCCTGGTTAACACATAGTGTGATGTCTGAGCATACAGCCCCCCCCCCCCCCCCTCCACATAGGCAGAGACTCTCAGATGTGTTTTGTAATGGGCCAGCTCCCTACCAGAAATTTCAGGCTGCTTTTATCTGATGTCAGAGAATTTGTCAGGCGTTATCAGGCTGATAACAGGAACAAGTCAGGAGAGAGACACAGAACTAGGCTCTTTGAAGAGAGCTAACAAAATACTGCAGATATATGTGCCCAGCTCAAATTTCATGAATTGGGTTTACATCCACTTTAAGGCTCGATTCACACCTATGCATGTTGCTTTTGAGCGTTTTTGCAGTGCTTTTTGTGGTGCTTGCTGCATTTTTCGACACGCGTTTTTGCCGCGATTTTACCGTGTTTTGTGTTGTGTTTTTTTTTTTTTTTTTGCTGGCAAATTTTTTATTTTTTTTGTACATTTCCTTTAACAGATATAATCAGGTTTAAAAAAAAAAAAAAACGCGCTACTTGCCTTTTAGATGCGTGTCCATTGAATTCTATTACATGTAAAACGCTGCTTTTTGCAGGAAAAAAAGTCCCCGACCCTTTCCAAAAACGCAGAGGCACAAAAAAAGCATTGATGTGAACATGTTCCATAGGAACTTATGTTAAAAAAATTCCCTGCATTTCTGCAAAATGTATAAAAAAAAGCATTAGTGTGAATGGAGCCTAAATGTGAGCTGTGTGGTGAAGTGACTAAGCAGTAACACATAATAAAAGTAAAAAGCATTGCATTTTTTTTAAACTAAATGCTTATTTGCTCTCTACATAATATTTACTTATTTGCTATGGCCCGGATTCAGAAAGGAGTTACGTCGGCGTATCTCCAGATACGCCGTCGTAACTCCGGATGCGGGCCGTCGCATCTCGGCGCCTGATTCATAGAATCAGATATGCCTCAATGTTGCCTAGATACGAGCGGCGTAAGTCTCCTACACCGTCGTATCTTAGGGTGCAATATTTACGCTGACCGCTAGGGGCGCTTCCCTAGACTTCCGCGTCGAATATGCAAATTAGGTAGATACGCCGATTCAGAAAGGTACGTCCGCCCGGCAAATTTTTTTACGTCGTTTACGTAAGGCTTTTTCCGGCGTAAAGTTACCCCTGCTCTATGAGGCGTAGCCAATGTTAAGTATGGACGTCGGGCCAACGTCGAATTTTGCGTCGTTTGCGGAAGTCGTACGCGAATAGGGCTGTGCGTAAGTTACGTTCACGTCTAAAGCATTGACTATTTGCGGCGTAATTTGGAGCATGCGCACTGGGATATTGTCACGGACGGCGCATGCGCCGTTCGTTAAGAACGTCAATTACGTGGGGTCATGGCTAATTGGCATACAACACGCCCCCTACAGCCTATTTTGAATTACGCGGGCTTACGCCGGCCAATATGCGCTACGCCGCCGTAACTTTTGGCGCAAGTTCTTTCTGAATACTGGACTTGCCTCTCAAAGTTACGGCGGCGTAGCGTATATGAGATACGCTACGCCCGCATAATATTACGCATTTGTATCTGAATCCGGGCCCATGTGTCTTAAGAGTTTTGCGTTTACATGTACCTTTAGTTTTAAAGGGGTTGTAAAGGTTTGTTTTTTATTTTCTGAATGAGTTCCTTAAAGCTAGTGCATTGTTGATTCGCTTACCTTTTCCTTCGATTTCCCTTCTAAATGTTTTTTTTCTTTATCTGAATTTCTCACTTCCTGTTTCTCCTCGGTAAGCTTGCCCCCATCATCTTAGCTGTTCTGGCTGGGGGTTATTTGACAATGCACTAGCTTAAAGGAACCTATTTAGAAAATTTACTGTACATATTGCATATGCATAGATCCTGCTGAGTCAAACTATTAGCTCCGTTATCAGCCAATTTCATGCTCCCTGCTGACTGGAGAACCCTAGAGTTGGACTGCTTCTCCACAGAAAGCATGGGTCCTTCACTGTAGCATGCTGATGTTTTTTGACATGCGTTCGCCCCTTCCAGTGCTCCTTGCTGTGAAGACCAGTCATAGGTAGGGGCAGTGACTGTTGTATTGTTGTCATTGTGGTCAGGCAACGCACTAGCACCTTTGCTGCCATTGTGCAATGTGCTGGGTGTTTAGTGTGTTCCTGCTCCTTTAAGGAGGGTTGGGCGCCCTCCAGTCATCTGCCCTTCATCTATCCATTAGCATACATGTGCTTCCACTGAGGAGACTCTTTAAATTTTAGAGTTAGGCCCCTTTCACACCGGAGCGGGAGGTGCGGTGGCGGTATAGCGCCGATATTTTTAGCCGTCGGATATTTCAATACAGTCAGAATTGCAGCGGTATTTTGGCCGCTAGTGGTGCGGTTTTAACCCCCGCTAGCGGCCGAAAAAGGGTTAATACCACTGGCAATGCGCCTCTGCAGAGGCGCATTGCCGGCGGTATAGCCGTGGATTCCTATTGCTTTCAATGGGAATGAGCAGTGGAGGAGCGGTAAACACAACGCTCCTCTCACCGCTCCAAAGATGCTGCTAGCCGGACTTTTAGAGCGGTCCTGCTAGCGGTCGATTTGCAGGTGCACCTGCAAACCACCCCAGTGTGAAAGGGGCCTTAGGGTCTGCAGTACACGGGGAGCCTTGAGGGGGCCTGCAGCTTACGCATGTATTTGCAAATGCGTTCAACTAAACCCCTGTTTTTAACGCACTGTTAGACAGGTGAATTTGGTTGGTTGCTGATTGGTTGGTAAGTTGAGCTTGGCAATTCTGTGTGTTGTTTGACATGCTGTTAGGGGATAGACTTTTTACATTTTTTGGTGGAGGATAACTATGCACCTGTAAAGATTGTGCTTGAAAGTCTGAATAATCATTGAAGACAGTGCTGCCTGATTATTTGTGAAAAAGCGTCCCTCTTTAGCAAAGCAAAGTTTCATGTGTCTGCTCTGCAGTGTGACCATTAAACATATAGTACTAAAGGGGTTGTAAAGGAAAAAAATGTTTCCCTAAATAACTTCCTTTACCTTAGTGCAGTTCTTATTCACTTACCTCATCCTTCCATTTTGCTTTTAAATGTCCTCATTTCTTCTGAGAAATCCTCACTTCCTGTTCTTCTGTCTGTAACTCACCACCGTAATGCGAGGCTTTCTTCCTGGTGTGGAGAAGACCTCTTGAGGGGGGAGGGGGAGCAGGAGTGTCAGGACGCCCAGTAACACACATCTCCTTCCTCTATCTGCAAGGTAGAGAGCGCCCTGACCCTCCTGCTCGCCCCCTCCCCCTCAAGAGGCTTTCTCCACACCAGGGAGAAAGCCTTGCATTACTGTGTGGAGTTACAGACAGAAGAACAGGAAGTGAGTATTTCTCAGAAGAAATAAGGACATTTAAAAGCAAAATCGTAGGATGAGGTAAGTGAAGGAGGACTGCACTAAGGTAAAGGAAGCTATTTAGGAAAAAAAAAAATCCTTTACAACCCCTTAAGCTCTTGGGAATAACGTTTTCAGCAAGGGTAATTCCCCATAAAGTACATTTTACTGGGACTTGGATTTCCCACTGAGCAGCTACTGACACAGAAATGAATGCAGTTCTTAACTATAGCAAATGACCCAATAGACAATTTTTTCAAATTTTTTTTTTTTTGGGCATTTAAAATATATTTAAAACTGAGCAATGAACTTGTTTTATTCCCTTCATTTTGGTCTCTTATATTAGCTATTGAAAGCATTCAGCTGGTCCCTGCTGAACTCCCGGAATTTCGATCCAATTGCAGAATGTCAGAAGGAGGAGCCCTGATGGGTTGTGCATTGAGTTCTAGTTAAAGTTTTTTTTTATATGTGTATGTTCTGGATTGCTTTCACTTTACCTTTTCCATGTTTTTATAAATCCACTAGTAACTCAGTCTATATATGAAACATTTTTTTAAATTCTAGGTGACACGAGCAGTGAATAATGCAACAGTGAAGTCTCTTGTTTTAATTGATGAATTTGGAAAAGGAACTAATACAGTAAGAAATATATTTTCTCTCTTGCAAGCTTGCTTAAAGGCCAACTCTAACCTGACCTGTAAGAATAAAGGTGCAGGGTTAACATTTCTGTCAGGCTTGTAATTCTCTGTGTGCCCCCTACTAGGGAGATTTCACCTCTTTTTATTCCTGTGACACCATAACAAGCAATAAAGAAAGCAGAGGTCACTGGGACAGGAAGGTACACACAGCAAAGGAATATTTTCACTCTACCAGAATTTTTTTTGCTGTATCTAGCTCCATTGGAGAGGCTTTTGTATCGCTTTCCCTACGACACCCTGTCACAAAGATAGAATGTGATGAGAGTATGGAAACAACAAAAACTTCAGAGGCTATAACCTTTCCCCACGCTATAGAAAAACAGTTTTGGCTGGGGATAAATGGGACAAAGGCAAGTGCCTTTGGGAGATGTGAGTATTTAGGAGCACTCAGTCTATCATTGTCCCCTCCAGATGGTACTCTCTGCCTGCAAGTCTCTTTATTGTCTGTCCCGGATCCACCTCTCAATGTTTTCAGCAATGCGACATATACTGCCTTATTAATTTGGTTGACAATATACATGCTCTGAAAATATCTAGTGCTGCCCTGGTAAATTACACAATACCAGACATCCCGAGGCAAGCACAAACATTTATATTCAACATACTACTAACTTGGCAGCTAGAAATATATTGAATATTGCAAAATTGTTCAAAACCTTATTGGTGGATCTCAATTTCACTATAAATAAGGTCTCATTGCTCATGATCCTTAAAAAAAAAATTAATACAAAGGTTGATACAGAAAGCAGTAAATTTAAAGAATTTGGATGCATATTATGTGTTTTTCTAGGTGGATGGGCTGTCACTATTGGCTGCCATTCTGAGACACTGGATCAATCAAGGGTCTTCTTGCCCTCATATTTTCCTGTCCACTAACTTTCACAGCTTGATACAGCTTGAGATACTCCCAGAAAATCCAAATGTCCAATATCAGGTGAGATAAGTTTAGACAGTTAAAAGATTTTCCATCTATATGCACTAGACCAGGGGTGTCAAACTCAATTTCATTGTGGGCCGCGTCAGCATTATGATTGCCCTCAAAAGGGCCGGTTGTATCTGTTAGATTAGATGTCCAGTGCATCCCTTCCCATTTACATTAGATGTCAAGAGCCACCCCACCATCAGAAGTTGAGTCCCCCACTCTCCCATACATCACAGTGCACCCTCTTTCCTTGTGCTGCTGCTGGGAAGAAGCTGGATGCACCTCTCAAGAGACTTAAGATTCTCTACGGTGATTATAGACAGAAGAGGGCGCATCTGAGTGTAGCCGTAATAAATCTCCTTTATTTACACGACAATTAATAGTCTTGCAAGACAAAATAGTGATATCAGACATTTATTTGTAGAAACATCATTCAGGGTCAGCTTCTGGGGATGGGCCTTCGCAGAACAGGATGAGCTTCCTTGGGAGGGATTACAGCATCTGGGGCAGCAATAGGTGAATGAAAAGCAAGCAACGTAAATAGCAACTAACAGAAGTAAAGGATTAGGAGCCTTACAACATGTGGGTCTTCTACTTCATGTTGGTCAGATTGCCCAATAATCAACCTGTTGTAGGAGAGTCAAGCAGGGTTCAGCTGTCACTGGAGCCTGTGGATGGGAGCCATATTGTGGTCTCTCAGTGCCCTTAATGGCTCCCATCCACATCCATAGGCTTCAGTGACAGCTGAGCCCTGCTTGGCTCTCCTACATCTGGACGATTAATGCATGATCAGACTCATGTGTGGAATACCCAAATGTTAAAAGGCTCTTAACCCTTTACATCCATGTGTTGCTACTTATATTTCTTTTCATTCACCTATTGCTATGCTTAGTCTGCTGCCCCTGGTGGCGTCTCCTTTGCATTACAGTCAGATTCTGCAATCCCTCCCAAGGAAGCTCATCCTGTTCTGGGAAGGTCCATCCCCAGAATCCGACCCTGAATTGGTTTACTGTCATGGATCGGCAGTAATGTTTCATGTCCTGTCTGTCTGCTTACTTCTCTGGTCTGTGTATCGGTTTAGGGACCACGCTCTCAAACCTGCTTGTTAAGTAATCTTCTCTTTCAGCATGGCTCCAACCTAGCCTCGAACAGGAAACACGATTGAACTCTGTGCACTGCAAGCCAGCATTGCCTGAGTTTTCTGGTGTGGCGTTCTGCTGTATGTTATGTCTGACTTCCGTGTACCGACCTTGGCGTGTCCCTCTGACCATTCCTGTCTGCAAGTAACCCTGACCTTGGCGTGTCTTCCTCACCATCCCCGTCTGCTTGTTGCCCCAACCATGGCTTGTTCTCTTGACTATCCTATGTTTAACCCTGAACTGCTGCTTCCACTCTGTCCAGCAGAGCCAGTCCATGAGATTGAGCTGAGAGACCCAGAGGGCTGTGTCCTAGAGTCAGCTGCAGCCAAATCAATCCTCACCACTAGAGGCTCTGGTGAATACCTGCTTCACGCCCTGGGGAATCTTGCGCTCTAACTTCCTGCTTGGTCCGTGTTGGTGTTCAGGTGGAGCTGCTTTCCTGAACCACCCAGAGCTCCATTCGCAGCAATCAGCCATAGTGTCCACAAACTTAGCGGTGTGCATCTGTCACCTGGACTCATGCGACCTGACAGTTTCTACATATAAATGCCTGATATCACTACATTGTCTTGTAAGTTGCCATTTGTTGTGTAAATACATTGGATTTCATACTGCTAAACTCAGATGTGCCCTCTGTTGTCCTTACCCTTCAGTGTCATGCTTTGAGTCCTTCCTTTGATGGCAAGAAATTATAATTTGGAAGGCAACCAAACCAGTCGTATAATTCCTCTCTGATATGAGGATACGATTTAAGGATTGGCCTCACCTAGACAAGATGTTTTAACCCCTCAAACAATACTGTATGTGCAACAATATCCAATGAAAGATGGCTTTTACAATATAATGTGTAAAGCTGTTGTTTCCATGGAAGTCCAGGCCTTTTTGGTTTGGGAAAAGGGCATTGCTACGGAACCTGGTGCCCATAGGGCAGACTTTTTTTAGCTAGACAGCATTTGGAGCTCTTTTCTGAGGCACTATTCCTCTGTGTGGATGGGTTGGGCCTTATGCCGGTAGACTTGAGGTGCGTGTTATGACTGAAATGCTGCAACTCCCTTGCAAGAAACATCTGAGATGTCAGGCGAGTCTTGTGCTTGTTTGGACCCTGGATATCTCAGCTATATGGGTTCAAAACATTGGCCCAGATTCTCAAAAGAGATACGACGGCGCATCTCCAGATACACCCTCGTATCTCTGCCTAGCGCCGTCGTATCTATGCGACTGATTCTTAGAATCAGTTACGCATAGATATCCATTAGATCCAACAGGCGTAAGTCTCTTACACCATCGGATCGTAACTGCAATTTTTTTTCCCCCGCTAGGTGGCGCTTCCGTCGATTTCCGCGTCAAGTATGCAAATTAGCTAGATACGCGAATTCCCGAACGTACGCGCGGCCGACGCAGTAAAGTTACGGCGTTTACGTTGGGCTTTTCCCGGCGTAAAGTTGCCCCTGGGTTTATGAGGCGCAGTCAATGTTAAGTATGGCCGTCCCCGCATCGAAAATTTGAAAAGTTATGTCGTTTGCGTAAGTCGTCCGTGAATGGTGCTGGACGTAATTTACGTCCACGTCAAAACCAATGACGTCCTTGCGACGTCATTTAGAGCAATGCACGCCGGGAAATTTTAGGGACGGCGAATGCGCAGTTCGTTCGGCGCGGGGACGCGCTTCATTTAAATGAAACACACCCCCTACCCGCCGAATTTGAATTCCGCCGGGTGATTTACGCTACGCCGCCGCAACTTTACAGGCAAGTGCTTTGTGAAAAAAGCACTTGCCTGAAAAACTTGCGGCGGCGTAACGTAAATCAGATACATTACGCCCGCCCATTTTTAAGCCGATCTACGAGAATCTGGTCCATTGTGTCCAGAGGAAACCAACTGGACTTTTGGGCTTTTCCTCCTCCACACTAGGGATGGGCCGAAAGGACCCCTGTTTGGCTCGCACCAGAACTTCCGAACACACCAAAAGTTCGAACCTGAATAACAAACTCCATTAAAATCAAAAGTGCCCATTTTGAAGGCCTATATGCAAGTAATTGGGTATACAATGGTTATAGGGGTCTGGGTCCTGCCATGGGGGACATGCATCAATAAAAAAAAGTGAGCAGTTATTTTTAAAGTAAAAGCGTAAAAATGAAATCTTCCAATATAGTGCCTGGGGGGTCTCCTTAGTCTACCTGTAAAGTTGCAGATCTATACCATGTATAGAATCTGCTGCAGCAATAATTGCATTTATAAAGCCAGAAAAAATAGGATTTTTAATAACGGCTTACCTGTAAAACCTTTTCTTGGAGTACTCCACTGGACACAGCCTTGAATCATTGCATAGTGGGAGGTCCTAGAGCAATGCTCTAAATGAAGAGAGGGAGACACAGATCAAGCAGACCACCACCGGACGTGAGGCCCTATACCGCTGCTTTCAGTACGCTACACCCGAAAGCGGAATCCTCTTACATCTATTTGGTAAATGTATGGACTGAAGACCAAGCTGCAGCTTTACAGATCTGAGCCATAGAAGCCTGATGATGCACTGCCCATGAAGCACTTATTGCCCTGGTCGAGTGCGCTTTAACAGGAACTTTGTTCCTTAAACCATAAGCCTGAATTATCATTTGTCGAATCCACCTGGAAATGGTAGATTTTGATGCCGGTTGGCCCTTTTTAGGACCGTCTGGCAGAATTAAAAAAAAAACATCTGTTTTACGTATCTGAGCAGTTGCTTGAAGATAAACCTTTATTGCTCTCACTACATCTAGCGAGTGCAATAACCTTCCCCTGACTGTGGCTCACGAAGAACGGAAGGTAAAACAATATCTTGATTTAAATTAAATGTTGACGCCACCTTAGGAAGGATGGGGACGTAACACAATTTTGTCTTTGTGACAAACTAAATAAGGCTCCTTACAGGAAAGAGCTGCTAATTCAAAAACTCTCCTAGCAGAGGAGATGGCAACCAAAAAGGCCAATTTCCTACTCAAAATTTAAAGGAATATGGCGAATAGGTTCAAAGGGCTGCTTCTGCAAAACCGATAACGCTAAATTTAAATCCCATGGGCACAAGGGAGATTTGACTGGCAGGTTTACCCGCAGTACCCCCTGAATAAATGCCCGGACTAGGGAATAAGATGCTAGCTGTCTCTGAAAGAAAACTGACAGACCCGAGATTTGACCCTTAATGGTACTCAGGGCTAGTTTCATATCTACGCCCAACTGACAAAAGGCCAGAATCCTACTAATGACATACTTTTGCGGATTCCACCCTCTGGATTCACACCAGGAAACATATACCTTTCAGATTCTATAATAGATGAGCCTGGAGACCGGCTTTCTAGCATTAATGAGAGTGGAGAGAACTGGACCCGAGAGCCCACACTTTTTCAATATGTAGGTTTCAACAGCCAAACCGTCAAATTTAGCCTTGTAAGGAAGGATGAAACACTGGACCCTGCGATAGCATGTCTTGGCGAAGCGGACAAAGCCAAGGTTTCCCTACCACCATCCTTATGATTTCGGTGTACCAGGACCTTCTGGACCAATTTGGGGCCACCAGGAGTACTGGTATTCCCTCTTTTGATTTTGCAAAGCTGTCTCTGTAAGAGCGGAACCGGAGGGAATGCATAGATTAGTGAAAACTGATTCCAGGGAATCGGTGCATCCGTTTCGAAGGCTAGAGGGTCTCTTATCCTTGATACAAAGGTGTCTAACTTCTTGTTGATCCTGGAAGCTAGTAAGTCTACATCTGGGGTCCCCCATTTCTGGCAAATAGCTTGAAAAATGTTGGGGTGGAGAGACCACTCTCCTGGTAAGAGTTACTGACGGCTCAGGTAATCTGCTTGCCAATTCTCTACTGCTGGAATGAAGATTGCAGAAAGACAAGGAACATGACTTTCTGCCCATACCAATATTTGGTTCACTTCTCTCTGAGCATCCCGACTCCGGGTGCCCCCTTGATGATGGATATAAGCTACCGCATTAGCATTGTCTGATTGAATCTGAACAGGATAACCCTGTAAACTGTGTGTCCAGGTTCCGAGATCTAGGTACACTGCCCGAATCTCCAATATATTGATGGGCAGGCTCCTTTCGAACTTGGACCAAGTTCCTTGGGCCGAGGCCTCTTCTAGGACTGCCCCCCCCCAGCCGGAAAGAATGGCATCCGTGGCTACTACCCTCCAGGTGACCGGGAGGAAGGATTTTCCAATTCGTAAATTCTTGGTGTTAAACCACCAACTGAAGCTTTGGCGCACCATTGCAGACGGGTGCATTGGTAAATCTAGAGCTTGGATTCTCCTGTTCCAGGCAGCCAAGATACTGTTTTTTAAGCAGCCTTGAATGAAACTGGGCATAAGGGAGGGCTTCGAAGGAGGCCACCATCTTCCCCAATAATCTCATGCAAAGGGAAATGGATGGTCCCTTCCTCGCTTTGACGATGTGGACCAGTTTCTTTAGGGATTTGACCTTTGGCTCTGGAAGGAACACTCTGCTTTGGGCCGTGTCTATTACTATGCCCAAATACTCTACCCTTCTTAGGGGTTGCAGGGAGGACTTCTGTAGGTTTAGGATCCACCCTAAATGCTCTAGGTATTTTACTGTACTGAGCACACTGTGATTTAATCGCGCTACCGATTCTTCTACCATGAGTAGGTCGTCTAAATAGGCCATCACCACTATGCCTTGCGCCCTTAGATTTGCCAAAAGCGGGGCCAGAACCTTTGTAAACACCCGGGGTGCAGTAGCCAGGCCAAAAAGCAGAGCCACAAAATGGTAGTGGCTGTGTTTTACCACAAACCTTAGAAACTTTTGGTGAGCGAGATGGATAGGCACGTGTAAGTATGTGTCCTTGATGTCTGTCAACGCCAAGAATTCTCTGCAGAGTAGGGAGGAGACCACCGATCCATTCAAAAATGGCGGATGTTCAGAAACTGATTTAGAGCTTTTAGATCCAGAATGGGTCTGACGTCTCCATTTTGGTTTTGGAACCACAAAGAGGTTTAAATAAAATCCCAAACCTTGCTCTTTTAGGGGAACTTCCACGATTACCCCCTGAGACAGCAAGTGATCCAATGACTGGAAGAAGGGTTTTCTCTTCAATGGATCTTTGGAGATGTTCGAGTTTAGGAACCGATAAAGTGGGATTTCTCAGAATTCCAGTTTGTACCCCAAGGATACTGTGGAAACTACCCACTTGTCCTGGATCTCTGTTTGCCAAGCTGCTGAAAATTGCTGAAGCCGCCCCCCCCACACTCGGCCGAGCGGGGCGTTCCTTTCACAAGGGGGCTTTGGGGTTCTGTTTGTTAAATTTCTGGGGGGGGGGGGGTCAGGATTAAAAGTAACATACACACATACATACAGACACATGCATACACATACATACATACATACACACACATACAGACACACACTCATATGTGCACACACACACACACACTCATATGTGCACACACACACACTCACATGTGCACACAGACACATGTATAAAGCCATTTTAAAATGAATCTAGCTTCTAGCTCAGTACCTTTCCAGATTCCTCATTCAGCCGGGTACTGCACTCTAGGGGGAAGCAGAGAGCACAGCACACTCCTCTGCACTTCACTTTCACGTTTAAAGCCGACAGAGTTTCTCACAGTTCGGCAGGAGAGCAGGCTTATCTGACAACCTTCTCTCCACTGACCCCGCGGCACACCTGAGAACCTCTGACGGCACACCAGTGTGCCGCGGCACACTGGTTGAGAAAGGCTGCCTTAGACACTGGCGAAAAAACTGAGGTGCTTCCCTTATGGGAGGGGTTATATAGAGGGGAACTCTTCTTCATTGGGTGTGCCAGTGTCCAATCCCCTCTGGGGAACTATACAACTCACTATGTAATGACTAAAGGCTGTGACTGTGTCCAGGCCCGGATTTACTCCCTTTGCCGCCCCAAGGCCGGGTCCTTCAATGCCGCCCCCGCCTGCGCAGTACAGGGGGGACATTATTCGCTGGGGGACTTTTTTGGCAGGACACTGGGAAGCAGGTGGGGTGCTGCTGCCGAATATGACATTGAGAACCGGGGGGGGGGGTGTTGCTGCCAAAAATTACATTGATCATTGGGGGGTGCTGCTGCCGAAAATTACATTGAGATGGCCTGCTCTTCCCTCTGTTTTCTCTCCTCTCATCATCCGTGACATGACGGGGTGGACTCCGGAAATTAAAGTGTCCTCTCCTCTCAGCTGCAGTGCCGCCCCTGCACCCACTGCCGCCCCGAGGCCTGGCCTTGTTGGCCTTGTCTGGAATCCGGCCCTGACTGTGTCTTGTGGTGTACGATAAAGAAAATGACATTTTCCCTGCAAGCTGCCTTTATTTTGCTGAGCAACAGCTGGGGAGCCAGTGTGTATAATGAGGCCACAATGTTGTGCACTGGGAACAAGATTAGAGATTTTATGGATACATTCTGGTGTCACTTTGACTTTGTATAGAAGTAACGGGTGTGAGTAATAATTGGTCTTTGGGTGTGGGTGGCGCCTTCCCACTGTATCCCTATAGCGGTAATCCTGATGAAAGCAAGAATTGGCCTTGCTGTAAAAAATTGCAATTAAGTGCACCTGTCAAACAGGTGCAGAAAAATTACTCTGGGCGTCGAGTGTGCCTTCCCACTGTAACCCTATAGAGGTGCTCTTGATGGAAGGCAAAAAAATTGCAATGATATGTCCCCGTCAAACAGGTGCTGAAAAATTAGTCTTTGGGTGTTATTTGTGCCCATGAAACCTACACAAAAAACATTCTTCCAGATGAAATGATTGAACACCCTCAAAGCTAGGCAGCCTAGAAGTCCTGCAGAAATTCTACATCCCAAAAAGACTTAATCAGTGACATCGACATCAGGGGCTTCATAGCTGGTAATCCAGGACTGATTCATTTTTATAAAAGTGAAAACGATCCATGGAGTCTGTGGACAGACACGTTCTATGATCAGTAATGAATCCGCCTGTAGCACTGAATGCCCGTTCTGAAAGCATGCTGGATGCAGGGCAGCCCAACAACTCAATAGCATCCTGGGCAAGTTCTGGCCAGTGGTCTATTCTCATGACCCAGCAAGTCCGTGGATCATCAGCTGGAAAGCTCTCCGTCTCCGTTTTGTCCCTGAGGTAATCGTCCACCATTTGATGCAGACGCTGTCGATAGGATGTGGAAGCTAACAGCCCTGGGCGGCGAGGACTAAAAAAAAATCCACAGTGCCTAACTTAGGCGGACGCCTTCTCCAAAGCGTCTCTGTTGACCAACAAAGACTCAAACTTTGTTTTCCATGACGCTGTAACCTACTGGAGTCAGGAAAAACGTTCAATAAAATCCATTTTAAAGTGTCCTGCAAGTTCTGTATTGAATCAGTGTGATCACTGGTTGCTTGTCTTTATCGGGAATTATCTAGCATCTGAGTACGTCCCCATTTTTTCCCCTCATTGATGCTACTTGTGTATTGCTGTTAGGGAACCAACACTTTCAGTTTGCGGCTCTGCCCCTTGGCCTTGCCACAGCACCACAAGTGTTCACGCAGGTGCTGGGCCTGATGTTGGCTCTTTTAAAGTTCAGAGGATTCTTATACTGGGGTATCGGGACGATCTGTTTCTTTGGGAACAGTCAACGGATGGCCTCAAAGCTAATTTACATTGGATGGTGCAAATTCTGCAGAACGTCTGCTAAATTCCCAATCTCAAAAAGTCTATAGTAGAGCCTTCGCACTGCCTGGCATATTGGGTCTTGTCCTGGACATTACCCTGGCATGCTTTTTTATTCTCTAGAAATGTTTCTTGGCCGTTGCTAAAGGCTTGAAAGTAGTTGTCCAAGGTTTTCCCCATGCACATGGAAAGCATACTTTGCTTGTTGCACACATAGCTTCACTTCTGAAGTATTTCCTGTAATCTAGATTCGATAAGTTCCTAACCGTGAGGACTGTTAAAGGGGTTGTAAAGGTAAAAGTTTTTTTACCTTAAGGCATCCTATGCATTAAGGTAAAAAAACATCTGACAGCATCCGCCTACCCCCCCCCCCCCCCCCCGAGCTCCAGTTTTACTTACCTCACCGTTCGAAAGTCATGGGGGCGTGCTTGTCATCTTGCTCGGTTCCCAGCCTGGCCGTTGATTGGCTAGGCAGGGCGGATTGATAGCAGCGCAGCCATTGGCTGGCGCTGCTGTCAATCACCGCGTATGACACGGCGCGCCGGGGGGCGGGCCGAGTGATACAGTCGGCAGCTATGGCCGCTGCTGTATAACGGGAGCGCGCTCGCAAAAGCTTTCCACCATGCGAGGGAGCTTGCATGAACGTGGAAAGCTTTTGCGAGGAGGAGCCGAGACAGCCGCCGAGGGACCCCAGAAGACACGGATCCGGGTCACTCTGTGCAAAACGATCTGCACAGTGGAGGTAAGTATAACATGTATGTTATTTAAAAAAAAAAAAATTGTGCCTTTAGTGTTCCTTTAAGGGTCAGGTTTCTGCCTTGGTTATACCTTTTTTAAAGACCACACGTGTCTTATTCCCTGATCAGGGGTTTGTTCTCAGTTGACTCCGTGGGACCCCAGTCTGATGTTGACAGTCCTTCAGAGGCTGGCCTTTTGAACCAATCTTTCCCATAAGGTTGCATTTTTTTGTGCCTATCATCTCTGAGTGTCTGAGCTTTTGACATTATCCTGTACAGAAGCTTTCCTTATACTTTACAAAGACAAAGTTGTTTTGAGACCTTGAACATCTTTTCTGCCGAAGGTGCATTTTACTTAAATCAGGTCATTGTGTTGCCGTTGTTTTGTCCCATTCCTAAGCATCCTAAACATATTGCTTTCCACTGCTTGGATGGGGTTGGGGCTGTGTGAATCTATCTCTTAGGTACATCTTTGTTTCATCAATCTGACTCATTGATGCCATCTGGTCCATCTACTCATACGTTTTACCGGGACTTTTTCCTTTTCCGCTGTGCTATCTGCATGGAGTTTGCATGTTCTTCATCAGGCTGGGCTCTGATGAAGAGGTCTTTAGAGCCTCGAAATGCATCAGCCGGCAGTGACACCTTCATCCCCCCCATTTGGAGTGCGGTCTAAGGGGTATCCACTACAGCGTCGATAAGCCTATTGTGATTCTTTTTGTGAGTTGGATGTTTATTCTATTAAATTGTTATAACGGTAACACACTAGGCTGGTGCACCCTTTTCTTTTCTTCCCTCTGTTTTGCTACCAGGATATTCCCCATCCATGAAGGGCAGCAAGGCCTCTGTTTTTGGCACTTTTTCCATGGAACATTGACTGTTGGACAATCCACTTGTGAGCAGGAGTATTTGTTTTCTGTGTTCTAAAGTTTGAATGTTCTGTGTCTGTGTGGGTTTCCTCTGGGTACCCTGGTTTCCTCCCACACTCCAAAGACACGCTGGTAGGTTAATTGGCCCCTGTTCAAATTGGCCCTACTATGTGTATGTATGACCGTGCTATATAAATACATGTAATTAATAGATGGGCTGAGCTACAGTATATCCAAGTATGATACCAACTCTTCTAGCAAAGGGTTATGCCATATCATTGTACGGGTCGTGATTCCCTTATATTGTAAAATGCGTTTCATTTCCAGCCAATATTGAGCTTTACTGGGCTTTTTATTTATATCATGCAGTTGTCCCAAGGCATTTGCAAGGCAGTGTATACAATATATTATACTACACAGGTGCTAGCTCAACATTCCTTAGTGTTCTAGAAGCCCAAAGTAAATGATGCAAGTGCCTTACACAGTGATTCATCCATTTAATAGGATTACATGAATGCTGGAAATTTCATGTGGCAAAAGAAAACTTGTGCTATAATAATCAACAAAAATGTGAGCTGTGATTCTTCTAATGGCTTGTTTGATGTCTGCAGACTTTTGAGTGGTGTCTGGATAGAGAAGAATTGGTCTTCTTCTATCAGTTGAAGAATGGAGTATCAGAAGTAAGCCAGGCAGCCAAGGTAGCAGCCATAGCTGGAATGCCAGAGGAGATCATAAAGAGAGGAGTGGAGGTAATGCACTGCTGATGATTATCAATACTGACTTTTAGGAGGAGAAAGCAGAGTGACAGCAAGAACTTCATTACTTTTTTCTTCTGCTTTACTGCCCAGTCAGAGTGGGGGCTGGCAGATGGTACCCTGGATTTAGAACAAGTTGGTTGAATGGTGCGAACTGTCATTCAACCTAGAAGACTGATGACATCTTGTGGACAAAAGGAAGTACTTTGCACATACAGCTGACTAAAAACGAATATTGCCACAAAAGCATTTTTTTTTTTTTTGTATCTTTTAGTAGGTTTTTTTTTTTTTTTTTTTTTGGCTGGAGTTCTGTTTTATTTGCTCCCTTCATGTTTATCATAGAAAATATATATATATATGCATATATTATATCATTTTTTTTTCTCTCTATTACACTGGTCCTTTATTATTCATGTTGTCCATTTTCGTTCTAAACCAGACAACATTTTACCCATAAAGAAGTACTGTATATACTCGAGTATAAGCTGAGTTTTTCAGCACATTGTTTTTGTGCTGAAAATGCCCCCCTCTGCTTATACTCGTGTCACCTTTTTGCACCTGATCTCCCGGACTTTGAGGACCCGGTATCGGCCGATTTAATTTATTTATTTTCGGAATTTCCAACAAAAATTTGAGAGCTGGTTCTCAAATTTTCCGACAACAAAATCCGTTCTCGGAAATTCCGATCGTGTGTGGGCAATTCCACGCATGCTCTCAATCAAGTACGAGACGGAAGCGCTCGGTCTGTTAAAACTAGCATTCGTAATGGAGATGGCACATTCGTCACGCTGTAACGGACTGAAAAGCATGAGTCTGAAAAGCGCGAATCCTCTCACCAAACTTCTAACACGACTGGTATTGAACTTTTCTAGTGCCATCGTACGTGTTGTACGTCACCGCTTTCTTGACGTTCGGAATTTCCGACAACATTTGTGTGACCGTGTGTATGCAAGACAAGTTTGAGCCAACATCCGTCAGAAATGTATCCACGGTTTTGTTGTCGGAATGTCCAATCGTCTGTACGCGGCATTAGTGTCAGGATTGGGGTTACAGGGAAGGTTAAAGGTGAAATTTAGCTAAATAAAATACTTCTAGCTTTGGTCACACCACTTATCTGTAATGAAGTATGCATTTGTGAACCGCTCCAACAGGGACAAGCCCTTCTTTCCTCCCCCCTCCATTGAAAAGTTCTTTCATTGATTACACTCCCTGTAACACGATCTGTGAATGGGGCACAGACTGATCAGTCACATGATTCTCTCCTCCATTCACAGATCATGTAATAAACAGTGTAGTTGAAGCTGTTAACCATTGCAGAAATGGAAGTTTAGAGATGGGAAGAGGACAGGCATCCATGATCCCATCCCTGAAGTGAAGATTTCTCCAGGATTCACCTGCCTGTACACTGTGGTGCATACTTTGTTACAGGTAAGTGATGTGACTAAAGCTTTTTTTTTTGTTGTTGTTTTTTTTTTTTTGCTAAACTTCAGCTTTAAAGTGAGAGGTAGTGTTAGGGTCAGCGTTATATGTAGTTATTGTGTGTGATAATGTTAGATTCAGGGTTGCAGTGAGGGTTACTATGAGGGCTAGTATTAGGCCTGTTTCACACAGGTTTCAGATTTTTAAGAGCAGTGTTATCAGCAAACTTTGACAAAGCATAGTGTCAGGGTTGAGGTTACAAGGAAAGTTAATTTGGGGATTAGCGTTGGGGTCAGGGTTGTTTTGATGATTTTTGTGAGGGTTAGTGTTGGGGTCAGACTAATGCCGCGTACACACAGTGGGAATTTTTGGCTAAAAAAGTTTGATGTGAGCTTTTGGCCAGAAATTCTGACCGTGTGTAAGCCCCATCTGATTTTTTCTGTCGCAATTTCCGACGGCAAATATTTGAGAGCTGGTTCTCAAATTTTCCAATGGAAAAAGTTCTTTTGTCGGAAATTTAGATCGTCTGTATGCAATTCCGACACGCAAAAAAACATCCATGCTCGGAATCAATTTGACGCATGCTCGGAATCATTGAACTTAATTTTTCTCGGCTCCTTGTAGTGTTGTACGTCACCGCGTTCTTGACGGTCGTAATTTTGTGTGACCGTTTGTATGCACCACAGCAGTCTGTCGGAAAAAAATCCACAGTTTTCTTGTCGGAATTTCCGATCGTATGTACGAGGCATTACATTAAAAGGTAATAAAAGGATTAGTGTTTGGGTCAGGTACAGGGTAGATTAACACAAGGAGGGGCCTCAGGGTATGGCATTGCTCTGTTCTGGGAATTTTGAACTGAAAAATAGCAGTGCCCTGTGCTGTAAGCTAATGTAACCTGACTGTCAATGGCCTAAGTTATAATTATTGCGAAATACTTTAATTCACAGGTTTCAGAGCTGTTCCGGAATGGTCAGGCCATAGAGTGCATCAATCAAGATTCAATGCATGAAAAACTAGATAAGTGAGAGAGAGTTAATATTTATATTAGTAACCTTTTTGTTACCTAGTGAATTAGCCTTTACAGCCTCCTTTGGGCCTGGGCAATTTATTGCCCTCCAGTGGCCAGAAAACCAAATATAGCAAAATTTCCCACCAGCTGGCCATTGTGAGAGCTTTCATCCATCAGTATCTTTAAAGCATGTTTTGTACCGCACATTTCCTTTTTTTCTTTCCTAATAAGTATCCTTCTTCACAATATCTCTCTCTTTGCAAATATACACAGCTTACATCCTTCTTATTTCTACTCTCAGGTGTCAGAGACTGGTGGACGGTTTCCTTAACCTGGACCTCGATGATCCTCAAATCGACCTACAAAAATATTTGTCTGAGGAGGTTCTACCCTTCTCTTCTGTATTCTAAGTGACAATGTTATTGGGGTTAATTTATTGAAGAATTCCATTTTTCACTTAGGCCCCATACACACGATAGAATCCATCCGCTGAAAAATCCCAGCGAATGGGTTTCAGCGGATAGATCCTATGGTGTGTACACTCCAGCGGATCTGTTTCCGCGGATATTTATCCCCTGGGATGGATTCCAGCAGATCAAATATTTGCTGACATGCTAAACAAATCTATCTGCTGGAATCCATCCCAACGGATGGATCCGCTGGTCTGTATAGACTCACCGGATCCATCCGTCCGAAGGGATCCCCCGCATGCGTCGTAATGATTCGACGCATGCGTGAAATTCCTTATATGACAGCGTCATAATCGCGGCGACGGCGCGACACGTCATCGCCAGAGGATTTCGGCGCGGATTTCAATGCGATGGTGAGTACACTCCATCGCATGGAAATCCGCTGAAATCCTCGAGAGGATTTATCCGCGGAAACGGTCCGCTGGACCGTATTCGCGGATAAATCCTCTCGTGTGTATGGGGCCTTAGGCTCTCTTCAGACATGCAGTAGACCTTGTCGCCCCTCTGAAAAAATGTTCTGTGTTAGAGCGATTTTGAGAGGCTTTGACAGGTGGTCAGGAGACACTTGTTTTAATCCAGTAAATGCTGCACCACTGCACAGCAACTTGTGTATATTTTATGCTCTGCAGGGCGCATTGTGTTCATAATGGTACTGCCTGCAATGGGGAGGTATCATTTTGGTCACGGCATGTATACAAGTCCTTAATCTTTTACATGGGGGTCAGGGAAATTGTCATTAACAGAAGGAAGATAATATTGTTTGCTTTTACTTCAACTTATAGAAAGTGACAAGCGCACTGAATTTCTGGCAAGATTCCCATAATGCAGTTTTGATGATTAAACATTTTCTGTTAAGACAGTACTGTATCTTATTGTTCTTATCGCTCATTAGTGAACCGCGTGTTTACATTTTTAGAGGAGAGAATCCCTGGTGCCACACATCCACGAGGTTGTGTGATAAGAGAGACCACAATTGCTTGGTAAATTTAGCAGTTATGCAGTTTTCACCTGGAACTTATGAGATCTGTGAAGTGAAAACCATTGTGTGTGTCTGTAGACTAAGATAAGTTAGTCGAGAGATGATACCGCTCTAAAAACTGCTGATCCCTTGGCTTTGCTTCCGTCCCACTAAACCAAAAGGGTGCTGGCTATGCTCAGGTGCATTGGATAGAACTCCTTAAAACAATGTCTTTATTGTACCACTTAAATTCAAAACGATAAGTTAGGACTAAAAATCTGTGATTTTTCAGAGGCAGGAAAACAGTTAAGAAAGAAACTGCCCCACCTATTATTTAGTTTGTGGGTGAAGGTTTATGGTTCTGTTCTTTATAACTGTACAGAACCTTTTTAACCACTTAAGGACCCCCTACCGACGATATACGTCGGCAGAATGGCACAGCTGGGCACAATCACGTACCTGTACGTGTCTCTTTAAGGCCCAGCCGTGGGGTCACAGGCTTGCTCGCGACCCAGTCCGAAGCTCCGTGTCCGCGGACCCGATCGGCGCCGGTGTCCCACGATCAGTCACCGGAGCTGAAGAACGGGGAGAGGTGTGTGCAAACACACCTTCCCTGTTCTTCATTGTGGCAGTGTCCGTGATCGTCTGTTTACTGATATAGGGAAAGACGATCACTAACGTCACACGTCCAGCCCCGCCCCTCCTACAGTTGGAAACACATATGAGGTCACACTTAACCGCTACAGTGCCCCCTAGTGGTTAACTCCTAAACTGCAATTGTCATTTTCACAGTAATCGGTGCATTTTTATAGCACTTTTTGCTGTGAAAATGACTGGTCCCAAAAATGTGTCAAAATTGTCCGATATAATGTCGCAGTCACAAAGAAAATTGATGATCGCTGCCATTAGTAGTAAAAACAAATTATTAATACAAATGCAATAAAACTATACCCTATTTTGTAAACGCTATAAATTTTGCGCAAACCAATCGATAATCACTTATTGCGATTTTTTTTTTTTTTTTTTTTTACCAAAAATAGGTAGAAGAATACGTATCGGCCTAAACTGAGGAAAAAAAAATAGTTTTTATATATTTTTTGGGGATATTTATTATAGCAAAAAGTAAAAAAATATTGTATTTTTTTCAAAATTGTCGCTCTATTTTTGTTTATAGCGCAAAAAATAAAAACCGCTGAGGTGATCAAATACCACCAAAAGAAAGCTCTATTTATGGGAAAAAAAGGACGCCAATTTTGTTTGGGAGCTACGTCGCACGACCGCGCAATTGTCAGTTAAAGCGACAGTGCCGAATCGCAAAAAGGGGCAAGGTCCTTAATCTGCATAATGGTCCGGGTCTTAAGTGGTTAAGGGACAAGTTCACCTTTGGAACATGTTACCGGTTACACCTGCATTTAGGGTGTAACATGTAACATGTAACCTGTTCCATTAGCTGCAGTGCTCACCCTCTAATCCCTATGTGACAGCGGGCAGGGGATCCGCCAGCCCAGCTGCATCATTCATTCACAAGAATCTGTGCATAAAAAAACTACAAGTCTGATTAATACTTCCTGCAGCTCTAAAACTGATATCCCGTACAATGGTAGAGATTCAGAGCAGTTGGTAGAGTCTGTGGGAGCCTGACATTCCACCCACAATCCACTGATTGCAGGTGTAATGCCCTGCGATCTACTGTGAATTTTTTTTTTGCACATTTTGTTTAGTGCAAAAAGATGTGCATTTATTATTTATTTTCACAAAGCTGAACTTGGCCTTTAAAGGCCAAGTTCAACTTTATAGAAAAAGTAAATAAATGCAAGTATTTTTGCAAAAACAAAATTGTGAATTTATAATTTTTTTCCTGCAAGAGCCTGGAAAGCATTGCACTGGCGATCAGTAGATCACGGGTGTATTGTGGGCTATTTGAATGTCTGTGGATTATGAGAGTGCTTATCAGAACCCAGCAGCTCATTGAAACTACAAGTCTATCTACCGTGGTGGAAGACAGAACTTGTATTTTAATCATTAACAGGAATTTGTGACCAAATGACATGGCTGTGTGGGAGGAGCCTTGTGAAGCCATGCTGTTTTCAAAAAGTGACAGCCAGTGTGGGGAGAGAAACCCCTGCCTACTGTTACAGGAAGTGGGAAGAGGCGGCAGGAGCTGGAACATGTTACGTGTTACACCCTAAATATGGGTGAACATGTAACATATTCCAAAGGTGAACTTAGTGAGACTGCACCAAGAGAAGTGTGACTATGGTAGATGGGGCTGACCTGGCAACTTCATAAAAGGTGATCTCATTACTGGTGTCCCTGGTGATATAAGATGTCTGTGGATGGTTTATTTTAGATGGCCTGACCCTTTGGGTATTTTAATGATACAAATGTCTAGTTTCCCATAATTTCAGTTATTGTCCCAGAATAGGATTTTTTTTTTTAATGAATGTTATGTTTTTTATTTTCTTATAAATCCACGGCGATGCACTACACATAAACTTACACCATATCACCATTTGAAATGAAATCTATCTACAATAAAAATATGCCAGAAAAGTCCATACTTGTGCACCACTTGAAAAAGTTCCACAAGGTAGGGACACCAGAAGACTTACCAGAGTGAAGTCCTACAATGCTCTAAGCAATAATTGGATAATGCTTCAATAGGTTTTTTTACTCCACAAATAGGGGACATCAGCAGGACTTTAAGCCTTCATCACCATAGATCACTCCATACACATATACTGTACATGTCACCTTTATGTCATACACGATAAATTATTATAGTAAATAAATAACTGAAATACAAAATTCCACACACCTCTAGTTGCAGCTTCAACATCAATATGCGATTCCACTCCACCCCTTAAAGTGGTTGTAAACCCAAATTTTTGTCTTTTTCATACAGGTAAGCCTATAATAAGGCTTACATGTAGGTATAAAGAATATCTCCTAAACCTGTATGGTTTAGGAGATATTCCCCTCGCAATGCGCCGCTATGTGCGGTGCATACTAGCTCATTATGGCTTTCGCCTTGCAGGTGTGTAAAAAAAAAAAAATATATGCGGGTTTACAACTGCTTTAAATGTATACTTTACCAATAATGGTGTAGTTCAACCTGTTAAAACAATATAAAGTCAACAATGGTATCCAAAAAAAGTGATATAACAATTTTTTCGTGCTTCCAACCACCAGTGAATGAACGTATCCTCTTTTCTTCTCTCTAAACATCACCCGTGCTATGCATGCAATTCTCCTTCAGTGAACCTTATTTGCTCACCTCCAGTATTTGACCCCAATAAATTAAGGTCACTAGCACATTTGCCCCTTCATGGGCTATGTAATGGATGGCCCCTCAAGCTGTTTCTCCTATCTTCCAGTCTGTGCAAATACAGGCATTTATTCATGCAAACAGAATTAGGACCAATAGTGCTCTCCGTACATTTGGAATGATTTAATATTAATCTCTAAAAATTACAGTCACACACAGTGCATAATACATGCAGCACCCCGTTGTTTAGGCAGGGTTGCTCCTAAATTTACCTGCCAGGAGTAGCTGCCTTGGCTAATTGTTGAGGATCAATTTATTTCACTCTAAGCCTAGGTTCACACTGCTGCGAATTCAAAATCGCGGTAAAATGCGCGATTTTACCGCGATTTCGTGGCTGAGATTTTGCCGCGATTTCGGCCGCAATTTAATGTAAATCGCGGCCCGAAATCGCAAAAAGTAGTACAGGAACTACTTTTTGAAATTGCAGATGCGGCGTCGCACTGATTAGGACAGTGCCATTGCCGAAAATTGCCGCCGATTTGAGATGCGATTTGACATGTCAAATCGTATCTCAAATCGTTCCAAATCGTACCCAGTGTGAACCAGGGCTAAGTCTGTAATTGCTGCACTTCTCTCTCTCTCTCTCTCTCTCTCTCTCTCTCTCTCTCTCTCTCTCTCTCTCTCTTTGCCTTTAGGTGGCCGGGTACCTGGTTGCATTAGATATGACAGGGGCCATGCAAGGTCAGATTATTGGTATATGGGGTACCCCAGCCAATGGGGGTTGAGATTGCAGTCCAACCAGAAGTGCTGGTTCTGCTGGCCGGAGAACCTGCCATGGTTGGAGGTAGAGGGGAAGCTGTCGCCACTAAGGGACCAACCACCTTATTACCAGGGCCCACAGTGAGTAGCTGAAGCAAGTACTGACGTGGTATTCTCACCAACCGGGGACGATGAAGGATCGGGAAAAATCTGCGGGTATCAAGCCAGGGACCCAGCCAGCGGAGTTGACGCTTGCAGAGCAGCCTTGTGTGTCAAGTCAGGGACCGAGCAGGCCAATGGGGTGAAGCTTGAGAAGTATATTGAGTGCCAAGTTAGGGACCCAGCAGAGAGAGCATTGTGACGCTTAAGGAAGATACTACCGTGAAGATTGGAGGAGCTCAAGGGATTCAGTGGAAGTGAATTGTCTAGTCTAGTGAGAGACTGGGAGCTCAGTGGGCTGAAGAACGACAAGAAGTGATTGTAGTGGAAGTGAAGGAACTGTTACACTTTCTGTTAGGAACTGTTAGACTGTTGCCATAGGAAACTGCATTCCTTCACGTGCAGATGTGGCATCTCGCTGGATGCCTTTGCCTCCATGGCTGTACACCTGTTGAAGACTGAGTCTGCCAATTATTCTTGCAACTACCTAACGGTGTCCTGGCCCTAACCCATGTATGGCCAACCTAAGTAGAAGAAGCATGTGCAATCTTACTTGAATGTTGTTGTCCTTTATATTACTGACAGACCTGTGCAGTAATTCGCTGTGAAAGTTTGCTTATGTGCAGGGGCTTCCTGTTGTAAAGACCAGTCATTACTGCTCTTGCTTCTTGTGCTGGGAGATTGGTTTTGTCTCCACACCCTCCTGTAGTTTTCTGCAGGCAGCTTGTAACAGATGAACCAGCTGGATCCCTCACACAGCTCTGCTTGGGATATGTGAAAAAAGTGTATATTTCATCCCTGCTTTTACAGGGTAATATCTGGGTTTGTAAAGGCATTTGATGCACGCAAAGTGGATTTGAATGAAAGTTATTGTGCCCAGAGAGCAGCTTTAAAGCCATGTCAGTAAAATACTGATGGTCACATTCTGCAAATGGTGGAAACAGAGGTAAGAGCTGTCTGTGGGAAGAACAATGGTTGTATACTAGTTCTGAACAAAAAGATGGACTTATTCATAAAACAGAAGTAAACATGGTTTGTGGGCGCAGCATGCAAACATATTGAACATTCATTTATTCTGTGAAGAGAGATTACACAGACAAAGAGAAACCCAGATGTCACTTGTGCTCAGTGTTTAAGATATTATTATCCAGTAATCCTGGGGCCTTTGTGTGTAAAGTTTCCACGTGGCAGTCTGAAGCTGGAAGGATAACCTGCAAAAAACATCAATAAGAGGCTGCTTAAAGTGGAACGTATCAATTTGTATTCATGTTTTTAAGGAGGATCTTCACCCTGGGAATACAAAATTAAAAGTTGGAAGCTACAAAAACTTCAGCTGCTGACATTTAATGAAAGGACATTTACCTGTCCAAGGGTCCAGCACTCCAGTCAGTTCTTCACCGGTCTTCTGGTCCCCGGCGTGGCATCGTTTGGTGTGGGAAGCCAGCTGCGGGTTCACAGGGGGCTTCCCACTGTGCATGCCATAGCTGCCATGGAGAACCTAGCGGGACATCTCTGGCAGGGCATTTTGCGCTGACATACTCTGTTTGTAGCCAGGTGCTGGACTACAAAAACATAAAAAAGGAGACATTGGGGGTTATTTACTATAGGCAAATCCACTTTGCACTACAAGTGCACTTGGAAGTGCAGTCGCTGTAGATTTTAGCTTGCACATGATTGGATAATAAAATCAGCAGAGCTTCCTTCCCTTAATTTCAGATCTACCTCTCAGATTTACAGCGACTGCACTTTCAGTGCAAAGTGGATTTGCCTTTCGTAAATAACCACCATTGTCCGCTTTAGTCAGTTTTACTTTCACTTTATACTGCTATGCTGAATGTTGGGTTGCACTATCTCCTCCAGTCAGCAGGGGGAGAGCTTAAGCTGGAAAGCCTATGGACTTCTATGCAGAATGCTGTGGGTCATGGGAATTGAAGTCCGGGACTTCAACCATAGAATGGGACTCATGGATCCTTACACTAACATTCCCAAAGAACACTGAGGAGAGGGGGGAGTGGTGGAATAACTTTCACCAGACTGAACTGGAAACCTCTTCTTCTTGGCAACCTGGGAGTCCAAGTGAGCACATCAGCATGTGTGCACACATCTCTGCAGGAGACCAGACTGGCAGGGCCGAGGTCTCGAGCCCTGATAGTGGGGACACTGTACAGACTGCAGATTTTCAAACAATCTCACCCTTGTTCATTGAGACTGGATATCTCTCCCACTCTCCTCTCCTTCACTTCTGCGCAGAGGCAAAGGGGCCCTTTTCCTACAGCTGGAGCCACAGATGAGAGGGTGCATTGCATAAAACTCGGACACTGTATGCTGATTCACCAAGACTGTTGTTAAGTGCACCAACGCTGCTTATGGGCCCCAACAATAGCCAACAGAAGAACTCATGAAAGGACTGTTCCCTATAAAGCCATTCTACAAGCCCCGCCCCCTTTCTACTACTCGCATAAGGGGTACTTCTTGCCAGTTAGCCTAGGCCTAGCATAGTCCCCTGAACACAGTGAATTTATCCACATTACTGACCATTGCTGCACTCCTGGTGATCTTGCTACTGTTTATGCTAGTGTTATCCTATACCTACTGCTGATTACTATACCTATGTTGAGTTGTACTATTACTAATTCACTTTCATGCCTTTATAATTACCAATCATATCATGTGACAACAGGGGCGGACTGACAACTCATGGGACCCCCAGGCAATAGATTAAGGGGCCCCCAAGCTTACAGGTGGCTGCCATGCCAGGAGTAAGTAACTGGGGAGGCTCTGTCATGTAGGACTCTGATGTGAGCGTGGCGCTCATCCTGACTGCTGTACTTGTTATGTTGTTTTGTTTGTTACTTACTCCTGGCATGGCGGCCACCTGTAAGCTTGGGGGTCCCATAATCTTCTATTGCCTGGGGGCCCCATGAGTTGTCAGTCTGCCCCTCCTCACAGAATTGAAGACATTCTGTAAACTGACAAAGGGAGAGGAGGAAAAAACAATATAAAAAAGCCGCGCCAAATGTCAAAACAAATATCTATATAATAGTTAGACAGTCCACAGATGATATGAATGGTAGTGGATTTTCAACTAGTCATCCAGCAAAGACAGAATCAATATATTGATCAGAAGCTGATTTGCATGTAGAGATGTTAGCTTTTCAATGCACCTGGTGACATGCATACAATCTGTGTAATCCCACCACCAGAAATGTATATCAGCTTACCAGATGGCAAGCCTTTAGTGCAGTTGGCTATAGCCCAGCCACGGCCTTTAAATCCCCTGGGCTAAGATGCTCCAAGATTCCCAGTCAAATGGCAGCCTTGGTATTGAAAGTGATGAGTGTTTACGGTTTAGGACGCAAACACAACCCGTCAGTAAAACAGCAATCGTAACCCAATCCGGCTCACATGCAGGCGGGAAGACAGAAAGGGACGCAATAGCGTGATACCGTAGGTATAACAGATTTATTAAGAATAGTAATGTACTTACACTTAGGCAGTTTAAAAACAGCGTGTATTATGTAAAAAGCCGGCCGGCTTGAGAAGCCCTCCTCCTAGGCGTGGTGACGTCACTGACGCTGCCTCCAGACGCGTTTCGTCCTATTGGACGTTCTCAATGGGGGTAGGGCTAGCAACAGTGAGGCACCATATATAGCGGCCACTCAATGCAAAGGGTGGTCCATAGAAACAGACCCCGCCATCTTTATTGAGGGAAAAACTTGCCCATACAACCGCGCATAGCTAGCGCGGCCAGGGAAAAAAGTATAAAGCATTCGCCATCGTTTTTATAACGAGGATGGAGCTTCGTTCTCTACAGATTACATAAATATAAAAAATATAAAAAAAAAATATAAAAAAAGTATAGTGCTTGTACATAAATCCTAAAGAGAACAGGAGAACCGAGGGAAGATCTATAAATCCGGCACAAGACAGAAATCCCCTTGGCTCAGTGTGGCCATCTTGTGGATTAAGTTAAAATCTCTTTTTATAAGAGGTAAATTCATTCATGACAATACACGGCTTAAGAGGAATCAAAGCCTCTGACCTAACAGAAGGTTTTTTATGTGATCTATCAAATATATCCAAAAATGTTGTATAAAGGGAGAGGAGGGATGGATAAATAAGACCCCACATCTCTCCTCCAGGCTGAAAAGCATAAGATCGTGAAAAAAAAATCACAAATCTAATGCTTACTAGCCGCAATTGTGGCTTTGTTTACTTACGGGCATGACGTCATCACATCGCGCCCGGGCCTCCGACGGTCATATCTCTATGCTTCCTATCCGACACAGGGCGATCCTTTCTCCGGGCCCCCGATGGCACGGGGGATCCCGGAGAAGCACCGGATGGCGGCGGGAGGGGACGTTGTCTATGATCGTTCTTATGGTGCGCAGGATCGCCGCCGGATCTGGCTCCAGCTTACTCACAGAGGTCTCCAGTAACAAGGTGGATAGTGCCTTAGTGGCAACTGCTTCCCCTTTACCTCTGACCACAACTGGTTCCCCGTCCGGCTGAACCGTTACTCTCGGTTGGACTCCAATTCTGCAGTCAAAACCCTGCGCTGCTTCTCCTGCTTCTGGATAGGCCCTCAGACAGCCTAGCAGCCAGATGTCCCCGGGATAGGCCTCACGCTTCCAGGCCTAGCAGCCCAGGGCAGCATAACACACATCCACCCAGACAGCCATCCAGGTGGCACAGAACTCTGATCACCTGACTCCACCCAAATAAGTAGGCTCTCCCAGCAGTGGCGGAATTATAGGGGTCGCTAAGATCGCAATGGCGACCGGGCCCCTTGCTGCAGGGGGCCCTTGAGGGCCCCCTGTACTCTTCGATAGAAGGATCGGCAGTTGAGCGGCAGGGGCGGCTGAGATGAGCTCCTCGATTGTCAGCCGAACTGTGCAGGGAAGGAGCTCGTCACATGAAAGTAGTGTGTGCTCTTTGTCTCCCCCTAGAGTTCAGTACCCAGCAGGAAGAGCCAAGGTAAATGTCTGCCGTTTTTTTTATGACTATCTATCTACTGTATGTGTGTTTATATATGTGTGTGTGTGTATGTATGTGTGTGTGTGTGCGTATGTATATGTGTGTGTATGTATGTATATATGTGTGTGTGTGTGTGTGTATGTATGTATGCATGTGTGTGTGCATATGTATGTATGTTAAAGCGGTTGTATACCCACTGTCATTTTTTTTTTTTAAACCAGAAAAGCAAAAGCCATAATCAGCTAGTATGCACCGCATACTAGCTGATTATGAAATACTTACCTTGGAACGAACCTGGCCCACGCCGAGGGAGATGTCATCTTTCCTCGGCGTGTCTTTCGGGTATCGCCGCTCCAGCGCTGTGATTGGCTGGAGCGGCGATGTCGTCACTCCCGCGCATGCACGCAGGAGACTTCTCTCCGGCAAGGTCTGGCGGCTGCTGGCCCTTTAGCCGAGGATCCCCACTGCGCATGTGCCGCTGCAGTCAGCGGCGCATTGCGAGGGGAATATCTCCTAAACCTTACAGGTTTAGGAGATATTCTTTATACCTACAGGTAAGCCTTATTATAGGCCTTATTATAGGCTTACCTGTAGGTTAAAGTGGTAGTACTGGGTTTACTACCACTTTAAGGTGACCAGATCTTTAAAAGGAAATCCGGGAACATATTTTTTTTTTACTAGCTATGATGGAAATCAGCGACTCTCTGCCCGTTGCCGCCACCTCCCGCCTAACAGCCTGTCAAGTCTCACTCTCCGGGCCCCAGCTACTACTGGGTGGGGAGCGGAGGAAGATCACTCAGGGGAAGGCAGGGAAGGCAGGGGAAGGCAAGGAGATAAGCAGGCAGGCAGCAGGCCGGGGCTTGAGCCAAGGCAGAAGAGGTATAATCATCAGAAAGGAGCACAGATAATGGAAAAAAATTACACTCCCCCTAAGCTAGTAGGAGCGGCGGGTGTGTAATTCAGATTTTTTTTTCTATTCTGCACTGACTGTCTTTGAAATTGCCCAAGCCCCTGTTTAAATCCAATCCGGGGACAAAACCGGGGACAGACTTGGTCAGGGGAAAGTGTTCTCAATACGGGGGCTGTCCCCAGAAACCGGGGATGTCTGGTCACCCTAATGTGTGTGTGTGTGCGCATATGTATGTATGTGAGTGCATGTATGTGCATATGTTTTCAGTGGCGTGGGTGCCGCCCCCTCTCTCTAGCCACCCCCTCTATGACTAATGGATAGATTCATGCATAGCATGAATCTATCCATGGTCACCGCTGCCACCCCCATATTTAGATGTCCGGACCCTTTCCGGGCGCTGGGTGCCTGAATTACAGCGGGGGGGGGGGGGGTTTGAAGCACCAGATTAGAGCCATAGGCTCTAATTGGCTTCAAAATAGGTGAACTGCGAGCGCCATGCTGGGAACTCACAGTCCACCCAGGTGTGTTAGAAGGGCAAATTAATATTCACTTTCCTAACACTGAACCACCTCTCCACCAATCAGGTGTGCGGGTCTATTACCCGTCACCTGATTGGCTGAAACGATAGGAGCAGCTATTGGACGATTATCAGGAGGAGAGGAAGGGAGATGAGGACGGCAGGAGACGCATGAAGGACCCCGCTTGTGGCGGTCACCTGCTGCCCCACGAGACAGGGTAAGTTCTGGCCGAGCGGGCAGGGGGATTCACAGTGATGGCATTCGATGGCACAGTTGCCGCATGGCAGCATTTAATGGGCACACTGGCATTTGATGGGCACACTGGCGGCATTTAATGGACACAGTGGCAGCATTTGATGCACAGTGGCGGCATTTAAATGGGCACAGTGGCGGCATTTGGGCACAGTGGCAGTGTTTGGCACAGTGGCAGAGTTTGATGGGTACAGTGGCAGCATTTGATGGGCACAGTGGCAGCATTTGATGGGCACAGTGGCAGCATTTGATGGGCACAGTGGTGGCGTTTGATGGTACAGTGGCAGCTTTTGATGGACACAGTGGCAGCTTTTGATGGACACAGTGGCAGCATTTGATGGGCACAGTGGCAGCTTTTGATGGGCAGGGTGGCTGTAAATGAAGGGCACAGTGGCTGCAAATTATGTTTTTTTAAGAATTTTTCAGTTTGCTTACGCCCTCTAAAAATTTTGAGCACCAGCCGCCACTAGTTTATATGTTCGTGCATATGTGCATTTATATATATATGTGTGTGTTTTTATATGTGTTTGTGTTTACATGTATGTATGCACATTTTATGTATGCGCTTTTAATCCTGACACCCTATATGTGTACAATCAGAACCTATTTGTTTATTTATTTTTTGATTGTTCATAGTACCAGCAAAAAAAGGCTGTTCCTCCAAAAAGCGATCCATGCTCAGATCGCTTTTCAGAGGCATTTGACAGCCGGTAAAGAGGCAATATCTTGCCTACTGACCGCCTGTTTTAACCCCTTAAATGCATCATCGCTATGCTGCAACTGCACGCAATGCACACAGTTGCAGGGGGGTTTGCAGTATAGCCCCATTCTCCTAGGGGTATAATTCAAGAGTGCCCTGACTGGAAAAAGATTGAGAAACACCGACATAGAGCAACCGATGCCTCCATTTTCCTCCTGCAGCTGCTGAATACCTGCAGGAGGGAGAGGAGGAGAAGCAGGGGGAACTGGTGAAATCGGTTCCTTTATATGCAGCCACCCACTTGCAACCGGGTCCTGTTCTGCCAACGGGCTCAGAGAAAAGAGCCCGGTTCGGGGTCAGGGGGGCCCTTTGTGGTTTCTTGCATCGGGGCCCTGAAGGTTCTAGTTACGCCACTGTCTCCCAGCATACCAAGGGGCTAAAGAAACCCCCGCCAATTGGCTGAGACACCCCATCCATTCATAACCTGACCTTGCTAAGTCCCTTGCCTATATAAAGTCACCAGCATAACGCCACCTAGCGACAGAAGAGAGAAGGTGCAGCAAGTCCAGAACTAGAGAGGAACCAGTGGATCTACTAACAATTAACCAGGGCAACTACCGCCTGGCAAACTAAATTTACTAGCAACCCTGCCTAAACACCAGGGCTCTATCTATCTATCTATAGATATAAAAATGTCATGCTAGAGGAAGAATTGAAGAATTTGCAAACCCATGTATATACTGTATTTAATCAAGACAAGAATATCTTGGTCATGTAAAAAAGTAATAAAATGCGCTTACAGTAAATAACTCTGTGTAAATCAGCCAGTGCCTTTCATTCACGGTAGACTAGTTACCCCTCACAGGGGGAGGAAATGTCATTGTAGACTGTGCCACTGACAGTTAATCTCTGCTGTGCTGACACTGCTCCCGCCTCTGTGCTTTGTTGTTTGGCAGATTAGTGCCCATGTTGGCACACCCTGCATCCCCTACACAATGCTGTAATGTGGCACAAGAACTAAAGGGCGTATTGCGGTCAGAGTTGAAAAAAAACCCTGCAAGACCAAGGTATAATTAGCTAGTATGCTATGCATACCAGCTCATTATGAAATACTCACCTTAGATCGAAGCCTCAGCGGTCCTCGTACACGGCTCCGGCCAGAAACATTGCTCCTGGACTTGCTTCCGAGTATCGCGGGCTTCAGCGCTGTGATTGGCTGGAGCTGCAATGACATCACTCCTGCACATGCGCGCCGGAGAGGCTGGTAACGGCATACTAGCTGAAGCAATGGCACAGACATTAAAAAATGTATTCAATTACAGCTTACCAAGTATTAGATGTTGTGGTTGCATTAGTTTTCCTTTTTTAGTTTCCTTTATATTCACCTGGTGATCCTGCCAGTAAGTCTGTTATTATTCAACTTTCTTCAAGGCTCCATACACTAGCATTTTTTAAAAGCTCAAAAGAAGCTAGGAAAAAAATGCTGGATGAAAAACGCTGATATTAGCATTTTTTGTGCTGGCTTCTAGTAGCGTTTCAGTCGCTTAAAGAAAGATGGAGGGAGAAAGAGAGAGACCATGCACCATCATTAAAACACACACACACACATTGAAAAGCACTTTGTGCCTGAAGCAGTTTTTTTTTTTATATTTCACACACGTTAAAAAAATCTGTATTTTTTTTTTCTACAAAATTACCTAAACACCCCCCCCCCCCCCCAACGTTTTCCTTTCTAAAAGCAGGGGCCCTGTAAAATGGTGTCAGAATATTTTTTGTTGCACTGTATTTGTGAAACTGTTTGTCAAATCTATGGTCACGTACCTGGTAGAGGCTGAACTGATGAGGGAGCTCTCCCACACACCTCCTATCCTATTTGCCCCCGGAGATTGATGACAGATTAGGATAGGACATGGAGTGGCATGGTTGCCTGTAGTAAGTCCTGGCCAGTAGACGTGGATCTTGTGATGAAGTAGAAGCTGAAGAACAGGAACTTGTGCTGGATGTCGTCACAGGGCTTTCAGAATCAGTGGGTTGGCATGTGGTCAGGCAGGAAAAGTTGCCAACAGGTGGGCAGTAGTGGTACAAATTCAGAAGACAAGATTGTGTAGCCCCCTGTTCGTAAAATTGGGGCTATAGTGTAAATTTTGTTTTTGCTGAGCTGTAAACAGCTCAGATTTGATTGTATAGTTTATTGGTTCTGTTCTAAACTTGACTGAGTTGTGCATTCTCACTTTTGCTAGTAGGTGTCACTGGTACCACAAGCCAGTATGAGAATTGCAACTGGGTTGAGCTGTAATGAATATTCTTTTTCCAGCACAGCCCAGTAGTAGGTTCCTGCCGCTGTGCATTCAGGGAAGGGGTATTTTTTTTGGCAGAGCCATGTGCTCTTGGTGATTCATTATCTCGGGGCCCTCCTGGCCTGTGGATGTGTTGCTGAAAGTTCTGCAAGTAGGCACAGAAGCCTGTCTGGGCCTACTAATCCTGTGGTGGTCCTTTGGGCTGTCTTGTCTGTGTGGAAGAAACCGATCCAAGCTGAGAAGATCCAGGGGAGGACCCTTGCTGGAGAGAGCCAGGATGAAGGCTGGTCTCTCAGAAGGGCCCGGTGATTTTTTTGGAGGACGCACCTATATCTGAACTACCCTTACAGTGTCGCCGGATGGCTTAAAAGCTGAATCCTATACTACAATCTAAATCGTGGTAACTAGCTCCTGGCTGCTAAGTCTGTGAGAGAGGCTTATCCAAGTGTGCTACTGGCTGCTAAGTCTGGAGGTCCCTCCTTGCTCCCAGTAGACTCAAGGGTTTGCTACAAGTGTAAATTGAGCAAGAGATCAGGATGCAGAGTCGAGAAGCAAGCCAGAGGTCAGGTACCAATGGGATCTGGATCAGGCATAGTCAGAAGGCAAACCTGGCATTACACAGGAACAAGCAGGGTCTGGTCATGGGTCACAGGAGCTGATGACTACTTAGTAATGGTCTTGAGTCTTGAAGTTCTTTAAATAGGCTACTGGGCACCAAATGGAATTCATGCATGCATTCTCATACACATGGCCCTGATTCTGTGCATAGTTCTGTGGACCATTCTGCGTGCATGCACAGTTCTTTGAGCACGGGCAGAAACTCTTCCTGATATCTTCCTGACATTTGTATTTGCAAGAAAAACACACTAAAATTAATTAAGTCAGAAAAACAAAATATAATACTACATTTTTGGGTAAAATATAAAAGATGGGTTTGCATCAAGTAATTGGATACCAAACATGTCGAGCATCAAAACTGAATTTTGTCCATGAAATGGTGAAAAACGACAGGACTCACAAATTTCCATGGGCAATGCTCTAAATGGCCCTAGCTTTATTTCTCTCGCCCCCCCACATTTTCGGCAATTCATGTGTGGCACAAGGTATTAAAAATATTTTTATTTTTTCTCAACCAGTTTGTCACTTTAGGCTAATGTAAAGTACATATTATGATAGCATCATATTCCTAATAATAAATAAAAAATAACTAATCATCACAAATCACTTTAGAATAGTCAGAAGAACCATGCATTGTTTTGTGGGCCTCTGTGGATCTAGAACCCCTGGTTTGTACCAGATGCAGTCTTGTGGACTGGTAGTCACCCTGTTCTTCATTGTCTTCTGTGCAACTTCAAGTCCCATCTTGCCATATTTCTGCTGTTTCACTTTATACACTCTATATAGTCGGGTTGAGATATGGCGCCACAATGAAAAATAACTGGATGTGTATTGGTTTAGAATATAGGGTCGTCTATCTAACATGCATGTAATTCTGTACAACTGCATGTTGTTACTGCATGATATAAAATATCTTACATGGCTTCTATGGAATAGAATGAGGTAAATTAAGTTAGCAGCTATTCAGATTATGGTAAAATTAGAAAAAAAAAATCAAAAGCCACCCTACACATACAATACACCAAGTATTCTTTGTGACTCCTTGTTTAGTTTACCCCTTTGGCTGATGCTGTTTTGTGACTGTTGGTGTTGATTAATCCATGGACTGCTGACAGCACCAGTTCTGACCCTGCCGTTTTGTTTGACAGATTAATACTACACATGCACCCTGAACAAAGTAAAAAAAAAAAAAAACGCCAACTCTACTCTTATTACATAGAAACAAATGCAGCACTAACTACTCTGAAGCAAATAAGTGGCTAGGTAATATTTTGTTAATAACTATAATTACATCTCACTGTGTAAATCACAATTAAGCCTCTGCTATGCAATAACGGTAGAATCTGACAAAATTGTTAGTTATTTTTATAGTTGCTGTGTAGCAGTGATTCACAGGTACAAAAACTGTTATTATTACCTATCGCTATTAGTTGAGAGGCTGATTTCTTTCTAGGAAATACATGTAGCACCCTGATGTTTAGGCAGGGTTGCTATTAAATTTATTTACCAAGTGATAGTTGCCTTGGTCAGTTGTTGGGTCAATTGATTTTGCCCTAAATCTGGAATTGCTGCACTTCTCTCTACTGTCGCTAGATGGCTGGGTATCTGGTGACATTAGATGAGACAAGGGCATTAGAAGGACGGATTAGGAATGAATGGGGTGTCTCAGCCAATGGGCAGAGATTTTCTTGGGTCCCTTATCCTGCTGGGAGAGCCTATTTGGGTGAAGTGAGGTGATCAGGGGTTCTGTGCCACCTGGACTCCAGGCTGTAAGGTCAGAAACCTAAGGCCTATCCCGTGGGCATCTGGCTGCTAGGCTAGCTGAGAGCCTAACCAGAAGTAGTGCAGGGTTGGGACTGCGGTCTTGTAGTCCAACCTGAAGTAACGGTTTAGCCAGCCGGGGAGCCAGTCGCGGTCGGAGGTAGAGGGGAAGCTGTCACCACAAAAGGACCATCCACCTTACTACTGGAGACCACTGTGAGTAAGCTGAGGCCAGTTCCAGAGCAGACTTATCGCCAGCCAGGGATGGTGAAGAAGTGGGAAAGCATCAGCAATGCCAAGTCAGGGACCCAGCAGGACAGCAGCAACTGTTCGTGTTGCAGATAATTGAATACCTTTAATGTTGGTAACAGCTACAAGATTGTTGCCATAGGAGACAGCCGTCCTACCTATACAGAAGTGGTTTTCGGATGGAGGCTTTTACCTGTATAGCTGTCTACCTATACAAGTCTCGGAGCCTGCCAATCAACATTGCATCTACCTAGGGGTGTTCTGGCCCTAACCCTCTCCCACAGTTTTGTTTAAGAGATCAATAAATCTCTGCATTCAAAAAAGTGTCTGGTGCCCACCATTTCATCTTGCATCACACCCACCATGCCTTGTAACCCACTCTACACTGAATGATGTCAGCTGTACCCTATCTCTGGAGGTCACCATTAGGCTTCAGGGGCCCCAGGACTTTGCTATATACATAAGTGTTTTCTATGGAATCGCTAACCATTTGAGATTTGAAGCGATTTTTCTCTCTACTGCTCAGCTATTGATTTAGCAGTGCTTCGTTTTGGTGTAAAAATTGCTATTTTTATTATATAAAGTACCCCTATGGCTTGGCTACAAATCACTAAAGGAGAGCTATATGTAGCACAGCAGAACTCAATGCTGTAGCACTAGTTCAAACGAATCGCAAGACACTCTAGCAATTGGCTTACTAGCTGCAAATCTCACTGGTATTAGCAATTTGTAGCTGCGATTAATCTCTCCTACAAAATTGCCTGTCTGACAGCCCAGCTAGGGGCTCGTTCACACATATAGTCCCCCTGACTGCCTTTCTTAAAGTGGTTGTAAACCCTTACTTTTACCAGCCAAAGTGACAAGACTCAGGTGATGCACAAAGATTAAATAAATCCTCCTGCATAAGTTGTACTTGTTTTTCCTCTACAGCTGTTCAAAGTACCAAGTTTACACAGGATTTTTGAGCACCAGAATGCAGGGGGTAGGGATCTGACATTACACACAGCACAGCATAGAACTGGAGCTAAGTGTAATCTGGGACCTGAGTAGAGGGAATGGACACACCCCCTTCTACACAGTCTCATAGAGAAACCTATACAGCTGAGGCTGTTAGTCACCTACTGTGTGCTGGAGAGAGGGGGCCATCTCCTGGGATTGTCTGGTGTCCGCATAGACTGTCAGACAGCAGAGAAGTGAGAAAGGAGACAGAAATCGCACTAAAGCTAGCTATGGATGCTTTAAATATCAGCCAATTCAGCAGGGACCAGTCAAGATTCGAGCCATGTATGGGCTGGCTGATTGTACCCAAGTTTATCTATTGATCAATTTGGGTACAATTTTGTCGGATTTATAGCCGCTAGCAATAATCACAGTGTTTTCCTGCCAGGAACAAGCTCCCAGCGTCAATAGCTCCGCGGGAGGAATTCCCCCCATTAACACTCACTGTGCTGATGGGGGAATCAAATTATTTTATTTCCTGCAACCACAAAAATGGTATCATCTATGACCTGCCTAAGTGCTTTGGAGCAAGCCAAGCACACACTGTGGGCTGCGCTTTGTTTACATTTTGTTTCAGGATCTTTTTTTTTAACCACGTTAAGCTACAAAGGCAGCTGGATAAGGTTTTATACATGTTGCACGAAAAATGACTGCCTCTAGAGTTTTCGGTGGGCGGTACCACCGCTGATTGCAACCCATTTAAATGAATGTGGCTATTAGTGAAGACTATAGATTTACTGCGCATGTTTTCACTACATAGAAGCCCATAGTACCACATTTTTGCAGTTATATTGTTCATAGACATAAAGGCCCTTTCACACTGATGCTCTTTTGGTGCATTCCAATAGGCTTACAATGAAAGATGCCTTATTGGTGCACTTTTGAAAACTGCACAAAATATGCAGCATATAGGACTTTTCAAAGCACATTGTTGCACCCTGTAGCTTAGGCAGGGAGCTCCTCACAAATTTACTTGCCAGGTGTAATTATCCTGGTTAATTGATACAGATCTATTGATTTCTCCCTAAGTTTGGCCTTGTTGCACTTTTCTTTTCTACCACTAGGTGGCCAGGTACTTGGTGGTACTAGATATGAGAAGGGCAACCCAAGGTCAGGTTATGGGTATGTGGGGTATCTCAGTCAATGGGCAGGAGTTTTCTTGAATCCCTTGACCTGCTTGGAGCACCTATATAATTTGAGTGGAGTCAGGTGATCTGGGTTCAGTGCCGCCTGGACTGCTGTCTGGGTGGACGTGTGGTACTCCCCAGGCTGCTTGGCTGGAGATTGGGCCTATCCCAGGGGTATCTGGGTGCCAGGTAGGGTTGCCACCTGTTCGGGATTCACCCGGACAGTTCGGGTTTGGAATCATGCGTCCGGGTTTCAGACTGTCTGAGACCCGGACACATTATTCAGACCAGACTAAGTTTACCACCTTCTCTATCCTGCCTCTAAGGCCCCATACTCACGAGCAAACATGTCTGCTGAAACTGGCCCGCAGGCCAGTTTCAGCAGACATGTTTGGTCGTGTGTGGGCGCGAGCGGGCCGAATTCCAGCAAACATTTGCCCGCCGGGCCTTTTCCCAGCAGACAAATATTCCTGGACTTGTTTTAAAACAGTCCGCTGGAATTCAGCCCGCTCGGACATGTACGGTCGTCAGTACAGACCTACCGTACATGTCCAGGCGCCCGCCGTCCCTCGCATGCGTCGAATGACTTCGACGCATGCGTGGAAGCATTTTAAAGGCGGGCCGCCCACGTCGCCGCGTCATTGTCGCGGCGACACCGCGTCATCGACGCGGCGACACCGCGGACACGCCCCGCGTATTGTTTACGCGCGGACTTCTGTACGATGGTGTGTACAACCATCGTACAGAAGCCCTCTGGCAGACATGTATGGTGGAAACGGTCCGACGGACCGCTTTCACCATACATGTTTGTCCGTGTGTACCCGGCCTAAGTATGCTAAGGTAAATCAGGGTTCTCAGCGCACTCATTACATCAAAGCTCCCCTTTTCACCAGAGGCCAGAGTACTCCCCCTTACATCAGAGTCCTCGCCGTACACCAGAGCATACCTTATGTTAGAGTCCCCAGAGTTCTCCCTTACATCAGAGTCTGCAAAGTCACCCCTTACAGTAAAAGGGAACTCTATGGATTCAAAAGTAAAATGGGAACTCTGTGGACTCTGATCTAAAGGGGGAACTCTGTGGACTCTGATCTAAAGGGGGGACTCTGATCTAAAGGGAGGAACTCTGTGGACTCTGATCTAAAGGGGGAACTCTGTGGACTCTGATCTAAAGGGGGAACTCTGTGGACTCTGATCTAAAGGGGGGACTCTGTGGACTCTGATCTAAAGGGGGGACTCTGATCTAAAGTGAGGAACTCTGTGGACTCTGATCTAAAGGGGGAACTCTGTGGACTCTGATCTAAAGGGGGAACTCTGTGGGCTCTGATCTAAAGGGGGAACTCTGTGGGCTCTGATCTAAAGGGGGGACTCTGTGGGCTCTGATCTAAAGGGGGGACTCTGTGGACTATGATCTAAAGGGGGGACTCTGTGGACTATGATCTAAAGGGGGGACTCTGTGGACTCTGATCTAAAGGGGGGACTCTGTGGACTCTGATCTAAAGGGGGGACTCTGTGGACTCTGATCTAAAGGGGGGACTCTGTGGACTCTGATCTAAAGAGGTGACTCTTGTGATTAACTTCATATGATTAGAAATGTTATTTAATAGCAACATCTATGCATAATATGAAAAAATTGCTGTGTGACGCTGAAGTGTTCGGGTTTGTGAGGGCCTATCCAGAAGTAAGAGGGCAGCGGAGGGTTGAGACTGTGGCTTGCAGTTCAACCAAGAGTGACAGTTCTGTCGGCCGGAGAACCTGTCAGTGGTCGGAGGTAGAAGGAAAGCTGTCGCCACAAAGGGACCAACCACCTTGTTACCAGAGACCACTGTGAGTAACTGAAGCAAGTACCGGAATAGCATTCTCACCGAACGGTGCGCTGGCAGGACGGTAAAAAAAGTCCTGCTAGCCGCATCTTCGAGGTGCTGTAGGACCGCTCCTAAAGCGTCCCTGCCCATTGAAATCAATGGCCGGCGCTGTAGCAGCGCTTTGCCGCAGGTTTTAACCCTTTTTCAGCCGCTAGTGGGAGTTAAAAGTTCCCCGCTAGCGGCCAAATAGCTCCTCAAAAACAACAGTAAATCGCCACTAAAAATATCGGCACTTTACTGCCGAGACCTCAGTGTGAAAGTGGCCTAAAGGAAATTGAACAACAAAAGTTGTATAGTGTGTTTCCAGCTTTAAAGGAGTTGTAAAGGAAAACATTTTTTTTGCTGAAATGACTGTTTACAGGGTATAGAGACATAATAGTTAACTGATTCCTTTAAAAAAAATGTTTAAAAATACATAAAAAAAATCAATCATATAATGTACCTACAGTTTCAGTTTCGTTTTTGCATGTTTCCTGCTTCTTTGCTGCACTGCCAATATAGGGCAGTGATGGTTTGGAAAACGAAACTGATTGGCGTTGAGGGGTTTTAGACACACAGTAATCACACCTCCTTGATTAGTGACCACAGAGAGAAAGCTCCCATGACTTTTTTCATCAGGCAACAGACAACCAGGAAGTGTTCAGAACAGAGAAGGATTACAGCAAAAACGAACAATGAGGACCTTACTGCAGTAAGGTAAAGGAAGCTATTTAGCTAAAAAAAAAGAAAATTCCTTTAGTGACCCTTTAAGTCAGATGTGCAAATCTGATCTATGTCTCTAAACTCAACTTTGTGCACAAATATAAATGTCCAAGTTGCCCCAGAGATCATGTTTGTGCTTTAAATATGCAGGTAACACAGTGGCTTTGTGGTTAGTGCTTCTGCCTTGCAGCACTGAGGACCTTGGTTTGTACCCCAACCAGCACACTACCTGCGTGGAGTTTGCATTTTCTTGCATGGGTTTCCTCCCACACTTTTTTTTTTTGACTGCGACATTATTTCGGACACTTTTGACACTATTATGGGATCATTGTCATTTATACAGCAATTAGTGCTATAAAAATGCACTGATCACTGTGTAAATGACACTGGCAGGGAAGGGGTTAACCAGTAGGGGGCGCGGAAGGGGTTAAGTGTGTCCTAGGGAGTGATTCTAACTGTGTGGGGGCTGGGCTCACTGCACCTGATGACAGGGAGCAGAAGATCGGTGTCCTGTCACAAGGCAGAACTGGGAGATGCCTTGTTTACACAGGCATCCCCACGTTCTACAGCTCCACGACACGATGGATATCGAGTCCGCACGGTCACGGAGCTCGCAGCAGGTGCACCCACCTGCGGTGGCACGAAATTCAAAGCAACGTATATATATATATATATATATATATATATGTTGCTTTGCGCAGCCGTACCATTCTGACGACGTATAAGTGCATCGGGAGGTCGGCAAGCGGTTAAAGCAGTGGTCATCAACCCTGTCCTCAGGGCCCACTAACAGGCCAGGTTTGCAAGATAACTGAAATACATGACAGGTGATATCATTTGCTGCTCAGTGATTGAAGTATTCTAGTCTGCATCTCCCCAAGGTAATACATAAAACCTGGCCTGTTAGTGGGGCCTGAGGACAGGGTTGATGACCACTGGGTTAAAGCACATTTTAAACCTAAACAGGTGTCATTTAGCATGCAAAAGCACTGTGTATAATAAACACAATCTTTTTCACATTACAATCCTGTTTGCACATCTTTTTCACCTATATTGCATCTCAGTGCTACTGATCTCCTCCAGCCTCTTTCAGATACTTCCTATTTACATGCACTCACTCCAGCATAGACTGCACATTATTGCTGTACAGCGGCTTCCCGACAGTGACAATGGCAGACCATGCCTGTACAGTTTACTGTAGCACAAAGCATCCCATAGTAACACAGTAGTAATACAGATATGAAAAAATATTAGTATTGGTATAGCTGCCGCATATTTGGTAATATAATGCAGTAGCTTGAGTAACGCAAAAGTAATGCAATGGTGTAGGGAATTATTCCAGCTAGTGTCTGTATTACTTTGTAGCTTGATAATAATACAATGGTACAGGGAGTTGGCTGTAAGATACTATAAATGTGATAAAATTGTTAACATGAAGCCACGACTTATCTGGAATGTGACACTTGTGTTCCATGGGAAGGTCAGTATTTGGCAGTTATGTATGCTGCTCTGTAGAAAGGACTATGCAAAGTATATTTGGCCATTGAATAAATACAGTATTTTATTAAAAAAACTAATGTCGCTATCTTTGCATAGAAAATAGGCTAATGTCCATTCTTGGCTTCCAAAATGACAGGCTAAATGCACCAAATATTCATTGATTCACATAGGAGCCGCTGATTAGGATGGGTCCTCTGTTCTTTGTCTTAAAGGGGTTGTAAAGGTTTGTTTTTTATTTTCTAAATAGGTTCCTTTAAGCTAGTGCTTTGTTGGTTCACTTACCTTTTCCCTCGATTTCCCTTCTAAATGTTTTTTTTCTTTGTCTGAATTTCTCACTTCCTTTTTCTCCTTGGTAAAGGTCATGATACTTTGTCATTTTTCACCTGTAATTTCTTTCGAAACCCTGAAACAATGGTGATAAGTTGTTTTCCTGATTTTTGTGTACTTTTCAGTGCAGGTGCTATGGTTAAATTTAGGTGGGGAATGAGAGACTTATTTGCGCTCATTCATTTAATTTATCTAAATTCGGCTGTCGCCAGCCCTGAACTGTTCTTGGGTCATTCTGTTTTTCAGAGATGCCGTTTTCATCTCTGGACAGTAGGTGGCGCCAGAGGGGTCCAGGCGGAGCCACTTCTCCCCAGTAGCCAATTAGATGAGTTTTCCCTTGCGGCGCATGCTGGGGAGAGGTATTTCTGTGGCGGAGGCCATTGCTCGGGGTTCTTCACGGGTTCCAGGTGCGGCACCCACCTTTAGGGTGTGCGCACATCACGGGCCCTGCGATATGGCCTACCAGGCTGGGGCGCCCGTGCTACGCGGAGTTCCTGGCTCTGGGCTCTCATGGCCCGGAGCATCTGATGCTGTAAAGGGGCCCCCAGTGACTTACTGGGTCCCCCATCTCTATTGAGAAGATCCCAAGCGAGTTGTGCTGTTCGGTGGGTGATCGGTCTGAGGTGAACCCGGAGGCAGGTGATCCAGCAGGGCTGGAACGAACCATCGGGGATCTGGGTACCGGACACTGACAGGTTGTAAGCAGCGAACTGTCAGTCGGTAACCCCAAAGTGATATACTGGGAGGATTCGCTCTATCATCCAAAAAAAGTACTAGGCCTGTGGCAGAGGTCTCATCCTTAAATCCTAATTCTACTAGAGCCAAGTCTGTGGCAGAGACTTGTTCCTTCCCAGAAGTTCTAAGTGACGCTCTGGCTGCCAGGCCTGTGAGAGAGGTCTGTCCAGGGGCACTTTACCCACTCCGGCTGGAGTGGCGACGAGGAAAGAGTTACTATCAAAAGCAGGACTGCTTGTCCTGGTCGTGTTGGACCAGAAATAAAGCATTGAAAAACGTCAACCAACTGTCTGGACATTCCGTCACTGCTCTCACAACCATCAACACCCCTAGACACATCACAGAGGTAACTTAAATACGCCAATCCCAAATCTAACCAGTGGCTCCTCCGGGGGTAGTGCTACATCTGTATTATATAGAATGTACCAGGTGGAATATAGCACCATAATTTGGTTGCTAACCACTGCAGTTGGATATTACTGAGAATTCTTACCCAAGAAGTCTTAAAGGGGTTGTAAAGGTTTGTTTTTTATTTTCTAAATAGGTTCCTTTAAGGTAGTGCATTATTGGTTCACTTACCTTTTCCATCAATTTCCCTTCTAAATGCTTTTTTCCGTTGTCTGAATTTCTCACTTCCTGTTCCTCCTCAGTAAGCTTGCCCTCATCATCCGAGCCGTTCTGGTTGGGGGTTAGTCAGCGTACTCGCCCCCTCCCTTGGGACTACATCCCTATGGGGAGACGCTGTGAACACATGTACAGTGCTAAGTGCTCAAACAATAAATCTCTTTATTTGCATTCAAAAAGTGACTGGCGCCCATCATTTCTTTTTGCATTGCACCCACTCTACGAAGACCTATGTCAGCTCTCCCTGACTCTGGAGGTCACCATCAGGCCTCCAGGGGTCTGGGAGGCCGATACATGCACAATAGGCTACAGTAATATACCGTGCTAAGTGCTCAAACATAACCAAAATATATATAAATTAATAAATATTAGTGCACAGATATCATATTATATGTGCTCTCTGCATCTCATACCACTTTTGATGGTGTACTTAAATCAAATTGCGTTGAATGGAGCAAGGCACTGTGATGTCATCCCACACGATAAGAGCATATGCAAAGGAGCAGGAAAAGCTGGGGAGTGCTTCGCCGAGGACTTACTTGTAAGTGAATCTAATATGTTTAGGTGTCAATTTAACGACTTGCTTACTGGGCACATATACCCCCTTCCTGCCCAGGTGAAATTTCAGCTTTCAGCACTGGCACGCTTTGAATGACAATTGCGTGTTCGTGCGACGCGGCTCCCAAACAAAATTGGCGTCCTTTTTTTCCCACAAATAGAGATTTATTTTTGTGGTATTTGATCACCTCTGTGGTTTTTATTTTTTGCGCTATAAACAAAAATAGAGCGACAATTTTGAAAAAAAAAATCAATTTTTTACTTTTTGCTATAATAAATATCCAATAAAAAAAAAATAATAATTTTTCTCAGTTTAGTCCGATACATATTCTTCTACATATTTTTGGTAAAAATAAAAATCGCAATAAGTGTATAGTGATTGGTTTGCGCAAACGTTATAGCGTCTACAATATAGGGGATAGAATTATGATTTTTTTTTATCATTTATTTTTTTACTTGTAACGGCGGAGATCTGCGATTTTTGTCAGGACTGCGATATTGCGGCGGACACATCGCACACTTTTGACACATTTTTGGGACCATTCACATTTATACAGCGAACAATGATATAAATATGCACTGATAACTGTATAAATGTGACTGGCAGGGAAGGGGTTAACACTAGGGGGCGAGGAAGGGGTAATGTATTCCCCAATTAGTGATTCTTACTGTGGGGGGGTGACTGGGGGAGGTGACCGATAGTTGTCCCTATGTACAAGGGACACACCATCAGTCTCCTCTCCCTGACAGGACGTGGAGCTTACACACAGAGTTCCACGTCCCTGTCTCCGTGACCGCCGATCGCGGGTGCTTGGCAGACATCGTGGCCACCAGGCACGCGCATCGGCACCTGACTGGAGGCCATATATAGACAGCCTCCGGGCAATTCAGAACCACAATGTGGCCGTAAAAACCCACCGTGTGGGCGGGAAGTGGTTAAAATACAACTACTGTATAGTCAAATTTTTCTTTTATTTTTTCAATTTGGATAGAGCAGGGCAGGGTTATAACCCCTGTCAGATTTTCTGTCAACTGTGTCCTATTGCAGAGATTTCCCTTCACTTCCTGTCACATAGCCAAACAAGAAGTGAGAGGAAAACCAGGCAAATTAGGGGAATTCCTTGGGGACCCCAAGGTAACCAGAACTAGTGTCCCCATTGGAAAATATCCCAGCTATTTCTTTTCTGGGGACAATTTGGGATTTTCTTTTACATTAACTTTCAATGATAATGGTAAACAGGACAAACCGAGAGGTGGAAGCTCCTTAACGAAGGGACAGGTAGCCGATCTAATCTATCATCATTTGATTCAAAACTAAAAATAAAGGGCCAGATTCACAGAACAAATACGCCGGAGTATCTACTGATACTCCGGCGTATTTTCAAATTTGCCGCGTCGTATCTTAATTTGTGATTCACAAACAAGATACAACGGCTTTTGGCTAAGATCCGACAGGCTTACGGCTTCGTACGCCTTCGGATCTTAGGCTGCAATACTTCGGCCGCCGCTGGGTGGAGTTTGCGTCGTTTTCCAGCGTCGGGTATGCAAATTAGCTTTTACGGCGATCCACGAAGCTGCTCGCGTGCGTAACATAGTTTTTTCCCGTCGCAAAGTTAAGCAATCTTTTTCATGGCTTAACTTCACACCAGCCATGTTAAAGTATGGCCGTCGTTCCCGCGTCGAATTTTAATTAATTTTTTTGGCATAAGTACGTTACGCACGTCGCCATTTTACAAACACATCGGGGCGCCGTAATTTCGCGCAAAGCACGTCGGGAAATTTACTAACGGAGCATGCGCAGCACGTTCGGCGCGGGAGCGCGCCTAATTTAAATGGTACATGCCCCATTTGAATTAGGCGGGCTTGCGCCAGACGTCTTTACGTTACTCCGCCGCAAGTTTATACTCGAGTGCTTTGTGGATCAAGCACTTACGAGAAAAACTTGCGGTTTGTACCTGAATCTGGCCCAAAGTTTTTGCCTATACTTTAAATAAATGGTTTTATGCCATGGGGAATTTTTTCATCTTTCTGCGTTTTTATATAAAATTGAGGGAAACTTTTGAATAATCGTGGAAGAAGCTGGCATTGCGTTGCTTATGAAATATACAAGGTCGATTGATCTGCTAAGTGGTCAAGTGGATTATAATGTGTGGATGGACTTGATATAAAGAGGCACTGTCATTTTTAATATTGTGGCACTTTAATTTGGAGCATTTTTGATTACCTTTTTTTTTTATATACAATTTATATGATGCAGAGAGCACCTAGGATATGAAATGCGTGCACTAATATGTACTCATTCACATAATTTGTTTTTGTTGGAGCGCCTAGCGCTGTACATTATTTGTAGACTATTATACTTAGGTAGTCGCCTCTGGCTTTCCTAACTATAAAACACATCTGGTTAGAACAGAATCACTTTGAAATTTGATGTTGCTTCTGCGCTCTCCTCTCTGATTCCTAAGGCAATTAGTAAAACAGTGCTAAAGTGTGTTCAGCTGTTTCTGCTGTTTACAAAGATTACAGATCATTGAATTGTTTCCTTTCATGTGAGATTAGTAAACAAGTTTTGCAAGCAAGTCAAGAAATGGAAGCAGTAATGGATCAAATGCTATTGGTGGTATTTTCATTGTTATAATTATAGATTTGTAGCAGCAGCGTATGGATTAAAGGATTACTGTACGTTAGTTAATGTTAAAAGTAAAAAAATAATAATTTTGCTCTGTATTAATGGTTTTACCACTTAAGCCCCGGACCATATTGCTGCCCAAAGACCAGAGCACTTTTTGCGATTCGGCACTGCGCCGCTTTAACTGACAATTGCGCGGTCGTGCAAAGTGGCTCCCAAACAAAATTGACGTCCTTTTTCCCACAAATAGAGCTTTCTTTTGGTGGTATTTGATCACCTCTGTGGTTTTTAGTTTTTGCGCTATAAACAAAAATAGAGGGCCAGATTCTCGTACCTGCGGCGTAACGTAACCCGTTTACGTTACACCGCCGCAAGTTTTCAGTCTAAGTGCCCGATCCACAAACCACTTACCTGTAAACTTGCGGCGGTGTATCGTAAACACGTCCGGCGCAAGGCGGCCCAATTCAAATGGGGCGGGTACCATTTAAATTAGGCGCGCTCCCGCGCCGGACGTACTGCTCATGCTCCGTTCGCAAATTTCCCGACGTGCTTTGCGCGAAATTACGATGCGCCGATGTGTTGAGAATCGCAACGCGCGTAACGTACTTACGCCGGGAAAACAAAAAAATTCAAAAGAGACGCGGGAAAGACGGACATACTTTAACATGGTGGAGTAATTTTACACCATGTTAAAGTACCCCTAACTTTTCGACGGGAAACTAAGACTTGCGCCGACGTAACGAAAACCTTTGTGGATCGCCGTAACTGCTAATTTGCATACCCGACGCTGGTTTACGACGCGAACTCCCCCCAGCGGCGGCCGAAGTATTGCATCCTAGGATCCGACGGTGTAATTCAATTACACCTGTCGGATCTTAGGGCTATCTATGCGGAACTGATTCTATGAATCAGTCGCATAGTTAGAACGGCCCTAAAACAGAGATACGACGGCGTATAAGGAGATACGCCGTCGTATCTCTTTTGTGAATCTGGCCCTATTTGACTATTTAAAAAAAAATTAATATTTTTTTTACTTTTTGCTATAATAAATATCCCCCAAAAATATATAAAAAAAAATATTTTTTTTCCCTCAGTTTAGGCCGATACGTATTCTTATACATATTTTTAGTTAAAAAAATCTCGCAATAAGCGTTTGATTGGTTTGCGCAAAAGTTATAGCGTTTACAAAATAGGGGGTATTTTTATGGCATTTTTATTAATATTTTTTTTTTACTAGTAATGGTGGCGATCAGTGTTTTTTTTTTTCGGTACTGCGACATTATGGCGGACACTTTTGACACATTTTTGGGACCATTGGCATTTTTATAGCGATCAGTGCTATAAAAATGCATTAGATTACTATAAAAATGCCACTGGCAGTGAAGGGGTTAACACTAGGGGCGGGGAAGGGGTTAAGTATGTTCCCTGGGTGTGTTCTAACTGTAGGGGGGGTGGCCTCACTAGGGGAAATGACTGATCTTCTGTTCATACATTGTATGAACAGAGGATCAGCATTTCCCCCCCCCCCCCCTGACAGGACCGGGAGCTGTGTGTTTACACACACAGCTCCCGGTCCCCGATCTACCGAGCAATCGCTTGTGCCCGGCGGCGATCGTGCCCACCGGGCACGCACACGGGAGTCGGGGGCGAGCGGGGGGCCTGCGCGAGAGCCGACGTTATACTACGGGCTTTTGCGCAGGGGAGCCGACTTGCCGCCATAAAAGGACGGTGGGCGGTTGGCAAGTAGTTAAATGTTATGGCTGCTAAGGTTGTCACACAAGCCTACCTCTAGTCTGCATGGAATGTACAGTACATGAAAGCAGGCTGTACGAGAGGAGTATTATCATTCACACATTTCAGGCATTTTTCCTGTAGCGCCCCCTTACTTTCAGTAAAGGCACTACGCTAAAGTTAGCATTGCTAATTGCATGTTGTACTTGTTTGTTGCTTATATTTGCACTTAAAACTGTAATTTTGTAACTTTTCGAAATGCCAGTAAAAACTTTTCTGTGCCAATAAATAGTGGGTGGCATGCCAGTAAATTTCAATGTGGTAGGTTGGCAACACTAACCCAGCGACTCCATTTCCATCTAATGAAGCAGGATTGCTGTAATACAGATTTATTGAGTATAAGTCAGCTGTAAACTGTATATTGTGTCCTCCAGTCGCCTTTGAGTGACTCATGCAATGTGCTGCTTTCTTTGGCTGCATCAACTAAAATATTTATTTCTATGTAGAATATTTTAGAGCAGAAAATAAAAAATGACAGGTGAAATTGGTGGAAGGAGGGGCAGAATAGGGAGAAAGGGACAAAGGCGAAAGAAACAAAGGACGGAGGGGGGACATGGTACTGGGGGGATGGGAGGGAATGCAAAATGTTCTCTGGTCCCGTCTGGTCCAGGGTCCCCTGTGAGACACTGCACATGTGACAGCCTGTAAAAGCTACAGGAAGCATCACACAGGAGAAAGATAGATAGAGACTTAGCAAGAATCACAGAGAGATTATCCAGGGAGGGAGGAGGGACGGCTAACTGGCCCAAACACAGACCAAGAGGTCGGGGGATAGCAGTAAGGAGAAAGTGGGAGAACGAAACGGCACCCATAACTAATCCTAAAGACAGAGACAGCTCTTCTGACAGATGGAGACCCTGGAGGAGATGCCAAGTCTAGCAGAGGAGAGAGTGTGAGTAAGATCAGAGACAACACATAGCTGTACAAAATAGGAGACTGTGCTGTGTATTGACCTCAGGGAAAACAGTGTGTTGGAGGGAGTGCAAGTACCAGAGCTCCATAAACTAGGCAGAGATTGCTACTTGTCACACAGGAGAGGCACACTGCTGTCAAACAAAGAGTAGACAAAGACCACCACCAGCTGTAACACAGAAAGCAAATGACTAAAAGCTAGGGTTGTGAAAGAAGACCGCACATGGGACAAAGAACCAGAGAGAAGAGTCACAGAAGAGGCAACGTAGATGACTTATTAGATTGCTAGTCATCTGTTTGTTTGACAATACTGACATGTTTTTGCATTCCCTACAAAATTTATTTTTGCACTCTTTGCAGTAACTATAGGTGGTAATTGCAGACATATACTTTAAAGCAAAAAAGATTTAAGATATTCAGGGGTCACTATGAATAAAGTATTAGTTTCTTGCCCTACCTCTCCTCTTTGTGCCCCCAGATCCTCCTCTGCCACCCTGGGCTCCCCTCCCTCAGTTGCCCCAACCCCTGTCTCCTCTGGCCTCCCTTGCCCTTCTCGAGGTTTTCTCCGCAGCCTTCGGGTGCTTTACAATATCTTGGAGGAAGAAGGGGGCGGCCAAGTTCATGTAAAGGATATCGAGGGTCTTTGGGGAGGACCAAGCATTCTGGCTGGGGTCCCTCAGGCACTTAGAGATGCTACAGCTTCCAGTGGAGGATACCTGAGCTTTCCAAGGCTGGTGAGGGGGCTCACACAAGCACTGCGGGCAGCAGATACTCAAGAAGCGGCAACTCCCCAAAAAAAAAGTGAGTTTCAGACACTTGGTAAGTCTTTTGATATTCCAATCTAATGCTGTCTATGTCCTGTCTTATTCTTGTTAGTTGGCATAACAGTGGGTGGAGAGGGTGCAACTGCAACCAGATCCTTGCATTCATGGGGCCCACCTAGAAAAGCTCCTCCCCCTTACCTAAAAGCTGTGTGCTTACATTATACAAAATAAAGCAGTATTTCACTTTTGTCCCCTTTGCATTTTTCATTGTGATAATGCAATTTTATTAAATCTCACTATAAATTATAGACTCAAAAGCTGTTGGGACAGATAAAGGTTTTTAATTGAGATATAAGGAATGAGGGGATGTTTGAATCTGGGTGACTTTTTTAGGGTTAGACGGCTAAGACCTGATATTTGGGTAATGCCGGAGAGGAAAAATTGTGTATTTTTTTTACCTTTTATGAGATTTCTGAATCTACATTTTTCATGTTTTTACACCTTTTGCAAAAGAATGACACTGTCCTTGGTGGATTTTCTTAAACTATCCTAATGCCTCGTACATACGACCAGTTTTCCTATCTGGAAAACTGCCATGACAGCTTTTGGCTGGGAAAACTGGCTGTGTGTATGTTCCATGGCAGTTTTCCCGACAGGAAAATCGCCGGGAATCCTGGCGGGAAAAATGAGAACATGTTCTCTTTTTTTTCTGCCGCGATTCCCGGCGGTCTTTTTCCCGGCAGTTTGCCTAGGTGAAAAACTACGGTGCAGCATACACAAGGCCAGGTTTCCCGACCAAAGCTCTCATGGCAGTTTTCCTGCCAGGAAAACCGGCCGTGTGTAGGGGGTAAAAGCTGCCGAGCAGGTTCTCGGCTTTCCCCTCGGGTTTCCTGATGGTAAAAAGGCCGCCAGGAAACCCGTACGTGTGTACGAGGCATAAGAAGATGTTAAAGGATGAATGGGATCATGAGTTAAGTAGTAGTTGGGAGCTGGAAAGGGGGATCTCACCTTTACTTGTAGAAGAAAATATATTAAACTAGCAAGTGACTGAGCCCACCATACTCCAACTATAACTCAAATATATTTATATTAGGTCGATAGATACTTTTAGTTGAAATATCCGGTTTTCTGAAGAATTGCATATTCTATGCCAATGTTCCATTCATCCCTTCCACGTCATCACCTCCTGCTCCACGGCACGCTCTCTGTCCCTCGGCTTCATCCCTCCCTCCCCAGTGTCTCTGGTCGGACACTTGTGTATCATAACCCTCTTTAATCTGCACCATCTGTCTGGGTGTAATCTGTACATTAAGAGATAATGCACAGAGCACAAGGGGATTATTACTTTATACAATAAAAATGGTTTTCACGCAACCAGTCAGTTCCAATAAATAAAGAACGCTATTTGGAAATGTATACCAGAATTATGTAAAACTAACCAGCATTCCGGAAGAATAATTTGTGCAAATTATAAGATGATAATCAGTTAATTGACATTTACATTGCCCATGTACTTTGTCTTCTTACATCATTAAAAGACCACTACTAAAGATTGAATGCATAATGTTTAAAATGGTGAGGGTTAAAAATATGTTAATGGTTATCAGCACAGGACAAATTTCAGATAAACCTGGTACATTAAGCAACACTACACTACCACTTGTAATTTTACTGTCACCTTTTTGTCTGTGCATAAAAGGTACAGAAATATTAAATATCTTCTACGAAGGGGTATGGTCTTTTACATACATTGTATAGCTGGGACTGGTTTCAGTAGTTCCTCTACTGCATAATGTGACTTTCTGTGACTATTATGAGCTTAGCTTGATCTCCGTTTGAACCCAGGGTCACTGCTGTCAATGTCAGAAAGGAGAGCTGTGACAGATTGATGAGCCCTTCCATCTGCCGTCATAGAACTTAGACCTTTTGGGTCCATAGCGTGAATGTCCCACAACCAGTAGCCAAAAAGTTGGAAATTAAAGAATTGCTGTCCCCAATCTGTGTCTGCAAAGAGGAGGCATTAGAGGTGTTATTTGACAATTGATATCTGATAGAACCTGTCAGTACATGTGTATATTGTCACATTTGGAAAATGTGAGCTTCTTTGTGACAGCAAGGTCTTTTACATAGGAGTGTCAGCAAGTAAGCTTCCACAAAGCATTTACAATGTTTTCAGCAGCTTTGTTGAAGTCTTTAAAGCCCAATTCCAGTATTTTAGATACATTTTACCATTGCAGTGCCCCCTGCACTACACCAGTTAAATGCTTGCTACATCTAGATGGAGAAAAAAAAGCTGGAAAACTTGCCTTACCCTCCTTGCCTGCCAGCTCTGGCGCTTTCCAGCCTCCAGTCTTCCAGGCTATGGGCAGTCTATCAGCTTTTGTATGCACATAGGCGTGCATAGGGGGTGTGCCAGGTGTGCCTGGGCACACCCTAATCACTATGTCCAGTGCCGATTCCCCCTACTGCCTGGGCTTCCCCCCATGTTGACCCCCGCCCACAGTCCTGCTCTCTCCTCTCCCCCGGTTTCTGCTGTTTCAGGATGCAGAACAGGTGAAGGGGCTACACAATATGTAAATTCCCAGCCCCTTCCTTTTCTAAATGAACACAGTGAACAAACCCGCTCACTGTGTTCATTCATGACTGAAGCTTATTAAAATGTTAACTATGCTTCAGTTTTTGAATGAACAGGAAGCCGCCCAGCACAGAGCATTTCTCCTTCATTCACTGAGGCTGCAGAGAAAGGCATGTGTGTTTTGAGCTTTGGTGTGCACACCCTAATTCAATAGGCTGTGCACACCTTTGAGTAAGCACAAGGCATGGCTATTAGCCTTGCATTGTGTGTGGAGGGGACAGGAGTTTGACTGTAGCTGAGACCAACTTAGACAGGAGGCTTTGCAGGACTTGTGGCACCACTGGAGTCATCCTACTGGAGCAAGGAATACGATGAGCTCTACTCTTTATTCCTGCACCCCTAGACTAAATGAGCAGTTAAGATTTTGTTTAATTCCTGTAGGTTGGGCTTTAAAGCACCATTTGGCTCCAATTTGATGAGGTTAAACAAAGATCTTAATGGTAGTGTTAAATGTAAATTTAAAAAAAGCAGATTTCCGTAAGCTTTAGCACTACTTGAAGTTGTTGAAAACCTGCAGAAGACCACTAGCTGCTAGTTTAAGGTGATAAGCAGCACTCCTATTAAAGAAGAAAAGTCCCACTATAATTTCCAAATTGTTGTGGAATCTAGCAGGGAATTGAGTGCATAGGGCACTTTGTCCCATTCTGATCCATTACCGCATTGCGCAATCAAAATACATCTCTTTCTGTTTCTGATGGCTTTCAGCTCCACCCCAGGCTGAAGCCCAATTTATGGACATTCCTTAACGGTATAGACAGTGCTGACGATACCGTTGTCATCTTATTGCAGTATCCCACCCCTGAAGAAGGGGTTCCATGAATAACCTCGAAACGTTGGGTTTCTGTCTTGCTCTACAGACAGAGCTGGGTCCAGTATTGCAATTATTACATGTTTTGTTTAATGTTATCTGTGAATTGCGCCTGTATATTTCTTCCCCCTTTGTGCCTACAGTCACTTGGATGTGCTTTGTATAGCTAGTAGCAGCCTTTCATATCTTTTTTTTTTTTTCAATAAAAAATGTTTTATGAACCTTTTGGTATTATATATTTTTTTTTGAGGTTTAACAGTCACCCAAATTTAAAGTCCCATTTGAGGAATCGCACTCTTTGGAGTGTACCTTTTTGTATTTGTATTCAGGGATGTGGGTAGACTGACCTCCATTTCCTTGCACTTGAGACACTGCCCTCTGTCCCACTGTGGTGAATGACAGCACACACTATCTGCCAGCGATGAGCACTGTCATTCACACCTCATTAACAGTTTATCTCCTGCTGAGTAGTGTTGTTGAAGAGCGATGGGGGACAGACAAAGAGCCCAGCTGAGGAAGGGGGGCTTTGCCCTCCTCAGCACCTGCTGCCAATTGGCCTCAGGTGGGAGGCCTGGAAGTTGGAGAACTGACCCAAGAGTTCTGAAGAGCTGACTGAGGGGAGCTGTGCCAGAGAGGATCTGTTTTGAGACTCTTGTGGGTACAGACTGTAGAGATCTTCTTTAGGCTACCCCTCTGTGCTAGGAAACTCAGCTACTAGGTTCAGCAGAAAGGGGCTACTGGTTAGTGTCCTGAAGAGCAACAGTCCATAATCCTTACAGAGGACTTTCTCAAGAGTGCACGGTGCATCAAGTAGAAGTTCCATCCACAGTACACTAAAGAAGTTGTCCTCAATGTAATTTAGTTGAATCTTGAGTATCCAACCACATTCCCTTCTCTATCCAAGTTCTCAAAAAAAACATCAAAAACAACCAAAAACCCCTAGACGGATTATTGAAGAAACAAGCATAAGTGTGTGCCTGGCTGTGGAAAATATTGTGTGCCTGGCTAAAGAGCTGAAACAAGAGAGAGAATACTAGCGGATCCTACGGGGGTGGCGCTACATTGGTAACACTTTTTGATTTTTCATTCATTCTCGTCCCAGAGACAGTGATCACCAGGAATAAATAGAGAGGGTGAATCTACCCAGCAGAGAAAAAGCAATTAAAATGTGTCCAGGGTACTAACCCTTCCACATCCCATCCAATCTTTTGGCTCTAGATACACTATATTGTCAAAAGTATTGGGACACTTGCCTTTACACTCACATGAACTTTAATGGCATCACAGTCCGTAGGGTTTAATGTTGAGTTGGCCCACTCTTTGCAGCTATACCAGCTTTAACTCTTCTGGGAAGGTTGCCAAAAAGTTTAGGATTGTGTGTATGGGAATGTTTGACCATTCTTCCAGAAGCGCATTTGTGAGGTCAGACACTGATGTTGGACAAGAAGGCCTGGCTTGCAGTCTCTGCTCTAATTCAGGTCAGGACTCTGTGCAGGCCAGTCACGTTCCTCCACCTCAGAGTCGCTAATTTATGTCTTTATGGACCTTGCTTTGTGCACTGGTCCAAATCATTTGGTGGAGGCGGGATTATGGTGTGTGGTTGTTTTTCAGCTGTTGGGCTTGGCCTCTTAGTTCCAGTGAAGGGAACTCTTGAGACATCAGCATATCAAGACATTTTGGACAATTTCATGCTCCCAAAATGTTGTAAACAGTTTGGGGATGGCCCCTTCCTGTTCAAACATGACTGTGCACAATGCAAGGTCCATAAAGACATAATTGAGCTAGTTTGGGGGTGGAGGAACTTGACTGGCCTGCACAGAAACCTAACCTCAAGCCGATAGAACACCTTTGGGGTGAATTAGAGCCGAGACTGCGAGCCAGGCCTTCTTGTCCAGTGTTAATTTCGTAGACTAAAATATTTTCGTTGACTAAATTAATACTATTTTAGTCAAATAAATATGACTAAAACTAAAACAATTAAGATGACTAAAATACGACTGAAACTGAAATAGAATTTTAGTCAAAAGACTATGATTAAAACAAAATTGAAATTTGACATCAAAATGAACACTGCACTACCACAAAAGAATATGAATATAAGGCTTTTCTTATTTTTTGCCTTAATATTTAATGCTGGTAATATATTCAGGTAATATGTGCAATGACATCACAGCCAATATTTTTTTTTTATACATTTTTAAGTTGTGCTTCTGCTTGTCAAAAAACAATATTTTTGTTTGTTTATGAAAGTTGGTTTTATTTATAAAGACGTTAAATAGTGCCACGGCTGAATCTGTGTCTGTAGTGCATGCTCAAACCTTAATACCATAAATAATATGTTGTTGGATTTTTACTCCAATAGCCAGATTCAGTAAGAGTTAGGCCGGCGTATCAGTAGATACGCCGACCTAACTCGGAATCTGCGCCGACCTAAGTTTAAGTGTATTCTCAAACAGAGATACACTTAAACCTATCTAAGATACGATGGCTTGCGCCGTCCTATCTTAGGGTGCAATATTTAGGCTGGCCGCTAGGTGGTGCTTCCATTGCGGTCGGCGTAGAATATGTAAATCACTAGATACGCCTATTCACGAACGTACGCCCGGCCGACGCAGTACAGATACGCCGTTTATGTAACGCATTATCAGGCCTAAAGATATTCCATCAAATAGCTGGAATAGTAATGTTAAAGTATGGCCGCCGTTCCCGAGTCGAAATTCGAAAATTTTACGTTGTTTGCGTAAGTCGTTCGTGAATAGGGATTTACGTCATTTACGTCCACGTCAAAACCAATAGGCCCGTGCGGCGTACGTTGCCGCAATGCACACTGGGATATGTAGGCGGATGGCGCATGTGCCGTTCCAAAAAAACGTCAATCACGTCAGGTCAAACCAAATTAACATTAAACACGCCCTCTCAGCCTATTTTGAATTAGGCGCCCTTACGCCCGCCCGCTTTAGGCTACGCCGCCGTAACTTAGCAGGCAAGTACTTGTGAATCATGTACTTGCCTCGCTAACTTACGGCGGCGTAGTGTAAACACGATACGCTACGCTGCCGCAAAGTTAGGACGCCCTTTGTGAATCTACCCCCTGGAGTATATAATGAGTTTGGCAATTCTAAAGAAATGCTTAAATAATGCATTTAGTTGAACTAAACCTATACGATTTTAGAATACTAAAATGTACTGGAGGTTTTAGTCGACTAAAATACGACTAAAACTAAAACAATTCAGATGACTAAGATATGACTAAAACCAAAATGGCATTTTAGTCAAGACTAAAATACGACTAAAATTAAAATGGCATTTTAGTCAAAAGAACTAAATCAAATTTTGATGTCAAAATGAACACTACTCATTCAACATCAGTGCCTGACCTCACAAATGCACTTCTGGAAGAATGGTCAAACATTCCCATTGACACACTCCTAAACCTTGTGGACAGCCTTCCCAGAAGAGTTGAAGCTGTTATAGCTGCAAAGGGTGGGACAACACAATATTGAACCCTACGGACTAAGACTGGGATGCCATTAAAAATCATGTACATGTAAAGGCAGGTGTCCCAATACTTTTGACAATATGGTGTATATTTTATTGGTCGCATTTTAATACATCCAGCAACAAAACATACATTTCTGGACATGATACAATTTACACATTTTGTTGTCTAGTCAAACAGTTGCTTTGCTTCGTGTGTCTCCAGTCCTAAAAATAAAAATCCGTCCATAAGAAGCCCTGATATGAACTCTTAATTTCATCAGAACAGATGCAGGTTAGTAAGATGGGAACAGATGGAGAGAAACATTAATTGCACACAGAGACATATCAAACCTCTTAAAATAAAATCCTCTTTATACAAATTCAGTCTATTATACACCAATCATATGTCAGATGTAACACACTTCTCTTCCTTTTTAGGTACGAAAGGCGTGACACGATCCCAGAGCATCCACAATGATGTCCCCTCCTCCGTACGCCTGACACGGCAAGAGCAGCGCATACGCCGCCATACATTAACTAGTGGCATCGATTACAATACGGTACCTAAGGCCCCTTTTTTAAAACTATATCTAACTTTGCAGAGTAGATGTAATTTTTATTCCAGTTTTCTATGTGCATATTTCATGAAACAAGCAAACATAGATTGTTTAGTTATATTGGTCTTTCTGCTTGTAGTTACAGATTTGGCCATTCTGTGTCAGAATATATGGTGCTTCACCAGGGGCGGACTGACCATTGAGTCACTCGCAACACTGCCCGAGGGCCCCATGCCACTAGGGGGCCCCATCAGGGTTGCCAGGCTCAGTAAAACCAGGGACAGTATGTAAAAATCTGTGTTTTTTTTTAGATCTGTCCCTGATATGTCCGAAACTGACATGCTTTTAATGTGAATATCCCAAGATTTTAGCTGCCCTGCCTCTGCACTGCCTCCTGGCGTGGTGGCCATCTGTAAGCCAGAGGGGCCCCATAATCTTCTATTGCCCGGGGGCCCCATGAGTTGTCAGTCCGCCCCTGTGCTTCACATTTGTCTGAAAGTGTCACTGTGGTTCCACAGCAAACAATCGTATTGTCAGTGTTATTCTCCAACTGTCACTGTCATTGTCCTTCATGAAGTTAAAGTGAAACCAAACCCAAAAAACAAAAATGTAATATATTGAAGCTTACCAGACCTTGGATGTGGAGGCAGAAAACATTTTCTGAACTTATAAAAATCAATAACATCACTATTAGAAACAGCTTTATTGCACCAAAGAGTACATTCCCCAGAGCCCCACCTAGTGGCCACCCCTGTTGACATGTTTTACCCCAATGGCTTTAGTTGTAGATGTCTCAGAGAGGTGTGGCTAGGAGGGGCATGGCATATACTTGTAGTGCTAACCCTTAAGCAGGGCTGGACTGGGACAAAAATTTTGCCCTGGACTTCATCCAGACTGGCCCACTTTGACAGGTCTCTCCAATGGCGACCCAAGCCCACTCTCCCCCTTCACTAGCCACTAGCTGTTCTACTTTATTAGAGTAGAACGCCTGGTACTGGTACTTTTATAGGCAGTGCCAGTGGGGAAGCTAGACATTATTTCACCCGGGGAAAAAAATCTGTTGGGACAAGATTAGGCAGAAGTGAGAAACTCCCAGGCCATAGCTGTTAAGTCAGATGTCTGTCCCCTTCCCCATGCTCCTCTGGTCCTCCCCCTGCTTCTCTATTCCCCCAAGGGAAGCGCTGCGGGGAGGGAGAGGAGGTGAGCGCTTCAGGAAGGGAGAGACAGAGGAGCGGAGGGGGACGGCGGTCTGCTGTCACTGAAGCCTGCCCACTGAGCCATTGGCCCACCTGGAAACTCCCTGTAGTCCCAATGGCCAGTCCATCGCTGCCGTTAAGCAGCCGCTGGTGCTAGGCCGTCTTTAAGGCAGGGCAAAAGGGACAGCTGCCCAGGGCCCTGTCATTGTTGTGGGGCCCAAAGCAGCTGCCTCATACTTGCCAACTATCCCAGTTTACATTCCCTTGTCCCTTGAAGTTTTAGTCCTGTGCTGTGTCCTAATATCTCAGTGTGAAATGCTGCTACTAATGCTGCCCAGCTCTGCCCTATTTTGTAGAGATGACTCACCTGCAGACCCTGTGTTTACATGTAAATAACCATAATTCATATGTAAATAATTGGGAGCATTCATATGTAAATGCGGCATTCATATGTATATCATGAGATGATGTGCTGTAAGCTCTAGCAACCAATCAGTGAGCAATATTACTGTACAGTATTCTCTAGCAACCAATCAACAAGAAGAAATCATGTGCTGTAATCTCTAGCAACTAACCAGTGAGCTGTAATGTGTGCTGTAATCTCTAGCAACCAGTCAGTAAGTGGTAATGATGGGCTGTAACCTCTGGCAACAAATCGCAAGAAAATGTTTGCTCAGGGTCCAATCAACATCAAAGATGGCCCTGCACTGGTGTTCCGGTCACCTGTTCCCAGTGCCAATGGCCTTCTTTGACTTTCTGGCAGGTACAACAGTTCAGTCCCGATCTGGTGGCACTGGCACTCAGCGGTGTCACCAGCCTCAGCAGCAGACCCCACTAGCACTCAGGTTAGCCATACCTCCCAACTGTCCCTGATTTTGAGGGACTGTCCCTCATTTTGATCAATGTCCCTCTGTCCCTCATTCTCCTCATTTGTCTCTCATTTTGGTCTGATCTATATAGTTGGATATAAAATGCACTACTTATCTATCAAAAATAGTTTTCCAGTGCTAAACCTTTTATCCAATTTCTAAATAGCTGCATCTGTAAATTCCAAAAGCAAATATAACAGAATAGTAGTGGTAAAAAAGCACTTGTGGGTTTAACCAATCTTTTTTTTGGACAGTTCTCCTTTAAGGGGCGTAGCAGGGGGTGTGTCCTATGCCTGTATACTTTTGCTTATAGGTGTCCCTCATTCCCATTTCAGAAAGTTGGGAGGTATGAGGTTAGCAGTATTTTTTTTTTTGTTACCACTACTATTCCTTTAAACTGGCTCTTGAAATTAACAAATGCAGCAATTTTGAATTTGGATGAAAGGTTTAGCACTGAGAAACACTTTTTGAAAGATAAAAAGTGCATTTTATATACAACAATATAGATCAGACCATGAGGGACAAATACGGAGGAAAGAGGGACAGAGGGACTTTGTTCCCAATCAGGGACAGTCCCTCGGAATCAGGGACAGTTGGGAGGTATGGAAATAGAGCGGTGGAATCCTATAGGGATCTACAGAAAAATATCTATTTATATTTTCTAAATTCTATATAACCCCCAAATACTGAACTGATATATGGAACAATCATCAGTTTTCTCAATTCTCTTCTGTGAACTGCAGCAGAATGCCTCCCTGTGTAATGGATATTAGGAGAGAAAGAAGGGTTACTCGTCCAAGTCAGAAGAGTATCCTAGTGATGGCCATAACTCCATCCATAGATACAGTGAAGTCAGTTAGAGTTGTCATCCCAGGACATGTCTGGCAGGATCATCTGGTGAAAATCCAGAAACAAAATCCAGAAAACAAATGCAGCCACCACATCTAACAATTGATATTCTGCAATATATAATAATTTTAGTTGTAAGTTTAGATGCACTTAAAATTTAAATTGATACCAGGGGGTAAACATGCAAACTATCTTCTTTTCATAAAAGTTTGAATTTTAAATATTTGTGTGGGAAAGGAATGCTCTTTTATTGTTGAGAGGTCTGCAGTAATATGTGTACACCAGTGTTGGCCCCCAGTAGGGCTTTCAGTAGAATCATGTATGGACAGACTGATATCTCCCTGACCATGGCCCTTATCAAATGGCAGCCATTCACTGATCAGCCATAACTTTATGACCACTAAACTAAACTGAATAACCTTGAATATATTGTTTCAATGGCATTTGAAAGCTGGTGGGATATATTAGGCAGCAAGTAAGCATGCTGTCCCTGAAGTTGGCGTGTTGAAAGCAGAAAAAAATGGGCATCACAATTTGTTGTGTATGGGGCTGCATACAAGCAGGCTGATCAGGGTACCCATGCTGACCTATATCCAAAGCCAAAAGTGCCAAAAATGGGCATGTGAGCATCAGAGCTGGACCACAGAGCACTGGAAGAAGGTGGCCTTGTCTGATGATGCACATTTTCTTTTACATCATGTGGATGGCTGGGTGCATGTGCGTGTGCGCGAGATGACACCAGGATGCAGTACAGGAAGAAGACAAGCCAGTGGAGGCAATATGATGCTTTTGGTAATGTTCTGCTGGGAAACGTGTCCTGTGCAATGTGGATGTTACATTAACACGTACCAAATACTTAAACATTGTTGCTGACCAAGTACACCCCTCATAGAATTTCCTTAATTCCCTAATGGTATTGGAAAGTTTTAGCAGGATGCCACACTGCAAAAATGGTTTAGGAACGGTTTGGGGAACACAACAATGAGTTTGAGTTGTTGGCTTATGCCCCGTACACACGATCGGAAATTCCGACAGCAAAAGTCCGATGTGAGCTTTTGAATGGAAATTCCGACTGTGTGTATTCTCCGTCTGACTTTTGCTGTCGGAATTTCCGCCAACAAAAGATTGAGCGCTAGTTCTCAATTTTTCCGACGGAAAATCTGATCGTCTGTAGCAATTCCGACGCGCAAAATTCCGCCGTATGTTCGGAAACAATTAGACTCATGCTCGGAAGCATTGAACTTCATTTTCTCTGCTCGTCGTAGCGTTGTACGTCACCGCGTTCTTAACGGATGAAAGTTCAGAGAACTTTTGTGTGACCGTGTGTATGCAAGCCAAGCTTGAGCGGAATTCCGTCGGAAATCCATCCAAGGTTTTTGCCATCCGATCGTGTGTACGCGGCATTAGCCTCCGAATTCTCTAGATCTTAATCCAATCAAGCATCTGTGGCATGTGCTGGAAAAATAAGTTTGGTCCATGAAGATCTCACCTCTCAACAGGAATTAAAGGATCTGCCACTGTCAGCTTGGTGCCAGATATCACAGCATACCTTCAAAGGCCTAGCGGCATCCATTCCTACACTGCTCAGGGCCGTTTGGGAGCAAAAGGGGGACCTATTTAAAAATTAGTGGGTGGTCATAACGTTCTGGCTGATCGGTGTACGTCTAACCTTTCATTTGCAGAGCATGGTTGCCATTTATTGGTTGTATGTATTAACCAAATCTATCTGTCATATCTGAACTTTTTGTTGTGTCTGTATGAAGACAGCAGTTTTTAGAATAGTATGTCATGACATGCAGGCCTGGGCGTAGAAGACATCACACATTTAACTGCCATATTGTTCTCTTGCATGCAAGTTTCTCATAACATTGTTCATTATAAAAGTACATAGGACTTTACTTCCCTGTGGGGACAGAGAGTTCAGCGGCTGTCCCACCTCCTAGGCTTGCAGCGCACACTTGTAACTCATCCACCTGTGATCTTTTCATAAGCGCCAGTTAATAAAATATATGACTCATTCAACAGCTACCTTCATGTTCTTCCAGTATTTAGCCACAAAACACGTCAAGGCTGACGATGGATGTTGTACTTTGTAAACCACACTTGTAATGGAAGGATGTAAAGGCACCCACACAGGTTTCGGTCCACTTTTTTGATAGTCTAACTCTTGAGGTTTTTTGAAAAATGTTTGCGGGACATTTACGGTCATTTTTTTATTGATTTGTCACACTGAAGAGCAAACAGTCAGATAGGGAAATATTTTGATTTCTTTGTTCTTGTAGTGTTTGAGGTAAAAGAACATGATTCATTTTTTAATAATGCAAGCAAGAACATTTTTTTCATGAAAAATTATTGTAATTTCATTGCAATAAAAATAGCAATACTTTCTGATAATGAGCTAATGAACCACATAGACTCTTCTTCAGTCCATCAAATAAATTGACCAAGTACCATCAGTGGCCCTCATGGGATCAACGATGGGCAGATATTCACCCACCCATCATTCCCATTAAAATATCTGCCCATGTATGACCAGCCTGCACAATTTAGCAATGCATTTGCAGTGGTGCACAGGGGCTTGAGAAATTTCTATATCCCCTAGCAGGGACATAGACAATGGTAAAAACCCAACATAGCTTCTAATCTTTTCTTGGCTTTGTCCAAGAAAAACAAGTTCTGCTTTAACCAGAGTGACACTGTGTGTGAACTAGATTATAAAATGAGAATGGGGACTCTCAGGAAGCAAAGGAAGACACCTAGGAGTCTAGTAAAAAAATAAAAAATATAAAGAAGACACAGCACAACAGTGTTGACAATAGTTATAATTGTAAGTCATTAATTATGTACAGCAATATACATAAATGCATCCAACCTAAAAGCCATCCCAAGATACCAAACTACACTAGAAAAAAATGTATCTATCCGGGCTATAAGTAAATAATGCAATACATCATATCAGCTGGGAGGCTTAAGATCCATATAAAGATTATGCCAGGACGACACTTGGTACAGATGTGAGTGGTAGGCAATGTTTGCGGGTACAAAGAGAAAGAGGATGTGCCTAAAATGTTGTCTTCTGCCCCCATCTGTAACAGGTGTCCTTTTTTTTTTTTTACTGGTATCTGTATGCCCTGACATAATCTATGTGGCTCTAATGCCTCCCAGTTTATAGGGTGTATTGCATTATTTAATTACAGCCCATGTTGGATACATTTTGTCTAGTGTAGCTTGAGATCTGGGGATTGCTTTTTTTTGGTCAGATGCTTTTATGTACAACAGGATTTGTACATTATTGATGATTTACAAATATAACTATTGAAACAGTATTGTGATGTTGTTATTATTATTATACAGGATTTATATAGCGCCAACAGTTTGCACAGCACTTTGGAACATGAGGGCAAACAGTACAGTTAGAATACAATTCAATACAGGAGGGATCCGACTGCCCTGCTCGTTAGAGCTTACAATCTATATCTTTATCTTTTTCATTTTTAGACGACTGCTGAGAAAACCTCTGTATTTAGCTTCAACACTCCTTCACTTAAGAGTTATTTTCTTTATTCAGGGTGTGCAGACTTATTTTGAGACTCCAGAGACCCCTTCCACTGTTGATTAACAGGACCTAACTCCAGAGAACGCCCATAATGATGTCTAAAGTATTCAAAAATGAAAATACATAAAACAAATGTTTTGAAAAGGTTTGTGAAAATGTTAAAAAAAAAAATGTAGCGTTTGCTCTGATTACTGCAATCTATTGTCTCTGGTAGAGGGGGTAAAGGGGATCTCTTTTTTTTTCAGCTGCTGATTGGCCTGCTTTTTCTGAACCTCAGATCCCTAAACTCCCTCTGTAGAGACCATATGAAGGAAGAAATTGGCTGCACACCTACGTGATTGAAATCCATTTATTGAATTTTCCATGGTGACAACGACACACACCACAGTTGCAGTATCCAGGACAGAGGTGGACTAGTTACGCACAGGTACAATGTGCTTACTCAACAGTGTAGCTGTGCGAAACTAGTCCACCTCTATTCCGGCTACTGCAACCATGGTGTGTGTCATTGTTTGCATGGAATATTCAATAAATGGACTTCAATCACATCGGTGTGCAGCCAATTTCTTCCTTCATTCGATCTTTTATGGCAGGCGAGCCGGGGCTTGCACCCGTGTGAGGAGTCTTATACTATTCATTGTGCCTGGAGTCTCTAACCTGGAGCAGCAATTTTCCTTTGCTGTAGAGACCATGTGACCAGTTCAGGGCGAAGGGTCCAAATTCCAGTCTTTAAAAATATCAATATACAGCACTATATTTAAAATATATATGAAATATATGTATAAATCATTATCCCAGACAATTAAACTAATCAACCAGTAAAACAAGTAATATATAGTACTAATTAGAAAAAGTCTGCACACCCTGAGCAAAGCATATAATTCAATATGAAGACTAAAATTGAAAGGAAGCTACAGCTAAATACGGATTTCTTCAAGAGTCTCTTAACATTTTAAGCAAATAAAAATAGTAAAAAAACACGCGTTGTATAACAGTGATGAACTTTCATGAATTATCACTGATTGATCATTTATTTTACACAACACATTTTTATTATGAACATGAATCAGTTTTTTTTGTGTGCACAGTTTATTAGTAGATACATATTAACAATATATACACAAATGTATTTTGGATTTTATAAGTTACATTTTTATTTTTGCTGTATATTGGTATTATACATTTTTTTATATTTTTGTGATATTTGTACAGCCACTAGAGTGGGGATTTTATAATATTTCTAAATTAGTGCAGAATATTTATTTATTTCACTTTCCAGGAATGGATGCACGGGTACATTTTTTTTAATAGGTTCTTAAAAAGCGAAGCTCCACCCTAAAGTGGAACTTCCGCTCATCGGAACCCCCCCCCCTTCCGGTGTCACGTTTGACACCTTTCAGGGGGGTGCAGATACCTGTCAAAGACAGGTATTTGCACCCACTTCCGGGAATCCCCACTGCGGGATTTTGCGGGTAGTGCGTCACTTCCCGCCCGTTGTGTTCTGGGAAACACTCTGCTCCCAAAACACAGCGGGAACCAGTAAGGACAGCGCTGCGCGGCTCGCGACTCGTAGGGAATCAGGCAGTGAAGCCGGAGCGCTTCACTCCCTGATTCCCTCACAGAGGATGGCAGTGGGGGCAGCAGATAGACGAGCGATTGCTCGTCTTCTGCTGCAGACGTCGCTGGACTCCCGGACAGGTAAGTGTCCTAATATTAAAAGTCAGCAGCTGCAGTATTTGTAGCTGCTGGCTTTTAATATTTTTTTTACAGCGGTGCTTTTTAGGATTTTAATGTGACACTGCATACCTCTGATTTTTTTTTGAGATTTGAACAAGGGACACCTATTAGCAAATGTATGTAGGCTTAACTCCTTCAAGCAGAATTGAACATAAAAAATTATTGGTTAAACCCATAAATGCTTTTTTTTTTACCACTACTACAGCTTTATATTGGCTTTTAAAATTTACAAATGCAGCAATTTAGACATTTTATGAAATGTTTAGCACTGGGATACATGTTTTGATAAAAATAGTGCATTTTATATACAACTACAGTATATAGATAAGGCCAAAATGATGGAAAAATGAGGAGGAAGGAGAGACAGGGACTTTGCTTCAATGATGCCAACGTACGTGTCCCTGTATAAGTGGCTGTATGTAAAAGTGGGCGCTGAAGCGACCACTCGCTGGGACCGTGAGCAATCAGAGCGAGAGATGTCACCAGCTGTTTCCTGTAACATTGTGATTGCTAAATAAAGCTTTGGACCCAATTTTGGAGACCCATAGTGTGCTGGTGACATCTCTTGCTTTGTTTCAAATGAGGGACAGTCCCTCGAAATTGGGGACAGTTAGGAGCTATGACGCTGCCTGTGATTTCAGGTATAGGTCTGCTTCAATGGAACAAGATTTGGGGTGCATCACTAGAGGGATCACCGGCAGGGGGAAGGAGGTCCTGATTCCCATATACAGTATAGATTTTTAGTTATCACTAGAGGGGTAACAGCAGGAAGAGGAAAGGGGTCCTGGTACCTCTATATACATTTTGTAGTTATCGCTAGAGATTATGTCACCAACAGAAGGAAAGAGGGGCTAATTCCTCTATACAGATATTTAGTTATCACTTTAGGGATCACCAGCATGAGGAAGGAGGTCCTGATTCTCGTATATAGATATTTAGTTATCACTTTAGGGATCACCAGCAGGAGGCAGGAGGTCCTGATTCTCATATATAGATATTTAGTTATCACTTGAGGGATTACCAGCAGGAGGACGGAGGTCCTGATTCCCATATACAGTATAGATCTTTAGTTATCACTGGTGGGATAACAGCAGTAAGAGGAAAGAGATCCTGATACCTCTATATACATTTTTAGTTATCGCTAGAGATGTCACCAACAGAAGGAAGGAAGAGCTAATTCCTCTATATAGATATTTAGTTATCACTGCGGGACCACCAGCAGGAGGAAGGAGGTCCTGATTCCCCTATATAGATGTTTAAGCTGGCCATATACTGATCAAAATATTTCCAGTTTCTAATGAACCAGCCAAAATCCTCTTGTGGGTGGTCCTGTTGGTTACTTCCAGATTTACATCCCTCGACTATGAAATTGAAAGCACTGGGCAGAATATTCAAAGAAAAAGAGCCGCTGCTCCAGGTGTATGATGATAACCAGAGGTGGAATGTCTCGTAGAGTGCCAGCCCCGGCCCGCCTCCGTGGGAAACTTGTAAGAAAATAAATGGCTGCACATCCAGGAATTCCGATTGCCTTTTATTGTTGTGATAACACCAAAGACACCAACACAAGGTCATGTAGACGCGTTTCGCACTACACAAACATCTTGTGCTTAATCATTAATGATTAAGCACAAGATGTTTGTGTGAAACACGTCTACGTGACCTTGTGTTGGTGTCTTTGGTGTTATCACTTTAAACAATAAAAGGCAATCGGAGTTCCTGGATGTGCAGCCATTTTTTTTCTTACTGGGCAGAATATTATCTACTACCACTCTTTTGTGTTTGTATGGCAGATTCTGGGTTTATTGCTGCCAATGTCATAGTTTTGGTTATGTAAGGGCCCTGATGGAGTGAATGTGGAGATCAGAGACAACAGGCGTTCGCGCACATGTTGGCACAATATGCTGCAAGTCCCCCGTGAACTCCTAATCAGGGATGCCAAGAGGGCATAGCTATGATGGCCTTCAAAGAGGGCCCCGACCTGTTTGTATGCACAGGGTCCCTGTGCCATCTATGTTGCTTCACCTTCATTCCATATTTCTCTGCGTTTTCTCTCTTCTCATTTATTTTGCTCCCTCCTTGCAGAGTAAAATGAAGACAGAAGAGGACAGGGTGGGTGAGAGAGGCCACAGGAGCTCTGAACAGATAAAGGAGGGGTGGGAAAGAGCGGCGATGAGGGAGTGTCAGCTCTGGCCGCATAACTTCACTATTCACACAGGGCTGCTGTTTGGGAACAACAGGAGGACAAGTCTGTGCGGCTCAGCAGAGAAATTGGAGAGGGTTCTAGAGAGGGGGTCACCCAGGGAGAGAGCGCGAGAACTAGTTACAGGTGGAGCCAGAGAGGCAGATTACCGGGGGGGACAGAGGGCAGGAGAGAAAAGTGGGGTCTCTGGTGAGGGACAGAAGGCAACAGAGGATTAAAGGGGGCCAGAGAGAGGGGGAGAGAAGTGACAGCCAGTGATAAGAAATCTGAGCAGAATAGAGGCAGGGAAGGAGGAGGGGGGCCTGGGAGCTACAGACAGGTACATACACTGACACGCCTAGCACTTCACAGGGACTACATGTACACACCCACTGCTACACAGCCACATCTACATAGAATAGCCACTCACATGCACGTATGCACACACATGTACATTCACCCAGAAATATCCATGCACATACTTCCACCCCTCCATGAGAGCAATACTGAATGAACATATACATGTGTAAACAGACACCTGGATAACACTGAGTTACACGCTACTCTGCACCCCACACACGGTATGTATGGCTGTGCACGCTGCCTATACCATCCTCATCCTCCCGCTTCACAGCAGCCGAGAGGCCCTGACCTTCTACCTGTGGGTGAGTCTATAGGATGGTGTCATATGACTGGGGGGATTGTGGATGTGGGCCTAACACACTGTCTGTCCATCTATCTATCGATCAGTCTATCTCTCCATCTCATAGCTGTCATTCTATCTATCTATCTATCTATCTCATATCTGTTATTCTATCTATCTATCTATCTCATATCTGTTATTCTATCTATCTATCTATCTATCTATCGATCAGTCTATCTCTCCATCTCATAGCTGTCATTCTATCTATCTATCTATCTATCTATCTATCTATCTATCTATCTCATATCTGTTATTCTATCTATCTATCTCATATCTGTTATTCTATCTATCTATCTATCTATCGATCAGTCTATCTGTGTATTTATCTTATGACTGTTTTTCTGTCCATCTATCTAAAACATAGAACAAAAAAAAGTGATGGCAGAAAAAAGACCAAGTCTGCCATTTTTTTTTATGTTATTTATACATGTTTTAATTTTCTTTTTTGTTTTGTTTTTTGCTTTAACTTTTTATAGACATTTACACTATTGACTGACTACCACTACTATTATATATTTATACGTGTATCTTTCCATCCAGCTACGTCTATCTATCTATCTATCGATCTATCTATCTACTTTCTCATATTTCTTTCCGCTTTGTCATATCTAACAATCAGAATATCTACCTTTTTAATTATATCTTGTCTGTTCTATCTTATTATCTATTTTACTTGACAACTTTGTCATATGAATAATCAGTATTTCTATCTTTCTTATCATTCAATATCCATTTTATGTATCTGTAGCGCCATCTTTGTGTTTCTTTCACTTTTTATCTGTCTGTTTGTGTATCTATCTATCTATCTATCTATCTATCTATCTATCTATCTATCTATCTATCTATCTGCTGTCATTCAATCTATCAATCGTTTGATGATTTTGTATCTGTCAGTCTGCCTGGATGGCAGTTTGACTATCTATCTATCCATCCATCCATCCATCTATCTCATATCTGTTATTCTATCTATCTAATATCTTGTATTCTATCGATCTCATATCTGTTATTCTGTCTATCTATCTATCTATCTCATATCTGTTATTCTATCTATCTCATATCTTGTATTCTATCTATCTCATATCTTGTATTCTATCTATCTCATATCTTGTATTCTATCTATCTCATATCTTGTATTCTATCTATCTCATATCTTGTATTCTATCTATCTATCTATCGATGATTTTATATCTATCCGTCTGCCTGGGTGGCAGTCTGACTATCTCATATCTGTCATTCTATCTATATATCTATCTATCTATCTATCTATCTATCTATCTATCTATCTATCTATCTATCTATCTCATATCTGTCATATCTAACAATCAGAATATTTATCTTTCTAATTATATCATGTCTGTTCTATCTATCTATTTATATATTTTACTTGACAACTTTGTCATATGAATAATCAGTATTTCTATCTTTCTTATCATTCCATATCCATTTTATCTATCTATAGCTCCATCTTTGTGGGTGGCAGTCTGACTATCCATCCATCTATCTATCTCATATCTGTTATTCTATCCATCTAATATCTTGTATTCTATCTATCTATCTATCTATCTATCTATCTATCTATCTATCTATCTATCTATCTATCTCATATCTGTTGTTCTCTCTCTCTCTCATCTGTTGTTCTCTCTCTCTCTCTCATCTGTTTATCTATCTTCTATCTATGTGTTGCAGTATTGTCTGTCTTGTCCTCCAGGCAATGACTCCCCACATGCACATGCTATAATCTGTTAATCCTCGGCGGGGTTGTGACACTCGGTCTATGTTTATGTGACACACAGCGGTGACTCTGCTCTATTTGTCTTCTGGTTTGTGCAGTAAATAAAATGATAGGTTTGGTTGTTGTTGGCAAAAGCTGCATTTAGAGCGACTCCAGTTTTTCTTGAATCCTCACCATAATGTTATCAGGTGAGGCTAGACTGTAAATGTCACAGTATGGACAGAACAATGAGATATGACAGGACATGTGTGATCTCTGCACTTACATCTTCCTTGCAGCTGTCATCCCTCTAGAGCAGGTTAGAATACATAAGAGAAATGTGATTGGTTACTAAGCAAAACAAACATTTCTTTCTCCTTAGCTTCCCAGCTTTAATTAGCAAAGGTGATTGTGTTGTTGCACACACATTACAATTCGTGCACTACATTGTATGATTTGATATTTTCATTTAGTTTAAATAGCATAATGGGTGACAATATGATGTCTGGCACCTCATCCCTATTGAATTGAAAATTACAGCAACAATTAGAGAGGATACATTTTATAAAAACAAAGTGTATTCATATAAAATTAAAACAAGCTATGGGTTCAAATAAAAATCTGAGTATAATACATATCACATTAATAGTCACTGGTATCCATATATAGATAGTGATCAGTGCTTGATATCAGAACATGTTTCACCAACATTGGCTTTCCTCAGGGGATTTCTAAGGACCACCAATGTTCCATAAAGCTCCAGAGAGACATCAGAGAAAATCACCAAGTGAGTCCACAGAAATATGGAGGGGAAGCTCTGTACGGGCACAGGGGACACAAGGGGACAAGGTAAACTCTGATATGGATACAGATTAGTGCAAGGGCGCCAGCAGCTAGCTCTGGAAACAAACAAATGGTACTATCATATACTACAAGAAAAACAGAAATGGAAGGCGCACACGCCTAGTGCATCTTCTGTTTTTCTTGTAGTTCCTTTTGGATAACCCCATCTGAGGAAGGCAGCATCCACCTAGCTTTGGGATACCATATATAATAGATTTTTCTGTCAAAAATCACAAAAGAAGCGATCGTGAGGGTCCTAAAACTAATTTTGTGCATGGTTTTAAATTCAAGTATTCAAACATTTTTTTTTTTACCAGTGATTTCATTGGTAACTGCTAAACAAATCTAAAGTGGACTGAATTGTAATCAAAAGTAATAATAAAACGGACTGAAAATCTTATCACTCCTGTAGAAAATGCTACTCCCAATCCCAATCAATACCAGTCACATTACCAAAGGTCTAGGCATTTGGTCATGTGATCCCTGCCAAAGGTGTTAGTCAGTTAATCTGAACACTGACTGTAGGATCAAGTGATTGAGAACTAGACATTTGGTCACATGGCTGGCACTTGAAGGAGCCTGGAGCAGCATTTCCCCCAGGACAGGTTAATATTTCAGCCCTTTCTGAAGCTAACCATACACTGATCGGAGTTCAGTGGGGATCGGCTGAATTTTGATCAGTGTGTGGCAGTTCCTGCTTCATAGAAGTCAATTAATTACTCGACTTCTGTTGAAGGGACATGTTGGACATTTTTTATTGATAAGCTAACCAGATGCAGCCACTGATCCGTGTATTCTGACAGCTTTGTGTGCCGCTGTCACAGCACAATGTCCCTGGCAAGAGAGATTCCTCTATTCCTTGTTTGTGTGGATAGGGGAATTTGTTCATTTTTTTCATTAACCACTTAAGGGCCGCCTAACGCCGATATACGCAGGCAGAATGGCACGGCTGGGCACAGGCACGTACAGGTACATTGCCCTTTAAGTGCCTAGCCGTGGGTCACGTGCGCGCCCCGGTCCGAAGCTCCGTGACCACGCCCGCGGACCCGATCGCCGCCGGTGTCCTGCGTTCAGGTCACAGGAGCTGAAGAACGGGGAGAGGTGAGTGTAAACACACCTTCCCCGTTCTTCTCTGTGGCTTGTCACTGATCGTCTGTTCCCTGTTATAGGGAACGACGATCAGTGACGTCACACGTCCAGCCATGCCCCCCTCATTTTCATAGTAATCAGTGCATTTTTATAGCACTTTTCGCTGTGAAAATGACAATGGTCCCAAAAATGTGTCAAAAGTGTCCGATGTGTCCTCCATAATGTCGCAGTCACGAAAAAAATCGCTTATCGCCACCATTACTAGTAAAAAAAAAATGTTTTAATAAATGTCATAAAAAAACGATCCCCTATTTTGTAAACGCTATAACTTTTGCGCAAAACAAATCAATAAACGCTTATTGCTTTTTTTTTCTACCAAATTAGGTAGAAGAATACGTATCGGCCTAAACTGAGGAAAAAAAATGTTGTTTTTATATATTTTTGGGGGATATTTATTATAGCAAAAAGTAAAATTTTTTCTAAATTGTAGCTCTATTTAGGGGTGATCAAATACCACCAAAAGAAAGCTCTATTTGTGGGGAAAAAAGGACGCCAATTTTGTTTGGGAACCACATCGCACGTCCGCGCAATTGTCAGTTAAAGTGACTCAGTGCCGAATTGCAAAAAGGGGCCTGGTCCTTTACCTGTATAATGGTCCGGGTCTTAAGTGGTTAAGGGCCAGTTCACACTGACAGCGGGAATGAAATTGTTTGAGCTCAACTGAACTCGCACAATTTCATTCCCACGTCAGTCCCTACTTCGGGGGCAATTTTAGAGACATCTGTGCGGGTTTCTGCACAGATGCCTATTGAAATCTCACCCCAAAGACACCAAAAGTAGTACAGAAACTATTTTTGGGAATCGATGTGCTGTCGCACCGATTAAATCGCATTCCATATTGCTACAATGTGAACCAGGGCTAAGGGCCAGTTTACACTGGAATCGCACAGGAATGAGCTTTCTGTTCCTGTGCAATTCACATGCAGTTCTGTGCGATGTGATTTCAGCCCATTATTTTAAATGGGTTGACATTGCACCGCACCAAAAGTAGTGCATGCACACTGCAGCCGGATCACATGGTACTTCTGTTCTGTGCGATCCAGTGTAGGCAAATGCACTGCAATTGCGATCTGTGTTTGGGATGTTATTAATTTAATATTGACACCCGCTGCAGATCGCAATTGGCGCTTAACCTTCTGGGCTGAGTGTACAGGCAGCTTTAAGCCGGCCATACATGGCTCAAAATTTTGCCAGTTCAGCAGGGACCAGATGAATTTCGATCCAAGTATGAGCAGGCTATTGTACAGATCTCAATCTACTGATTGAATTCTGTACATCCGCATTGTTGGATTTATTTAGCCGTCAGTGCTGATCAGTGTATTCTGATGGCTGGGAAGTCTCCCTGCTGTCAGAAAAAAACAGGAGAGAATTCTCCCACCCACATACCGCGATTTTGAATTCGCAGCATTGTGAACCTAGGCTCAATGGAAGAATCTAGTGAGTTTTTTTGTTCTCTCTGCTGGTTGAACATATTTAGACTATTACCATACTCCCAACATTTTGAGATGGGAATGAGGGACACCTACTTACAAACGTATGTAGGCATAGGACACGCCCCCTGTCACACCCCTTAAAGGAGTATTAACCCCCAAAAAAGGTTAATTAAATTCACAAGTGCTTTTTTCTTACCACTACTGTTCCTTTATTTTTGCTTTTAAAATTTACAAATGCAGCAATTTAAAATTTGGGTGAAAGGTTTAGCACTGGGAAACACTTTTTGAAAAAAAAGAAGTGCATTTTATATACAACTATATAGATCAGACCAAAATGAGGGACAAATGAGGAGGAAAGAGGGACATTGCTCCAAATCAGGGACAGTCCCTCAAAATCAGGGACAGTTGGGAGCTATGAGTCATTAGGCTGGGTTCAGATTTGTGCAATATGTAATGCATGTTGCACTAAGACAGGCCATTTATTTTAACTAGTATGTCAGGCACCTAGTCGCTGCCAAAAGCACAAATGACCCTTGTTTGGGATTGCATAAAAGAGCATTGCGGTGCACTACAGTGCAGGTGTATTGCTCAAGTGCATGGTGTACTGTTCAAAATGAATGGCCCCCCAGCGCACAGATTTGCAGGTACCTTGGATAACCAGACTTACCATTGGTTTGTGTGTATAGGAAGCGGAGAGAAAGGGGCAACTTTTTCCTGTGTGGTTTTCATACACATATGTTTTGTAAAGGTACTATATATTGTAGCAACATTGTTGGCTAGATTCACAGACGCCGCCGCAACTTTAAGGCGGCGTAGCGTATCGTATTTACGCTACGCCGCCTTAAGTCAGAGAGGCAAGTACTGTATTCACAAAGTACTTGCCTCCTAACTTAGGGCGGCGTATCGTAAATAGGGCCGGCGTAAGCGCGCTAATTCAAATTAGGATGAGGGGGCGTGTTTTATGCTAATGTGGTGTGACCTGACGTGTTTGACGTTTTTTACGAACGGCGCATGCGCCGTCCGTGTACATATCCCAGTGTGCATTGCTCCAAAGTACGCCGCAAGGACGTATTGGTTTCGACGTGAACGTAAATTACGTCCAGCCCTATTCACGGACGACTTACGGAAACAACGTAACATTTTCAAATTTCGACGCGGGAACGACGGCCATACTTAACATTGACTAGGCCAGCTATTTGATGGAATAACTTTACGCCTGAAAACGCCTTACGTAAACGGCGTATCTTTACTGCGACGGGCGCACATACGTTCGTGAATAGGCGTATCTAGTCATTTACATATTCTACGCCAAACTCAACGGAAGCGCCACCTAGCGGCCAGCCTAAATATTGCACCCTAAGATACGACGGCGCAAGCTGTCGTATCTTAGCTAGGTTTAAGTGTATCTCAGTTTGAGAATACACTTAAACTTAGGACGGCGCAGATTCCGAGTTAGGTCGGCGTATCTACTGATACGCCGGCCTAACTCTCTCTGAATCTAGCTATGTAACTCGAACCAGTAGAATAAGAAAATGTGAACTCAAGAAGATCCTGCCAGAGGGATGTCCCTTTGGGCACCAAAGGTTGTGTGCTTACAAGCTTCAATAAAAAAAAGTCTGGACCTGGTGAAAACCATTTTTACTTATTGCTAACCTGGGTTCCTCTGAATGATTTGGAGATGAGGGGCCTATCAGACAGTTTTACCTCCACAGTGACTTATTGGGTGTTGGATACGAATAATGAAAGTCTGGAAACAGGCTCGAGGAAAGGTGCCGTAACACTTACTCTATTAGATTTTTTTGCAGTGAGCTATATTCATGGCTGCATGACAAATATTTATCACAAGATTCCCACATGGGTTCGACATTCCTCAGTACGGTGCTGGTAATCGCATGTGCCCAACCATGCATGACACAAGGCCCATTCGCAGGTGGCTAGATAGCAGGATATATAACTTAGATATCAGTGTATATAGTTTTTTAATTACTTGTTTTGTACGTGTCCACAATAGGAAAGGGGCCATAGATCAAAGGAAGTGATCAGATGTTGATATAAAAATCCATTGTTTGTCGGTGTAACTCAAAGGACATGGTGTGAACGAGCCCTCATAGCCACCCAGGGTAAAGAAATTTGTGTGGTTGGCAGGATCACCAGGTGAAAATAAATGGGAAAAAAACAGAAAAAAAGAAAACAAATGCAGAAAATCTTAAAAGGAAAGCCTATCTGCTCTTTGATCATTAAACTCTAATTTGCTCTATCCTAAACTAAGGACAACATTTTTTTATGTGGAGTTCTTCATTAAAATAAGCCTAATTCCAGTCACTAAAATCTCATTTACCACCTTAACTGTATTTTAATATCTGTTGTCAATCATTTTAATACCGCTTTCATTGAAATAATGCCTGCCATGAAGGTTCTTGTTCAGGCACTTCCTGTTATAAGATGACAATACTCTGTCCCAATTGTGCTCCTGCATTGCCAACCTATCGCACAGGCTTTTGATGGTGACTAAAATTGGCCCAACGCACGTTACACAAGCATAATCCATTGTTGTCACCATCAGATAACCCGCGTTGAGGAATGCCTGGCAGCCAGTGCTGGAGTGCATGTAGAAAGAATGTGCCTGCAAAGGAGCTGCAGGAGATCAGCATCACTGAGATGTAACAAAGGATGAAAACGAGGTGAAAACAGTATTTCATTAAAGAAAATGCAATTATTTATGAGACACAGTGCTTTAGTAAACTAAATGTGATCCATTTGGGAGTTACATCTACTAAAGACCATTTTTTTTTTTGTAAATTTTACTGATGTTTATCCCCCTACAGCTTCGCCGGATGAAAGAGCTGGAGCAGGAAAGAGATGCTCTGCTAGATGGAGTTCAACTGGTGGACAAAGCACGGGACTGGTACCGGGAACGTCTACATGAAGCAGAGCAGAAGAGAGAACTGCAGTGCACATTGGTATGGTACACCAGTCCTACTTCGTTATGGACTAACATTCATGTGGCCTGCACAGTAGCTTAGTGATTAGTACTGATGCTTTGAAGCAATAGGGATCTTGTTTTAAATAAGCACCAGGACACTATCTGCATGGCGTTTACATGTTCTTGCTGTACTTGTGTGGGTGCTCCTGCTCCCTTACACACTCCAAAGACATGCCGATAGCTTAATTGGCTCCTGTCTGAATTGGCCCTAGTATGTGTCTACAAATTGGCTATGTACATGTGTTATCACATTCTGCATGCCTATCCCAAGCTGAGTAGTTGGGGTGGATTGAGGGAACACTTGGCAACCTACCTTATATAAAAAAAAAAGCTTGCCAAGAAACTTCTGGGGAAAGGGCCCTCAAGCATTTCAGACCTGGTGCCCATAGAATTGATGAGTTTTAGATACGACTGAGTAAGTGAATATCACCCAACACTAATATGTTAAACTTTACTGATTAAAATTTGTATGTACCGTATTTATCGGGGTATTGCGCGCTCCGGCGTATAGCGCCCACCCCTAAAGTGGACCCGCATTCCTGTAAAAAAAAGATTTTAGTACTTACAGTTTTGGTGTCTTGCGCGGCATCCATCGGCGGCCTCGTCGGGTCCGGCGTCCGTCTGCGGCTTCGGTGGTGTCCTCCTCGTCGGGTCCGGCGTCCTTCTGCGGTATTCTGCCCGCTCGATCCCCGCTTCCCGCGCTGAGTTTGAACTACTGCGCCGGCATATACCGAGCGCAGTACACTCGTGTATAGTCGGGCAGGAGCGGCTCCTCTCGCGGTCACGTCCTGTGCGTCCAGGACGTGACTGCGAGAGAACCCGAGTCTGCCCGACTATACACGAGTGTACTGCGCTCGGTATATGCCGGCGCAGTAGTTCAAACTGGGCGCGGGCATCGGCGTATATCGCGCACCCACGATTTTGCCCTGAATAACATAAATTATTTCCACAGTGTGTAATGGCCTATTCACATAATATCCTTGTAGTGGACTACCTATACAATGGTTAGGCAGGCATCTAAAGATCCTGCACATGGCCTTTGTTAGCTTCTATAGCTCATGGCAGCTCTGACTCCCAAGGTGCTGTATTATTTTAATACTGCTTGGAACTCACTGGGGGTTATTTACTAAAGGTAAATCCACTTTGCACTGCAAGTGCACTTGGAAGTACATTCGCTGTAGATCTGATGGGAAGATCTAAAATGAGGGGAAGCTGTGTTGATTTTATCACCCAATGATGTGCAAGCTAAAATGCTGTTTTTTTTTTATTTTTCTTGCATGTCCCCCTCAGATTTACACTTTTCAGTGCACTTGTAGTGAAAACCAGGTTTATCACATGCCTGCGTCTCCCACTGCCAGATGCTGGAGCATAGCAGGGGTATGGTGGCCTGCGGGTGGAACAACAGTGTGAAGCAGGGAACACTGCCATCCAATACACTCAAAAATATGTTGCATGCTGAGCACACATTGGCTAGTGTAGTTCTGCAAGAGATTGAAGATCAGAGGCACAGGTGGTGGGACATTATAGCTCTTCTCTTGGGGTTCTTTTTTTTTTTTCACTAGCAAAGTGGTTGTAAACCTTGGTCATGGAATCTGAGCAAAGCACATATAGGGGGTTATTTACTAAAGGAAAATCCACTTTGCACTACAAGTGCACTGCAAATGCACTTGTAAGTGCAGTTGCAGTAGATCTGAGGGGAAGCTCTGAAAGTAAGGGAAGCTCTGCTGATTTTATCATCCAATCACGTGCAAGCAAAAATGCATGTCCCCCTCAGATCTACAGCGACTGCACTTGCAGTGCAAAGTGGATTTGCCTTTCGTAAATAACCCCCTTAGTGTTTCTGCACCGTTTACTTATCTCTCTCCAAAGTTGTTTGGGAGCAAGTGTTGGGTGCTTCCTCTGTTATCAGCATGTGTTACTTCTGAGAAGTTTTCCCAACACATGAGATACATTTATGTCGGGAGGGTGGGGGGAGAGAGCTCAGAAATGGAGCTTCTCTAAACAGAACACAGCTCTTCTGCTGTGTGGAGGGGGTGTGTGTTCCTTTTCTCCAATCAGCTCTCACACAATGTTACTGCAGTCTATCTGCCCCATCCTCTCTGCTCCTCAATGAAAAAATATTTATAATGCAATCTGCCCTTTTAAAGGGGTGTAGAGAGGGGAATACTGCAGACATACAAGTAAAACCTATGTAGGAAGGTTTGTTTAGTCTCTGTGTATTATCTGAGGCTGTTTATTTCACAGGGTATACGTGAGAGTTTACAACCACTTCAAAGCTGAACTCTCGGCAGGTAGGAAGCGAGATCAACTATGAATGCAGTTATATGTTTATTGAAAATACTCTTTTTATATATATATATATATAAAATATGTAGCACTACCCCCCAGAGGAGCTGCTGGATTTTTTGGCAGCGTGTTACCTCTTGGCTCCTCCCAACTCCTAGGGGTGAATGATGCGTATTGCATATAGTAGAAGTAAAGGAATGTCCACGACAGGTGCTCTTTATTACCTGGCAGGGTAAAAACTGTAAACTTGTGGTGAGGAAAGTAAAGTTGAAGAGGAATGGAGGATAGCAGATTCAGGCGTGATAATAGGAAACAGTCCTGCTCCCAAACGCAACTCTTCTATGCGCCACTCCCGTCGGAGTGGGGTTAGTGTACCCGGACAGGCCTCTTTCACTGACCTGGCAGCTGGAGTATCACTCGGACAATTGTAGGATAAAGTCTCTGCCACAGACCCTCCTTGGTGAACTTGAACTTGAGGGAAAAGTCTCTGCCACAGACCCTCCTTGGTGAACTTGAACTTGAGGGAAAAGTCTCTGCCACAGACCCTCCTTGGTGAACTTGAGGGAAAAGTCTCTGCCACAGACCCTCCTTGGTGAACTTGAGGGAAAAGTCTCTGCCACAGACCCTCCTTGGTGAACTTGAACTTGAGGGAAAAGTCTCTGCCACAGACCCTCCTTGGTGAACTTGAGGGAAAAGTCTCTGCCACAGACCTCCCTCGGTGAGCCTCAGAACGACACCTCTGCCACAGGCCCTCTCTGGATTGAATTCTTGGAGATATCCCTCCTTAGATGAATTACACCTGGATCTCCTTCACCTGTCAGTCGGTACCTGGGCGTCAAGTTTATCAATCCCCCAGTGTCCGGCTACCTCGATCCCCGGTGGTTTGTCCAGGCCCTTTTGGACCACCAGCCTCTCAATGGCACTCCTCAGACTGTCTCCCCACCGAACAGCAGTACAGCTTGGGATCTTCAAAGGTGGGAACCTAAAGGTGGGTGCCACACTGGACAAAGAAGACCCAGAACCAATGGCGTCTGCCTCAAATACCCCTCCCCAGCATGCACAGCGAGGACAAACCCTCCTGATTGGCTGCTGGGAAAGAGCACCCAAACCTTGTCTCCACTGCTGCCACCTGCAGCACCGGGGCTGGAAGAACACCCCAGTACAACAGAATAAGCCTACAGCACAGCCAAGCTGAGACAGAGACCCTGTTTTGCACTTAATAATCTGGATCAGAGTTTAACTACACTCTGATCTGCCCTTAAATGTAACTATCACCAGTACTATAAAGTACATAGGCGCTACAAAATTATAAATCTTCAATTATTCATTCTTAAATGTAACTAGTGAAAATACCTGCAGTCTCATGTAATCCCATGAACCACAACTCATGACTGGAAGAGGGAGAAGTAGTATTAGGGGCCAGTCAGGTCTCCTTATTGCCAATATGAAAGAAGAGAGAGCAGAGAGATGTATTGATCACTCTGCTGCTACTCTTTTATTGTCCTGTCACAGGCTGGGCACAGTGCGGTGACCCGAGAATGTTGCTTAAGTGTGTAGAGAAAAGTCGGGTCACTAGGCTGAGTTCAATGTGTCAGCGTCACTGTTCCTGACAAGTTGCTGTTTAATCAGGATTCTAATTATTTTTATATTCTGTATTTCTGTTCAGGTTTTTATCCATTGGCAAAAAAGATTGTGTCTGCATACAAGTTATCTCATGTTGTTGTCTCTTGCCTTAGGATCAGGCGCCGCCTCCTCCCCTCCTTGGATCAGCTCTTTTGGTACAGATTCAGGAAGTCAACAGATTCTTGAACGACCTAATGTCCTATCCAGAAAAGGTAATTGATGACCCCTAGATCAGTGGTTGTCAACCTTCAATGTATAGGGAGCCTCAATTGCAGCTTCTGACGTCTCCAAGGGACCACACATAATATTCAGAATAGGAAATGCTACAGAAAACTGTCAGGGACTGGAGAAAATTAAAAGGATAATGGTTAGAAATTATAGATATTGTGGTTTGAGACATGCTGTAGGAAAAGGCCAGAGACCAGAAACTTTGTTACACGAAAGAGATCATTGCCATTAGATTCCCTTTACAAAATCCACAATCCTGCTGCTGGGGTCCGAGGGCCACAAGACGGTCACCAGGGCAGTACAACAACCCTGAGCCCTCTATTTCACAGCTTATGGTGTAAACTAGTCCAGTTTGGACAATTATACTTTTTTGGAGTAGGCAGAAATTTGGACAGCTATAAAAGTTTGAGCCAACTGAAGTTTAAACTCAAATTGGGACTTAAAATAAAACAGGGTGTTATTTAATAATAGTTATTTTGCAATATTAACTTTTTAGTCAAATATACTAATCACCATGTATAACAAATTAGTGCTTGTGCCTGTAATTTAGTGCTACTGGTTTAAAATGGACCCATTATTAAAATTGACATATTGATTGCATGATTCAACAGACCATGTGTCAGCAGTAGAAAAAAAAATGAGTAGAAAAGCACTTTCTAGTCTGTCGGGTAGTCTTGCAGTGAGATACCAGGACCAGTAAGGCACAGTTAGTGCCAGTGCATTGCCACGAAATGAGATTTGCCATCGGATGAGATGGTCCGCCTCCATCACATCCTATTGGCTCACTCCTGTCGCGTGACATATTTAAACGTCAAGTATCGACACGAACATCAGTCTCAGCTAGGCTATCATAGGGAGAGGATCTCCTCTCCCTGTGATAGCTGAAGCTGCACGGAGCTGGTGCACGGAGCTATTTGCGTAGTGCTGCGCCTGCGCACTACTACTTTACCTGCACCCGATGTTCTACTTTCTGTTCCCTGAGCCTTAACGGGGGACGGGGAGTAGAGCTGCGGGCGCGGGGTGTAGTTAGCACTGGCGGGAGGCACGCTGACAGAGGGATCCCGATATCGCTGTAGATCCCGAAGTGACATGGTAATGAAGGAGAACATTTATTAGCCTAGTAAATGTATGAGCTTCTGTGGCCCGATTCCGCTCTCGGAATCGGGCCACAGAGGCCATGTGAGCTCCGTGCACCAGCTCCGTGCAGCTTCCGCTATCACAGGGAGAGGAGATCCTCTCCCTATGATAGCCTAGCTGAGACTGATGTTCGCGTCGATACTTGACGTTTAAATATGTCACGTGACAGGAGTGAGCCAATAGGATGTGATGGAGGCGGACCATCTCATCCGATGGCAAATCTAATTTCGTGGCAATGCACCGGTTCACACAGGGGCAGCATGACTTGCAGCGCAAGGCGATCTGCACACGACTTCAGTGTCGGCTTGCAAAATTACTTCTGTATAGAAGTCAACGCAAGTCGCTCTGAAGTCATCCCAAAGTAGTACAGGAACCTTTTTCTAAGTTTATAACAGAGCGCGACTTGTCAGGCGGCTAAGTCGCCTGACAAGTCGCCCCTGTGTGAACCGGCTCTTAGCACGGCCTGCATGTGTATTAATCAAAATATGATTGCCTGCAAAATCAAAATATAAATTACAAAGTATACACAGAAAAAAAGGTTCTTAGGATTTTAAAGGAACTTTTAATAAAGCCCCCTACATCCCTTAAGTGTAAGTAGCCTGGGCTTATACTTACCTTCAGCCCCGATTTAGCAATTCTACCTCTGATATGGGTTGTTGTCCCATTCATTCTTATGGGTAGCCTTACTCATGGTGGCCTCCAGTGCAGTGTTAATTTTGACATCAGATTTCGATTTAGTTTTAGTTATAGTCTCTTGACTACAATGACATTTTAGTTTTGGTCGTATTTTATTTGTCTGAGTTGTTTAAGTCATATTTTAGTTGACTAAAATTCCCAGTACCTTAGTCGACTAAAATCTGATGGGTTTAGTTCAATTTTAATGCATTATTTCTTTAGAACTGGCAAACATTGGTATATACTCCTGGAGTAAAAATCGAATAAGATGTTTATTTATGGTATTAAGGTTTGAAGATGCACTGCAGACACAGATTTAGCCGTTATGATATATATTCAATTTATTTGTATTAAGGGCCATCGACGGCAGTCCCCGTACAGCAATAAACACTCGGATACCATTGCCTCTCTACGATATCAAAACCAGCTGCTAACACGGGTGAGTATTATTATTATACAGGATTTATATGGCGCCAACAGTTTGCACAGCGCTTTACAACATAAGGGAGAAGTCAGAGAAGTCATTGGAAGTTGAAATACTGAGAAAACTCTGCAACTGAAGTCGGCAATCTCCGTTTTATGTGATCTACTGTATATGGCAGTCAGATTCATCAATCTACTATCAACTGGTGGGACTGTAGCATCCTGTCGCATGATGCTTTGCTGTGCATCCTCTTTTATGCTTTAATGTGGGAGTAAGACTTTGGGAAAGGGCAGAGCTAGAACCTGGGAACACAATGGCCTCCTTTTTAAAGTCAGGCGCCATTCAACTAAGAATTTGGTTGTTTCTAAGTCCCCCCCTAACCCATACATTCATACCACAATATATTTTTTTTTTTTTTTTTTTTAAACTTGCTGTACCTCTTCCTAGCACCATCAATGGGGCTGTTAAAGTTTTCTCTCCACCAGGATCTAGGAAGGCACTCTACATCACTTCCTCTGATGCAAGGCCCCATTGGAAAACACGGACTACATTTGATACTGTGATTAACACTGAGGAGAGTTATCAGCTGTAGCAATGCAGTGTATTCAGCTGCCCAGAGTGTCAGTGCAGAAGTTGCAGCACACTGTAGGCCAAATAGTGTTATAATTCTGCAGGAGGAAGGCTGTGCACTGGCAGGATCACCATGTATTTTTCTCCATTGTTCATCTAAGGACATGGCACTATAGATTAATGAATTTGATGGCGGTATCCCCAGCGGTCCTAAACCTACAGTGCCTTTTTTCTTCAATAAACATGGGAGAACCAAGTACAAAGAGCCTATTTTTTTCTTTAACATGCATGAAAATAAGTATCCTTTTAATAATATCATCACATAAAATACCATTATATGCCCCTGTAATCAAAGGGCCACTAAAGTTTTCTTTCTGCCAGGAACCAAGCGTCATCTTGCCTAATGCAAGGCCCACCATTGGAAGACATGTAATACACTGATTGCCACTAAGGGTCATCAGCTGTGACGACACTGATAATCCCCCTCCTCAGTGTACGTTGCTGCAGAGCCTGACAATGCGGCTTAATTCACAGCAGGCTAAACGGTGTTGTCAACCTGTAGGAGGAAGACATGCAAGATCACCATGTATTTTTCTCCATTATTCATTGGAGGATGCAGCGCTATAGACTGATGGCCTATGGTGGCAGTATATCCAGTGGTCATAAATCTACAGTGCTTTAACATTGGTGAATAGGATGAGTATGCAAATGCATTCAATTATGACCTACAATTGCATATGCAATCACTGACATCACAGTATATATGCCATGTGCCACTAACAGCTTTGCACTGTTGTTAGTCAATGTGTGCAGTCTCTGGTTGGCGTGATGCCACGTACACACGACCGTTTTTCATGACAAGAAAAATTCAATTTTTTAATTGGTCGTTAAAAATGATCGTGTGTAGGCTCCAGAGCATAGGAGGGTGGCGCCATCCAAATGGAACTTCCCCTTTATAGTGCCGTCGTATGTCACCTGACTTTGCTCAAGCATTTTTTATCATGATCGTGTGTATGCAAGGCAGGCTTGAGAGGAATCGCCTAGAGAAAAACGTTTTTTCCATGACATGAAAAACGGTCGTGTGTACGCGGCATTACTGTTTTAAGAAATACAGGGAAAATTGAGGCTGCACAGACCAAAGGAAGTCACATAGACAAGCAATTTTAGCAATTGTCAGAAATGCCAGCTTGCCAAGCAGGTCTTGTTTGCACCTGGAAGAGAGGGCCAACAGGCAGAATAGATGTGGCATCATAAACCAGATCTTTGTGTCTTTCCAGGAGGTAACGGTACAGAATGAGAGAATGTGGAAGCTGCAGAGAGAGAACGAAGCACTATACAGAGAACTGGAGGAGCGTCATCTACACCGAGCCACATTCATCTAACGCCATGTCTTACGTAGCATCTTCATGGCATGGAACATTTTTCTCAGAGGGCATCAGAAAAAAATACTGAAGAAAGCCTGAATTTATGGGAAATGTCATGCTGGAAGAAAAGTCTGGGTACATTATACATGGTGTAGTTAGATAATAACAAGCAGAGCAGAGATCTAGGTGACTCTTGGTATGACATGTCTTCCATTTTCACATGCTGTGACGGGTCTCTTACTACTGCTCCAAGCATCACCTTTAGAACATAAAGCACATAGATTGCATCTTATAACGATTGAGACCTGCAGAGCGTTGCTGAATCTGTTGTGTTATGGACTTCTGATGTTCCCAGCTCTGCACAGTTTTAGGCTCTCAAGGGATCCGTTTTCTCTTTGGAATTGAGCACAATACCACACCTGTATGGAATATTACTTCTAGCCTCTGTCATGCAGAAGATTACTTCCTTGCTGTACAGACACTTACTGGGTATTACCTCAATGCAACACTTATTAAAGAATATGCCTTTTTTGACCAATGACCTGCTGATTTTCTTAGACTATCTTAAAAGTGCACATACATGCAGTAAAGATAAACCACACAGTTTTGTTGGTATTAATAAGTGGAGAGTAATACTCATTGGGTTCACGCTATTGCCATTGTCATTCTTGGTGAGAAATTTTCACATCTTCAATGGTTTAGTTGTCTGACCACATTAAGAAAACATACAGTTTTTAGGGTGAGACAGTGATGATTGGAATGGCTTGCAATTGACGGCACACCCTGTGCTTATCTATAGTACTCAAATAAACAAAGGGTGTGTGAGTAATTAAATACTAATCCAATTATTTTTGTATTACTCCCTATACATTTTAGGTTTCAGTGGTGGACGGTGGTACATCACAATTTGATGAAGCAATTGCTGAATCACAAGATTTATTACTTAGGAGTTCATTCACACCGGTTAGGTGGAGGATTCCTTTCATTATCTATATCACGCCTTCTTCAGTGCTGTATATTTGTCACCGAGGACTTTGGGTGTGAGGAATCTACAATTTTGAAACTCCCCTCTGGAATTCTGTTTCTGTTTTGGACATTATAGTGTGGACTATACACAGTGCAGAGTTCATCAGACCTTTTTCTATAACATTTAAATATATTGGGGCAGATCCACATACATAGACTGCGCCCGGCGCAGATGTGAGATACGCTACGCCGCTGTAACTTACCTGGCTTTGGTTTGAATCCTCAACGAATTTGCGCCGTAAGTTACGGCGGAGTAGTGTATCTCTCGCGGCGGAATTCAAATTGGGCGAGTAGGGGGCGTGTTTCGCCATCCGTAAAAAAAACTCCCAGGGTGCATTGCTCCAAATGACGTCGCAAGGACGTCATTGTTTTCAACGTGAACGTAAATGGCGTCCAGCACCATTCACGGACGACTTACGCAAACGACGTAAAATTTTCAAAAATAAACGCGGGAACGACGGCCATACTTGACATTGAGTACGCCACCATATAGCAGCTTTAATTATATGCCGAACGGAAACGACGTAAAAAAAATGCGACGGCCGGTCGTACGTTCGTGGATCGTCGGAAATAGCAAATTTGCATACTCGATGCGGATTACGACGTGAACGCCACCTAGCGGACGCCGAAAAATTGCATCTAAGATCCGACGTACGCCTGTCGGATCTAACACAGATGCCGTCGTATCTTGTTTTGTGAATACCAAAACAAAGATACGACGCGCAAAATTCGAAATTACGCGGCATATCAAGAGATACGCCGTGTAATTTCTTTGAGGATCTGCCACTTTTTATTTATTCATAGAGAGACTATGATCAATGTTCCAATAGCTCTTTTTCCCTTATTTATTTAATTATCATTTTTATATATTTTTGTCACAGTGATCACTCACTTTATGTAGTGGAAGAGACGTGAGATAGTCTCTTCATTATATGTGTATGCACAATATACATTTACACATATTCATTTTATTATCACAGATATTTGCGCAGCTTGTAATTTTCCATTACTCTGTGCAAAACCATTTCACAGAGCAGGCAAGTATAACATGTTTGTTATTTTTAAGAAAAAAACAGAGACTTGGCTACCATGCACAGTTGCACCCGATTTTACACTCTCCAGTTTTAGTAAATCAAACAACTCTGCTCCTCCTAATACATATACCACACAGGTGGGGACATGACCTGTCGGGCTGCATGCTCAGTCTAGTAGGGTCTAGTATGGATTTTGGGGGAAACCCCACGCCAGTTTTTTTTTTGGCATGGGTTCCCCTTCAAGCTTCTCAGCGCACAAGCTGCATTGCAAGTCGGATCATCATGATCAGACTTGTGGTGCGACTTGTATTTAGACCAATGGGCTCTCATAAGGAACCATTGATTTTGAATAGAGGCAGAGAAACGCTGCTAAAAAAAAACCTAGTGCGGCTAAACATACATTAACGCCAATCAGGGGGGGACTGACAACTCATGGGGCCCCCGGGTAATAGAAGATTATGGGGCCCCCGGGCTTACAGATGGCCACCATGCCAGGAAGCATTACAGAGGCAGGGCAGCTAAAATCTCAGGATTTTCACATCAAAAGCATGTCGGTTTTGGACATATCAGGGACAGATGTAAAAAGCAACAAAAAAAAAAAAACACGGATTTTTACATACTGTCCCTGGTTTTAATGAGCCTGGCAACCCTGATAGGGCCCCCTAGTGGCATGGGGCCCTTGGGCAGTGCCAGAGTGCCTCAATGGTCAGTCCGCCTCTGATGCCAATGCAAAGCTACTAAAAGCATGTTTTTTTACAGCCACTTTTTCCTGGCGTTGGTAGTGGCTTTGCAGCAATTTTTTTCGAACACACCGTGTGCATGAGAACTTAAAGAAAAAAATTTCTTGAGTTATATATAAATATTTGTATTCAAAAGCAGCAACTATGGAAGTGTAACAGGACCACCAACACATTTTAGGCTTACAAATTCTAGAGATGAACCAAACTGAGGGTTATTATTTCTCTGAAATTTTTGTGAAAGAAATTTTGGCCATATTTTGATATAATGCATTGGAGTTAATGGGGAAGGCAAAATGAAAGTGTTTTTATGGAGCCATTAAGTTTTATATAATTCCTAAACCTGTTCTTGGGGCCCCACATTATGCTCTTGATTTACTGAAAGAAAAAACTGAAAAAAAAAAATAACAGTATAATAAAAAAGTAGATAAATTTAAAGCAATAGAACAAAAATGAATACACCCAGCCACAAAAGAAAGAGAAAAAAACAAAACGCCAAAGGGCCAACTTACAATTGTTGCAACACACTTTCTCTATGTGTGGTGTGTTTCATTGTAAGAGGGATCCCAATGTACAGCAAATGCACAACGTACCACAACCCATATCTTGCGCTGCCCTATTTTTCTTAAAAAGGGTCATGGGAATTTTTTTCATCTGTAAGGCCTCATTCACACGACGGACCGTTCGGGTCCGCCTGTCAGTTTTGACGGCGGACCTGAACGGCCGCTCCATGCATCCCTATGGAGCATCGGATGTCAGCGGAGACATGTCCGCTGAAATCCGATCTGCTAAAAAACAGACGTATGGGGGGCACGTCCCCATCCATCCATGCGGATCGAATTGGGTAAGATCTGATGAAAACGGACATGCTGTCCGTTTTCATCAAATCGCTCCATAGGAGACAGCGGTGCCCAACAAGCCCCTCCCCGCTCAGTGAGCAGAGAGGAGCTTGTCATCCGTCGGCTCAGCGGAGATCTGCAGACTGATCTCCCGCTGAGCTGGCGGGAGCAGGCGGACTCCGTAGGAACGGAGTCCGCCTCGTGTGAATGGGGCCTTATTCTGCATGACAGCTCATGTGATGGATTGTTTGAGAGTGAATGGGCCCTAAATTAAATATACCAACAAAACCTAAATACGCCCTCCCCAAAAATAACATTCTCTAGATCAGGGGTGCCCAACCGATAGCCCACAGAGCCCTCTGATGTGGCCCGCAACCTCCTGCTCTGGGATGGAATAGAATAGAATACTGTTATTAAAGGCAAGTTTATTACTAAAATCACAGTGAATATTTGGGCATATCTGTTCTGCAGTGGTTACTGGGCTGCTTTCAAACAGATCCGCAGCTGCAGAGCAGTGCACCTGAGGGTTACATGCACTGAGCCACAGGCCCCTTTCACACGGTCAGTCCGACCCAATTGGACCCTCCATTCATCTCTAAGGAGTAGCAGATGTAAATGGACTTGTGTCCGTTTACAAACGCCTACCTCCAATCCGATCCGCAAAAAAAGAAAAAAAGTAGAGTTGTCTCTATAGAGTAGCGTGGGCTGCCATGCACCCACTCCGCTCATTGTGGCCCGCGACCGGTTACCAAGTCGCTTAGGTGGCCTTTGCTCTTCAAAAGGTTGGGCACCCCTGCTCTAGATGAAGAAAAGGAGTAGATGACTGGTTTTCACCTAAGCTGCTCCATGATGAGCTAAAGAAAGTTTCTGTTTCAGTGAAATTTTGCTCATGGCAAAAAAAATGTTGCCAATGTCACACTACTCATTCCTAACTAGGTTTCTTCTATGGAGCCATGTAGCAAAAACAGTTGTAATTGCAGCCAATCCTCTACCCTTTATTGTTTTTCTCTAGCCATCTGATCATTCACTTTTGTGCAGTATACAAGCAAGAAAAAATCTCCAATGCTGCAACAAATGTTTTATTCCAAAACCAGTGTTTTCTAGTGATCATGGATAATAGTGATATACATGATGTACATGTTTAGTTCAGTCTTGGTTACAACCTGCACAGTGGGCTATTCTGATACAGCAGGGGCACAGCTTTCTTCTTCATTGGCTGCAGTGTCAAGGTCACATGACTCAGGTTTATATTCCAGGGTGTCATCCAGATTATCAGGGCCCAATCGGTAGTGAGTCTTTTTATCAACAGAGACCTGTTACAGAGAATGGAGAGTAATGCATCATGTTCAAACCACAATTGCAAGGTACAAAGATGTATATAAAGTAAGCAATCACCCCCAAGGCACGACAGTCCGATCAGACAATTAAACAAGGTCCTGGTTCCTTGGAAGATAGTCAAATGTCAATGATGGGGCCCCATAGCAAAACTTTGATGGGGCCCTCCGGATAACTCTCTGTAGTAGTTGGCAGTGTAAACTGTGACAATACATGTCATTAAACTTACAACAAAAAGTTATGTAGCGCCCCCTTACTTTCAGTATGGGCACTACGCTAAAGTTAGTGGGGAATGGGAGAGTTACCTTGCTCCCATTCACTATTTGTTTACATTTTGGGACTTCTGTCATTCCAGAAATGTCCACTGGGTCAGTCTGTGGTCCAGGGATGCAATGTCATCCCTGGCCAGCAGTTGGCACCAGAGGGGTTCTGGCAGAGTAAGTTTCTCCAGCAGCCAATCAGAGGAGTTTTTCCCTTGCGGGGCGTGCTGGAGAGGAGTATATCTGTGACAGGTGTCATGTGTTCTAAAATCTTTGCGGGGTCCCCCGTTCCAGGTGCGGTATCCACCTTCAGGGTGCGCACATCTATGGACCCCGCCAGCGTGACCCACCTGGCCATAATTGCAGACTACTTTGGACCTCATTTGGAGGTACAAGGGGACCCCAGTGACTGGCTGGGTTCCCGGTTCTATTGAAAGGATCTCAGGCTGGGTGCCATTCGATTGGGGAGTCGGTTTGAGGAGGACCCGGAGGCAGGTCGTCCAACAGAGCCTGAACAAACCAATTGGGGATCCGGTGACCAGAGTACTGACAGGTATGTTTGCTGTCATCTGGTGACCAACCCAGAAATCTACTGGGAGGATTCGCTCCATCTATCTATCTAGCTCAGTTATTGTAATTGGCCTGTGGCAGAGGCCCGAGCCGGGTCTGTGAGAGAGGCCCGTTCCTCCCAGAAATCCTAAGTGACATCTCGGCTGCCAGGCCTGTAAAAAAGGGTCTGTCCGGGGGCACTTTACCCACTCAGTTGGAGTGGCGACGAGTTACAAATTGGTACTACGCAGAGCAGTACTGACTGCTCTATTCAATATCCTGGCCTGATACTGCAAGGTTCTCCCTCTCTCTCTATTCATCAACTTTGCCCTTCCCAATTTATGTTGATGTTGGCCGTGTTGGCCTGGAAAATAAAGCATTGGAAAAAAACTTTCACTGTCTGGACCTTCACTCACTGTTTGTCTCTACAATTGCACCCCTAGACAACGCCAGGGTAACTTAATAGGCCAATCCCAAATCAACCAGCGGCTCCTTCGGGGGTAGCGCTACAGTTATATTGCAGCTTATCAATTCTTAGATGTGATCATAGGTGTGCCTTGGCACACCCTAATCATCCCATACTTACAGATTCCCCCTTCAGCCCATGCCTCCCCGTGTCCTTCCTACCCACCCCCACAGCCCTGACACCATCCCTCCTCTCCCGCTGGCTGATGCGTGGGGAAGTTTCAAAATGGAGAGCAGGGGAAGGGGCCGATAAATATTTCATTTACCGCCACCTTCCTTTTCTGAATGAACACAGTGAGTGATCGGTACCAGTCGCTCCTGTGTCCATTCATAAATAAAGCATAGTAAACAGTGTTCACTATGCTTCAGTTTGTGAATGAACAGGAAGCCGCTCAGCACAGAGCACTTCCCAACAGGGGCGGACTGACAACTCATGGGGCCCCCATGCAATAGGAGATTATGGGGCCACACAGTATACACACACACACACGGTATACATACAGACACACAATATACACACACAGTATACATACACACACTGAAAAGGTACTGGAGAGACGGGGCAGCTATAATCTTGGGATTTTTTTTAAAAATACAGATTTTTACATACTGATGGGGCCCCCTAGTGGCATAGGGCCCCTGGGCAGTGCCCGAGTGACCAAATGGTCAGTCCGCCCCTGCTTCCCAATCATTCACTGTCCAGGGCAGCTGAGGCTGCAGAGAAAGGGATTGGGGAATCTCTGTCCTCGGTCCCTTTTCCTTTCTCAAAAGTGAGACACCAATGGTCTGTTCAGATCCTTGATATTTCACCAAAGCCCCCCCAATCGGTCTTCTAAAAAAAATATATAATGTCAAAAAAATTACTGACACCATCCACTGCCCTGCTAACACCAATCTCTTCCCTACTGACACTCTCCATTTCTCTATTGATTGACACCATCCACTGCCCTACCGACACCCTATTGACACCCTCCACCACACTACTGACACATCCATGATTTAATACATTTTGAAATGTTTGGTTTACATTTATTTATAAGGAGTGTGTGTGTATACATATACTGTATACAGTATACAGTACACAGGCTGTGCACACCTATGGATGTGATGGCTGCATTCATTTTATTTTTTTTATTAATTTAAGTCTGTTACTTTTGAACTTCCTTTAATAAACCAAGCTGTCCAAGCAAAATTGGCAGTGAGAGGAATAAGGCAAAACATTTACCACTGACAGGGGCGCTAACAATGTTCAACTGTTATTCATTCATGTAAAACCTTTATCCTACAATGAAAAAAACTTTCTGCAACTGCAAGTCTGGTTTTAAAATACTTTTTTTTCTTTCAGAAATGACACTTTGTGCAGGGACAGTTCTATGTACGGGAAACATGCACTTTTTCACATGCTAACTTTACACCCCCCCTAGGTACGAAATTTAAAGTAATATTACACTTTTATTGTTTCACTTTTAGCATTATTAAATTCACTGCTCCTGAAAAAACGTACATTTTTAAAACTTTTTTTTGCATTGATACATGTTTCCTGGGGCAGGACCCAGGTCCCCAAACACTTTTTAGGACAATAACTTGCATATTAGCCTTAAAAATTAACACTTTAGATTTCAAATGTTCGAGTCCCATAGACTTCAATGGGGTTCTAAAGTTCACACGAACATTTGGTGTGTTCGCAAGTTCTGATGCGAACCGAACAGGGGGGTGTTCGGCTCATCCTTAGTAGGGCTCTTGCAGACTGTCAGTGTAGCGGTCTGCTCGCACCTCAGGCAGGTACACACGGACAGGAAGCATCAATGAACTACCTAGAAAGCGCAACAGCTCATTGACAACTACAAGCTGATGGCCACAAAAGCTTTTGGTACTTGTAGTTCTCACATTCACAGAACTCTTTGATTGAATGATGTGGCCGAGTGGGTGGAGCCCCACGCAGGTCATTTTATTTTAAATTTGTGACAGCGAGTGCAGGGAGATGATCCTCCTATTTGCTGTCAAAACAGGTGATCGGGGGGTGTAAGATGTAATATGTTATAAAAGGGGTGAATTTATCCTTCAACACCACTATTTGATTTCTCTAATTTCCCCCCAACTCTGGGTACTACTCACCTTCTGTGTTGGACGAAGGAAGATAAGCCCCTCCTTTGTCAGACACTGACACAAGGAAAGTTGACTCCATCCAAGGCATCATTGAAATGGTCACAATTGCAACATTTCCTGAGGTCTATACCTTCATTAGACTAATAGTAAACCCTTTTTGGACTTAGAATTTTATTACTACAGATCACCAGGCCAGAACACTCCTTCTCTGTACTGTATCAACTCTTGCTGAGGGAATTGTATCCACAACTCTCAAACTTTCTCCTTAAATGGGAAGAAGAACTTGCAGTAACTTGTGAGACTTTAGATTGGCAAAAAATGCCTGAAGAAAGGCGCTGGTTAACTGGAGTGCTGCTGTGATCTGTTTTAGCTCTGAGAATCTGCAGGTTTCCATTGCTGGCAACAATAGTTGTAATGAGAGATAATGATTATTACGTTATCAAGTGTTGCACAGGAAGTGTTACAAAGTATAACAAGAAGCCTAGGCCTGGTTCACACTAGTACTATTTCAGATACAGAATCACATAGTTTTCAATGGTGTCTATTCACATTTTTGCTTTTTGAAAAGGTTCCTGTACTACTTTGGTGCGATTCCAGCATGATTTTGGCCCCATAGAATATGCAACCCACAGTCAAGTAGCAGTGCGCACCCGATTAGAACCTCCATTCTTATCTATGGAGTGGGCCTGGTGGCGGGTTTAAACAGACATTTTTCCATTTACACCCGCTTACATCCAATCTCATCTGCCCTTCCTTCTAGCTGAACGTATAGGATGGCAGTCAGGTGTAAATGGATAGGTGGTCCATTTACATCCGTCTGACCATAGAGGAGAACGGCATTTGTCCGCTCTGCATTAACAGAGCAGACACAGACCTGTCATGCAATTGTATACGCTATAATATTCAATTACAGTTACAGTGCTATCACGATGGTATAGGTGACCCACAACGCTCCACGCCATAGATTCCTCTGTGCCGAATACATACATTTTACTTTACACAGGGGATTCCTGTCAGGCAGAGAGGGAGAGGGGTAGAGGAGACCACACAATAGTAAGCCCTACCCCGAAAATAAGCCCTACATTGTTTTTGGTTGAATTAATTAATTATAAAATTAATATAAGATCCGGGCTTATTTTCGGGGAAACACGGTAAGCCTTAAAAATGGGCACTTTTGATTTTTCCTGTTCGGCTCCCAAAGCCTTCAAGGAGGTTTGCCGTTTGGGTCGGGAGCTCTGCTGCAAACTGAACAGGGGTTGTGTTTGGCCCATCTCTACCATAGAGCGCTAGGACTCACTGCTGTCACCAAGACTGCTTTCACACTGGGGCAGGAGCGGTGTACACATCGCTCATTCACCAACCCAAAGATACTGTTTGCAGGACATTTTTTAACATCCTGCCAGCGCATCGCTTTTCACACTGGGACTGCAGGGTAGTCATTTTTTTAAGGTACTTTACAGGCGCTATTTTTAGCCCAAAAGTGCCTGAAAAATGCCTCGGTGTGAATGGGGTCTTAGTGACTTAATTAAAGAAGGTGCAAATTGTATGTCACTTTTCTGAACCGGTGACCACTGTTTGCTTTTGTTTTTCCAAAAATCTGTATCAAACATCTTTTTTTGGGAAGGAGGGATGGCCATGTCTGTATGCAGTAACAGCTGGACTGTAATTCATCTACAGGACAGTTACACCATTATTTTTTAGCTGATGGGAAGAAACTTTCTGACAAATTAACTACTTGCGGACCGTCCGCCGCAGTTGTACGACAGCTGTTTGAAAAATAAATACCATTGTTATGGCAGCAGATAGTTGCCATAACCCCGGTATCCTCTTCAACAGTGGGCGGTCGACTTTCAGATAAAAGTGGTCTCTGCGGCAGATTCGCCGCAAGATCACTTTGATCGGGGGCGGGAGGGGGCCCCCCTACCGCCACACTCCGATGGTCTCCGCTGCTTACCGGAGCCGTCGGTACTGGCAGAGACAATCGGGTCCTCTCCCCTCAACAGCCTGGAGCCAAGTGAGGGGAAGAAGGCCCCCACTTGGCTCCATACCATTGGATGGCAGAAGCGACATCAAACAACACTTCTGCCCAATGGTCTTAAAATGGTAAAAAAAAAAAAATTGTGTAAATATGAGAACTGAGATCTTTTTGACCCCAGATCTCATATTTAAGAGGTCCTATCATGCTTTTTTTTTTATTACAAGGGATGTTTTTTTTTTCACAAGAAATTACAAGGGATGTTTACATTCCTTGTAATAGGAATAAAAGTGACCCTAATTTTTTTTTTTTGTAAAGGACAGTGCACCCGCATTAGAAAACGGTGTTCACATGACAGCCTCGCGAGGAGACGGGGGTCTGGCTTTCCCCAACCTTGTTAAATATTACCAAGCTACCCAGTTGCGTGCAGTGGTCTCCTGGTTTCCCCAGAGGTCCTTTAATAAGTGGACGGAGATAGAAAAGATATGGTTAGCCCCGGTCCACCCAAATAGCCTGTTATGGGATGCTGATGTGGGAGTGGGGCCTGACCGTCTGTTAGGCTCGATGTCCTTGCTCAGAGGACTCTGGCGTAAGATGTCCCGAGAAGTGGGGCTTAAGTCCGAATGCTCCTTACTAAACTCTTTTGTTTGCAACCCCAAAATACCGGATAGCCTGACCCACCAGATGTCTTGGCCCTGGGCTTCGCGAGACCTATTCCATTTTGGACACTTGGTGGACCCCAGGACCCGTAGGCTGCTGACATTCTCGGAGCTCCAGGTGAAACACGACCTGCCCAGACAGGTGTTTTACAGCTACTTACAAATAAGACATTATGCCCAGACAATAGCCCCAAAGCTCCAATTTTCGCAACCGTCCCCATTTGAACGTATTGTCCTAGAGGGGCGCCATAGACGGGGGCTGATCACGGATATCTACCAGCTACTGAACGCATATGATTGGCAGGGGCGGGGGAAGCATGTATATATGCTGAAGTGGGAGAGAGAGCTGGGGGAGCCACTGCCGATGGAGGCCTGGCAGGCCGTCTGGAGGCAGGCTGCCAAATCGTCCCTATGCACCCTGTATAAGGAAAACTCATACAAAATTCTGTGTTTCTGGTACCAAACCCCGGACATACTCCACAAAATATTTCCATCCACCTCTGACCGATGCTGGCGATGCCATCAGGCCAGAGGCTCTCTCTTCCACATCTATTGGACGTGCCCCCTTATCACCCCGTTCTGGCAGTCCACGCACCAGCTGCTTACCCATCTCTTTGAGGCGCCAATCCCCCTAACCCCTAAACTATTTTTACTTGGCATCTCCCAACCCCGCCTGGCCAAGCCATATAAAAAACTGCTTAGGCACGTGCTAACGGCGGCTAGATGCCTGATAGCCCTTAATTGGAAAAAGACCACACCCCCGTCCCAGGAGGCCCTTTACGCTAGGGTCAAGGACGTGGAGCTGATGGAGCGGATGACAGCCAGGATACGTAATCGCATGGATGCCCACGACGAGGTCTGGAGTGAGTGGCACCGGCGGGAGGACCCGCCGGGGGCGGACGGGGTGGCAGGCGCGGTAACCTAAATCTCCCTTCTCTCTCTTTTCCTCTTTCTTCTCTTGACTCTCTTTTTCTTCTTACACAATCTACTGTTTCGGTGTCACCGTTGACACCAGAGTATAGAAAACGGTTTGAAATGCATAAGTTTGTTGACCTGACTGACGGTAGAGCCAGCTTTTGGAATAGGGCCCCTGGGGCCGGAATCTCAACTCCCCCTCTACCCATAAAGGGCGAGGGTAATATCTGTACTCTTGGATAAGTGTATGCTTTGGCTACTGTTATTACCTGCATTTATCTGTATCTTGTGAACCGATTTATACCAATAAAAAAAAAAATGTTAATTGGAAAAAAAAAGAAAACAGTGTTCAAACCACACATGTGAGGTATCGCCGCGATTGTTAGAGTGAGCGCAATAATTCTAGCACTAGACCTCCTCTAACTCAAAACTGGTAACCTGTAGAATTTTTTAAACATTGCCTATGGAGATTTTTAAGGGTCAAAGTTTGTCGCCATTCCACAAGCGGGTTCAATTTTGAACCGTGACATGTTGGGTATCATTTTACTCGGCGTAAAATTACCTTTCACAATTTAAAAAAAAATTTAGCTAACGTTACTGTTGCCTTATTTTTTTATAAAAAAAAAAAAAACATGCGAAAATTCGGTGTGACAAAGTATTACAACGACTGCCATTTTATTCTCTAGGGTGTCTCTAGGGTGTCTGAAATAAAAAAGATATATTTGGGGATTCTAATTAATTTTCTAGCAAAAAAAAAAAGAAGAAAAAAAATATTTAAACTTGTAAACACCAAGTCTGAAAAATAGGCCCGGTCCTTAAGTAGTTAATCAGTCAATGAATAATAATAGGTAAAAGTTGGTGGCAGCTTACCTCTTCGTCCAAGCTGTCTTCTTCCTGCAGGATCCAGTCTGCTTCCTCCATATGGAATTGACCAGAATTGTGTGACTACAAAAAATGAGGCAAAATGGCAATTTTTTTTCTCTAAAAGTAACATTTATACATAGTTATGGGGTGTTGGTAACAGTGACATTTGAGATGTACTAATACATATCAGGAGGTAACTGGGGGAAAAAAAAAAGCACAGTCATTTTATACCAAAGTGTAGCACACTGTCGCCAAATTCTTTGTCAAATCTCTATATAACAAACTTCCCAGGCTAACTGCCACAGATCGCTTTTCAGAGGGCGAAGCTTGTGTAAATGAGCCCTAAGGCTGCATTCACACCTGAGCGTAGCGTTTTGTGGCGTTTTTTACCGCGACAAAGGGCAGCGTTTTTTACCGCGACAAAACGCTGCATTTTTTACCGCGACAAAGCGCATTTTTTACCACGATTTTTTACAGGTCTAGGGTCACCAATGTAAAACGCCCAAATTCGAGCGACAAAAAAGGGTCCAGAACTTGTTTGGGCTTCAGGCGTTCGGCGTCAGGCGTTTTGTAGTGGAGATGTGAACCATCTCCATAGAGAATAATGTATTTTTTCCCCTGTAGCGTTTTGGGGCGTCGCGCTTCAGGCGACAAAACGCTCAGGTGTGAATGCAGCCTAACTGTCTTAAGGTGACAAAGCAAACTCAATGTACTACATCAATACTGGAGCAGTGTTGTTAGGGGTGCCACCTTTTCTTCAAGTCAAACCCGAACACTTTTTTTGGCAATTTTTTTTTATAGTATAAAACTATACATATATATTGCTATTAAAGTGGATGTAAAGCCACTCTCATCCTTTCTAAACTACTGCCATAGTACTGATCTATAAGGATATAGATGCCTCCTGCATGTATCCTTACCTGTCAAATGTCTCCCCTCTGTCTGTTATAAGAACTGAAAAACTGCAGATTCTGTGGGTGGATCTGTTGTCTGGAGCTCAGTGGGTGGAGTCGTGATGTCAGTAGACTACCCGCCCACCTCTATCCTTCCCTTTGTCAACATGCATTTTCTCCTGTGTATTCCTTACGCTAAATTCTGCTATGATCACCAACATTCAGTCAAAATCCAGAAAAGTAACCACATGACTTCAGAAAAGGAGTGGGGGTGGGAATTGAAAAATAGTGCCTGTCTCCAGGCTAGTGCATGAGATATGTAAATAACCTGTCACTCACAGCAAGGGGGCAGAAAGTACTAAGGTTTTATTTCACTGAACAATAAAAGAGGATTGCTCAGAGCTGGATTAACTCTGTGTGGCAAGACTGGGCACAGATGATAGGAAATCGTATACTGTACATTGTGACATCAAAAAAATAAAAAAATACATTTTTTACATCCACTTTAAATAACATTTCTAATCATATGAAGTTGATAACAAGAGTCCCCCTTTACATCCGAGTCCCCAGAGTTCCCCTTTTACATCTGAATCCGCAAAGTTCCCTTTCACTGTAAGGGGGGACTCTGCAGACTCTGATGTAATGCTGCATACACACAATCGGATTTTCCGTCGGAAAAACCATGGATGTTTTTTTAGATGGAATTCTGCTCAAGCTTGGTATCGTAGTGTTGTACATCACCGCGTTCTTGACGGTCAAAAGTTCTCGGAACTTTCGGCCATCAAGAACGCAGTGACGTACAACACTACGATGAGCCGAGAAAATGAAGTTTAATGCTTCCGAGCATGCATCAAATTGTTTCCCAGCATGTGTCGGAATTGTGCGTGTTGGAATTGCTACAGACGATCGGATTTTGTTAGCGGAAATTACGACAGCAAAAGTCCGATGGAGCATACACACGGTCGGAATTTCCGTTCAAAAGCTCACATCGGACTTTTGCTGTCGGAATTTCCGATTGTGATAAGGGGAAACACTGTGGTCTTTGGTGTAAAGGGGAACTCTGATGTAAGAGTTACTCAGAGGCAGGAGAAGAGTTACTCAGTCACAGATAGGCAGGGCCATCGTAATAGCATCATGGGCCCCTGGGCAAAGTAATGCTCTGGGGCCCATACGATGATGACAGTGCAGGTAAACACATCAAGTAGGTAGGACGGCTCAAGGACCAGCTGCTTTGGGGAAAGTGCAGGGGCCCCCATGCAGCTGGGGCCCCTGGGCAGTGCCCAGGAGTGCCCTCATTAAGACAGCCCTGCAGACAGGGAAGGATGGTGAGCTCACTCACCCCTTGGCAGTCAGCACCTCACTTCCAGATCTATCTGAGGCTGATGAACTTCAAATTTCCAGCCCCAACTTTCTTTTTCTGGGGCCTAGTGTTCGGGATTGGAGTATGGGCAGACACAGAGGGGTAGTTGGGGGGGGGTGCAGATTGAGCCCTCTCTCCTTATGTGTGTGTGTTTGTTTGTTTGTTTGTGGGTGGGTTTGTTGTCGACCTAGGACAGGAAGTGTGTTAGGGCCTACAGAACACCCCCTCCTCTTTGCTAATTTGAAAAGTGTCAGTTAACCTACCTGTGTGTTTTCAGTTTAAGCATTTTGCAGCTTCAAGCTCAAAGCTCTAACACCCCATGCTTTTGAATTGTGTCTGTTCACATATGAGTGTTCATGGGCCTGTAGCTTGATGCCGGAGCTGGAAAAGGTAGGTGAGATACAGTTTGAAATGGAATGGTACGTTTTTGACTTCAATGGAAACGGCTGAAAATGAGCATTTTCCAAGCCTTAACATCCATATCCTCCTCCCAGTAACTACCGTATTTATCGGCGTAAATCGCGCACTTTTTTGCCCTGAAAATCAGGGAAAAATCGTGGGTGCGCGATATACGCCGATACCTGTTTTCCCACGCCAAGTTTTGAATACTGCGCCGACATATACCGAGCGCAGTACACTCGGGTATAGTCGGCCAGTCTCGGCTTCTTCCGCGGTCACGTCCTGGACGTACAGGACGTGAGCGCGACAGTTGCCGAGCCTGCCCGAGTGTACTGCGCTTGGTATATGCTGGCGCAGTATTCAAAACTCGGCGCGGGAAACGAGCGGGGAGGACGCGATGACGACGCAGAAGGACGCCGGACCCGCCGAAGAGGACACCGGACCCGCCGCAGAAGGACACCCGAAGCCGCAGAAGGACACCCGAACCAGCAGAAGGATGCCGGACCCGCCGAAGAGGACACCCGAAGCCGCAGAAGGACGCCTGACCCGACGAGGCCGCCGATGGACGCCGCGCAAGACACCAAAACTGTAAGTACAAAAATAACTTTTTTTCCACAGGATTGGGGGTCACTTTGGGGGTGCGCGGTATACGCGGGAGCGCGTTATACCGCGATAAATACGGTAGCTTTCTGCTGGCTAAAACTAAAACATTTACACATGGATAGACCTGAAAATATGCACAAAAACTCACAATAATATACACCGTTTAGGTCCTCTTCACACAGACACAAGTCCGTTTACACCCACCAGTCTATAGGGATACATGGACCATCCGATCAGGTTCGCCTGAAAAACTGACAGGGTCACTCATGTGAAAGGGGCCTAATATTTCAAACAGATAAATGTATTCATTGAGTGTTTCTTAGTCTATAATTCTCATACACAGCACCGCATGAGACAATACATCTAGTCAATATTATGACATCACTGACCAATCATTGAGGGCTCATTTGCATTGTTGGGTTTTATGCACATGTCAATGGCAACACTTTAAAACGCAGTCAACATTTTTTTATGCATTGGCAAAAGGTGTTACCTCTATCCTATCCAAATCCTACATTTAAAATATGCTTTGAAAAGGCACATCAACATGTAAAAAACATGGAAACACATGTTGACTAGGAATACTCGGGCGTGTTTGCAATCCCACATGCCCAATCCTGCCAGGAAGCCGACACTGCATACGGATAATCACAGGCAGCGAGACATTTCCTGATCCGCAGCTGCAAAGGCCAAGAAATGTCTCATTGCCCCCTATAAGCGCTGTGCGGTGTCAGCTTCCTGGTGGGATCCTAAATAAGGATGAGCTCCGGCGCGTTCGCAAACCCCACGTGCAGAGCCCGCCAGGAAGTCGGCACGGTGCTGCGCTAATCACAGGCAGGGAGACATTGTCCTGATGTGCGGCTGCAGAGATCGGGAAATGTCTCACTGCCTGTGATTAGCGCAGAGCGGTGCCAACTTCCTGGCGGGCTCTGCACGTGGGCTTTGCGAACACACACCAGAGCTCATCTCCAATGTTGACATATGACAAGGCAAAAATAAAATGCACTTTGGATCTAAGGCTCGGCTCACACTACTGCGGGCCATGCGTCCCACATTTGCTTGGGCATGGGAGCCATGCTGTAGCGCAGGGGTCTCCAAACTGCGGCCCAATGGCCGGATGTGGCCCTTTGCTAGCCTTCATGCAGCCCTTGGGGCAGTATTGCTCCCAATGAAATCAGGCAGTATTCCTCCCAATGGCACAAACAATGGAGCACTATTCCTCCTCCTACTGCCCACCAACACTGGGGCCATGTTTCTTCTCACTGATGCTCGGCCCTGGGGCATTTTCTACCCCAACTGGTCAGAATTTGCCCCCCCCGAAGTTGGAAAGACCGTAGACTGGCCCTTTGATTTAAAAGTATGGAGATCCCTGCTGTAGCGCATGAAACGCACAAAGAAGGTGAATGTGCCTTTTTAAAAATGCGGCCGCAAGGAAACCGCTTAGTCTTTTTGACTATGAGCTTTCCCTGCAGTTCCCACGCTGCGGCTGAGATGCATGGGGGTGCCATTCAGAATGAATGGCAGCCCTGCTTGACTCGCAAGAGCAGTGCCATGTAGTTGCGGTTGCCGGAATCAATGCGATTCCTGCACCCGCAACCGAAAAACAGTGTGAACCGAGTGTGAACCGAGCCTAAATGGGGCCTTAAACTCTTTGACAGTTTTATGATTTTTTTCTCCCATTGACAGTTTTATGTTTTGATTCATCTGATAGCATAGGTGATAATAGTTTATGTATTTGTTCACCCATCTCACAGCACTTTTCAGGGCTCTCTGAAAAGTGATCTGCATTGGATCACATTTTCACAGAGTGTTTGAGAAGAAAATTAGGAGGGGATAAGTTGCCTCTTCACTGCCCGTTTTTAATCCCTAAAATCTCGAACCACCGTGCTGCCACTGTGTACATTGCACTCAGGGCCGCCATCAGGGGGGTACAGGCAGTACACCTATAAGGGGCCCAGATGGCAACCCCCCCTTTTTTTTTGTTAAGGGCACCGGATGGCAACCCCCCCTTTTTTTTATATATATATTTTTTTTAATTAAAGGGCCCCGGATGCCCCCCCCCATGCCTGAAGCTATGTAAGGGGCCCCATAATTCCTGATTGTGGCCCTGATTGCACTTGATTGTGGGGCGGTTATGGCGCGGCCCCATCTGATGCAAAGGCTGCAGCACATGTATACCCCCTTAATGGCTGCCTTTGCAGCTTAACCACTTAAGGACCGCCTCCTGCATATATACGTCAGCAGAATGGCACGGCTGGGCACAAGCCGTGGGTCGCGACCTGGTCCGAAGCTCCGTGACCCGCGATCGGTCCCTGGAGCTGAAGAACGAGGAGAGCTGTGTGTAAACACAGCTTCCCCGTGACGCTGTCATTGATCGTGTGTTCCCTGACATAGGGAAGCATGATCAATGACGTCACACGTCCTGCCCCCCTACAGTTAGAAACACATATGAGGTCACACTTAACCCCTTCAGCGCCCCCTAGTGGTTAACTCCCAAACTGCAATTGTCATTTTCACAGTAAACAATGCATTGTTATAGCATGTTTTGCTGTGAAAATTACAATTGTCCCAAAAATTTGTCAAAATTGTCCGATGTGCCATAATGTCGCGGTCACGAAAAAAAAAAAAAAAAAAAAAAAAAAAAATCGCTGATCGCTGCCATTAGTAGTAAAAAAAAAAATGATTAATAAAAATGCAATAAAACTATCCCCTATTTTGTAAACACTATAAATTTTGCGCAAACCAATCGATAAATGCTTATTCCGATTTTTTTTTTACCAAATATAGGTAGAAGAATACGTATCGGCCTAAACTGAGGGGAAAAAAAACTTTTTTTTTCTATATTTTTGGGGGATATTTATTATAGCAAAAAAGAAAAAATATTGCATTTTTTTCAAAATTGTCGCTCTACTTTTGTTTATAGCGCAAAAAATAAAAACCGCAGAGGTGATCAAATACCACCAAAAGAAATCTCTATTTGTGGGAAAAAAAAAGGACGCCAATTTTGTTTGGGAGCCACGTGGCACGACCGCGCAATTGTCATTTCAATCGACGCAGTGCCAAATCGCAAAAACTGGCCAGGTCCTTTACCTGGATTTTGGTCCGGGTTTTAAGTAGTTAAAGGGGTTGTAAAGGAATTTTTTTTTCCCTAAATAGCTTCCTTTACCTTAGGGCATACCTCCCAACCCGCCCGGATTCTGGGGGAACTTCACGCACAGACTGCATGTTCCCGCAGTCCCGCGCAGGGGTTAATTTTCCCGCACAGGAAGAAGAAGGTGAGAGGGGAGACATGCTCTTACCGGAGCGCTGTGTGGTCTGTGGAAGCTGAAGAGAAGAGGAGAACCAGACAGGCTGTGTGCACAGGTAGGCAACCCCGCTCCTCAGCAACGTCGATCGCGGCAATCACTCCCCCCCCCGCTCAACAACTGTGAACCATGGCAATCCCCCCCCCGCTCAACACCTGCTGTCCGCGGCAACCCCCCCGCTCAACAACTTTGATCCATCCCCGCTCAACAAGATGTCCCGCAGTGCATTTTTGAAATGTTGGGAGGTATGCCTTAGTGCAGTTCTCCTTCACTTACCTCATCCTTCGATTTTGCTTTTAAATGTCCTCATTTCTTCAGACAAATCCTCACTTCCTGTTCTTCTGTCTGCAACTCACCACCGTAATGCAAGGCTCTCTTCCTGGTGTGGAGAAAGCCTCTTGATCTGCAAAGTAGAGAGCATCCTGACTTGCCTGCGCGCCCCTCCCCCCCTCAAGAGGCTTTCTCCACACCAGGGAGAAAGCCTTGCATTACTGTGTGGAGTTACAGACAGAAGAACAGGAAGTGAGGATTTCTCAGAAGAAATAAGGACATTTAAAAGCAAAAATCAAAGGATGAGGTAAGTGAATAAGAACTGCACTAAGGTAAAGGAAGCCATTTAGGGAAAACATTTTTTTCCCTCTACAACCCCTTTAAGGGAAGAGCTGTAAAAACACGACTCAACTGCATTTTTACTGTAAACCCAGAAAAGTGAATCTGTCATCACACGCAGTTATCAAGGATTTAATCCGCTGCTCCCATTGCCAACTTGTGGTGCCGATTCTGAACTGTACAGTATGTTACACTATAGAGATGTGCTCTGTCCAGGAACACCGGGCCCTACAATACAGGATAGGACAAGAAGCATCTGCTCTATCAGGCACACTATAATGGCAATCACATCTCGTCCAATAATACAGTAATGACTGGTGATTGATCTGCAAGATCATCCACTATAAACGCTGCACAACACTGGGGTGTGAAATATGTCCACAAGTTATAATAATGCTGCTCTGGTCCATGGAATACATTATGCAACGTATGGCCATCATAATATCGGCACTCACACATCAGTTTGCTGATCTTCATGTGCTCAGAGCTGGGGAAGAAGTCACTCAGGTGTCAGTGATAGAAGATGATTCCCAGGAAGAATCTCACAGGCAGATATCACATGTCACAATCATCTGCAACGTGCAGCAGCCACTGGGTAACAAAGCTTTATTTTCCCTTCCTAAAGGCCGGTACACACCATCCAACTTTATGGCCATAATAGTCTGATGGACGCGCTGTGTCGGATAATTTGATCGTCTGTATGCTCAATCAGACAATTGTTGGCTGAATTTACAACAACAAATGTTGGCTGTTCACGTTCACCAACTGTCTAGCAATAAATCTGTTACGTCGGTTTATCCGATCGTGTGTACGCAAGTCCGTCCAACTAAAATCCAAAGTACAAACACGCATGCTCGGAAGCAATGCTAAACATCAGACAAAAATAGCAGAAGTTGCCCAAAGGGTGGCGGTGGCTCTGATAGGCTTTCCGAGTACAGCCCCTCGGCTCCCGGATGTCTTATCCTTGGAACGTACGGGGGCTGCGTCCCTTGGATAAGACTGGTGGCCGTCTCAGCCAATTAGGTTCACCGATTCTGGTTATCGTTAACCTGATTGGCTTAAGCGTCATCGAGGGCGGGAGAGGACATCGAGGGACGTGGAAGCAGAAAGGTAGTGCATTTTACAGGGCACAGCGGCGACAATGGGCACAGCGGCGACAATGGGCACAGAGGCGACAATGGGCACAGAGGCGACAATGGGCACAGAGGCGACAAAGGGCACAGTGGCATCAATTAAAGGGCACAGTGACATGCACAGTGGCAACAAAGGGCACAGTGGTGATAATGGGCACAGTGGCAACAATTAAAGGGCACAGTGACATGCACAGTGGCAACAATGGGCACAGTGGCGACAATTAAAGGGCACAGTGGTGACAATTGGCACAGTGGCGACAAATGAGGGGCACAGTGGCTGCGTTTGATGGCATGGCACAGTGGCTGCGTTTGATGGCATGGCACAGTGGTGACAATTGATGGCACAGTGGCTGTGTTTGATGGCATGGCACAGTGACTGCGTTTGATGGCATAGCAGAGTGACTGCGTTTGATGGCATGGCACAGTGGTGCGAATTGATGGCATAGTGACTGCATTTGATGGCATGGCAAAGTGGTGATAATTGATGGCACAGTGGCTGCGTTTGATGGCATGGCACAGTGGTGACAATTGATGGCACAGTGGCTGCGTTTGATGGCATGGCACAGTGGCTGCGTTTGATGGCATGGCACAGTGGTGACAATTGATGACACAGTGGCTGCGTTTGATGGCATGGCACAGTGGTGATAATTGATGGCACAGTGGCTGCGTTTGATGGCATGGCACAGTGGCTGCGTTTGATGGCATGGCACAGTGGTGATAATTGATGGCACAGTGGCTGCGTTTGATGGCATGGCACAGTGGCTGCGTTTGATGGCATGGCACAGTGGTGACGATGGCATGGCACAGTGACTGCGTTTGATGGCATGGCACAGTGGTGCGAATTGATGGCATAGTGACTGCATTTGATGGCATGGCACAGTGGCTGCATTTGATGGCACAGTGGCTGCGTTTGATGGCATGGCACAGTGGTGACAATTGATGGCACAGTGGCTGCGTTTGATGGCATGGCACAGTGGTGATAATTGATGGCACAGTGGCTGCGTTTGATGGCATGGCACAGTGGTGACAATTGATGGCACAGTGGCTGCGTTTGATGGCATGGCACAGTGACTGCGTTTGATGGCATGGCACAGTGACTGCGTTTGATGGCATGGCACAGTGGTGCGATTTGATGGCATAGTGACTGCATTTGATGGCATGGCACAGTGGTGATAATTGATGGCACAGTGGCTGCGTTTGATGGCATGGCACAGTGGTGACAATTGATGGCACAGTGGCTGCGTTTGATGGCATGGCACAGTGACTGCGTTTGATGGCATGGCACAGTGGTGATAATTGATGGCACAGTGGCTGCGTTTGATGGCATGGCACAGTGGCTGCGTTTGATGGCATGGCACAGTGGTGACGATGGCATGGCACAGTGACTGCGTTTGATGGCATGGCACAGTGGTGCGAATTGATGGCATAGTGACTGCATTTGATGGCATGGCACAGTGGCTGCATTTGATGGCACAGTGGCTGCGTTTGATGGCATGGCACAGTGGTGACAATTGATGGCACAGTGGCTGCGTTTGATGGCATGGCACAGTGGTGATAATTGATGGCACAGTGGCTGCGTTTGATGGCATGGCACAGTGGTGACAATTGATGGCACAGTGGCTGCGTTTGATGGCATGGCACAGTGACTGCGTTTGATGGCATGGCACAGTGACTGCGTTTGATGGCATGGCACAGTGGTGCGAATTGATGGCATAGTGACTGCATTTGATGGCATGGCACAGTGGTGATAATTGATGGCACAGTGGCTGCGTTTGATGGCATGGCACAGTGGTGACAATTGATGGCACAGTGGCTGCGTTTGATGGCATGGCACAGTGACTGCGTTTGATGGCATGGCACAGTGGTGCGAATTGATGGCACAGTGGCTGCGTTTGAGGGGATGGCACAGTGGCGACAATTGATGGCACAGTGGCTGCGTTTGATGGCATGGCACAGTGGTGACAATTGATGGCACAGCGGCTGCGTTTGATGGCATGGCACAGTGGCTGCGTTTGATGGCATGGCACAGTGGTGACAATTGATGGCACAGTGGCTGCGTTTGATGGCATGGCACATTGGTGACAATTGATGGCACAGTGGTGACAATTGATGGGCACAGTGAGGCTGCAATTTTTTATTTTTTTTTGTTTGCGCCCCCCCCAAAAAATTTTGAGCACCAGCCGCCACTGGACAGAGCACAAGTCGCATGCCACAAGGCAGATTAGTTAATACGTCGGACTAAAGTAGTGCAGGAACCTTTTTCAAAGTCGGACCAGTTAGGATAGCTCTTATGCGACATTTGCTCCCAAACTTGGACCCTATGTCCCACCAGTGTGAACCAGCCCTCAACACAAATTCCCATCACTGAAAACTGCAAGCTGTCACAGCCAGGTGCCCACAGTAAAGATGCCGACTCCGGGGACTAAAGACAGGTGGAGAAAAGGGCTTGAGCGAGCATATTGCTCAATCCTGGGACAAGTGAGTGTCTGTTTATTAAAAGTCAGCATCTGCAGTTTTTGTGGCTGCCAACTTAAATTTTTTAGAATAATGACTGGAGCTCCTATTTAACCACTTAAGACCCGGACAAATATGTAGGTTAAGGACCTTGCCTCTTTTTGCGATTCGGCGCTGCGTCGCTTTAACTGACAATTGCGCAGTCGTGCGACATGGCTCCCAAAGAAAATTGGCGTCCTTTTTCCCCCACAAATAGCTTTCTTTTGGTGGTATTTGATCACCTCAGCGGTTTTTATTTTTTGCGCTATAAACAAAAATACAATCAAACAATATTTTTTACTTTTTGTTATAATAAATATCCCCAAAAAATATATAAAAAAACGTTTTTTTCCCTCAGTTTAGGCCGATACAAATTCTTCTACCTATTTTTGTAAAAAATTTAGCAATAAGCGTTTATCAATTGGTTTGCGCAAAATTTATAGCATTTACAAAATAGGGGATAGTTTTAATGCATTTTTATTAATCATTTTTTTACTACCAATGTCGGCGATCAGCAATTTTTTTCATGACTGCAACATTATGGCGGATATATCCGACACTTTTGACACATTTTTGGGACCATTGTCATTTTCACAGCGAAGACTGTGAAAATGACAATGCAGTGAAGGGGTTAACCACTAGGGGGCGCTGTAGGGGTTAAGTGTCACCTCATATGTGTTTCTAACTGTAGGGGGGCGGGGAAGGCTTGTTTACACACACCTCTCCACGTTCTTCAGCTCCTGTGACCTGATCGCGGGACACCCACGGCGATCGGGTCCGCAGGTCCCGGGGGCGCGGTCACGGAGCCCGATTACTGTTATAGTGTCAACCCCAAATTGGGAATTTTCTTTTACTTTCAATGGCAATGGTAAACAGGAGAAATAGAGAGGGAAAATCTCCCTAACAGACAGCAGTAAAAACTGACAGGGGTTCTAATCCATCTTCACTGTCCAAATCTGAAATAAATGTAATTTCAATGGGCGTAAATGTAAGATGCGTTTTTGCGTTGCTGAGTTTTTCCTTTACAATGGCACCCCAACAAATGGTTTGGCCTTGTGGTACATTACTGAAAAGGGTCATATATGATTTTTGGCACTACAAGGTGTATCGGCAGCTCGTTATGGACTGTCTTAATGCAACATGTATGTACAAACTGCAAAGTTCAACATAGGCCCTTAATATTTTATATTGTTATAACAAAACAACATCTTGGCAAATTATATGCGATATAAAGCCTTGTAAATTTTTGCTCCTGTGCGTTTTATACGCCTGTTAGAAAGGTGATCATGAAGTGTCTTGTATAGAGCTGTATGTCATTGTTCAATGTTGTTCTTTGCATTTTGGATATTTTGCAATTGTTTGCAATACTTTGAGCCGAGAAAGATTCACAAACTGCCTGAAAAACGCACAATAACATGTGAACTCCATATTATTGGAGGCCGTATATCCAATTTCTATACAGCCAAGGATACTGCAACTAATGCAGCCACCACATCTAAGGACTGATGAGCTGCAATATATGACATTTTTTATTCTTGGGTTTAGATACACTTTAAGGGCTAGATTCTGGTACATCCGTGTATCTTTGCGGCAGCGTAACGTATCCGATTTACGTTACGCCTCCGTAACTTAGACGGGCAAGTGCTGTATTCTCAAAGCACTTGCTCCGTAAGTTGCGGCGGCGTAGCGTAAATCAGCCGGCGTAAGCCCGCCTAATTCAAATTTGGAACAGGAGGGCGTGTTTTATGCAAATGTTGTGTGACCCGACGTTTTTCACGACGCCGTCCGTAGAAATCTCCCAGTGTGCATTGCTCCTAATACGCCGCAAGGACGTATTGGTTTTGACGTGAACGTAAATTACGTCCAGACCCATTCACGGACGAGTTACGCAAATGACGTAACATTTTCAAATTTCGTCGCGGGAACAATGGCCATACTTAACATTGGTACGCCGCACTTCCGCCACCATATAGCAGGGGTAACTATACGCCGGGAAAAGGCTAACGTAAACGGCGTAAATATACTGCGACGGCCGGGCGTACCTTCGTGAATTTGCGTATCTAGCTAATTTGCATACTCGACGCGGAATTCGACGGAAGCGCCACCTAGCGGCCAGCGTAAATATGCATTTACGATACGACGATGTAACACAGTTACGCCTGTCGGAACTAAGGGAAATCTATGCATAACTGATTTTAAGAATCAGGCGCATAGATACAACGGCGTATCTCGGTTATGAATCTGGCACTAAGTGCGTTATTAAATATGTTGTTTGTAGACTTACACCCATTCTCAGAAGTGTATAGTAGTATATCCAGGACAGGCTTGATGTGGTTACAGATTGAATAATCGGCTCACACATTCCCACGGGGAGTAAAATATTCACTGAAGACACCATGTGGTCAATGCTGGTATAACAGGTATCATTTTTCTTGGACAAGTGATAGGCTGAAGAAAGGGCACAGAATAGCTTTAGTTTCCCCAAATGGTACATTAAGAGAACCTGTCATATAAATGCCAACATTTGGTTTTATGCACTCTAACAAGGTGTGATGCCTCTTTGTACCCATTGTTAGGGTACCCCTAGCAGGCAGTGGCAACATTCCAGCTGGTCACATCCCCGCTGAGGTCTAAATGGACACGCAGAGCAGCGGCTCCACTTGAGTGCCCCCATAGCAAGCTGCTTGTTGTGGGGGCACCTGGCAGGAGGGAGGGACCAGAAGCAACAAAGAGGAGGATCCGGCTGCTCTGTGCAAAACCATTTCACAGAGCTGGCAAGTTAAAGCGGGAGTTCACCCATTTCTAAAAAAAAAAATTTTCTTCCCCTAGATTCCTGCTCGTTTTGTCTAGGGGAATCGGCTATTTGTATTAAAATATGAGCTGTACTTACCCGTTTTAGAGCTGCATCTTCTTCCGTCGCTTCCGGGTATGGGTCTTCGGGAGCGGGCGTTCCTTCTTGATTGACATTCTTCCGAGAGGCTTCCGACGGTCGCATCCATCGCGTCACTCGTAGCCGAAAGAAGCCGAACGTCGGTGCGGCTCTATACTGCGCCTGCGCACCGACGTTCGGCTTCTTGCGGAAAATCGTGACGCGATGGATGCGACCGTCGGAAGCCTCTCGGAAGACTGTCACTCAAGAAGGAACGCCCATTCCCGAAGCCCATACCCGGAAGTGGCGGAAGAAGATGCAGCTCGAAAACGGGTAAGTACTGCACCTATTTTAATACAAATAGCCGATTCCCCTAGAGAAAACGAGCAGGAAGCTAAGGGGAAAAAGTGCCCTCTAAGGGTGAACCCCCGCTTTAAACAAAAAAACAAAACAAAAAAGAAACCACTAGACTTAAATATCACTTTAACCTTTTTGTGGTGCATTAACCGGTTAACGCCCGCAGCATGTACATATACGTCCACAGAATGGCACGTACAGGCATATGGGCGTACATGTACGTCCCCGCCTTTCCGCGGGTCGGGGGTCCGATCGGGACCCCCCCGGTAAATGCGGCGGTCGGTAACCCGCGGGGAGCAATCCGGGACGAGGGCGCGGCTATTCGTTTCTAGCCGCCCCCTCGCGATCGCTCCCCGGACCTGAAGAATGGGGAGAGCCGTATGTAAACACGGATTCCCCGTGCTTCACTGTGGCGGCGTATCGATCGAGTGATCCCTTTTATAGGGAGACTCGATCGATGACGTCAGTCCTACAGCCACACCCCCCTACAGTTGTAAACACACACTAGGTGAACCCTAACTCCTACAGCGCCCCCTGTGGTTAACTCCCAAACTGCAACTGTCATTTTCACAATAAACACTGCAATTTAAATGCATTTTTTTGCTGTGAAAATGACAATGGTCCCAAAAATGTGTCAAAATTGTCCGAAGTGTCCACCATAATGTCACAGTCACAAAAAAAAAAAAAATCGCTGATCGCCGCCATTAGTAGTTAAAAATAAATAAATAATAAAACTATCCCCTATTTTGTAAACGCTATAAATTTTGTGCAAACCAATTGATAAACGCTTATTGTGATTTTTTTACCAAAAATAGGTAGAAGAATACGTATCGCCCTAAACTGAGGGGAAAAAAAATGTATATATGTTTTTGGGGGATATTTATTATAGCAAAAAGTAAAAAAATATTGAATTTTTTTCAAAATTGTCGCTCTATTTTTGTTTATAGCGCAAAAAATAAAAACCGCAGAGGTGATCAAACACCACCAAAAGAAAGCTCTATTTGTGGGGAAAAAAGGACGCCAATTTTGTTTGGGAGCCACGTCGCACGACTGCGCAATTATCTGTTAAAGCGACGCAGTGCCGAATCGCAAAACCTGGCCTGGGCATTTAGCTGCCTAAAGGTCCGGGGCTTAAGTGGTTAACATAAGTAATAGTAAGGTACAACCAAATTTCATTTACTAATTGCTGCAGCCACTGCTGTATAAATAGTATAGAGGATCAACTACAAACAGTATACAGTCCTGTGTTCTGGCAGCAGTACCGAGCCTTCCCATTTGCTGCTGGAAAAAAAGTTGGGCTGAGAGTTACTCAGCCATTCACAGGAAACTTTGTAGTTTTGTGTATGAATTAATGTATGGCCTGGTTCACACCAATGCATTTTTCAGTTCTACAAAAAAAAAAACAGCATTACAGTCCATTTCCTATGGGTCACAATCATATATATCTGCGTTTTTTTCCTGCAACAGGTTGTGTTTTTGATTACCTAGACTTCAATGGAAACCCATCAAAAATGCAGTGCTTGCATTTTTTTTTTTTTTTTTTTATGGTTTCTCCAGCATAACAGACACCTCCCCAAAAAAACAGAAAAATGCATCAACCGCTACCTGCATAGGTGTAAACCAGAGCTAAGGCTTCCTTTGATTGGCTGAGGTTGAGGGGCAGGTGGATGATCTCCAACTCAGCCATTCAGATGAAGCCTTGTTTTCAATTATAGAAATACAAGACTTCCTGTGAATGGCTGAACAGCACAGCTTGACTCAATTTTGTTTGGGTGGCAGATATAAAACACTGCAACATACCGCTGTCAAAACACAGTACTGTATGTTGCTGATGCTACAGAAAGATTATATGGAGCCGACATTGGCCGTGCTTCTATTAGTAAAGGAAATTGTTTGGGCCAAGCTGACAAGCTGGTACTTAAGACCCGGACCAAAATGCAGCTAAAAGGACCCGTCTAGGTTTTGCGATTCGGCACTGCGTCGCTTTAATGGACAATTGCGCGGTCGTGCGACGTGGCTCCCAAACAAAATTGGCGTCCTTTTTTCGCACAAATAGAGCTTTCTTTTGGTGGTATTTGATCACCTCTGCGGTTTTTATTTTTTGCGCTATAAACAAAAATAGAGCAATGCAATATGCAATATTTTTTTCTTTTTGTATAATAAATATCCCCCAAAAATATATATAAAAAAATGTTTTTCCTCAGTTTAGGCCGATACGTATTCTTCTACCTATTTTTGGTAAAAAAAAAAAAAAAATATCGCAATAAGCGTTTATCGGTTGGTTTGCACAAAATTTATAGCGTTTACAAAATAGGGGATAGTTTTATTGCATTTTTTTTTTTTTTAACTACTAATGGTGGCGATCAGCGATTTTTTTTTTTTTTTTTTTTTTTTTTGTGACTGCGACATTATGGCGGACACTTCGGACAATTTTGACACATTTTTGGGACCATTGTCATTTTCACAGCAAAAAATGCATTTAAAATGCATTATTTACTGTGAAAATGACAGTTGCAGTTTGGGAGTTAACCACAGGGGGCGCTGAAGGGGTTATGTGTGACCTAGTATGTGTTTACAACTGTAGGGGGGTGTGGCTTTAGGTGTGACGTCATCGATTGTGTCCCCCTATAAAAGGGATCACACGATCGATGACGCCGCCACAGTGAAGCACGGGGAAGCTGTGTTTACATACAGCTCTCCCCGTTCTTCAGCTCCGGGGACCGATCGCGGGACTCCAGCGCCGATCAGGTCCGCGAGTCCCGCGGTCATGAAACTTCGGACCGGGTCGCGGGCGCACGCCCGCAACCTCACAGCTGGGCTTGAAGGGCAACGTACATATATGTTGATGTGCCCAGCCGTGCCATTCTGCCGACGTATATCGGCGTGAAGGGGTCCTTAAGTGGTTAAAATGATAGCAAAGCTCGAGTTAAAGTGGCTGTAAAGCTTAATTTTTTTTTTAAATCCTACTTCATCATACTTACCTCCACTGTGCAGCTCGTTTTGCACAGAGTGGCCCCGATCCGCAAGTTCTGGGTTCCCCCGGCGGCTCCTCCTCACATCAGATAACCCCAGGAGAGGGCTGGCAGCCTTAGGCCTGGGGGGCAAGTCCAGTCAAGTGGCCCATAGAGCGTGGACAAGTGATGGATCGAGGAAAACAGTCTAAGATTTTTCATGATCACAAGAGTCCGCACAGAGGCCTCCCCTTACATCAGAGTACGCACAGAGGCCCCCCTTACATCAGAGTACGCACAGAGGCCTCCCCTTACATCAGAGTCCGCACAGAGGCCCCCCTTACATCAGAGTACGCACAGAGGCCTCCCCTTACATCAGAGTCCTCGTGTCTGTGCAGAGAGAGAAGGGGATGTCGGTGCTGGTGTGCGCTGAGGCTGAGCTATGTGTGAGACGAGACATAGCTCAGCTCTGCAGCCATCTACCTCAGAGCTGACACAGGCACAGCTGCACAGTGGGTGGTGAGCAGGGGCCGTGACCTGTGTTAACAGAGCTCCAGCAGGCATATTCCTGCTCTTCAAAAACAGCATTTGGTAGTGGCAGCCGGTGGCTGTGTATGTTGTCACCAGCCCGTGGGGTGGGACGGGAGATTTCCACCCTGCCCCCCCTGCCAGCCCTCCCCTGGATAACCCCCCTATGAGAAGCACTCTCTCGGGGTTAGGGGGGGGGGTGTTTACCTTGCGGGGCGCGCTCCTGAGTCCATAGATGCCGAATGTCTGATTGTCATTGGATTTGATTGACAGCAGCAGGAGCCAATGGCTGCGCTGCTATCTATCCAATCAAGAGTCGGTAAGTTTCATGGCTCAGATAAGTAAAAACAGGGAGGGCTGGGGGCCGATGATTGCCAGAAGTTTTTTCACCTTAATGCATAGGATGCATGAAGGATGGATTCACACCTATGCAGTTTTAGTGCTTTTTGCACTATAGTCCATTTAACATGGTTTCCTATGGAACACTTTCTGTAGTGCAAATCTGTATAGGTGTGAATCCAGCCTTGGGTGAAAAAAAACACCTTTAAGCTTTAGGGCCCTTTCACACAGGTGAACTGTTCAGGTCGGCCTGTCAAGTTTTTTAGGCTGACCTGAATGGGCGCTCCATGCACCTCTATGGAGCCACGGATGTCAGCGGTGACATGCCCGCTGAGATCCGACCCGCCAAAGTGTGACAGAGGAAAACCCTACTTTTCCATCCATCTGGCGGATCAGATGACAATGGACTCTACGGTCCGTCGTCATCCGATTCCCCCATAGGGGAAAGCGGCGCTCTGACAGGACGGTCCCTGCACAGTGTGCAGAGACAGACCTGACATCTGCCAGCTCAGCGGGGATCGATCCCCAATGAGCAAAGTGGAGCCTGCACACAGACAGCCCCGTGTGAAAGGGCCCTTACAGTGGATGTAAACCTGATTCATGAAATTTGAGCTGGGCACATATCTGTAGTATTTTCTTATCTCTCTTCAAAGTACTATGTCCTGTAGCGGTCTCCTGCTCCGTTCTTCTGTTATCAGCCTGATAACCTCTGACAAGTTCTGAGATAAAACCAGCGGAGTTTTGTGTTGGGGAGGATGCTATAAAAATATATTAGCAGAGTGCGGAACTATTCAACCAAAAGTTCTGAAAGTCTCTACCTATGTGTGCCTTTCCTCCAATCAGCTGTCTTGGCTGTATGCCCAGGCGTCACTGCAGTGCTGAACAGGAAAAGAAAATCTAAACACGATCTGAACTTTCTAAAGAATATATAAAGATTAAGACAGCAGATATACATGTACAACTTGTGTAGGGAGATTTGTTTCATCCCTGTGTATCATCTGAGGCTGTACACTGGGTATATGTGAGGGTTTACATCCACTTTAAGGCAACGGACTTGACCCTTTTTTGTTTTGCTATGCAATGCAACGTAGGAGTGCCATTCAAAGGGGACATCACTGCAGTGCAGAAGTGTAAAAGGAACTCCAAGGCCACAGCATAATCTAGAGGTGACTTTACAGACACTTTAAGCTGCAATAGGCAGCGGACGGGGTGTTTACATGTCATGCCTGCAGCAGAGTTGACGGCTGACCGGCATGCAAATCAAGCCAATGGGGAAGCACCACCAAAAACACACAACTGCGTGCAGTGCATGCGTTTGCAGCACATTTGTCAGTCAAAATAGGGTTAAAACAGGCAGTGAGGAGGCATTAAATCACTTCCTCATTGCCTGTCAGTAGCCTCCCTCTGGAGCGTGGATCGGGCTTCAGAGACAAGGGAGATTCAGATGCACGCCTAAATATACCCTAAGGCCCCTTTCACACTGAGTTTTTCAGGCGTTTTAGCGCTAAAAATAGCGCCTAAATACCGCCTGCAAAACTCCTGCCCTGCAGTCTAAATGTGAAAGCCCAAGGTCTTTCAAACTGGAGCGGTGCACTAGCAGGACCGCTCCAAAAGTCCTGCTAGCACCATCTTTGGAGCGGTGCATTTACTGCTCCTCCCCATTGAAAGCAATGGGAAACCGCGGCTATACCGCCGGCAATGCACCTCATGCGGACTTATTAACCCGTTTTCGGCCGCTAGTGAAGGTTAAAACCGCACTGCTAGCGGCTGAATACCGCCGCAATTTCCGACGGTATAGCGCCTCTATACCGTCAGCGCACCTCTGTGTGAAAGGGGCCTAAACGCTTCTAAAGATGATAATGCTGAACGTCAGTAACCTTGCGGTGCTAATCAGCGTATCAAGCACTCTTTGTGGTGCCCCCCGTAAATTCCAGGCAGTACACCTCAACTGTACCCAGGTTCAGATTATGCTCTATCCCCCAAGCTGGCACCAAAACAACCCCCCGTCATTCTACACTCAACATTCACAGGTACAATTATTTGTCAGTTGAATGACAGAGCAGAATTTAGAGGTGAGGCTTTATCGGAAATTGGGCAGAATTCATGACCCCCCCATGTACAGCCCAGGACCCAAAGTGCTCTACAGGGAGGCAGGAATCAATTTGAAGGATAAAACGGGTGCTTGCAGACCCCATACAGTGCATTACATGGTGATCTGGAATATGGAATTCCCCTTCAATCTTGGAACATGATGCATAGTAACCCAAAGCAATCAACTCATGATAATACCAGAAGATCATTTCTAATTGGCTGATCTTTGTCTTATTAACCACTTGACATCCGGGCCTATTTTGGCACTTTTCTCCTTCATGTAAAAATCTCAATTTTCCCTCAAATTAATCAGAACCCCCAAACATTATATTATTTTTTTTTAGCAGACACCCTAGGGAATAAAATGGCGGACATTGCAACTTTTTTTCTCGCACAGTATTTGCGCAATAATTGTTCAAATGCCTTTTTTTGAAAAAAAAAAAAAAAAACGGTTTCATGGATTAAAAAATAACAAAACAGTAAAGTTAGCCCAATTTTTTTGTATAATGTGAAAGATGATGTTACGCCGAGTAAATAGATACCTAACATGTCACACTTTCATATTGCACGCACTCATGGAATGGCGCCAAACTTCAGTACTTAAAAATCTCCATAGGCGACACTTTAAATTTTTTTACAGGTTACTATTTTCGAGTTACAGAGGTGGTCTAGAGCTAGTATTGTTGTACACGCTCTAACGCATGCGACGATACCTCACATGTGGGGTTTGAAGGGCGTTTACATACATTTTCTAAGCGCAAGCTACCGGGGACAGGGGCGTTTTAAAAAAAAATAAAAAAATGTATTTTATTTTACTTCATTTTTTAATTATAACATTTTATTTTACATATTTTTTTTTTATCACTTTTATTTCCTATTACAAGGAATGTAAACATCCCTTGTAATAGGAATCACTGTGACAGGTCCTCTTTATGGAGAGATGTGGGGTCAATAAGACCCCACATCTCTCCTCCAGGCTTACAAGCATTAGATCGGTGAAAAAAATTCACCGATCTAATGCCGACAGCCGCGATTGCGGCTTTGTTTACTTTTGTGTACCGGGCGTGACGTCATAACGTCGCGCCCGGCCCTTCGACGGTCATGGAGATGACTGGTGACCATCTGGTCACCAGTCATCTCTATGCTTTCCCAACGAACGCTGGCCGATTCGCTCTCCGGGCACCCGATGGCACTGGAGAGCCCGGAGAAGCACCGGATGGTGGCGGGAGGGGGATGTCCCCTCCCACCGCCTATAAGAACGATCAAGCGGCAGAACCGCCGCTATGATCGTTCGTATGTTGCACAGAATCGCCGGCTGAAGACGGCAATATCTGAATGATGCCTGTAGCTGCAGGAATCGTTCAGATATCACCGCACAAAGCCGAGGACATCCTCGGATCTCAAGTGGTTAAATACCCCCCATCAGTCCCTCTCTGGGTGCAGGATATAAAATCTATTCCAGGTGACAAATAATTGATGACGTACCCCATCTCCCATATCCAACACACACAAGGCTTGTAGTGGAAAGAACACCTAGGAATTTATTAAAAATAATCTTTAACCACCAAACGATGACAACATGCACATGAGTTTACCAAGAGAGTAAAAGCCAAAACTCCCATATCACATAATGGAATGTCAGACGAATGTGAAATGATAGATGACACTTGAAAAGTAAAGTGCAGTTACCAAGAGCAACCAATCAGAATTCATTTTTCATTGATGTGAACGAAAGGTAAAACAGTTGCTATGATTTAATGCACACTGCTGCTCTTGAAAAACAAATAGAACAAACTTGTTTGCAGAACTGGACATTTCTCCCCATTGCTTTGTTTCACCCTCATGCCTATATACTGGCCTTTGAAGAGCAGCAACGCTGAAAACCCAAACACAGTCATCACTATGCATGCTATATGTAAAGGGGCTCCATCGGTACAGAAGATGGCGCCGTGAACTTCACACCAGGTTAGAATTCCATGTAAAACTTGTTTTTTTATGCATTTCCCCCCCAAAGTTTCCTGTGCTTTTTTTTTTTTTGCTGCAATTTATTTAAATTACAGTTACTTATATAGTGCCATCAATGTCCGCTCTGTTTTTACATATATACTGTACATTCCCATCAGTCCCTGCCCTCAAGGAGCTTACAATCTAAAGTTCCTAACTCGCATTCATACATACATGTGCTAGGACCAATTTAGAGAGGAGCCAATTAATGTCTTTGGTGTGTGTGTGGGGGAGGAAACCCACGCAGGAACAGAGAGAACATGCAAACTCAAGGCGGGTAGTGCCAAGGTTGGGATTTTCAATGCATTTCAGTGTGTTTTTGATGCACTTTCCAGTACAGTTCTGCGCAGAAAAAAAAAAATGTAGAACATGCTGCCTTTTTTTTTTCTGCAATGGAACTGCACTGGTGTGAACTAGGCCATTGCAACCTATATAATCTGCTGTCCATGCATTTTTGATGCAAGAAAAAAAAAAAAAAAAAAAAACACACCGGACTGGCGTGAACCGGCCCCAAGAATGAACGCACAACCCCCTCGCTCTGATGCTCTTCAGACCCCTTTCACACTGAGGAGTTTTTCAGGCGGTGCAGCGCTAAAAATAGCGCTGCTATACCGCCTGAAAAACTCCTTCACTGCCTACTCAATGTGAAAGCCAGAGGGCTTTCACACTGAGGCAATGCGCTGGCGGGAGAGAAAAAATTCTCCTGTCAGCGGCATCTTTGGAGCGGTGAGAGGAGCGGCAAGTATACCGTTCCTCCCATTGAAAACCATGGGAAACCGCGGCAATACCGCCCACAATGCGCCTCTTTAGAGGCGCATTGCGGGCAGTATTAACCATTTATCGGCCGCTAGCGGGGGTTAATACCGCACCGCTAGCGGCCGATTCCCGTGGCAATCCCGGCAGTATAGCTTAGCTATTTTTAACAGCGCTATACCGCCACCGCGGCTCCCGCTCCAATGTGAAAGGGGCCTTACTCTGTAATAGCAGTTATTTGTAGTTTTACATGACATCATAGCCTAGTGTGCAGCGCACAAGTTTGTCCGGTTTCAAGTAAACGGTGGTCAAGTGAACCTGGCTCTGATTTACTAAAATGTAAGGCTGGGTTCACACATGGGTGGTGCGAATTTGAGCTCCGTTTTCACAGCCAATCGACAAAGTAGTTGTTCAGCGTTTCATGTCAGTTTTTGAGCAGTATTGCATCAGGTCAGGATTTTATACTGTTCACAACTAAATGACATGTGCGCTTCAGAAGCGTTCCCAACAAAGTCAATGGGCCTGAATTCACACCTGAGCCGGACCGCACTGCCTCTAAAACGCACACTTTTTTGGGCAATGCGGAGTACGAATGCACCGCAGATATGTGAACCAGCCTTGTTCAAATAAATGTATGTGGTGTAAGCCGCATCCAATTCGCATAGGTGTGAACCCAGCCTAAAAAGATGTGAGATGAACCCGCGAACATCCAATCAATAGAAGTACCGTATTTATCGCCGTATACCGCGCACTTTTTTGCCCTGAAAATCAGGGCAAAATCGTGGGTGCGCGATTTACGCCGATACCCGCGCTGTGTTTGAATGCCTGCGCCAACATATACCGAGCACAGTACACTCGTGTACATTCGGCCAGGCTCGGCTTCACTCGTAGTCACGCTCTGTGACGTTTATGCGTGAGAAGCCGAGCCTGGCCGAATATACCCGAGTTTACTGCGCTCGGTATACGTCGGCGGAGGCTTCAAACTGAGCGCAGGAAGCGGGGATTTGACATGAAGACAGCGCGGGAGGACACCACCGAGGCCGCAGACGGACGCCAGACCGGACGAGGCCGCCGGGCAAGACACCAAAACTGTAAGTAGTAAAATGTAATAATTTTTTTTTTACAGGATTTTAGGGTCAAAATTAGGGGTGCGCGCTATACCCCGATAAATACGGTAGTTCATTAATTTTCCCTAATTTTCTTGGCACTTTAGCAAATCAGGCCGTGTTGTACAGAAGTTGTTGCACGATGCCAGGAAAATCTTCCAAGATGCCCAGCTCTGCCATCAGGGCAGAACAGTGACTTGTGCATTTTGTATTGGCCTTTTTTCCACCCGTCTGTATTCCTCATTCAACTACCATGTGCACTCAATCCCTCCACCAATCAATAGCGTTTGGGAGTGACTGTGCTGCGCAGAGGGTTAGCCTCATTGGTTGAGCTGCAGGACACTTTGCTGTAGTTTACACCAGATCCTTCTGATCCATTCTGATAAAACAGCACAGACTGGTCATGCAGCTACAAGAAAACCATAAAATCTTTAAAAAGAACCTACATACAGCTTGCAAGACTCACTCGATCAGGATCCCGAGCTTCTGGAAACAAACAGGCAGCTATGACAGTACGAGAACACAAAACAGATCCTAGTGCATATTACTGGCATTTCATTGCAGCATTTGCCTGTATTCATTTTCTAAAATTAGAATCAAACTAAAAATGTCAGCATGGCAGGGACATCCATGTAGACGCTAAAGAACAGCCAGTGGTTTAGCTCCATGCCTTGACAGTGACAAACTAATCATACAGTATTCACATTTTAATAGCGTTTTTTTTGAAAATATCGCAGGGTGACTTTACACCCTTTCCTGCTCAACAAAAGTCCATTATTCCAAAAAATAAAAAAAGAAGACATCCGAAGAGGTATGAGAGTTGGGTGGAGAGGCGACCATCTTTATTCATTGGTGTTAGCTGCCGTTCACGAGGAGCGGAGAATGACATTAGGATAGCGGTTGGGTGTAATCCATAGACATCATAGTGTGTGGATGGTATAGAGGCTTCAAGGGTATTATACTGTCCAGGGCATGTGAAAGGCGCTAGCGGGGAGGGGAGTACAGTGCGTGGCTTCAAAGCTTCTCAGATGTTTTTGTGCCTAAAGAAAGAGCAAACCGGGTTATAAAAACGTAAAAAATAAAAAATAAAATACAATTTAAAAAAAACACACACACCACATAAGATTTTGCTTATACCTGGGCGAAGCTATAAAAGGTTTGTAGACACCTGTTCATCACACCTATATGAGCTTGTGGGACATCCCATTCAAAAACCATGGGCATTAGTACAGTACTGATGTAAATAAGAAAACCTGGATCGTAATCAGTGTTCCAGTTCAGCCCAAAGTTGTTCAGTAGGGCCCAGATTGGGGATCTGTGCAGACCACCCCATTTTCTCCACCCCAAACTCATACAACCAGCTATGAAGTTGGCTTTATGCACAGCCATGCTGGAAAAAATAAATAAAAAGACGCCTTCCCCCAAAACTATTGTCACAAGGTTGGAGACCTTAACCACTTCAGATCCGCGCTATGGCCGAAAGATGGCCGCAGCGCAGACCTGAACTGCCGGGTTGACGTCCTGTTCTCTTCCATGTTGCGCGCCGCCAAGGGCGCGCATCACAAAAAAGCTGTGCGCGATGTGTCACGTGGGTGCCGATGCGCGTGCCTGGCGGCCACGATGTCCGCCATGTACTCGCGATCGGCAGTCACAGAGCCAGGGACGTGGATGTCTGTGTGTTAAAAAACAGACATCCACATCCTGTCAGGGAGAGGCGACCGATACAGTGTCCCTTGTACATAGGGACACAGATCGGTCACCTCCCCTAGTCAGTCCCCCTCCACAGTAAGAATCACTCCCAGGGAACACATTTAAGCTCTTGATCGCCCCCTAGTGTTAACCCCTGCGCTGCCAGTCACATTTATACAGTAAACAGTGCATATTTATAGCACTGTTTGCTGTATAAATGTGAATGGTCCCAAAAGAGTGTCAAAAGTGTCCGATGCAATATCGCAGTCCTGACAAAAATCGCAGATAACCGCCATTACTAGTAAAAAAACATTTTTTTTTTTTTCTTAAATGTCATAAATCTATCCCCTATTTTGTAGGCAGTATAACTTTTGCGAAAACCAATCAATATACGCTTATTGCGATTTTTTTTTTACCAAAAATATGTAGAAGAATAGATATCGGCCTAAACTGAGAAAAAACAAAATGTGTTTTTTTCAAAATTGTTAATCTTTTTTTGTTTATAGAGCAAAAAATAAAAACGCAGAGGTGATCAAATACCACCAAAATAAAGCTCTATTTGTGGGGAAAAGATTTTTATAATTTAATTTGGGTACAGTGTTGTATGACCGCGCAATTGTCATTCAAAGTGCGTCAGCGCTGAAAGCCAAAAATTGGTCTGGGCAGGAGGGGGGTTTAAGTGCCCAGTAAGGAAGTGGTTTATTAACACACCTGAACTATCTTCCTTTACCCAGACGCCTTCACCCCCCCATCTCTCTTTACTCCTGGCTACCCCTTCCCTCCCCTATCCTCTTGTCCTTCCCATAGCTGGCTGGAAGCTGTGCACCACTCTCCAACTTATTATGCAGACATGGGTGACAGTGTAGTATTGTGGAATCTTAATAGAAGTAAGCACAAATGCACTTTATATTCATTCATTCTTTGTTTGATATTGCCTTCTTGACGATTGGATTGGATTGGATTGTTTTTCATTTTCACGTTATTATTGCACTGGACACGTTTCTCATATATATATATATATATATATATATATATATATATATATATATATATTTTTTTTATATTGACATTTCTTGATATATATATATATATTTTTTCAATTCCTTGGTGAATTATAGGGGACATTTTTCACTGCAGTCATTTATGGATTGCATTTTTTCCACTTTTATGCATGGATTGGAATTTTATTATTTATATTTCTTGCACTTTTTGATGTTTTTTTTTCACTTTTATGGATATTATTCATTTATTGCACTATGCACTTTGGATTGGTTTGAGCATATTTGCACTATATGTGTTATATGTTTATGAAGATAGCTACTGCTTGTTTATCTGAACGATTCCAGATCACTCGCTATTAATATTGTGCGGGTCACTGGCACATTTGTCTTTTTTATCATCATTTATCCACTCTTATTACTCTCCACATTACTCAGTTAATGTTGGATGGGTATTTGATTTTATTCAGAGTGGAACACATTTTACACAGGAACCAGTGGAGCACATTTTCCTGACAACTTATTCACATTATGGAAATCATTATTGGTATTTAGTTTTAATTAGATCCTGTTGCAAGCGCCATTACACCCCCCTTGTCATTAATTGCTTTAAGCGTGTGAACACTATTAGTCGTGGCAGCTGCATTATTAGTTTGATTTTCTTATTTTAGCTTTGTTGTGCCCTTGTTTAGGTTGGTTTTGCGCATTAGTTCCCCCCCATTTTTATACTGACATTTAATTGTTGTTTGCATTTTTGCCATACTAGTTTATCTCCTCACCGCCTCCTGGCCTCGGGCGCAGCAGGCTCCCTGAGGGGCGCCCGAGTCGGGGGAAGTCCTTGATGGCTGCAGAATAATGCACGGTACTTGCGCTGGTATAACCAATTCTACTATGTAGTAATGTTTGTTTACACTGTAATACATGATGTGAAATGTTTGTTTATTGTTCTGTGGATTGACCTGCCCAGTGTTGGGCGGTCGGTTTGTGTATTCTTTTATTATCTGTCGAAAATTGTTCTTCTTAATAAAATCTTATTGAACCTAAATTTTCGGAGATTGTGGATTTGGGGTTTTCATGAGCTGTAAGCCATAATCATCACAATTATGACAAATCACGGCTTGAACTATCTTGCTTTGCATGTAATGAATCTATCTCATATATTAGTTTCACCTTTTAAGTTGCATTAGTGAAATAAATGAACTTTTGCACAATATTCAAAATTTTCAAGTTTCACCTGTAGAGCAAAATTTATTTCCTGCAACCACAGACAATGTTGATGCAGGAATCCCTCCTGCCTGGCCATGGTCTTCTCCCGGTGGGATGGGTAGACAGTGATTATTGCTAGTGGCTATAGCAGCTGCTAGCGATAATCACAGCTAAAACCCGGCATGCTGGTTGTACCAAAGTTGATCAAATTGGTACATTCAGCCTGCCCATACACTGTTCAAATCTCGGCCGGTTCCTGCTGAACCGACCAAGATTCGAACGGTGTATGGCCTGCCTTAAAATCCAGCAGGATAAGCCAGAGCTAGAATACTGGAATGTAAGTACAGAAAAAAAAAAGTGACATGATTAATACATACAAGATACAGAGCCAGCTGCTGTCTTCCTTCTATGCTCATCTCCTCTCCTAAACAGAACAAAGACAAATCAATACATTGGGCAATATCTCACCATTGTGAATAGAGGTACAAGGTCCCTTTAAATATAACAAATAGGAAAAATGCACTACATTGCTGTATCAAGACATGCATGGTTTAATTACAATATTGCAGGAATGGCTGTGATGAAACCTCTGGATTACCTATATACTGGCTTTGTGTGTGAATGGACACACAGAGCAGCGGCTCAGGAGCGAGCCTGCTCAGAGTGCCCCCAGAGCACGCTGCTTGAGCTGGAGGCACTCGGCAGGAGCGAAGGGCCAGGAACGCCGGCGGGGGATCAGAGAAGAGGAGGATCAGGACTGCTCTGTGCAAAAGAGCAGGCAAGTATGACATGCTTGTTATTTTTTTTATTTATTGCCTTTAAAATCACTTCAACAAGGTTACAGTAACAATCCTTATTGCTACCCCTTGGTCACCTTTGTTTAAATTAATCTTTTATTCATAACTTCAGAAAAATAAAGCATGCCTGCTGCAATATCCGATATAAAACAAAGAGAAGCAAAGAGCAGGCTCAGCACAATTGTTTGGCCACCTAGATATAGTGGCCAATAGTAGATCATTCACAGTGTAGGGTGCCGTTGCCGTAACCAAAAAAGCATATAAAACGAAAAATAACCTGGAACAGAGCACCAGGCAAAGGGTTACCTATGGGTAACCCTTTGCCTGATGCTCTGTGCCAGGTTATTTTTTGTTTAATATACGATATGAAGCGGTATAGTACTTCATCACTAGATCGTGCCAGTGCTCCAGGTTGATTGAAGCATCAGTCAGTCCACTTCCTCTAAACCCTGCCTGTCATGGACCCACTTACTGGTAGGATATCATCATGAAGCCTGGGTTCAAAGTACCATCGCAGTGAACTGCACTCAGGACCTGTGATGTCACCAGACTAGTCAGAAGACCGCGTTTGTGCGTGCGTGCGTGTGTGCGCGCGCGCGTGTGCGTTCTACTTTAGGCTTGAGATAATTGTCAGGACTCACCTACAGACCATGGAAAGTGCCCCGAGTTCTCTGCCTTATAAGACTGAAGCACAGATAGACACCAGTCCTCTTCTACTCCGTAATGGCTGAATACCGATGCTGTGTGAAGAAAACAAAAAAGGGTAAAGTAAATCTGTAATGATAAAACACAGGCCACTGGCAACACCTGATGTTAAAGCCATCATCTAGCTCCATTGCTTTGTGAGCCAGTGACCTAGAACTAGTATTCAGCTAGTAGAGCCGGGTCACCCTAAATGCCCGTGTGTTCTGGGTTAGGGATTTACTACCTCAAAAATTAGCTTGACAGCCAGAGAAAGTAATTTTCAAAAGTCACCAGTATTTGTCAATTTGTTGCAAGGAAGCCGATACTCTTGCAGAACTGGGGGCCCCAGAATACTTATGCGTTTTAATGAACCCTGGTTCACACTGATGCGGTACCAGAAACGCAGCGTTTCCTGCATCGCACAGTGTACATGTGTAAAAGTTAACAGCACCTGAAAGACAAGTCACAAAATGCAGTGCGTTTGCCTGAACCGGATCGCATGGGTGTAAACAAAAAAAGCGGCCTGCATCTTTTTTCATGCGAATGTGGTGCGATTTGAGCCATCCAAGATGAATAGGCTCAAATTGAAACGCAAAGAATCGCATGTGATTTGCACAGGGATGCAGTGCGATTCCTGTACAAAATCACATGCGTTATGCAATGTGCACCAAGGCTCAATAAGGATAATGAGTATATACAAGGTGCAGTAATCCCATGCAACCACATCCCCCCCCCCATCCATATGTTTACAGCAGTCAGCACAATGAGATATCACTGTCCAGTAACTCATTTATTGCACCATGCATAGAAACATAGAAGAATGGTGGCAAAAAAGACAGTCGTTCTTAGTTTTACCGAATTACGGTTGACCGATTCACTACCTCTGCTAGGGGTTTGTTCAACACATCAGCTACTCTTTCGGTAAAGTTTTAAAAACGTTCCTACTATTCATTTGAGGTCATGTGTCCCCGTGTTCTTGATCTTGGCTTCATACTGAAAATACAGCCCTACGGAACACCATTAATGTACAAGTGCATCCGGAAAGTATTTACAGCACTTCACTTTTTCTACATTTTGTCATGTACAGCCTTATTCCAAAATGGATTCAATTCATTATTTTCCTCAAAATTTTGCAAACAATTCCCCATAATGACAACGCAACGTTTAAAATCTTTGCAAATTTATAAAAAAAAAAAAAAAAAACAAACAAACACATGTATATATGTATTTACAGCCTTTGCCCAATATTTAGTTGAAGCACCGTTGGCACCAATTACAGCCTTAAAGTGGATGTAAACCTGATTTTTTATTTTTTTTGATTTCACAATGTAGTATAAGATTTCCTATCATCTGTGCCCAGTCTTGCCACACAGAGTTAATCCAGCTCTGAGCAATCCTCTTTTATTGTTCAGTGAAAATTAATAGACTTCCAGATAAAAACCTTAGTCCGTTCCGCCCCCTTGCTGTGAGTGACAGGTTATTTACATATCTCATGCACTAGCCTGGAGACAGGCATTATTTTTTTAATTCCCACCCCCACTCCTTTTCTGAAGTCATGTGGTTACTTTTCTGGATTTTGAATGGATGTTAGTGATCATAGCAGAATTCAGTGTAAGGAATACATAGGAAAAAATGCATGTTGACAAGGCGAGTGTAGAGGAGGGCGGGGAGTCTGACATCACGACTCCACCCACCCAGGGCCGGATTTCCCACAAGGCCAACAAGGCCAGGCCTCGGGGCGACACTGTGTGCAGGGGCGGTGGAGGAGACAAGTAATTTTTCAGTGGTGCGTGCCATGCGGCGGTGAAGAGAGATTAAATCTTCTCTCATTGCCCGCACTGCTGTTCCAACTTCCGCCCTTACAGGGCCGTGAAGGCTGCACGACACAGAAGAGAGAGAATGACATCATCTCTCACCACCCGCCCTCACTCTCATCTCTCACTCGAGTCTCATGTGCCTCTGTTTCATGGTTCACCTACAGCTAGTTTCCCCGCGTGGGAGAGGAGAGGCTGACAGTGTTGTACCTGGCTGCAAGTACTCTGCAATGCTGGAGGGGTGGCTTGATTTTACATGCAATTAGTGACAAACTGGTACTTTTTGGGTGGCAGCCAGGTAACTGTGGCAAACCCCATTCTGCTAGCAGGCAGTGTGGCAAGTGACATCCTCATCTGGAGGCAGGCAGCGTGGCAAGTGACATCCCCATCAGGTGGTAGGCAGTGTGGCAAGTGACATCCCCATCAGGTGGTAGGCAGCGTGGCAAGTGACATCCCCATCAGGTGGCAGGCAGCGTGGCAAGTGACATCCCCATCAGGTGGCAGGCAGTGTGGCAAGTGACATCCCCATCAGGTGGCAGGCAGCGTGGCAAGTGACATCCCCATCAGGTGGCAGGCAGCGTGGCAAGTGACATCCCCATCAGGTGGCAGGCAGCATGGCAAGTGACATCCCCATCTGGTGGCAGGCAGCGTTACAAGTGACATCCCCATCTGGTGGCAGGCAGCGTGGCAAGTGACATCCCCATCTGGTGGCAGGCAGTGTGGCAAGTGACATCCCCATCAGGTGGCAGGCAGCGTGGCAAGTGACATCCCCATCAGGTGGCAGGCAGCGAGGCAAGTGACATTCCCATCTGGTGGCAGGCAGTGTGGCAAGTGACATCCCCATCTGGTGACAAGCGACGGTGGCAGGTGACACACTCAGGGCTCCCACTCATTCTGCTTTGTGATATGAACTATTTAATTTTATATTACAATGTAATGATAGAAATAATGCATTTCAATCATCCTGACACCATAACAACCATGGTGCCGGAATGATTGAAGCATTAACACCAGTCGCTTATCCCCGCCCCCCCATGTGATGGTGGGGAGGGGGGCATTCATTGAAGGACCTGGCCTTGCGGCGGCAAAGGAAGTAAATCCGGGCCTGCACCCACCGAGCTCCAGACAACAGATCCACCCACAATATCTGCCGTTTTTTGGGTCTCATAACAGACAGAGGGGAGACATTTGACAAGTAAGGATACATGCAGGAGGCATCTATATCCTTATAGATCAGGACCATGGCAGTAGTTTAGAAAGAATGAGAGTGGGTTTACATCCACTTTGTCTTTTTGAGTATGATGCTACAAGCTTGTCACACCTATTTTTGGGCAGCTCCTCCCATTCTTCTTTGCAGGACCTCTCAAGCCCCATCAGGTGTAATGGTGAGCATCGGTGCACAGACATTTTCAGATCTCTCCAGAGATGTTCAATCGGATTCAAGTCTGGGCTCTGGCTGGACCGCTGAGGACATTCACAGAGTTGTCCGGTAGCCACCTCTGTTATCTTGGCTGTGTGCTTAGGGACATTGTCCTGTTGGAAGATGAACCTTCGCCCCAAGTCTGAGGTCCAGAGCACTTTGGAACAGATTTTCATCAAGGATGTCTCTGTACATTGCTGCATTCATCTTTCCCTCAATCCTGACTAGTCTCCCAGTTCCTGCCGCTGAAAAACATCCCCACAGAATGATGCTGCCACCATCATGCTTCACTGTATTGGCCAGGTGATGAGAGGTGCCTGGTTTCCTCCAGACATGACGCTTGTCATTCAGGCCAAAGAGTTCAATCGTCATTTAATCAGACCAGAGAATTTTGTCTTTCATGGTCTGAGAGTCCTTCAGGTGCCTTTTGGCAAACTCCAGGTGGGCTGTCATGTGCCTTTTACTGAGGAGTGGCTTCCGTCTGCCCACTCTACCATAGAGGTCCGATTGGTGGAGTGCTGCAGAAATGGCGGTTGGTCTCTCTCCACAGAGAAACTCTGGAGCTCTGTCAGAGTGACTATCATGTTCTTGGTCACCTCCCTGACTAAGGCCCTTCTCCCACAATTGCTCTGTTTGGCCAGACGGCCCGCTCTAGGAAGAGTCCTGGTGGTTCCAAACTTCTTCCATTTATGGATGATTGAGGCCACTGTGTTCATTGGGACCTTCAATGCCGCAGACATTTTTCTGTACACTTCCCCAGATCTGTCCCTCGTTGCAATTCTGTCTCAGAGGTCTACAGACAATTCCTTGAACTTCATGGCTTGGTTTGTGCTCCGACATGCACTGTTAATTGTGGGACCTTATATAGACAGATGTGAGCCTTTCAAAATCATGTCCAATCAACTAAATTTACAACAGGTGGACTCCAATCAAATTGTAAAAACATCAAGGATTATCAGTGGAAACAAGATGCACCTGAGCTCAATTTTGAGTGTCATGTTAAAGGCTGTGAATATTTCTGTACATGTGATTTTTTTTGCAAAGATTTCAAACAAACTTCTTTCACGTTGTCATTATGGGGTTGGGTTTGTAGAATTTTGAGGAAATTAAGGAATTGAATCCATTTTGGAATAAGGCTGAAACATTAAATGTGGAACAAGTGAAGTGCTGGGAATACTTTCTGGATGGACTGTATTTAAAGGTTTCAGTCGTGTCTCTGATCCCTCCCTTTTACTGGTTTTATTGCCCATCTCTAGATTCATTCTTATCAATGTATTTTTTATTGTTAGGTGAGGTCTACAGAACTTTAAAAAAAAAAAAGTTTCCAAAAAAGGTCTTACTAAAGAACTATATAGGGGGATCCAGACCTCATTTCTTCTGCTTGTGATCCACCCCAAAATGATTTTTGCTTTCCCCACTGCCAGGTTACACTGTTTTCTCATTCTGCAACCATATGAAATAAGCACCCAAATCTTTTTCAATATGTAGCTCTGGCCAACCCTGCATTCTATCAGTTCTGTCTTTCTCCCTCAGTGCATTATTTTGCTTTTGGGGGGGGGGGGGGGGAGCGGTACTTTCCACCGCATTTACCAAACTTCCAGCAAAACCTATTAAAACACCTCTAGGAATATTAAAGGGACACTAAAGGCAAGATTTTTTGGGTTTAAAAAAAACAAACATGTTATACTTACCTCCGCTGTGCAGTTCGTTTTGCACAGAGTGACCCCGATCTGTGTCTTCTGGGGTCCCTCGGCTCCTCCTCGCAAAAGCTTTCCACGTTCATGCGAGCTTCCTTGCGTGGTGGAAAGCTTTTGCGAGCGCATCAATCCACCCAGCCTAGCCAATCAACGGCCAGGCTGGGAACCGAACAGGAGGACGAGAACGCGTGCGGGACTTTCGAGGGGTGAGGTAAGTAAAACGGGGGCTCGGGGGTGGGTGGATCGGTGCTGTCAGATGTTTTTTTACCTTAATGCATCAAAAATGTTTTACCTTTACAACCCCTTTAACCCCATTGTACACCTTTGTGTCACCAGCAAAATGACATACTAAGTACCTTTTCCCGTCAAACCTTCAGTTACTGTACATCATTTAAATATAGCAGGATCTAGTACAGAGCCTTGTTCCAAATAAACCCTGTTTAAAACCACACTCCGATATCCACCATTTAGCCAACTGCTTATCCACTGAACCTGTCAATTGCCTTAATGAAAGAAGAAGTCCAGAAAACCTTTTTTCTAGTTTTTGGAAGTAGTAGGGGGAAGTTTGAAGGCTCTATTGAGGGATTTATTGCCATGTACATGTTGGGGATACTTCCCCTCACTTAGCGTCTTGGTGACACCAGGCAATGGAACTTCATATGAGGAAGACCTCTTCTCAACTTGAACCTGGATGGCCAGTAAAACTCTGACAGAGTGCTACCCATCGCCTAAACTATCCAGAACAGCTACATTTTAAATGAGAACATAAAAAGATGGACAATCACCTTCTTGCTCTGGAGTGGCGGCTCCAAGCCACATCTTCACCGCCCTTCGCCCCTCTTCTGTCATCACATTGGGATAACTAAGGATATGAAGACAGTTTAGAAAAAAACAAAAAAGGATAAATATGAGAATGTAACAAAAAAGAGAAAAAGATTAAATTCCCAGTTTACTGCCATCAAATTGTACAGGGACCTTAATGGAAGGTTGTCACAACCTTTACTGGGCATTGATACAATAAGCAGTACAGTCCTGGAGGGTGTCCCTTGAAACAAACTAGTCAGCTCCCAAGGTACAACCACAACAACAACAACAACGGGTTCTTAATGTCTCAAGGTATAGATGCCCAGCACAGCCGATTTCTGCTGCATCCCTGTACATTTGCCTGGCTGGTCTTCCTCACCGGCTCTGCAGCAGACTGAGAAGGAGGTTGTTTCCCCGATTCGATGCAACATCCTCTGGGGTTCTGTGAAGAACAGTTAGTCAATTAGGCAGCCATATGTAGAAACGGTTCTCACGCCGACAACTGTCACATACTTACGTGGTTGTGATAATTTCATCATTTGTTCTCCTGATCAGCAGAACAGGACCCTGAAACCTTGCAGAGAAAAAAAAAAGACGTCAGAAACAAAGTAGAAGACAGGAACCTTCATCAAGCAGAATAATAATGCAGGACAAAGCGTCAGGCTCACTTTAAACCCACTCTTCTTTTTGTTCCCACACCACTCTATTCCGATGCCAGCAGCCAAGAAAACATCTGGTACTTCTGGGTATAGAATACTATTTGACCCACCTCTTGTGATTGGCCTGGAGCTGTCACATGAAGGTGGGGAGGCAGTCACTCCCCTATGTAAGCTTCAATTAGAAATATGACCAACGTTTACACAAGGGTGTTTATATTTTTTTTCACTTGCCACAGAACAACAATAGGCCAGTCACCAATACTTCTGGATATGAAGGTGAATGCGACAGCACTGTTGCTTGACGATTGGTCTAGCACTGTCACATTGAACAGGTAGGTGTTCTCAGCATTGTGTGCCCTTCTACTGGAGTGACTCAGCTTACAGAGGATGCTTTCCCCGCACTGAACAGGAAAGCAAAGGGCAGAAGAGTACATGTTGCTGTTTGGGGGGCAAATTAACATAAACCCATATGGGTAAAAGAAAGTTTCACTATATGTAGCCTACAGGCCCCAGACAGCAGCTAGCTGGGTGCATGACCTGGCCTGTCTTACAAGAGACTGTTCCACAAATATGTAGTCTCGCACCACATGGAGAAAGGGGCTCTCAAGGGCCCGCTAATGAACATAACCAAATTAAAGCAGTAGCATATTGGATATTCTATAAAGGGTATGATGCAAAAACTTATGTACAATGGCGAAAGTCATGGCAATCATGGAGTTTTAGTAAACACATTTAGCATTAGTACCTGCATAGCTGCTCTGCATTGTTTAGATTTAGATACTTCCGGACTGTTCTGGTTACCAGACCTCCTGTATGAAAGAAAAATTAATAGTAGACAGAGAAAGTTTTTTTTTTTTTTTTTACAATCACAAAGCTAGAGAGATATAAGAGATGGAAACAGGAGAATAACAGGGACATGACTTACGCCAACTTTCCGGCATCACTTTCAAGGCCAGAGGAACCAGGTCATCAAAAGAGGCATCAAGGACAAGAGCACTGATGTCTGGATAGGACATACAGGCCCATGTGGCTGTAGAGGAAAAAAAAGCGGGGTTCCTGGAATAATTTTTAATTTTTTTTTGGCAAGCTAAAAATTATTCACATTAAATAGTCCCCAAAACATATTAATAGCTCCCCAATCGTTCCAGAAATCATTGCAAACACTTGCCTTATATCCTTCAGCTCATGTTGTGGCCGTATGCATCATATATGTGGGCATGTGAAACCCAGTTCCTATTTCTTCCTGGTTTTCAGGGAGAGGTGCATGCTGGGCAATTTTTAGGCACAGTAATTCCCTGAGACTCCTGGGAAATGCGTGTCATCATTTCCCAGGAGGCAATGGGGTCTTAGGACGGGAAGTTGAACCACCTAGAACCAGTAACTAAACTTAACCTAAACCTTCAACGAAAAAAAAAAAGAAACGCTGCAAGCAGGCAGCTCTTTATTGCAGAACAAACATGGCATGCATGGCTGCAATAAGAGAAACTTATCTGACTGTTTGCAATCTTCTATTAAATGTACACGGAGCCGACATTCCTGGCATATTGCAGTGGTCCTGGAATGAAAGACTCCCGTGTGCATGCGCGGGAGTCACATCATCCCAGACCAACCAATCAACGAACTACCACAGCGCTGTGGTAGTTTATTGTCACTTACTTTTAGATTGTATCTGCTTGCCTGCTGGTGCTATGCTCTACAGACTCCAATACAAATAAAATAATGCACATTTAACCTGCAAAAATATGTGAATTTATTATTTTTTTTGTAAAAAACTGAACTTATCCTTTCATTTTGATTTAAAGCAATTGAGAGCAATCCGCCGCAGAACTTATTGTCTGTGATTAGATGGCCTCAATATTCCAGGTTAAATAATGGCCAGTACCATTCACGTGCACAGATTATATTTTTGTTAAAAAAAATTACAGAAATTAATAAATTAATTATTAAACAATGTGAAAGTGTCCAGCTAATAATTTTTTTTTATATATTATTAAATATTGAATAGATAGGAAAAAAATAAAATAAAAAATAGGAACCCCCTTTAGGTTTCTTTTCCTATCCAGGACTAGGTTAGAGATTTTTTCCTTACATTCTGTCAACTGTGATAATCTTTTTACCAAAATAGGTAATGAAGTCTGCAATACAGACAGCGAGTTAAAAAGATGACAGTGGTTCTAGCCCTCCTCTAATCTACTGAGAAAAGAACACACAAAATGTAGAATTTTTGGTTTACCTGTAAAAATCCATTACAGGACATTACTTCCCCTCTTTGTGCGTGTTCTTCAACTGACCAGAGTTTGAGCTACAGCACCCTCTCGTGTGAACGGACATAATGCCAAGCCTCAAGAGCCATCAAATGGAATGTTCAAAGCTCTTGATCAATGCCTAGAGGATTTTCCTAAAGGCAGGATCCTATTCTCTGAACAAAGCATCTGCCTTTAAAAACAGCCTCAAACCTTATATACAGTACATAGCTTCTTTGACAAGCTCAGTGGATGAAGTCCTGATCCTTCCTTCTCCGATAGGAAATGGGGGCCAGGTCCATGGCCAAGGAACCCCACGTCTTTGAAAACTCCTTCAGCATGAGATACTAAAAAGGTAAACTGCTCTGGTGGTGAAAACACCTTCTCCGATGAGCACAATCGGCATACATCACTTACTGTAAATGAGGGTCCACAGGAAAAGATCTGTGTTTCTTTGGCGTCAGGCAGGATCCAAATCCAGTGACTTTAAGAGTAGTGGATTCTCAAAGCAGTAGTTTCAAAATTGTGCCGAATGCGTCGGCTAAAAAGAACTGTGGTCCTCTGTGCTTATGACAGTCCAAGACCCCAAGCCTCCTCCTGAGAGGATTCTTCCAAAGAGGACTCTCGAACCTTACTGGTTTCTTCCTCCTCCTCATCCAAAGGATGTTCCTCTGACACCTCAGCTTTCCACATTAAAGTGGTTGTAAACCCACTCTGACAACTTGCACTTACAGGTAAGCCTAGATTAAGGCTTACCTGTAGGTGCAAGAAATATCTCCTTAAATATCTCCTAACCATTTTAACAGGGATGTGTAGACTTTTTATATCCACTGTATAGAGATTTTACAGATTAGCCACTTAGGTGAAACTTCTGTGGCACAATGCAATTGCCATCATAACTGGTGAGACCATCTAAGAAAATCACATTTCCTGCCATACTGTCTCCTGCCTTCAGACCAGTCTTCCCTTTACCACTGCGCCCCCCCCCCCCCTGCAAATTCCCTTTTTTATTTATTCACAAAGTCTGGCAGCCCCAGTCCCCTCACCTGTGAAGCCGCCGATAGACCAGGCATAAACAGTGATGTCTTGCATTTTGAAGCCGAGGCGATACAAGGCATACTGGACAACAACGTCCATTGCGTTTGCTTCGTTCTGAGGAAAAGGGACACCCTGCAGAAGAATGAAGACCTCTGGTTAAAGCATTTAGTTGACATAAAATTAGATGTCTATATACATTGCCACAATTTTTGCAAACCATTGCAGATTCATACCGTTCTCTGGTCTGAATAAACCAACGTTTTGCTTTACTATGTGCTTTATCAGAGTGACTGCTACATAAGAGGGATTGTCCTCTTATGTAGCAATTGGGCAATCTCAGGTTTGGAATGTGCAAAAGGAGTACTGTCCACAACTCTGTATAAAGAAAAACTTAAAGTAGAACTATATGCAAAAGTCCCCACCCCCATTTTGGACAGAATATGGGAGGGTTATAACCCCTGTAAGGTTTATTTTTGCCCTTGGTGTTCCATTGGGGGGGGGGGGGGGATGGAGAGATCCCTTCACTTCCTGTTCAACAGTCAAAACAGGTAGAAATAAAAACCCTTCAATTTAAGGGAATCTCAATTAAGGGTCATCAGTGTCCCCATTGGAAGATTTCCCCTCTATTACTTTTCTGGGGACAACCCAAAATTTGGGATTTTCTTTCACTTTCAATGATAATGGTAAACAGGACAAATAAGAGAGGGTGAATCCCCTTAATGGGGTCACAGCAATAAAAAAACTGACAGGGGGTTTCTAAGCCATCTCCACTCCATCCAAAACTCAGAATAAATAAATGCACATTTTTTTGCAGGTAAATAAAATCTACAGGCTTTTTTTTTTGGAACTTGTAAAGCATTGCACCAGCGATCAGCAGATTGGTGCCATGCAGGCTATATACATCGCTTCCAAACCGCCCCAAAGATGCTGCTTGGAGGACTTTTCCCAACGTCCCACAAGCGCACCACCCCAATATAAAAGCATTCAGGCTTTCACACTTGGGCGGCATAGGAGGCAGTTTTTAGGCACTTTACAGGCGCTATTTCTAGCGCTAAAACATCTGAAAACTGCCTCAATGTGAAAGGGGTGGTACACAAACACGGTGTCCAGAACGCCATCAGTACTCCATATTGCAAGGAAGCAACATTTGAAATGTTGGTAGTTACAGATAAATCACAGTTCTGATGACTACAAGCTCTTTTCCAATTAAAATACCCAAGGAGCATGCCTCTTACACGCAGCACATCTGGGAGTGGGTTAAACTAGTGTGGATCAGAAATATAGAACCCTTGCCCAAGCCTAGAATCCAACTTACCGTACTGCCCGCAAATCCAGGATGATTCCATCCGAGGACAGAATAACCAGCTGAAAGAAAGAAAAAAAAAACATATAAAAACAAAATTCCATAAGTGCATACATTTTAACCTAAAGGGTTACTTTCCTGTGGATTGCTTTCTATAATAGCAAAATAACATTGCATATACTTTGAGTCATTAATCCGTTCCTGCCTGCAATATGCATATATTCACCATTCCCCAAAAAAGAGACCCCATGCTTGGGTTATAAAAATAAACGTCTTTGCTTTGACAGTTTCCAGTCAACACATTAACCACTTAACCCCCGGACCATATTGCTGGTCAAAGTCACTTTTTGCGATTCGGCACTGCGTCGCTTTAACCGACAATTGCGCGGTCGTGCGACGTGGCTCCCAAACAAAATTGGCATCCTTTTTTCCCCACAAATAGAGCTTTCTTTTGGTGGTATTTTATCACCTCTGCGGTTTTTAGTTTTTACGCTATAAACAAAAATAGAGCGACAATTTTGAAAAAAAAATATATTTTTTACAATAATAAATATCCCCCAAAAATATATAAAAAAACATTTTTTTTCCCTCAGTTTAGGCCGATACGTATTCTTCTACATATTTTTTGTAAAAAAAAAAAAATAATAATAAAAAAAAAAAAAAATCGAAATAAGCGTTTGATTGGTTTGCGCAAAAGTTATAGCGTTTACAAAATAGGGGGTAGTTTTATGGCATTTTTATTAATATTTTTTTTTTTACTAGTAATGGCGGCAATCAGTGATTTTTTTCGGTACTGCGACATTATGGCGGACACTTTGGACACTTGACACATTTTTGGGACCATTGGCATTTTTATAGCGATCAATGCTATAAAAATGCATTGATAACTATAAAAATGCCACTGGCTGGGAAGGGGTTAACACTAGGGGGCGGGGAAGGAGTTAAGTATGTTCCCTGGGTGTGTTCCAACTGTAGGGGGGGTGGACTCACTAGGGAAAATGACTGATCGCTGTTCATACATTGTATGAACAGATGAGACGGTCAGGCATTTCTCCCCTGACAGGACCGGGAGCTGTGTGTTTACATACACAGCTCCCGGTCCCTGCTCTGTAACGAGCGATCGCGGGAGTCAGGAGCGCACGAGAGTGGACGTTATACTACGTGCTCTCGCACAGAAGAGCCGACCTGCCGCCGTAGTACTGCGGCGGCTGGTCGTTATGTAGTTAAAGGGGCTCATGGCTCTCTATTCTAGGAGGAGTCACTAAAACATATATAGTCTCCAATCAGAATGTTTTCAAATCATTTGATCACTAGGTCAACTATGACATTTATCGACATGCAGACTGAGGCGGTCATTGTCAGAAATAAGCCTTCAGCTTGCATATAGTATGCTCTATACAGCAGGTCTGAACTGTTGTCTCCTTCAGGAAAAACTGAGCAGTTTTAAGCATAAAACACAACAAACAGAATATGCTGGACGGACATAAAATGCTCTCTAACCTTCCAGTGGAGTGGAGACACAGCCAACCTCGTAGAAGCCAGCATTTCCTTCACAGCAGATAACCTATCCATTGGGAGAAAGAAAAAAAGTTAAATCGTTTTTCATGAGGATTAAGATGAACTTTACATATTGCTGAAACAGGAATACATTAGGATATATGTGGGGAAAACATAATGAGTTCTCAAACCTCACACTGCTGTGCTAGAATATCTTCTGTCCTGATCCAGTGTAACAGATGGTAAAATGTGGGCTTAACCACTTAAAGTGGAGGTTCCATCAAAAATACAATTTTGCTTTAAAGTGTAGATTAGACCTAAAAAATAAAAAATACATTTTTTACTCACCTTGAAATGCCTGTTGCTATGCGGTCCCACGAAATCTGCCTATTCACCGAGGATCCTGACGTCGGCTCCCTCGGCTCCCAGGATGCCGTGCGCTTCCCCTGTGTCTCCGGGCTTGTTGATGTTTATGGGTTGCCATCGCAACGGCGTGCACTTTCGCTGCCGCTCGTTGTGATGGCAACCCATGTGTTTGACGGCGCGGCGCTGCAGTGCTATTGCGGATGCACGAGAATGGGGCGGGACGGGCACCGTCATCCACAGTATTCCCGGAAACAACTCCTTGTGGGCTTTACAATGCCCACAAGCAAAATGAGAACGTTCAAGAGGCCAAGATATAAAAGTGTTTCATTTACAATAACTCGGTGGAACATTTTAAAATAGTAAGTGACAACAGAGACGTATAGAACGAGAGATGAAAGAAGATATTTTTAAAATTTGAAAAATGTGATGGGAACCCCGCTTTAAGGACATTGCCTGTTTTTCAGACTCGATGTTTACAAGATTAAAACTGTTTTTTTTCTAGAAGATTACTTAGAAAAAAAATATATAATGTTTCGGGGCGGTCATTGTAAATACTTTTTGTCACACCGTATTTGCGCAGCGGTCTTACAAGCGCACTTTTTTTTTAGATAAAATTCACTTTAATCTAAAAAAATAAGACAAGAGTAATTTTTTTTTTATATTGTGAAAGATAATGTTACGCAGAGTAAAATGATACCCAACATGTCACGCTTCAAAATTGCGCCCGCTCGTGGAATGGTGTAAAATTTTTACCCTTAAAAATCTCCATAGGCAACGTTTAAAACATTCTTTAAGTTGCATCTTTTGAGTTATAGAGGAGGTCTAGGGCTAGAATTATTGCTCTCGCTCTAACGATCGCGGCGATACCTCATTTGTGCGATTTGAACACTGTTTTCATATGCGGGTGTTACTCACGTATGTGTTCGCTTCTGCGCGCAAGCTCGTCGGGACGGGGCGCTTTACATTTTTTTTTTGGTTTTCTTATTTATTTAATTTTATAAATTTTTATAAAAAAAAAAAATGGGTCACTTTTATTCCCATTACAAGGAATGTAAACGTCCCTTGTAATAGAAAAAAGCATGACAGGTCCTCCTAAAATATGAGAATAAAATATGGGTCAAAAAGACCACAGATCTCAGACTAAAATGCAATAAAAAAAAAAATTGTCATTTGAAAAAGCTGTGCCGCCCCAGGTCGCTAATTCTAGTTGCAATTGCGACCTGGCGCCTGGGGTTTGTCGAGCTGGGGGAGGGGGTAAACATAGCAGGCAGGTTAAAAGGGAGAGTTAGAGTGGGGGTGGGGGCATTTTAGATGTCGGTATAGGCGTCAGGAGGGGCAGAAGAGAAACGGCGGTGGGAGGGGGGTAAAAATGTAGGTAAATTACTCTGATCAGTGGCGTGTCAGCCACTGATCAGAGCGATCAGTTGGTTCAGCAGCATCTGCACTCTTTTTTTTTTTTTTCCCCACATCAGACTCAACCCAGAAGTGGGACAGCGAGACATGCTCACGGTAACTCCGCCCTTCACATCTCCTCTGTGGTCTTGCATCACATGTGGTTTACCAGTTTATATGCTCTTTTTTTTTTTCTTGCTTTCAATTTATTTTTTATTATTTTTTTTTATATTATATGTTTCTTTCAGCTATATACACCAAGACAAATCACTCTTGCATGCACATTATTAATTATGACCCTCATTGCATAGAGAGAATCCCGCCTCTGAATTACTACTCTTTCATCTTTTTATTCCCCCCTAATCCTAACCCCCCCCCCCCTCGGTTCTGTCGGTCACTATTTAGTTTTAATTTCTCCATTTATACCTAGATCTCACCTGTCAATTTCTATCATTGCCTGTACAAATTTTTCTGTCGTTTTGAAAGCTCTCCATTTCTCCCAGACTGTTCTGCTTCTAGTCTCACCTCCCATTTCTCCTCGTCCCAAATATTCAATTTCTGATATATAATCAACTCGGTGTATCCATTCTTTTATGGATGGCCTCTGTGGGTGTAGCCAGTTTTTTGGGATTAAGCCGTTTGCTGCATTCAGCAACACCGGAACCAAAGTCGATCCATACTGTTTTTTTGATCTATCCATTCCGTGGAACAAACAGGTCAAGGGATTTCGTAGGATCTTTTCACCTGTAATTTCTTCTATATGTTCTAGGACTTCTTTCCAGTACTCTTGTATTCTCGGGCAGTCCCACCACACGTGCATTGTGGTTCCTACTTGGTTACATTCCCTCCAGCACAACACAGAGTTATTTGGATGCATTTTATTCATTCTCTCAGGGGTCAGATGCCAGCGAACCATACATTTATAATTTGTCTCAATTGTGGTGATGTCAGTAGCATAGTTGAACACTGCACCTATCATTTGTGAGTCCTCTAGGTTTTTTTCCAATATCTTGTCCCCACTTTTCTACGCATGTCAGTGTTCCCTGCGTCTCCAAGTCTGTTAATATCCCATATAGTACCGCAATTCCGTGTTTTAATTATTTTCCGATGGAACATAATTTTTCTATTGGGTTTAATGTTTTATCATCTCTTATCGGCTGTGGTAAAGTGCTTACAAAATGTTTTAATTGAAAGTATTCCCAATCACTAAAATGTTGAACCCCTTCCTGTGTTTGAAGATCGTTTCTTGACCTTATTTTTTCCTTGTGTAACCACTTCCCCTAATCTTTTAGAACCCAAATACTTGCCCATTCGTGTCTTGTTGCCAGGTGGAAAATAATTTGTGCCTGGCATCTGCACTCATATGCTGATGTTTAAAATGTAAGAAACTAAAGCCCCTTTCACACTGGGGCGGGAGGTGCGGTGGCAGTAGAGCGCCGCTATTTTTAGTGGTGCTATACCGTCGGAATTGCCGCGGTATTCTGCCTCTAGCGGTACAGAATGAACCCCCGCTAGTGGCCGAAAAAGGGTTAATACTGCTGGCAATGCGCCTCTGCAGAGGCGCATTGCCGGCGGTATTACCGCGGTGTCCCATTGTTTTCAATGGGAAGGAGCGGTATACACAAAGATGCTGCTGACAGGAGATTTTTTTTTCTCCTGCCAGCGCATCGCCTCAGTGTGAAAGTCCTCGGGCTTTCACATTGAAAATGCTATTTTTAGCGCTAAAACGCCTTAAATACTCCTCAGTGTAAAAGGGGCCTAAGGGATTAGTGATGACTAGTATTTGCTGGGTGTCCGATTACTTATTGGACACAACTTTTTTGTAGAAATGATTGGGAACAAAATACAAATATATATATATATATATATATATATATATATATATATATATATATATATATATATATATATATATATATATATATATATATATATATATATATATATAAAAATAAAAAGGTAACTGCTAATTACCAAGATAACAGCAAATTGAATATGTAGGCAAGGTTATCATGGTGAACCTTTACTTGATTTTCAAGGCTAGGGAGCCAATTTACATGGTTAAAACTGACACGGGAGTGGATTTACTAAAGGAAAATACGTTGTGCAAAGTTCTGCAAGAGCAGTTGCTCCAGAGTTTAGTAAATGAGCAGAAGCTCTGCTGACTTTCATCATCCAATTATGTGCAAGCAAAAATGCATTTTTCTTCTTGCATGTGATTAGGTCTTCCTTGCAAAGTGATTAGGTACTTTACCTCATTTACTAAGCTCTGAAGCAGCTGCACTTGCAGGGCGTAAATTTACTTTGCAAAGTGCGCATTCCATTTGCCTTCAGTATATCAACCCCACTTGTACGTTGTGCTTACCAGCTTTGATCCAGTGCTGTCCCCGGAGCCCCTGCGGTCCACAAATATGGTGTCTATTTCATTGCCATCACATGCCAGCAGCTTCGCTCGCTTCCCTTGATACTGTGATTGAAAATATAGAACAAATTTTGCTTGAACTAGGAGGTAGAGTAGCCGTGGTAATACCATTAAAAAGCCTATGGTGCAGAAAACACCAAAAGAATATACAGAGATTACACATTTCAGTCTCACCTCTTCCACCAGACGAGCCTGACCCTGTAATAACATGGGCATGAGAGCCTTCTGTAAGAGGTACACAGAGCCGGGGTACAGCATCCTTCGGCCGAACGAGTGAGCTACAATATAGCTACAAAAAAGCAGCAGCATTCAGTTTCAATAGGTCAGCATAACATATATAAAAGTTATAAAACCAATAAAAACAATAAGGGGGGGGGGGGGGGATGTGCAGCCCTGCAGCGAGAGAGAGAGAAAGTTGCGCCTCTAGGGATTTTGTGGGCAAAAATACCAGATACAGGAGTAGAAAAAAAAAGTGTAATAAAGTACAAATTTATTGAGTACAAAATTGTATGTATGTATATATACATACATATATATATGTATACACACACACACACACACACACGCACGCACGCACGCACGTGTGTGTGTGTGTGTATTATATATACACATATACATACACATACACACACACACACACACACACACACACAAACTACTGGCTGCAGCATTTTGCAGCAGGATGACAAATCCATTACCTGGTTATCTGACATGGGAGCTTCTGCACCCTCTGTAACATGCCGTCAGCAGCTCCACGTGTTCGAGGTTCTGGTTTCAGCAATGACACCCCACCTGATGACTTTTCTGTCTTCTCATCTGTACTGCAGAAACAGGGAGATGGACATGATAAGCAAAGTACATACAGAAGTCCTCAATTATTGTTAGAGAAATATCCCCGTGCAGACACTCAGGAGCAGGGAGAAGTAGATGTGACAATGTTTCGGGGTAAGAACCCCTTTCTCAAGTCAGATCAGGGAAGTAGTTAGGCAAGTGGCTAAAAGGGGGAAGGGGGGGGGGGAGGATGGCTGCAGCAGGTGCAACATGTTACATGTCCCATCTTAAATATGGGTGGAACATGTTCCAAAAGGTGAACTTATTCTGTAAACGTAGAATCCCTGCCTAACGCCAACAACCTTTAAAAATCCCCCCTCCCGCCTCTTGATACCTATGCTGACTAACCTGTGCACACTTCCCTATTTTCTGCCCACTGCGGTCCGGTCATGTGAACCGACTTCCCTGTGCCAGTCAGAGGCAGCTGCAGGAAAGAGGAGGGAGCACCAACAACGGCTGGGGCATGGGACCCTTTGGGCAACATCACTGCTTCCGGAATTCTTGGCCGTTGTCAAGCGCTCACTTCTCAACCCTGCAGCCGCTGCTGACTGACAGGGGATAGAAAAGCGGAAGAAAATAGGCAAGTATACATTTAATAAATTATATATATATATATATATATATATATATATATATATACTGCTGACAAAAGGGGGCCCCGCTACCTTATATTATGTATATTTAACACAATAAAATTTATTGAAGTGTTTCCCCCCCCCCCCCCAAACAAAAATTACGTTTGGAAAATAAAAACTGCTGTGCAAATACTGTGTGACATAAAATTGCAACACCCATTATTTTAGTGTTTGGGGGTCGAAGTAGTAAAAAGCTGTTTTTTTACATGTATGCGAGACGTGTCAGAATTGGCTGGTAATGAAGTGGTTAGGAAACTACCGGTAAATACATTTCATATTTATTTAAAACACTGCACATTTTATAGCTTGTCTACACAATGCAGACGGAAGTCACTATAATTATCCAATGGACAGTAGTGTCTGCTGAAACTTATTTTCCTTTTCCCCACTAATGCATCTGGCTACATATTTAGACAGGGTGTCTTACCTGCTTGTATCATCCCATCGGAAATCCACTGGCCAACTGCGAAAGTCAAAGTTGTAATTGCAAAGCAGTTTCTGTGAATGAGATAGAAATATTGTCAGGCTGGTGTCACCCAAGCTCCTGGCTCCCAGAACACACAGGAGGCCGAGTACTGCAGCAAGATTTGGCCTACACCAGTCCAGACCAGAGACAGCCATGCTAATCTGCTCATTAGGCTACAAACAGTTGGGAGTAACGGTTTATAGTAAGGTTGTCCCTATACTAGTTTTGGGACTGATACCGAGCATTTGTGCGAGTACTTGTACTCGCACAAATGTTCCCGATGCCAGATCCGATACCCGGAAGTTGGCATGCAGAGAGGGGGCGAGGCCAGTGGGGGCAGCGTGGCACCGGGGGCAACATTTAGGGGGACGCCAGGCAGTGTGGGTCACTGCCGGATCCGTCCCCCTAATGTTGACTTCCTGTGTCCCTGCGGCTGGTACCCTGTGAATGGTCATGTACGGGGCTATTGGCTAATATGGCGGTGCTGGCCTATCTGTGATCACGGCGGGGCGAGGCTGGCCTATGCACGATCACGGCAAGGCTGGTCCCGCCTCCGCCTAGCCTCCGGACCAATGTGCTCACTTCCCCTAATCCAGGCTCCCCCGCACCTCCGGCTCCGGACACCCTCTCTTCACCTCCTCCAGGCTGATGGAAGACGCAAGCTGCAGGTGAGACTCAGTCAGCCAGAGAGAGAGAGATTAGAGAGTTTAGACAAGTCAGTATATAGTGTAGTGGACAGAGCAGTGGTCAGTGTATTGCCATCTAACCATCAGTGCCATACATCCATCAGTGCCCCCTGTCAGTGCCATCCAGCCTTCAGTGCTCCCTGTCAGTGCCATCCATCCGTCAGTGCCCCCTAAAGTGCCCATTATTCAAATTGTCACATGACATAAAAAAAGTATCGGTATTGGCGAGTATTTGAAAAAAAGTATCGGTACTTGTACTCGGTCTTAAAAAAGCGGTATCGGGACAACCCTAGTTTATAGTAATCGTTATTGCAACTTTTGCATACATTCAGTAAAAAGTTAAATACCTTGTTTTCTGGACAGTTATCCATTCTGTTGCTCTGTAAGATGCTTATAAACTGAATATATTGTGGGTTGGTCCATCTGCCCAAACCTGCAAAGAAAAGAGATGGCTATATGGATAAAGAATAAGATTGCCCAAACCTAATCACCGAAAAAGGCCGGAGAGAATGCAAAGACAATGAATAAATTGGTTTGCACCCCATTAAATCAGACTCTACTACCAGGGTCCACCTATTTCGTATATTTTCAGCTGTAGGGGAGATCCACACTTCTTATTGCTGTGACAGACCGTGTTCACATTTCCAGCAAAACTTTTGGTTTCAAACTTCCAATATATTTCAGAGGAGAAACCACTTGGAGGTCGGTGACCCAAATATGTTCTGACACGTGACGTCTGGTGGCTTTGTTACAAGAACACACAGAAAATGTACTTAGGTCTGTGACAGCTTAGCTAAAAAAGCAAAACTTGGATTGTCAAAGCCGGTCCAGTGTAGGAGGAGATCTGCCTGTCAGGGTCCCACACAGCTATCATGTTGTGTTTGGTAGAGTAATGTACAAGTTTTTCTTCTTTAAACTCTCTCACCTCTCAGACACGCCACTCCCGCCAGCAGGAAAAGCAGAGTCATGCCATACTGTCCTAGGAGAAGCATCCTGGTGACGCTCATATGTCCTACAACAAACAGAAAAGAATCAGCAACAAAAACATAGTTCGGTTGAAAATAATACACAACTCCATCTAGTTCAACCATAAAAAAAAAAAATATTGTACAATCCCATATACCTAATCCTATACCCACAGTTGATCCAGATGAAGGCAAAAAACCCCACCAGAGCATGATCCAATTTGCTACAGCAGGGCGAAAAAATTCCTTCCTGATCCCCCGAGAGGCAATCGGATTTTCTCCGGATCAACTTTACCTATAAATGTCAGTACTCAGTTATATTCTGTACATTTAGGAAAGTATCCAGACCTTTCTTAAAGCAATCTACTGAGCTGGCCAGAACCACCTCTGGAGGGAGTCTGTTCCACATTTTCACAGCTCTTACTGTGAAGAAATCTTTCCGTATTTGGAGACGATATCTCTTTTCCTCTAGACGTAAAGAGTGCCCCTGTGTTTACCGTAAAGTGAATAACTCAACACCGAGTTCACTATATGGAAGAGTGATAGGGGGGGGGGGGGGGAGATCACCGGGAACTGTGTCCATCAACCCTGACATCTGGGAGCATCCCTGCAGAGGAGATCAATGTGTCATCTGTACGAGGATATTCCACAACCCCCCCCCCCCTCTTTTCTATACAAGAAACCCCCCCTCCCTGTGCGATTGAGGATGGATATGCCCCCTGCTTTTTTTCCTGTGTGCACTGTACTAATCACAGTAATGATAGTTATTAGGGGGGCAAGTGGACACCCAACAGAGTTTTAGATTCAGTTATTTTCATCACAAACTGAGCTTATACGCTTAAATACAGTTTTTGTAAATCCGACGGACTGTTTAAATGTTAAATTTAATGTGAAAATCAGAGGTGTTCTGTCACATTAGCAATAAACAGTCTGTCGGATTTCCAAACACTGTATTTAAGCACATAAACTCCGTTTCGTGTTGAGAATAACTGTGTTATCTAAAACTCTGGTGGGTGTAACAAGATTTGTGTTTTTTACCCTTATATATATTTGTACATGTTGATCATATCCCCCCTTAAAGGGGTTGTAAAGGTACAATTATTTCTTCCTAAATAGCTTCCTTTACCCTTAGTGCAGTCCTCCTTCACTTATCTCATCCTTCCATTTTGCTTTTAAATGTCCTTATTTCTTCTGAGAAATCCTCACTTCCTGTTCTTCTGTCTGTAACTCACCACCGTAATGCAAGGCTTTCTCCCTGGTGTGGAGTGTCGTGATCACCCCCTCCCTTGGACTACAGGACAAGCTGTGGTTTCCAAAGCGAGCAAAGTCCTTTCTTGTATTAAGAGAGGTATGGACTCCAGAGAGAGAGATATCATTTTGCCCCTGTACAAATCATTAGTAAGACCTCATCTGGAATATGCAGTTCAGTTTTGGGCACCAGTTCTCAAAAAGGATATCGAGGAACTGGCGAGAGTGCAGAGAAGGGCAACCAAACTGATAAGCGGCATGGAGGAGCTCAGCTATGAGGAAAGATTAGAGGAATTGAATTTATTCACTCTTGAGAAGAGGAGATTAACCACTTCCATACCAGGCACTTACGCACCTTCCTGCCCAAGCCAATTTTTCAGCTTTCAGCGCTGTCACAATTTGAATGACAATTGCGCGGTCATGCTACACTCTACCCAAATTTTGGTGGTATTAGATCAGCTCTGCGATTTTTTATTTTTTGCGCAACAACTAATAAAAAGACAGAAAATTTCGAAAAAAATTAAGGGTCAGATTCAGGTACAAATGCGGCGGCGTAACGTATCGCATTTACGTTACACTGCCGCGCCTTGCGCGAAATGACGTCGCACCAACGACATTTTTATAATGTAGACATGAGTTACCTCCTTTCCTATTCACGGACGACTTACGCAAAAAAAAAAAATTAAATTTGACGCGGGAACGACGGCCATACTTTAACATGGCAAGTCTAACTTTAGACCACAAAATAGCAGCTTTAACTATACGCCGGGAAAAGCCGACTAGCGACGACGTAAGAGAATGCGACGGCCACGCGTACCTTCGTGAATCGCCGGAAAAAGCTAATTAGCATACACGACGCGAACTCCACCCAGCGGGCGCCGAAGTATTGCACCTACGATCCGAAGGCGTAGGAAGCCGTACGCCTGTCGGATCGAAGCCAGAAGCCGTTGAATCTTGGTTTGAGGATTCAAACTAAAGATACAACGCGGCAAATTTGAAAGTACGCCAGAGTATCAGTAGATACTACGGCGTACTTCTTCTGTGAATCTGGCCCTAAGTTTTTGTTTTTTTCTGTAAATTTTTTTTGTAAATAAGTAAGTTCTCTTCTTCAATTACGGGCACTGATATGGCGGCACTGATGGGCACCAATGAGGCAGCACTGATGGGCACCGAGGTGGCACTGATGGGTGGCCACTGGGCATAGATGGGCACTGATGGACACTGAGGGGGTGGCACTGATGGCATTGCTGGGCATTACTTCAGCCAGTGCCCATGTTGCCAGTCAGTGCCCATTTGTGGACACTGATTGGCATTGATTGTGCTCGTTTTACCTAGTTATATTATGTACATTTAGGAAAGTATCCAGGCCTTTCTCAAAGCAATCTACTGAGCTGGCCAGAACCACCTCTGGAAGGAGTCTATTCCATACTTTCACAGCTCTTACTGTGAAGAAATCTTTCCGTATTTGGAGACGATATCTCTTTTCCTCTAGAAAAGCGTGCCCCTGTGTTTACCGTAAAGTGAATAACTCAACACCGAGTACATGATCGCCCCCTCCCTGGGACTACAGGAGAGTCCGGATGCTCTCTACATTGCAGATAAATGAGCGGTGTGTTAGTGGGCGTCCTGTAGTCCAATGGAGGGGGCGAGCACGACACTCCACACCAGAGAGAAAGCCTTGCATTACTGTGTGGAGTTACAGACAGAAGAACAGGAAGTGAGGATTTCTTAGAAGAAATAAGGACATTTAAAAGCAAAATGGAAGGAGGAGGAAAGTAAAGGAGGACTGCACTAAAGGTAAAGGAAGCTATTTAGGAAAAAAAATTAAAACGTTTACCTTTACAACTCCTTTAATCTCCTCTTCTCAAAAGGAAATAAATTCAGTTCCTCCAATCTTTCCTCATAACTAAGCTCCTCCATGCCACTTATCAGTTTGGTTGCCCTTCTCTGCACTTTCTCCAGTTCCTCGATATCCTTTTTGAGAACTGGTGCCCAAAACTGAACTGCATATTCCATATAAGTCTCAGGCCGGAATCACACTAGTGCGTTGCTTTTTTGAGCTGCGTTGTCGTTGCAGATTTCTCTAGAGGGTGTTCTGCAGATCAACTGCAGTTTAGCTGCAGATCAGGTGCGAATTTGGAGACCTGGGAGAAGTTCCGGGTGAGAGGAGAGTGGGGGAGAATTGTATTGAGCTGAATGAGAGAAACTCCTGCAGAGAACTGAACACATGTGCGAATTAGATGCGTACCCATAGAAGATAATGGGACTGAATTCGCACCGCAAGACATAAAAACCGCATGCGGTTTGGAGGCAATACGCAGTGCGGATGCATCGCACATATGTGAACCAGCCTCATTGAAAACAATGTATTTTGAAATGTCCTGCGAATTAGATGCGGTTTAAACCGCACTCAATTCGCATAGGTGTGAACCTGGCCTTACTGATGATTTGTACAGGGGCAAAATTATCTCTCTCTCTGGAGTCCATACCTCTCTTAATACAAGAAAGGACTTTGCTTGCTTTGGAAACCGAAGCTTGGCATTGCATACCATTATTGAGCTTATGATCTACCAAAACCCCCAGGCACCTGGAAGAAGTAATATTTTACGAAACGGACGCAGGGCGGAGCGGCGCGCTGTCGTCACCCAAGAGCTCCAAACATTCCCCCAGTGGATGGGTGTCTGGGAATTTGTGTACCGGCCGGCACATCAGATTCGAGGCATTTTTTTTACTGCATGTTTGTAAGTGCAATACAACTTTTAATAAATCTTTTTTACTCATTTAATGGGCTATGTGGAGCGGTCATTGTTTTTTACATGGTAGGCATTGATATTGGTGAAGTTTAATCACTTGTGGATGAGACCCAATGTTAAGGATCGTATCTGTCTGAACTGCAAGACTGGGAGTGACTACCTCTTATATGCTGTTCATGATCCCCTGTCTTAAGGAATCATGGCGATTTGGTAAGGAGCCAATCTATAGTTTGGTGGAGGATACATCACTTTTCTTTGGACACGTTTTCAACTGATTTTGGAACTTGGCACAGAGCACGGGGGTGTTTTTTATTTCATGTGTTAAACATTTATGGACTTTATTGCTACAATATTTGTTTTATTTATATGGTTAATATTTATTCATCTAATAAAAAAAAAAAATTGATGTTCATTTATCACTGTTTCACGGTTATTAAGGGACTTGAAAGTGCTATATAGTGCCCTCTAGTGGCTATCAACCTCTCGTTTGTTGGTATATTAGCGATTTATATATACCTTCATATACCACATAGTTTATGATTTATATCAACATATAATCACATAGTTTTGTGTGTGTTGTGATTCAAACATTTGTTTCACATGGTTTAGAGGTAGCGCGATTTATATTTTTCTCACTTACTAATGATTTGTACAGGGGCAAAATTATCTCTCTCTCTGGAGTCCATACTTCTCTTAATACAAGAATGGACTTGCTTTGGAAACCGCAGCTTGGCATTGCATGCAATTATTGAGTTTATGATCTACCAAAACCCCCAGATCCTTCTCCACTACGGATCCCCCCAGTTGTACTCCCCCTAATATGTATGATGCATGCATATTCGTAGCCCCCAAGTGCATAACATTACATTTATCAACATTAAACCTCATCTGCCACATAGTCACCCAATTAGACAGAGCATTGAGGTCGGCTTGTAATGTTGCAGTTTTTGAACAATGCTGCTTACACTATGGGGTTTGTTAGTTTAAACAGAATAAAATTTGGATCTGATAAGGGTACCACCCCAGTCTAAATATTTTTCCACCCCAATGAGAGCATTAAAGACCATCCCTGATCTGGCTTACCTTTTCGGTACATGTAAAAGGCAGCAAGTGGGGAAGAGTAGTAAGAAATGGTCCAAAGGACAGACACCTGGAATAGAGAAATAAAAGTAAAAGTTTAAAAACACACCGGTCACAAAAGAACAAAATAGGTTCATACACGCATTAATTAAAGACAGCCACAATAGCAAAAAATAAAAACATTTATTCCAGTTATATACAAAAACTGGAGAGTGTAAAATACGGTGCAGCTCTGCATAGAAACTAGGGCTGCAACGAACGATTATTTTCTTAATCGATTAGTTGGCCGATTATTGTTTCGATTAATCGCATAAAAAAAAATTTGCATTTTTTTTTTGGGGCAATTTGTTGTTGGGCAGATTACAAAACACAAATTGCCGCAAAAACACATTACATGCTTTTCTGCAGCTTCTCCATTAAAGTATATTGAACCAAAAAAAAATAGCACCGTTTTGCATTAAAAAGTCCTTGCCCTTTCCAAATATGCAGCAGCTGAAAAAAAATCATGGATGTGAACGTGTCCCATAGGAAAACATGTAAATGAACTGTAATGTGTTTCTGCAAAAAGCACCAAAAAACAGAGGTGTGACCCAGGCCTGAGATGTTTCGTAACAAGGTTAAAAAAACAAAAATAAGTACATAAAGAGCAAATAATCGTAAGGGGTTAATTTTTTTTACTGTGAGACAGTGAAAGTAATATTTACAGTAGCGATTTGCTTTTTTTGTACTATAAAGGGATCATTTTTGTTTTTTTAACCCCATTATGTTACTGCCCGATTAATCGATATTGAAAATTGTAATCGATTAATTTCATAAATCGATTAGTTGTCGAAAAATCGATTACTTGTTTTTGGCCCCAATAGAAACAATCAGCTTCCAGGTTTTATTGTCAAAGTTTACTTGAAAATTCTGAAGTTAGAAGCAGATTGGCTACCATGCACAGCTGCACCAGATTCTGAATGCTCCAGGTTTAGTAAATCACCCCCTGTATGTGATTAATACCTGTAATGGTGGTATTCAGTGTAGGTGCCTTCTTTTATTTCTTAGAATTCTGGGGGGGCTGGGTTGCCTCTGTACATGCAGACCAAGCTGTCCAGCAGCAAGTGACAGTTACAAGAGTTGGGACAAACCATATAACTGTCTATGTGCTTTTCCAAAAGGGAAAAAATTAAAGTGGAGGTTCACCCAAAAAAAACGATTTTTAACAGTAGATTGAGCCTAATTACGGGAAGCAGAATCGGGTGTTTTGATTAAAATCAATGCAGTACTTACCTTTTTTGAGATAGATGTTCTCCCGCCGCTTCCGGGTATGGGCTGCATGACTGGGCGTTCCTATTTGATTGACAGCCTTCCGACCGTCGCATACAGCAAAAAGCATAGCATAGCAGGGGCGGAAGTGACGTCAAAACGTCACTTCCGCCCATGCTTCTTAAAGGAGTTCTCTAAGCTAAAACTTTTAACCCCCGCTGTGCCCGGGCTGTAAAACTATACAAAATAAACTTTCACTTACCTGCCTACGATCCCCCGTTGTTCCGATATCGCCGTCCCGTTCTCCGGTCCCGGTCTCTTCCACTTCCTGCGGGTCAGTGACTCACAGTGCGCTCAGCCTATCAGCGGCCGCGACGGGACATTGCTGCGGCCGCTGACGGGCTGAGCGCACTGTGAGTCACCGACCCGCAGGAAGTGGAAGAGACCGGGACCGGAGAACGGGACGGCGATATCGGAACAACGGGGGATCGTAGGCAGGTAAGTGAAGGTTTATTTTGTATAGTTTTACAGCCCGGGCACAGCGGGGGTTAAAAGTTTTAGCTCAGAGAACTCCTTTAAAGCAATATTTTCTTGTTGTCATTTTTTCAAATGACATTTTTTTTTGCATTTAAGTCCAAATATGAGATCTGAGGTCTTTTTGACCCCAGATCTCATATTAAGAGGACCTGTCATGCTTTTTTTCTATTACAAGGGAGGTTTACATTCCTTGTAATAGGAATAAAAGCGATACATTTTTTCAGTGTAAAAAATAATAAAATAAATTAAAAAAAAAAAAAAAACATTTTTGTTTTCTTAAGCTCCCCGTCTCGACGAGCTCACGCGCAAAAGCGAACACATACGTGAGTAGCACCCGCATATGAAAACGGTGTTCAAACCACACAAGTGAGGTATCGCCGCAATCGTTAGAGCGAGAGCAATAATTCTAGCCCTAGACCTCCTCTGTAGCTCAAAAGATGCAACATAGAATTTTTTAAATGCCTATGGAGATTTTTAAGGGTAAAAGTTTTATGTAGAAGAATACGTATCTGCCTAAAAACTTTTTTTTTTTTTTTTACTCACCGTAAAATCATTTTCTCTTTCGTTCATTGACGGACACAGCCCTCATTCTTGACCTTAGGGTTAGATTGCCACCTTTAGAAATAGGACTAGGCAGAAAAAAAAAAAAAAAAAAAAAAAAAAACCAGCACAGCACCAGCGACGGTCATTACTGGCAGTAACCCTCCACTCTGCTCCAGGCAGCTCAGTTTGTTATAAAGCAGTACAAACAAAAACAGGAGGGGTGGATGCTGTGTCCGTCAATGAACTCAGAGAAAAGGATTTTACGGTAAGTAAATAAAAAAAAAAAAAAAAAAAAAAAACACACTTTACGGCCAAAAGACGCGTCCGAAGATGCCAAAACATCCACCCTGTAAAACTTGGTGAAAGTGTGTATGGACGACTGGGTAGTCACCTTACACACCTGAGAAACAGACGCTTGATGTCGGGAAGCACTAACCACCCTTGTAGAATGCGCCGTGAAGGGAAAGGGGGAGCACCTAGCCCCTAATGACGTAGGCCTGAACAATAGTCTGTCTGATCCAACGAGAAATAGTGGCAGAAGAGGCCGCTAGGCCCTTCTTGGACCATCCACATTCACAAACAGGGAATCCGCCTTCCGAAAACAAGCCGTAACCGACAGATACACACAGAGCCCGAACCACATCCAAAAGAATGCAAGGCGACCTCCTTGGGATGAGATAGTTGAGGACACAAGGAGGGAAGGACAATGTCCTTGTTTAGATGAAAGTCATATACCACCTTAGGTAGAAACGTAGCATGCGGCCGCAGCGCCACCTTATCCCTGTGGAGAACCAAACAAAAAGACTTACAAGACAAGGCTGCTAGCTCAGAAACTTGACGAGCGGATGTGATAGCTACCAGAAAAACAACCTACTGAGATAGCGTGAGTAAAAGGGATCTCTCTAATGTTCGCGAACAGCAGCTTCTGAAGTACCGAAATTTAGATCCCATGGAGGCAGAGATGAGCGTACTGGGGGAGCCACATGCCGAACCCCTTGAACAAAAGTACGCACCAACGAGTGAGAAGCCAATGGCCGCAAAAAAAAAAAAAAAAAAAAAAAAAAAAAAGATAGCTAGGGCCGATTTGCCCCTTGATAGTGCTTAAAGCCAGCTTCTGATCAACCCCCCGCTGCAGGAACGTCAAGATCTTAGACACCGAATAGGAACGCGGATGCCATCCCACAGCCTCGCACAAAGCGATGTAAGCCTTCCAGGCGCAATGATAAATCCTCCGAACTAGACTTCCGTGCCTTCAGCCTAGTGAGAAATCACAGAAGCCGGCAACCCCCAGTCTCTCAGCACCTGGCTCTCAATAGCCATGCTGTCAAAGCCAGCGATGGTAAAGCAGGGTGGAAGATCAGCCCCTGAAACAGAAGGTTCTCCCGTACTGGCAGTCACCAGGGAGCGTCAGCCACCATTCGTACCACGTTGGCGTACAATGGACGCCGAGGCCAATCCGGAGCGATTAGAATGACTGGTATTAGGGTTGTCCGAAAACCGGATCCCGACGGACGCGGACGTTAGCGGATGCTCCATCCGCTAACGGACGCGATCCCATAGGGATACATTACAAGTCCGTTAACGGACTTGTAAAAGCGGACGAACGGAGCGGACGTGTGAAAGGGCCCTCATTCCAAAATAAATTAAATTCATTAGGTTTCTTAAAAAAATAAATGTGTCTGTTCTGAACAACAAAATGGACAGCTATAGCATTACATACGATTCTTGTGGTGTTTCCGTTTAGTGATCGATCTCAACAACACGAGTAAATCTGTTAGCTGCTGACAAATGTAACTGCTCTCTATATGCACACCACAGGCTCACTTTAAGGCTGCATTTCACACCTGAGCGTTTTGTAGCCTGAAGCCTGAAGCTTTTCCTATTGGCTAAAATAAAAAACGACGAAGTTCAAAAACGTCGGACAATGCTGTATGCCAACGCACGAATACGTGTTAATACGCGCAACAAAACGACCGAAAACACTACGCTCACGTGTGATTGCGGCCTAATCCCTGACCTAAAGCCAAACCAACCTTTTATTTTCAATCGGCTCAGTACAAACCAGAGGCAAAATCCCCGACTCTGTAAAGAGTCGATGACACAGCTCTTTAACCATGTGACCGGCTGTGTCCAATCACAGTGGGTCACATGTAAATGCGGAAGTGCCGTTAATCAGCTCTCCTTACCGCACACTGACAGAGTATGTGGTAAGGAGTGCTGATCAGCGGTATGCCATTGCAGAAAACCCAGGGAAAGCAGGAAAGCCCTAGAAGTGCCCATAAGTGAGGCCTTTCAGTGATGCCCATCAGTGCCTCCCACCAGTGCTGCTTATCCGTGCCACCCATCAGTGCTACCTATCTATGCCGCCTATCAGTGCCCTCCAGGGATGGAAGCACATCTATGATGTGCTTCATTCAAAGTCCCAAATTCCCCCTTTGCTACATATACCAGGGATGGGGGCAGTTGACTGTAGCAGGCAGTGTTCCCCTGCAAGCTTTGTATGGGGTTTTGTGGTTACATTTTTTGGCGGCCCAGGGCACATTGTAGCATTGGTGATTTTTGTGGCCAGTTCCTGGGCCATTCCTTTGTCCGAGATCTGGGAGCTGCAATGCTCTGTGTGCCCTCCCCTTCCACCCTGTGGGGGGCAGGGGTGTGGGGGGAAATCGGGCAGATGCTCACAGCGCATCGGCGTCATGCACTGCTCCTCCATGTGACGTCACTGGTGGGTGTCGCGATGTGAGCAAGAGTTTTCTATCCAGCCGACATAGCTGGACTGTGTGGTGTCAGTTCTGGGCGGGTTTGTATATTGCAAAGGCTGGGGCCCCGCCCCATGCATTGCCAAGCTAGCGTGACGTTGGTGGTGGTCTCCTGTAGGTGCTGGACGCTTATAAGACGTCTTCCCAGACACAGTGTTTGTTGCCATACATGTGCAGACACCATAGCTTTGAGAAGCTATTGCCTTCAAGCACACCATTAAGGTAATACTCTAATCCTAGTACAACGTTTTTAATCCCTTTACTCCCATTTCCAATATTCTTGGTGAATTACGGTAAGTATGGTACAAGTTTCTGTTTTCCTGGTGCCTCTATGGCAGCATACCTGTGACAAAGACGGCTGAGATGATGCTTAGAAGTTTATTTTAAAGAAATTATTATTATTTAGAGGAAGCAATGACTGATTTGATTGCCTGTCTGCCAAACGCCACCGATGAGAGCTCCTGGGTCTACTCAGTAATGTTTCAGAAAGGTATGTTGGGACGACCAAGTAGCTGGCCTACAAATAGTTTCGATTGACACAATTGCTCTTGCCACCCAAGAGGCAGAAACTGCCCTAGTGGAGTGCGCCCTGACCATCAAAGGGGGGACCAGACCTCTTGCCCTGTACACCTTGTGGATGAGTTTAACGATCCATGAGGCAATTGTTCTTGCCGACGTCTCTTTGCCTTTGTTCTTACCCCAGGGAATTATGAACAACCTGGTAGAGTCCCTGAAGGACGCTGTGGCCTGGAGATAGCATTTCAGGGTGGAGGCAATGTCCAGCTCATGAAGAGAACCCGAGTCCTGTTCTAAAAACGTTGGGAGTGCCCAAGGATGATGCGACCTTGGGGCACTGTTCCGAGTTCCACTCTGTCAGGGTAGAATATGATATGATTATCATCCGCTCCCTAAAGCTTGGAGCTCTGAAACCAGTCTGCTGGAGGTTATGGCTATCAAGAAGGTTAGCGTCGAGGTTAGATTCCAAAGCGATGATGAGCCTGAAGGAGCAAAAGGTGGATTGGCTAAGGACTCTAGGATGATAGAAAGGTCACGGGTAAAACTATGTTAAGGGAAGAGGGAGGTGGCAGACATACCGCTACTTTTGAAATAAATGCCGTAGTTTGCCAAAACTATTTTCAGGGTGCCGACAACCCTTTGCCATTTTAAAAGCAGAGTTACACCCTCTTATCCTCTTGCAGCCAACAATGGGGCCATGTTAACCTTCATTTAGACCTGCAATTATAATGGAGCTGAACACAAGATCAGCCCTTTGGGAGCTTCGAAGTTTGGTTGAGAGAAGACATAAGCACACTGGCAACTGTGACCCTTATAACCAGATGCATGCCTTGAAGGCAGCATACAGTACAAAAAAAAAACAACACACACCCCAACAAATATTCTGAATGAAAAGTATAAGCAGTAAACCTTTTGTGAGACATATACAGAGCGAGTAAACATAAAATAGATAAAGGTTGCGCTATTCAATCAGGTATATATAAAATGTGATGATTGGAACAGTCCACAAGTGATGTAGAAAAAAAAATCCTGATGTCAATCTCCACCACTGTAGTGATCCCAAATAACAATGCCTTTACCAACAGCTGAAAGGCTCGCTTACCAGCTCCTACTGATCCCTCATTACAAGGGATCGTTAGGCCTTGGCTGGGCTAAAGCCACAATCGCTTTCTCCCGGTACAGATGGTCTCCCAACAAGATCACCCAATCTTGCTGGGAGACACACACACACACACACACACACACACACACACACACACAGTTAATTGGCGTTTTTAAATCACTTTGTGGAAATCTGTACCTTTTTTTTTTTTGTCAAGGAAAAAAAAAATAAAAAAAAAGGGCTTTTAAAATATTACAATTCATTGATAAACCTATTTATTATTAACCTATTTATATAAATCAACATTCAAAAGGATTACAGGTTTCCTTTGCAATAAAGCCATAAAGACCTAGGAATGTGTACATCCTGAAATAGCCAACAGTAGCTGAGCACAGAGTGCATCAGACTCCATTCTGTACAAACATTGTACGACACAAGCCTTTGGGATCTGTGACCTCAATATTTGGTGTGCAATTACAGCTGTCATTTTTTTTTAATTAATTCATGCAGAGGGAAAGCATCTTATAAAGCCAGTGATTTATCATCAATGCATATTAAACCAGGCTAAATACACAGATATAATACATAGATGGAAGTGGTTTTACATGCCAAAGGATTTATTTTTCTGCCCATTCTTTACCGCAAATTTATATATATTAGGTCTGTTACTGATTTAAATTTTCGTGTTCGGTTAATTTTTTTATTTTTATTTTTTAAATCGATTAACCACTTAAGCCCCGGACCAAAATGCTGCCTAAAGACCCAAGGGGTTTTTACAGTTCGGGACTGCGTCGCTTTAACAGACAATTGCGCGGTCGTGCGACGTGGCTCCCAAACAAAATTGGCGTCTTTTTTTCCCCACAAATAGAGCTTTCTTTTGGTGGTATTTGATCACCTCTGCGGTTTTTATTTTTTGCGCTATAAACAAAAATAGAGCGACAATTTTGAAAAAAATGCTATATTTTTTACTTTTTGCTATAAAAAATATCCCCCAAAAATATATAAAACATTTTTTTTTCCTCAGTTTAGGCAGATACGTATTCTTCTACCTATTTTTGGTAAAAAAAAAAAAATCGCAATAATTGTTTATCGGTCGGTTTGCGCAAAATTTATAGTGTTTACAAAATAGGGGATAGTTTTTTGCATTTTTTTTTTACTACTAATGGCGGCGATCAGCGATTTTTTCCGTGACTGCGACATTATGGCGGACACTTCGGACAATTTTGACACATTTTTGGGACAATTGTCATTTTCACAGCAAAAAATGCATTTAAATTGCATTCTTTATTGTGAAAATGACAGTTGCAGTTTGGGAGTTAACCACAGGGGGCGCTGTAGGAGTTAGGGTTTACTTTGTGTGTGTTTACTAGTGTAGGGGGGTGTGGCTGTAGGAATGACGTCATCGATCGTGTCTTCCCTATAAAGGGAATGACGCGATCGATGCGCCGACACAGTGAAGCACGGGGAAGCCGTGTTTACACACGGCTCTCCCCGTTCTTCAGCTCCGGGGAGCGATCGCGACGGAGCGGCTATAAACGAATAGCCGCGCCGTCGTCCCGGATCGCTCCTGAAGCCACGGGGACCGCCGCATGTACGGGGGGGGGGGGGGGTCCCGATCCACGTCAAGCAGAGGACGTATATATACGTGGATGTGCCTGCCTGTGCCATTCTGCTGACGTATATGTACATGAGGCGGTCCTTAAGTGGTTAATCAACTAATTTCGATTAATTATAATGCACATACAGATCCAACTAATTTTAGCTGATCTCCTTGCATTGCAACTCTGCATTAGTCAGTGGTAAATGTGGTATACACTTCATACAATCACCCGACACTAGTTAGTTTCCACAATCCATAACTTAACTTCACAGTTCACACAAATACGTTTTAAATTCAAACTGTAGCACTGACATAAGTAATTTTTTCTTATTAAAACTTTAAGAAAAACATAGCAAGTTAGTTTAACTTTAATTATAAAACATATCTAGTATATTGACTATAGAAAGATTGGATCTAAGGTCCCCGAACCAGAGAACCGAGGGGGGGGGGGGGGGGGGCCCAAATAGGACTAGTATAGTATATTGACTATGGTAAAGGATGAGGTACGGCGCAAAACCAATGTATGTGAGAATTTGGTAATGTTACCAAAAGAAAATAAAAAATGAATACAAAGTGTTAAACCAAACACTGAAAAACAAACCACCACCTGCCGTGATTAGCTATCTATCTATCTATCTATCTATCTATCTATCTATATATATAAATAAAAGCTAAATATGTGAGTAACCATCTGATGATAACCAAAAGTATACACATAAAATACAAAGAAATGACATTGACACAAATTATGATGTCAATGAATAAAAAGTCCATAAAACAATCCCAAGTGTGTAAAAAGATTTGTGAAGAGTGAAATCCAACAATCTTCTTATAGTGGGTGTTGTGATATTTAGGAATGGCACCTCCTTCCACCAAGTGTGCACCCAAGTGTGAGAGGTGTAGTCTCCTTACCAGACACTATGACCACAATGAGGCGGTCAGACCAGGCACAGGGTATTTAAAGTCACCCAATGGACTGTAAGCTGGAGCTGGTTCGAATGTGATCAATCAGATGCTGATGGGTATCTCGGGCAGAAACACAAAAAAGAGGCCCATAGTGTAGACTTGCGATGCAAATTTTAATAAAAAGAAGGTAATAGAGCCAATCCCAGACGACGTCAACATATGACGAAACGCGTAGGTGTGTCCTGTGTCCTGACGTCATCACGCTCTCCTGAACGGACTGACATAGGAGAAGGAACGAGAGGGGACTCCGTTTGCTGTGGCATGTATCCTGTGTTTTTCATTTTACAATAAAGGCAACAAGTTTTGGAGTGCGGCTGTCCAGAAATGCTTCCTTCATTTTGCATATATTGCACATTCACATCAGTTCCTGCCCTTAAGAGCTTACAATCTAAGGTCCCCAACTCGTATACATAAACATGCTATGGCCAGTTTTGACAGGATCCAGTTAACCTACCATCAGGTCTTTGGAGTGTGGGAAGAAACCGGAGTACTCGGAGGAAAACCCACACAGGCAGAACATGCAAACTCAAGGCAGGGAGTGTCGTGGTTGGGATTCGAACAGATGACCCTAGTGCTTGTAGGCAGAAGTGCTAACCACTTAAGTCACCATGCTACCCCCAGAGGAAGGGACCTGACATTCTTCGGGTGCAGTTCAGGAACACCTACAAGTCTTGTCCAATTAAAGTTACCTGGTTAGCACAAAACTGGGCTGCGGGAATGAAGCCGTGCTTGTCAGTCCCGATTTTGGCCACGATTTCAGGAGACATTTGTGCAGGTTTTTGCACATATGTCAAAGTAAATCGCAGCCCGAAAATTGCAAAAAGTAGTACAGAAACTACTTTTTAAAAATCAGTGCAGCGCCGCAAATGCAGCGTTGCACCGATTAAGACGGTGCCATTGCTGGCAATTACTGCCGATTTGAAATGTAGAACCATACCAATGTGAACCAGGGCTAAATGCCGAGTGCATTTCTGGCAGATCCACGGGTCGTATTCTGTACTTAGTGTCTTAATAAGCGCATCCTCCCCATCCATAACGGTTGAAGGAGAAGCAATTTGCCATCTCCCACATTCCCTAAGGCCCAGATTCACAAAGGAGATACGACGGCGTATCTCCAGATACACCGTCGTATCTATGCGCCTGATTCTTAGAATCAGTTACGCATAGATTTCTATTAGATCCGACCGGCGTAAGTCTCTTACGCCGTCGGATCGTAACTGCATATTTACGCTGGCCGCTAGGGGGCGTGTACGCTGATTTACGCCTATAGAAATATGTAAATCAGCTAGATACGCGAATAGGCGTAAAGTTACCCCTGCTATATGTATGGACGTCGTTCCCGCGTCGAATTTTGAATATTTTACGTCGTTTGCGCAAGTCGTCTGTGAATGGGGCTGGACGTAATTTAGGTTCACGTCAAAACCAATACGTCCTTGCGGCGTATTTGGAGCAATGCACACTGGGATATGTCCGCCGTTCGTGAAAAACGTCAATCACGTCGGGTCATGGTTATTTTACATAACACGCGCCCCCCTGTTCCCCCTGTTCCGGCCTATTTACGATTCCTCCGCCGCAACTTACGGAGCAAGTGCTTTGAGAATACAGCACTTGCCCATCTAAGTTGCGGAGGCGTAACGTAAATCGGATACGTTACGCCCGCGCAAAGATACGCAGATCTACGAGAATCTGGCCCTATGTGCCTGGCAGCGGATGGTACAAATTTACCAAATGGTATGGGATGGTCGGATCACACGCTCCTTTTGGTCTGCAGTTACAAGCTTAATTGGCTCCGTACGCCAACTGCCCAATCTATGAGACCCTTCCCGGTGTCTATTGGTATATCTAGATGTTGACACCCTCCCCAATTGCACAAATCTCATTCTTCGCCCAATTTTTTTTTTTTTTTTAGCATAGTAAAACACCCTACACTCATTCAGTGGAAATCCCACACATTGACCAATTAGGTTGGACTTGTCGACCAGGCTATCCAAATGTAGAAGTTAAAATATGATGCCCGCACCTGCCCTAAGGAATGTTAAAAGGTTTGATCCACCTGGGTAGACATACAAGCAACAAACCCATCAGACTAAAATGGTATACTTTCTGTATGTCACGCCATGCACCTGTGAGTTACTGGGATTGGCTTGACACCCCCAAGTCGGTCTTGATGTACTGTATTATATGTTGTATACTGTGGGAAATATGAAAACATGTTTTTTTGCCCTATACGGCAGTCATGTATTGACTGGGCTCTTGCTTACTTGTATTTTTTGTTTTCCTGTTTTTCCTCAGTTTGGTACACTGTGTGTCTTTGTTTGTACAAAACTTTGTAAACTCAATAAAAATGTTTTTTCTTTTAGTAAAAAAAGAAAGCCGAGAAAACAGTAGACAAGGTGAGCTGATCTCTCTGCCACTCTTCTCTCTCACCCTATCAGCATGCTCCCTGCACTTCCGCACAACTCATTGGGACTGCAAGAGACCGGCGCCAGGTCAAATTGTCAAATGCTTACACTGCTTGCATGAAAAAAAAAAAAAAATAATAATACAATACAATGGTGTGTTAATGAAGATGGAGCTGCATTTACTGCCTGGAATTTAGGACCCTTTCACATTTCTACGACCTGAAAGCCGCATGACTTGAAGCAATGTCTTTGTAATCTTGGGGGTCTATGGACCTCAAGTTGCATCAAAGTCAGACCAAAGTAGTGCAGGGACAACTTTGAAGTCACACCGATATGAATGGTACTCATTGGAAATCATGGGGTATGACTTGTCATGCGACTTTGAAGTTCCAAGTCACAGGACAAATTGCACAAGTGTAAAAGGGGCCTTAAAATTAACTTGTAGATAAAAATGCAACCCAATTTAAAATGTTTTTTATCCCTTTATGTGGAAAACACAACTCACCCAAGCCAAGATGCTATCTGTATGCTTCTCCAGAGCTCTGGGCTGATAGAATGATTCCTGATGGAGACACAAAGTACAGACTGTTACATTGTATGTAAAACACAACAAATCTCTTTTTGATCCCTTTTGCTTTTTAAATATACCATTGAAATCACATTATATTGGTTTGGTAAGTGCGTATATATATATATATATATATATATATATATATATATATATATATATATATATATATATATATATATATAAAAAAAAAAACACACACCTGTTGACCTGGTCAGAGATTCATAACTGTCCTGTATCATATGAGCACTTCTTGTGTTAGTCTTGTTACTAGTATCGGGACAACCCTAATGAAGCCTAAAGCCAAATGCACATGGGCGTAGCAAAATAATCCCATTTATGCTGGATTTTTGACCCCTTTCACATTGGGGCGTTTTTCAGGTGCTTTTGGGCTAAAAATAGTGCCTGTAAAACGGCTCCCTTGCAGTCTCAGTGTGAAACCCCAAGTTCTTTCACACTTAGGTGATGCGCTGGCAGGATGTTAAAAAAATTCCTGCAAGCAGCATTTTTGAAGCGGTGTATACACCGCTCCTGCCCATTGAAATGAATTGGCAGCGCGGCCTAACCACTAGGCTGAATACCTCTGCAAAAAAAAACAGTAAAGCGCCACTAAAAATAGCGGCGCTTTACCACCGACCGCGCCCCAGTGTGAAAGCACCATTAGCCCTGGTTCACACTGGGTACGATTTGGAACGATTTGAGATGCGATTTGACATGTCAAATCGCATCTCAAATCGTCGGCAATGGCACTGTCCTAATCAGTGCGACGCCGCATCTGCGATTTCAAAAAGTAGTTCCTGTACTACTTTTTGCGATTTCGGGCCGCGATTTACATTAAATTGCGGCCGAAATCGCGGCAAAATCGCATCCGCGAAATCGCGGTAAAATCGCGCATTTTACCGCGATTTTGAATTCGCAGCAGTGTGAACCTAGGCTCAATGTCAAGAGCTGGCAGAAAAATTCGGCATAAGAATAGCTTAGTCTGTCATGTATTTGTGTGTGTTGATTTCCATAAGAACATCATTTAATCTAGTGGCTAGAATATTTAATTGTTCTAGCTACTAGACCGAAAATACATGCATATGTGTAAATTATGTGTTCGAAAAAATTGCTGCGCAAATACTGTGAGAGATAAAAAGTTGCAACGACCGCCATTGTATTCTCTAGAGCAGGGATATGCAATTAACAGACCTCCAGCTGCTGCAAAACTGCAAGTCCCATCATGCCTCTGCCTCTGGGTGTCATGCTTGTGGCTGTCAGTCTTACTATGCATGATGGGACTTGTAGTTCTGCAACAGCTGGAGATCCGCCAATTGCATATCCCTGCTCTATGGTCTCTGCTAAAAAACAATGTTTGGGAGTTCTATGTAATTTTCTAGCAAAATTATATTATTATATATATATATATATATATATATATATATATATATATATTTTTTTTTTTTGCTAGGAAATGACTTAGCCACTTCCTATCAGGACCAATTCTGGCACTTCACTCCTACATGTAAAAATCATGTTTTTTTTTTTTTAATATATATATATATTTATTTAAAAAAAAAAAAAAAAAAAAAAAAAAAAAACATGATTTTTACATGTAGGAGTGAAGTGCCAGAATTGGTCCTGATAGGAAGTGGTTAAGTAATTTCCTAGCAAAAAAAATAAATTACTGATTTTAACTTTGTAAGAAACAAGCGTCAGAAAAAGGTTTAGACTTTGAGTGGTTAAACTTCCTGCATTTACACACAGAAGTTTATCCCTTTGATCGAAGAAGGAAGAGTTACAAATGTTTCTAGTTCTCTACTAGCACAGACAATGTTATTAAAAACTTGGCAGACTGCCAGAGACAGCAGAGAACTCTCTACACTTGTTACACGAAAGAAAGAATCGGGAAACTCTGCAATAGAGATCACAATTAACACATTGTGGGGCCGATTAACTGCTTCCCGATGCCATTTTTCAAATGACGAGCGGAAGCACACTCGTCCTGGGACGACATCACATGACCTCTTCCCGTCTGCGTTTGGTGATTGGATAGTGCGCTCTGTCCCTGGGACACAGAGCATCACTGACCCTGACAAAGAGCCGACGACAAGGCTCTTCACCCATGTGATCTGCTGTGTCCAATCCCAGCTGATTATCTGTAAACAGGGAAATGCCAGTTATCGGCATTCCTCTCCTCACACTGACAGCATGAGAGGAGAGCCAATCAGAGGCATTTCCTCACAGGGGAGATCTGCACAGATAATCGGATAATGCCAATCTGTGCCACCTGAGTTCATCAGTGCCGCCTATCAGTCCTGCATATTAGTGCCTCCTCATCAGTGATGCCTATCAGTGCCCATTACTGCAGCCTCATCAGCACACATCAGTGAAGGAGAAAACTTAATTTCTGTTATTAAATTTTGTAAATAAGTAAGAAAAACTTTTTTTTTAATTTTTGCTTTAACAAAAAATTAAAAGCCCAGTGGTAATTAAATACCACCAATATAAATATATTTTTATAAAAATGTCATAAAGGCCACGCAATTGTCAAAGTGCAGCAGCGCTGTAAGTTGGCCTGTGCAGCAAAGGGGTAAAAGTGCCGGTAGGAAAGTGGTTAATAAAAATAACAAAAAAGGGGAAAGAAGAAGAGACTAGAGCTGTTACTCAAAGCAACCAACCAGAATCCTTGTTTACTATGAGAGGTGGAGCCTCTCTGGTTGCTATTGGTAACATCCCAGCTGTCATGGGAAGATATATTTACACTGACATACATAGAGATCCCCCCTCCCCCCAGGACAATGCCCCGTCCTCTCACCCAGGAAGGCTCGGGCTCGTTCTCCTCCCGGGCCCGGCCTCGGCCATGGTTAAGCCGGTAGACTCTGTAGAGACGCGGCCCCCGGATACACAGGTAGAGCAGCCCCACTCCCCGGATCCAGCGGTGGGACAGGCTCTCTCTCCCGGCCGCCATGCTGCTACTGCTGCTGCCCGGCACCGGAGCAGAGCAAGGGGAAGCAGCGGGGCCCTGACGTTTCCAACACACAACCTCGACCAATCACAGCCCGGCAACACAAGGAGGGCGGGCGCCAAGTGACAGAGGGCGGCCACGTTTTTCCTACACAACCATAGTGATTGGGCTGCTGGCGGGAGAGGCGGAGTTGAGGCAAGAAGGGTTCAGGTTAGTGTCACGCCCCCTTGCTAAGGGGTGGCGCGGTGGAGCCGAGCCAGCACATCTGATTGGGTACGGAACATGGCAATCATTGCTGAAGTTCCTTTCACTTCCTTACTGGAAGCTGCACTCATCAATGATCGGCGTGTGCTTTGGCCAATCAGAGGGCGCGTCACTGAGTGACTCTGAGTGTTGTCCCTCCATTGGCTGATCGGGCAGCAAACACAGGGGGCGATTGGTTAGGGTTCTCAGGGGTGTGGTTATAAACAACCGCTATGCAGTATTTATATTCCCTGTGGCGTCTTGTTGCCCAAACTAAAACTGTTTCTAATTGTTGAGAGTCTGGGGATCAGTGTATATTTTTATCTGTGACCCAGCTGGGAAATTTTCTTCACTTCCTGTGCTTGTGCAGAAAGGAGAATATTGTCACTGACAGCAATAAAAACTGGACAGATGTTTCCAACCCCTTCCCACTCCACTAAAACCATACTTTTATATATATATATATATATATATATATATATATATATATATATATATATATATACATATGTGTATAGATCTATATATATATATTTAAATCTGTACGTATGTTGGAAACATTTCCCATCACTTCTTGTACTGACAGGAAATAAAGGGAAATCTCAATGGGGGAGGGGGGCTCAGCGTACCTCTGGCTTTTGAGGTACAACACAGAGCTACCAAATGACAACCGGCTTCCCGTGTTCAAACACTTTCACGCTAAATGTAATACGTGGCGTGAACTCCCTCTTTCAGTCATTGGTAGAGTTACCCTGATAAAAATGGTGAGGTTCCCACAGTTACTTTACATCCTTCACAATTCCCCACAATATTATTGTAGCGCCCCCTTACTTTCAGTACGGGCACTACGCTAAAGTTAGTGGGGAATGGGAAAGTTATTTTTCTCCCATTCAGGCCTGCCACAAATTGTTAAATTGCAGAGCTGCTGTCCTTTCAGAACTGTCTTGTAGGTCAGTCTGCGTTCCAGGGGTGCGTTTCAACCTCTGGGTGGCAGTTGGCGCTAGAGGGGTTCTGGCAGAGTCACTTTTTCCCAGCAGCCAATTAGAGGAGTTTTTCCCTCGCTGGGCATGCTGGGGAAGGGTATATCTGGGGCAGACGCCATTGATTCTAGGTCCTTTTTCGCGGGGTCTGAGTTCCAGGTGCGGCATCCACCTTCAGGGTGTGCGCATCCATGGACCCCGCCACCATGGCCTACCTGGCCGGAGTTGCGCACCATGCAGAGCTTCATCCTGATGATGAGAGGGGCCCCAGCGACTTGCTGGGTCCCAACCTTTGCTAAGAGGATCCTAAGCTGAGAGCTGTGCGGTGGGGAATCGGCTATTGCACCCTGAATCGCTAGGCCTGTGGCAGAGGTCCAGAGTCAGGCCTGTGGCAGAGGTCTGTTCCTCCCAGCGATTTGCAAGTGACACTTCGGCTGCCAGGCTTGAGGCAAAAGTCTGTCCGGGGGCACTTTACCCACTCTGGCTGGAGTGGCGACGAACTGATCTCATTATTACTAAGAGCGGGACTGCTCTTTTTCATATCCAAGGCCTGATACTAAAGTTTTTCTCATGCTTCATCAACCTTTCCTATCTTGTCTTATGTTGATGTTGGCCATGTTGGGCCTTGGAATAAAGCATTGAAGAAAATCCAATTGATGACTGGACCTTCGCTCATTGCCTCAACTCACTAGTATCACCCCTAGACACCCTGCAAGGTAACTCAATACGCCGATCCCACAAACAACCAGCGGCTCCTGCGGAGGTAGCGCTACACGTGGGGGCTCGTCCGGGATTCGGCTGTTACCGTTGGCAACAAGAGAAGTGAGTAGTAATTTATTAAAGAGCGAAGAGTGTTCGGTATCGTGTTTTTGAACTGTCCGAAAACGAGGGGGTTAACCTCGCACTGCTGAGCTTGGGCGTACGTGCAGCATAGCACGCGCCTGCAACGTGCCTGGACAAGTTCTTTCAAGTGGGGGGAGCCACCCTCCCCTGTGTGAGACGTGGGCTAAATTTCGCGCCAAGAAGAGAAGGACACGCCCAATTTTGCGCCAAATCAGCAGAATCACCATTTCCTAAGTGAAGGGCGGATCGTGTAAGAGATGTCTGCTGAGAGGGAAAACTTGGCTGCCCCTGCAGGGCTAAGGCGCCCCATGACCTCACCGGGGGTGTCTTTTGAGTCGGTCCCATCTGGGATGCCGCTGACGGACACTGGGATCCTGAAGCGGACGGAGGGGCAGTTTGTGCTCTTATCAAGTGGAGGAAGAAGCACCCTTGGACTGGTTTGCTCTCGATGCAGGATGTCGGGTGATTCCACGATGGGTGGTGATGACCTGCCCGATCACCTTTTCGAGCCCCCGGTTTCCCGAACAACAGGGTTTTGGAGGATTTTGGGCCTCTACCAAAAAGAAGAGGAAGAAGCGTCCTGCCCGGAATACACCTGGTGAGTCCGGCGCGGCCTGTTTACCTTGAGGAGCCGGTGAGTCCGTTACTGTGTGTGTTTTTCTTTGACTCACCGCTCCTCCAACCCGTGTTGTGCCCGTCCTGTGCGGGCGCCTAATGTTTGTACTGTCCGGGCCCTTGTGTGACTAAGTGGGTCAGTGAGTGTGTTGCCTGACCCATTCACCCTGAGAGAAGTTTTGGACAAGGACTTTGCCCCCACTCCGTTTTGTACTTTTTCTCCCGGTTTCCCTTTCCCCCCTGCTCCTCCAGATCCACATAGACACTTTTGTGAAGAACTCTTGGGAGGGGTTTGGGTTCAGTCAGTTAGAGTGGGACTTTGCCAACTTCTTCATTGCAGCTTTGGAGGATTCAGCAAGGAAAATAACTATTTTCCCTTTTTTTTACTTCCCTTTGCTGCTACTTCTTCACCTTTGAATTTTGGACTGCCGCAGTACCAGCGCACTGACCGCTAGGGGCAGTGTTCTGCACCGTTACCTTGCAGGACAAAAATGTTAATTCTTATACTTTGAATTTCTTTTACAGAGAAGAGTATTTCTCCTACAGCACTTACACCTTAGGGCTCCTCGGGAGGAAGGGAAACTGCGTTCGGACGTGAGCGTACAGTTTCAATTCTGACCCTGGAGGTTAATAAGTAGAAAATTATCTTGATACCTCAGAATGTATATTATATGGTTTTGTATGCTTTTCATATCTTCCCTATACAGGTTTTATTTCTGGACCCACCTACTATCAACACTGCGGAGACTGGGCAGCTAGATAGCTAGGGTTGTGTATGTGTGTATGTCTTATATATTAGTGATATTGTAACATAATGTTTATAATTATGTCTCTTTTCCTACTTTCCTATCTGGTTTGCAGTATCAGGCCAGCATTCGGGCTTGAATGCTTTAGGACACTGGGGACAGTGTCATTTCAAGTGGGGGGGGGGGGGGGGGGTGTATGCAGGGCCCTCTTACTTTCAGTATGGGCACTACGCTAAAGTTAGTGGGGAATGGGAGAGTTATTTTGCTCCCATTCACAATTTTGTTAAATTGCAGGGCTGCTGTCCTTTCAGAACTGTCTTGTAGGTCAGTCTGCGTTCCAGGGGTGCGTTTCCACCTCTGGGTGGCAGCTGGCGCTAGAGGGGTTCTGGCAGAGTCACTTTTGCCCAGCAGCCAATTAGAGGAGTTTTTCCCTCGCTGGGCATGCTGGGGAAGGGTATATCTGGGGCAGACGCCATTGATTCTAGGTCCTTATTTCCTTTAAAACACTTTGCAGATCCTTCTTATGGGCAGGTCGACACGAGATTGGGCTGGAATAGACTTGTTCTCCCTAAACAGAAGGGTGGTATCGGCTTGCCTGACTTGTTTTTATATTATAAAGCCTGTCAACTCACGGGGATCGTGGATTGGCACGTACACAAATGTAACAAGGATTGGGTGGTAGTGGAGGACGCATTCTCGGAAATGCGTGTTTCACACCTGCCTTGGATTAACCCACGATCAATCCCTAAACCCTGTGCGAAACATCCATTGATTGGACCCACCTTATCCAATTTTAGGGCGACCTGTAGATCCCTTGACACGACTCCTTCCCCAGGACCCATGACGCCCCAAACCCAAAACCCTGACTTCCCTGCAGACATTCACGTTATAGACCGCTTGGAGACCCAGGATGACCCCACGTTACGTGCCCGTCTCTTCTTCAATAATGGCTCACTTTTCTGTCACTCAGACTTAACCTTGAGGGTTTTAGCATTCCTCTATTTAAGTTCTTCCAACTTAGGCACTTTTTTCACAGCGCACCGTCATTATCGTCCTGGCATAGGGAACTTACACCTTTTGAACGCTTGTGCTCACAAACTAAACCACAGAAACACCTGATCTCTTCCCTATACTCCTTACTCATTTCTAGAGCAAAGCCTAACACTGACATCCATCGCCTGTGGGACGCTGACCTTTCTGTTGTCCTATCTGACGACGACTGGGAGTCGGTGTGGTCACACGCCCACAAGGGCTCCATCAATGTCTCAGCCCAAGAGAATAGATTTAAAATATATTCTCGCTGGTATAGAACCCCGGATAAGCTACACAAATTTTTTCCCAATGTCCCCTCTATGTGCTGGAGATGTAATGCGGATACGGGTTCTCTCCTGCATGTATGATGGGATTGTCCAGTTATCCAACCATTCTGGAGAGAGGTGCACAGCCTTATCTCTCAAATTACCACCTTTACACCTGACTTCACGCCAGCACAATATCTCCTTCACCACACCTTCCTGCCCAAATCGACATATCGCAAGTCCCTGATACTACATCTCATCAACGCTGCTACCCAGTGCATACTTATTCATTGGAGGGACCCCCTCTCCCCCACCATAGGAGAATGGAGGTCCGGAGTGGACAGAATTGAGGAGATGGAAAAGATTATTCACCAAGCTAAAGACATGCATGACAAGTTCCGGCAAACTTGGGCTTGCTGGACACACTACAGGACATCCCAGTACCCTGTGACCCCCCCCCCCCGCACCTTCCACCCCCCCAGTGTTGCCGAACACGGTCGGAAACTCCTGATCCAAATAGCCTATCCGTCACCCCTTTCTCCCCCTGCACTTAACCCCCCCCCCCGTGGTGTCCGTCCATTGTTTGTACTTATACGTGCACATTCTCCGACAGGATGTGTGGCGGACTTACGGAATCCTCTGCCTGCTGGTTAGTTCCCCAAGTGGCCGGATTGCTGGTCGACTGATTGTGGATGTACGACTACACTACCCTTTTTGTTGCGCTCGATACCTGCCAGGATGTCGGGACTCAGCACTCTGTAGGACCTTATATACTATTCTTTATTGTTTTACTACTCATGGTTCCCTCCCGCCCACAGTGTGTTCCCTTTACGCGGTGACGTAAAAAACACGACGTGCAGAAAAAAATGAAGTTCAATGCTTCCAAGCATGCGTCGACTTGATTCTGAGCATGCGTGGCTTTTTGACCGATGCTTTTGCATAAACGATCGGTTTTGACCTATCGGTTAGGCGTCCATTGGTTCAATTTTAAAGCAAGATCTCATTTTTTTGACCAAAGTATAACTGACCGATGGGGCCTACACCCGATCGGTTTGGACCGATGAAACGGTCCTTTAGTCCGTTTTCATCGGTTTTGACCGATCGTGTGTACGCGGCCTTAGACATCCGCAGTTCGTTTTTTGTTCACAAGTATAAGTTATAAAAATAACAGTTGGACGTTTCCATTTTCCTTGTGGGCAAGTGAAGCCCACAAGTACCTATTTCCTTGTTGCAGTGAATGCTTATTTCCCAGCATTCACTGCTCTATCCCGCACATGCTCAGTGTCTTGACGGCGCGCAGCACAGGTGATATCATTTGCTGCTCAGTGATTGCAGTATTCTAGTCTGCATCTCCCCAAGGTAATACAAAACCTGGCCTGTTAGTGGGCCCTGAGGACAGGGTTGATGACCACATGTTGTATACTGTATATGTTCCCTTTTGATTTGACTTGATTTGATATTGGATTTGTACTGCGCCAAATGCGCTCCCATAGTAGTGCATATTTTACCCCTCCTCTTTTCATGGGATGCCCTTGTCATGTTTTTCGGCCCATGAGGACAGGGCCTATTTTTTTAGGGGGCGTATGTAGCACCCTCAGTGTACCGAGTAGATACATTTAGTTTTTGCTCCTCTGTAGGCAGCTGGGGTTAATTTGTTTGTGTTTAGCTGTGTAGGGCTCCAAGGGCTGGGCCTCTGTTACCTCCCCCTGGCTTCTAGAACTGGCTGGATAGTTCTGGAACTTAGAGGGTGGAGGAACAGAGGCTAAAGCCTGATTACTTATGCAGTTTCCACCAATCCCTGGATAGGTAAGGCCCAGAAGGTGGGGAGATAGGCCATAAATGTTCAGGAGACTGGCAGTGAGAGCAGCAGAGTACAGGGTCTAGTTGCCTGAAGTGGCCCCCTGTGCTTTGTGGGGCAGCAGAGAGGACAGGATAGAGCCAGTAAAAGAAAGAAGGAACAGCTGAAGTCTCACACTCTTTCCAGCCTCAGCTAGGCTTAGGTTCCCCCGACAATCAAGATCTGGACCTGTATAGCAGGAAGCCTGTGCAGAAGCCTCTTGGACCTCAGAATTCACCAAAGAGGGAGTGAGTAACTTCATTGTACCCTGAGCTTGGATAGAAGGGAACAGCAAGGTGCAATATTTTGTATGCCCATAACCAAGGGTGCGCTTAATTCCGGTTCATAGCCATCAAAGCCATCTAGCTTGGGCTCAAATCAGCCAGGTGCATCAGCAGTTCTCTAAAAAAGTAGCACCTGCATTTATCAATTGGAGCTTTTTTCTATCAGTTTAGCTGTGCTATCAAATCCTAGTTCATTCCCTAAAAAAAAATATAAAAATAGAACAAAAATACCCTGGACTGAGTCTGTGCGAGAGTTGCAAAATTCCTGTTGCCTGGCTGTGTGCGTAAGGGAAGGTCCAGAAATCCAGCGGCTCTTATTGGGGGTAGCGCTACACAGGATAGGGTAGTAAATGGTTGGAACCTTTGTCAAGTTTTTATTGGCATTCAATTTACCATTAACATCCAACAGGAAAGTAAGTGTCAACTTTTTAGACTTGGTAATTTTTAAGTCTCAAGGGTGTTTATACACCAAAACCCACTTCAAGGGGATGGATAGTGATGCTTATATACCTATAAACAGCTGACATAACCCCATATGGAAAGGGATTGGGAAACACATAAATAATATAAGAAAAGGCAGCAGATTAAAATTCTATGGGATAGATAGAATAGAAAGTCATTTGAGGGGTTCAAATTTGACACAAGAAATTTCCAGGAATGAAACAAGGATCTTTGAATTGGGGACTTTAACCCCTCAGGTCCTCAACCTTGAACTGGATGCAAACTTAATCGCCATTTATTAAATATAATATTTTTTATATGCAAATACCCAGTTACTGATCCTAAGGGAAAAGTTCTATTGGGGTGCAATTCATGATTAGTAACCATAAGATGTGTAAACAGTGATTAGGGTGCATTTAGGATGTTTAACCACAAGATGGTGCTGGTGCATAAATACATTTTTTATAATACATATTTTTAATTTTTATAATATATATACTGTCTATTTGTTATGCTATTTTTGAATAGAATGTAATGCATGTATTTATTTATGATGTATTAAACTTGCATACAATTTTATTAGGGAAATGGATGGGTTCAAAAGATTAAAGCGCTAGTAAACCACCGAAACCCCCACAAAAAAAAAACCTGCAAGACAATAGCATAATGTGCTAGTATGCTAGTATGCAGTAGGAAGAGGTGCAGGGGTGGTTTGATTACAGATTATAGATTAATCAATGGCACAGTATTTTTGGATTTATACGTTTTTATTGATGTCTATATCCCCGCTGGAGAGTTTCACCCCTCTAATTGTACTGGTGAGTATTATCACCAAGACAGAAAGACAGAAAGTGAGGGGAAATCCAAAACTTTTGAGTTGTCCCCATTGCAAAAGGTCAGGGAAAATCCTCTAATGGGGACAATTGTGCAATGGGAGATCAGTGGAATATGGGAATTTGGTTCACTTGAGAGAGATTCCCCCCATTTTATGTGTCCAGGAAAGGAAGTGAAATCTCTCCAGGGCAGGGGCGGACTGACCATTGAGGCTCTCGGGCACTGCCCGAGGGCCCCATGCCACTAGGGGGCCCCATCAGGGTTATCAGGCTCAGTAAAACCAGGGACAGTATGTTAAAATCTGTGTTTTTTTTACATCTGTCTCTGATATGTCTGAAACCGACATGCTTTTGATATGAAAATCCTGAGATTTTAGGTGCCCCGCCTCTGCACTGCCTCCTAGCGTGGTGGCCATCTGTAAGCCCAGGGGCCCCATAATCTTCTATTGCCCGGGGGCCCCATGAGTTGTCAGTCCGCCCCTGCTCCAGGGTGACACAAACAGTTAAATAAAACCCTTTCTTACGTTTTCTAAAAAAAAGTTTTGATACATACACTTTAAAGAGGAGCTTCAGTCTCCAACCAATTTTTTTTTTAAAGTCAGCAGCTACAAATACTGGGCTTTAGGTTCCAGGCATTGGCATCTTAATTAAGGGAAACCAACTGTGAAGCCTTGCGGCTTCCCAATGCTTAAACAAGTGCCGTGCTTTGTGAATGGTCCTGCACTCTTCTGGGACCTGTGACGGGTGAGGGAGGGGGGGGGGGGTGAATTTCCACTCTGATTGCCTAGATCTGGGCATCAGTGGGAACCTTTCAAAACCAGATACCCACTCTCCTCCAACCCCCCCAAAAAGTGCCAAATGTTACAGAGGAGGAGGCAAACAAACAGAGTCTAGGAATAGGGGTTCTACCGCGCTGCCAGAGGTAAATATTCTCTAATGTCTTCTTTACTATGTTACGCTGGTTGCTGGTCTTCTGAAGTCATCATGCACCCATGGCCCTGCTCTAGGCGTGAGGATACCAAGGCACAGTCACTGCGTACCACCAGTAGGGGGCACCAGTAGCCTGCAACTTGCAAGTGAGGATCAGGTAAGTAAAAGTGCATCCCCTAGATATAAACAGGCATTCAACCCTTGCAGAAGTTTTGTATTTTATGGAAAACCATATTATATATATATATATACAACGCAACACCTTTGGTTTGGTTTGACATTTTATTCCAACAAGGTCAAAGCTATAAGAAAATCAATAAAGGAAAGGCCCGTTTTTTGGTTTAGATACACATTCTTAGGGGTGTTCAGGGCTTAGAGCTAGAATATATTTGATACCTATGTGAAAACATACACACAAAAAGTTGCAACCCACAATACTAAGCCTAATTAGAGCAATTATGATTTGTTATTTGCAAGTCAACATGCATGTTGGACATCCTTGATAAGGGACATACAACTCTGGCTGGTGGATCAGAGGTTCCTGTTTATCCATGTGTTGATAAGGTGTAAACGTTTTAGGGGAAAATTATAACGTTTGTAGAAATGTGGCAAAGGAGAGGCTCACTTTAATTATAGCACACTGATGTAGAACACAAGTAAATAATATCCAGTACCCTCCAACAAGACTATATGATGGATAGACAGAAAGTAGCCATTGTAGATTTTTTCTGGGAACAACAGAATAAATATATATTTACCCCCACCACCCCCATACTCTTCCAAGTTAATGAAGTTCATTGCTAATGGGTGTGGTTATTAACTATGTAGGGGGGAAATAGAGAGAGTAGAGATTGTAGATGTATTTATATAGTTATTTGCCTAAAAGAGGCAAGGTAACTCAATGTACAAGATCCTATAAGACATTTTTGTTCACGACAATAAAAAAACATATTTTTTATTATTTATTACGTCAGTATTTGGGGGGGGGGGGGGGTAAAATGAGCTCCTACTTCTTATAGTTTACCTACCTGGAGGAAAGATTTCTGCTATTGAGTTTTTAGTTCCTGTAAATTACTCCAACCACTTTAAGGCCTTGTGTACATAGACATACATTTTGGACATAGACCTTTGAAGCAACCAATCTATGAGAATCTATTCAGAATTTTGTTTTCGTACGAAAAATACATTTATTTATTTACTCCCGAAATTCGTTTTTATTTAATTTGTTTAGTTAAAAAATGCAATCGTCCGAAAATCCGAATTAATTAAGGTTGAATCTGTCATTGAAGGCTTATGGTGTTCTAAGAAGGTTCGACGGAGCAGCTAAACTGTACTACGCTGCAATCGTACATTTTCTGTCAAATGCTCCGCCCACAAGCTATAGAAGAATTCTAATGTTGTATGACACTAGTAATAATTATATTTATAAATTATTATTACTAGTCAACCAACATTAGAATTCTTCTATAGCCTATGGGCGGAGAATTTGACCGGAAATGTATTATTGCGGCGTCATACAGTTTAGCTGCTTGTCGAAGCTTCTTAGAACTTTCGACAGACACCATGAATGAATGAAAAACTTATATAGCGCGGCACATGCGAACTGAATCGCCTCTGGGCGCATGATGTTTCATGTCTCATGACATCAAAAGAGCAGAGTTTTAATCCGTCTTCTGAAAGTCAGGTGGTTTTCCTCCAACCGAACGCTGGTTGGTAAAGCGTTCCATAGTCTCGGACCTTGAAAAGCAAACCTTCTTTCTCCTTTGGACTTGTATTTGGTTTTTGGAACCTTGACCAGATTTTGGTCAGTGGATCGCAGAACGCGATTAGAATTGTGAGGTTCTATCTTGTCGCAAAGATATTGCGGCGCCTTCCCATGGATGCACTTATGTGTCAGGCAGAGTGCTTTAAATACAATTCTGTCTTTTACTGGCAACCAGTGAAGGGTTCTCAGCGAAGGTGAGATTGATTCCCATGTCCTCTTCCCAGTCACCAGTCTGGCGGCCGTATTCTGTACGACTTGCAGACGAGCGATTTGGTACTTTGGGAGCCCGAGGTAAAGGGCATTTGCATAGTCCAGTCTGGAATTCACGATTGTTCCCACCACGACTGCTACGTCTTCTTTCGGGATAAATGGAATAAGTCTGCGTAGTAGGCGCAACAAATGGTGCGATCCGCTGACTACTGAATAAGCCTTCAATGATAGATTCGACGTTTGTATGTTTTTCGCTGCTTCGTCGAATCTTCGTCGTTCATGTCGAATGGTCTACCCCAACACTGTCTCTATAATGTCAAAACTTTTCGAAAACTTTACGAAAAAAATAGAGCTGGTTTCAATTTTTTTGCGGCAAGTTTTTTCGTCGAGAAAACTGCTAGGGAGCATACACACAACCGTTTTTCACGACCAATATAAAAATGGCAGTTTTCACGTTGTGAAAGCTGGTCGTGGGTGTACAAGGCATTAGGCTTATTGCTCGGTTCTCAGAGCTCCCTGAGCAGAGCGCTCACTGGAGCACTGGGCTGTGGATTGGGCGGAAGCAGCCAGCTCGGACCGGCTCTGTGATGTCATTTGACAGTGGGCTTCAGCTTACTGTCTGTTGAAAACGGATCACAGGAGTGCAGAACAATCTGTACTCCTGTGATCCACAGGAGAAGTACAGCCAAACAAGCTTTGACTGTACTTCTCCTTTAAATAGCAATGCACTATAATTCAGTATGGATGTAACTGAAAATGTTGGTCTTAGGTACCTTAAGATTAAATTCAGTTTTCAAGTTCTATCCTCAGGACATTTTCAGAGCACTTTCCAAATACATTTGAAATTGCAGATTCCAAAATGGCCCTGTGGAGCAATAAAAATCCAAGGAATGGTTTGCTCCACCAATGTCCTTCTACAACTAAAGTATTGATTTTGGGTAAAACTGTCCTTTAACATTGACCTATGCTCAATAGTTTACGTAACACTAACAATTTTGCTGGGATGGATAAACAAAGATTAGAAAAATGGAGGAAGTGCCAACGTTTACTGGAGAAAAAGGTGTCCACATGACTGTAATGCCGCATACACACCATCACTTTATGTGATGAAAAAAACGACATTTTCTGTGAAGTAAAAAACGTTTTTGCTACACACAGTCAATTTCTGTGAAGTAAAAGTTGACGTTTTGAAAAACGACACATAAAATTGAAGCATGCTTAAATTTTTTTTGGTCGTTTTTTAGAAGACATAAAACGACGTTTTCCCCCACACACGGTCAATTAAAGTGACGTTTTTAAAAACTTCATTTTTTTTCATCACATAAAACGACCGTGTGTACGCGGCATAAGCCTTGGCACTTGGTCACGTGATCTCAGCTGAAGAACTCAGCCAATCTAAACTGATTTTCTACTGCAGCTGAGATTTATTTATCTATGTCAGCAAGACTATTCACACAGCTTCATGTTAAAATTTGTGTATTGGTCACCTTTTATTGACAAATGAATGAAATGCTAATTATCATGAGTTAAAAACATGTAAGTAAATGCTGTGTGATATTAATGTAAATGGTAACAAACATATACATCACATTCTATGTTTATAAGAATCTTGTGTAACATTATCACGGTTATAGCGATCTTATACTGTATAATTGTATTGCGGTCCTCATAATATAATATAGAATACAGAGATGCCAAGTAATGTCAGGATGGTGATGTGAGGAGCTTGAACCGCAAAGCCTCCATTACAGTTGTCTGAGATGCAGCATGTAGCATTGTAGTTAAACAATTTCATGACTCCCGTAAGTTGGCCGGTCCTGTTGCACTCTGCTGTTGCTACACATCCAGTTGTGGTAAAAATATTATCAGTTCCTGTTTGGGAAAAATGAATAGCTGTGTTAAATACCAACATCGCTGAAACTGTAGGTGGTTAGTGTCTGCAAGAGGCACTTTTACATATGAAAAATAGAGAATTGAGCGATAGCATGCAATTCTGTAAAATGTGTTATTATGGATTATTATGATTATATTAATTATTAACCTCCCTGGCGGTATGATTCTTTCAGAAAAAAGGTGCTGAAAGCGGTACCATTATTTGCAAGGAAATTTGGCGTTTTATACTGTAGGCCTGTAATTCTTAGGAATAACTCACTTAAATCTGACCAAACAAGAGTCTAATAGGCATCCCGGGTATGACATTTTAAAAAAAACAAAATTATAAATTATAATATAATAAATAATTATAAATAATTATAACAAATAATAATATAATTCAAATAAAAATTATTCAATAATGTAATCAACTCAAAATCACTGAAATTTGCTCAGTTGCAGAATTGTCGCTGTCATTATTTTTTTTTTTTTATGACGAATTTCCCCACAAATCGCTATCGCACAATTCTGCAAGTGATTATAATTTATTATCGCTGTTTTCTAGCTGATCGAAAACTATTTTTGACATAAAGGGACACTTTTGGTTGCTATGGACAATCTACAGTTTGCAGGGAGAAAGAACCGTTTTTATTATATAAAAGAACATGTAGGACACTGGGCAGACCACTAGGGACAAGGGGGGTGTGTATTTTTTACATACAGTACTGTAATCTATAAGATTACAGTATACTGTATGTATAGTGTTTGTTTACGTTTTTGAATTTGGCGCCGTTCTCCGCTCCCGTGCGTCGTAACGTCGCAGGGAACGGAGATCGGCGGCACAGGAGGACGCTGTGTGAATCAAGCGAGCACCCGCTCGCTCACACAGCACGGTGGCATCGCTGGATCCAGGGACAAGGTAAGTAACTTTGTCTGCTGCTGCAGCGAGGCAAGCCCGAGTCTCGGGGTTACCGCTTTTGGTATGAAAATCTCACCCCGAGTCAGACTCGGGAATACCGCTAGGAGGGTTAATAATATTATTATTATATTACAGTATTTATATAAAGGCAACAGTCTGGACAGTGCTTTACAAAATAAAGGGAGACAATAGAGTTGCAATACAATTTAAGACAAGAGTGTTAGGAGGGTCATGCTTGTGACAGCTTACAATCTAAAAGGTAAGGCTAAATGATACAAAGGACAATAAGGCCTTGTACACACAGTCGGTCAAAACCGATGAAAACGGACTGAAGTTCAGTTTCATCGGTCCAAACCGACCCTGTGTACGCCCCATCGGTCTGTTGTCCTTCGGTCGAAAAACAGAGAACTTGCTTTAAAATCGAACCAATAGACGCCTGACCGATAGGTCTAAACCGACGGTTAGTATGCAAAAGCATCGGTTTAAAACCCGCGCATGCTCAGAATCAAGTCGACGCATGCTTGGAAGCATTGAACTGAATTTTTCTCAGCACGTCGTTGTGTTTTACGTCACCTCGTTGGACTTGATCGTTTTTTTAACTGATGGGGTGTACGCACATCAGACCATCAGTCTGCTTCAGCGGTGAACCAATGAAAACTGTCCGACGGACCATTCTCGTCGGATGGACCGACCGTATGTACGCGGTCTAACTGTGAGAGATTATTTGTTTGAGAATTCAAATTTCAGCTTTTAGGTTGAAGTGTTATGGGCTTCCCTGAAGATATGAGTAGGGATCGCCTACAGTTGGACAGAGCAAGACATAGCCATATAGGTTGAGGTATGAAGTTCTAGAGGATGGAAAAGGCTCTGCAGAACTTCTGGACATGAGCATAGGATGAGGTGACAAAAAGCTAGAGAGCAGGAGGTCTTGGGAAGAGCATTTTTATTTGAATAGGATATAAAATATTGTACCAATACACACACCAATGTGAAACAGACTTGTCCACCGCCCTCATCTATAGCTGGCCATCGCAGTAAGCAGCATTGGAAGGCTTAAACATATCAACAAAGGCCTGGGGAATGCCCAGGAAAAAAAACAAGCCTACTTACCGACCAGCTCACAGACAACCAATTAACCTGTCTAACAGTATGCGCAAAAAACAGGGGTTTAGTCCACACATATTTGCAAACGCATGCGTGAGCCACAGAGCCACGTCACGGCACCCTGGAATCTGTGGTCCTAACACTAAACTATGAGTGTCCCCACAATGGAGGCACATGCATTCTGATGGATAGATGAGGGCAGGTGGACTGAAGGCAGCTCACCCCTTCTTAAAGGTACAGGAGCACACCAAACACCCAGCATGTAGCACAATGGCTGCAAAGGTGTTGGTGCGCTATATGCTGGGTGTTTAGTGTGCTCCTGTACCTTTAAGAAGGGGTGGGCTGCTCTTCAGTCCACCTTCCCTCATCTATCTATCAGAAAGCATGGATCAGAGGGCCCATAGAGTAGATTGGGCTGTGTCTGTTTTGCATATGCAGACTGGACACAGACCTGTCATCTGCCCACACCACTGATTTTGTCCCACAACTGGTTACTAAGGGCCAGATTCACAAATGAGATACGACGGCGTTTCTCCTGATACGCCGTCGTATCTCTGTTTCTATCTATGCGACTGATTCATAGAATCAGTTACGCATAGATATCCATAAGATCCGACAGGTGTAATTGTTTTACACTGTCGGATCTTAGGATGCAGTACCACGGCCGCCGCTGGGGGGAGTTTGCGTCGTAAACCAGCGTCGGGTACGGCGGATCCACAACGTTTTTTTGCGTTCGCTACATCGCCGCTAGTCAAGTTTCCCGTCGCAAAGTTACACTTTTTTTTTGGTGCCTTAACTTTAGTCAGCAAGTGTATTGCTGTCTAAAGTATGGCCGTCGTTCCCGCGTCGAAATTTTAAAATCAACGTCGTTTGCGTAAGCCGTCCGGGAATACGGAAGTACGCTACGCGCGTCGCCGTTCAAAAAAATGACGTCACGCCGCGCAAAGCACGGCGGGAGTTCGGAAACGGAGCATGCGCGGTAGGTCCGGCGCGGGAGCGCGCCTAATTTAAATGGCACACGCCCATTTAAATTGGCCCGCCTTACGCCGGAGGCCGCGGGCGTAGTTTTCATCGCAAGTGCTTGGTGAATCAGGCACTTGCGATGAAAAATTGCGGCGGTGTAACTTATCTAGGATAAGTTACGCCGCCGCGATTCTATGTGAATCTGGCCCTAAGTCACTTAAGTGGCCTTCGGCCTTCAAAAGGTTGGGCACCCCTGTACTAGAGCCTATGCAAAAAGTTGCATGACAAATCCGTAAACAACATAAAAGATAAAAGAGTAAAAACTAAATAAGTATTTCCCCTTCTACTATAACTGCTCTTAAAAATAAAATGAGTGAAAAAGAGCATGACTGTTTAATGTTATATATAAATAAAATGTTGTTTTAACTACAGAAAAAAAACTATCATAATATAAAGTTATCAATACAAAAATAATAGAGATATTGAAAGCAAGAAAAGTCAACAGAGAAATCAGGAAATAAGAATTCAATTAAGCCACTAGAGGGCATCAAAACATGTGAAGAGGTTCTTTATTATACCACAATAACAAATTAATGCAAAACAAATAAGTATTATTTAACAACTTAGCTTCTGAAAAGGTTTTACTTCCTTCATGACCAGTTAATTTTTTACTATTTAGCACTGTGCTACTTTAACTGGCAATTGCTCGGTCATGCAACATTTTTAACCACTTCCATACCGGGCCTATTTTGGCACTTCTCTCCTACATGCATAAATCATCATTTTTTTGTTAGAAAATTACTCAGAACCCTCAAACACTATATATGTTCTTTTAGCAGACACCCTAGGGAATAAAATACCGGCCATTGCAACTTTTTATCTCGCACAGTATTTGCGCAATCATTTTTCAAACGCCTTTTTTGGGGGGAAAAAAACGGTTTTGTGAATTAAAAAATAACAAAACAGTAAAGTTAGCCCAATTTTTTTGTATAATGTGAAAGATGAAGTTACGCCAAGTAAATAGATACCTAACATGTCACGCTTTAAAATTGCGCACACTCATGGAATGGCGCCAAACGTCAGTACTTAAAAATCTCCATAGGCGTCGCTTATTTTTTTTAAAAAAGTTACAAATTTAGAGTTACAGAGTAGGTCTAGTGCTAGAATTGTTGCTGTCGCTGTAACGCACGTGGAGATACCTCACATGTGTGGTTTGAATGGCGTTTACATGTGGGCGGGACTTACGTGTGTGTTCGCTTCTTAACGCAAGCTACCGGGGATAGGGGCGTTTAAAAATTTTTTTTTTATTATTTTATTTTTTATTCCACTCAATTTCTTTTATTTTTACACTTTTTTTGACATTTTTTTTTTATCACTTTTATTCCTATTACAAGGAATGTAAACATTCCTTGTAATAGGAATGGTTCATGACAGGTACTCTTTATGGAGAGATGCGGGGTCAATAAGACCCCACATCTCTCCTCCAGGCTGGAAAGCCTTAGATCGTGAAAAAAAATTCACCGATCTAATGCTTTCAGCCGTGATTGTGGCTGTGTTTACATTCCAGGACCCGGGCGTGACATCATAACATCGCGCCCGGGCCTCCGACGATCATAGAGATGACTGGTGACCATCTGGTCACCAGTCTACTCTATGGTTTCCATCGGACGCCGGCGGATCGTTTCTCCAGGTGTCTTGATGGCAAAGGAGAGCCCGGAGAAGCACCGTATGGCGGCGGGAGGGGGGGCGTCCCCTCCCGCCGCCTATAAGAACGATTAAGCGGTGGAACCGCCGCTATGATCATTCTTATGGTGCAGGGATTCGCCGGCTGAAGAGATGCAGGCATCTTTCAGATATCCCCACTGAAAGTCCAGGACGTCATATGACGTCCTTGGGCTGGAAGTGCTTAAAACATTTTTTCACACAAATAGAGCTTTTATTTGGTTGTATTAAAACATCACTTTTTTATTTACTTAAATGGGTTGTAAAGGTAAACATTTTCTCCCTAAATAGCTTCCTTTATCTTAGTGCAGTCCCCCTTCACTTACCTCATCCTTCCATTTTGCTTTTAAATGTCCTTATTTCTTCTGAGAAATCCTCACTTCCTGTTCTTCTGTCTGTAACTCCACACAGTAATGTCAGGCTTTCTCCCTGGTGTGGAGTGTCGTATTCACCCCCTCCCCTGGAATACAGGAGGGTCAGGACACTCTCTATGTTGCAGATAGAGAAAGGAGCTGTGTGTTAGTGGGCGTCCTGACAGCGGCCTTGCTATGGGGGTGCGCGCCCCACCGGGTGACACCCGCCAGAGGGGTGACACCAGGGGCCGGGGCTAGGCGGGGGCAAGAGCGAGGCTCCAGTCTCGGGCGCAGTGTGACAGTGTGTGTCGGCATTTGCCGACATCTCCTGTGGGGTGTCCCCGGGTCTCCAGCGCAGTGATGGCTGACAGTTTAGCAGCTCCTATGTGTCCCAGCCAGCTGCATGTTAGCAATGTCAGAGCGCTGGGAGATCTCCTTCCCAGGTTCCTCCTCTGCTTTGGCGTGTCTTCTCATCAATGGGACAGGAGGAGGAGCCTGGGAAGGAGATCTCCGGCGCTCTGACACTGCTAACATGCAGCCGGCTGGGACAGATAGGAGCTGCTTAAGTGTCAGCCATCAATCACTGAGGACCCAGTAACTGATAACCTGTAAGTCTTGTGCTGAGGGTGGCTTGGTTGGGGGAATAAGAGAATTTGGGCAAGCAGAGGGGTTTAATACTGAAAGGGGGGAGATGTGGGGATGATTTGTGCTGAGAGGGGGATCTGTGCAGGGAGGGGGGAGATGGGGGGCATGATTTGTGCTGAGGGGGGATCTGTGCAGGGAGATAGGGGGATGATTTGTGCTGAGAGGGGGGATCTGTGCAGGGAAGGGGCAGATGGGGGATGATTTGTGCTGAGAGGGGGGGTCTGTGCAGGGAGGGGAAAGTGGGGGATGATTTGCGCTGAGGGGGAATCTGTGCAGGTAGATGGGGGATGATTTGTGCTGAGAGGGGGATCTGTGCAGGAAGGGGTGAGATGGAGCGATGATTTGTGCTGAGAGGGGGATCTGTGCAGGGAGGGGGAGATGGGGGGGATGATTTGTGCTGAGGGGGGATCTGTGCAGGGAGATGGCGGGTGATTTGTGTTGAGGGGGATCTGTGCAGGGAGATGGGGATATGGATTATGCTGAGGGAGGATCTGTGTAGGGAGATCGGGGGATGATTTGTGCTGAGAGGGGGGGTCTGTGCAGGGAAGGGGGAGATGGGGGATGATTTGTGCTGAGAGGGGGGTGAGGTGGTGGGATGATTTGTGCTGAGGGGGGATCTGTGCAGGGAGATGGGGGATAATTTGTGCTGAGAGGGGGATCTGTGCAGGAAGGGGTGAGATGGAGGGATGATTTGTGCTGAGAGGGGGATCTGTGCAAGGCGATGGGGGATGATTAGTGCTGAGGGGGGATCTTTGCAGGGAGATGGGGGGATGATTTGTGGATGAGGGAAGAAGAAAGAGGAATTGTGCTAGGAGGGGGTATATGGGGGTGAGGGGCACTCTGCACATAGTTCTTTAGATGATGGGGGAGGGGTGGGGTGACACCATGTTTTACCGCACCAGGTGACACCAACCCTAGTGACGCCACTGCGTCCTGACTCTCCTGTATTCCAGGGGAGGGGGCGAGCACGACACTCCACACCAGGGAGAAAGCCTGACATTACTGTGTGGAGTTACAGACAGAAGAACAGGAAGTGAGGATTTCTCAGAAGAAATAAGGACATTTAAAAGCAAAATCAAAGAATGAGGTAAGTGAAGGAGGATTGCACTAAGGTAAAGAAAGCTATTTAGGAAAAACATTTTTTACCTTTACAACCCCTTTAATTTTGCTATATAAACAAAAAAAATACCAAAAAGTTTGAAAAAAACATGTTTTTCCCCTATAAAATTGCACAAAAAAAATCTTTCTTTAGAATTTAGGCCAAAATATATTCTACTACACTTCTTTGGTGAAAATAACCCAATGTGGTGTATATTGTTTAGTCTGTGTGAACGTTATAGAGTCTAAAAACTATGGTATATACAGTATATATTTGAAAATGTATCAATTCTGATAAATGCCCTTCTCATTTCTTGGGACCCTTAAAATGCTAGAACAGTATATATACCACCCAATTGCCCCCTTTTGAGAAAATGGACAGTCCATCGTGTTTAGTAAGAGGCATGGTGAGTTTTTTGAAGTTGTGATTTTTGTCACAATTTTTGGGAAAATTGAGAAATAAAATATAATTAGGTTTTTGTCTCAATTTTTATTTTCCTACATACTGTCACCAGTACAGTACAGTTTTATCTTATGACTGTTGTAGTGGTGATCAGGGATACTGACTGGTGAACAAAAAAAAAGTTTAAATCATTTTTCATAATAAAAAATTAAACTCTTTTTTAATATAGTTTTTTTTTTCTTTTTTAATATTTTTTTCATCAGAGTAGTTCAGTGTCACCATAGTGACCAGGAATCACCCCGGTACCAATTTTTAGAGCCAGCGATCGGCTCTCTTGTAATAGCAATCTAAACAGCTAAATAGCCACTTGATTGCTATTATAAGAAGCGAGTGGAGACATCCCCCCGTGCTGCCTTTTGCAAATTTCTTGGGCTCTCCCATCCCACCGGGAGACCTAAACGACCAGCCGGCGCTTCTGCCGCCTGGCCAGACAGCCGAACACAGCCAGGATTGGCTTTGATTAGGTCTCCGTAATAGTACCCCAGAAGTGTTATCATGACATCACTTCTGGTTTACCCGGATGTCAATGGCGCCATTTTTTAACCACTTAAGCCCCGGACCATTTTGTTGCTAAATGCCCAGGCCAGGTTTTGCGATTCGGCACTGCGTCGCTTTAACAGACAATTGCTTGGTCGTGCGACGTGGCTCCCAAACAAAATTGGCGTCCTTTTTTCCCAACAAATAGAGCTTTCTTTTGGTGGTATTTGATCACTTCTGCGGTTTTTATTTTTTGCGCTATAAACAAAAATAGAGCGACAATTTTGAAAAAAATGCAATATTTTTTACTCTTTGCTATAATAAATATCCCCCAAAAACATATATACATTTTTTTTCCCTCAGTTTATGTCGATACGTATTCTTCTACCTATTTTTGGTAAAAAAAATCACAATAAGCGTTTATCGATTGGGTTGCGCAAAATTTATAGCGTTTACAAAATAGGGGATAATTTTATTGCATTTTTATTAATTTTTTTTTTTTTACTACTAATGGCGGCGATTAGCGATTTTTTTCGTGACTGCGACATTATGGCGGACACTTCGAATAATTTTGACACATTTTTGGGACCATTGTCATTTTCACAGCAGAAAATGCATTTAAATTGCATTGTTTATTGTGAAAATGACAGTTGCAGTTTGGGAGTTAACCACAGGGGGCGCTGTAGGAGTTAGCGTTCACCTAGTGTGTGTTTACAACTGTAGGGGGGTGTGGCTGTAGGACTGACGTCATCGATCGAGTCTCCCTATAAAAGGGATCACTCGATCGATGCGCCGCCACAGTGAAGCACGGGGAAGCCGTGTTTACATACGGCTCTCCCCGTTCTTCAGCTCCGGGGACCGATCGCGACGGAGCGGCTATAAACAAATAGCCACGCCGTCGTCCCGGATCGCTCCCCGCGGGTATCCGACCGCCGCATGTAGCGGGGGGGTCCCGATCGGACCCCTGACCCGCGGAAAGGCAGGGACGTACCTGTAGGCCCATATGCCTGTACGTGCCATTCTGTGGACGTACATATACATGCGGCGGTCGTTAAAGCATACAAAAACACAGATCTTGGTGTTTTGAAAGCTTTCAAGGGCAGAGGAGGGATAGACCCCAGATCTCTTCATAAAGAGTACCTGTCACATTCCCATTGCTGTCACAAGGATGTTTACATTCCTGGTGAAAGCAATAAAAGTGATATTTAAAAATGAATAAAAAAAATGTAATATAATAATAAACAAAATAAATTGATAATTAAAAAAAATAATTGAAGTGCCCCCTTTCTCCATGTGTAAAGGCAAACGCGCTTGTCGATCCCACACAAACAGCATCATACCACACATGTGAGGTATCACCGCGAATGTCAGATCATGGGCAGTAATTCTAGTACCTAAAGTAGTGACCTGTAAAGGCTTTTAAAGCATCGCCTGCAGATAGTAACATTTACATAGTTTGTCACCGTTGCGCGGGCTTGCGCACTTTTAAAGCATGACATGTTCGGTATCTATTTACTCGCGTAACATCATCTTTTATATTTTACCAAAAAAATGGGTCATGTATTGTGTTTTTTGCAGTGAAATCTTTTTTTAACAAAATTATTCTTTCCCCAAAAATTGCATTTGAAAAAACGATGTGCAAATACCGTGTGACATAAACAAATTGCAAAACCCACCAAATTATTCTCTAGGGCCTCTGTTCTAAAAAAAATATATAATGTTTGGGGATTCTAAGTAATTTTCTAGCAAAAAAAAACAAAACAAATTGTTACATGTGAACAAAAGGTTACAGAAAGAGCCTGGTCTTCAATAAAACTATTTTGCTTTATGGTGCCTGGTGTTGTGACTTCTTGCCAACTGACTTGTTTGTAGGATATTGCAATAGGTCTGTCTTGCTCGCTGTTGACCTGAATTACCCGATTCTGCTCTTATTTTGTTGCCAAATTAGTTCCTTCCTGTTTACTCTTGCCTGCTACCTGCCTCAACCTCTGCCCGGACTTTAAAGAGGACCTTCACCCTAGACAGAAAAAAAATTAAAAGTCAGCAGCTACAAATACTGTGGCTGCTGACTTTTAATAAATGGACCCTTACCTGTCCAGGGGTAAACCTGCTGTCTTCACCCAGGCCAGTTCTTCGCTGGTCTTCGGGTCCCCAGCGTCGGCATGTTTACTGTGGAAAGATGGCTGTGACTCCTTGCGGCTTCCCAGTCCGCTTCCCACTGTGCATGGGCAAGCCAGTCCCGAAGCCTTCTGGGACCTGTGAGGTGTCCCAGAAGGCTATGGACAAAGAGGGTGGGACAGAACTAAACTAGGTACTCACTCTCCAAAATACTTTTAAATGTGCCAAATGTGGTAGAGGGGAGGAGGACATAAAGTGTAACTTTCAGGGCCGCCATCAGGGGGGTAAAGGCATTACACCTGTAAGGGGCCCAATGGTCCCCAGGGGCCCGGTCGCCCCTCCCCTGTTTTTTTTGGTCTGACCCCCCACCTTTAACAACTCACGGCAGGGGAACGACGCGAAGAGAAGAGATGACGCTTTCGTTACCACAACCCCCCCCCCCCGCTTATCTTGCGGCAGGAGAGAGAGAAGGCCCCCCCCCCGGTTCTCTTCTCCAGGGGGGCCTGCCTAAAGCTGTGTAAGGGGCCCCAAAATTTGTGATGGCTGCCCTGGTAACTTTCCCCTTAGGCCTCGTACAGACGTCCGGACAGTGCGCTGAAAACGGACATGTCCGGTCGGAGATTTCTGTATGATGGTTGTACACACCATCATACAGAAATCCGCGCGTAAACAATACGCGGGGACGTGGCCGCGCCGTCGCCGTGACGATGACGTGGCGACGTAGGGCGGCCCTGGAACTTCAAAGCTTCCACGCATGCGTCAAATCACTTTGACGCATGCGAGGGATGGCGGCCGATCGGACGTGTCCGGTGAGTCTGTACAGATGACCGAACACATCCGACGGACAGGCTTCCAGCGGACATGTTTCTTAGCATGCTAAGAAACATTTGTCCGCTGGAAAAAGTCCGCTCAGCCGGGAATCCGGTCCGGTCGGCTGTACACACGACCCAAACATGTCTGCTGAAACTGGACATGTTCGGTCGTGTGTACAAGGCCTTAGGGTGATATTTTGTTTAACTACATTTTCACCCACCAGGGGTATCATCTGTAACATATTCTTTGTATCATAACTTTATTGAGACATGAAAATGAAAACATATGGGAAGTAAGCAGGACTTGATTCAACAATGGCAAAATTGCTTTATAACTGCGTGACCCAATGGGCAAAGGATTGTTGAACCAGTCATGGTTTTAAAATGAGGCCCTTTAATATAGAACCTCTCGCCGGGTATTAATTTGAAAGCATTTGTCCGCTACATCGGCATTGCCTATACAGAATATATTTATAACAAAAATAGATAGTAATCTAAAATACAGTTCAAAATGTGAAAATATTGTCATCGAAATCTGAGGCCAGAAATCGTTTTACCTATTAAGAATCTGACACTCCCACATGAGCTGTCGGCTTCGCACTGCGTAGTGTAGGCGGTAGTAAGGAAGCACATGGAGTTGATCTTAAGTCTGCAGTTATTACAGGTTTTGACAGTCACCTGAGTCTGGCCTGAAAAACACACAGATCAAAAAATGAGTGCATCTTCAACAACTATAGGCATACATAAAATGATATTATACAGTGGTTGATTTACTAAAACTGGAGAGTGCAAAATCTGGTGCATCTCTGCATGGTAGCCAATCAGCTTCTAACTTTAACAACTTTAGCTTGTTCAATTAGGCTTTGACAAAAGCAGATTGGCTACCATGCACAGCTTTTATACATCTATACAAGTGGCCGTCCATTATGTTCACTATTGTATCTTATTGAAATTTTATAATTATTCCCTCCAGCAGTCACCTGTATTTCAAAGAAATGTAAAAAATTATTTATATTGAAATCAGTATTAAACCCAAAAGCAAACTTATTATGATACTGCTTACCAATTCTTAGATGGTGGTGGCTGCATTCATTTTCTTTTGTAGGCTTTGTTTCTTTTTCACCTGGTGAGCCTACCATTAAGTCTGTTGTTTTTTAACAGAACAAGCTGCCTGCAGATGTAGCAGTTAATAAGTTGAGACAAATTATTTACCACCAGAGGCGGCTCTAGGCTTTGTGAGACCTTAGGCAAATCTGAGACATGAGGCCCCGCTAACATCCAAATTGGGGAAAAATAATTCAAGCAATACAAATTAACTGTATAAATTGCATATATTAAGAGTTTTAAATTCTATGAACTATGAGTTCACCATTTATAGAATTTTCTCGAACCAACTCTTTAGGCAAATTAGATGTCCGCGAGGCCCCTGTGGGGGAGAGGCCTATGGCGACCGCCTAATTTGCCTAATTAGAGAGCCGCCTCTGTTTACCACTCATAGGGGTGTTTACAATGGTCAGCTTTTATTTATTTAAAGGGGCTGTAAAGGTTTGTGTTTTTTCACCTATGCCAGAAAGCAGCACGCCCCATTCCCCAGAAGACAATGTGGGGAGGATGAGGAAAAAGACCTGCTGGGTATGGTAAGAGGCAGATTAGGAACTTCCGCATAGAAACCGCCATTTCTGGTAAGTAAAACATATTTTTTTCATTTTTTTCCAGGATTTTTGTGTATTTTTTTTTTATTGGAACTCCATTTTAAACCTAGAAGACTTAGGGCCAGATTCATGTAGAATCGGGCAAATCTGCGGCGGCATGACGTATGACATTTACATTACGCCGCCGCAAGTTTTACGGGCAAGTGCTTGATTCACAAAGCACTTGCCTGTAAAGTTGCAGTGGCGTAGCGTAAATCCCCCGGCGCAAGCCCGCCTAATTCAAATGATCCGGGTAGGGGGCGTGGATCATTTAAATTAGGCGCGTTGCCACGCCGAACGTACTGCGCATGCGCCGTCCCTAAAATTTCCCGACGTGCATTGCGCTAAATGACGTCGCAAGGACGTCATTGGTTTTCGACGTGAACGTAAATGGCGTCCAGCCCCATTCATGGACGAGTTACGCAAACAACGTAAAATTTTCAAATTTCGACGCGGGAACGACGGCCATACTTAACATTGGATACGCCACCTAGGGGGCATGTTCATCTTTACGCCACGTATCTCTTACGGAAACGGCGTAAATTTACTGCGACGGGCAAGCGTACGTTCATGAATCGGCGTAACGACTCATTTGCATATTCTACGTCGATCGCAATGGAAGCGCCACCTAGCGGCCAGCGTAAATATTGCACCCTAAGATACGACGGCGCAGGCCGTTGTATCTTAGGCATGTTTAAGTGTATCTCAGTTTGAGAATACACTTAAACATACGACGGGCTTAGATTGGGAGTTACGTCGGCGTATCTGCTGATACGCCGGCATAACTCTTTGAGAATCTGGCCCTTAGTCCATCTTGTGGTGAAGAAAAGGTTCTGCAGAGCAAAGCTCCACATTGTAGGTGAACATTGCAGCCAAAGATTCTTTATACACACCCTGGGGGGAAGTTTAAAAAAATGGACTAGAGAAAGTACGGTATATCTACCATGTACTTTTAGTTTTGAATAGGGTGCAGAAGGGCTATATCTTCTGTCATATTTACTGTATTTATTGGCGTATAACACTCACTTTTTTACCCTGAAAATAGAGGGTAAACTGTGCCTGCGTGTTATACGAAGGAAAGTTTTTTTCTGAAACTTCCCTTTTAAAGTTAGGGTGCGTGTTATACGCCTGCGCGTGTTATATGCCCGTGCGTGTTATATGCCGATAAATACGGTATATTGCTGTCTGTGCTCTCATTGTATTAATTCACACTCTCTGTTCTGCTAACTATTGCCACTGGGACAGAAAGTGATGGAAAATCCAAAATGTAACTGTTCCCACAACCAGATAGGAGGTGAAGGTTTAGAAATATGCCTGGCTTTAAATATTCTTTGAAAAGGACATCTGTACTGAGTGATACATGTAGGTTGCCATTGTTGACCTGTCCTTTTGAAAATGCCACTTGCATGGTTGTCATGCTATTGCTTCAATATTTTGAATCAATGAGCATGTAGATATGAATGTCTGCATAGGACTGAGCACTCTTCATAGTCAAATGAGATCATTGACCATGAGAGATCACATGGCCAGTGTCTAGGCACCAGAGGGCTACCAAAGCAGGATAGTTTTGAATATGCATACTGTAGAGTAGGAGGTCACAATGGCAGGGGCCTATTCAGTTACTTATGTCATATTTGTTCTTGTTTTCTTGCATAACAGATAAAAAGTATTAAAACTTTTTTTACATAAACCAGGTTTCCACTTATGTTTATTGTCCTTGGATTTGGTTACCTTACTAGGGTAATTAGAAGTAATCATCTGACTTACTGGACCAAACACTTGTAACCTCAATAAGCACAGACGCCCAAAACCCAATACTCTCATTTATGGAATTTTACAACCACAGAGAATACCATGCCCTGGGTGTGCCAGTATTTAGAACATACTGAACATCAGATGGATGAATGGGACACTGTGTGTGACAATGACAAGTCAAACCACAATGCTGGGCCTTGTCCAACGATTGAAGAATAGTGTACTGTCCCTGACCACAGATTGATGTCATAGTGTGAGAACCACACGCAGTGCTGATGAGTTACAGTGTCTTGAAAAAGTATTCATACCCCTTGACATTTTTCACATTTTGTCATGTTACAAGCAAAAGCGTAAATGTATTTTATTGGAATTTTAGACAAACACCAAGTGACACATAATGGTGAAATGGAAGGAAATTTATAAATGGTTTTCAATTCTTTTACAAATAAATAAGTGAAAATTGTGGCGTACATTTGTATTCATCCCCTCTGAGTCAACACTTTGTAGAACCTCCTTTCACTGCAATTACAGCTGCAAGTCTTTTTGGGGAGGTCTCTTCCAGCTTTGCACATCTAGAGAGTCACATTTTTGCTCATTCTTTGCAAAATATCTCATTTAGGTCTGGACTTTGACTGGGCCATTCTAACACATGAATGTGCTTTGATCTATTGTAGCTCTGGCTGTATGTTTAAGGTCGTTGTCCTGCTGGAAAGTGAACCTCTGCCCCAGTCTCAAGTTTTTTGCAGACTCTAATGCCACGTACACACGGTTGGAACTTCCGACAAGAAATTTGAGCTTTTGGTCGGATATTCCCGCCGTGTGTGCGCTCCATTGGACATTTGCTGTCGGGATTTCCGACAAAAAAAATTTGAGAGCTGGTTCTCAATTTTTCCAACGGCAAAAGTTCTTGTCGGAAATTTTGATCGTCTGTATGCAATTCCGACGCACAAAAATCCTACGCATGCTCGGAATATTGAACTTAATTTTTCTCGGCTCGTCATACGTGTTGTACGTCACCGCGTTCTTGACGTTCAAAATCTTCGACAACATTTGTGTGACCGTGTATATGCAACACAAGTTTGAGCCAAAATTCAGTCGGAAAAAATGTGTTTTGTTGTCGGACCTTCCGATCGTGTGTACACGGCATAACACGTTTTCTTCTAAGATTGCCCTGTATTTAAGAACAAATATTGTTTGTTTTGAATATGCTCAATAAAAACCTTTGATTGTGAAAAAAAGAACAAAAATTGTAGCGCTAATTAAGTAACGTGGATATGAATAATCCAAATGATGAACAAAAGTGAAATCAACAATAGTGATGCATATATTAATAAACAATTCAATGTCCTTGACGTGAATAATGAAATAAAAAAGCACTATTTCCGTGAAAGTTCAAAGCTTCATGATGACATCAAGCAGAAACAAACGGTAAAAGTGACAAAATGATGAAGTGAAAAAAAAAAACGCCACCGACAGGTAGAAGACTTACCGGAGCGTTTGAACCCAAAAGAACATACGTTCTTTGGGTCAAACGAGCTTTGTATGGTGAGGCCACCGAATGAACCGGACACTCATATAAACTCCAAATAGCTGGACCAGGGATAGCCAGATATCAACAGGATGGGGATATACTTATAAGGTAATCTCGTGAGGGATGATGGTCCAAGTTTCTCTTGTGCTGCCAGTTTCAGCAATGTCTCCTCTCTACTTCCTGAGATTGCCCTGTATTTGGCTCCATCCATCTTCCCATCAACTCTGACCAGCTTTCCTGTCCCTGCTGAAGAAAAGCATCCCCACAACATGATGCTGCCACCACCATGTTTCACGGTGGGGATGGTGTGTTCAGGGTAATGTGCAGTGTTAGTTTTCCACCACACATAGGCCCGGATTCAGAAAGCCCGGCGTAACTTTGTGCGGGCATAGCGTATCTCAGATACGCTACGCCGCCGTAACTTAGTGAGGCAGGTTCTGTATTCAGAAAGAACCTGCGCCCTAAGTTACGGCAGCGTAGTGTATGTGGTCCGGCGTAAGCCCGCATAATACAAATTATCCAGGCAGTGGGCGTGTTGTATGCTAATGAATGGTGACCCCACGTAAATGACGTTTTTTACTAACGGCGCATGCGTCGTCCGTGGACGTATCCCAGTGCGCATGCTCCAAATTACGCCGCAAAGCCTCATTGGTTTCGACGTGAATGTAACTTACGCCCAGCCCCATTCACGGATGACTTACGCAAACAACGTAATTGACGCAAAATTCTACGCTGGCCCGACGTCCATACCTAACATTGGCTACGCCTCATATAGCAGGGGTAACTTTACGCCGGAAAAAGCCTTACGTAAACTACGTAAAAAAAATGCGCCGGGCGCACGTACATTTCTGAATCGGCGTATCTACCTAATTTACATATTCTAAATCTACGAAAGCGCCACCTAGTGGCCAGCGTAAATATGCAACTAAGATACGACGGCATAAGAGACTTACGTCAGTCACATCCAAATTTCGGCGTATCTTGCTTTCTGAATACAGAAAGAAGATACGCCGGCGCATCCTAGAATTTACGCGGCGTATCAATAGATACGCCAACGTAAATTATTTCTGAATCCGGGCCATAGTGTTTTGCTTTTAGCCCAAAAAGTTCCATTTTGGTCTTATCTGACCAGAGCACCTTCTTCCACATGTTTGCTGTGTCCCCCACATGGCTTTTCGCAATCTGCAATCTGCAGACTTCTTATGTCTTTCTTCTTACAACTCTTCCATAAAGGCCAGATTTGTGGAGTGCACGACTAAGACCCCATACACACGATAGAATCCATCCGCTGAAAAATCCCAGCGAATGGGTTTCAGCGGATAGATCCTATGGTGTGTACACTCCAGCGGATCTTTTTCCGCGGATATTTATCCCCTGGGATGGATTCCAGCAGATAAATATTTGCTGACATGCTAAACAAATCTATCCGCTGGAATCCATCCCAACGGATGGATCCGCTGGTCTGTATAGACTCACCGGATCCATCCGTCCGAAGGGATCCCCCGCATGCGTCGTAATGATTCGACGCATGCGTGGAATTCCTTATATGACAGCGTCGCGCACGTCGCCGCGTCATAATCGCGGCAACGGCGCGACACGTCATCGCTAGAGGATTTCGGCGCGGATTTCAATGCGATGGTGAGTACAGCTGTGGATCTCTGCAGCTCCTCCAGAATTACCATGGGCCTCTTGGCTGCTTCTCTGATTAATGCTCTCCTTTCCCAGCCTGTCAGTTTAGGTGGACGGCCATGTCTTGGTAGGGTTGCAGTTGTGCCAAACTCTTTCCATTTTCAGGATAAGATGGATTGAACAGTGCTCCGTGAGATGTTAGAAGCTTAGGATACTTTTTTATAACCTAACCCTGCTTTAAACTTCTCCACAACTTTATCCCTGACCTGTTTGGTGTGTTCTTTGGCCTTCATGATGCTGTTTGTTCACTAAGGTTCGTTAACAAACCTCTGAGGCCCCGTACACACGGCCGAGGAACTCGACGTGCCAAACACGTTGAGTTCCTCGTCGAGTTCTGGGATGAAGCCGCCGAGGAGCTCGGCGGGCCGCCTTCTCCCATAGAACAACGATAAAATAGAGAACATGTTCTCTATTTTCTCGACGAGTTCCTCGGCGGCTCCATCGAGCCAAAAGTGTACAGACGACAGAGTTTCTCGGCAGAATCCGGGTTTTGACCGAGTTTCTCTGTGAATTCTGCCGAGAAACTCTGTCGTGTGTACGAGGCCTAAGGGCTTTACAGAAGAGCTATATTTATACTGAGATTAAATTAGACACACGTGGACACTATTTACTAATTAGGTGACTTCTGAAGGTTCCACTAGATTTTAGTTAGGGGTATCAGAGTAAAGGGGGCTGAATACAAATGCACACTACACTTTTCAGATATTTATTTGTAAAAAAAAATTAAAACCATTTATTAATTTTCCTTCCACTTTGTGTTGGTCTATCGCATTAAGTCCCAATAAAATACATATCCATTTTTGGTTGTAACATGTCAAAATGTGGAAAATTTCAAGGGCTATGAATACTTTTTCAAGGCACTGTACATCTAAAGATCAGGACAATCCATAACGTAGTTCCGCAGGTATAAGTAGTCTAGACCTCTGCTGGTAAGTGGCATAAATACTGTGGGGCAGATCCACAGAGCGAGTGCGCCGGCATATCTACTGATACGCCGGCACACTTTCAAATTACCCGCGTCGTATCTTTAGTTTGAATCCTCAAACCAAGATACGACGGCCTCTGGGTTAGATCCGACAGGTGTACGTCCTTGTACGCCTTCGGATCTAAGATGCAATACTTTGGTGTCCGCTGGGTGGCGTTCACGTAATTTTCCGCGTTGGGTATGCAAATTAGCTATTTCCGACGATCCACGAACGTACGAGCGGCCGGCGCATTTTTTTACGGCGTCTCTAGTCGGCTTTTTCCGGCGTATAGTTAAAGCTGGTTTTTCGTTGCGTATAGTTAGACCTGCCATGTTAAGTATGGCCGTCGTTCCCGCGTTTATTTTTAATTTTTGTTTGCGTAAGTCGTCTGTGAATCGGGATGGACGTCATTCACGTCTAAGTTAAAAAAAATACGTCGTTGCGACGTCATTTAGCGCAATGAACAGCGGGAAATTTATAAACGGAGAATGCGCAGTTCATTCGGCGCGGGGACGCGCTTCATTTAAATGAAACACGCCCCCTAATCGCCGATTTGAATTCCGCCGCCAGAGATTGACTACACCGCCATAACTTACGGCGCAAATTCTTTGGGGATTCAAACCGGCCAAAAGTAAGTTACAGCGGCGTATCGTATCTCACATACGCTGCGCCCATCTATTTCTATGTGGATCTGCCCCTGTATGCTTTTAGAAGGAGGAAAATTATATTTTAGAGTATATAGAAAGACCTTATTTTGTTCTATTATGAATAGTAGTAGTCTTGTTTGCCATCTGTAGCTAAAACAATTTGGGTGATTATCCTTTACTTTCCATCTTGTAGATTCAACAGGGAGTAAGAGAATTTCATTACAATGTGACGGAACTCCCCTCTTAGACAGTTGTCATGGGAGCAAGCATCCCCATTAGAAGAATCCCCCCCCCCCCCATACTTGTTCTGGTGAAAACTCAAAATTTTGGATTTACACTCACTTTTGATGATCAAAAAAATTGTAATATTAAAAAGAACAGAAAACCAACACTTGCATACAAGAACAGAGGCAATAAGGATCAAGTACACAGTGTGCATTTACATCCTGGAGTTAAAAATTAAATACAGACGCTGCCATGGCTGACCTAAGGGTAGGTCAAATGTATCCATCCTTCACTAATTTTTCAACCACTGATCTGGAATAAGTAGGTGCATATCAGCTGCCTGGAACCTGCATCTTCAAAAGCAAGCAAACAATGGCGCCCACGTTCCTTTGCTGAAAGGTTCCCAAAGGAAATGGGGTGACATCTACCCCATCTGTGAACAAGTCAAAGTAGAGCCTGGACTTGACTATTGCTGACAACTGTGCACATGCTGTAATTCAGATCCTTTACTTTATTCCATGGGTGCTCAACCTGTGGCCCTCCAGCTGTTGTGGAACTACAAGTCCCATGAGACATTACCAGGCTGACAGTTACAAGCATGACTCCCAGAGGCATGATGGTTGTAGTTCCGCAACAACTAGAGGGCCACAGATTGAGCACCCATGCTTTACTCCAAAGTGAAGGATCAGGACCTGCTTGTTGTGACCTGTTTATTCCACCAGATTGGAAAATCTTCTTAGGCCCCTCTGAGGCTTATGTTATCTTTAGCACTATTGACAGTAGTGTATTTAGGTTTTGTGCTTTCCTAGGCCTAACTAAACTCACGCACCCCCTAATTTAAATATGACCCACCTCTTCCTGTCAAGGCCACACCCTTTCTGTTTAGGAGCTGCCCTGAAATTTCCGAGTGGGTACACTAGTCTAGTTTTTAGGGCCTGGGGGGGCAATGGATTCCCTTCATTTGCATATATTTCCTCTCACTTCCTGTTTGGCTATGGGGCAGGAAGTGAAATCTCTGCAATGTGACAGGGATGGTAAAAAATAAACTGACAGGGGCTATAATCCTCTCTTACTCTATCCAAAATGAAAAAAAAAGTGTTGCCTATAATTTTACTTTAACCTCCCTGGCGGTATGATTCTTTCAGAAAAAACATGCTGAAAGCGGTACCATTATTTGCAAGGAAATTTGGTGTTTTATACTGTAGGCCTGTAATTTTTAGAAATAACTCACTTAAATCTGACCAAACAAGATTCTAATAGGCATCCCGGGTATGACATTTTTTTAAAAACAAAATTATAAATTATAATATAAAAAATAATTATAAATAATTATAACAAATAATAATATAATTATAATAAAAATTATTCAATAATGTAATCAAATCAAAATCACTGAAATTTGCTCAGTTGCAGAATTGTCGCTGTCATTATTTTTTTTTTTTATGACGAATTTCCCCACAAATCGCTATCGCACAATTCTGCAAGTGATTATAATTTATTATCGCTGTTTTTTAGCTGATCTAAAACTATTTTTGACATAAAGGGACACTTTTGGTTGCTATGGACAATCTATAGTTTGCAGGGAGAAAGAAACGTTTTTATTATATAAAATGACATGTAGGGCACTGGACAGACCACTAGGGACAAGGGGGAAGTGTTTTTTTTTACATACAGTACTGTAATCTATAAGATTACAGTATACTGTATGTAATGTGTTTGTTTACTTTTTTGAATTTGGTGCCGTTCTCCGTCCCCGTGCGTCGTAACGTCGCAGGGAACGGAGATCGGCGGCACAGGAGGACGCTGTGTGAATCGAGCGAGGTCCCGCTCGCTCACACAGCGCGGTGGCATCGCTGGATCCAGGGACAAGGTAAGTAAACAGTGCCTGTGGATCTAGCGAGCTTGATAGAGTTAAATTGTCCGTATAGGGTTTTATCTGTCTATAGTCCTAATGTGGTCATTTCCCTCACTTCCTGTCCCTGTGACACAAAAAAAGTGAAGGTACAGTTGTCGCCAGGTCAGCACTGAGAGCAATATAGAAAATTGTCTTATGTTATAACCCTTCCTCACATCTCTTGTCACATCCAGGAAGTGAGGGGAAATGTCCCCAATGAGGACACAGATGGCAATACAAACCTGAAAGAATGTCTGACTCTATTCAAGATGATACATAACATTTAAGAGGGAATTGAGCTTTAAATTATGGTGTAAACCTAGTTTCTAAAATCTTATAAACTTTGACATGTTGATGGAAATTTCAAATAATTTGTAATGATCTAGATGAATACCATTCATTAAAAAAAATCTGGTAATTCTGCTATAAAGGTCTTGTTCAGAAACTTCCTTCTATGGGGTGGCAGTGCTGTTTCCCTGCCTTTCCCTGCCTCTCCTGCATGGTCCCCCTGACATCACCAGTAAACACTCACTAATGCCACGTACATATGACCGTTTTTCACGATGTGAAAAACGACGACATGAAAAACGACGTGAAAAATTAGAGCATGTTCTAAATTTTTAATGCCTATTTTTCACATAGAGAAAAATGCTCTGGAGCCCACACATGATTGTTTTTAATGACCAATTAAAAAATTTTAATTTTTCTCGTCACGAAAAACGGTCTTGTGTACGCGGCATTAGAAATGGTATTCTGTACAGAGTGCATGTAGACAGTAGACATGTGCGATTTGTTTTGTTACAAATCGAAAATTCAGACACAATTTTTGTTATTCAGAGATTCTAGTGCATACAAATGTCCAAATCACAAAAGTAACGAATTTCAACTAATCTAAAATAAATGATAACAAAATAACTAAATTAAAGAGTATGTAAAGGTAAATGTATTTCTTTTTTTAAATAACAAACATTTTATACTTACCTCCATTGTGCAGCTCGTTTTTGCACAGAGTGGCCCCGAACCTGGTCTTCTGGGGTTCCTCGGCAGCTGTCTCGGCTCCCCCTCTCAAGAACTCATCACCTTCATTCGAGCAAGCTTGCATAGAATGCATTAAGGTGAAAAAACCTTTACCTTTACAACCCCTTTAATTTGTTTCATTGAGATTTGAAATATTGTAATGACAACAAATAATCCAAATTCATTTGTATCCATTTTTTTTTATGTTGCATTTCTATTTTTCATTATTATAAAAAATGCACTATATATGAATTGGAAACATTGCAAAAAATACAGCAATGTAAACAAGGGAAATAAGATGAATCCTACTTATTGTGTTTGAATTGGATGGAGGTCAGAATCGCTGAATCATAACATAAATAATGCAAAAATGCATTTTGTTCCATTCGTTGTTATGGTTCAGCGATTCTAAAGGAGCCACCTCCATCCAACCCAACAGAGTGCGTAGGTATTCTCCTAAATAAGGAATAAACATGTTAAAACAAATTTAGCCAATCTTTCAAAATAGCTTCTGAAATATGAATCAATTTGGAAAAACGAATAAGGAACAATCCGAGTATATGAAACAAATTCCAAAAATGAATCAAAAAAATAAAAAAATAATTATGTTAACAAATGAATCTTAAACTAAACCAAATTTTCCTTGTGCACATCACTAGTAGATATTAAGTAGTTGCAAGGAGTGAGGAGGAGATCAGCAACACTCAGACGCAAAAAAAAAGATAAAAAATTTGAAGAGGTTGTTTTCCAAAAAACAATAATGGCAGTTACCTTATTTATCGGCATAAAACACGTACAGGGGTATAACACGCAACCAAACTTTAAGAGGGAAGTTTCAGGAAAAAACTTTCCACAGCCCCCTGCATATAACACACAGGCACAGTTTACCCTCCATTTTCAGGGTAAAAAAGTGAGTGTTATACGCCAATAAATACAGTATTTATGATACACAGCACTATACCAAACTAGATGTCATGCAGTTAGGCTTTACAGATAATGTATGTCATTATCACCCTTGCCGTTGCCTTACTCAGTTCCAACCATGAACACTACTATTTCCCGTTTGTAGGTTTTTCCTGTATTGTGAGTTTTCCAAATGGTGCTCTGGATTCCTTTTCTAATCCAACATTAATCTAATGCCGCGTACACACGATTGGAAATTCCGACAAGAAAACCGTGGATTTTTTTCCGCCGGAATTTTGGCTCAAACTCGAGTTGCATACACACGGTCACACAAAATTCCGACCGCCAAGAACGCGGTGACGTAAAACACTATAACCACCCTGAGAAAAATTAAGTTCAATAATTTCGAGTATGCGTCAAATTGATTCTGATCATGCGTGTTTTTTTGCGTGTCGGTATTGCATACAGACAACAGGAAATTCTGACAAGAACTTTTCCCGTCGGAAAATTTGAGAACCAGCTCTCAAATTTTTGATGTCGGAAATTCTAAAAAGAAAAAGTCAGATGGGACCTACACACGGCCGGAATCAAGCTCACATCAAACTTTTCTTGTCGGAAATTCCGATCGTGAGTACGCGGTATAACAGGTTAATTATCCCTACCGTGCGTCTGTATGGTAAAGGAATTCAAATGTAGACCCATCATGGTAGGTATGGGTATGAATGATATCTACTCTGTGATATGTTATGGGAATTGGGCATTTTTATAAATGAGTTAAAAATTGTAAGTGCATTATTCTTGCCTGCTAATTTTATAATTTTAAAGTAATATATTTTGTATCTATAAGTAGTTAGATACTACTAGTTTGACAATTTAGCTTTGAGTTTTGAAAAGATTCTGGTAGGCTTAGTCAGCTATTGGCTTCTTACACCTCTTAGCCCAGGTTCACACTGGGTACGATTTGGTACGATTTGAGATGCGATTTCACATGTCAAATCGCATCTCAAATCGGCGGCATTTGCCGGCAATTGTCAGCAATGGCACCGTCCCAATTGGTGCGACGCCGCATCTGCGGCGCTGCACCGATTTCAAAAAGTAGTTCCTGTACTACTTTTTGCGATTTCGGCCGCGATTTACATTGAACCCTGCACAGATGTCTCTTAATTCGCCGAAATTGCGGCAAAACCGCAGCAGCGATTTTGAATTCGCAGCAGTGTGAACCTAGCCTTAAATAAAAGTGATAGTGAGATTTATTTCTGGCAGTTCCCATGTTCTCTAATTGGACACAACGATCATAATCACTGCTGCTTTTTAGTTCAATTGAGATTAGAAAGAAGTGAATGTGCCCACTAGCATCTAACCAAAAAACTAAATATCAGTTTTGGGTTAACTGAGCCTTTAAACATTATAAATATCAGTCATAGAAGTACTTACCAGGTGGGATTACGGAAGCAGCCAGGAGACACAGCAGTAAGTAGTGGAACATTTTGGTTGTAGATAGACTAATGGTTCTCAGCTCTGGTCTGTGGATAGAACCAAGTATTAGCCTGCGAACGTCTATTTGTTGTGTCCTTAAAGGCAGCTACTAGCACCAAGATGGTGACCAGTCTGTGTGGTTTTCTCCTAGAACAATGGGTTATGTATGGCGAGTACTGTGGGGGCCTCACCATTCCTGAGAGTTTCAAGGTGGGGCAATGGTTTCAGTGGTACATGAAAGGAGTGGATTGTATGGTATAAATAACTGATGATATAATACCTAATTAAGGAAGGGAGATATTTGTGGTCAGAGGGTTGAGGTGTGGAATATTATTGCATTATATAGTTGATTAGGTGGTTGTCCTCATCATAAAGTGTTATCTTTATCTTGCAATTCCTATAACAGAGAGACACTTATATCAAATCTGGGGTATAGCAAAAAAGCAAGAGTGGCAGTAGGCCTGAAGACATCTTACAGTAAAAATAGGTATTTGGTGATTGCTACTGAATTTCTGGAATCATTACCCCCTGGGAGCCATCACATTCTTCTGTCTAGTCCGAACATATAATGCAGCTCTTTAGTTTCTGATTTCAGGAGCCTAGTGCAGTAGTTCTCAGGCTTTCAGTAGCGAAAACAAATAACAATCAAAGAGTGTTGCCTACAGTATGTGTCGATTACCACAATCTATTGACTGCCAAGCACATCCAAAAACTTCTACCTGAACTTAAAGGGGTTGTAAAGGTTCGTCTTTTATTATCTAAATTGGTTCCTTTAAGCTAGTGCATTGTTTTTTCACTTACCCTTTCCTTCGATTTCCCTTCTAAATGTTTTTTTTTGTTTAAATTTCTCACTTCCTGTTTCTCTTCAGTAAGCTTTCCGCCATCATCCGAGCGGTGGAAAGTCAGCCAGAACAGCTTACTGAGAAGGAACAGGAAGTGAGAAATTCAGACAAAGAAAACAAAGAAAAAAACATTTAGAAGGGAAAAGGTAAGTGAACCAACAATGCACTAGCTTAGGCCTTGTACACACGACCAAACATGTCTGCTGAAACTGGTTCGGTCGTGTGTAGGGCTGACCGGACAGTTTCCCGGCCTAGCGGACAGGTTTCCAGCAGACAAAAGTTTCTTAGCATGCTAAGAAACTTGTCCGCTGGAAGCCTGTCCGAAGCCTGTCCGAAGCCTGTCCGATGGTCAGTACGACTCAAATCACTTTGACGCATGCGTGGGATTTCGGGCCAGAGGACATGTCCGATGAGTCGTACTGAAGCATTGAACTTCTTGGTGCGCGCACGTCGCGGCGTCATCGTCGCCGCCACGTCACCGCGTATTCTGTCCGCGGGGAATTTGGTCTGATGGTGTGTACACACATCAGACCAAATGATGCCAGGGGACATGTCCGATGAAAACGGTCCGCGGACCGTTTTCATCGGACATGTTGGGTGGTGTGTACGAGGCCTCAAAGGAACCTATTTAGAAAATAAAAAACAAACCTTTACAACCCCTTTAAAGGGGTTGTAAGGGTTAATTTTTTTTTTAAATAACAAACATATCATACTTACCTACTCCACTGTGTAGTTCGTTTTGCACAGAGTGCAACCCCCGTTCTGGGAAGCACTCACCCAATGGGGTTAGCTTGCGGGCGCTCTCCCGTGTGATACAGTGGTGGCCATAGCCGCCAAGTATATCACTTGGCCCTGCACCCAACACGCCACGTCATTCATTAGATTGACAGCAGTGGGAGCCAATGGCTGCGCTGCTATCAATCTCCAATGAAGAGCCGAGAACAGCCGAGAAGACGGGGGCCGAGAAGCCAACGCATTCACAACACGGGACTTTCGAGGGCTCAGGTAAGTAAACGGGGGCTGAGGGGCTTGTAAGCATCGGATGTTTTTTCACCGCAATGCATAGAAAAAACGTGAAGCTTTACAACCCCATTAACCTGATTCCCAAAATGATGCTTCCATTTTAACTTGCCCCTAACACTTATCGTTAAAGTATTTGTAAAGCCTTTTATTAAATTAACAAATATGTCATACTTACCTGTCCTGTGAAATGGTATATGGTATTGCAGAGTGGCCCCAAATCCTACTCTTCTTGGGTTCCCTGACGATGTTCTGGGCTCCTCCTCTTCTCAGTGCTCCATCAAAGAAGCCGGTTCCTATGGGAGCACATCTGCGGGCTCGCTCTCAAGCCAGGCTGTGTGCATCTATTGACACACACTGCACATGTAAGACCCGTCCCCCCCCCCCCCATCTCTGCTCACAGGATTTGATTAACAACAGTGGGAGCCAATGGCTGTTGTTTTTGAGAGCAGAGAGAGAAGAGAGAGAAAAGAGAGCCGCTACAGAGGGGCACAACACTGAATCAGGAGCGTTCTCAGGTGAGTGGGGTGAGGGGGCAATACAAATACAGGGACACTTTTTACCTTTAGGCGGGGAATGCTTTAAGGTAAAAAATGTTTAGCCACTTTAATCCCTTTAGGGCTCGTTCACACCAGCCACTGCGTTGCAATGCAGCTGCTGGTGTGGGGTCCAGCCAAAATAAATGCAGCAATGATGCGCCATTCTTGGCGTCACAGACATCAGTCTATTGTGGGAAGGAGGAAACTTTTCCCGTCTTCTGCTCTCAAGTGATTAAACTGACCTTGTCAGAGGGAATACTGTGATCTACATGAGAGGTAATACATATCAGTAAATGTTATATTTAAACACCTTCTATAACATGCATGCTCTTGACATGAAATATTATTCCACTTTAAACTTTACACTAAAGCTGGCCATACATAGTTACATAGTAAAAAGACACAAGTCCATCAAGTCCAACCTATGTGTGTGATTATATGTCGGTATTACATTGTATATCCCTGTATGTTGTGGTCGTTCAGGTGCTTATCTAATAGTTTTTTTAAACTATTGATGCCCCCCCGCTGAGACCACCGCCTGTGGAAAGGAATTCCACATCCTGGCTGCTTTTACAGTAAAGAACCCTCTACGGAGTTTAAGGTTAAACCTCTTTTCTTCTAATTTTAATGAATAGCCACATGTCCGGTAAACTCCCTTCTTCCAAAAAAGTTTTATCCCTATTGTGGGGTCACCAGTACGGTATTTGTAAATTGAAATCATATCCCCTCTCAAGCGTCTCTTCTCCAGCGAGAATAAGTTCAGTGCTCGCAACCTTTCCTCATAATTAATATCCTCCAAATCCTTCATTAGCTTTGTTGCCCTTTGTACTCGCTCCATTTCCAGTACAACCTTCCTGAGGACTGGTGCCCAGAACTGGACAGCATACTCCAGGTGCGGCCGGAGTCTTGTAGAGTGGAAGACCGGACCGGACAAATTTTGATCTATGTATCACCACTGTGGTTGAATAGAAGTCGATCTATTGTAAGCTGAAATTAAGATTTATGGGGATAGACTAGAAATAATTAAAATACAATGTAGAAATTAATATATAGTTTTTATATATTGACCATAGATATACTTAAGAGCTCATTCACACATATTTGACAGGTGGTGAGGGGGCATTGTATAGCCTACTCAAACCCTGCGTTAACCCCTTGAACCCTGCACTAGTGCAATAAAAGTGTCAGGAGGTATAATGTACACCCCCAGGCTCAGCCCTTAATACATTTAGGACTTATTGAGCCCTTAATAAACTTGAAACTCCAATAGGCCCATTTACACTGGGCGTTGCATTGCCGCAGTTTTGTGGTGAAAGGGTTCATACCTAAACCCTCAAAGATAAAATCCCAAAGTACAGATCCTAATAATAATCTAAGACACATCCATAATCAAAGCTCTAATAGTTAAATAACCCCGGGTTCTGTATAATCACCATGTCTTCTGCCAACATCAGCTGCACCAAATCCTCCTGTGCCAGGAGATACTGGTGCCAAGTTGTGACCGCCGATTACTTCCACTACATAAAGCTTACCTCTAAATTAATCCCTAACACTGCTTTCTGAAGAATACGTACCATACTAGTGCCAGAGTTATAAGAGCAAAATGATGACAGTCACCTGTTCAAAATGACAGGCGCCCATATCCTGACGGATCTGGACAAGTGGATGTTGTGCACCATGGCTTATTTCTTTATACTTCACTAAAGATTGATAAACCATTCTCACTAACATCTATTTTTTTTTTTTTTTAGAAAACAGTCTTTTTTTTAAATCAATGAACTACCCCACACATTATCAAAGAATAATCATTTGACACAGCATATTACAGTTCCCAATCATACATGTATGCAACTCACACATAATGACCCAACTAGATAAAATGAAAAGTATTTAAACGATATGAAGTAATGATGCTTTGTGTTCATTATTATGTAATTAAAGCCCCAATCTGGGCAAAAGCATTTTTTCATAGTACCTCCCTCTCTCCCTCCCACACCCTTGAACCCATCCTAATGCCGCGCACACACGATCGGACATTCTGACATCAAAACTGTGGATTTTTTTCCAACGGATGTTCATTAAAAACTTGTGTTGTATACACACGGTCACACACATGTTGTCGGAAATTGCGAACATCAAGAACGCGGTCACATACAACACTACGACGAGCTGATAAAAATGAAGTTCAATGATTCTAAGCATGCTTCGAATTGATTCCGAGCATGCGTATAATTTTTGTGCGTTGAATTGTGTACATACGGTCGGAATTTCCGACAACAACTTTTATTCGCGTAAAATTTGAGAACAAGCTCTGAAATTTTTGTTGTCGGAAATTCCGACAGCAAATGTCCGACGGAGCGTATACGCGGTTGGATTTTCCGACAACAAGCTCACATCGAACATTTGTTGTTGTGAATTTACATGTGTACGTGGCATAATATTCTTTTTACCACCCCCCCACCCCTTACATGATAAAGGCAGATCTACTCACCTGAATTTCCCGGGTTAGGGTGTTTTTTTTGGGGGAGGGTTAATGTATGATGTAATATGTGTATGCCCTACTGTATCTGGATTTTTTTAAATGTATTTTGAATGTAGAATGCTCTAATTTGTATATGATGTTGTTGAAAAGAATAAAAAAAATATACTGAATTAACCACTTAAAGCGGTAGTTCACCCCCCCCCCCCCCGACACATTTTACCATCGAGACAGGCATTGTAGCGCGAGCTACAGTATGCCTGTCCCGATTTTTTTAACCCCGTACTCACCTTGTAGTCGTCCATCGTAGATTTCGGCTCCCGCGGGGAATGGGCGTGCCTATGGAGAGGGAGGATGATTGACGGCCGGCCCTGGCACGTCACTCTCCCCGAAGACAGCCGGAGTAGGTCTCGGCTCTTCACGGCGCCTGCGCACAGGCTATGCGCACGCGTCGTGAAGACCAAGCCTGTTTCGGCTATTTCCGGAGAAGCGTGACGCGCCAGAGCCGGCCGTCAATCATCCTCTGTCTCCATAGGCACGCCCATTCCCCGGTATCTTCGATGGACGACTACAAGGTGAGTACGGGGGTAAAAAATTCGGGACAGGCATACTGTAGCTCGCGCTACAATGCCTGATTTTAAGGTAAAATAAAAAAAAAAAAATGTTTTCCCGTCGATAGGGTGAACCCCCGCTTTAAGGACCGGACCATTATGCAGCTTAAAGCGGGGGTTCACCCGAAAAACACATTTTTAACATTAGATTGAGGCTAATTACGGGAAGCACAATCGGGTGTTTTTTTTTAAAATCAATGCAGTACTTACCGTTTTAGAGATATATGTTCTCTGCGGGACTGGACGTTCCTATTTGATTGACAGCCTTCCGACCGTCGCATACAGCGTGTCACGAGTTGCCGAAAGTAGCCGAACGTCGGTGCGCAGGCGCCGTATAGAGCCGCGCCGACGTTCGGCTTCTTTCGGCAACTCGTGACGCGCTGTATGCGATGGTCAGAAGGCTGTCAATCAAATAGGAACGCCCAGTCCCGAAGACCATACCCGGAAGCGGCGGAGAACATCTATCTCTAAAACGGTAAGTACTGCATTGATTTAAAAAAAAAAAACACCCGATTGTGCTTACCATAATTAGCCTCAATCTAACATTAAAAATATTTTTTCGGGTGAACCCCCGCTTTAAAGACCTGGCCACTTTTTGCGATTCGGCACTGCGTTGCTTTAACTGACAATTGCGCAGTTGTGCGACGTAGCTCCCAGACAAAATTGGCGTCCTTTTTTCCCCACAAATAGAGCTTTCTTTTGGTGGTATTTCATCACCTCTGCGGTTCTTATTTTTTGCGCTATAAAAAAAAATAGAGTGACAATTTTGAAAAAAATTCTATATTTTTTACTTTTTGCTGCAATAAATATTCCCAACAAATCTAGAAAAAAAAAATTTTTTCTAGTAATGGCGGCAATCAGGGATTTTTATCTTGACTGCGATATTATGGCGGACACATCGGACACTTTTGACACTATTTTGGGACCATTATCATTTTTACAGCGAACAGTGCTATAATAATACACTGGTTACTGTAAAAATGACACTGGCAGTGAAGGGGTTAACCAGGAGGGGGTGCTGTAGGGGTTAACTGTGTTCTAATGTGTGTTTCTTACTCTGGGGGGCGTGGCTTAGCGTGTGATGTCACTGATCAGCGTTCCCTATGACAGGGAACAGACGATCAGAGACAGCCACACTAGGAAGCACGGGAGAGGTTTGTTTACACTGACCTCTCCCTGTTCTTCCTCTCTGTGACACCAGCGACGATCGGGTCCGCTGTTCCCACGGGGGCAATCACGGAGAAGAGGACCGGGTAGGAGGAGAAACCAAAGCGACAGAGAGATGATTCAGTCTGCTGCCTTTCATTTCACTGTCCCTGTATTATTGAACTGAAGCATTGAAAAATCAGGCCTCCTTCCCTGCCAGACAGAGCTGTGCAATGTGACAGGGTTATGTCAATTTAACACCAATTCCAATGGTGTTCCTCCCTAAATAAATCCTCTTTATATTTATAACATATTCACACTATTGATGTGTGTTGGGGCACATGCATTAATACGTGTCATGCCTTATGTGTGTTGTGCCATTTGAATAGACTGCATAACACACCAGATCACACTAAAAAAGTAAATTGTGTAGCACCCTCCTAGGTAGGTGCTAGTATTAGATAAGTTAGTATTAGTTGTGCATTGGTAGGAAAATGTAGTTGCCACTAGACATGTGCAATTCGTTTACTTCTGAATTTGTTTTTTAACAAATTTTGACAAATTCGTTAATTCCGAAATTTCCTAATTTTTTAATTTCCTAATTTTTAGATTTTCAGATTTCCGAAAACTTAAATTTCCGAATTCACAATTTCCGAAATTTCGAAATTTTTGAATTTCCGAAATTTCGAAATTTTGAATTTCCGAATTTCCGAAATTCGGAATTTAGCTAGTGTTGACGGTACATGTACAGCATGACCTTGGCTTTTAGTTATTCAAAATCTGCTGAGGTCATTCTACATATGTGCCACCGCCGAATAAGTGACTCATTCAGGGCAGGCACGTAAACATTAATTATGGGTTGGTTAATTGTGGCACGACAGAGCACATTACAACATAGTTATGACCTATAAGCCATTTCAATATAATGATGGAACAGTGCTAAAGTGCCCACAGAGATTTGATTTCTGTACCCAATTTTGTGAGCAACGTATTGCTCATCCCATTATTCATAACAACAGTTGTGCTACCAATATATCCAATATCATTGCTCAAAATTGTATATCGATGTTATGCTTTATAAAGTGGTTACTTAACCACTTAAGGACCGCCTCCTGCACATATACGTCGGCAGAATGGCACGGCTGGGCACATGTACGTACAGGTACGTCCTGTACTAGTACCCAGCCGTGGGTCGCGCTGGAGTGCGGCGATCGGTCCCCGGAGCTGAAGAACAGGGAGAGCCGTGTGTAAACACGGCTTCCCCGTGCTTCACTGTGGCGGCTGCATCGATCGTGTCATCCCTTTTATAGGGAGACACGATCGATGACGTCACACCTACAGCCACACCCCCCTACAGTTGTAAACACACACTAGGTGAAACGAAAATCCTTCAGCGCCCCCTGTGGTTAACTCCCAAACTGCAACTGTCATTTTCACAATAAACAATGCAATTTAAATGCATTTTTTGCTGTGAAAATTACAATGGTCCCAAAAATGTGTCAAAATTGTCCGAAGTGTCCGCCATAATGTCGCAGTCACGAAAAAATCGCTGATCGCCACCATAAGTAGTAAAAAAAAAAAAATTATAAAAATGCAATAAAACTATCCCTTATTTTGTAAACGCTATAAATTTTGCGCAAACCAACCGATAAACGCTTATTGGGATTTTTTTTTACCAAAAATAGGTAGAAGAATACGTATCGGCCTAAACTGAGGAAAACATTTTTTTTTATATATTTTTGGGGGATATTTATTATAGCAAAAAGTAAAAAATATTGAATTTTTTTCAAAATTGTCACTCTTTTTTTGTTTATAGCGCAAAAAATAAAAATCGCAGAGGTGATCAAATCCCACCAAAAGAAAGCTCTATTTGTGGGAAAAAAAGGACGCCAATTTTGTTTGGGAGCCACATCGCACGACCGCGCAATTTTCTGTTAAAGCGACGCAGTGCTGAATTGTAAAAACCCCTTGGGTCATTTAGCAGCATATTGGTCCGGTCCTTAAGTGGTTAACACTGTTTGTGTCACTGTGTTCACTGTGTTCACAAAGTGTATTTAGCAATAGAAAATATGGACTCAGAAATACAGTAAAACCTTGGTTTGAGAGTAACTTGGTTTGAGAGCGTTTTGCAAGACAAGCAAAATGTTTTAATAAAATTTACCTTGATATACAAGCGAGCCTCTAAGTGTAGCAATATGGTTACATTTAACGATGGTCAAACATTTAGCAACTTATTACTACATTTAGAGGTGCCTCTCTTCTCTTTTATGCCCTGTAAAAAAAATGCTTTCATATACAAGTGCTTTGGATTACAAGCATGTTTCTGGAACGAATTATGCTCGCAAACCAAGGTTTTCCTGTAAGTATTCTTGGAGCTTGAAAGAAACATTTAGGTCAGGTGTGTAATACTGTACTATTCCTTGTACTTGTGTCCTTTAGTTTTGTTTTTTCCAACAGTGGACAGATTACCTATATACTGTATTACAGTGGATCTTCACTGCATCCAGGGCCGGACTGGCCTACCGGGATACCGGGAAATTTCCCCGTCTGAAAAACAAAAAACTGTGGTTTTCCCAACGGAATTTATCTCAAGCCTGCCTTGCATACACACGGTCACACAAAAGTCTGGTGAACTTTTGACTGCCAAGAACGCGGTGACTGCCAAGAACCGTCGCTGACGGTTAGATACTCTAGATCCGGTAAGAGTATTCCATTCATTTCATCTACTTCTTAGAGCGGGAAGGAATGTTGGTTCCATGATGATTTACGCAGCATCTATCTTCATTTTACATTGATGGACACTGTTTCACATCACCTATATATTCACTTTCATGGACTTTTGTTCAATTTGTTAAATTTTTTTCAGTTACTCAGTTGATTTTGAGCTTTTTTCAATACCACTAGCGCTACATTTATACTTACCAAGTGTCAGAAAAAGGCTTAGACATGAAGGGTTTAAAGACGCAATAATTTCTATGTGCATTGGACTTTTTGTGCTCTTTTTGTGAGTAAAATTTTAACCCTTTGTTTTAATAAATTGATCTGGTAAGCTGATATATTGAGAATGAGGTTCTTTTTGTTCTTTTGGAGGAAATGTGATTAAATGTGGAGAAAGAAAGTTTGCATGAAGACAAAGTCCCTTAATGCCGCGTACATACGTTCGGAAATTCCGACAACAAATGTTCGATGTGAGCTTTTGGTCTGAAATTCCGACCGTGTATATACTCCATCGAACATTTGCGGTCGGAATTTCCGACAAGAAAAATTTGAGAGCTGGTTCTCAATTTTTCCAACAGCAAATGTTCTTGTTGGAAATTCCGATCGTCTGTATGCAATTCCGACGCACAAAAATCCTACGCATGCTCGGAATCAATTCGACACATGCTCGGAATCATTGAACTTAATTTTTCTTGGCTTGTTGTACGTCACCACGTTCTTGACGTTCAGAATTTCTGACAACATTTGTGTGACCGTGTGTATGCAAGACAAGTTTGAGCCAAAATTCCGTCGTAAAAAAATCCACGGTTTTGTTGTCGGAATTTCCGATCCTGTGTATGCGGCATTAGAGGGCTTGACGCGTATTGACCTGATTTTCAATAGGTCAAAATCTGAGGTAAGCAGCCTGTTTGGTAGGTGGAAGAAGCACTGTGGCGGTGACTGATTTAGAATATTCACTGGTGCACGTTTCATTTTTCATGGACTCAAATTGTATGTGTGTGTGTATGTGTGTGTATATATAGATATATATATATACACACACACACACATGCTTTTTTCAAAAAAAATTTATACTTATTCATTATCACTTGCATGTAAGTAGTTGTTACACTACATTTTGGACTTGCCGCTTTATATTTTGCGATGGAAGATATTCAGATAATATGTTTTTAGTCACACGGATTTATTATTCATGCATTTGAAAGAGATTATTATGCTTCGTTTTGTTTAATTGCACAGAATTTTTTTTTATTGCATTTTTTAGTGTGGTTACACATGACAACCGCTGCAGCAATCATTTATATTGTTTATTTTATTTGGTTTACAATTGTCTGTGGTAGCGCAGGAGACTCTGGTATAGTATTTGGATATATGAATTAGGCACTTTGATTCCACGCACACAGTCTTAATATTAAAATAGATCTTAATTGTTGTATAACCGAAATTCACCCGAAATTTTTTTTTTTAAGATTAGATTGATGCTCATTTTGTCTAGGGGAATCGGGTAGTTTTTTTTAAATCGAAGCAGTACTTAGCGTTTTAGAGAGCGATCTTCTCCGCCGCTTCCGGGTATGGTCTTCGGGACTGGGCGTTCCTATTTGATTGACAGGCTTCCGACAGGCTTCCGACGGTCGCATACATCGCGTCACGATTAGCCGAAAGAAGCCGAACGTCGGTGCGGCTCTATACGGCGCCAGCGTACCGACGTTCGGCTACTTTTGGAAAATCTTGACGCAATGTATGCGACCGTCGGAAGCCTGTCAATCAAATAGGAATGCCCAGTCCCGCAGCCCATACCCGGAAGCGGCGGAGAAGATCGCTCTCTAAAACGGTAAGTACTGCTTTTATTTAAAAAAACCTACCCGATTCCCCTTGACAAAATGAGCATCAATCTAATCTTAAAAATGTACTTTTCGGGTGAACCTCCACTTTAAGTTAATAAGGTACAATAGCAGTTTTTGACCACAAGATGGCAATACAGTGCAATAAGCACTATTACTATTACGGTAGTTTCTTAACAAATGTAACAAATGTATTAAATGTTAACAAAATGGGATAAATTATACCTATAATTTATTAGATTTATTGGTTTCGTTAATTCAGCTAGTATTGGCTTAAATACCGGTAAATGTATATGGCTTCTTAGTAATTTATTGTTTGTTAATAATAGTTTCCCGATTTGCTTGTCCCATTGTAATATGTTTTAGCAAATTAAATCTGTCTTTCATTTCTATTTTATGTCTCCAACTTGATTTGTATGGTTTTAACCCGATTCATCAACACAATAAGCCAAAAATGTATGAGGTTTAGCAAGAATCAATAAAAAAACGTTATGCTCCATTTTGACATGTTTAATTAAAAAAGACCAGGTCGGCTTTGTCCCTCTTGGTCAGGGCAGGGGATGCTATTCAATGGGTCTTACAATTACAGCATATTCCTCATCTTCGCTCCCTAGTAGACATGTGTGTTCCCGTTCGTAACAAATGGATTTTCGTACGAATTTGTTAGTATTCGTACATTCGGATCAATTCGAACATCCGAAAAGCTGAAAGAACCAAAATACGAAAATTTACGGAATTACGAATAAATCAAATAACGAACAAGCGAAAATACGAACGTACGATTGGACAATCTTACCAAAATACAAAACACCGAAACAGCAAAAGAACGAAAATTACATCTATAACAAACGATTTGCATTCCGTGTTTTAAATCCTTTGTCTGTTCGTATTTTCATTGGTATGTTCGTATTTTCATTTGTGTGTTTTGTAAATCCGTTTCTTTGTCTGTTCGTAAATGTTGTGTACTCATATCATTCTTTTGAATGGGCAGTGATGTATCTTACTTAATATCTTAGCCAATCAGCTTATCTCTTTTGTGCTAAATCACATTGGACAGTGTAAAGCCTCGTACGTACGATCGGTCTTCAAACAAAGTTTTCCGTGGATTTCTGTCCGAAGGGAGTTGACTGGACTTTTGTCCGATGGAGCGTGCACACGGTCGGATTTTTTGGAAAACGCTCATTTTGAAGTTTGTTGGCAAAAAGTCAGACCGTGTGTACGGACGGGGCTTAAGAGAAATTACAGTATATCTTAATATGGATTAGCCACGTGTTGAAAATTAAACTAAAATACGAGATTGCGAATGATCGCGCCGCAATGTATTTACGAAAGTACAAAATTACGAATCCATTAAACGAAAATTATTATCTAACAAAATTACGAATTTTGAATCAACGAAAATAAATTGGACAGAATTACGAATCATTCAGTATAAACGGAAAAAAAAAATGGTACGAAAATACGAACGGATGCGAATAGGATAACTTGCATCTTCCGAAATACGAACGGGTCTGAATAGGAAAGCTTGTGTCTTACGAAATTATGATTCTTTACGAACCTACGAAACGAGACGAATCTAAACAAAAAAAAAGACATTTTTTGTTGTGCACATGTTTACTCCCTAGAGACAATGCTCTTATCACTTGATATAAATAAGGCATTTGACACTTTATCATGGCCTTACCTTATGACCATCCTCCATCATTATGGGTTCAGTTCTCTCTTTTTACATTGGATAGCAGCGTAATGTTAAAGCTAAACTTAAACATAATGTTTTTGAATCGTCTATCTTTCCTATCCTTAGCGGCACTCAACAAGGCTGTCCGCTTTCCCTGCTTTTGCATTAGAACCCTTGGCGGAGGCAGTTCTTCTTCATCTGGACATTACAGGTATCAACGTAGCAGGCTATTCTGATTAAATATAGTTGTTTGCCGATGACATACTCATAACTCTGACGTCTCCTAGAATCTCCCCACCAAATTTGCTATCCCTTTTGGATACTTATGGTTCACTCTCTGGGCTTTGCGTTAATCTTAGTTTAAGGCAAAGTCAGTCAATCTTTCACCTTCCGAACTGGCTTATTTGAAGAGAATCTTTCCTTTCCAGTGACTCACTTCTCTGCTGTATTTGGGAATTCGGTTCACCCCGGCCTATGAGTGACTTTGCCACAATAATTTCCCTCCTTTATACAGGAAATTGATTGAGATGTCCTCTTGGGTGTCCATTTCCCTTTGTACTGATTTGGCAGGATTTCCGCAGTCCGCATGTTTTATCTTCCAAATTCGTTATATTTTTTCTGTGTTTTACCAGTTTCAGTCCCCTGACCATATCCTACATATACACCAATGCAAACTTCTTAATTTTAATTGGGGGTACTCTCAACCCAAAATCAATAAGCAGGTCCTGTTTGTTAGCAAGATCGATGGCAGCCTCTCAGTTTCAAACCTTCAAGCCTACTATTTACTAATATAGCCTTGTATGCCGCGTACACACGACGGTTTTTAATGTCATGAAAAAAAACGTTTTACTCGACGTGATTCTTGTCAAGCCTGCCTTGCATGCACACGATCGTGAAAAAAAATGCTTGAGCAAAGCGTGGTGACGTACAACGCGTACGACGGCACTTTAAAGGGGAAGTTCCATTCGGATGGCGCCACCCTTTGGGCTGCTTTTGCTAATTTCGTGTTAGTAAAAGTTTTAGTCTCCATTACAAACGCTAGTTTTACCAGAACGAGTGCTCCCGTCTCATAACTTGCTTCTGAGCATGCACGTTTTTCCCCCCATCATTAAAGCCTACACACAACCATTTCTTACTACGTGAAAAACGACGAGAAAAATTAGAGCATGTTCTAAATTTTTAATGGCCATTTTTCACATCGAGAAAAATGCTCTGGAGCCCACACACAATCGTTTTTAATGACCAATGAAATGAATTTTTCTCGTCATAAAAAACGGTCGTGTGTACGCGGCATTAGTCTCATCTCCATGAGACCCATCAACACCCATTGTGGGCCACTATTAATCTTATAGACTCCCACCCCATGTCCTTATCTTCCTTACCTTGACTTTCCACTACTCTTTGACCAATGATGTCTAGCCGTATTTTACTTCATTTGTGGGGCTTGACTTCCCCCCCATCTACCGTTTGTTTCCTCTTCTGCGGTGTCTTCTATTTCCCCCGGGGCTTGATAATCCGAGACAATTCTCTTGGTGGACTGACAATGGGTTTGTTGATATCCACTCACTTCTTACTTCGACAAGGGTTATAATGTTTGACGCCCTTAGATCTTCACATGACATTCCATTGCAAGAGCACTTTGGGCATCTCCAACTTCGTCACTTCTTAGGTCCCAGCTCACTCCTTAGGTGCTGACCCTAACCGAGAGTCTTTGTAGAGCCCGACCTCATTCCTCTGGCTTATTTTCATTGACCTATTCCTCAACAATATCTTCCAGAAGGCCCCTGCTACAACCTTACCATCTACAGTGGAAAAATGAAATGGGGGTGTGTTAAATAGGGAGTCACAAGTAATCAATATTTTCAGCATTCTTTAAGGAGAAGTTCAGCCTGAGCTCATTCGGCTGAGCTTCTTCTATGGGTCACAGGAGTGCAATCCATTTTGCACTCCTATGACCCATTTTCAGCAGAGAGCGAGCTGAAGTCCGCTCTCTGTTGACGTCACCAAGATCAGTCCAGGCACCGCGTCATCCCAACTCTGGAAGTCTGGATGCGCCAGGTGCCTGGACTAATGGCCGTCTCAGCCTCTCAGTGAGCCACTGAGATATTGGCTCCCACCCTCCTGGTCCCTGGTGTTCTTATCTCTGGGGATGCTGAACCGTTAGTTCCCGCGCAGCTGTTCCAGCGGTCTGGGGGGTTTGAAGTCCCTGCTCTTCTCCCTCTTCTCTGTGTAGTGCTTCTGAGATGGAGGAGAGCAATGCTCTGTGCAGGTACTGACCAATCAGAATCACTCTGGTCCCTGGGGGGGGGATCCCCTGGTCGGGGGGGAGGGGTAGGAAGGCCATAGGGTGTTAGTACACCTTTTAATTTTTTCTGTAAAGGTGAACTAACACTTTATGGAATCATTTATAGAGTCATTTATAAAGGCCAGGGACTCTTGTAAGATCCTTTTTAGTTTTGATGTTTAAAGTAGAACTAAACGCAAGCTTTTCATATTGTATAGAGTAGGGGAGGGAGATAACTTATGTATTGTTTATTTTTGCCATATGTGTCCCATTGGGGAGATTATTCTTAGCCAAAACAGGAAGTTATAGAAAATCCCTTTTAAATGAGGGAATCCCTTGTTAACACCAGTGTCCACATTAGAAGATATCCCCACTATTCCTGTTCTGGGGACAACCCAAAATGTGTCTGATAACTGTGGGCTTGATTTACTAAAACAGGAGAGTGCAATATCTGTTGTAGCTTTGCAAGGTAGCCAATCAGCTTCTAACTTCAGCTTGTTCAATAAAGCTTTGACAAAAAAAAAAATGGAAGCTGATTGGTTTCTATGCCGAGCTGCACCAGCTTTTGCACTCTCCAGTTTTGGTAAATCAACTCCACTGTGACCTGGAAGTGTGTCGTATATAAAGATTTTTTCAGACTGATGTAGATTTCTAACAGAGTGAAGATTCCAGAACTGGGCAGTGGAACAGGGGAGTATAAATAATCTTCTACTGCAGGAACCTTCTATTTTTTATTTGGTGTAAGATTAGCTTTAAAGGCCCCATGCACACGGGATGCTGGTGCAAACTCTGCTGAACACACGTTTTTAAAGGCTCAAACACGCTAAATACAAGTACACTGCTGCTCTCTCAGCTGCTACTCACTCTGGTCTCACAAAATGGCTGAAATGGTTAAATAATACTGTTTTTTGAGCTTAGGGAGGGTTTCTTAACTAAACGCTTATAAACGCGTGTTTGCGTTTATAAGCGTTTAGTTAAGAAACATCATGCCATGTCACCTGGCCACATCACCTGCCACAAGTTGTGGATTGTCCACTGGCCACGTCAACCTGGCCACATCACCTGCCATGTCACCTGGCCACATCACCTGCCACAAGTTGTGGATTGTCCACTTGCCATGTCACCTGGCCATGTCATCGGCAACGTCACCTGCGACATCACCTGTTCACATCACCTGGCCACAAGTTGTGGATTGTTCACTTGCCATGTCACCTGGCCACATCACCTGGCCATGTCACTTGCCACGTCACCTGCCACAAGTTGTGGATTGTCCACTTGCCATGTCACCTGGCCACGTCACCTGCCACGTCACCTGGCCACAAGTTGTGGATTGTCCACTTGCCAAATCACCTGGCCAGGTCACCTGCCACGTCACCTGCCCATTTCACCTGCCACAAGTTGTGGATTGTCCACTGGCCATGTCTCCTGGCCACGTCACCTGGCCACATCACATGCCACGTCACCTGCCACAAGTTGTGGATTGTCCACTTGCCACGTCACCTGGCCACGTCACCTGCCACATCACCTGTTCACATCACCTGGCCACAAGTTGTGGATTGTCCACTGGCCACTTCACCTGGCCACATCACCTGCCACGTCACCTGCCACAAGTTGTGGATTGTTCACTTGCCACATCACCTGGCCACATCACCTGCCACGTCACCTGCCACAAGTTGTGGATTGTTCACTTGCCACATCACCTGGCCACGTCACTTGCCACGTCACCTGCCACAAGTTGTGGATTGTCCACTTGCCATGTCACCTGGCCATGTCACCTGGCCACGTCACCTGCCACGTCACCTGGCCACGTCACCTGCCACAAGTTGTGGATTGTCCACTTGCTATATCACCTGGCCATGTCACCTGCCCCTTTCACCTGCCACAAGTTGTGGATTGTCCACTGGCCATGTCTCCTGGCCACGTCACATGCCACGTCACCTGGCCACATCACCTGCCACAAGTTGTGGATTGTCCACTTGCCACGTCACCTGGCCATGTCACCTGCCACAAGTTGTGGATTGTCCACTGGCCACGTCACCTGGCCACATCACCTGCCACGTCACCTGGCCACGTCACCTGCCACAAGTTGTAAATTGTCCACTTGCCACGTCACCTGGCCACGTCACCTGCCACAAGTTGTGGATTGTCCACTGGCCACGTCAGCTGGCCACGTCACCTGCCACATCACCTGGCCACATCACCTGCCACAAGTTGTGGATTGTCTACAATCCATGTCACCTGGCCACGTCACCTGCCACAAGTTGTAGATTGTCCACTTGCCATGTCACCTGGCCTCATCACCTGGCCACGTCACCTGCCACAAGTTGTGGATTGTCCACTTGCCACGTCACCTGACCACGTCACCTGCAACAAGTTGTGGATTGTCCACTTGCCACGTCACCTGGCCACGTCACCTGCCACAAGTTGTGGATTGTCCACTGGCCACGTCAGCTGGCCACGTCACCTGCCACATCACCTGGCCACATCACCTGCCACAAGTTGTGGATTGTCTACAATCCATGTCACCTGGCCACGTCACCTGCCACAAGTTGTAGATTGTCCACTTGCCATGTCACCTGGCCTCATCACCTGGCCACGTCACCTGCCACAAGTTGTGGATTGTCCACTTGCCACGTCACCTGACCACGTCACCTGCAACAAGTTGTGGATTGTCCACTTGCCACGTCACCTGGCCACGTCACCTGCCACAAGTTGTGGATTGTCCACTGGCCACGTCAGCTGGCCACGTCACCTGCCACATCACCTGGCCACATCACCTGCCACAAGTTGTGGATTGTCTACAATCCATGTCACCTGGCCACGTCACCTGCCACAAGTTGTAGATTGTCCACTTGCCATGTCACCTGGCCTCATCACCTGGCCACGTCACCTGCCACAAGTTGTGGATTGTCCACTTGCCACGTCACCTGACCACGTCACCTGCAACAAGTTGAGGATTGTGCACTTGCCACGTCACCTGGCCATGTCACCGTACTTAAATGACATTTTTATCATTTTTTTCACACAAATAGAGCTTTCTTTTGGCGGTATTTGATCACCTCTGGGGTTTTTATTTTCTGCTGAACAAACAAAAAATACTGAGAATTTAGAAAAAAAAATCATGTTTTATATTTTGCTACGTTTTTTTTGCATACAGGTAATTTTTCTCCTTAATTGATATGCGCTGATGAGGCGGCACTGATAGGCTGCACTGGTGGTCACTGATAAGCACAGATAAGGCAGTACTGATAGGCACAGATAAGGCGGTACTGATAGGCACAGATAAGGCGGTACTGATGGGTGGCACTGATGGGTGTTACTGATAGGCACAGATAGATGGCACTGATGGACACTGATAGGTGGCACTGGTAAGTGACAATGATGGGCACTGGTAGGTGACAATGATGGGCACTGGTAGGTGACAATGATGGGCAGTACTGTTGATGAGGCACTGATTGGTGACTTTGATAGGTGGCACTGTGGGCACTGGTAGGTGGCACTGTGGGCACTGGTAGGTGGCGAGGGTGGGCGGGGTTGGTGGGCACTGGTAGGAAGCACACATGGTATACCTTACAGGTATAGATATAGGCAGCCAAGGAGGGTCTATACCCACGAGATGACTTGGTTTGTGTGAAAGAAAGAACCACTACTGCACTACTCTTCAAGTAAGGCCCCTGATGACGGTCTACTTCCAGAAACGCGTCGGGCATTCATCTATCATCCAATAGGAGAGTTTTTTGTCTAGGTGTCACACCCATTGTGGCATGTGCTGTTTTAACGTTTGTTTTTTTGTCTTTTATATGTACATTGGACGCTTGCGACGTGTACTATCACCAAGTGCCATTGTGTATGCCTGCCTTTAATAAACCTTTTTGTATCTTAACACTTTGTTTGGCCTTTAAAGTCCCACCTAGGGGGAGTTGTCTTCTTTTTTGTCTATAATTCTGTCACTTGACCTCCTCTGTAACTCAAAACATGTAACCTGCAAAAAAAATGTAAGCGTCGACTATGGGGATTTTTACTTACCGAAGTTTGGCTCCATTCCACGAGCGTGTGCAATTTTGAAGCGTGACATGTTAGGTATCTATTTACTCGGCGTAACATCATCTTTCACATTATGGAAAACAATTGGGCTAACTACTGTTTTTTTTAATGCATTAAACAAAAAAAACGCGTTTGAAAAATTGCTGCACAAATACCGCGCAAGATAAAACGTTGCAACGACCGCCATCTTATTCTCTAGGGTGTCTTCTAAAAGAAATATAATATAATATAATGTTTGGGGGTTCTGTATAATTTTCTAGCAAAAAAATATATGATTTTTACATGTAGGGGAAAAATGTCAGAATAAGCCTGGGTGGCAAATAGGGACCTTGATGTTGTGTACAGGATGAACAGGAAACATGTTTGCGCCATTCTTGTCTCTTCCCTGCTCCTCCTATGTATGACTGGTACTTTTAATGAGTTCCTGTCTGAAGACCACTCATTTCCACAACATTCTTCTGTAAGAATATGTGCAATTTATGTATTTTAGGCATATTATTTATCTATAATTCTCCCTTGTGTAGACATCCAAAAGCCCTGAGACTGCTGCTGACTGCCACCATTTTGGTTGTGTTGTCAGCAGCCCCAAAAGCCTGAGAGTTGTCGCTCAAATTACACTTTATATTTCTGTTCTCTCCCCTCCATGACAGCTACATGAAAAAAATATATAGAGAGGTGAGGGGAAGGACAGCGGAGCTGTGCCAGCACAGAGTGAAGAAACACTCCCAGAAGTGGAGAGGATGCACAAGGAGGGAGGGGCTTGTGGTAAGGAGGTGTGTCTTCCTGATGTAGTCAAATTTTCTATCAAGTTCAAAGACACAATGCAAAAAAAAAAAAAAGAGGAAAGGATAAATGTTGTATGTAAGCATGTAAAATACATGATTTTTCTGTAATTTTTCCTGCAATTTTTTAAAGCGGAGGTTCACCCAAAAATCAATTTTTAACATTACATTCAGCCGAGTTGTCAGAATGACAATCGGCTGGTTTTTTTTTTCCCCCCGTACATACCGTATTTTCACCGCTGCTTCCGGGTATGTCTTCTGCGGGACTGGGCATTCCTAATTGATTGACAGGCTTCTGACCGTCGCATACAGCGCGTCACGAGTTGCTGAAAGAAGCCGGCTCTATACGGCGCTTGCGCACCGATGTTCGGCTTCTTTCGGCAACTCGTGACGCGCAGTATGCGACGGTCGGAAGCCTGTCAATCAATTAGGAACGCCCAGTCCCGCAGAAGACATACCTGGAAGCGGCGGTGAAAATACGGTATGTACGAAAAAAAAAAAAAACAGCCGATTGTCATTAGGACAACTCGGCTGAATGTAATGTTAAAAATAGATTTTTTGGGTGTACCTCCACTTTAAGTTGGTGACAGTCTTGTTAAAAAATATTCAGTAACACATTTAACTATAAGAAATGAAACATACTTTATTTGTTAATGTTAACAACCAGTAAAAAAGCAACACACAAATGCTAAGGATTCATACTTTGAATATAGTGGTGCAGCAGGTTACAACAGAACTGTAGAGAGCAGTAGACTTGGACAAGCCATGGGCGTGCACTGGTTAAAGATTTATTCTACAGTTCCCAGGATGCTCTTCCAACTTCTTGACCATTGGATATTGTGTGTGCAGGACCCAGTCAGAACTGAGAGAGGTAAAGAGACACCAGAGCCAGGAGGACAGCAGTGCCCAGGGACATCACGTGTTTGAAGGCAGAGTTGCAGAGATCAGTGTCACAACAGGTTGGCTTGACAGACACGGAGCCGCCAGGGACAGAATAATCCTGGTCACATATAGGACTTAATGTACAGCTTTTAACTTTTTGCTCTGCATTTCCTATAGAAAAAAAAAGACAGAAGCAAGTCAAGACACTTTTTGAAAAGATTGTACAATTAAATTGAAATGCATAACCACAATATTACATTTTCTTTCATATCAATATCAAGCTCTATTTTTGTCTACTTCTTCCAAATTTCCCTTAAAATGTTCCCTGTTCCACATGGTCAGGACACCTAAGATGCTGTTTCCTAATAAAACTAAACACATACAGATTGATTGATATGTGCTATTGCACTTTGAAAATCATTGCTCCTCTTGTCAATGCCTTGTTGAATACACCAGAAAGTGGGGTAGATTCAGAAAGCAATTGCGTCAGCGCAATTGCTTAGTTGCGCCGGCGTAACGACTTTTCTGTATTCAGAAAGCCAGTTACGCCGACTGCAGCCTAAGATATGACTGGCATAAGGCTCTTATGCCGTCGTATCGTAGGCTGCATTCTTACGATGGCCGCTAGGTGGCGTTCCCGTAGTGGTCAGCGTATAGTATGCAAATTGCATACTAACGCCGATTCACAACCCTACGCGAGCCCTGCGTACGCATTTTACGTCATTTGCGTTCGTCGGGTTCTGCGTAAGGCTGCTCCTGCTATTAGCAGGGGCAGCCAATGCTAAGTATACCCGTCGTTCCCGCGTCGCGAATTTTAAATTTTACGTCGTTTGCGTAAGTGATTCGTGAATGGCGCTGGACGCCATTTACGTTCACTTTGAAGCAAATGACGTCCTTGAGATGTCATTTGCCGCAATGCACGTCGGGAAAGTTTCCTGACGGAGCATGCGCACTACGTTCAGCGCGGGAACGCGCCTAATTTAAATGATCCACGCCCCCTACGGGATCATTTAAATTACGCGCCCTTACGCCGGGCATTTTTAAGGAGCGCCCACGCAAATTACGTAGCTACTGCTTCATGAATGAAGCGTAGCGCACGTAATTTACGGAGGCGCAGCGTTAAAATGGTACGCTGCGCCTCCGTAAGAGGGCGCAAAAGGTACCTGAATCTACCCCAGTGATTTCAGAATCTCAATCTCAACAGGAGCTTGTATAATATTCAAAAAGACCTAACAAGTAAACGCAAAAAGCATGTTATATGAGGCATTCTACTTATTATATTTAAAGTGTATCTGTGGCCAAATGTTTATTTAAAATTTTTCAGTAATGGAATTTGAATGGGAAAGTTTATACCGTATTTTCCGGCGTATAAGACAACCTTTTGTACTTAAAAACTTGCTTCAAAACTCGGGGGTCGTCTTATACGCCGGTACCTGTCTCAGTCAGACTGCGGGCGACCATTATTCAAAAGCCGCGCCTCCTCCTCGAGCTGTTCCGTGATAGGCGGAACACTTAGTTTCCCAGCAGAGCCTCTGTTCAATGTTCCGCCTATCATGGATGTCTTCTCATCCTCGGCCTCGGACGAGAGGACATCTGTGATAGGTGGAACACCAAACACAGGCTCTGCTGGGAAACTGAGTGTTCCGCCTATCACGGAACAGCACGAGGAGGAGGCGTGGCTTCTGAATAATGGACGCCGGCAGTCTGACTGACTATGCATACAGGGATAAGGTATGGGATCGTCGAGGTATGCAATGGCACAGTGAGGTATGCAATGGGCACAGTGAGGTATGCAATGGGCACAGTGAGGTATGCAATGGGCACAGTGAGGTATGCAATGGCACAGTGAGGCATGCAATGGCACAGTGGGATTCCTGTCAGTGGTTGTTCTGGCTACCCCTCAGCTTCCAGACAGACTAGTAGGAAAGGGTCATCTTATACGGCGAGTATATCCCAAAACCAAAATTTTAGCTGGAAAATTAGGGGGTCGTCTTATACGCCCAGTCGCCTTATACACCGGCAAATACGATACTTGACGTGATTGTAGCCGTATGGGATAGGTTCGAACTCCTGTGAGTTTTTACTGCTATCCAGAGTTCCATTTGAGAGATTTCCCTTCCTCACTGTCCCTTTCGCCAAAAGCAACACAGACAAAAATAAAAATGATTTTCTTTAAAGCAGAATAGGTGAGACACTGAGACTGGAACCACTCTATGCTTTTTATTGCTCCTGGTTTCCCTGTTGCTGATTTTCTATAATTTTCTGTCCATCCCTTGTAACCAAACAAAAAAATTAAGGGGAATTATTTCCAACAGTGTTTCGGATAGCAGTGACATTCATAATTGGTTCTAATCCTTCCCTAGTATATCCAAATGTAAAAAAAAGTTCTGGCTACAGTTCAACTTTGGTATCCTGGTTTGGAGTAATTTTTCTTTGGGGTGGTACTTGTTAGACAACTCACCAGCCTTCACAGTGACCGACAAACATCGCATTCCTTCAATTGGACACGTCAACGTTGTCTTACTTTTGCAATCACCGCCACATTGATAACACTCCAGAGCACTGCCTATAAAAGGAAAAAAAATATGATTTTGAGCATCTAAAAGAATAAAATTGGGCCTAACAACCAGTCACATTCTTTTTCTTTAACTTTCGAACCTATACTGTAAATGTATCAGACTATGCTGATTGGTTTCCATAATATTGCAAAGATCAGCTTGAGGCCGGGTTCACACTAGTCCGACAAACGCTCCGACATTGGGAGCTCATGTCGCATGAGGTGTGAAAATGAATGTTTCCCTATGGGAGCCGTCTTAACTGGTCCGACACAAGTCGGAGCGATTTTGCAAATGCTCCCTGTACTACTTTGGTCCGACTTTGATCCTACTGCACTCCATTGAATATCATTGAATTCGGATCATAGTCGGAACGCAGTCTTGCACGCTCCGACTTTGGCATGCGACTAGTACTCTGCTGATCTTGAGGGGGAACTCCACGCCACATTTTAACAAAAAAAAACGTCCAAGAGCATACCAGGCCCATGGGTCTGGTGCGGATTTAAAGGGGAACCCCCTACGCCGAAAAAACGGCGTGGGGTCCCCCCAAAATCCATTCCAGACCCGTATCCGAGCAGCAGCCTGGCAGGTCAGGAAGGGGGGTGGGGACGAGCGAGCACCCCCCCTCCTTAACCGCGCGGGGGGTGCCCTTGCAGCCCCCCACCCCAAAGCACCCTGCCCCCATGTTGATGAGGACAGGGCCTCTTCCCGACAACCCTGGCCATTGTCAGGGTATGCGGGCGGGGGGCTTATCGGAATCTGGGAGCCCCTTTAACAAGGGGGCCCCCAGATACCGGCCCCCCACCCTAGGTGAATCAGTATGGGGTACATCGTACCCCTACCCATTCACCTGGAGGAAAAGTGTAAAAAAAAATAAACACACTACACAGGTTTTTAAAATATTTTATTAGTCAGCTCCGGGGGTCTTCTTCCGACTTCTCCGCTCTCCAGGGGTCTTCTTCTGACTTCGGGGGTCTTCTTCTGTCTTCTCCGTTCTCTTCTTCTGTTCTCTGCGCTCCCCGGTTCTTCTCCCGCTCTCCGGTGCCTTCTGCCAGGCTGCGCCGCCGCTATCTTCTTTATAGCTCTCTTACTAGCGGCGGCCAGCCCGGTCTTCCATCGCCTTCTTCTCCTGTCGCCTTCTTCTTCCCTCTTCTTTTCTTCCAGTGTTGACTCGACACTCCCTCCCGCTGTAATGCCGGGTGACGTCACCACCCGGAGCATTCTGGGACTGTGACATCATAAGAGGCCTATATAAATCGCTGCGCACCCGGCATTACAGTGGGAGGGTGCGTCGACGAAAGAAGAAGGCGACGTCGCATACTGATTCACCTAGGGTGGGGGGCCGGTATATGGGGGCCCCCTTGTTAAAGGGGGTTTCCAGATTCCAATAAGCCCCCGCCCGCATACATCGACAACCAACGGCCATGGTTGTCGGGAAAAGGCCCTGTCCTCATCAACATGGGGGCAGGGTGCTTTGGGGTGGGAGGGCCGCAGGGTGCCCCCCTGCCCCAGAGCACCTACCTCCCTATGTTGAGGGCATGTGGCCTGGCACGGTTAAGGAGGGGGGGCGCTCGCCCGTCCCCACCTCCTTTCCTGACCTGCCGGGCTGCTGCTCGGATACGGGTCTGGTATGGATTTTGGGGGACCCCCACGCTGTTTTTTCGGCGTAGGGGGTTCCCCTTTAAATCCGCACCAGACTCATGGGCCTGGTATGCTCTTGGAGGGGGAACCCATGCCATTTTTTTTGTTAAAATTTGGCGTGGAGTTCCCCCTCAAGATTCATATCAAACACAGTGCCTGATATTGGCAGGGATCCAAGTCGGATCCCCGCTCATTGAAAGTCGGACTTCAAGTCGCAGGGCAAAGTCGGATCAAAGTAGTATCCTGTTCATGAAAGTAGGATGGATGTAAGACCAATGTAGGATCAATGTAGGACCAATGTCGCAGAGCAAAGTAGGATGAAAATCGTGTAGTATAGTGTGAACCCAGCCTCAATGTTTTCTTCTGTAGGGATCGATTTTCCAATATTCATGTGGTTTCCTGTCAAATAATCCTATCAAAGAAAGTAAACAGTAGGAGATAGCAGCTGCCCCCATCATCTATTTGGCACACACTAGGCATGTGCATTTCGTTTCATTCCGAATCGAAATTCGGACAAATTTTTCATTATTCGGACATTCGGATGCATACGAATTCCCGAATTGCAATATTAATAAATTTACCGAATCCGAACGAACGTTTTCGATTCCAAATCGAAAACCCGTGGACGAAATTCGATTGGAATTAAAAAAAAAAACAAACATTTTTTTTTCGAATTCCAATCGAATTTCATCCGCGGGTTTTCGATTTGGAATTCGAATTTTTTTTTTTTCGAATTCCGATCTAATTTCGAAATTATATTCGAAAAGAGACTATTTGTTGTCGAATCCGGTCGAAATACTTTCGAATTTGACCGGATTTTTAGAAATTCGGTCAAAAAACGAAACGAAAGTTCCGAAAACGAATTTAACACATGTAACGAACCTAACTTAACGAAATTAATTAAATAACGAATTAAAACGAAACGAAACAAAATTTTCCCTTTTGCACATGCCTAGCACACACATCTTGTAGACCCATCAGGTCCTATGACTTATCTCAATCTTTCGAGTGAGGGCAGGGCAAAAGTTCAGGTAAATCTTAAAGGACCACTACCGTAAAAATATTGTACTCTGGGAACTGTATGTGGTTAGTACATTTAACGAAAATATTAAATTATGAATACCTTTTTTTTATCTACCATGCCTTTATTTATATGTTATGCATAATTGCATGCAGACCAAACTGCTCAGCAAATGGGATACTTGCAACAGTCAAGTTTTATTTATAAAGTTTAAACAATTTTTATTTTTCAAAAGAAAAAATACTGTTGCTGTAACTGTTTAAAAAGTATTTGATGGAGTTAGGTTTTAATTTATCTGTCAGATGTCCATCTAGGGGCTACATTCACACAGGAGCTTGTATGTGACCAGGAGAACTCTCATGTGAATGTAGACTAAGGCTAGATTGACACCTATGCAGGTTACGGTTGATGCGTTTTCCCAGTGCATTTTGGATTTTTTGGAGGTGTCTGTTATGCAGGAGAAACCAGCAAAAAAAAAATCATTCTGCTGCATTTCCATTGAAGTCTACGGAACCAAAAATGCGACCCGCTGCGGGCAAAAAAGTTCCTGACCCTTTCCAAAAAAATGCACAGGTTGAAAAGTAATGTAGTGATTATTACATTAACTAAACTGGGCAAATGCATTAACTTTCCTCAGAATTTTAGACCAATTTCGCTACTGAATACAGATCTCAAGATATATTCAAAAATATTGGCTAATAGACTACCGGGTGTAATGCATTACCTTATAGTTTCTAAATGGGTAGGCTTTTGTAAAAGGGAAGACAAGCTCCAGACGGTACTAGGAAAATCATGAATTCAGTATGTAGAAAACAAATGAACGCCTTCTCTGCTCTTAGCTTTAGATACAGAGAATTTTTTTGGTGGAATACATTGGGGATATATATCTCAAACCTTATTACATTTTGGTTAATCAGAGTTTATACACTAAGCCATAAGGTCTTTATATGTAAACCCACTTGCTAAAGTATTTACATCTGGTACATTATCCAACAACTTTGATCTTACCAATGGCACACAACAATGATGCCCCTTATCACCCTTGATTTTTTTTAACTTAGTCATTAAACCTTTCGCTGAAATTATGAAATCTGATTCTCTTGATAAATGCATACAGATAGGTAATATAGGTCTCTTTGTGGATGACATTATCCTTTCTTTATCCTCTTCTAGTTCATCTCTAACTAGAACACAAGACTTGGTCGACTCCTTTGGAAGAGCTTCATTTTATAAAATGCTTTGTACTACCCATGAACATCGATAATGAGACCCCTAACTATTTACAAAATAATTTTCCTTATAGCTGGAGTACAACATCTATTACCTATTTAGGAATCCAACTAACATATCCTACTTTCAAGTTTTTTTTTTTTGTGTATTTTCCTAAACTGCTGGAACAAGTGAGTAGAATCCAATTATCTTGGATAGGCAGAATTTAGGCATTTAAAATGCAAACTCTACCCAAGATACTCTATCAATTTAGGCCTTTACCTATAGTGATGCCTCCAAAAAAAAAATCACAGATCTCATCTAAAGTGCAACGTTATGTATGGCTTGGACACTAGTCTAGCATAGCATTCTCAACCCTTGTATCTCACAAAAAAAAAATGGGGGTATGGGACTACCTGATATACAAAGCTATTATTTACTATCCTAGACCAAATGAGATTTGGGTTTACAGAACCTGAAGTTAAGCTATGGGTAAATATAGTAAAAGAGTTTAAGCTATGGGTAAATATAGTAAAAGAGTTTGTAAAAGGGTCTGACCTCCAAGCCCTTGTAGCACCATCAGTTCTGATACCCAAGCTAAATTCTCCCAACTCACTCACTATAAGGTCTAAGCTGGCAGCCTGGAAAATGAAATCTATTGGTAGCCCAATTATTGTACCTTTTCCTTTAAGAACCCCAATGCTTCTATAGAAAAATTAATTCTACAAGGTTATAACTATTATACTCCTTTACCCATTGAGGTAAAGGACAAACAAACTAGATTAGCATCCTTTCTACCACCCTACTTGAATAAAACAATAACAATTCCTGATATAATCTGGAATTTCTTAACCTCATGTAATAAACCAAAGATTAAGGGCATAATTTTCTTTTACAAAGTAATGACTGATTTTCTGCTAAAAGACAAATGCCAATCTATTAAAAAATGGGATGCTGAACTATCCCAAGACTTTTCTTGGGAACAATGGCAAAAAGCAATACATATTAACAATAAAGCTTCATCCTGCATAAATCACTGGGATATATCACAAAAAATACTACATAGCTGGTACTTAACCACTTACGGACCGCCCGCTGCAGTTTTACGTCGGCACTTTGAAGAGGAATACCGTTGTATGGTAGCAGATAGCTACCATAACCCTGGTATCTTCTTCAGCGGGCGGTCCGCTACAAGATAAAAGTGGTCTCTGTGGCGGATTCACCGTAAGATCACTTTTATTGGCGGCGGGAGAGGGCCCGCTGCTCTCCGGTGACCCCAGATCTCATATTTAAGAGGACCTGTAATAGAAATAAAAGTGACCCACTTTTTTTTTTTTTAAACAGTTTTAAAACAAATAAAATAAAGTAAAATAAATATGGAAAACCACCAAATTATTTTTTAAAGCGCCCCGTCCTGACGAGCTCGCTGGCAGAAGCGAACGCATACGTGAGTAGCGCCCGCATATGAAAACGGTGTTCAAACCACATATGTGAGCTATCGCCACGATCGTTAGAGCGAGAGCAATAATTCTAGCCCTATATCTCCTCTGTAACTCAAAACATGCAACCTGTAGATTTTTTTAAACGTCGCCTATGGAAATTTTTAAGGGTAAAAGTTTCACACCATCCCACGAGCGGGCGCAATTTTGAAGCGTGACATGTTGGGTATCAATTTACTCGGCGTAACATTATCTTTCACAATATAAAAAAAAATTGGGCTAACTTAACTGTTGTCTTTTTTCCAAAAAAGTGAGCTTGTAAGACCGCTGTGCAAATATGGTGTAACAAAAAGTATTGCAGGGCGCGGAATTCAAATGGAAGTGATGGGGGCGTGTTTTATGTAAATAGGTCGTGACCCGACGTAAACAACGTTTTTTTGGAACTGCGCATGCGCCGTCCCTGGGGGTATCCCAGTGCGCATGTTTGAAATGAAACCGAAACCCGCCAATGCTTACGACGGTGATGTCATTCTACGCAAATTCCTATACGCGAACGACTTACGCAAAGGACGTTAAAAATTCAAAATTGTATGCGGGAACGATGGCCATACTTAACATTGAGTACGCCTCAGTATAGCAGCTTTAACTATACGCCGGAAAAAGCTGAATGGAGACGACGTTGAAAAATGTGCCGGGCCGACATACGTTCGTGGATCGCCGTAACTAGCTAATTTGCATACTCGACGCGGATTTCGACGGGAACGCCACCTAACGGCCGCCGAAAAATTGCAGATCCGACAGGCGTACAAATCGATCCCAGATGCCATTGTATCTTGTTTTGAGGATTCAAAACAAAGATACGACGCGGAAATTTTAAATTACGCCGGCAAATCAGTAGATACGCCGGCGTAATCCTTTTGTGGATCTGCCCCAGAGTCTGAAAAACAGGCTCGGTCCTTAAGTGGTTAAGGCTATACAGACTTTCAAATATGTTTCCATAGTCTTCTCCGCACACGGAATGCGGATTGTCCCTTCTAATCCCAAAGTCATTGTTCTGGGATACAAAACTCCTTTAATGTCTTTCTATCACACGTAAATCTGTATATCTCCTCTTCTCTTTTTATGGCGCATCCTGCATTATACATCGATTGAGGCTGTATCGTATTGATGCCTTCCCTGTTGGACACCTAACCAGCATACATGCGTTTTTGATCTCCTGTGATAAGAGATCAACTCCATTTGGTAAGAGGCAGTACATCATTAAGGTGGAGGTGTTTCCCTATCATCACTTTTCGGGTTGCTTTAGTATCCCTCACCGTTTGGAGATTGAAGTTTCTATGGTTTCAATTTTGGACTATATAGGATTAATCCACCTGTGACATTTTTTCTTCTTTTTTTCATGGACTTTTATTTTTTCATCACAATTTTATTGTTTTTTTTTCATTCTCCATTTATCATTAAGAGTGTCTGATCATTTATTACTTATATCACTATTTTTTGCATGTACTGTATGTGTTAATGTATATTCACATCTTTTACAGGTTGTTTAATATCTCCAACACCAGCAATGGCATTACTAAGCTCCAGAATTAAGTGAGAAGTTAGCAGAGTATTTTAAGCAAAAAATAATAGACATAAGAAATAATATACCTGACTTTTGTTATTCAGAAAGTTCTCCTGTATACAAAGGGGTACGTTTTACCTGTTTTGCGGCGGTAACTAGTGCAGAGATACTGACTATTCTCAAGTCGCTTAGAGCTTCGTCGTCAGCGCTTGACCCCTGCATTGCGCAGCTGGTGAAGGACTCGGCTGTTACCTTGGCACCGTTTATAGCAGACATTATTAACATGTCTTTTGCTATTGGAACAGTGCCAAGTATTTTGAAGCAGGCGGTTATAATCCCCTTGTTGAAAAAGGCTAACGTGTTACGGTCCGATCTAAGTAATAACCGACCAATTTCGCCCCTGCCTTTTTTAGCTAAAATAATGGAGAGAGCTGTTGTATGGCAACTTCAGCCGCACTTGGAGTCCAAAAATATTTTTGATGAATATCAGTCTGGATTCCGTCCTGGTAGAGGCACAGAGACTACCCTGATTAAAGTTAAAGATGACTGCCTATGGGCCATGGACAGCGATGAGGCTTCAGCGTTAATACTGCTGGATTTTTCGGCTGCATTTGACACTGTAGATCATGCCAGACTTCTGGAAAGGCTGGTGTCTGTGGCCGGGCTTGAGGACATGGCACTGACATGGATGGCCTCATTCCTGCAGAATAGAACTCAGAGGGTAAGACTAGGGACGTATTATTCATCCAATAGCCCCTTGTCCTGCGGGGTTCCTCAGGGTTCGGCGCTATCGCCGATATTATTTAATATCTACATAAGGCCGCTACTATATATTATTCGGCACCATAATCTTAGCTTTCACGTTTATACAGACGATACGCAGATTTATTTTAAGCTGCCTAAAAATGAGGAAGTCCAGGTAGATTTGGCATCCTGCCTGGAGGAAATACAGTCCTGGATGGGAGCCAATTATTTAAAACTTAATGGCTCAAAAACAGAATGTATTATTATTATTAGTAATCAGAGCAAAACCAGTTTGACTGATTTTCCTTCTTGGCCGGTTTCGTTTATGCCATCCCCGCCCCCGGCTGCCCAGGTTCGGGACTTGGGAATCATTGCGCATGTTACTACCAACTGAAACTCCTGCGTTCTACATTGCATTTCATTGACGAGGTGGACAAAGTCTACGTGATTAATGCTTTTATTGGTAGTCGGCTGGACTATTGTAACGCGCTATACATGGGGTGTTCAAAAACCCTTCTGCATAAGCTTCAACTGATCCAAAACGCTGCAGCTAGGTTATTAACTGGTGTGGGTCGTCGGGAGCATATTACACCGTCTCTGAAAGCCCTGCATTGGCTACCGGTTGCTGAACGGGTCTTGTTCAAAGTGGGTTGTATCGTCCACAAAGCTATCCATAAGATAGGCCCAGGGTATCTGCAAGAAAAATGTACCTGTTACGTTCCCAACAGATCATTGAGATCTGCTGATCAGGCCAATCTGACTGTCCCTAAATTTAGAAGAACTAAATGTGGAGGGAGGACGCTGGATGCACATGGTTCATTATTCTGGAACTCTCTACCTTTATACATAAGACGTGAGAAGGATTTATTAAAATTCAGGACGTTTTTTAAAAACGTTTTTATTTCTTCAAGTGTATGGCCCTAATTAGGGTAAGATAGTAGTATTTTTTAGTTCTTTTAAATGTTATTATGTGGTTTTATATTGTTATCTTACAGTAATGAGAGATGTGTTTTGTACTTGTATATGTTGGTTCTATGAGCGCATCGAGGCCTTCTGGTAATGACTGCGCTCCCAATAAGCATTTTAATAAATAAATAAATAAATAAATAAATAAATAAATAAGCTAGGATTAGATCTTTATCCTGCACAATTTAGAATAGTAGTTGCTCGTTGTGTACTGTACTGTTTGCAGCCAGATTTACTTTGACTAATAAATTATATTTTATTATTATATTTTCATAATCTTGGACCTTTGTAAAAAATTCATATGTGTTATTTCCTTTTTCTTTGTTGGACAAATTTAAATTGAATAAAAACGTAAAAAAAAGAAAAAGAAAAAGGAAAATGCCCAGCAAAACTCATAGGTGTGAACCTAGCCTAAAACTACCCTGTCTATCTGTTGACAATGCTGTAATGCTGATTTGGAGTATGAAGTGTTGTCACCCTATTAACACAAGTAGAAAAGTCGATTTTCTGCCAGGTATAAAATCGGTGTTAATGGAAGCTCAGGAAAACTGCTGTATTAAAGCTGTAGTAAAGTTGTGAATGAAAGTTAAAGTCATAATCTCGTCTCCAGGACTTTTCCAGGGCCTCTCCAAACCTATGGAACTCCTTACCCCAATATGTCTGTCTATCTCCTTCTCTATTAGCTTTTAGAGGATACCTGAAAACCCTCCTCTTCAGAGAAGCCTATCCTACCCACCATCTGATCATCCCCCACAGCTACTACCCTTTGTGCCACTTGACCCTCCCTTCTAGAGCCACGAGCACGGCATGGCACTCTGAATGGATGGCAACCGTCTATTCAGATTGCAGTGCGCATGCAGTGGTGAGGTCACCAGCTGCTACAGATGTGAATATCTCTTAAACTGTACACATTTAGGAGATATTCCTTGTACCCACAGGTAAGCATTATTATACGCTTAATAATAGGTAGTAGTGATCTAGTGATGTTTACTACCCCTTTAGTGACAAACTGCATCATACATGGCATGTTTGATTTTGCACATAGTTCCTCTTTAAATTACAAATAAAACTTGAATACACAAATATAATACAATATTATAAACAAAAGACGCAAGTATAATATTACAGTGGAAGTCTCTGCATATTCTGATCATTTGACTTACCTGCCTGGCAGCTGAGCAGGAAGGCTAGGACAGCGAGCAAGAAATATTTGTGCTGCATGGCTCTCCAATGTCGTGCAATGTCCTAATTTGTGTTCTGATTTGCTTTTTAAATCATCTGGGTGTCACATGTGATAATTAACTTTGAGGAAGTTACCAAAAACCAATAAATATCTTACACAATACGGATGTGTTTAAACACCAAAAGCTGAACCTTTCCTTTTGTTCTAGATTTCACAACAGCATACATCACTCTGGCTATTGTACAGAGACTTTACCCACTTGACCTTTGAAAAATTGTATCCCCTTCATTACCAGGCCATTTTTTCCTTTTTGGCACTGCTCTATTTTAATTGGAAATTGTGTGGTCATACAACACTGTACGCAATCAAAATGTATATATTTTTTTTCTCCCACAAATAGAGCTTGGCCCTGATAATGACTGCCTTCTCCTGTGGGGAAAAATTTAGTTTCCTTTTCTTCTGAGCTGCTGGAGCAGACATGGCTGCAAAGAAAAGAACAAAGAACAAAAGTCTGAATAAATAATGATGAGCGCAAACTGAAAATCTAAAAGTGAATATAAAGACAGTCCATAGGGGACTGATAACAATCAATAAAGATATGCAGTGAATTCAAAATTAGTGAAATAACCCAAAACTGATAATAGATCCAAAAATAAAAGTCCAAATATATAAATCAAAGTTTGGATAAATCAATCTAGTGTGCCAGTGATAAACAAAACTTCTGCACTTCGGGCATCAATGTGGACAATCTTGATAACTCTTTGCTTAGCCTGGGCTCGCAGTGCGCTTACCTCCAGACACTAGGTCATGCGTGTCAACGAAATCCTCCCAAAACGGGAACAGAATCCAAACAGTGGGTAACACGTGTTGCACGGAATCTTCCCAGTGCTGAGATAGAATCGAGGGGCGTTCTCTGTATCCAATACCAGTATAGGTCCAGGCGCAGCGAAGTCGACTCCACAGGATAGCCACAAGGTGTATCAGGAGCAAATGTAGAAATAAAAAACTCTCATGGTGAAGTATGCAAGCACTTTAAAATTTAATAAAGGTAAAAATGTGCTTACATTGAAAAAACGAATAAAACGCCAAACAGCGGCACTTCCGGTGGACGGTCAGGGTGTCACGTCACTTCCGGTCACATCTAACCTTATGCATTACGTCACGACACGTGACTTCATCGGAGGTTACTGAGTGACTAATGGATACTGCCTTATATTGATACAAACAGGAAATGGTCCAGCAGCCATTTTAGATTACAAAATGGCATTTGAACAGAGCTAGGCTGCGGCCATTTTAGAGAAGGGCAAAGATAAGGGAAAAAATTATTTATTTATTTGAACTGGTGACGTAACGGAATTACGGACCAGACCATGTCACGCTAAAAACAACGGACATATTGAATATGCACAACTCAAAATGCCAAAAATTAATTATATTCAATTAAATGTAAAACCCACATTAAAACTTGTCAAAATAAAATATGTATATAAATGACAAGATAACAGACTAAGGACACCAATATTGGATAGATAAACGTTTCATAACAATTAACCAATGGGGTCCTAAACATTATCCAATTATTAATTGATGGTAGTCTGTAAATTTTAATAACCTTTCAAGATAAAATTTAAAATATTAAAATGTAAAATACATAAAATCTTGAATTGTGGATGAGGTACTGGACTAGACTGGAGTGAGTGATACCCCTTGCGTTTACAAGTGAATCCCCCTCCAATGAATAGATCACATCATTGCATTCTAAACCAGAAATCTAAAACAACTAAAAATTGCTTAAAAAACAGTTGACGTCGAACTCAACATTTAACCCATTAGGCACTAAAGTATTTAAAGAGTGAATCCACTGAGATTCTTTCTGACTTATTGTCCTAACCAAATGGGCTCCTCTCCATGGCTTGTTGAATTTATCTATCCCCCAAAACATTAGTTGTTTAGGATCTTTATTATGTTTCTCCGCAAAATGCCTACTAACGTTGTGCTTCGGGAAGCCATTTTCTATATTAACAACATGCTCCTTTATTCGAACCATTAATGCTCTCTTCGTTCTTCCTACATATTGCAAGTTGCAGGAGCACTGGAGAACATATACCACCCCTTCAGTATGGCAACTAATGAAGTCATTAATGGTATGACATTCATTTGTATGGGTGGAGATGAACTCAGTCCTTTTCTTTTGAGGACCTTTAGAATGTTTACAGGCATAACAATATTTACAGGGAACAAAGCCCTTCGTATTAAAGAATGTATAACCACTCTTAGGTGGAGGGTCAACCACATTTTTCACCAAAATGTCTTTTATGGTTGGGGCTCTTTTATACACAATATTAGGTTTTTCTGGCAATATGGATTTTAAATGCCTGTCTTCTTTCAAAATATGCCAATGTCTTTTGATCAATTTTTCCACATCTTTATGCTGAATATTGTAATCCAAAATAATGGCAGGGGCCATCATATCCCGCTGTTTCTTAATATTTCCCTGTAGCATCGTATTTCGATCTAGACCCGCAACTGATTGAATTTGTTCATCAATAAAATTATCTGAGTATCCTTTGTTTTTAAATCTTGCACCTATGAACTCTGCCTGAGTCAAAAAATCCGTATTGTTTGTGCAATTCCGTTTAATACGAACCAGCTGTCCCTTAGGAATATTTAGCAACCATGATTTATGATGACAGCTATTCAGTGACAAATAACTATTAGAATCAACACTTTTAAAGTGTGTTTTGGTAATCAATTTGTTGGTTGATATAGTAATATCTAGATCCAAAAAATTAACTGATTTGTCACTAATATTGAACACCAAATTAATGTTTTGATCATTAATATTTAATTCTGCACAGAAATTCTCAAATGTTTCCTTGGTACCTTTCCACACCATGAGCACATCATCGATGTATCTTTTGTAGAATACTAATTGAGTGGGGGTATTGGAATAAATGGAACTCTCCTCCCACTGTGCCATGAAGGCATTAGCCACCGAGGGTGCAAATTTTGCGCCCATGGCGATGCCGGTTCTTTGGTTATAGTACGATTGATTGTACCAGAAATAATTAGATTTCAGACAGAATTCCAAGCATTTAATGAGAAATTTCCGTTGCTTGCAAATGAGCATAGTATAATTTCTCAAAAGCCACTTCGTAGCACTACAAGCTTGGTGATGTTTTACTATTGTATATAAAGAGGATACATCTGCCGTGGCGATCCAGGTTTGTCCCTCCACAACAGGTACCTCTTCTAATAGCTGCAAAACATGTTTAGTGTCTCTTAGATATGCTTTGGTTTGCTGAATAGCTGGTTGCAAAAATTGGTCAAGGTATTGACCCATCCTGGCTGTGAGTGAGTCAACACCATTGACGATGGGTCTGCCTGGTGGGTTGACCTTATCTTTATGTATTTTCGGAATGATGTATATTATCGGTATTCTACAAACTTCCGGTAATAAAAATACGGATTCTTTTTTATTCAGGATATCACCTTTCACTCCCAAATGAATAAGTTGTTTCAATTGCTCCTTGTATTTGGAGGTGGGATTTCCTAATAATTTGGTGTAGGTCTCAGTATCTTCCAGTTGTCTCAGGAGTTCTGTATTGTATTGTTCTTTGGATAGAACCACAACTCCTCCTCCCTTATCGGCAGGTCTAATTACAATGTCTTTGCGTTTTTTCAGGGACTGCATTCCCTTTTTGAGATGTATGGGATCACTCGCTTTTTTCAGTTTTAGTCCATCAAGGTCCTGAAGGACTAATTTTTTGAAAACTTCAATATTTGGATTATTGCTGACCTGTGGATTAAACACAGAATTATTGCGGAGTGTACTATGTTGAATGGGATTTGTGGATGTCAATGTGGAAGATCCATATTTGATTGGATTACCTAAAAAATATTTTTTAATGTTCATTTTCCTGATATATTTTTGTATGCCTATAAAAGTTTCAAATTTATTAAGGTTCTTCACTGGTGCATGTTTAAGACCACCCTCTAATACCAAAATTTCTTCTGCAGTCAGCTCCTTGCCACTTAGGTTGAAGACCCCCTCCCCCCTTCCACTCTTTGTCCCGAGAAGACTTAGGTGGGATGTTCCCCCTAATGATGGCCTCTTGGACAAACAATCCATGGACGAATGGTTCCACTTTTACAACGATAAAAGTTTGGAGGCCATTCATTTTTTCCTTAAACGAAAACAAAAGAAGATGCGGGCCATGGATTCGAAGATCACCACCCTTACCATGCACCTTACTATGCACATAATTCCCATGAGTCTTTTTTAGACCGGGATCGGAGGAATCACTCTCCGAGACGGTACCCCCAAGATCCTTACTCATCCCCAAGGAGGCAGACACGGGAGGATCAATCTCCAAGAAGAACAAAGGAATATCAGAGATCCCCAAGAAAGCCTCACAACGTAAAGGAAACCCGAATTCCCAAAGAAAACGGGGATGTAGAGGAGGAAAGAGATCCAAAAAGAAAAAGAGTGGAAGGGGGAGGGGGTCTTCAACCTAAGTGGCAAGGAGCTGACTGCAGAAGAAATTTTGGTATTAGAGGGTGGTCTTAAACATGCACCAGTGAAGAACCTTAATAAATTTGAAACTTTTATAGGCATACAAAAATATATCAGGAAAATAAACATTAAAAAATATTTTTTAGGTAATCCAATCAAATATGGATCTTCCACATTGACATCCACAAATCCCATTCAACATAGTACACTCCGCAATAATTCTGTGTTTAATCCACAGGTCAGCAATAATCCAAATATTGAAGTTTTCAAAAAATTAGTCCTTCAGGACCTTGATGGACTAAAACTGAAAAAAGCGAGTGATCCCATACATCTCAAAAAGGGAATGCAGTCCCTGAAAAAACGCAAAGACATTGTAATTAGACCTGCCGATAAGGGAGGAGGAGTTGTGGTTCTATCCAAAGAACAATACAATACAGAACTCCTGAGACAACTGGAAGATACTGAGACCTACACCAAATTATTAGGAAATCCCACCTCCAAATACAAGGAGCAATTGAAACAACTTATTCATTTGGGAGTGAAAGGTGATATCCTGAATAAAAAAGAATCCGTATTTTTATTACCGGAAGTTTGTAGAATACCGATAATATACATCATTCCGAAAATACATAAAGATAAGGTCAACCCACCAGGCAGACCCATCGTCAATGGTGTTGACTCACTCACAGCCAGGATGGGTCAATACCTTGACCAATTTTTGCAACCAGCTATTCAGCAAACCAAAGCATATCTAAGAGACACTAAACATGTTTTGCAGCTATTAGAAGAGGTACCTGTTGTGGAGGGACAAACCTGGATCGCCACGGCAGATGTATCCTCTTTATATACAATAGTAAAACATCACCAAGCTTGTAGTGCTACGAAGTGGCTTTTGAGAAATTATACTATGCTCATTTGCAAGCAACGGAAATTTCTCATTAAATGCTTGGAATTCTGTCTGAAATCTAATTATTTCTGGTACAATCAATCGTACTATAACCAAAGAACCGGCATCGCCATGGGCGCAAAATTTGCACCCTCGGTGGCTAATGCCTTCATGGCACAGTGGGAGGAGAGTTCCATTTATTCCAATACCCCCACTCAATTAGTATTCTACAAAAGATACATCGATGATGTGCTCATGGTGTGGAAAGGTACCAAGGAAACATTTGAGAATTTCTGTGCAGAATTAAATATTAATGATCAAAACATTAATTTGGTGTTCAATATTAGTGACAAATCAGTTAATTTTTTGGATCTAGATATTACTATATCAACCAACAAATTGATTACCAAAACACACTTTAAAAGTGTTGATTCTAATAGTTATTTGTCACTGAATAGCTGTCATCATAAATCATGGTTGCTAAATATTCCTAAGGGACAGCTGGTTCGTATTAAACGGAATTGCACAAACAATACAGATTTTTTGACTCAGGCAGAGTTCATAGGTGCAAGATTTAAAAACAAAGGATACTCAGATAACTTTATTGATGAACAAATTCAATCAGTTGCGGGTCTAGATCGAAATACGATGCTACAGGGAAATATTAAGAAACAGCGGGATATGATGGCCCCTGCCATTATTTTGGATTACAATATTCAGCATAAAGATGTGGAAAAATTGATCAAAAGACATTGGCATATTTTGAAAGAAGACAGGCTTTTAAAATCCATATTGCCAGAAAAACCTAATATTGTGTATAAAAGAGCCCCAACCATAAAAGACATTTTGGTGAAAAATGTGGTTGACCCTCCACCTAAGAGTGGTTATACGTTCTTTAATACGAAGGGCTTTGTTCCCTGTAAATATTGTTATGCCTGTAAACATTCTAAAGGTCCTCAAAAGAAAAGGACTGAGTTCATCTCCACCCATACAAATGAATGTCATACCATTAATGACTTCATTAGTTGCCATACTGAAGGGGTGGTATATGTTCTCCAGTGCTCCTGCAACTTGCAATATGTAGGAAGAACGAAGAGAGCATTAATGGTTCGAATAAAGGAGCATGTTGTTAATATAGAAAATGGCTTCCCGAAGCACAACGTTAGTAGGCATTTTGCGGAGAAACATAATAAAGATCCTAAACAACTAATGTTTTGGGGGATAGATAAATTCAACAAGCCATGGAGAGGAGCCCATTTGGTTAGGACAATAAGTCAGAAAGAATCTCAGTGGATTCACTCTTTAAATACTTTAGTGCCTAATGGGTTAAATGTTGAGTTCGACGTCAACTGTTTTTTAAGCAATTTTTAGTTGTTTTAGATTTCTGGTTTAGAATGCAATGATGTGATCTATTCATTGGAGGGGGATTCACTTGTAAACGCAAGGGGTATCACTCACTCCAGTCTAGTCCAGTACCTCATCCACAATTCAAGATTTTATGTATTTTACATTTTAATATTTTAAATTTTATCTTGAAAGGTTATTAAAATTTACAGACTACCATCAATTAATAATTGGATAATGTTTAGGACCCCATTGGTTAATTGTTATGAAACGTTTATCTATCCAATATTGGTGTCCTTAGTCTGTTATCTTGTCATTTATATACATATTTTATTTTGACAAGTTTTAATGTGGGTTTTACATTTAATTGAATATAATTAATTTTTGGCATTTTGAGTTGTGCATATTCAATATGTCCGTTGTTTTTAGCGTGACATGGTCTGGTCCGTAATTCCGTTACGTCACCAGTTCAAATAAATAAATAATTTTTTCCCTTATCTTTGCCCTTCTCTAAAATGGCCGCAGCCTAGCTCTGTTCAAATGCCATTTTGTAATCTAAAATGGCTGCTGGACCATTTCCTGTTTGTATCAATATAAGGCAGTATCCATTAGTCACTCAGTAACCTCCGATGAAGTCACGTGTCGTGACGTAATGCATAAGGTTAGATGTGACCGGAAGTGACGTGACACCCTGACCGTCCACCGGAAGTGCCGCTGTTTGGCGTTTTATTCGTTTTTTCAATGTAAGCACATTTTTACCTTTATTAAATTTTAAAGTGCTTGCATACTTCACCATGAGAGCTTTTTATTTCTACATTTGCTCCTGATACACCTTGTGGCTATCTTGTGGAGTCGACTTCGCTGCGCCTGGACCTATACTGGTATTGGATACAGAGAACGCCCCTCGATTCTATCTCAGCACTGGGAAGATTCCGTGCAACACGTGTTACCCACTGTTTGGATTCTGTTCCCGTTTTGGGAGGATTTCGTTGACACGCATGACCTAGTGTCTGGAGGTAAGCGCACTGCGAGCCCAGGCTAAGCAAAGAGTTATCAAGATTGTCCACATTGATGCCCGAAGTGCAGAAGTTTTGTTTATCACTGGCACACTAGATTGATTTATCCAAACTTTGATTTATATATTTGGACTTTTATTTTTGGATCTATTATCAGTTTTGGGTTATTTCACTAATTTTGAATTCACTGCATATCTTTATTGATTGTTATCAGTCCCCTATGGACTGTCTTTATATTCACTTTTAGATTTTCAGTTTGCGCTCATCATTATTTATTCAGACCTTTATTTGTTGTTAGCACATTTTAGATTTGAGCAGCATTTTGTTTTTCACTGGTCACTTTTAATTTTCACTGTTGGCTAGCGCTTTAGTCACCCACTTGTCTAAAGAACAAAAGTACCTTGCTTCAGGGGGGGAAACAAGCGGATTTACTTTTGCATGTCTGGGCGTATTTATGCCCTGGGCGTATCTCACTAATTACGCCGGGCCTAGTTTGTATCTCACTGATTACGCCGGGCCCAGTTCTGAGCATGCGCAGAGAGGCGCTGAACATAGTCAGCGTCACGGCACATGCGCCGTCCCTTCGGCCCTTCATTTGCATGGGGTCACGGCTCATTTCAATGGAACACGCCCACTTCCTTCCTACTTTCAATTACGCCGGCTTACGCCTAGGAATTTACGTCGCGCCGGCGCAACGTCCGGCGCAAATACTCTGAGGATACGGTACTTGCCTCTCTAAGCTGAGCCGGCGTAGCGGAAATGAGATGCGCTACGCCGGTCTATATATGCGCCGATGTACGTGGATCTGCCCCTATATATAAAGGAATTTTTCATTTTTTTGGTTTCACTTTAAGCATCATTAAAATTACTGCTCCTGTAAAAACAATCTTTTTTTATAAAAAAATTTAGCATTGCTACATGTCCCCCAGTACCTGGACCCCCATACCCTTTTTATGGCCAATAACTTGCATATAAGCCTTCAAAATTTAGACTTTTTCAAGTTTGGGTCCCATAGACTTTAATAGAGTTTGCAGGTCGGCTCTGAACTTTTTTACATGTTCGAGAGTTCTGGTGTGAACCAAACTGTTCGGACCAACTGCAGGTAGTGAAGCACCATGTGAATTTTTTTTTGGTGAGCGTGTGTGAGCTGTGTGAAAAGTTATCATGTATGGATGCTAGTTTGCAAGCTAGACTCGGGAATCTCAGAAGTATGTGGGAATCACTTAGCTGCTACAGAGCCCTCAGAGAGCACCAGATTGTATGCAAGATTTGAAGCTGCCTGTGTGTGTGTACAGTGAGCTAGATTTCTCCCTCTATTGGTGGCTAGTGGTATTGAATCTTTTGATAACTTCATTTCCAGTGTGAATGTGTGGAAGTTTGGGTTCTTGTGATGATTTGCTGGCCAATTTCTGTGGATGTGCGAAGAACAGTAAAGACCACTCTGTTTTCAAACTCAGGGGCTCACAGCATAAACCGCAGACGTGTTTTGATTAAGCTATATTTGTGATTTTGTTGTGTTTCCACACAAGAGTCACACAACGTTCACCCAAGATTCACGCATTATTCTAATTGGATTTGATTGGGAAAATGTTTAAATCCTGGGTGAAACCTGTGCTATTCTTCTATGAAAACATTTAGGGAAATGAAAGATAATTATCCAAAAGCGCACTTGTCATTCTAGCCACCCTGCAGGGAACGGTATTGCATACCGCAGGCTATGACACACACTTCTTTGAAATAAATATATATTTTTTATATAAGCAATATTCGTTGTCCAAACATCACTGCACTATTGGAGTCCCTTCTTTTTCTACTCTGAGGAACGGAGGGAGCTGGGCTGCACACATCACCCACGTCCATATACTGTAGCTGGATCTTGGAGTACCTACCTGAGGAGCTGACAAACAAGTGAGCAGGGGAGCAGCAGAGCGGTGGAATTTGTACCAAACGCACGTTACCCCAAGCGGGGGCTTCTATCTGGTGAGTGGGGTACCCAGAGGGGAGCACCGGGACCACTTCGAATTGTGTTATAGGAGCACCGCCTTCACATTGGATTATTTTGTTGGACTCCATGCAATCTACAGCTATCATTGATGTTTATAGATGTCTTTATTGAATGGTATTAACTGATCTATTGCTCTTTCCTCATTAAGGAACTATAGACTTTTTTCCAAATATATGCCTCCCACTTTATACATTTATTTTCTATATTTTTTGTGAGGACTGTTTGCCACTGATCATCTAGGACATTCGTTACGTTTTTTTTCTGGCACATATCTGTACATAGAGTGGTCATTTAGGTCTGCATATTTCTTTACCACAGGGGGCAGTAGCCCAGGTACCAGCATATAGTGTCTAGTCTATGGTATATGGATAGTCCTTTCACTTGCATATATATTGCATAACATTTACCAGCATATATCTGTTTGCGCAGTATTTATCAGCATATATTTGTTTATTGTTACTGTCTGCATACAGACTTCCTTGTGTAGAACTGTCTTACCTCTTAAGTCGGGGTGCTTCACACTTATTGTACCTGTTCCCTTCTTTGGGGACCTACCCATAGGGTACTTAGTGGTTATCATTGCATCCAGGCAGCGGCACCACCCCAACCCCGTTATATATATCTTTTATTTGTCCTTTTTTAGGGACAGATTTAGGGGGGCAGCAGCCTTTATTGTCACTTACCATGTTGCCTGCCACCAGATGCAGCTTGTCACTTGCCACCAGATGCAGTTTGTCCCTTGCCTAAAATAGTTACAACTCTTCTCTCTGTCTCAGCCAAGCGCTATGGCACCCGAGTGTGTAAACAGGCACATGCGCAGTTGAGGGCGGAACAGTGGCAATGAGGGGCGGGTGGGAGAGATGACGTACACTCTCTGCTCGTTCACTGCATCTCTAATGGTGCAGTCTTCACAGCCCAGCTGTGAAGGTGGATTAGCAGTAATGCAGGGCGGGCAGTAAGAGATGAAGTCATCTCTCTGTTCACCCACCACACCTCTCACAGTGCAGCCTTTGTGATACCCCTGCAAACGTGGCCACAGACCGGCACCAGTCTGTGGCCCTGGGGTTGAGGACCCCCACAATAGAGCATGACTTCAGTGACAGCTCTGAGTCTGCTTGGTTTGCTGATGCAGCGGATGGTTGCTACTAGTTACTATCATCCACCATATAACCCTGCTGCCAGACCTCTATATATTACTCAGAGTCAATGAACAGTCATTTTGCTTTGTTTTGTTTTTGTTTATTTGGGGATATAACTTGGTTGGGAAAAGGGGGTAAGGGATGCCTATAGAACAGATCACTTTGCCATCTTTGTTAAAGAATTGTTGAATTAATAGCACTGAGTAAATGATGGACTCCAACATTCACAGTCTCTCCTCTGCATCAACTCCTGCACTGACCTTCTCCTGCCCCGAGTCCTTGTTGAAGAATTTACCTGGACATGCATACCGACTGCTTCTCCAGCTCCTCTGTTCCAGGACACCTCCTCAATGACCGTGTATGGATGAGGCTCCCGAGCTCCTCCGCCGAGGCGTGTACCCCCCAGATGAGGATGGGCCTCCTGTTGCAGTCTAACACTCCATTCTTCACTTCACCAAGCCGACAACTCCCATCCAGTGGGCTGGACCTGAGCTTATGAAGGAGGCCTGCCCCCTGCCAATTCCAATTGGGAATTGGTCAGGGCTCCTCACATGAGCTCCCTGTCACTCCAATTCACAGCCCTGCCCCTCTTCCAGAACATTCTCCCTGGAAGCAGGGGAGGCACCCAAGAACTTGGAAAACAGGCGATCATACCCACTGCTACACTAACCACTCCCTGCCCCCCAGATCAAAAACAAGCAGGCCTAGCATAAATCATAGGCCTGCCTAAATGTACCTGCCTGGCAGCTATCACAAAAATCCTCACCTCTAACACCTACCTATGGTAGAGTGCGCTACACTGACATCACGTCTAAGATAGCAGTGCCCAGCAGCTTTTAGACTTTTACAGGTAAATATTATGCATTAAATGCACATACAATTTTTGGGAATATTTTGATGAAATTAATAGTCTACTTATAGCATCTCTTTGCAAGCCGTGGTGCAAAATTGGCACTAGGTCTCTTGTGTTTATACCCATACCACTAACTGCCTATGTTACCACTAGTGAAATATTTTGTTCTTTTCTGTCCTAGTAAACCACTTGCAGTAGATCTATTTACCCCTTCCCGGTCACCTCAGCGTCCCTTTTGTAGCCCTGCCCATACAGGAGCCGCTGGATTTTGAGTCTCCCTATTCCTGCACAGTCAGGCAACACACTTTTCCAACTCTCATCTGGACACAAGAAATCAGTCCATGGGCTTGTATTTGTTGTTTTATTTGGAGAAGCAACTTTGATAGGGTATAGGGATTATGGCATGCCCAACTTAACCACTTCAATACAGGGCATTTATACAGCCTTCCTGCCCAGACCAATTTTCAGCTTTCAGCGCTCTCACACTTTGAATGACAATTACTCAGTCATGCTACATTGTATCTAAACAAAATTCTTATAATTTGTTCTCACAAACAGAGCTTTCTTTTGGTGGTATAAAATCACCGCTGGGTTTTTTATTTTTTGCAATATAAGCAAAAAAAGAGAACATTTAAAAAAAAACAAAAAAACACATATAGCTAGATTCACAAAGACCGCCCTAACTTTGCGGCGGCGTAGTGTATCGTGTTTACACTACGCCGCCATAAGTTAGCGAGGCAAGTACATGATTCACAAAGTACTTGCCTGCTAAGTTACGGCGGCCTAGTGTAAATTGGGTGGGCGTAAGGGCGCCTAATTCAAATTTGGCTGAGGGGGCGTGTTTTATGTTAATGGGGGTTTACCTGACGTGATTGACTTTTTTTTACGAACGGCCGTCCTTATACATATCCCAGTGTGCATTGCGGAAAAGTACGCCGCACGGTCCTATTGGTTTCGACGTGGACGTAAATGACGTAAATCCCTATTCACGGACGACTTACGCAAACGACGTAAAATTTTAAAATTGTCAAAATCTACTGATACGCCAGCCTAAGTCTTTCTGAATCCACCTAATAGAGCTAGATTCACAGAACACTTACGCTGGCGTATCTACAGATACGCACCGTAAGTGGACAGATGCACCGTCGTATCTATGCGCCCTATTCTCTATACTGGATACGCCTGAATTCTGGCCTCATCCGACCGACGTAAGTCTCCTACACCGTCGAATCTTGGGTGCATATTTACGCTGGCCGCTAGGGGCGCTTCCGTAGATTTACGCGTCGAATATGCAAGTGACCTAGATACGCCGATTCACAAACGTACTTGCACCCATCGCTTTAATCTACGGCGTTTACGTAAGGCGTACGTCCGTCATAAAGTTATCCCTGCTATATGAGGCACAGCTAATGTTAAGGTATGGACGTCGGAACAGCGTCGAATTTTACGTCGTTTACGTAAGTCGTACGTGAATGGGGCTGTGCGTAGGTTACGTTCGCGTCATAGGCATTGAGGCGTCGTATGTTTGGGCGTATATTCGATATGATTCTGAGCATGCGCCGTTCGATCGGCCGCTCATTTACATGGGGTCACGGCTAATTTAAATGAAGCACGCCCACTACCTGCCTACTTTGAATTAGGCGGGCTTACGCCGGCCTATTTACACTACGCCGGCTCAACGTACGGCGCGACTCCTTTGTGAATACTGTTCTGGGCTCCCTGTTTTACTTTGGCGTAGCGCATATGAGATGCGCTACGCCGGCCAAAAGATGCGCCCAGGTACGTGAATCTAGCTCTTTCTTTTTAGTCTCTATCTTAAAATTTTGCAAAGAAATAATTTTTCTTCATAAATTTGGGCCAAAATGTATACTGCTACATATCTTTAGTAAAAATAACCCAAATTAGTGTATATTATTTGGTCTCTGTGAACGTTATAGAGTCTACAAGCTATTTGCCAATCATTGAAAATTGATCACATCTGATCACACTTTATGTACTGACGGCCTATCTCATTTCTTGAGACCCTAACAAGCCAGGAAAGTACAAATACCTCCCAAATGACCCCTTTTTGGAAAGTAGACATTCCAAGGTATTTAGTAAGAGGCAAGTTGTAATTTTTTCCCACAATTCTTGGGAAAATTAAGATTTTTTTTTTCTTTTTACACAAAATTGTCATAACAAGTTAGTTCTCTCACACAACACATGCATACTTACAATGACACCCCAAAATACATTCTGCCTACATCTCTACCACATGTGTGAGACTTTTACACAGCCTGGCCACATACAGAGGCCCAACATGTATGTAGCACCTCCAGGCATTCTAGGAGCAGAAATTACACATCTCATTAGATGACAACCTATCACACTTTTGAAGGCCCTGGAGCAACAGAACAATGGAAATGCACACAAAATTACCCCATTTTGAAAAGCTTACACCCCAACGTATAATCTACGAGGCATAATGAGTCTTTTGAATGGTTCATTTTTTTCCAGAAGTTTTGTAAGATATTTTTTAACACATAGCATGTACATAGCAAAAATGACACCCAAAAATACATTCTGCTATTCCTCCTGAGTATGGCGATATCACATGTGTGAGACTTTTACATAGCCTGGCCACATACAGAGGTCCAACATCCAAGTAGCACCTCCAGGCGTTCTAAGAGCATAAATTACACACAGAAATTCCTGCCAACCTATCACATTTTTGAAGGCCCTACATATTTCTAACCCATAGCATGTACTGTACATACCCATTACAAACCAAAATACATTTTTCTGCGCAAAGAGTAAAGAAAAGATTACCTGCGGTTTGAGTAGTGCAGTGGTCCACAGAGGAGAGCTTCGGTCCAGGTAGCAGGCGGATGTGGTCAGCAGCAACGAACGGATCGACCGCGCAGCAGACAGGAATACTGTCTATAGTACATGCAGCAGGCAGGAATACTGTCCATAGTTAGTACATGAAGCAGGCAGAGATATGGTTAGTGCAGCCAAAGTATTGGTCAAGGCAGCAGGCAGGACCATCAAGTTTAGGGCCTCGGTCAGGAAAGAATGGGGACAGGGGTAGAGGCTTCTCCCATTCAAATCGCTTTGAAGCCTCCGGGCAACTAGACCCTGTTCTGGGAACACAGAAAACCAAAAACTGTTTTTCTCAACTCAGAACACTATATGTGAGACCCCTGTGTAGCAGGTTGAAAGATCAGTTCAAGGGGCAGGCAAAAACATGGTCAACAAGCCGAGGTCAGTGCAGGTAAAAGGCAGAAATAGACGGTAGGCAGAGGCATAGTCGATACAGTCCAGGGTCAGTTCATGTGAAAGGCAGAAACATGGTGGATAAACAATGCAGACGGCAGGCAGAGGCATAGTCGATAAACAGGCCAGGGTCAGTTGAATTGAGGCAGCAGGAAATAATCAGCACAGAAATTGAAACGGGGGAAATGGCAGTTTATTAGAAATTTGGGCTAATAGTTTGAGAGTGTGATATCGCTTGAAGCATTCCCCAATGCAAAGGCCAGGTTGGGAGGGACAGTCGGGACAATGGAAACTGGTGTCTTTCCTAATTCCTCTTTTGCTGCACAGACGTCATTTTTTTTGGTGTCTTCTTCCGGTTGCTGATGATGGAATATGGTCAGGAAAATGGTGCTCATGCAGTCTGCTGACACAATTGGAGCGAATGCTTTGTGGGGGGGAGCCTTTCTGATAGATCAGGGCAGTGACAATATTTTTGATAAATCTAATAAAGGGGCTGGGCATTTCCGTTGATTTTTGATAAGTGACGTATGCATTATAAATGGCCAAATGGAAGAAGCATATTGCAACTTTTTTGTACCAGGAGACAGACTTTTGTGTTGAAAGATAGGGCTGAAGCATTTGATCGTTTAAATCCACCACCCCCCCCCCCATGAACTTATTGTATTCGTTGATACAGCAAGGCTTTTGAACGGTACTGTGTCTTCTTCAAAGTTCCACCGAGGTGTCATTGTGGATAGTGGACATGATGTAAACATCTTTCTTATCCCTTTACTTCACGGCCAACACTTCCTCGTTCCTTAGGCTTGCCGATTCCCCCTTTGTAGCCTTGTGGTGACTAAACTCTGTGGGTAACCTTTCCTGCTTTTTCTTGCAGTACCACAGGCCAAAGTTTTCTTCAGGAATAGGTGGTGAAAAAAGGGCAGGTCTGGTGTAGTAATTGTCCATGTAAATGTGATATCCCTTTTGGAGGAGTGGGAATGCCAACTCCCATACAATTTTCCCACTTTTTCCCATGTACGTTGGACACTCAGGGGGCTGGAGCTGGGAGTCTTTGCCTTCGTACACACAAAAGGCATTCACATATCCAGAGGATCTCTCACAGAGCTTGTTGAGTTTCAAGCTATACCTCGCCCTCTTACTGGGAATATACTGCTTGATTCCCAGACGGCCTGTGAAATGGACCATGGATTCGTTCACAGAGATGTTCTGTTCCGGGGTGTAAAGTTCGGCAAAACCTCTTATTAAAAAAATCTATTAGGGGGTGTATTTTATACAATTTATCAAAGTCCAGATGATTTTGGGGGGGGGGGGGCTCTGCGAGTTGTCACTGAAATGCAGGAACCGCATGATCATGTCATAGCGGGACCTGGACAGCATAGCTGAAAAAATTGGCATATGGAGGATGGGCTTTTTAGACCAATATGAATGAAGTTCATTTTTTTTGTAAGCCCCATGTTGAACGTAAGGCCCATAAACAATCTAAGCTCCTCCATTGTTAGGGGCCTCCATTCAAAAGGGTGGGCATAGCATGAGTTGGAGTTGTTTTGTATGTAATGATGGGAAAAAAGATTAGTTTGGTCTAAGATGCTTTGAAGTAACTCATCAGGGAAAAATAAATAAAAAAAATGGATTTCAGAAAAAACCTTCAGTGTTGGCCTGCACACCTGGTTGTGCTGTGAAAGGAGGGATTGTGGCTGATTCTTTGCTAGAAGGCAGCCACAATGGGTTGGCCAACGCATCCAGAAGATGGGTTTGGGCCCTACTTCCTCGACGTGGAATTCCAGAGGTACTGGGCTTTTCCTCCTGGGGTCTAGCAGCGCTTGTACTGGGCCTCTCCTCCTGGGGTCTAGCAGCGCTTGTACTGGGCCTCTCCTCCTGGGGTCTAGCGCCGTTAGTATTTTCTGATTGGCCATTGGGGTGTCTGGCTCTGCTGGTAGATGCCTGGAGTTCAGACCATCTTCTTTTTGGACAGACTACTTCCTCCTCCGATTCAGATTGTACTGCCTTCGGGGGGCTTGTATTGCGAACCAGAATCAGAACTGGAATCAGAACTGTACTGGGGCGGAAAAAGCTCCCCGCTGCTCTCATCGGTCTGGGTTAGCATTTGATATGCCTCTTCTGGGGTGTATAATCTTCTGGACATGGTGGCTGTATGACAGGGCTGCATGACAAGGACTAATGGGATGTACGTCAGCTAGAAATTGTCTGCATGTCAGGCACTGCTGGGCTCACGGGCAGGTACTCAGACGGGGTGACAGGTACTCTTGATGGAGGTGACAGGTACTCAGGTACTCCTTTTAATGGGGTGATACTGCGCTGGTCTATATAAATGTGGAATCGATGTTTATGTACTTTTAAAACAATACCACCAAGTAATAAAAACAGAAAAAATAATGTGTACTGCTGCAGCAAATAAATGTCAGATAGAACATCAACAGTATATAAATAGAAATTAAGCTGCGCTGCGTGAACAATAGATCAAATATGGTGATCAGTATACCAACATAAATAAAATTGCATATAGTGCTGTTAAATACGTGACAACCATGCAAATAATAATGATCAAAAGTTCATATGACAGAAAACTTGAGTGAAGTGACATGTGCATGCATGAACCTCAGTGCAAAGCACATGTAATATATCCCAAAATGAAAATGAAAGTTCATGAATTGTTCAATCTCCTGTGCAAATTCAAATCGCAGAAAAGTGCTGAAAATATCCGAGGAAACCGTGTGTAGCAGAATAGATGAAAGCCTCCACCTCCTATCTCTAATCTGCTTACCGAATTGAATGGATCCCTAATGAAAGAGATCACATACACATTTGGCTCATCAGCCCAGTTGATTCTCAGTCAATCCAGCAAATAAGATCTCCACCTCTGTTTTCACAGTATTACTCTCCAGCAGGTCACCACACGAACATTGATCCAGAAAGGAAAAGAACCAACATAGAGCAGTATTGCAAATAACAGGGTGATTTATTAAAAGGTCAATAAACACTCACATACTAGTAGAAAACAATGGACGTTTGTAAAAATATAGCCGGCCGGCTCTCTCGTCCTTCCGGATGGCAGTGAAGGTACACAAATGGTGACGTCAGCACGCCGCTCCTCCCTACGCCGTTTCGTCCAATAGCAGACTTCCTCCAGGGGCACGAGCGGCGCGCTGACTCGCCACTCTTTATTCTCTAACTACGCTCATGGCCCCGCCCTATTCTGACATCCGGGGACCAATCGTTCGGATCCGCCATATTTGAACTGGGATCAATTGCCCTTAGTGTGTTATGATACACATAAAAGGATTAAGTGCTGTGCATATTAGGTTCTAAATTGAAAACTTCATATTGGGTAATGGATGTTAGTATGTATTTGAAGTGTCCGGTGCAAAAAAGCAGAGGTGACATTGCTTAAGACCGGATCTACAAAGCACCCTCCCTCAAAGGATGAGTTCAGAAAAAAGAACTCAATATTATCACGACAAGCACACACGGCTGATAATTGTGTGCGCATTGGCCTGATAATGCACATATTTTTTAAAAATGGTAAATATATAAAAATGGTATGTACTTTAATATACCATATTAAAATTACCATTGTTTATAACACGGTTTTTTGCCTGTAGATGGCAGTATAACTGTGTTGATAAAATGCATCTAATAGAGAATTGTTAGATAACACATTCTCAGATTAATGAGTGTGTACTCACCCAAGTTATATGGTTTGAGCACACATATAAGAAAAATACAATTAAAATTATAACTCATATATAAAATTATCAAAAATTAACACCATGTATTAACTGTAACCATACATGAATGATGATTAGATGTACTTTGAGGATAGTCCATACACCTTAGATGTGGCTAATATATCAAAAGTCAACCATATATTGATGCCTTACATGGTGTTAAATTAATCAAAGAAAATGTATTAAGTAAAAAGACCAAAAAACACCCTTCTTGTAATAAATGGAAAAGATGATTGATTTAAAATGCCAAATTAATAGCCAAGTTAAGATACAGGTCTACCAGGATGTCAGATCAGGTTCACAAAAGTTAATCAAATACTAGCCGTTGTCAATAAATGCATTGACATCTGTGTCAACATTAAGTCCATAAGGGACATACGGCCGAACCCGATGGATCCAGGCCATTTCGAGTCTCGACAGCTCTCTAACTAGAGAGCTACCTCTCCAATGGGGGTCAAACTTGTCTATACCCAAAAAAAGAGTGCCCTCCGGGTTGCGGTTATGATATTGGTCGTAGTGTTGTGACACTGAGTGTTGGGAAAAACCTGATTTTATATTGGCAATGTGTTCGCCCAACCTCACCTGCATGGAACGTTTAGTCCTACCTATATATTGTTGTCCACATGGACATTCTAATAAGTAGACTATACCAGTTGAGCTACATGTGATGAAAGGCTCTATTTTGTGTTCCATCGACGTACTAGTAGAAAAAAAAGTTAACGTTTTTTAGATTTACTTTTATTCAAAGTGCAGACCTGACACCTGCGACATTGGTGGTACCCTGTAAGGCCCCTTTGGAAAAACGATACCTTTTTAGTGGGAGGGTCTACCACATTTGGAGCTATTTTGTCTCTCAAGGACGGTACTCCTCTAAAGACTACCTGAGGGTTAGGGGGTAAAAAAGTTTTAATGATCCTGTCATTGCCCAGCAAATGCCAGTGCCTTTTGATTATTTTTTTGATGCTGGGTAGAATACGTTGTGATGAAAGGTACTGTTGGTCCGGCCTGACTGATTTTAGGAATGGAATCCAACAGTTGGGATCTATCTATTCCAGCCACCTCCTTAAAAGTATTCTCTAACATTTCTGAATCATATCCCTTTTCAGATAACCTATTTTTGAGGATATTTGCCTGTATGTTATAGTCTTCCAGATTCCTTCTCATCCTGATGAATTGACTTTTAGGGACTGATTTCAGCCAATTACTATGATGGCAACTCCCTATGGGTATGAATGAATTTCTATCTATCTTTTTAAAGTACGCTTTGGTCTTAAACTGACCCTCCTCATTTCTAATGGTAAGGTCTAGGAAGTTGATAGTTTCCTGACTGGCTTCGTGTGTGAGGCGAATACCTCTGTCCTTGGTGTTAAGGGCAGAGATAAATTCCTCTATTTGAAGTTTGGTGCCTGTCCATAGGAGGAGGACGTCGTCAATGTACCTGGCCCACAATTTGATGTGTGGGTTCAAGTCACTGTAGACGACGTCCTCCTCCCATTTGGCCATAAATAGGTTGGCCAAACTCGGAGCGTATTTGGCGCCCATAGCGACACCGCGTATTTGCCGGTAGCAATTATGGTTAAACCAAAAATAGTTGTGGTTTGCGGCGTATTCGAGGAGCTCAATGAGATATGTCCTCTGACTAAGAGGGAGATCAGAAAGAGTGTCCAGGTACTCCTGATGGGGATGACGGGTACTCAGGTACTCCTGATGGAGGTGACAGGTACTCCTGATGGGGGTGACGGGTAATCAGGTACTCCTGATGGAGGTGACAGGTACTTCTGATGGGGGTGACGGGTACTCCTGATGGAGGTGACAGGTACTCCTGATGGGGGTGACGGGTACTCCTGATGGGGGTGACAGGTACTCCTGATGGAGGTGATGGGTACTCAGGTACTCCTGATGGAGGTGACAGGTACTCCTAATGGAGGTGATGGATATTCAGGTACTCCTGATGGAGGTGACAGGTACTCCTGATGGAGGTGACGGGTACTCAGGTACTCCTTATGGAGGCGACAGGTACTCCCGATGGGGGTGACGGGTACTCCCAAAAATGCTCTGGAGCCTACACACGATCGTTTTTAATGACCAATTTAAAAAATCCCCCCCCCTCAGGTGTCACATTTGGCACCTTTCAGGGGGGAGGGGGGGAGCAGATACCTGTCTAATACAGGTATCTGCTCCCACTTCCTGGCATAGATCACCTCAGTGGTCTACGCCACTTCCGGCGTCTACTCTGTACTCCAGCTGTCAGCGGAGACCAGTGAAGATGCGCCACGCAACTCGCACATGCCCAGTAGGGAACCGGGAAGTGAAGCCGCAATGCTTCTCTTCCAGATTCCCTTACCAAGTATGGCGGCGACATCAGCCGATCCACGAGCGGCAGATCGGCTTCGGCTGCCCACATCGCGGGCGCCCTGGACAGGTAAGTGTCCATATATTAAAAGTCAGCTGCTGTATTTGTAGCTGCTGGCTTTTATTATTATTTTTTTTTAGTGCGACCTCCGCTTTAAGTCTGGACCATTAAAACCCCCAGATTCTAGGAAAACCCCATCAGAATGTCTGGTCATTTGTGCATTAACCACCTCATACACATTCTGTAGTGCATTTTTATAATTGGCATCTGGTGACACATATGGCAAATAAAAGTATTCATTTAAACCCTCTTGGTAATGTAAGGTAAGTAAGGGCTGACATTTTATCATCAAGACCTTCACATCCACCTTGCTGCAGGAAGTCCCCACCAGTACAGTACTTTTACATTTAGGTTTCCTCTTTCCTCTTCTCTCTTTCTTCCTTTTTTCTTTCTCAATCTCTAACTATTGCTCATTCTTGGGCTATACCTTCTTTGAATCCTTTACACACTGTTATGAATTTGTAAGATTTGCCTATTCCTTATATGTATTGGGGTTGTTCTGGTATGCTAACTGTTGAAATGTGCACTAGTTATGGTTTACCTGCAATAAGAACTTTATGGAAGTCCTGGTCCTCGGTTGTAAGCATGGCATTTATAACCCAATTGGGTTGGACTGATTCTTAGTTAATGAGCCATGTAGTTCTACTAACTGATGTTCTATCTACCATGTACTTCCTTTGTGCCCTGTACCGTACACTTTGTTGATGTGAATACTGTGGGCCAGATCCACGTAGCGGATCGTATTTTTATTCCGGCGTAGCGTATCGCAATAACGCTACGCCGCCGCAACTTTGAGAGGCAAGTGCTGTATTCACAAAGCCCTTGCCTCTTAAGTTACGGCGGCGTAGCATAAATCTGCCGGCGTAAGGGTGCACAATTCAAATGTTAAAGATGGGGGCGTGTTTTATGTTAATTTTACTTCACCCGACGTAAATTACGTTTTTTTTGAACGGCGCATGCGCCGTCCGTGGGGGTATCACAGTGCGCATGCTCGAAATGAACCCGCAACAAGCCAATGCTTACGACGTGAACGTCATTCTACGCAAAGCCCTATTCGCGAACGACTTACGCGAACAACGTAAAATTTTCAAAATTCGACGCGGGAACGACGTCCATACTTAACATTGAGTACGCCTCATATAGCAGGGGTAACTATACGCTGAAAAAAGTCTTACGGAAACAGCGTAAAAAAATGCGCCGGCCAGACGTACGTTCGTGGATCACCGTATCTAGCTAATTTGCATACTCGACGCGGAAATCGACGGAAACGCCACCTAGCGGCCAGCGTAAATATGCACCTTAGATCCGACGGCGTACTAAGACGTACGCCAGTCGGATCTAGCCCAGCTTCAGGCGTATCTTGTTTTGTGGATACAAAACAAAGATACGCCGGAGCAAACTAGAAGTTACGCGGCGTATCAATAGATACGCCAGCGTAACTTCTTTGTGGATCTGGCCCTGTATTGTCTTTTTTTAGATGTGTATCATTCTTTGAAATGTACAATAAAAATCTTTTTAAAATAAAAACACAGAGACCTCCTCCCTTCCGTTTACTTGAACTCTGCCCAATACAACGTCCAATCTTCAGGCCTAATAAACCTATTTGGCACTTTGCAATAGAGCCAAGTTTTTGTAATAAACCATAATAGCATCTGAGCCGATAAACTAAAAAAGGTGTAGAGCAGGTTATTCATTTTTTACGGTGTGTGTTTCCTGTGTCATAAAATTTCAGATTCATCATGAGATATAAGGCATGTGAGCAACATTCTATTTTTGCATTGAAAAATACCTTTTTTTTTGCGGAAGAAAAGTATTCAAATTGAGTTAACTATTAGATTTTTTTTTTTTTTATCTATTACCGGTAATGGCTGGATACTATCAAATTCTGCACACATCTATATTATATAGCCCCTACTACAGTGATTTTCATCTTCTATGGGGATATTACAGGTATAGCACATACAGTATCTCACAAAAGTGAGTACACCCCTCACATTTTTGTAAATATTTTATTATATCTTTTCATGTGACAACACTGAAGAAATTACACTTTGCTACAATGTAAAGTAGTAAGTATACAGCTTGTATAACAGTGTAAATTTGCTTTCCCTGCTAAATCATTTAAAACATAGCCATTAATGTCTAAATCGCTGACACCAAACGTGAGTACACCTCTAAGTGTAAATGTCCAAATTAAGCCCAATTAGCCATTTTCCCTCCCCGGTGTCATGTGACTTATTAGTTTTACAAGGTCTCATGTGTGAATGTGGAGCAGGTGTGTTAAATTTGGTGTTATGGCTCTCACTCTCTTATACTGGTCACTTGAAATTCAACATGGCACCTTATGGCAAAGAACTCTCTGAGGCCCCATACACACGATGGAATCCATCCGCAGATAAATCCCAGCAAATGGGTTTCTGCGGATAGATCCTATGGTGTGTACACGCCAGCGGATCTGTTTCCGCGGAGAAATCTCCTCTGGGATGGATTCCAGCAGATCGGATATTTGCTGACATGCACAACAAATCCATCTGCTGGAATCCATTCCAACGGATGGATCCGCTCGTCTGTACAGACTTACCGGATCCATCCGTCCAAAGGGATTCCCCGCACGCGTCGTAATGATTTGACGCATGCGTGGAATTCCTTATATGACAGCGTCGCGCCGTCGCCGCGTCATAATAGCGGCGACGGCGCGACACGTCATCGCCAGAGGATTTCAGCGCGGATTTCAATGCGGTGGTGTGTACACGCCATCGCATAGAAATCTTCTGAAATCCTCGAGAGGATTTATCCGCGGATACGGTCCGCTGGACCGTATCTGCGGATAAATCCTCTCGTGTGTATGGGGCCTAAGGATCTGAAAAAAATTATTGTTGCTCTACATAAAAATAGCCCAGGCTATAAGAAGATTGCCAAGACCTTGAAACTGAGCTGCAGCACGGTAGCGAAGACCATACAGCGGTTTAACAGGACAGGTTCCACTCAGAACAGGCCTCTCCATGGTGGACCAAATGAGTTGAGTGCACATGCTCTGCGTTATATCCAGAGGTTGTCTTTGGGAAATGAATGTATGAGTGCTGCCAGCATTGCTGCAGAGGTTGAAGGGGTGGGGGGGTGTCAGGTGGAGGAGCGCAAGGTCTCCAACATTTAACAATTAAAATATGACCCACCCCTTCCTGTCAAGGCCACACCCCTTGCAGTTTAAGACCCACCCTGAAATTTTCAAGTGGGGACTTTAGTTCTGATGGCCTGAGGGGGGGGGGGCAATGGGTTCCCTTAATTTGCCTAGATTTCCTCTCACTTCCTGTTTGGCTATGGGACATGAAGTGAAGGGAAATCTCTGCAATGGGACGGGGATGGTAAAAAATTAGAAGCGACTCCCCCCCCCACAGTTGCAGAATGCCAACCGCCCGCAAACTGGAAGCAGTGCGGCCGATTTATGGGGGCGGTAAACTAATTTGCCCAACAGTGTAGCGCAAGCCGGCGGGGACACTGTCCGTGCTGCCCCCTACAAAGTGCTGGATACAGCATTGGCACCCCCCCCCGGCTCTCACAATGTCATATTCGGCAGCAGCACCCCCCCTGCTTCTCAGTGTCCTGCCGAAAAAGTCCCCCGGCGGATAATGTCCCCCCTGTACTGCGCAGGCGGGGGGCGGCATTGAACGACCCGGCCTTGGGGCAGCAAAGGGAGTAAATCCGGGCCTGTGTACACTCACTACTTTACATTGTAGCAAAATGTAATTTCTTTAATGTTGTCACATGAAATTATATAACAAAATATTTACAAAAATGTGAGGGGTGTACTCACTTTTGTGAGATACTGTACATATTTACATTTATTCAACCTGGGTCCATGACAGCGTCTGTCTTGAGGGGTGGAATGCGACCTGGCCCTTTCGTACCCAAGTGGGAAGGCTTCCAGAAAGGAGGGTGTGTCCCTATCCTTTACCTACACATCTGGAACCTCTCCCTACTGATTTTAACTGTCCCTGACAGACGGATGACTTGTCCCTACACTACCCACATGTGAAATGCGTGCCAATGTTAGGAGCCAGGGCCTTAAATAGTCTCTGCCTGAACCAAGATGGGCACTAAAGTCACATGGGCTGCCAAAATCAAGCTGGCTCGTTGCCTCAGTGACCCAGGAAACCATAGAGGAAGCATTTTACTCTCGACTGCCTCTCCTTTTGTAATGCCGCTGCAGTTAAGCACCACCTGCAACGGAGAAAGCAGACTGCACCTGCCTACAAGCTTTTATCTGGGTATTTTCATCTGAACTTGTTTCTTTTTTGTTGTGTCCTCATTCCCTAATCTAGTTTCTTAATATTCAGTGATAGATTGCATAAATATCTATACACTTAGACCAAACCTTTTCACTGGTATAAATAATCTAATTCCTTGCTACATTTTTTAGACAGTCTGCAAGACTGACTGTGGAGAATATTTATTTTTCATTTTGGGTGATGACTACTAGCATTATGCAAATAGGAGTTACTTGAAGATTTCTTTACAATGAAAATCAAAAAGTTCCAGATCCAAATATTTTAACATGATTCTACAGATATAGACAAGCCATCAGTAAATATGGACAAACTCATTTTGGGATCGATTAAACAATGAAAAGGGACACAAACTCAGATTAAAATACAAAGGTAAAAAATAAAAGCAAATTGAAAGTCTTAGTTAAAGCGGGGTTCCGGGCATAATTTTTTTTTTTTTGCAAGCTAAAATTAATCACATTAAATAGTCACTAAAACATATTAATAGCTCCCCAATCGTTCCAGAAATCATTGCAAACACTTGCCTTATATCCTCCAGCTCATGTTGTGGCCGTATCCATCATATGTGTGGGCATGTGAAGCCCAGTTTCTTTTTTCTTCCTGGTTTTCAGGGAGAGATGCATGCTGGGCGATTTTTAGGCACAGTAATGCCCAGAGACTCCTGGGAAATGAGTGTCATTATTTCCCAGGAGGCAATGGGGTCTTAGGACAGGAAGTTGAACCACCTAAGACCAGGAACTAGGCAGATTACGAAATCTGCCTAGTAACAGCCAGATGGAAGTGAGTAATTATTTTTTTTTACATTAAAGGCAAGCTGTTAATAGAAAGTTCATTTTTGGGGTGGAACTCCGCTTTAAAGTGTTAGTAAAGTAAGCATTGTGAAAAGTTGCTGACAGGTAGGTATGTATAAACTGTCAGCAGTGAATGTATCTGTTATTTCATTGAAGTGCCTGCATAGTCACACAATAGGGGAAATGTTTATATCCAAAACTAGGGATGTGGCACATTTTGGAGTTGAATCACTGATATCCTTATAGCCTCCTGCCTGTCAGCGATGATGTACACGCAAGGCTCAGCAAACATTTATGGCCCCAATCTGTGCCGCTGCGATTTGACTCCTGTGCGCATGCTGGGACCAGTGACCACGGGAGTGTCACTCTGCAGTCCACAAGTATAGAGGCTGCGAGTTTCTGCCTATAATTGTCCGTTGCTACAATCTTTTACAGAGTGACACTGCTGGAGATTCTGCAAGCAAGTGAAGTGCTGAAAGAAGGAAAGGAGCTGTATATACCAGGGGCGGACTGACCATTGAGTCACTCAGGCACTGCCCGAGGGCCCCATGCCACTAAGGGGCCCCATCAGGGTTGCCAGGCTCAGTAAAACCAGGGACAGTATGTAAAAATCTGTGTTTTTTTTACATCTGTCCCTGATACGTCCGAAACTGACATGCTTTTGATGTGAAAATCCAGAGATTTTAGCTGCCCCGCCTCTGCATATTCAAATCCGGAACTTCACGTAACCTTGCCGTAGTAGACAACACGTTCCACTGTGATCAGGGGATTTTCCTCCGACGCTGGAAGTAGGCCAACCGGGCCATGTCGACAGTAACACCTGGTGGATGTTCCTACGGTCAGAATTGTGTTCAACTGGAACAAAAACAGAATAACCGTCATACTGGAACTCCAGAACATTTTCTTATCTTCCGAATAGGCGTAGACTCCACCCATCAATAACCTGAAACGAGAAAAGATATCGTGATAGGGTGGGTAGGGTGGGAAGATATTCGCCTCCTGTCATCATATAACTCAGATTTTCCGTCATGATAGCTAGGAAAATCCCGAATTATATATCAGACAGGAGGCTTCATATCTTGCATGTTTAAAGCTAACATACGTAGTATGATACATGCAACAATGTTAAAGTACTGAAGAGGAGACATGACTTTGAGGTCGGAAATAATACCGTCGAAAAGTCGTTTCTGAAGACCAGTCCGCTGCTAGTAGGAGGTCTGAGAGAGAACCGCCTGATGTGACCACCTTAGTAGACATGGCCCCTCTGGTGGAATGAGCTCCGAAGAGCGAGATGTCGATCCCGGCCATTTCCATGGCCGTTCTCACCCATCTGGCCAATGATGCTGAAGACACTGGAAGGTGGGGTTTCACATAAGAAACCAGTAATTGGGTAAGAGTGGGCGATCTCAGGGTTGCGGTCCGATGTTCATATTGCTGTAAACAGCGAACCACGCAGATGTGTGGATGATCAGTGAAAAAGGGATAAAACACTGTCTGGATTCCTGTTTTCGTCCGACGAACCACAGAGAATCGTACTCCTTCTGGCGAGAATTGGCGCCGGGATATGTCCAGAGCTCTAACATCTGAGACCCTCTTAATGGAAATAAGGCATAAAAGGGTAGAAAGTTTGACAGAGAGTTTCTTCAGAGAGAGGACGTCATTGTCCCCCCACGAAGTGAAGAGCTGTAGAACCCGAGAGACATCCCATGTGGATTGATATCTCGGTCGGGGAGGTCGTTTGAATCTCACCCCCCGTAGAAGTCTACAGACCAGAGGGTGTTTACCCACCGGTGCCGCGTCAACATGACAGTGATAGGCCGATATGGCGGACCTGTAGACATTCAGAGAGCTGTAGGATCTACCCGTCTCATACGCGTCTGCTAAGTAGTTCACGACAGCTGATACAGGTGCATGAACGGCATCAATTTGCCGTTGATCACACCAACGAACCCATAGGGTCCAGGCAGATCTGTACGCCGACCTAGTCCCGGGGGCCCAGGCCAGGGCGAGGAGATCTCTAGCTGATTGTGAAAAGTTGATGTCAGTGGTTCCGAACCCGATACCAACCATGCTAACAGTGGAAGGTTGCCCTCCAGCAGTAATGGGTGGCAACCCCTGGACGCATTTGATAGGAGATGAGGTGAGAAGGGGAGCAATCGGGGGTAATCGATTGACATCCCCAGCAGAAGGGGAAACCACGGTTGTGTAGGCCACCAGGGGGTGACCAACACCACCGTCGCCCCTTGAGTCACTACTTGTAGAAGGGTTCTGGTGATCATATTGAACGGAGGGAACGCATAATGCGTCCCTCGCGTCCAGATTTGCCGGAATGCATCGACTGCCAATGCTTCCGGGTCCGGCCTCCAGCTGTAAAAGCGGAGTAGTTGCCGGTTGAGGCGGGAAGCGAAAAGGTCCGTATGAAAGGGACCCCACATTGTCTGTAATGTCAGGAAGACTGAACGATCCAGCGTCCAGTCGCTGGAGTCCGTCAGATAGCGAGAGTTCCAATCTGCGACTGTGTTGGAAATCCCGGGGAGGTATTTCACTACCGGGGTGGTATTTATTGAAAGACAAAATTGCCAGAATTCTGACGCGATGTCCGCTAATATCTTGGATCTTGTTCCCCCCAAGCCGTTGACATATTGAACCGCTGCTATGTTGTCCATGCGTAAGAGCACGCATCTGTTGGAAGTATGTGGAAGAAAACTTTTGATCGCAAAAAATGCTGCCAAAAGTTCCAAGGCATTTATATGGAGACGAGCTTCCTCCACTGACCATTTCCCCCCGGTGGTAATTTGTCCGCATCGAGCGCCCCAACCTTTGCGACTCGCATCGGATTCTATGATCACATCTGGGTAGGAATTGAAAATTGTTCTGCCGTTCCATTCCACTGCGTGGCGGAGCCACCACAGCAATTCCTCCACTGCGTCCGAGTCTAACGAGACTTCGTCTGCGTATCGCAGCCCCTGGCGCAGATGGAGTGCTTTTAGTCGCTGTAGAGCGCGATAGTGTAAGGGTGCTGGGAAGATTGCCTGGATAGAGGCCGATAGAAGGCCTACTATGCGAGCAATCAACCGCAGGGATACCTGCCCTTTGCGCAACGTGGCTCTGATTTCCTTGCGGATCAGAGCCAGTTTCGCCTTCGGTAACAGAAGCATAGCCTGTTTGGTGTCCACCAGAAACCCCAAGAATTCCATCTCCTGAGATGGTTCTAGGACGGACTTCTTGTAGTTGATGAGGAACCCGAGTTCCCTCAACAAGGACACCGCCCATTGCCTGTGTAGGGCCGCTTGTGTTCTGGAACGTGCCATGATCAGCATGTCGTCCAGGTAGATGATTAGGCGTACACCCCTGCTCCTCAGAGCGGCTACTACTGGCTTGAGTAGTTTGGTGAAGCACCAGGGGGCTGATGACAATCCGAATGGAAGGCAGGTGAACTGCCACATTCGGTCCCGCCACAGAAATCTTAGGAAAGACTGAGATTCCTTGTGCATAGGGACCGTAAGGTATGCGTCTTTTAGATCTATTTTTATTAGCCAGTCTCCCGGCCACAGGAGGTCTCGTAACAGGTGAATACCTTCCATCTTGAAATGGCGGTAGGTCACATGTTGGTTGAGTTCTCTCAGGTTTATGACGGGGAGATAGCCGCCGTCTTTCTTTTTTACTAGAAAGATGTTGCTGACAAAGCCAGGTGAGAGGGGATCTACCTCCTGAACCGCCCCTTTGGACAGAAGGTCCCTGAGTTCCTCGTCTATTAGTCCTACGTTTTGAGTAGAAAAATGAATAGGGGGGGTATGACATTCATGGTCGGGAGAGACACAAACTCTATCCGGTAACCCGTTACCGTCGAGAGTATCCATGCGTCCGCCGAGATCGTGGACCAGACGTGGGAAAAATACATTAGCCTTCCCCCCACCTGAGTGTGTGGAATCGTATGTAGAAATAAACTCACCGGTCGGTGGTCTTGATCTGGGGAATCCACGGCCTCCGCGTCCCCTCCAGGGGCGTCCGCGGGGAGGGAAGAAGGGTGGTGGTTGAGCCATAGGATGGCGTACGGTTGTGGAGCAGGAGCATACTGCTGGTTTGGTCTTGAGTAGGGCCTGTACGGAGCAGTGCGACCGGTAGATCGCCCTCTGCCTCTACCGGCCTTGCCAAAAACCTTGCCAGGTTGTGATTTCCGTAGCGAGGTCTGTGCCTTGTCTAGGCTTGAGAATAAGCTGACAAATTTATTTATGTTCTTTATTAGGTCATCTCCGAACAGGAGGCCATCGGCGGATGGTCCCGGTTCGTTCTCAGCGAGATGGCTGAGTTGGGGATCCAACTTCATCAGTATGGAGCGGCGGCGCTCCACTGAGCACGTCGTGTTGGCGGTGCCCAGTAGGCATATAGCACGCTGAGCCCAGCCTCTAAGCTGTGTCAGGTCAACAGGTTGGGCAGCTGCCGCCGCCTGTTCTGATAAGTTTAGAATTTTTGTCAGCGGACCAAGGAGGTCCAATATGCGGTCTTGGATAACTTTAAAGGACCGCTCGATGCCTTTTTTAGCGTACTTCCCGGATCTCGTGAGATACTTGAGCAATACCGGGTCTATCTCTGGGGTGATAGCCACCTTGCTTGCCACATGAGGCCTGGGGCATTCTGCCCGCAATTTATTGCGGTTCACCCTATCCAAAGACCGTCTGGTCCATAATTCTAGATACTGGGCCACATGAGGTAGTGGGGTCCAGTCCCCCGAACGAGGGTGTGAGATTTCGTCCGGGTTAAACAGGGATTGACCCTGGGCATCTAAGACGGCATTTTGCGTCACCTCAGTGTTGGTTTCCGCTGTAAACCCCGCCTCCTCATCATCATTACTCATGTCAGAATCAGAGGATTCGGCGTTGCCAGACATGTCAGATTCGTCCTCAGACGTGTCAAATGAATTAGGTTTGATGCGTCTGGCGGATCTTTGCCCTTTTAAAATCTCCTTGGGGCCCAAGGGTCGTATATGGTCTGGCCTGTGTGAGGCCTGGCAGGTCTGGTCGGATCCTGCCTGGGGCACATTATAAACTTCCCCTGCCGGGGAGTCGAGGTGCACTGACAAGTGCTTGAGTTTTTGGGACGCCTTACCCTTTATAGGGGGGCAGCCCGAGGTAGATGGCACCGGTATTTGGAGATTTGCATTAGCTGTCAGCGCTGCTTGAATTGATTTTGAAATCAATTCCTGTATTTGGGCTGTGGATAGCAGATGCGAAGCATCCACATCCACCACCTCATTAACCAATCCCTCAGTATGTGCCATTCTTAATTAGCCTGTGTATTATATGTATATATATTACTTATATATTGCTTTGGAACTGTCAGGGATAAATCACTAACCCTATCTAGGCTAATTGGTAAATAGGCAGGGAGGGGGTGAGTTCACTCTAGTCCTGGTTAGGTATAGCCAGGGAGCAGTGAGCCAATCGTATCCCCCCCAAGTTATCACTAAAGTACCTGACCGAGGGATTTTTAGGGGAAAAAACTGCAGGCTGTCCTGTCCACCAGCGCGCTCCTGTGCTCTCCGACCGTACAGTGAGAGTCAGGACTGACGGCGCGCTGATAGCAACTCCTCGGCCGTAATCTCGCGAGATTACGGCCGGGAGTATTCTGATAGGACGCCTGACGGTGCAGAGGCGTGCCGCTAGGACGCGCGTCGCTCGGCCACGCCCCCGTGCAGGAGAAAGCCCGCGAAGCGCGGTGTGAGTGAGGGAGAAGCGAAGGGGGAAGGGAGCTGTGTACTAATGGCGCCTGACTAAGCCTGTGGGACAGTCAGGTTAGTACACTGATCGGAATAGCGGTATTACTGCGCCATTCCGGTACCTGCAAACCGAATTACATAGCAAAATTATCAATACAGTACAGTATTATTACAATTAAATAAAATATACGTCAATAATCGTAAAATATCATAACAGCATATACTTATCTTCTTGCCATGAGCAGAAAGAAAGAGGAGGAGGAGACCCAGACAGCCCCTTATATAGAGACTAGGACATGGGGGAGGGGTCCACGGGGCAGCTGGGTATTGTAGTTCTATGAAGTTTTTTCTAATTTTAAAGAAACAAATGTTATGTTTTCTGCTATGGGCATTAAAAAGAAAGATTAATGCAAGATATGAAGCCTCCTGTCTGATATATAATTGTCATTGTGCAATGTAAAAAGAGGAAATTCATAACATGCTACTTTATATCAAACAAGTTTTTATAGTTCAACAGGAAAAGAGCACACCATAAAATAATTTATAACCTGCACTATCGTTTGTGCAAATGTATATCGGCTAAACTATTCTCTTGCTTTATTATATATAGAAAGAACAAAACTACATTTAAGGGCCAGAGTAAGTGAATCACAGAAGGACATTGAAGGGCTGTGTGAAGAACACAACATCCCAACACATATTTAACAATTTTTTAAAGGTAGTACCTTAGGGTTAAAAGAATTTGGTATTCAGGCAATTCAACAGACACTAAAGCCTCGTACACATGATCAGTCCATCCGATGAGAACGGACCGTTGTCATAGGTTAACCGATGAGGCTGACTGATGGTCCGTCGCGCCTACACACCATCGGTTAAAAAAACGATTGTGTCAGAACGCGGTGACGTAAAACACAACGACGTGCTGAAAAAAACGAAGTTCAATGCTTCCAAGCATGCGTCGACTTGATTCTGAGCATGCCTGGATTTTTAACCGATGGTTGTGCGTACTAACGATCGGTTTTGACCTATCGGTTAGCAATCCATCGGTTAAATTTTAAAGCAAGTTGGCTTTTTTTTAATCGAAGGTTAAATAACCTATGGGGCCTACACACGATCGGTTTGGACCGATGAAAGCGGTCCATCAGACCGTTATCCTCTGGTTAACCGATCGTGTGTACGAGGCCTAAGGGAAAAATTACAACAATTACATCATCAAGAAACTTTCTAGACATTTTCTAGGCATATTGTTGCCAAATGAACTAAATGAGCGACTAGAAATAGGGGCTGTGTTCTCATGCTATGTAGATATGTTTAGTAGGGCAGAATAGGGTTAGATATTAGTGGATACATTTGTTTTGTGGGGATATAGTTTTTTATTATTTTCATTTAAATCTTGTTTAGTTTATAATTACGAATTCACCTAGGAGACAATAGTGATATCATAGGTATAAGTTTTAAACTCAGCGTTGCTCCAACAAGTAAAAAATAAACCAATATAAAAAAAAAACAACTATGAAAAAGCCTGCATCAATAACACAATACTAAATAACAGTATAAAGTTCTCAGTGCAATTATAGTGCAAATACTATATAAAGTGCAGTCAAATAAAAGCCCATCCATATGATGTGTTGAAATTGTGCAAATTATGCAGTTGGTGTGGATCTTGGTGACAATCTGTGCTCCCCTCCTGGGTCCCCACTCACCAGATTTACTCTTTAAAATAGCCTGATATGCGATTTGGAATGGCGTCTCCAAGGCCGGATTCCAGACAAGGCAACCAAGGCCAGGCCTCTGGGCGGCAGTGGCTGCAGGGACAGTGCCGCGGCAACAGGGTGCAGGGATGGACTGGCCGATGGGTCAGTGGGCTGGTTTCAGCGCCGACAGCTGGCGCCTGATGAGTAGATCGAGATTTAGCCAGCATGCAGAGTAGCGCAGGAAGCATGTGTAATAAGTTCTCTCTCATGTCACTCTGCTCCCTGGCAGCCCCTCCTCTCTTCTCGTCCACCCCCATTTGCTTGTGACATCATCTGGGATGGACGAGAAGATTGGAGAGGCCACCGGGGAGCAGAGTGACATGAGAGAGAACTTATTACACACGCTTCCTGTGCTACTCTGCATGCTGGCTGGTAAACAATGTGCCCCATAATGTGCCATGTGCCCTGATGTGCCATGTGCCCTGATGTGCTATGTGCCCTGATATGCTATGTGCCCTGATGTGCCCCGTGCCCTGATGTGCCCCGTGCCCTGATGTGCTATGTGCCCCATGTCCTGATGTGCTATGTGCCCCATGCCCTGATGTGCCCCATGCCCTGATGTGCCACATGCCCCAATGTGGTGTGCCCTGATGTGCTGTGATCAGCCCTGATGTGCTGTGCCCTGATGTGATGTGCCCTGAGGTGCTCTGTATGTGTTGTGCCCTGATGTGCTGGGCTCTGTACCCTGATGTGCTGTGCCCTGTACTTTGATGTGATGTGCCCTGATGTGCTGTGCCCTGTACCCTGATGTGCTGTGCCCTAAAGTGCTGTACCATGATGTGCTGAGCTCTGTACCATGCTCTGATGTTCACTGTACCCTGATGTGTTGTGCCCTGGGCCGGTCTGGATGAAGGCCCCCTATGTGATGGTGTATGTGGGGGCGGCATTGAAGGACCCGGCCTTGGGGCGGCAAAGTGAGTAAATCAGGGCCTGGACGTCTCCCGACAGTCGTTCCCACTCCTGGCTGTAAACGTGGGTGGAAATGTCTCCTTCTTTCCAACAGTGTATGAAGGCGTCAGGTGTGTCCTGTGTCCAGATCTAATTCTCTCCTTTCCATACGGCAATCAAGAGAAGAGGATATATAGTGTAATACTGCTATTTTTATTCATAAAAAGACAAAAAAACATTACACATACATCAGACTCCTAAAACCGTGCATAAAAACACCACCTTGGTGTGCAAACAACTAGATCTCCTCACATTAACGTGTTTCGCCCCTCCCACTGGGCGTCTTCAGAAACGAATGGTGTCTGTGACTGGTTGCCTTAAATGTATTTAGTCCCGCCTACTACACCCAATAACTCCCACTAATCTCAGTGATTGCTCAGTAAGATTTAATTCACTTCTGTTTTCTGCTGAAACATTTTTTTTCTTTTGGTTTATTTTTTACTTGTTGGAGCAGCACTGAGTTTAATACTTATTAATTTATTATTATTGTTCTCCTTAGCGCAAGTTTTTTAAAATTCAGCAATAGTAATATCATGCATATAGATCTTTATCTGGGCTGTTATATGAATTTTAATTAGGTTGTTATCAAAGTCTTGGGTTATTTAATGATATTCTGTCGCTCTCTGTTATATTTAAATACCTGTTTTATATACTGTATATTTACCCAGGAAGTGATTCTACTATGAACTGCTGGAGGGTAGCAGAATGTGTCCTTTCTCCCTGACTCTTTGCAGGATCAGACTGGCCTGCCACCCTGTGTTGTGCCCAATGGACGAAATCTTTCTCATTGCAAAGACACTGAGGGTGATGTCTGATAATTAAAACTAACTCTTAAAGAGGAGTTCCACCCAAATTTGGAACTTCCTCTTAACCCACTCCTCTCCCCCTTACATGCCACATTTGGCATGTAATTTTTTTGGGGGGGGAGTGGGGGCTTCAGCACGAGTGGGACTTCCTGTCCCACTTCCTCCTTCCTGTAGGCGACTAAGCTTAATCGCCTTCAGGAAGTGGCTGCTGTAGGCGATCGCCTAGGACACGTCACAGGTCCTAGGCGATCTCCTGGCCAATTACACGGTGCATCGCCGGGCCGCGCCGCTCGCGCATGCGCAGTGCCGCTCGCGCATGCGCAGTGGGTGCCCGGCCGTGAAGCCGAAAGCTGTCACGGCCGGGTGCCCACACTGAAAATGAAGACGCCGGCCGGGGAGGGGGGGAGAGGAGCGGAGCCCCGGCCGGCGCGTCGCTGGAGCGCTGGAGCAGGTAAGTGCCTGTTTATTAAAAGCCAGCAGCTACACTTTTTGTTGCTGCTGACTTTTAATAAACATACAAATGGCTGGAACTCCCCTTTAAGGAACCTGTTTGCCTGCGGATGGTCCCCTCCCATCAGGAGCTCCCAAGAGATCCGTTGCTGCTTTATGCTGTGGTTTTCTCTGTGCTCTGTGTACACCTTTTCACACTAATCGCAAAAAATGTTTTTGTATTTTTGTTAGTAAATTCACCACTACTGCTCTCTGCCTTTAATAACCTAAGGCTCAGAGCTTTGTCATAAGAGGCATATTGGACCCTGGATTGTTCTTTACCAATGGAATTTCCTCCTTTTTGGGAACCACACCAAAAGGGAAAACCCTCAGGTTGTGGTTAGAGGAAAAAAAGCAAACAGGCGTGTAAGGGGTGAGGGGTGTACTCACTTTTGTGAAATACTGTACACTATAGGATTGTAACAGATCTGGGACACCTTCGGGGGTCAGGCCCTGTCAGGCCCTGTTCTGAGCCACATTATTGTCTGAATAATGTGTCCGGTTTCAGGTGGACTGAAACCCGGACACATGATTCAAAACATGGACTGTCCAGGTGGATTCCGGACAGGTGGCAACCCTACCTTTACCAAAAAACTGCCGATGCAGATAAAGGGCAACTCTTTAGATAAAACAAACTGTGCAGCTCTGACTAAAGTTGAATAAAGCCCTTGCTATAGGTGTAGGCAATTTACATACCTTATGAAGCCTGAGTGGAATACTCCCAGGATGTTGCTAAGTGAGGCCTAGTCATCACTGCTCACTTCCACCATCACAGGAGTGACCTCTCAAACGTTGAGCTCAGAGCTACTCCTTCAGGGGAGAGAGAGTATGTAAGTGGGTTTGAATCAGATAAAGAGCTCACTCCTGTGATGGAGGAGGTGAGCAGTGATGACTAGGCCTCACTTAGTAACGTCCTGGGAGTATTCCAGTCAGGCTTTGGGAGGTATGTAAATTGCCTATCCCTATAGCAAAGGTATTATTTATATTTAGTCAGATCTGCACAGTTTGTTTTAATCTACACACATTCCTTACCTGCATAGGCAGTTTTTTGTGAAGGTGAACTATCTTTTTTATTGAAGAATTCCTGCTTAATCATAACTATTTTTAAAAATGTCCCCTCCCCCTCCTGCTAACTATCATGCCTTCCCTATGTAAAGAAGATCTGTACACTTACCTTTTGTTAGCCTGCTCCAGTCTGGTCATGTGATCCCTCAGCACCAGCTCCCCCATGTCAATGAGTATCCAGCTGCAGGGGAGAGGAGGGAGCTCCGGCAATGACTAGTCTGTGGGAACCTATGGGTGACATCACAATTCCTGGAATTCCCAGACATTGTTGAGTGCTGCTTGACACAGGGGAGCAGTAGCTATGGGATCATGTGACCAGCCTGGAGAAGAGAGAAGAAGGAAAGCACACATATCTTTTTATTACATAGGGTAGGCAGCATAGATAACAGAAGGGGGATGGGACATTTTTAAGAATTATATCAAAAAGTGAAAACTGCGCTACTTTCTCCTAAAGCAGCAACTCTCCTGTGAGACACACAGCACTAAATACATTCCGTTATAGAGTTGTTCTAAAACTAAAAAAGAAGAAATAAGAAAATTGCAATAAAACTTTAAAAATAAAAGGAAAGTAAGTCCAAATGTGATAAACCAGAGTCCTTCAGAAATAGATGCACCATCCGTCACCAGCGAAACTCTATAATGGAAAAAAAATTAGGAATAGTTATGGTTAGGTAGGATGCAGTGGTGGTGGTTTTATAAATTCTGTCTGAAATTTTACCTAATTTCCAAGCAAAATTAGTCACAAATCAACATACAGGAATACAAGACTATAAAGAGATAAAAAAATAAAAATAAAAGGTGTGTAATGTCATTTGGACTTTAACACAGAATTAGGATTTGGATAGAATCAGATTATTACTTTAGTAATTGTTAGTAATTGTGCTTGCATAATGGTAAACTGGAAACCTGAACTTTGGAAAGGATATGCAACAATTCTTTCCCAAGTTAATTGATGATGATGATGATGATGAAATGTTTAAAATGGAAACAAATGAAATACACTTGCATTGAGACATATTCATTTTAATGACCTTAACCACTTCAATACTGGCCCATAGTCATATGACATCCACAGGTGGGATCTCCCATCCTGGGTGGACGTCATATGACGTCCTGGGCTTTGTGGGGGGGATATCTGAATGATGCCTGCACTGGGCGGGGAACTATGGGCTCAATGACGTCTGGCGGATGAGGCATCCGGATAAGAAACAGTACACCTGCCACTCGGCCACGCATGCCTTCCTCTTCTAGAATCGATCTGATATACACCACTGACTCCCTGCTCTCCCGGGTCCTGGAGGTAGAAATCCTGCCGTGAGGCATATCAGATCATGCGCCCCTTCTACTTACTCTGCAGACTGACTCGCCGGCTGGATCTGCGTTATGGAGGCTGTCCGGGTTTTGATTGAGGGGGAGCTGGGAGAATACTGGTCACATAACAAGGGCACGGTCCCTGCACCGGTCCTCTGGGATGGCTTTAAGGCTTACGCTAGGGGGCAATATAAAACTGCGATCGGAAAGGTTAGAAGGGACACGACGCTTGCACTGAAGGAGGCAGAGGGGAGGGTCCTCCGGTTGGAGGAGAGCTATGTGACTACTAAAGATGTTTTGATATATGATGAGATGCAGTCCCTCCACATGGAGATTTCCACTAAGAAACAACTACTTTCCCAGTCACAGAGGATCTTTGAACAGGGGGAGAAGACGGGTAGGTTGCTGGCGTGGCTGGCGCGGGAACGTTCTTCCGCGCCTCACATTTCCCGTATTCGGGATGACCAAGGGATATGCTATTCTGACACCCCGGGTATTAACGCTCAATTTGCACAGTACTATGAGCATCTCTATACCTCCAGGGCAGATTACACCACGGATAGCCTAAACGACTTCCTAGATCAGGTAGATTTCCCACAACTCTCAGCTGATGCCCGCGCCACCCTTGACGCTCCAATTACACTTAAGGAGGTGCAGGTGGCAATGGCCGCACTTCAGTCGGCCAAGACTCCAGGTCCTGACGGGCTCCCAGCCGAATTTTACAAGGCAAATAGTGAGCTCCTTGCCCCTAAATTCCATAGACTGCTTCTGGCTATGTTGGAGGAGGGCGGTCTTCCTCCCTCTATGACCGAGGCGGTTATTGTGGTTATACCAAAGCCCAATAAAGATCCCACGGCCTGTGCTTCATATCGTCCCATCTCGCTACTTAATGTAGACGCCAAGAATACCACTAAGATCCTCTCAAATAGGCTTAATTCGATCATTTTATCCCTGATACACGGTGACCAGACTGGCTTCATGCCGGGCAAGGGCACTGACATAAATTTACGCCGGCTTTATAGGAATGTGTCCTGTGCGGAGAGGACTGGCTCTCCCGGGGTTGTGGCCTCCCTCGATGCCGAGAAGGCCTTCGACTCGGTGGAGTGGGAGTTTTTGTGGCAGGTCCTTATCCGTTTTAATTTTGGCCCTAAGTTTGTTTCATGGGTTAAACTACTTTATAGGAACCCCTCTGCGAGAGTCTGTACAAATGGCATGCTTCCCCCCCCTTTTTTCTGGGTAGGGGCACCAGACAGGGGTCTCCACTGTCTCCGGGACTATTTGCCCTGGCGATGGAGCCCCTAGCTATTTTGCTCAGGACTTCGCCGGCTGTTGGTGGGGTTCAGGTGGGTCCGCTGACTGAGAAGCTCTCACTCTACGCAGACGATGCATTTTTATACCTACCAGACGCATCTGCCTCGTTGACGGCGGCTCTGCAGATTATTGAACGGTATGGCTCTTTCTCAGGCATTCGGATCAACTGGACCAAATCAACTCTGTTTTCCTTGTCCCCGACCTTGCCTCCCATAGACCCGCAGATCCCGTTGGCCCTGGTCTCCAGGTTTAGGTACCTGGGGATTGAGGTCCAGAGGGACCTCTCTTTGTACCTAGCTGACAATGTGTATCCGATCCTCCAGCAACTGACCGCTAAGTTTCAGGCCTGGAAATCTCTCCCCCTTTCGCCTGTAGGGAGAATCAATCTCCTCAAGATGACATTCCTCCCTTAATTTCTTTATGTATTCCGCAATACCCCAGTTCCCATCCCCAACTCCTTTTTTCAGAAAATGGACCAAGCGGTGACCACATTTGTGTGGGGTGGACTGGCCCCCATGGTTGCCCAAACCACCCTACAACTCCCCCTGTCACTGGGGGGCTTGGCACTTCCCTGCTTTAACTATACTACTGGGCGGCAGTGGTTGTGACTGTTCGCTGGTGGTTCTCCCAGCCGCGGTCCAACCCTGTGGTCAACCTGGAGGCGGCAGTGCTGGGCTCATACTCGGCGCTGAGCAACTTGGTGTTCCAGGGACCTAGGGCACACCCTGAGATGACGACCCCTATGTGGACAACTGTCAAGGTTTGGGAGCAGATTACGGCGAAACTCAGTGGCCCCAATTCCATCTCCCCACACACACCGTTGTGGGGAAATCCCAGGCTGGCCCATCTGCAGACAATCCCTGATCCGGCACTCTGGGCTGGGTACGAGATTAAAGTTCTACGTCAGATTATGTCTGGGGGTAGAATCCTTCCTTATGACACACTGAACAACACCTTCCAATTGCCCCCCAATATGTTCTTCCGCTACTTACAGCTGAGACACGCGGTACAGGCCCAGTTTCCTGGGAGGGTTGAGCTACGATCTCATAGGGTGGAGACGTTTCTGACTTCCATAGGGGCAGACCGCATTCTCTCCTCTCTTTATCTCAGGTTGTCTTGTGGGGAGTCGGGTGGAGGGTCCAAATTGTATGACAAGTGGAAGGCGGATTTGCCTGCCCTTGCTGCTGATGATTGGGAGGAGGGAATCCAGCAATACATTCCTCTCATGGTCTCGGCAAGGGATAGGTACATCCAACTCAAGTTTATACACAGAGCATACTACACCCCTGTGAGACTCTCTAGGATCTACCCTTCCCAAACGGATAGATGTCCCAAATGCAATACAGGCCTGGGTACTTTTTACATGTCGTCTGGGAGTGTCCTGCTATTCAACAGTTCTGGTCAGGGGTGGTTGGCGTTATTAATTCGGTGGGCAATTTACATATTGATCTGAACCCAATTATACTGCTTCTGGGAGTTTGTGACAATGTCATACCTAACACACACAAACGGCTGTTTGTATTTTATGCCTCCTTTTATGCTAGAAAGGCTATCCTGCTTAAGTGGAACCAGCCGGATCCTCCAACGGTCTACAAGTGGAGGGCCCTTGTGAATGCCACACTGCCCCTGTACAAGCTTACATATATGAACCGTAAGTGTCCTAAGAAGTTTGAGAAAATTTGGGGTGCTTGGTCCAAGCAGTGAACTCGCGGACCCGGATGCTGCCCTTGGGGTGATGCTGCTGTCTTCTGCCCCTGGGTCTCCCTCCCCCTCTCCCTTTTCACTACCCCTCCTCGGCCTCTCTGTCTCCCCGCCTGGCGCCCTGCTCCCCCTCCCTCGTCCCTTCCTCTCCTTCCTGTCCCTTCCTCCTCCCTGTTGTTCCCCCTGGAGCTTTTGATCTAGGCCTTCATGGTGAATCTTCATCTACTACTTATGATCTGAGGATGCTAGTGTCGTGTGTTATGTAATTAGCCGGGTTTTGTAACTAAAATGTATGGGATTCTGTATATGAATATGATTTTGCTCATCCTGTAACTGTGTAGCTGCAATAGGTTATTTTTCCTTTGTTTTTTGCTGTTTGTCGTTTTGGACAGCAAACTGTTGTAACATCCAGTCAGCCCATGTGTTTAAGGCTGACTTGTAAAATCGAGTGAACCTCCACTTTAACTATGAGCAGCTGATGCTGCTGCCTGTTCACTTCCTGGATTTAAACACACAAAGGGAGGAGGGATGCCGCTCTAGGAAGGGTGTCTGGATATGTAGCTCTCCTCCAAATGGGAATAGCGGGTGCAGGCTAAGCTTAGGAAATTGATTGAAGAGAGATTTCTGGACAGCCGCGCTCAAAATCAATGCCTTTATTAACCGCTTGCCGACCAGCCGCCGCAGTTATACGGCGGCAGGTCGGCTCAGCTGCGCGAGATCACGTAGCTATACATCATCTCGCGTCAGCCAATAGGGGCTAGTGCGCGCCCCCCGCTCGCCCCTGGTGCCGACGTGCGTGCCGTGATCACCGCCGGGCACCCGCGATCGCTCGTTACAGAGCGAGAAGCGGGAGCTGTGTGTGTAAACACACAGCTCCCGGTCCTGTCAGGGGGAGAAATGCTGATCTTCTGTTCATACAATGTATGAACAGCGATCTGTCATTTGCCCAAGTCAGTCCCACCCCCCCTTCAGTTAGAACACACCTAGGGAACATAATTAACCCCTTCCTCACCCCCTAGTGCTATCCCCTTCCCTGCCAGTGGCATTTTTATAGTAATCAATGCATTTTTATAGCACTGATCGCTTTAAAAATGCCAATGGTCCAGTGTCCGCCATAAGGTCGCAGTACCGATAAAAATCGCTGATCGCCGCCATTACTAGTAAAAAAAAAATATTTATAAAAATGCCATAAAACTATCCCCTATTTTGTAGACGCTATAACTTTTGCGCAAACCAATCAATAAACGCTTATTGCGATATTTTTTTACGAAAAATATGTAGAAGAATACGTATCGGCCTAAACTGAGGAAAAAAATTGTTTTTTAATATATTTTTGGGGATATTTATTACAGCAAAAAGTAAAAAATATTATTTTTTTTCAAAATTGTCGCTCTATTTTTGTTTATAGCGCAAAAACTAAAAACCGCAGAGGTGATCAAATACCACCAAAAGAAAGCTCTATGTGTGGGGTAAAAAGGATGCCAATTTTGGTTTGGGAGCCACATCGCATGACCGCGCAATTGTCAGTTAAAGCGACGCAGTGCCGAATCGCAAAAAGTGGCCCGGTCATTGACCAGCAATATGGTCCAGGGCTGAAGTGGTTAGAAAAGAGGTAATAATCCAAAAAGTACGAGCCACAGCAAACAACGGAATACAAGAGCTGACGCGTTTCATACTTTCAAAAGTGCTTATTCATAACTTTAAATAAGCACTTTTGAAAGTGTGATATGCGTCAGCTACTTTCGGAAACTCGTGACGCGATGTATGCGACCGTCGGAAGCCTGTCAATCAAATAGCAACGCCCAGTCCCGAAGACCATACCCGGAAGCGGCGGAGAAGATCTATCTCTAAAACGGTAAGTACTGTTTCGATTTAAAAAAAAACACCCGATTCCCCTTGACAAAATGACCCTCAATCTAATGTTAAAAATTTTTTTGGGTGAACCCCCGCTTTAAGGACCGCCGCACGACTATATACGTCAGCAGAATGGCACGGCTGGGCACATGGACGCATATATATACGTTCCCTTTAGGAGTCTGTTGCTGCGCACGCTGGCAAGCTGTCCTAGGCAGCCACCCTGGGGATTCGAACCTACGAACCTACAGGACTCAGCATTGCCAATCCTACGCCAACCAGGGTGTTTTCCCTGTAGGCACGTTTTTTTATATCTTTTTTGGGGATATTTATTATAGCAAAAAGTAAAAAATATAGATTTTTTTTCAAAATTGTTTCTCTATTTTTGTTTATAGCGCAAAAAATAAAAACCGCAGAGGTGATCAAATACCACCAAATAAAAGCTCTATTTGTGAGAAAAAAAGGACGCCAATTTTGTTTGGGAGCAACGTCGCACGACCGCGCAATTGTCAGTTAAAGTGACGCGGTGCCGAATCGCAAAAAGTGGCCCGGTCATTGACCAGCAATATGGTCTGGGGCTGAAGTGGTTAAAAAAGAGGTAATAATCCAAAAAATACGAGCCACAGCAAACAGCGGAATACAAGAGCTGACGCGTTGCATACTTTCAAAAGTGCTTATTCATAGCTTTAAATAAGCACTTTTGAAAGTGTGACATGCGTCAGCTCTTGTATTCCGCTGTTTGCTGTGGCAGCTTTCATTGGCAAATTGAGAGTGAGAGAAACAGGAAGTGAACGCTATAAGGTATTTACTGGCAAAAAAAAAATTTAAATTACTATCCAAAGTTAAAACAACAAGGGCAGAAGATTTAATAGATGGAAAGTTGAAAAAATTACTGACGTTCTGATTTAAGACCCGCCCCTGTATTTGCTGAGAAAACAGTAGTGGTAGCCCTTTATTCCGCAAAAGAGGAAATTGTGAGAGGAAGTTTACTTAGTGACTTAAGCGGTCATATAAAATAAATATTTTATAACAAGTTTGTGCAGGGAGGGGAAGCAGATGTGGTTAAACTTTTTATGGGTTTACATTCAGAAAATAGAATGTCAAAGTACTAGATGACGCTGGACATTATGCATTTGGCATGTTTTTAAAGCAGAGTTCCACCCAGTGGAAATTCCGCTTTAAGCACTCCTCGCCCCCTTACATGCCCCTTTTTTTGGGGGGGGGGGGTGGGTGCTTCGTTTTGAGTGGGACTTCCTGTCCCACTTCCTACTTTTGCCTACGGGCCTCCGTAGGCAATCTTCTGGAACCTGTAACAGTTCCCAGAAGATTTTCTATCCACTGGGAGAGCGCAGCGCGACTTGCGCATGTACAGTGCCTGCCCGGCCGTGAAGCCGCAAGCTGTAAGTGTCTGTCTTTTTGTAGCTGCTGACTTTTAATAAACAAAAAAAGACTGGAATTTCGCTTTAAGCATTTCAGTTACCTGTAAAAGACCCCCTTTTGTTGACATTTAGACATCCAAAAAGCCTGAAACTGTTGCCGGGTGCCACCATCTTGGATGCAATGTAAGCAAACTCAGCATGCCACCATCTTGGATGCAATGTAAGCAAACTCAACCACTTAAGGACCGCCGCACGACTACATACGTCAGCAGAATGGCACGGCTGGGCACATGGACGTATATATACGTCCCCTTTAAGAGCCCAGCCATGGGTCGCGAACGCGCCGCCGGCAGCGCACTTGCGACCCGGTCCGAAGCTCCGTGACCGAGCCCGCAGGACCCGCGGACCCGATCGCTGCGGGTGTCCCGAGATCGGGTCACAGGAGCTGAAGAACGGGGAGAGGTGAGTGTAAACAAACCTTCCTCGTTCTTCTCTGTGGCAATGTCAGTGATCTTCTGTTCCCTGATATAGGGAACGACGATCACTGACGTCACACGTCCAGCCCCGCCCCCTACAGTTAGAAACAATTAGTCACTGTAACGCTACCCCCTCAGGAGCCGCTGATTGATTTGAGATCGGCATATTAAGGTTGATGAAATAAAGTAACTTTGCAGTATCAGGCCTTGGATAAGGAAAAGCAGTCCTGCTTTTCTACAGCTGTAACGATACGTCGCCACTCTAGCCAGAGTGGGTGAAGTGCCCCCGGACAGACTCCTGCCGCGAGCCTGGCAGCCGGAGCGTCACTTTAAGTTGCTGGGAGGAACAATTTTCTGCCACGACTTGGCTCTGATTAAATTAAGATGCCAGATGAGGCCTCTGCCACAGGCTCAATGCTGACAATGTGAACAGCAGAGCGAATCCTCCCAATCTTTGACTGGCTGACAGTTTGAGTGTACCTGTCAATATCCGGTCACCAGATCCCTGATGGTTCGTTCAAGCCCTTTTGGATAACCTGCCTCCGGGTTCTCCTCAAGCCGATCCCCCACCGAACGGCATACAGCCTGGGACCTCCTCAGTAGAAATGGGGACCCAGTAGGTCACTGGGGCCCCTTTGTGGCATCATTTGCTCCAGGGCAGGAGGGCCCAGAGTCAGGAACTCCGCGTAGCGCGCGACCCCAGAATAGGTAGGCCATAATGGTGGGGCCCGCGATGTGCGCACACCCTAAAGGTGGGTGCCGCACCTGGAACCCGCGAAGAACACAGAACAACGGCCTCCGCCACAGAATTACTCCTCCCCAGCATGCCCCGTGAGGGAAAACTCCTCCAATTGGCTGCTGGAAAGAAGCGGCTCCGCCTGGACCTCTCTGGCGCCATCTACCGCCCAGGGATGGTACCGCATCCCTTGAACGCAGACTGACCCACAGAACAATTCAGAATTTGGCGACAGCCAAATTTAACAAAAATAAGAATGAAAGCAACTTATCTCTCTCATTCTCCCACTAACTTTAGCGTATCGCCCTTTCTGAAAGTAAGGGGGCGCTACATCACAAATCAACATGCAGGTATACAAGACTATAAAGAGATACAAATAAAAAATAAAAGTCGTGTAACATCAATTGGGCTTTAAAACAGAACTCCAGACAAAAGTTTTGTTTTAGGATTTGGATAGAATCAGATTGTTTCTTGGAAAGCAGATGCAACTCAGTTAATTGATGATGACATTTTTAAAACGGACAGAAATTAAATAAACTAGCATTAAGACATATTCCTAGAACGACCTTAACCCACCCCTGTATTTGCTGAGAAAACAGTAGTGGTAGTCTTTTATTCCGCAAAAGAGGAAATTGTGAGAGTCATATTTTAAAACAATTTCATGTCACCTCTGGTGTAATATTGTGCAAGGAGGGGAAGCAGATGTGTTTAAACTGAAATAATACGTTTTTTGTTTTTTTTTATGGGATTACATTCAGGAAATAGAAGGTCAAAGTACTAGATGATGCTGGACATCCTCCAGCCAGGAAATCAAGGGGGGGGGGGGGGGGCTTTATCTGACTTGCTGCAGCTTCTAAGGCTCGATTCACACCTATGCATGTTGCTTTTGAGTGTTTTTGCAGTGCTTTTTGCGGTGCTTGCTGCGATTTTTCGACACGCGATTTTACTGCGATTTGCGTTTTGCGTTATTTTATGTTATTATTTTTATTTTATTTTTAGCTGGCAATTTAAATTTGTTTTACATTTTCTTTAACAACCAGCTATACACGGGTTAAAAAAACGCGAATCGCTGCAAAATTGCGGTAAAAACGCGGTACTTGCGTTTTGGATGCGGGTCCATTGAATTCTATTACATGCAAAATGCTGCTTGGGAAAAAAAGTCCCCGACCCTTTCCAAAAACACAGAGGCACCAAAAAGCATTGATGTGAACATGTTCCATAGGAAACCATGTTAAAAAATTTCCCTGCATTTCTGCAAAATGCATCAAAAAACGCATTCGTGTGACTGGAGCCTTAGACCCCTTTCACACTTGGGCGCTTTTGGGCTAAAAATAGCGCCTGTAAAGCGGCTTGAAAACGGCTCCCCTGCAGTGTCAGTGTGAACGCTGGCCTTTCACACAGAGGCGATGTGCTGGCAGGACATTAAAAAATGTCCTGCAAGCAGCATCTTTGGAGTGGTGAAGCCGCTCTTGCCCATTGAAATGAATGGGCAGCGCGTCCGAACCGCTGGCAGCGGTGCTTTGCTGGTGGTTTTAACCCTTTTTGAGACGCTACCGGGGGTTAAAAAACCCCCGTTAGCGGCCAAATACGTCTGCAAAAATAGCGGCGATTTACCGCCACCGCCCGCGCCCCAGTGTGAAAGCAGCCTAATGCATACTGGCCCAATGTAATAATGTAGGAAATACTCATGCATGGAATTATTCTTTAAAGGGATCCTCTCACCAGATTATTGATTTCAACAAAAATCATCCCATAAAAATGTTTAAGCATTTGGCATCTTCTAAAGCATTTCAGTTACCTGTAAAAGCCCCCCTTGTGTTAACATTTAGACCCATTTCCCACTGGAGCGGTTTGCAGGCACTATTGCGCTAAAAATAGCGCCTGCAAACCGACCCTAAACAGCTGCTGCTGTTTCTCCAGTGTGAAAGCCAGAGGGCTTTCAGACTGGAGCGGTGCGTTAGCAGGATCGGAAAAAAAGTCCTGCTAGCCGCATCTTTGGAGCAGTGAAGGAGCAGTGTGTATACCGCTCCTTCACCGCACCCGCCCATTGAAATCAATGGGACAACGCGGCTATATCACCGGCAATGCGCCTCTGCAGAGGTGCATTGCGGGCGGTTTTAACTCTTACTCTGCCACTAGCAGGGGGTAAAAAAAAACGCTAGCAGCCGAATAGCGCAGCAAAATTAGCGGTACAGCGCCACTAAAAATAGCGGCGCTTTACCGCCACTGCACCTCCCGCCCTAGTGTGAAAAGGGCCTTAGACATCCAAAAAGCCTGAGACTGTTGCCGTGTGCCACCATCTTGGATGCAATGTAAGCAAACTCAGCGTAATCACAGCTGACACTCATGCCGCGTATGTCATGGAAAAAAATAAAGTTTTTCTCGACGTGATTCCTCTCAAGCCTGCCTTGCATACACACGATCGTGACAAAAAATGCTTGAGCGAATCGCGGTGACGTACAACACGTACGACGGCACTATAAAGGGGAAGTTCCAATCGATTGGCGCCACCCTTTGGGCTGATTATGCAAATTTTTCTTCTCATAACTTGCTTCTTTGCATGTGCATTTTTTCCCATCATTAAAGCCTACACACGATCGTTTTTCACAACGAGAAAAACTACGACATGAAAAACGACGAGAAAAAATAGAGCATGTTCTACATTTTTAATGCCCATTTTTCTCGTCGTGAAAAATGCTCTGGAGCCTACACACAAGCGTTTTTAATGACCAATTTATAAAATTAAATTTTTCTCCTTATGAAAAACGGTCGTGTGCCCGCGCATTACCGAAATGACTTTGACACATGCGCGGTAGCTTCCACGGCATAGGTAGGGTGAAGCAAGATGGCGGTGACGGCATCAAATGTGACGAGCGCATGCTCGTCGTACGTGATGACGTCACCGCGTTATTGCCGTTCAAGAGAACCGCAGTTCTTTTGAAAGGTCTGTGTGTACACTCGGGCGGCAAGAGATTCATGCCAAGAATCTTGTCAGGAAAAACAACGTTTTTTTCCTGACGAGATTCTGGCCCGTGTGTACAAGGCCTCACTCTCCGGACCCTGACTACTACTGGGTGGGGAGCGGAGGAAGATCACTCTACCAGGGAAGACAAGGAGATTACCAGGCAAGCGGCTGGCCGGGACTTGAGCCAAGGCAGAAGAACATGCGAGCTGAATGGGCATGCACCCGAAACTGAAGAAATATTCCCTCCGCTCCGACCAGCACATGATCATCAGAAAGGGGCACAGATAATGGAAAAAAATACACCCCCCTAAGCTAGTGGGAGCAGCAAAGCAGGGGGTGTGTAATTCAAATTTATTTTTTTAATTCTGCACCAGCCCCTGCCCCTGTTCAAATCCAATCTGGGGACAAAACTGGGGACAGACTTGATCCGGGGACAGTGCCCTCAATCCGGGGACTGTCCCCTGAAACCGGGGATGTCTGGTCACCCTATTGTACATGCAAATAATCTATGAGGTGCTAAAGGGGTAGGACTTTGCAATTCTTTGTCCACAGTAGCATTTGCAGTGGCAAAGAAGAGTAGGACTGGCTAAAGAGGGATTACTTTGATGCAGTTGGCCAGCTTAACCGTGTATTGCAATATGTGTGAACTAAATATCCCTATTTTTACTGCAATGTTTGCTTAAAAGGATATAGGAAGTGTGCAGAGATTTCATCCAGTAATTTTAGTATGAATGTGGTCACACCCCTTTAGCACCTGGTAGATTAAATGCATGTACAAGCTGTTGGGATCTGAGCACAGGTACAGTATCTCACAAAAGTGAGTACACCCCTCACATTTTTGTAAATATTTTATTATATTTTTTTTTATGTGACAACACTGAAGAAATGACACTTTGCTACAATGTAAAGTAGTGAGTATACAGCTTGTATAACAGTGTAAATTTGCTGTCCCCTCAAAATAACTCAACACACAGCCATTAATGTCTAAACCCCTGGCAACAAAAGTGAGTACATCCTAAGTGAAAATGTCCAAATTGGGCCCAATTAGCCATTTTCCCTCCCCGGTGTCATGTGACTCGTTAGTGTTACAAGGTCTCAGGTGTGAATGGGGGCGTTAGAGGTGTGTTAAATTTGGTGTTATCGCTCTCACTCTCTCATGCTGGTCCCTGGAAGTTCAACATGGCACCTCTTGGCAAAGAACTCTCTGAGGATCTGAAAAAATAATAATTGTTGCTCTACATAAAGATGGCCTAGGCTATAAGAAGATTGCCAAGACCCTGAAACTGAGCTGCAGCATGGTGGCCAAGACCATACAGTGGTTTAACAGGACAGGTTCCACTCAGAACAGGCCCCGCCATGGACGATCAAAGAAGTTGAGTGCACGTGCTCAGCATCATATGCAGAGGTTGTCTTTGGGAAATAGACGTATGCTTATGTACTACTTTTGGCGACTTTGGGTGCAATTTCAATAGACATCTGTGCAGGAACTCACACAGATGTCTCTAAAGTCAAACTGAATTCACACAATTTCAATCCCAGAGCAGTGTGAACCTGGGCTTACATGGATGGAACAGGGAGGAAATAAAAATGTGGAAGTTTATTAAAATTACTTTCAGGAGAGAGATAATTTTCAGAATGATGTGTTCCTATTTGAAGCAATTTTCTGGTATTACTTATTTTCTTTTGTATTTAGCAAGTGTAGCCCTCTTTGGGGGGGGGGGGGGGGGTATGACAAATTACAGGATATTGTGCTAAACCTGTAGGTAAATAAGAGAACCAGAACCTTCGATAAATGAAAGCGTGGGTTGGATAATAAACTGTGTGTTACCTCCGCCAAGAACTGAAGATGCCGGGGTCCTGCCAAAAATTTTCCCCTGGCGGATAAGGACCCCCCTGCAGTGGCGGTGCGTCCATAGAGGGTGCCGGAGCGCCGCCCCCTCTGGCTCCCGCACCGCCACTGATACAATACATAGATTCATGCATTGCATGAATCTATGTATTGCCGCTGCCGCTGACTACTCAGATGGCCGGCCCCCTGGCGAGCACCGGCCATCTGAATAACGGCAGCTGGTTGGCTGTGGAAGTGCCTATCAGAGCCAGCGGCTCTGATAGGCTTTCCGATTACAGCCCTCTGGCTGTAATAGGCTTCCAAATACTTATCCAGGGACGCACGGGGGGTGCGTTCCTTGGAAAAGACTGACAGGCGTCTCAGCCAATCAGGTTCACCGGTTCTGGCGACAATTGCTGGGCACAGTGGCGACAATTGCTGGGCACAGTGGCGACAATTGATGGCACAGTGGTGACAATTAATGGCACAGTGGCTGCGTTTGATGGCGCGGCATAGTGGTGACAATTGCTGGGCACAGTGATGACAATTGATGGCACAGTGGCTGCGTTTGATGAGACTGTGGCTGCGTTTTATGGCAAGGCACAGTGGCTGCGTTTGGCATGGCACAGTGGTGACAATTGATGGGCACAGTGGTGACAATTGATGGCACAGTGGCGACAATTGATGGCACAGTGGCGACAATGGGCACAGTGGCGACAAATGATGGCACAGTGGCTGCGTTTGATGGCATGGCACAGTGGTGACAATTGATGGGCACAGTGGCGATAAATGATGGCACAGTGGCTGCGTTTGGCATGGCACAGTGGCTGCATTTGATGGCATGGCACAGTGGCGACAATTGATGGCACAGTGGTGACAATGGGCACAGTGGTGACAAATGATGGCACAGTGGCTGCGTTTGATGGCATGGCACAGTGGTGACAATTGATGGGCACAGTGGCGATAAATGATGGCACAGTGGCTGCGTTTGATGGCATGGCACAGTGGCTGCATTTGATGGCATGGCACAGTGGCGACAATTGATGGTACAGTGGCTGCATTTGATGGGCACAGTGGCTGCATTTGATGGGCACAGTGGCTGCCTTTGATAGGCACAGTGGTTGCAATTGATGGGCACAGTAGCTGCGTTTGATGGGCACAGTGAGGCTGCAATAGTTTTTTTTTTCGTTTGTTGCGTCCCCCCCAAACATTTTGAGCACCAGCCGCCACTGCCCCCTGTACTGCTCAGGCGCGGCACTTGCGCAGTACGAACTCAACTGAGCATCCCAAAATAGCCAAAGATGTAAAGCTGAGAGTCAGCTCTACACTGCGCCTGCGCACTGACTATGACACATGCCGCACGCTCCCGATGCTAGTGCTACTCTGCAAGGTATGGGGTGATTTTAGCAATAAAGTACACGTCTTAGCGGGGCACATTGCAAAACCCGCCCATCAACAGTGCAAAACCCGCCCTTCATTTGTTTTACCACGCCCTGCTAAAACGTGTACTTTATTGCTAAAATCACCCCCCGCCCCTTGCAGAGTAGCACTAGCATCGGGAGCGTGCAGGATGTATCATAGTCAGTGCACAGGCGCTGTGTAGAGCTGACTCTCAGCTCTACATCTTCGGCTATTTTCGGAGGCTAAGTTGAGTTTGTACTGTGCAAGCGCCGCGCCTGCGCAGTACAAACTCTCCTTATCCGCCGAGGGGAACTTATTTGGCAGAACACAGACACCTCCACCTGGGAGCCAAGGGACAGGTCCACTTCCACTCATGGTTATTGTTTGGCTGAAGCCATTTATTATCAATCAACTGTGTTTACTCTTTTTAAATCACAATGACAACAGAAACTACCCAAATGACCCTGATCTAAAGTTTACATACCCTGATGATTTTGGCCTGAGGCTGATAACATGCACACAAGTTGACACAAATGGGTTTGAATGGCTATTAAAGGTAACCATCCTCACCTGTGATCTTTTTGCTTTTAGTGTGTGTGTATAAAAGGTCAATGAGTTTCTGGACTCCTGACAGACCTTTGCATCTTTCATCCAGACAGCTTGAAGTGAGCCGCCGCTGGTAGTCTGTTTTTTGCATTGGTTTTTATCTGAATGTCAGTAACCCGGTATTTTAATAAAGGGTGTCTTTTTTTAATTTACTGCACCATGAAGTTTTCCTCTTTTTTTCATTTTTAATATGCTCAAACCTGCTCTTTGAACGCCCTTATCTATCACTATCCCTGGAGGAGATAGTGTATATGTCCTGGGTGAAAGATCCAGCTGATCCTAAGGTTGTTTGGTAACCCATGGAGAGGTGAAAAAGATCGTTAAAGGTGAAGGATTTCTGCTGTGGATCACCTTCCATGTCCAGAGCCTGGTGAATTAACCCCTATGTGCTGAGCCCATTTGATCTCCGTAACAGAGATCCACCTGAGTCGGTAAGTGGCCAATTTATCTATCTTTACCTGATGGAAGCATAAGCTGAAGATTTGTACCCCTGCTCAGGTGTTTAATCGAATCTTTGCAGTTTTTGTTGCTCTTTTTTTGGACTTTATGTTATTACCTAAGATTATATTGCTGAAAGTGTGCAGCAATTCTTATCTATATTGTTTTTTTATCACTTGTATATGAGCGGCAATTTATTTATGTGTGTTTGCACTAGTCACTAAACACATACACACACATTTATACTTGCTTGTTAATGCAAATTTTTAGGTTGCGCATTATTTTTATTCTATTTGATGAATGCAAATGTTCCTCCAGTATTTTTTGATAACATACTGCATTCATCTTGCCATAAATTTTGACAACATTTCCTGTGCTTTTGTAGCTAACACATCCCCAAAACATCAGCGATCCACCTATTTGTTTCACAGTAGGAATAGTGTACCTTTCATCATAGGCCTTGTTGACTCCTCTCCAAATGTAGCCTTTATGGTTGTGGTCATAAAGCTAAATTTTGGTTTCATCACTCCAAATGACTGTGCCAGAAGGTTTGAGGCCTGTCTCTGGGCTGTTTGGCATATTTTAAGCGGGATACTTTGTGGTATTTGCGTAGTAATATCTTTCTTCTGGCGACTCGACCATGCAGCCCATCTTTCTTCAAGTGCCTCTTTATTGTGCATCTTGAAACAGCCATACCACATGTTTTCGGAGTCCTGTATTTCATCTGAAGTTATTTGTGGGTTTTTCTTTGCATCCCAAACAATTTTCCTGGCAGTTGTTTGGTTTCAACATGAAAAGACGTGCTGTTCCCTGTATCTATCCATCCCCCCTCTATACTCCCATCCTATAGCCCCCCGCTAAGCTTACCAAAAATTAGTCTGACATCAAGGTTGGGATAAACTGGCCATTTTACGGCCCCTTTACTAAAGTTAATTAATAATTTAATAATTTAACAATTTTAAAACCAAAAAACAAGGCATAATTTTTTTTGGGTTGCCGATCCTTGGAGGCATTAATATCCACATCTTTTACCTTATATCTGCTTAACTCCTTATGGTCCCTGTCGCATTGCACTGACTCTGGGATGAACACCTTCAGCAGATACACCATTCCACAACCAATTAATCCACCGTAACTGGCATTCACCGGGGACCCATATCTCAGATGTGTCCCAATCATCAAATTCCAGCAGTTCATTTAAAATGCCTCCAAAGACCCAACCGCATACCCCTTAAAGGAGGAAAAACAAGCAAATAAATACCACAAAACACATACAATACCAAATCTTGAAAACGTGTAGGGCGGGCAGGCGGGAACGTTTTTCTCTCCTCATGTGCTGACCGGAAGTCTGCCCTGTGACCTCTCCCCCTGCACTGCCTTCCCCTTACTCTCCTATAGCCAACCCCCTCTGCCTGCACTTGTCCTGGCTTTTATTTAGTTAACCCCCACTAACCCAGCCTCCCTGTGTACCTGATCATGCCGCCCTGCACTTTATTTTTATAAAAAATGTTGCTTCAGGCTTTCTGAACCCCTCATTTTCCACTTTTTGATTTAGTTTGAATATTGCTATTTGGAATTCTTAATTTCTTGGATATTTTTAAATATCCCTTTCCTGTTTTAGACAATTCCACTACCCTTTCCCACAGATCCTTTGACAATTCGTTTGCTTTCCCCATGACTCAGAATCCAGAAACCTCAGTGCAACACTGGATGAAAGATGCATAGGTCTGTCAAGAGTCCAGAAACTCATTTACCTTTTATACACACACACTAATTAAAAGCAAAAAGATCACAGGTGAGGATGGTTACCTTTAATAGCCATTCAAACCCCTTTGTGTCAACTTGTGTGCATGTTATCAGCCTCAGGCCAAAATCACCAGGGTATGTAAACTTTTGATCAGGGTCATTTGGGTAGTTTCTGTTGTCGTTATGATTTAAAAAGAGTAAGCACAGTTGATTGATAATAAATGGCTTCAGCCAAACACTAACCATGAGCGAAAGAAATGTTTTGTGTTATCATTCATATTCTCAAGAAATCATAAATTCTGCGAGGGTATGTAAACATGTAAACTTATGAGCACAACTGTGTGTGTGTGTGTGTGTGTGTGTATATATATATATATATATATATATATATATATACACAAAGAAGAAAGAATGTATATTGGTTCTGTGTCAGGAACCATGAATCAGACGGAAACAGAAAATGCAGTAAAAATCATACCATTTTAATAAAATGGTAAAAATAGTACAAACAGTAAACAAAGTGAAAACAGCCGGGGTTCGGTAGCAAAAAAACGGATAGTCAGAACAAGCCAGTAAATCAGAAAGCCAGAGATCAGCGTAGTCAGAGGCAGCAGACAGGATCAGAAACCAGAAGGGACGTCAGCCAGGCAAGTCTTCAACTGGAACACAGCAGAGAGTCTCCAGATTTGTTTGACCAAGGTGAAGGCAGGGAAGGAATGAACCTGGCAGTTTAAATAACCAGAAGGGGCTGGCTGTAGGCTGGACTGATGAGCAGGAAATGATCACCAGGTGAGCCACTGTGGAATGATGAGTGCTGGCAATTAACCACTTAAGGACCGCCTCCTGCACATATACGTCGGCAGAATGGCACGGCTGGGTACAAACACGTACCTGTACGTCCTCTTTAAGTGCCCAGACGTGGGTCGCGGGCGCGCGCCGCGACCCGGTCAGAAGCTCTGTGACCATGGCTGCGGGACCCGCGGACCCGATCGCCTCTGGAGTCCCGCGATCGGTCCCCGAAGCTGAAGAACGAGGAGAGCTGTGTGTAAACACAGCTTCCCCGTTCTTCACTGTGGCGCTGTCATTGATCGTGTGTTCCCTGATATAGGGAAGCATGATCAATGATGTCACACGTCCAGCCCCGCCCCCTACAGTAAGAAACACATATGAGGTCACACTTAACCCCTTCAGCGCCCCTAGTGGTTAACTCCCAAACTGCAATTGTCATTTTCACAGTAAACAATGCATTTTTAGAGCATTTTTTGCTGTGAAAATGACAATTGTCCCAAAAATGTGTCAAAATTGTCCGATGTGTACGCCATAATGTCGCGGTCAGAGGGATCCCATACGTAGGTGATGGAACACAGGGGAATATTTTGCACAAAAAACTATTGAAATCTCTCAACTGATTTTTGAGATTTAGAGCAGAGTCAGCCTTTCCTGCTGAACCAATCAAAATTTAAGTTCAAGTTTAGGAGAACCCGGACTAGGTAGGCAATGAACTTATTTTCTATTTTTTGCTCCAGTTTTCATAAGTCATCCTTGATTCATTTGTTTACCCAAAACATGTATCTAAATGAGGTAAATTTGTGTTTGCCTTTATTCACTGATATAAAATCTGAACGCCCCAACTGAATTTTATTAGTTCTTACAGGAAGTAGCTGGACATGTTAATGATTGGTTAGTGTATCTAGGGCAGTTTGACTAAGAAACAGCGATTACTCATATCAGATCTTAAACAGAGATACAGAGAACTGGCTTTGCCTTGTACAGAAGGAGCCATAAATCAATTTTAAATGAAAATCCAAATTCCGTAATTTATTGTTTTGGATAGGGTGGGAAAGTGAGTTGCACATTCTGTCAGTGAAAATCAAAAGATTTTCCCTGAGACACCCATACAAGAAATGAAAGGTGCTATTTTCACCAGGAGAGAACTGCTCAGGCAGCATTACTAGGGCAGTAAGATAACCTACTGCACCTAAAAAAACATGTACCCCTACTTATTACTTTACAAATGAAACCCTGACACCTGCTGGATTTAAATGGCCTATTCAGCCCATTTATTTAACAAAACAACCAAAGATAAAACATATATAAAATATATATATACTGTATATACACACACACATTAATTTAACATTTTAATAATTTAACATTTTAACTCTTTAACACTTTTTAGCATGTCTGCGGTCTCCAACCAACTCCTGTAGTATGTCTGCAGTCTCTGACCCTCTCCTGTAGCATTTCTGCAGTCTCTGATCCTCTCCGTAGCATGTCTGCAGTCTTTTACCCTCTTATGTAGCATGTCTGCAGTTTTTGACCCTATCCTATAACATGTCTGCAGTCTCTGACCCTCTCCTGTAGTATTTTTGCAGTCTCTGACCCTCTCCTTGGCATGCCTGCAGTCTTTTATCCTCTCCCATAGCATGTCTGCAGTCTCTGACCCTCTCCTGTAGAATTTCAGCAGACTCTGACCCTCTCCTGTAACATGTCTGCAGTCTCTGACCATCTCCTATAGCATATCTGCAGCCTCTGGCCATCTCTTTTAGCATGTCTGCAGTCTCTGAACCTCTCCTATAGAAAGTCTGCAGTGTCTAACCCTATCCTATAGCATGTCTGCAGTCTCTGACCCTCTCTTGTAGCATGTCTGCAGTCTCTGACCCTCTCCTATAGCACGTCTGTAGTCTCTGACTTTCTCCGTTATAATGGGTGGCCCTATGGCATTGTTAAGGGCAGCAATTTAACCCCCTGTATCCAATAAATTCACCACCACTGCTCTTTGCCCTAAAGAATCTTAGTCATGTACTGTAGAATGTTTTTCTCTACATTTATGTACGAGTTTTATGTCCTATTGTTTGGCGATTATTAATTATAATTACATCTATATCTTATACATCTTTTTGCGCAACAGGCTTGTCTATGCAAGTTAAGTTTAGAAATTTTACACTAATTAAAATCATTAACAAATTATTTTGTTCCTGGTCTTACATGACATTTGCAAGGTATGTACTGTGGTGCAATACAACCTTCTTGCAGAAAGTTTGGAGTTTAGGTGATATCCAATAGACATGTGCATTAGTTTTCGTCCGAATGCATTTTGGACCGAATTTCAGGTATTTTCGTTATCGTTTTAACAAACGAAAACGAATGCGCAGAATACGAAAACCGAAAGATCCGACATAAACAAATGCTTTCTTTTCATTTTCGTTGCAACAACAGTTCGATATAGATAGGAGATTCGACATGACGCTGACGATAACAATCTGTGTCTATCAAAATCTGTGGTCGAATGTGCCTAACCTTAAAGAGGTGTTCCACCCAAAAATGGAACTTCCTCTTAACCCACTCCTCTCCCCTTACATGCCACATTTGGCATGTAATTTTTTTGGGGGGGGAGTGGGGGCTTCAGGAGAAGGGGACTTCCTGTCCCACTTCCTCCTTCCGCGGAGGGGCTGCAAAGGCGATACGTCATATTGCCTTTTGGCAGCCCCTCCCTGTAGGCGATCGCCTGGGACACGTGACAGGTCCCAGGCGATCGCCTGTCTAATTAAACAGTGCAGCGCCGGGCCGCGCGCGCATGCGCAGTGCCGCTCGCGCATGCGCAGTGGGTGCCCGGCCGTGAAGCTGAAAGCTGTCACGGCCGGGTGCCCACAGTGACAATGAAGACGCTAGCCGGGGAGGGGGGGAGAGGAGCGGACCCCCGGCCGGCGCGTCGCTGGAACGCTGGAGCAGGTAAGTGTCAGTTTATTAAAAGCCAGCAGCTACACTTTTTGTAGCTGCTGACTTTTAATAAACTTAAAAAATGGGTGGAAAACCCCTTTAACTCTATTAGTCCAAGATTATTCTACATAGAAAGAAAAGATTCAACATAGAAAGAAAAGATTCGACATTATAGAGAGAAAAGATTCGACATTATAGAGAGAAAAGATCGCTGCTGGAATTGGGTGGGGGAAGTAAAATAATAATAATGATGATGATGAATGTTATTGGCTGATTGTAACCAAAAGAGGAGGAACAGTAAAATAGCTAGAACTAACTTGACAATTCAACATGAACGACAAAGATTCGTCAAAGCATTGAAAAACATACAAACGTTGAATCTGTCATTGAAGGCTCATGGTGTCTGCCTAAGTTCTAAGAAGAATCGACGGAGCAGCTAAACTGTACGACGCTGCAATTGTACATTTCCGGTCAAATGCTCCGCCCATAGGCTATAGAAAAATTCTAATGTTGGTTGACTAGTAATAATAATTAATGTGTAGCAAGGTACCACTTTCTATATGGTTAAAAGACTACTGTTGGTGGATAAAGAAGGAACTCAGCTCCCTCCGGTGGTCAATTGTATTATAGCCACCTTCTGTTGTTTTACCCTGGTACAGAAAGGAATGTTGGGAAATTAAGTACAGGGAGATAAAGACTCCATTGCCCTGGTCAGTTGACAGACTACAATGTCCAGAGTGCAACTGTGCGATCCCAAAATACTTTGTGCCCCGCACAGTCTGCTGGGGGAAGAAATTTAAGGAGGAGGACTTCCTTGGCTCGCTCTCTCTGGACCGCCTCTCCAAGCAAGAAGGAGGCCAGTGCTGAGGCTTGTCTCCTAGAGCCCAGGCCTGAGAAATCTGGGCCTATACTCGCCTATGCGGATCGCCCCATCCTATGAAGGGGATTCCTGAGAGAATGACCGGACCGTGTCCAAGAGCAGCTGGTGACCTGTTCGATCAGCAGTGTGTGATGGCCACGTGGAAGACCGGGAACTGTCGTGACAGAAAGGACCGAGTGTCAGAGTTTTTGCTGACAGAACAATCCAGAAAGACCAGGCCTGGTTGGGAGAGACGGGCACCTACCCAATAATACTCACTGTGCATTGATTGAGTTGGCGCCTGCGCTGCCAGCACACTTTACATTTGACTTGGGTGTTTCTTACTGTTCCCTTTTGGATTACAAATTGTTAACGTGCACCAACGAAAGGCTAGCGAAAACTCCAGTTAACAGGAGAGGACAATCGCGAACTGAGCTATTAAGTAGGACACATGTCCAGGAACTGCCCACTAGAGGGAGTCTAGGAGTATAAAGACTTATGTGTACAGTACAGTTGGTTTATATTGAATTTCCCTGTATTACTGTTTGTCAGGGCTGAGTGAGGCCTGGCAGAGAGGTGCTCCACTGGCATTGGGGGAATCCCTCCGCTGTGCTCTTGATAAGTTTTGGTTGTATAGGTTGACTTTAACCTCAAACTCGTTATTATCGACTCCAGCAGGGCCTTGTGGGAAGTCAACTGTTGATGTTTAACCCTGTCTTATTTCTTTTGATAAAGTAAACACTTAACATCTGGTTAAGCATAAAGTTGTGTGGAGTTCCATCTTTTATCACTTGAACAGGTGACCAGTGAAAGGTAACAACATTAACTGCATTGCATTATTATATGTTACCATTGAAAGGTAACAACATTAACTGCATTGCATTATTATATGTTACCATTGTTGTCCCCAACTATCCAGTGGGTTCCACAATTGTTGGGGTTACCCAGTTGTGCCAAGGGAGGGTTCGAGCCAAACTCTGTGGTTGATAGGCAGAGTGTAGACCCAAAACTCACCAGCAGCTTCTTCGGGGGTAGTGCTACAAATTAATATAATTATTACTAGTCATACAACATTAGATTTCTACTATAGCTAGTTTGTAAGCGGAACATTCGACCGGAAATGTATGATCGCGGCGTCGTACAGTTTCGCTGCTCCGTCGAATCTTCTTTGAACTTTCAACAGACACCATAAGCCTTCAATGACAAATTCGACCCTAATTCATTCAGATTTTCGGACGAATGCAATCTCTAAAGAAAAACGAAATAAATAAAAACGAATTTCGTGAGTAACTAAGTAAATTTATTTTTCGGACGAAAACGAAATTCCGAAAACAAAATATTTCAGTGTACACATGTCTAATATGCAATACTAATTGAGTTAAATAAATAAAATATACACAAGAAAATGTGTATATATATATAGATAGATATACAACCCCTATTACAAAAAAGTTGAGACACTGTGTAAAATCTACTTAAAAACAGAATGCAATGATATACAAATCTGAAGAAAACATATTTTATTCACAATAGAAAACAGAAAACGTATCACATAGTTACATACTAGGCGAGGTTGAAAAAAGACACAAGTCCATCAAGTCCAACCTATGTGTGTGATTACATGTCAGTATTACTTTGTATATCCCTGTATGTTGTGGTCGTTCAAATGTTTAAACTGAGAAAATATACCATTTTAAGAAATAAAGTTATTTTGAAATTTTTGGCAGCAACACGTCTCAAACAAGTTGGGACAGGGCAACAAAATGCTGGCAAAGTAAGTGGTACTAATAAGGAAGAGCTGGAAGAACATTTTGCAATAAATTAGGTTTACTAGCAACAGGTCAGTAACATGACTGGGTGTAAAAAGAGTGTCTCAAAAAATAAAGATGGGAAAAGGTTCACCAATCTGTGAATAGCTGTGGCTAAATATTGTCGAACATATTGAGAATAATCGAATTGTTGAAGCAAAATGGGACTTTTAAGATGCCAGAAACCACTAATTCACACAATAGGTACAATTCATTAAAATATTTTATTTCATATCAAATTCAAAATGATTATAAAAACCATCACACAAGATGCGATTTTGAACGGCAGTTCAGCAGCTTTCGCTCAACATCTTTCACATTATAGGCTTCCTCAGGTGTCTTATGAATGCTGCATGTTGCTGATACTACAAATAAGGAGAACAAACAATCCTTAGGTGGATAATAGTAGCATACAAAATGTGTCAGATATCAAATACGTATAGATCATATACCGTATTTTTCGCTCCATAAGACGCACCTGACCATAAGATGCACCTAGATTTTAGAGGAGGAAAATATGAAAGAAAAAAATCCTCAACTAAATGGTGTACTAAAATATTTTATAGAATTTAACAGAATAATATTTCTACACTGACAACCAATGTTAGGGGGCACCCTACATTGACCCCCAATGCAACTGGGACATTTTCATGACCTTAACACAACAGGAGTATTTGCATATTGAGACATTTACACTGACCAGTGATGTAAATGGTATATTTACTGTAACCCCCCCCATCTCTCCACTAATCTCTGCATTCTTATCTCCCTCTCAGTACAACATTGCCCTTCTAACTCATCTGCTAACCTCTATCCCCCAAACCCCTACTCTGATAACCTCTGCAATCCAACCCCTCCTTCCCATTAAACTCTGCACGCCTCTGCTCACCTCCTCTGCACCTCAAACCCCCCTCTTTGATCCCCTCTACATGCCCCTTATACTCACCTGTATGCTGTTCACACCTTCTAGGTGAGCGGCATGCAGAGGTTCGGGTATATTTTGCATATGAATCGCGGCTGCAGCTCCTCATTTACATAACAATGCCTGCACGATTTACATATCAATGCCGATCCTGTGGGGGTTAAATAAAGAACAATACCCTTTTGTTTCTCCCACTGTAGCAGCTGAAGGCAGGGGAGAAACAGGAATTAAACAATCCCTTTTCATCGGCTCTCCTGGTCAGTATTCGCTCCATAAGACTCACACACATTTCCCCCCGTTCTTTGGGGGGGGGGGGGGGGAAGTGCGTCTTATGGAGTGAAAAATACGGTACATTTCATTAGGTCAACCAACATTTAATACATAATAATAGTCAAATTGAGGAGACGGACCTACCAGAATGCCCAAGAAGAAAGAAGCGCTGAATTGATTGAATGAAGGTCCTCTTTTGGGAATTTGGGCTCAGGAATACTTCCAAAAATAATAGTTTGTCAACAAAGTTTGCCATGCCATCCAGAAATACAAGCTAAAGCTCTATCATGCAAAGAAGAAGTCATATCTGAACATGTTCCAGAAACGCTGCCGTCTTCTCTGGACAAACCCTTATTTAAATAGGTCTGTTGCAAAGTGGAAATTTGTTTTGTTGTCAGACGAATTTAAATTTGACATTCTCTTTGGCAACCATGAACGTTGCATCCTCCGGACTAAGGAGATGAGGGAATTTCTGCTTGTTATCAGCGCTCAGTTTGAAAGCTTGTTTGATGGTATGGGGTGCATTGGTGTGTATGGAATTCCAGCTTACACATCTGGAAAGGCATCACTGATGCTGAAAGACATACTTTATCCATGTTTTAGAGCAACACATGCTCCCATCCAGACAACGTCTCATTCAGGCAAGGCCTTGCATATTTCAGAAGGACAATGTTAAACCACATACTGCATTTATCAAGACAGTATGGCTTCATAGTAGAAGAGTCCATGTGCTTATGTAGCGCTACCCCCATGAGGGCCGTTCAATTAACTTGTACCCCACTGGTTGCCCCGACTTTGAACGTCCTCTGACACATCTGACAACCTGGGTTCAGACATTTCGATACTGGCCAAGACACTTAAAAATACATACACAAATACTTACCTTTTCTTTGACTCCATGTTGCTCTATTGGCACTTGAGAGCAAAACAAATAATCTCTTTGTAAATCCATCCACAAATGATAGCGCTAGGGGACTCATGATTGGCTTGCCAACCCCCAGTACTGCATTATGAGAGGGAGTAAGGAGAGTGAGTCACATGCTTCCAATAACCAAAAGTAATGTCTCGTACACACGACCGTTTTTCCCATCGGGAAAACTCCCATGACAGCTTTTGGCCGGGAAAACCGTGTGTATGCTCCATCGCCGTTTTCCCGACAGGATTCCCATCGTGTTCTCTTTTTTCCCGACGGGATTCCCGGTGGTCTTTTTCCCGTCGTGAAAACCGGTCGTGTATATGCTTTTCCGAGGGGGGAAAAAAACACGCATGCTCAGAATCAACTATGAGACGGGAGCGCTCGTTCTGGTAAAACTAGTGTTCGGAATGGAGATATTCATCACGCTGTAACGGACTGAAAAGCACGAAGACTGAAAAGAGCGAATCGTCTCTCAAACTTTTACTAACACGAGGATCAGCAAAAGCAGCCCAAAGGGTGGCACCGTTTGATTGGAACTTCGTCACCACACTTTGGACGGGCGGTATTTGGCCTGAATGCATGTATGCAAGGAAGGCTTGAGAGGAATCCCATCGAAAAAAACATTGTTTTTTTTTCCTGCCGAGAAAAACGGTCGTGTGTACGAGGCATAACAGTTTTTTCTCCTCATTCCAGATGGCCAAACTGAAGAATTGGTGGGTAAGTATTTGTGCAGTAGGGGTTGTACATTTGAAAGATGATCACTGTTACAAGTACTACTGATTGATGTACTATATTAGTAGTACATGAGCTGCTATCTTTTTAGATTGGATTCTAATTTAGATTTTTATTTTTTTCTGCCAGTGTTAAATTATCTGTTTTGCCACGTACACAGGACCATTTTTCATGTCATGGAAAAAACAAAGTTTTTCTTGACGTGATTCCTCTCAAGCCTGCCTTGCAGATACATGATCGTGATATAAAATGTCCGAGCAAAGCACGGTGACGTACAACGCGTACAACGGCACTATAAAGGGGAAGTTCCATTTGAATGGCGTCACCCTTTGGGCTGATTATGCTATTTTCTTGTCTCATAACTTGCCTCTGAGCATGCACGTTTTTTCCCCTGTCGTTAAAGCGTGCACACGACCGATAAAAAATAGAGCAGGTTCTAAATTTGTAATGCCCATTTTTCTCGTCGAGAAAAATGCTCTGGAGCCTACACACGACCGTTTTTAACGGGCAATTTTAAAAATTGCATTTTTCTCGTCATGAAAAACGGTCGTGTGTACACGGTCGTGTGTCTCACCCATGTATCTGCAAGAAAGCTTTTCTGTTGAAAAAACACAGATTCCCTGGCTAGATCACCAGCTGAAAATAGAAGAAAGAAAGTCTAAAAAAGGAACAATCTAAGAATTGGTAAGCTGCAATATAATAAATGTTTGTTTTTGGGTTTATTACTGCTTTAATCTTACATTGCAAATGTTCAAAAATCTTCAAACAAATAAAAAAGGATCAGGTACAAGAGTCAAATGCGTTATTATAATTGTTAAAGCACTATACAACTACATTACAGTTCCAGTTTAGTTACGCCCAAGTGTCATTTGCATTATGAAACAATGAGATATTATACTCTAAGGCACATGATATGGTTTACAATGAAAGATCTAAATGATGTAATCAACACAGTAATTATTCATAACTAAATGTAAATTAGGGGCAGCTCTACCAGGCGTACTAGAACATCCACTTGACTCACCTTTTCAGAAAGAAACAAACAGTTATGGAGCCTTCTCATCATCACATGCTGAAACCTGTCCCTTTCTGCAGTTTCGGTGTCTTTCCCAATAATATTTCCCAATTTGTCAGAATGGCTTCCTAAGTATTTCTAGATGTTCTGATTGCAAAAACTAGGCCATTAAAGTGGCTCAGTGTTTGCCACATAAACATTGGCCACTCAGATCAGTCATTTTTTTACCCCCAACTTCCTAGTCCATTCAAATGGTTTCTACATTTGCTTCAATTCAGGGAACTTTGTGGTACAGTATGTAAACTAGGTACAGACAAAAAGAAGACCACTGGTCCCACAGCAGCATGATAAGCCAGGGATAGCCAAAGATTTTTTTTGGCTTTTGGGGGACACCACACCATTAAAAAAAAAATTGGTGTAGGGGTTAAAAAAATTACGTGGGGTTCCCCCTCAAAAACCATACTAGTCTGGTATGGATTTTGAGGGGGACCCCACACTGATTTTGAGGGGTCCCCCAAAAGAGCCTTGTATGGATTGGGGGGGGGGGGGACCACGCGTTTTTATTAAACATTTTTCTATTGCCGGCTATGTTTTTTTCTTACCAAGCTATCAGCGGGGAAGCCCGTTGACAGCTGATGACTCGGTTGTTAAGGATGCTGCGGACGGTTTTCCAGCTCGCTCCTTAACAACCAGCTATTTACTATGCCCTGATTGGGAAAAGTTTGCCCAATCAGGGCAAAAAATGCATCTTCTCACGTCGTTGACAGAATTCATCTCCTCATACACCCTAAGCATCAAACACCTCTTGGTGCTTGGGAATTTCAACCTCTGGGCCAACTCCTCGCTGGACCCCATCGCAGAGGCCTGCATCGACCATCTGGAAGGATTAGGTCTGCAGCAACTAATATTAGGCCCCACTCATGCCTCAGGTCAAACGCTCGATCTCATTTTCAAACAAGATTTGTAAATTGACGTCCTGGAAAATGAGCCGCTACCATGGACCGATCACCATGCCATTAAATTCAAAATTACCAATAACGCCAGGCCGAAAAAAAAACGACAAAACCGGTGACAACTCACTGGACTAGATCCCAAAAGAAGCTCCACTCGGAACTCTTCAAAACAACACTAGGGAACAAAATAAATACAATCCAACAAAAACAAACAGCTACAGAAACACTTGACGCCATCAACAAGGCGCTACTACAGTCAGCGGACTTGGTGGCACCAAAACGCAAAACTTGCATCCGGAAAAACAACTCCAGCTGGTTTAATGACCAGCTGACGTTGCTAAAGCAAGAGCGTAGAAGAGCAGAAGCTGCTTGGAAAAGGAGCTCTTCAGAGGAAAACCACACCTTCTACAAGACAATAGCAAAGAAATATCACAAAGAAATCTTTATGGGCAAAAAAAACCACTTCTCCAACATCATCGCATGCCCTAAACCGCCCCCGCAAACTCATCAAGCTGGTTTCGCAGGCTATGAATCCAGCTTGTTTAGAGGCCCCCAATTCTGATTCACAGGAATTTTGCAACGAATCATCAGATTATTTCATTAATAAAATTGAAAAAATCCGTGAAAGTATTCAGCAAAAAGGAATCGCCGCTAACCCTTCCCCAAATCCCAAACCAAAGACCGACATAAACCCGCCACAACCACCTAAATTCACTCTAAAACCCATCTCAATCAATGCCACTAAAAACATCATCGGGACTCTGCGTAATAGCACAGCGCCCAATGATATCATCCCCACCAAACTGCTGAAAGAAAGTGCCGATATACTGGCACCAGCTATCACGCATCTCATAAACCAATCATTCAAGGAGGGTACGGTGCCCACCTTGATGAAACAAGGTACAATAAAACCAATCTTAAAAAAAAAACACCCTTGACCCCAAAGACCCAAACAACCAGAGGCCCATAACAGGTCTAAATGTTTTCTCCAAGGTAATGGAGAAAGAAGTTGTACAACAGCTGCAACTGCATTTAGACACCCATAAATTACTCGACACATTTCAATCAGGCTTCGGCCCGGGGCACGGAACAGAAACGGCGCTGCTCAAAATATGGAATGACGTTCTAGAGGCCGCAGATGAAGGAGAATCTTGTCTCCTGATCCTGCTGGACCTAAGTGCGGCTTTTGACACTGTAGACCACGGACTACTGCGAGCTAGGCTAGCTGAAGGGGCCAAAGTCGCAGAAGGCGATTTACCCTGGTTCTCCTCCTTCTTGGAAAACCGATCACAAACAGTGAAACTGGAACCTTTCACTTCTGTAAAACGTACGGTATCATGCGGAGTCCCTCAGGGATCCCCCTTGTCATCCGTATTGTTCAATATCTACCTCCGCCCGCTCTTTGAAATCATCAGGAACCAGAAGCTACTTTACCACTCCTATGCAGACGACACTCAACTCTATTTTCGTATCTGCAACAAAAAGGATCATTCTCTTGGACTAGAGAAATCCCTCTCTCTAATAGATAGCTGGAGGACATTCAGTTATCTTAAACTCAACGGTTCAAAAACAGAACTTCTCCTGTTTCATGCAAACCAAAAATGTCACCCCGCGCCAACTTGGACCCCCCACCCATTCTGGGTAATACTATCACCCCTAGCACCAAAGTCAAAAGTCTCGGAGTCATTTTCGACTCCTACATGACAATGGATGCACAAATAGGGTCAGTAGTCAGCGGATCCCATCATATGCTGCGCCTACTACGCCGACTCATCCCCTTTATCCCGAAAGAGGACATTGCAGTCGTGGTGGGAACAATCATCAATTCCAGACTAGACTACGCAAATGCCCTCTATCTAGGACCCCCCAAATACCAAATCACTCGTCTGCAAGTCGTTCAAAACACGGCCGCTCGACTAGTGACTGGCAAAAAAACATAGGAATCAATCTCACCTTCACTGAGATCCCTTCATTGGTTGCCAGTAAAAGACAGAATCACTTTCAAGGCGCTCTGCCTAACACATAAGTGTATTCACGGAAACCCCCCCCCCCCCCCAATATCTATGCAAAAAAATAGATGCCCATAACCCAAATCGCATTCTGCGATCCACAAATCAAAACCTACTCCAAATACCCAAAGCCAGATACAAGTCCAAAGGAGATTGAAGATTTGCAGTCCAAGGACCTCGGCTGTGGAATGCACTACCAACTACCATTCGACTGGAATCGGACCATCTGACCTTCAGGAGAAAGATTAAAACCCATCTCTTCTGAGGGCAAGGGGCCTCCTTACCCTTGGAATGGATACAGCGCCCAGAGGCGATTCAGTTCGCATGTGTTGCGCTTTACAAGTTTTTCACTCACTCACTCACTCAGAATGCTGTGTGCAGCCCTCAGTGGGCAAACATCCCGCCGAACACCCTGCAAATTTGGGTGTTTGCCGAATCGGCGATGTTCTGGCCGAACTTTTGCTCTAACTGTTCTTTCAACTCTAGTTATCAGTTAATAGTAAAAGATAGCCCTATAATTAATGCTCTCACTGTGGCATTTGTGAAAATACCTCACGTGTGTTGTGTAATTGCTGTTTACATACGAGTGTGTAATTGCTGTTTACATACAAATGAGGTACTTACACCAGAGAGCAGGGGTGCTTTTAATTTTATTTAATTTTTTTTGCTATTTGAGAAGAGCTGGCTACTGCATTGTGAGTGCCATATGGTTTCAACAAAAAAGTTAATTGTGCTACAGTGACTTGGATTTATAAAGTTATATTATTTTCTGCAACAGAGTACTAGCATATCCTCTGAACTATTTTCTCACCTCATCCACAGCTAGTGTGATAGACTGTATTGTATAGACAAGGAACAAATAACATACAGACAATTAGTACAGTAATGTCTACCCAGGATAAAGCCTTTAAAGCTGAAATCCAGAGAAAGTAAAAATCCTCCCTTGCAGTGGGGCTGTTGACGCAGTGCAGGAGTTAAAGGGATTTTAAAGGTTTGTTTTTTATTTTCTAAATAGATTCCTTTAAGCTAGTGCATTGTTTGTTCACTTACCTTTTCCTTCGATTTCTCTTCTAAATGTTTTTTTCTTTATCTGAATTTCTCACTTCCTGTTCCTCCTCAGTAAGCTTGCCCCCATCATCCGAGCCGTTCTGGCTGGGGGTTGGGTACGATCAGCCTATCAGATTTTTTTACAGCTATAACCATTAGCAGTAATCATCGAGTTCTGCCAGCCAGGAAGGCTTCCAGTGCACCCCCACCACACACTTACACCCCCCCCCCCTCCAGCAGAACACAATAGCACTGTGGAAGGCATGTCCCCATCAACACTGGCTGTGTTGATGGGAGAATCAAACATTTTTTTTTTTTTTTTTAAGGAAACTAATTTGCATATTCTATGTATGGGCTGCTTAACTCATCAAACTGTATCATCATGGAGGACACTGCTCTTTCCAGCCAGTAGGCACAGAGAACTTATATTTTCCTGGGTCATCGTAATTCTAAGATAATTCTTTATCAGTGCCAATTTGCTGAACAACTTTTTTCCCGAACAACTAGTGACCATCATGTTCAAATATATTCTAAGAGCTAAATTAACACCCTGGAAAGGTATCAGCAAGCCCTTCCACAGTGAGTATAACACGCATGCTATTCTGCATATAAAGACTGATTTTACTGTTGTGGGTTTAGTAACACTTTAAGAATGAACACAGGAACGACCAATACAGATTATTAATTCAGAAACGGAAGGGGCCCATACTAGGGCTGGGAAAAAAATCGATTTGATAAAAAAATCAAGTTGATAGGTCTAATCGATTCATATTTTCAAAAAATATATTTTTTATTTATTATTTTATATCTAAGAATCGTCCTATTACCGGGTGCAGACCCTCACAAATGACCTCCTGTGTCCCTCCAGTCTTGATAGCCTCTTTGGGGGAGGGGTGGGGCAGGGGAGAAGTCAGTCAGCCGCGATTCCGGGAAAGGGCCGCTAGGGCGGCCGTCGCAGATCAGGACCAGCGCTAGAGTCCTCCTGCTACCGGGTGCGGACCCTCACAATCGACCCTCCTGTGTCCCTCCTGCCTTGGTGGCCTCTCTGGGTGTGCAGGGGAGAAGTCAATCCGCCGCGATCCTGGGAAAAGGCCGCAAGGATGTACGCTGCAGACTAGGCCGAAGCCGTGGCCTAAAAACTCCTGCCCGCAGCTCCTCAGGACCGGAACGGCGTCCATCAAAAAAATCGATTTGAATCGTAAATCGAGTTTTTTATAAACAAATTGCAGATTTTTTTTAGGGGAAAAAATTGCCCAGCTCTAGCCTATATATAAAATATTTACAGGACCCTTCCCTTGCTCTCCATCCTGAAACAGTGGGGGGCAATGATGCAGGAGTTACTGCATGTGGCAATTACTGTGTGCCAAGGCATACCCAGCACGCACACCTATGCTGTGATTAAACTTGCATACACCCCAACGTTGTGAAATGATAATGAGGGACATCTTTTCACACACACTATGTGGGCAAAGGACACATTCTTGCCATGGCCCGGTTACAAGGGCTACAGAAATCTAATATTTAAAAATTAATTTACTAAACAACACAAGTGCTTTTTTTATCTCTATTTTTCTTTTTTATTGGCTTCTGAAAACACAGTGATACAGAAGTTGGATAAAAAGCTTAGTACAGCTCAAGCTACATAAGAGACAATGAGATTTGGTCTCAAAAGAGGGACAGTCCCTCCAAATGAGAGATGATTATTTACAATTGTCTGTCTTAAGCTGGACATGCATGGATCATAATGTGTCCTGTTCAGCAGGATCCATGTAGTTGCAGGCTGGTTAGACATAAGTTGATCTATCAGTTGACTTAAGCCGCGTACACACGATCAGTCCATCCGATGAGAACGGTCTGATGGACCGTTTTCATCGGTTAACCGATGAAGCTGACTGATGGTCCGTCGCGCCTACACACCATCGGTTAAAAAAACGATCGTGTCAGAACGCGGTGACGTAAAACACAACGACGTGCTGAAAAAAACGAAGTTCAATGCTTCCAAGCATGCGTCGACTTGATTCTGAGCAGGCTTGGATTTTTAACCGTTGGTTATGCCTACTAAAGATCGGTTAAATTTAAAGCAAGTTGGCTTTTTTTTAACCGATGGTTAAATAATCTATGGGGCCCACACACGATCGGTTTTGACCGATGAAAACGGTCCATCAGACCGTTTGTCCTCTGTTTAACCTATCGTGCGTACGAGGCCTAACTGTATGTACAACCAGTCTGTTGGAAAATGTTCTCTCGATCAACGCCACTGGCTATAGCTGCCAGTGCTGACGAGTATATTCAGATGGTGGGGAAATCTGCCTGCCATCAGAATATAATAGTGCTGCGGGTGGAATTCCCCATCCACATTGAGTGTGGGAATGGGAGAATCGAGCCATATCACATTCTGTCATTCAACCTGCTGGTTGAGCGGAAAAAAAATGACTTGCGTATGGCCAGCCTTACTGTGACATCAGGTTCAGGTAGGAGCTGTACTGAGCGTGGTTTAAACTAAATATTGGGCGTGACTCAAATGGGGCGTGGCTCAAAGGGGTTGGGGTTTGAGTCTGAGATGAAAGACAGATGGAGGGAGAAAGAAAGAAATAGGCAGGGAAGGAGAGAGAGAGAAGGAAGGAAAGAAAGAGGGATGGAGGTACAGCAGGTACAGACCTACACCACAATGGCAATATTAAACAGTAGATAATACTTGTGCTGGGAGGAATGAGGAGGAATACTTGTTCTGCAAAGGTCAGCGATCCAGTGAGAGTGGAGGAGCAGAGCAGGAGCGATGCTGATTGACAGTCAGCAGCTCTCTGCTCTGGGAGCTGAGAGAACCGAGCCATCGGCGATGTTCAATCGCTCGATTCTCAGTGTAGAGGTGTCGGGGGACAGATGCCGCATCCACCTAAGTATAATGGGGGTGAAAAACCCTAAACCCATACTTCTCTTTTAATGTTTGCAGATTCTTGTATGTCTAAGGTAGCAAGGACTGTAGCTTTTCTTATTAGAACTTTGGGGTTGATTTACTAAAACTGGAGATTGTAAAATCCGGTGCAGATGTGCATGGTAGCCAATCTGCTTCCAACTTCAGCTTGTTCAATTAACCGTTTGCCGACCGCCGCACGTAGATATACATCTGCAGAATGGTACGGCCAGGCAAAGCAACGTATATATACGTTGTTTTAAATGTGCCCTCTAGCGGGACCCGCGGATGGGTCACGGAACGGCAGAACGGGGGGATGCCTTTGTAAACAAGGCATCTCCCTGTTCTGCCTGGTGACACAGCACTGATCGTCTGCTCCCTCTCATTGGAAGCAGCGATCAGTGACGTTTCACAGTAAGCCACACCCCCTAACAGTTAGAATCACTCCCTAGGACACACTTAACCCCTTCCCCGCCTCCTACTGGTTAACCCTTTCACTGCCAGTCACATTTATACAGTAATCAGTGCATTTTTATAGCACTGATCACTGTATAAATGTGAATGGTCCCAAAATAGTGTCAAAAGTGTCCCATGTGTCCTCCATATTGTCACAGTCACGAAAAAAAAAATCGCAGATCGCCACCATAACAAGTTAAAAATATATAATAATAAAAATGACATAATTGTCGCTCTATTTTTGATTATAGCGCAAAAAAATAAAAACCGCAGAGGTGATCAAATACCACCAAAAGAAAGCTCTATTTGTGGGAAAAAAAGGAAGTAAATTTTGTTTGGGAGCCACGTCGCACGACGTGCCGTCGCAAAAAGTGGCCCGGTCATTTGGCAGCCAAATGGTTAAGCTTTCACAAGCGGGGAGGGGCTTGTTGAGCGCCGCTGTCTACTATGGAGAGATCAGACGAAAAAGGACAGCATGTTCGTTTTCATCAGATCTCACCCAATCCGATCCACCATGGACGGATGGCGACGTATCGCCATACGTCTGATTTTAGTGGATCAGAGCGGGTTGGATGTCAGCGGACATGTCACCACTGACATCAGACGCTCCATAGGATTGCATGGAGCGGCTGTTCAGTTCCGCCGAAAAAACTGACAGGCGGACCTAAACGATCTGCCCATATGAAAGGGGCCTAAGATTGATTATGTAATTATAGTCCAGACAGACCCTTCCACTAGGGCGACCACATTCCCAAGCTACCATTTAGGGACACCCCCCTTTCCAAAAAATCAGCTTGTGGTGTAACGAATCACAGCACAGTGATTGGACACAAGAAGCGGGATTAATGATTTCTCCAATCACAAACAGGGGGTGGGGACTGTGCTCCTCCAGGCTTTCCCGGCCAGGAAAAGTTCTTTCAGAGTAAAGCAGTGATGTGGCGGCCTTTTTTGGGGGCATTCATTTGGCTTGGGGGGTGGCTGTGTCAGTTTCATTCCGGGACACTGTATTGTCCTGGAATGAAGGTGCCCGGGACAGACCTGCAAAATGCGGGACTGTCCCGGGCAATCCGGGACACGTGGTCACCCTACCTTCCACTTAGCGGTCACTTTCATAAAGTGCTTTTAAGGTCTACATCATCAGACCCAGTAAAGAAAGCGAGGCTCTGCAGTTTAACTCATTATGCACACATTTCTGTCTTCTGATTGTTTGCCATGGGAATTCCAATTTGCACATCAGACACATTGCAAGAAGAGCATCCAAAATTAAAATCTATGCAGGCACACCCATTCATCGCCCTCAGTGTATTTAGGGTGAGGTTGGGTAGCACCTCCCATCTATCTGTTGCAATATAGCTGGGAAAATATATTGGAAAGTGGGAAGCAAAGAGACACAACATTTGGACCGAGCAAGAACACAAGGCGATCTCCAAGATGAGGAAAGAAAACCTAATCCTATTTTTCCTTGTCGGCTTACTACAATGCTATATTGGTAAGGATATCTGTAGAGCAAGAGGATGACTGGTACTGCTGCTGTCTGTGGTGCATCGCTGTTCTATAAAATGTAACATAGGGGTGAATTAGACACATGTCCAGGACAGAAAATCTTGGGGGATCATTACGTTGGTTTACTGTGGCTGTAATCATTTTTTTTTCCTTCTGCTTATTGGAATTACTATAGCAAAGCTGAGAGTGTTCTGTGCAATCTGAACCCACAATTATTTGCAATTCATTGCCTCCTTTGATGGCTATATGTTGGAAAAACAGGTCATCCATACTCCCACCGGTGACTACTGGAAAAAAATTTGATTGCAATATAGGGTAGCAATTTCTGACGAAACCCAAGAATGAGTACTACATATACACTCATCTTCAAAAAAAATCTCTAATGAATGGCCCCCTTCCAAAATTGTCAGTAGACGGGTTACCTGTAGTTTCAAGTGAAAGCAGAACTCCTGATCTGCATACCTGTGTCAGGTCAGTGAATTCGAACCCATTGAAGCCAATGGATCAGCATGAAAGTAACAGCTCAACAGTGGCAATCCTTGCAGTTTTCTCAGTACAGGTTTCCTTAAATCAGACCTTGTACCCAAATGAAAATCCTGCTTATTCAATACAGTACAACCTTGGTTTGAGAGTAACCTGGTTTGAGAGCATTTTGCAAGACAAGCACATTTTTTTAATACATTTTGACTTGATATACAAGCAATGTCTTGATATAAGAGTAGCGTCATGTCACCACTGAGTATAAAAGAGGAGCCTCTAAGTGTAGCAATATGGTTATATTTAATGAAGGTACAACATTTAGCAACTTAGAGGTGCTGCTCTTCTCTTTTATACCCTGTAAAAAAAAATGCTTTGATATGTTTCTGGAACGAATGTTTCTGGAACGAATTATGCTCGCAAACCAAGGTTTAACTGTATTGTCCCTTTCCCCAATGTAATATCACAGCATTAGAAAAAAAATGGCGGAGAAAAGTAAAAATAAACAAAACTTACTTTACACTTACTTCTACAGAGGAGAGCGTAACATCACATTCCTAACAATCCTGGGAATGCTAAGTATCCTAAATCTCATTAAAAAGATACTTCTGAGCTGTGCAAGATTTGGGATATTCAGCATTCCCAATACCCAATTGTATTGTAATAATTGTAAAACTCTTTTTTAAAGCCCTGTACACACGATCGGTCCATCCGATGAAAACAGTCTGATGGACCGTTTTCATCGGTTAACCGATGAAGCTGACTGATGGTCAGTCGTGCCTACACACCATCGGTTAAAAAAACGATCGTGTCCGAACGCGGTGACGTAAAACACAACGACGTGCTGAAAAAAACGAAGTTCAATGCTTCCAAGCATGCGTCGACTTGATTCTGAGCATGCATGGATTTTTAACCGATGACGTGCCTACAAACGATCGTTTTTTTTTTCTATCGGTTAAATTTAAAACAAGATTGCTTTTTTTTAACCTATGGATAAATAACCGATGGGGCCCACACACGATCGGTTTGGTCCGATGAAAACGGTCCATCAGACCGTTCTCATCGGTTTGACTGATCGTGTGTACACGGCCTTAGTTTTGAATAAGGTGCCAAAGGATTAGAACATGTCAGGTTTTTACTGCTTTCTGCTCAAGTCCCGTCCTGCTGACAATGTTTTTTCAGATAGGAAGTGAGAGGAACTCTCCAACAGCAACACAGAAGGAAAAAAAAAAGGTTTTTTTTTTTTTAGTTTATTAGTAGAGTTGGGGAAAGTTAGAACTCCTGTCAGATTTGTAATTCTTTTAGTATCCTGGTTGCAGAGTTCCCCTTAATTCTTGTCTGGTGAACTCATTGTCAGCAGAATAGAAGGTGAGGGCAAAACTAATGAATGGAGCCCCGAATATCAATACAAACCTAAGGCCGGGTACTAACGAGCAAACATGTACGATGAAACCGGTCCGTCGGACCGTTTTCACCGTACATGTCTGCCAGAGGGCTTCTGTACGAAGGCTGTACTAACCATCGTACAGAAGTCCGCGCGTAAACAATACGCGGGGCGTGTCCGCGTCGTCGCCGCGACGATGACGCGGCGATGACGCGGCAACGTGGGCGGGCCTGCCATTTAAAGGCTTCCACGCATGCGTCAAAGTCATTCGACGCATTCGAGGGACGGCGGGCGCTCGGACATGTACGGTAGGTCTGTACTGACGACCGTACATGTCCGAGCGGGCAGGATTCCAGCGGACGGTTTTAAAACACGTCCAGGAATATTTGTCTGCTGGGAAAAGGCCCGGCGGGCAAATGTTTGCTGGAATTCGGCCCGCTCGCGCCTACACACGACCGAACATGTATGCTGAAACTGGTCCGCGGACCAGTTTCAGCATACATGTTTGGTCGTGTGTACGGGGCCTTAAAGGGGGTTCTGATCCTTCCCTGCTCTATCCAAAGCCAGAGAAAGGTTTTGACTTGACACAACACTTTAATTAGTGCATGTAATGATAGAATCAGTATATGAAGATTCCAATCATGCGTGAACATCTGTTGTGTTATGAACTAGCATGAAGTTAGTTGGAGATTGTTGACTACTGAACTGAGCTGTTGAAATATTAATATGAAATTACATTTCATGTAGACCTCAACCACTTATCACATGAACTGTTATGCCCTGTACACACGATCGGTTCATCCGATGAAAACGGTCTGATGGATTTTTTCATCAGATATCCGATGAAGCTGACTTTCATCAGTCTTGCCTACACACCATCAGTTAAAAAATCGATCGTGTCAGAACGCGGTGACGTAAAACACAGCGACGTGCTGAGAAAAATGAAGTTCAATGCTTCCGAGCATGCGTTGACTTGATTCTGAGCATGCGTGGATTTTTAACCGATGGACGTGCCCACAGACGATCGTTTTTTTCTATCGGTTTTTTAACCATCAGATAATTTTAAAACAAGTTCCTACTTTTTTCACCGATGGATAAAAAAACGATGGGGCCATACACGGTCTGATGAAAACGGTCAGACGAACCGATCGTGTGTACACGGCATTAATGTTTTCTTATGTTACATCCTATTTATAGAGACCCTGGGCCAGATTCACGATGGACTTATGACGGCGTATCTCCACGTACGCCGTCGTAGGTACGAATCCGAGCCATCGTATCTATGCGCCTGATTCATAGTATCAGTTACGCATAGATTTGGGCAAGATACGAGCGGCGTAAGTCTCCTACGCTGTCGTATCTTGGGGTGCATATTTACGCTGGCCACTAGGTGGCGCTTTTGTTGATTTCTGCGTTGAATATGTAAATTAGGTAGATATGCCGATTCACGAACGTACTTGCGCCCGCTACGCCGTTTATGTTAGGCTTACGTCCGGTGTAAAGTTACCCCTGCTATATGAGGCGCAGCCAATGCAAACGCCGGAAGAAAGATACGCGCTCCTACGTGAATCTAGCCCTATGTCTGGTCTCCAAACAAATGTTTCCTGTAAGAGAAATAGTGATACATTCACCTCTCCATTTCTTCTACCTCCACTCCATTCTAGGGCTGCAGCCCCTGTCATTCTCTAGGCATTTTATAAACACATCTGGTAGTATTAGAGACCTGTGTCCCTACTACATACTGATGGAACCACAGCAAGTGGTGAGGGGAGGCAGGCATCCGACACTCCCAACAGTCTCAAATGCCAATGAGTATTGCCAAGGAGGCTTGGAGCTTGTTTAAACATGCAAAATAAAACTTGAATGTTGATTAACACACCCATTACTTTAGGCCGGGTTCACACCTATGCGAATTGAATGCGTGTTTCACTGCATTCAATTTGCATAGCAAGAGAATGTGACTGGCTCTCTATGGAGCGGGTTCACATATCTCCGCAGCGGGTCCGGCTGCGGTGTGCTGGAAAAATGCGTGCCTATTTTGGTGCGTTTCAGGTTCTATTTCAGACAAAGATTTGGGCTGAAATCGGACCTGAACCGGTGAACCAGCACGAAAACCGGACCCCTGCTTTGAACCGCATACAGGGACGGTGTGAACCCGGCCTTAAGACACATTTTTGTTGCGTATATGATGCATTTAAAAAAAAGTTTCCAGACACCTCCTCTTAATTGGTTTTCTGTTGAATGTATTTTTGTCATCTTACCGTGTTTCCCCAAAAATTAGGCTGGGTCTTATATTAATTTTGGCTACAAAAAAATGCATTAGGGCTTATTTTCAGGAGATGTTATATTTGTCCCCTGACTTCTTCTCTACTCTCTGTAATCCCCAAAATACACCCTAGTTAAAGTCCATGGGCCAGATTCAGGTAGAGCCGCGCAATATTTGCGTGGGCAAAGGGCAACGATTTTTGCCCTTTTTGCTATGCTAATTTGCCCTGCGTAAGGGCGCCTAATGTAAATGATCCCGCCGGGGGCGGGAATCATTTAAATTAGGCGCGCTCCCGCGCCGAGCGAACAGCGCATGCTCCGTCGGGAAACTTTCCCGACGTGCATTGCGGCAAATGACGTCGCAAGGACGTCATTTGCTTCTAAGTGAACGTGAATGGCGTCCAGCGCCATTCACGAATCACTTACGTAAACGACGTGAAATTCAAATTTCACGAGGGGGAAGGGCGGCTATACTTTAGCATTGGCTGCCCCTACTATGAGAAGGGGCAGCCTTACGCTAAAGCCGCCGTACGGAAACTCCGTACCTGGCGTGCGCTGGGCCCGGGCAAGTTTTGTGAATCGGTGATAGTATGCTATTTGCATACTATACGCCGATCACAATGGCCGCGCCCCCTAGCGGCCAACGCAAGAATGCAGCCTAAGATATGAAGGCATAAGGAGGCTTATGCCTGTCATATCCTAGGCTGCAGTCCGTGTAGCGTTGTTCCTGAATCAGGGGCATTCGCTACGCGGGAGCAAAACAGCTATTGCGCCGCGCAACCTATGGTTGTGCGGGCGCAATAGCTTCTTGAATCTGGGCCCTTGTAAAATCATTTAATCCGCTCTGTAAATGGATTATATATAGGTAGATTCACAAAGAGTTAGGCCGACTTATCTACAGATAAGCCGACCTAACTCTGAATCTAAGCCGGCCTATGTTTAAGTGTATTCTCAAACAGAGATACACTTAAACATACCTAAGATAGACTGGCTTGCGCCATTCTATCTTAGGTTGCAATGTTTCTTTTGGCCGCTAGATGGCGCTTCCATGGCGGCCGGCCTAGATTATGTAAATGAGGGGATACGCCGATTCCCGACGATTTACGAGCGTACGCCGGGCCTACACCGCCGAGTTACGTCGTTTCCGTACGCGATAGGCCGCCTAAAGTTATTCCACCTATGAGGTGGAATAACAATGTTAAGTATGGCCGCCGTTCCCGCCGCGAGGTTCGAATTTTTTATGTCGTTTGCGCAAGTCATCCGCAAATCGGAATTTACGTCGTTTACGTACGCGTCGAAATCAATAGGCTTGTACGGCCTACTTAGCCGCAATGTAGTCGCCCGGCGCATGCGCAGTGTAAAAAATGTCAAAAAACGTGAGGTCAAGCCTCATTTCAATACTACACGCCCCCCTCCCAGTCATTTGAATTAGGCGCGCTTACGCCTGCTCGTTTTAGGCTACGCCGCCGAAAATTTGAAGGTAAGTGGTTTGAGAATCACTTCTAACCTTAATAATTTTCGGCGGTGTAGCCTAAAAAGAGTAGGCTAAGCCGTCCTAATTTTAGGCGCCCCTACGTGAATCTACTCAATAATGTCCAGTGTGTCTTTATGTAAAATTATTGTAGAAAATACCATATTTACAGTGCTACTGGGAGCTCACATGACCCGCCGGAGCTCTTCTTCCCTGCTTTGAGCACTGCAGAGGGAGGGATAGAATGGTAAAGCTTACCAAATGGCACATTGGGGCAATTTTGGCATGCCAAAACGCAAACACAACCATGTAAACAGCACTGGCCTCCATACGCAAAATTTTGACAGGCCTTTAGGAGGCTTTAAAAGCACTCATAAAAACACCTACTTTTGAAGCTAGTGTAAACTTATCCTTATAGAGGTTGCAGAACTGGATTAGAGGGGATAACTGGGCTGAGAAGTGAGTATAACAAATTCCTCTAACATTTTCATTTGTTTAGAACCTGACAGGGTTTTTTCAAATGTAACAAAATGTCATGACAATATTCCATAGCCAAAGGCAAATAGCCAGAGAAAGCAATCAAAACCTCTATTTACCTCTGTGTACAGTGCATGTAGGGTACACCATGTGTGTCCATCAACGTACTTTATGTGGCTGTCACAATAACTGTTTACATAAATAATTTTTGTTGCAATAACTGTTAATATGGGCTGTGGTTGTCACAATAACTGTCAGAGGAAGCTTCTCTATGGCAAAAGAGTCCATAAATGGTCTGGAAATTGGGCTAACGTTGAAGTGGAGCATAGTATAATTGATCTAAAAAAAAGACATGTCCATCAAGTTCAACTAAATGAGCATACCCATGCAGCATCATACACAGCGATTCTGTTTTTTGGGAATGGGCCTCAGCTGTGACCATGGCAGCCATCACAAATTTTGGGGCCCCTTACACAGCTTTAGGCACAGAGAACAGGGGGGAGGGGGAGTGCTGACGGAAAAAAAACAAGTGTGATCTGTTCTCTCCTGATGTGAGATGATAAGCGGCGGGGGGGTGAGTGGCCTGGGGACCATCGGGCCCCTTACAGGTGTAATGCAAAAAATAAATTAATTAAAAATAACTGGAGGGGGGCCCCTTAGGCCCCGTACACACGGTCGTTTGGTCCGATGAGAATGAACCGAAGTTCATTTTCATCGGACCAAACCGACCGTGTGTATAGGCTATCGGTCTGTTTTCCTTCGGTCCAAAATTTTAAAACATGCTTCAAAACCGAACCGATGGACCGCCGCCCCATCGGACCAAACCGATGGTTGGACAGAAAAGCATTGATTCAAAACCCGCGCATGCTCAGAATCAAGTCGACGCATGCTTGGAAGCATTGAACTTCGTTTTTTTCAGCACGTCGTGTGTTTTACGTCACCGCGTTCTGACCCAATCGGTTTTTGAACTGATGGTGTGTACACACATCAGACCATCAGGCCACTTCAGCGGTGAACCGATGAAAACGGTCCGTCGGACCATTCTCATCGGTTTGGAACGACCGTGTGTACGGGGCCTTAGAGGTGTAATGCAAAAAAAAAGGGAAGGGGGCCAGCCAGGCCCCTGGGGACCATCGGGCCCCTTACAGGTGTAATGCCTGTACCCCCCTGATGGCGGCCCTGGCTGTGACAGATAACAGCTTTCCTCATAGGTTCCATCTAAGCTGAGTTCAAAGGTAACTTGTACTTAGTTAATATGGAATCTTCCATTGCTGGCTTGTTTTTCTGACAAGCTGTTACAGTATGCTAAGTCAATGACTTTGGCACTTTCAAAGTCATAGCACTGGAAGGGGGTATGCAGATCAGGAGCTATGACTTCACTGATCTGTGAGCTTGTTGTATGTCAATGACTTGGAAAGATTTGAAGTCAGGCAAGTACCATTTTCAGATTAAGAATAGTATCGGCTACCTAAAAAAAAAGAAAAAATCCTCAGAAAAGATCTCCTTTAAATTGAAAGTTGCTACCTTTTTATTCCTTATAAATGTTGTATATTTGGGACTTTGAAAATCTTGTGGCCATATAAACAACATACACCTTATTCTACAGGGAGTCCTGATTCTTTAGTGCCAATTGCAAGTAATTCATAACAGATAAGAATCCACTTATCTAAAGTTGGAACTGTGCAAGATGAATTCTGAAGAAACAGAACTTGAGATGTAGAACCCTTTAGTGGTATACTGCAGGGGTGTCCAAACTTTTTTCAGAGAGGGCCAGTTTGATGAAGTGAACATGCATGAGGGCTGACCATTTTGCCTGACATTCTGTGAACCATTAAAATTCGGTCTAAGTGTGTTAGTTCAAGCAACTAATACACTGCCCAACAAGAATTCTCTTTCCTTTGTGGCTGTGAGTAAAGAGATGAGCTCAGGCGTGTTATTTGGATATACCGTATTTATCGGTGTATAACATGCACCTTCACTTAAAAAAAATTAAATTAAATTAAATAAAGAACTGTGAATCAAAATAAGGGTCACTGCCCACCAATACAGCCTCACAAGTGCCCTGAATGCAGCACCCCCCTTGTCCTGAATGCAGCACCCCCCCTTGCCCTGAATGCAGCACCCCCCTTGTCCTGAATGCAGCACCCCCCCTTGCAGCCTGATTCATGGACATCTACAGCCTTGGAGGAGACAGGGAGGGGGCGGGACGAGCGCCGACAAACATACAGGAGAATTTCCTGTTTTATCGGCTGCCTCTTTAATCGAAAGTCCCGCCTCCTGTGATGGACAGAAAAGTCATCCAATGGCAGCGCAGGAGACGAGACTTCCTGTCGCTGTGTAAACAGGAAATTCTCCTGTATGCAAGGCGCTCGTCCACCTCCTCCAAGTCAGCCAGCATGTATTTATATTGTGGCCCCCATCGCTCGGGGATTCATTGGGGGCCACAAAAGAAATACATGTCAAAATGACCAGGTGGGCCGCCCGAAACCGGAACGCGGGCCGGACTTTGGACATGCCTGGTATACTGTATATAGAGTGCGGTAAGCTACTGCAAATCATGTTGAATGGGCCCAAATCAGCAAAATCTCTTCTGAAGTATATTTTCTCAGACAGTGCTATGGTTGAGATTCAAACCGGTGACCCTAGTTGTGCTAGGCAGAAGTGCTAACTACTTAGCCACTGTGCTGCAAGGCTTACAGTAACTCTACACCTACACATTAGACAGTACTGTATAATTTATCTATTTCAGCTATAAAAAGGACCTGCAGCTGTTCTAAATGCTGCTGTTGTTTTGTTTTGCAGGTAATGCTATCAGATGTTATTCCTGCACTGGAAGTTGTACAGATCCTCTCACAACAGAATGTGCTGCTGATCAGCAGTGCATGACAGTGGAACAGATTGTTGGTAAGTTTTCCCGATTTTAAAGTTTTGTGCCATTCAGACCACCTTCATCTGGGTCAGACGGGCACTGTAAATTCTAATAAAATACAATATTTAATAGGTTGAATGAAAACATGGTCAACAGCATTTTTACCTAGGCAATTTTGTTTAATTTTTCGCACACGTTATAATCTGCGTTTAAGCTAGAAATTACTGTAAACCCCTCAACAATTATATATTTTCTGAAGGCAGAGGCCCTCTAGAATAAAATGGTGTCAGTTGAAAATAATGGTACCTAAAATTCTCCATAGGTGATGCTTAAAAAGCAGTTACAGGCCCCAAAATCATTACTTTTGCTACATATTTGTTTGTATTCCTTTCCTGTCCACATGGGACAGTGCTGGACCAATCGTGAAGCACTTACGGTATATCCTTACCCCCATACCCAGAAGTACCAGTTATTTCACTTCACACCAAGTAAATATGAACATACACTATATTGCCAAAAGTATTGGGACGCCTGCCTTTACACGCACATGAACTTTAATGGCATTGCAGTCTTATAGGTAGATTCACAAAGAGTTAGGCCGGCTTATCAGTAGATAAGCAAACCTAACTCAGAATCTACGCCGCCGTATGTTTAAGTGTATGCTCAAACAGAGATACGCTTAAACATATCTAAGATAGGACGGCTTGCGCCGTCCTATCTTAGATTGCAATTTTTCGGATGGCCGCTAGGTGGCGCTTCCATTGCAGCCGGCGTAGAATATGTAAATTAGTTTATTCGTCGATTCCCGAACGTACGCCCGGCCGCCGCAGTCGCTTTACGCCGTTTCCGTAAGGCCTTATGCGGCCTAAAGTTATTCCACCTGTGAGGTGGAATAACAATATTAAAGTATGGCCGCCCTTCCCGCCGCGAGGTTCGAATTTTTTACGTCGTTTGCGTAAGTCGTCCGCAAATCGGGATTTACGTAGTTTACGTCCACGTCTAAATCAATAGGCCCGTATGACTTACTTAGCCGCAATGCGCACTGGGAAATGTAGGCGCCCGGCGCATGCGCAGTAACAAAAAACGTCAAAAACGTGAGGTCAAGCCTCATTACCATACAACACGCCCCCCTCCAACCCATTTGAATTAGGCGCCCTTACGCCCGCCGCGTTTACACTACGCCGCCCTAAGTAAGGAGGTAAGTGGCTTGAGAATCATGTACTTGCCTCTCTTACTTAAGGCGGCGTAGTGTAAACACGCTAGGCTACGCCGACCTAGTTTTGCGCGCCCCTACCTGAATCTACCCATTAGTCCGTAGGGTTCAACATTGAGTTGGCCCACCCTTTGCAGCTATAACAGCCTATGTGTCTATGGGAATGTTTGACCATTCTTCCAGAGGTGCCTTTGTGTGGTCAGGCACTGATGTCGGACGAGAAGGCATGGCCTTCAGTCTCCACTCAAATTCATCCCAAAGGTGTTCTATTGGGTTGAGGTCAGGACTCTTTGCAGGCCAGTCAAGTTCCCCCACCCCAAACTCGCTCATCCATGTGTTTATGATCAGGAAACAGATCTCACAGACCTGCCTCCTGATTGGTGGGGAGGAGCGTTAGTGTGGAAATATCGAAAATTCATTCGCTATTGTCACACAACAGGGTGGGATCAGGATGCAGTGCTCTGGGCCCCCAGCCCACCCTATTTTGAAGCCCATTAGAGCCTCTGTCTTTAATCACGTGCTTCAAAATACACGATTCCAGCCATAGTAATTCATGCACCCGGTGTCCTGAAAGGGGCTGCGGAGGTGTTGGGGGGGGGGGCGCGGCACCTGTGCACCCACAATGCATGGGCCGCCACTGTTTGATGCGTTTTTTTGCACTCAGAATACCTGTAAGTAAAGTACAGATCATTTCCCAAGCAGAGAGTAAAGCTGACTAAAGATGGATCGAAATTCAGTGAGTTCAGCAGGCAGCGGCTGAATTTTGAACCATGAGTGGCTGTACACAAACAGACAAACACCCCAATGCTTAGATGACTCTCACCAAAGCAAATAGCTTTGTGGGTTTCTATGCTCCTCTAATGGAATGCTTCAATGATGCAGCCCTCCTCAGATAAGGGAATCTAAGACAGAACCGTAAAAAAGCACACAGGTGGGTGCAAACGCCTATTGCATTACCCAAGATTTTATCATACAAAAAGACAAATGAATACTCACGAAGCAAAGATGCTGCAAGCATTATAACACATCTTACTGGAGGAGCTGCGGTGGCTCAACGCGATTGGCACTGCGCTGACAAGCCATTCACCTCTGCAGCTAGGGGTTCGGATCCCGGTCTCAGCTACATGTAAATTGAGTTTGGTGGTCTCAGCCCGGCTCCCGGTGGGTGTGCTATGCGAGGTAAGCTTGCGCTTAGTATGCCCACCCCCCTCCCGCAAAAACCACCACACTTACAAGCACTCGAAATTGGGTTAACATGCACGCACTTTGACCGCGCGGTCTCTAAAAAGAGAGGCAAAGGACTAACGGGGCTGGTTGAGCAGGCTAGATCCTCTCACTCCCTTATAGGGAGTCCCTCTGCCCCGTTGGGCTTCAAAGCGGAGCAGGTAGGGTGGGCTGTTTGGGAGGACCCCCTCACACACCCACCATTGCCACCCGGGGCATGGAGAAAGGTGGCAGATTGCCTCTGGGGGAGGCCTGCCTACTCCCAACTCCTGCAGTCCGGCTCCTCTCTCGAGTACACGCACAAAATACACTTTAAAAAAAAAATAACACATCTTACCATCAACCAGTATGGCCAAGTGACCTGACTGGTACGCCGCAGTGTCGGCTAGCTAAAACATTTCAGGGGACACACCTACTTCATCAGAATTGTGGCGGACAAGTGTTTCCCTCCTTATATGCACAAAGGCACCTTATAGCTCCAGCATTAGATAGGGTCAAACATCATCATTCAACCATATGTGGCTGTGCCTGTTCAGCAGAAGTCAATCATTAGATTGAATTCGGTTAAAAGGGCTTGTTGGAAAAAAAATCTCAGATTTCAGCGAAAGATCAGTTTATTGTGACAGCAGAAGAGTCTTGCTTTTTAGAGTACAATGTCCCAGTGGGAAGGATTCCTCTATTCACCTCGTATGTGTGTATGGACAAATCTGTTTGTCTTTCTTCATTCAGCCCACCGGCCAGCTTAACAGTCATTACAATTATTGTTATTTTTATACAGGATTTATATAGCGCCAAAAGTTTGCGCAGCGCTTAACAAAATGAAGGCAGACATTACAGTTACATTACAATTTGCTACAAGAGGAATCAGAGGGCCCGGCTCATTAGAGCTTACAATCTAAAAGGGAGGGTCAATTGATAAAAAAGGAAATAGCTGTGTGGTATGAGCTGACTGAGAAAGTAAAACAGTGGGCCAGATTCACGTAGATCAGCGGATCTTTAGATCCGCTCGATCTATCTGATTTAAGATACGCTGCCGCAAGTTTGAGAGGCAAGTGGGTAATTCACAAACCACTTACCTCCAAACTTGCGGCGGCGGATCGTTAAACCCCTGGCGGAATTCAAATTCCGCGGCTAGGGGGAGTGCACTATTTAAATCAGGCGCGTTCCCACGCCGATTTAAATGAGCATGCGCCGTCCGCGAAATTTCCCGGCGTGCATTGCTCCCACTGACGTCACTAGGACGTCAGTGGTTTCGACGTGAGTGTAACTTGCGACGCGCGGGTTTCTAAATCGGCGTACGCAAACGACGTAAATAAATTCAAACTCGACGCGGGAACGACGGCTATACCTAACATTGGCTGTGCCTCATAGAAGCAGGGGTAAGTATACGCCGGGAAAACCGCTACGGAAACGTCGTAACAACACTGCGTCGGGTCTGCGTACGTTCGTGAATTTGCGTATCTCGCTGATTTACATATTATTCAGCGTAAATCAGCGGGAACACCCCCCGCGCCATTTTCAAATTGAAAATAAGATCCGACGGTGTAACACAGTGTAACACTGTCGGATCTTAGCCATATCTATGCGTAACTGATTCTATGAATCAGGCGCATAGATACGACCAGTTTAAGTCAGAGATACGATGGCGTATCAGGAGATACACCGTCGTATCTCTTTGTGAATCTGGCCCAGTGTATTTGTTAGAAGCAACATAGGCTTCTTTAAAGAGAAAGGTTTTCAGGGAATGTCTAATGCCTCGTACACACCATCGGCTCGGTCAGTTTTCCGAGGTACACACGGACAGTTTTCCTGACAGGAAAACTGCCAGGGGAGCTTTGGTCGGAAAAAACGGCCGTGTGTATGCTCCCTCACAGTGTTTCCCCATAGGAAAACTGTGAGGAAAAAAACGCAGCGATTCACGACGGGAAAAAATAAGACAAGTTCTCATTTTTTTCACCACAGTTTTCCTGTTGGGAAAACTGCTATGAAGCACACACACGGCCAGTTTTTCCGGCCCAAAAAATTAGCAGTTTTCCCGATGGGAAAACCGATGGTGTGTACAAGGCACAAGGATAGATAGATTAGGGGACAGTCGGATAGATTGGGGTAGTGAGTTCCAAAGGATGGGAGAAGCTCTGGAGAGATCATGGAGGCGAGCATGAGAGAAGGTGACAAGGAAGCTTGAGAGCAGGAGGTCTTGGGCGGGCCGAAGAGAGCAGTTTGGTTGGTATTTTGAGATTACAATGATATGGCCCTTTTGTTGACTACAATACAACAATACAATAATGAGAAATATGCTGTAGTTGCTTCACATTACTCATTAGTCATGTATTTATATAAAAATAAGTATGGATCACGTCTACTTATTATTAATATGTAAAGGTAAACAGTTGACAGGGTGTACACATGGTGATTATCTACCCACATGATGATGGTTATCTATTTTCCCATTATGAAGTATCTCTTGATATCTTATCATTCTCCCTGTAAAGTCCCCAAAGATCTTTCTGCCACTTTCACTACTGTCTGCTTTCCATTGCTTATTGCCTACTCTGATTCTTCAACCTATTAAAGATGCTCTGTCACGAAATACAGCACTACCAACAGTGAAAACTCACGAGGTCTCCTTTTTCTGGCAATGGTCATATGTTTCAAAGTAGATGTAAATCCTAACCTAAAGGGACACTAAAGGTTCCTGTTTAAAAAAAAACAAAAAAAAAAAACAAACAAAAATGTTATACTTACCTCTACTGTGCAGCTCGTTTTGCACACAGTGGCCCCGACCCTGGTCTTCTGGGGTCCCTCGGCGGCTGTCTCGGCTCCTCCCCGCAAGAACTAACCCCCTTCATGGGAGCTCTCTCCCATGGGGTTAGTTCTTGTGGGCACGCTCCCGTGATACAGCCGGCGGCTATAGACTGTATCACTCGGCCCCGCCCCCGACGTGCCACATCATTGGATGTGATTGACAGCAGTGCAAGCCAATGGCTGCGCTGCTATCAATCCATCCAATCTAGCCAATCAACGGCCAGACTGAGTGAAGAAGAGGACGTCAAGGGCGAGCGCAGCAGGTGAACAGGCTCAGGTAAGTAAAACAGGGGGCTGGGGGGGCCATCATTGCCAGTTTTTTTTTCACCTAAATGCAAAGGATGCAATAAGGTGAAAAAAAACGAACCTTTACAACCTCTTTAACCACTTAAGACCCGGACCAAAATGCAGCTAAAGGACCTTGCCCCTTTTTGCGATTCGGCACTGCGTCGCTTTAACTGACAATTGCGCGGTCATGCGACGTGGCTCCCAAACAAAATTGGCGTCCTTTTTTTCCCACAAATAGAGCTTTCTTTTGGTGGCATTTGATCACCTCTGCGGTTTTTATTTTTTGCGCTATAAACAAAAATAGAGCGTCAATTTTGAAAAACATGCAATATTTTTTACTTTTTGCTATAATAAATATCCCCCAAAAATATATAGAAAACATTTTTTTTCCTCAGTTTAGGCCGATACGTATTCTTCTACCTATTTTTGGTAAAAAAAAAAACGCAATAAGCGTTTATCGGTTGGTTTGCGAAAAATTTATAGCGTTTACAAAATAGGGGATAGTTTTATTGCATTTTTTTTTTTTTTACTACTAATGGCGGCAATCAGCGATTTTTTTCATGACTGCGACATTATGGCGGACACTTTTGACAATTTTGACACATTTTTGGGACCATTGTCATTTTCACAGCAAAACATGCATTTAAAATGCATTGTTTTCTGTGGAAATGGCAGTTGTAGTTTGTGAGTTAATCACAGGGGGCGCTGAAGGAGTTATGTTTCACCTAGTGTGTGTTTACAACTGTAGGGGGGTGTGGCTGTAGGAGTGACGTCATCGATTGTGTCCCCCTATAAAAGGGATGACACGATCGATGCAGCCGCCACAGTGAAGATCGGGGAAGCCGTGTTTACACGCGGCTCTCCCTGTTCTTCAGCTCCGGGGACCGATCTTGGGACCCCAGCGGCGATCGGGTCCGCGGGTCCCGCGGTCCCGGTCACGGAGCTTCGGACCAGGTCGCGCACATGTGCCCAGCCGTGCCATTCTGCTGACGTATATGTGCAGGAGGCGGTCCTTAAGTGGTTAATGTAGTTTATTAAAGCCTTGTGCATCACAAAGAAACAACATGTTTCATTGCTCTGGACCAGTTTCCCGATAGTGAAAATGGTGGCCCACATCTGCACAATGTAACTTGGCTTGGCTACTTGAGGTCTCAGTTAGGGGTGCATTTAACATGGTGATGATGCAGGAACACAATTGGGAGACACCATAGGTTGGGGGGGGGCAGGTATGCCTGGGCACACCCTAATCACAATGCACGGTGCCAAATTCCCCCTATTGCCTGGGCTTCCCCCATGTTGGCCCCCGATTCTGCAGTTCTGTTGACTTCCATCCTCTCCTCTCCCCTCAGCTGATTTGGGGCATGTTTCAGTATGGAGAATGGGGGAAGGGGCCAGTAAATATGTCATTTACCAGCATCTTCCCTTTCTAAATGAACACAGTGAACACACTCACTGACTGTGTTCATTCATAACAGAAGCTTAGTAAACTGTGTTTACAATGCTTCAGTTTGTGAATGAACAGGAAGCCGCTCAGCACAGAGCACTTCCCAGTTATTCATGGTCCAGTGCAGCTGAGGCTGCAGAGAAAGGCACGTGTTTGAGCTTTGGGGTCACACCCTAATGTAATAGGCTGCGCACACCTATGGAAGACACTTGTCACCTTATACCAGGAAGTGCCTTTGATGGAGAATCACCAGGTATTATTTGAGTAAAACATGGTGGTCACATAGATTTGTTGATTAACAAAAGGTTAGGGCTAGCATAGGATGCATTAAAGAGGTTGTAAAGATTTGTTTTCTAAATTGGTTCCTTTAAGCTAGTGCATTGTTGGTTCACTTACCTTTTCCTTCCATTTCCCTTCTAAATGTTTTTTTTTTCTTTGTCTGAATTTCTCACTTCCTGTGCCCCCTCTGTAAGCTGTTCTGGCTGACTAACCCCCAGCCAGATGATGGGGGCAAGCTTACTGAGGAGAAACAGGAAGTGAGAAATTCAGACAAAGAAAAAAAACATTTAGAAGGGAAATTGAAGGAAAAGGTACCGTATTTTCCGGCGTATAAGACAACCCCCTAATTTTCCAGGAAAAATTTTGGTTTTGGGATATACTCACTGTATAAGACTACCCCCTTCTTACTAGTCTTTCTGGAAGCTGAGGGGTAGCCAGAACCGATGACAGAAACAGGCTTTTTCAAATCTCACTGCACTGTGCCATTACATTACATGCCTCACTGTGCCATTACATTGCATGCCCCCACTGTGCCATCACTTGCCCCTCACTGTGCCATTACATTGCATGCCCCCACTGTGCCATCACTTGCCCCTCACTGTACCATCACTTGCCCCCACTGTGCCATCACTTGCCCCTCACTGTACCATCACTTGCCCCCACTGTGCCATCACTTGCCCCTCACTGTGTCATCACTTGCCCCCACTGTGCCATCACTTGCCCCTCACTGTGTCATCACTTGCCCCTCTCTGTGCCATCACTTGCCCCCACTGTGCCTGAACTTGTTGCCCCCCAGTGCAATCACCGCAAACACTCACTTTTTTTGCCGGCGGTGACAGTCTCCATACTGCGAGCGCTAGCGTCAATGATTTGAAAGCTGCACCTTCTCTTCAGAGTGTTCTGTGATAGGCGGAACACAAATTTTCCCAGCAGCGCCTCTGTTCTGTGTTCCGCCTATCACGGACGTCTTCTCATCTCGTCCGAGGATTAAAAGGCATCTGTGATAGGAGGAACACAGAACAGAGGCTCTGCTGGGAAGATTTGTGTTCCTCCTATCACAGAACACTCTGAGGAGAAGGAGCGTCTTTTAAATCATTGACGCTCGCGCTCGCTGTATGGAGACTGTCACCGCCGGCAAAAAAAGTGAGCACAAAGACCGTACCCGGCGTATAAGACGACCTCCAAATTTGGATGCATGTTTTTGCATCCAGAAAGTCGTCTTATACGCCGGAAAATACGGTAAGTGAACCAACAATGCACTAGCTTAACCACTTGGGATCCGCCTGCCGTCAATTGACGGCTACAGTGCGGATCCCAATCGCCAAGCTGCCGTCAATTGACGTCCGCCCCTTAGGGCGGTCCCCGCCCGCGTTCCAGAGCGCGCTGCGGGGAAAATCTGTGTTGGCCGTGTCCCTCGGACACAGCCAATTACAGATCGCCGCGAACGGCCAATCAGAGTGGCCGTTCGCGATGCGATCTGTGCGGCCAATGAGAGATGATCTCATATGTAAACATATGAGATCATCTCTCATTGCCGTTTTACACAGAGACAGCGGTGCTGTCTCTTGGAGAGGAGACCGATCTGTGTCTCTTGTACATAGAGACACAGATCGGTCACCCCCCCAGTCACCCCCCCCTCCACCTACAGTTAGAACACTATATAGGACACACATTTAACCCCTTCCTCACCCCCTAGTGTTAACCCCTTCAATGCCAGTCACATTTATACTGTAATTAGTGCATATTTATAGCACTGATCGCAGTATAAATGTGAATGGCGCCAAAAATGTGTCAAAAGTGTCCGATGTGTCCGCCATAACGTCGCAGTCCCATTAAAAATCGCAGATCGCCGCCATTTCTAGTAAAAAAAAATAATTAAAAAATAATAATTCTGTCCCCTATTTTGTAAGCGCTATAACTTTTGCGCAAACCAGTCGCTTATTGCGATTTTTTTTTTACCAAAAATATGTAGAAGAATACGTATCGGCCTAAACTGAGAAAAAAAAATGTTTTTTTTTTTTTTAAATTGGGATATTTATTATAGCAAGAAGTAAAAAATATTGTATTTTTTTCAAAATTGTCTCACTTTTTTGTTTATAGCTCAAAAAATAAAAACCGCACAGGCGATCAAATACCACCAAAAGAAAGCTCTACTTGTGGGGAAAAAAGGACGTCAATTTTGTTTGGGAGCCACGTCGCACGACCGCGCAATTGTTAGTTAAAGCGATGCAGTGCCGAAAGCTGAAATTGAAACCTATTTAGAAAAAAAGAAACCTTTACAACCCCTTTAAGGTGATAAAAATGGAAGGTTTACAACCCCTTTAAGAAACAGCTTTACCTTTTCCTTCACTGTTGATTCTATTTAATTTTGCAACAATAGTGAGATGTCCCCAAAATGTCCCAATTGTTTGCTAACATTTAATGAATCAAACAAATTAATAAAATGATTGAAAACTCACAGTTTTAATCATTACAAAAAAAAAAAAAAAGGAACACCCCTCCAAATTATTCTGTTACAAATATTTCAAGGAAAGTCATTTTTTTTTGTCTAAATCCCGCTCTCCCTTTCTTCAGGATCTGGAAATAACCTGCAACATTCTGCTTCATGACATTTGATTGCCCCAAGCAACTTTCTAGTGTTGTGAAATCAGTTTATAAAACAGTGTTAATTAATACCTGGAAGTAGAAGAAATATTGCAGATTGATTCATCATAACACCACTAATCCTGCCCTGCAATTATCCATTATTTATATCTGCTCTGCCTTCACTTTTCCTGTTCTGTATTATCGGGCAACTGACATTTTCCTTTTAAAAAGACACCTTTATCCTTATGGTATCTTCGCCTGGGTACTTCTTCCATTTGCCTTGTCCTGGCCAATGAAGACTCGACGTGGCCATCATTTCTGCTCTCTTTTTTCTATGATTTTCCTCTCGAACCTTTCCAGTATAATAGTACTTTATACACTATGGGCCTAATCCACAAAAACCCGGCGCAACGTAACTTTTGCTATTTAAGTTACACCGCCGCAAAATCTCTACCTAAGTGCCCGATCCACAAAGCACTTATCTAGAAATTTTGAGCGGTGTAACTTAAATCCGTCCGGCGCAAGGCGTTCCTAATTTAATGGGGCGAGTCCCATTTAAATTAGGCGCGCTCCCGCGCCAGACGTACTGCGCATGCTCCCGACGTCATTTTCCCGACATGCTTTGCGCGGTTTTACGTTGCGCCGGGTTTTGAGAATCGCGACGGGCGTTAAAAAAAAAAAAAGAGTTGCGGCGGGAATTTTTTTTTTTTTTTTTTTTTTAAATGACAGCGACGCGGGATAGAAGGGTCTACTTTTACAAGGTGTAAACAGTTTAGGCCTTGTAAAAGCAGCACTAATATTGCGACGGCAAACTAATACTTACGGAGAAAAAAACGAAGCTTAAAAGCTTTGTGGATCTCCGTAAGTGCTAATTTGCATACCCAAAGCGGCATTTCGATGAGAAATGCCCCCAGCGGCGGCTGCGGTACTGCATCCTAAGATCCGACAGTGTAAGTCCCTTACACATGTCGGATCTTCTGCCTATCTATGTGAAACTGATTCTGTGGATCAGTTCCATAGATAGAAATAGGAATACGACGGCGTATCAGTAGATACGCCGGCGTATCCCTTTTGTGGATTAGGCCCTATATTACCAAAACTATTGGGACATCTGCCTTTACACGCACATGAACTTTAACCACTTCAATACCAGGCACTTCCCACCCTTCCTGCCCAGGCCAATTTTCAGCTTTCAGCGCTGTCGCTGTTTAAATGATAATTGCTCAGTCATGCTACACTGTACCCAAACTAAAATGTTATCATTTTGTTCCCACAAATAGAGCTTTCTTTTGGTGGTATTTGATCACCTCTGCGGTTTTTAGTTTTTTCTAAACAAATAAAAAAAGACCAAAAATTTTGAAAAAATTAAGTTTTTAGTTTGTTTCTGTTATAACATTTTGTAAAAAAGTACGTTTTCTCCTTAATTGATGGGCACTGATAAGGTGGCACGGACGGGCACTGATAGGCACGGATAGGCGACACTGATGGGTGGCACTGATATGCAGAACTAATGGGCATTGATAGGTGGCACTGATGGGTACTCATGGGTGGCACTGGTGGGCACTGATAGGCAACACTGATGGGCCCTAAAAGGCTGCACTGATGGTTACTTATGGGTGGCACTGATAGGCGGCACTGATGGGAACTGATACGTGGCACTGGTAGATGGCACTGATAGGCATCCCTGGTGGCACTGGCAGTAGTAAGCATTGTGGGTGGGCACTGATTGGCAGCACCCTGGGCATTGATTGGCAGCTGCCTGGGCACAGATTGTCATTCCCTGGTGGTCTAGGGGGGCATACCTGGTGGTCCAGTCTGATATGAGGCACTGGTAGATGGCACTGATAGGCATCCCTGGTGGCACTGGCAGTGGTAAGCATTGTGGGTGGGCACTGATTGGCAGCACCCTGGGCATTGATTGGCAGCTGCCTGGGCACAGATTGTCATTCCCTGGTGGTCTAGGGGGGCATACCTGGTGATCCAGTGTGGTGGCCATCCTGATGGTCCTGTGCTGCATCCTGGTGGTCCTGGGCGGGCATCCTAGGGGGGGCTTCGCTGATAAACTATCAGCACAGACCCCCCCTGTCAGGAGAGCAGCCGATCGGCTCTCCTCTACTCGCGTCTGTCAGATGTGAGTGAGGAAAAGCGATCAACGGCTCTTCCTGGTTACATCGTGATCAGCTGTGATTGGACACGGCTGATCATGTGGTAAAGAGTCTCCGTCAAAGATTGGAGTTGCGGCTTGTTATCCTGCGGACGTCATATGATGTCCAGTCAGGATAACAGAACCACTTTGCCGACATCATTTTGCTATATGGCGGGCGGCAACTGGTTAATGGTATCCCAATCTTAGTCTGTAGGGTTCAGTATTGAGTTGGCCCACTCTTTGCAGCTATAACAGTTTCAACTCTTCTGGGAAGGCTGTCCACAAGGTTTAGGAGTGTCTATGGGAATGTTTGACCATTCTTCCAGAAGCTCATTTGTGAAGTCAGGTACTGATTTCGGTCAAGGCTTGCAATCTCTGCTCTAATTCATCCCAAAGGTGTTCTATCGGGTTGAGGTCAGGACTCTGTGCAGGCCAGTCAATTTCCTCCAACACAAACTCACTCATCCAGATCGATGCAAAGTGCTGGCACTCTCACTGTCCGTGGTGGTGGAGAAACTGTAACAAGCCAATGGTGGGGGCTTATCTGGTATACATAGTTACTTCTTTGCCCTGCCCTAACATCCTTACTAAACCTAGCAGCTATTCTTATTTCTCTTAAATAGTCATGTATTTACTTAAAATGATTTACACATATTTTTACATAGCTAGTATACCCAAATCTCTCTGAGATCAGCCTCACATAATTTACACCTCAGCACAGCACTCAGACTGGAAGAGGAATGGGCAGAATGTGGAGCCAATCAGACTCTGCTGCATGCACATGTGACTGGGAACATACTAACAGGAGGAGAGAGTGCCGTATTCCTTAAAGGGGTTGTAAAGGTAAAAAAAAAAATTCCCTAAATAGCTTCCTTTACCTTAGTGCAGTCCTCCTTCACTTACCTCATCCTTCCATTTTGCTTTAAATGTCCTTATTTCTACGGAGAAATCCTCACTTCCTGTTCTTCTGTCTGTAACTCCACACAGTAATGCGACACTTTCTCCCTGGTGTGGAGAAAGCCTCTTGAGGGGGGAGGGGGCGAGCAGGAGGGTCAGGACGCTCTCTTCTTTGCAGATAGAGAAAGGAGCTGTGTGTAAGTGGGCGTCCTGACACTCCTGCTCGCCCCCTCAAGAGGCTTTCTCCACACCAGGGAGAAAGTGTTGCATTACTGTGTTTAGTTACAGACAGAAGAACAAGAAATGAGGATTTCTCAGAAGAAATAAGGACATTTAAAAGCATATTCGAAGGATGAGGTAAAGGAGCTATTTAGGGAGAAAAAAAAATACCTTTACAACCCCTTTAACTCTCTTAACAATTAGTGGCTTCACCTTTCCTGCTGTGCTGTCTAACAATGGTGTATGAATCATAAAACTAGCTGCACAGAGTTACATAACAGATAAAACAGTTCTAATATATGTATATTCACTGTGGGCCAGATTCACAGAAAAAGTACGCCGGAGTATCTGCTGATACTCCGGCGTACTTTCAAATTTGCCGCGTCGTATCTTTATTTTGAATTCTCAAACAAAGATACAACGGCATTTGGCTAAGATCCGACAGGCGTACGGCTTCGTACGCCTTCGGATCTTAGGATGCAATACTTTGTCGCCCGCTGGGCGGAGTTCGCGTCGTTTTCCGCGTCGGGTATGCTAATTAGCTGTTTACGGCGATCCACGAAGGTACGCGTGTTCGTCGCATTCTCTTACGTCGTCGCTAGTCGGCTTTTCCCATCGTAAAGTTGCGATTTCTATTTAGGTGGTGTAAAAATAGACAGCCCATGTTAAAGTATGGCCGTCGTTCCCGCGTCGAATTTAAATATTTTTTTTTTTTGCGTAAGACGTCCGGGAATAGGAAAGGACGTAACGCACGTCGCCGTTTAAAAAATTACGTCGGTGCGACGTCATTTCGCGCAAAGCACGGCTGGAAATTTCAAAACGGAGCATGCGCAGTACGTTCGGCGCGGGAACGCGCCTAATTTAAATGATACATGCCCCATTTGAATTAGGCGGGCTTGCGCCGGACGGCTTTACGCTACGCCGCCGCAAGTTTACAGGCAAGTGCTTTGTGAATCAAGCACTTGCGCTGAAAACTTGCAGCGGTGTAACGTAAATTACATACGTTACGCCGCCGCATTTGTACCTGAATCTGGCCCTGTGTGTTTAGCTATTTGTGAACTTCCCTATAGCTCCTATTCATCTTAGTTATTAAAACCATAGCCAAGCTTTTTCATCTGCCTTAACCCTCGCCTACTTCCTACCTCCTCCCTGAGCTTAGCTTGGCACTTCTTGACAGAAGACTAGGTGAGAATAATAGTGGTAGGAACAGACTGTCTTGCGTGCTTCATCCATGGTTCCCCTGGAGGGTGGTCACCCTGTAATTGAACACTGGGCTCTTGCCATACCTCCCAACATTTTGAGATGGGAATGAGGGACACCTACTAACAAACATATGTAGGCATAGGACACGCCCCCTGCCACGCTCCCTTAAAGGAGAATATCCCTCAAAAAAGGTTAATTAAATCCACAAGGGCTTTTTTTTTACCACTACTATTCCTTTATATTGGCTTTTTAAAATGTTTAAATGCAGAAATTTAGAAACTGGATGAAAGGTTTAGTACCGGGCAACACTTTTATACACAACTATATAGATCAGACCAAAATGAGGGACAAATGAGGGGGAAAGCGCGACAGAGGGACATTGCTTCAAATCAGGACAGTCCCTCGAAATCAGGGACAGTTGGGAGCTCATACTCATGACAATGGGCGCAAGACAATTTCCCCGACTTGTTCATTCCCCGACTTAGTTGGGGTAGGCTGTACACTTTGGGGGTGGGCCAGCCACGCCCCATGACCTTTGACCTCTGGGAACCCGCCTTTTGACCTTTGACCTCTGGGGGAGGTCCCTCTTCCAATTCCTGAGTCCTAGCCTTATTCTTCAATGGGAAACCCTAACCCTAATGTTTTAGGACAGACCAGGAGACAAGCTAATGTCTGTGGGACACCAGAAAATGCTATTAAACCTGGAGCTAGGCTTTAATAGTAGTGTATATTGAAATAATGGATGCAGTCAGTTCTCACACCATTTAATATTGACTTTCTTTGACAGGTGGAAATATTCAGAGGCAGCAAAAATATTGTGCGACATCACAGCAGTGCAATATACTCTCATCTGATCCATCACTTGTCCAGAAATGCTGCAATACGGATCTCTGTAATGGTGGAAACATTCCTTTAAGTACAGCCAGTACAGCCAGTACAGCCGGTACAGCCAGTACAGCCAGTACAGCCGGTACAGCCAGTACAGCTATTACAGCCAGTACAGCCGGTACAAACAGTAGTAAGTGAAATTTCTGTTTTTCTATGAATGGTAGCTTTTAGGTCAGAAGTATACAACTAATGTTATACATTTCAGATAAAGGGGTCACCCAAGGTTAGTAGTTTGCATTTGAGGGGGTAGAGAAGGCCATTATCAGTTACCAGCCTGCTGTATTGCTCAGGGACTCTTGCACTGAGCCCAGGTAAAGTCACATGACAAGTCAAAACACATTCATTTCGGTGGGTGCTATCTTAATCAATGTGGCTCAAGTTGCAGCAACAAAAAAAGGTTCCTGAACTAGTTTTCTGTGACTTTGGTGTGACTTGAGTACCATAGACTACAATGTTAAATCACAAAAGTTGTAAGGAAGTCACATGCAAGTCGTATGACTTTGGGGTCAACGCTTAAGAAGTCCTAAGTGTTGATGAGCGGATTTCCAAATATTCATGGAAATCCGCTAAAGATGTTAAAGTGGAGGTTCACCCAAAAAATCTATTTTTAACATTAGATTGAGGCTAATTTTACTAAGCAGAATCGGGTGTTTTTTTTTTTTTAAATCAATGCAGTACTTACCGTTTTAAAGAACGATGTTCTCCCGCCGCTTCCGGGTATGGGCTGCAGGACTGGGCGTTCCTATTTGATTGACAGCCTTCCGACGTGAATCAACCCCAGTGTTTATTGTGGTGCACCTTTTCACATTTTCCAGAATCAGCTTTCTTGACACCTCAGAGCTCCATGTGGTTTCTACACCTATTAAAGTGGAGGTCCACCCTAAAAAAAAAAAAAAAAAAAAAAAAAAAAAAATTTTATTCTGCATTGACTGTCTTTGAATTTGCCCCAGCCCCTGTTCAAATCCAATCCAGGGACAGACTTGGTCCGGGGACAGTGTCCTCAATCCAGGGACTGTCCCCGGAAACCAGGGATGTCTGGTCACCCTACCTTACTAGCTCAGTTAGTAGTGTGGATTAGTGAGCTGTAGCTAACTTCCAGATCTCCTGAAACTGTAAGGAATATTCGTTTTAGGTAAGTCGATCTACTCATCATTGGTCCCAAGCTCCCAGTTCTGCTCGCAGCCATTACGAAGAAATCTCACTCTTGCAGCTGGATGTTCATTATTTATTACACTATATTTACCTGCTGTTGATTATCTTCTTCCAGGTTCTTTTCTGAAATGTAACTCCTGTAACTTCTATGAATGCGTAGTGAACAAAAATACAGTTACCTGTAACCGTGGTGAGGTCTGTGTGACCACAACTGCATATATTGGTAAATATTTATGAATTATTATTCATATGGAATAATCATCTATGTATCTGTCTGTCTATCTATCTATCTATCTATCTATCTATCTATCTATCTATCTATCTATCTATCTATCTATCTATCTATCTATCTATCTATCAGCTTATCTATCTATCTATCTATCATTTATCAGCTTATCTATCATTTATCAGCTTATCTATCATTCATATACTTTTTTATTAACTAACTATTTATCAGTCTATCATTCATATACAGTACCTATCCATAAAGGAACAATTTATCAGTCTATATATTTATTTACCTATAATTTTTTCTCATTGGTTAAGCTTTCTCAGGGTTAAATGGACCAGCTGGGGTGCATTTTCCAGGGCACAGCTGAATGATGGTGTGCTCTTGTACAAGCTCTGCCTCTTTCGTCATGTGATCTTTTTTTTTTTTTTAAACAAAAAACGAATACTAGAATGTGTTAATAAAAGTAAAGGTTTATTTTATCTAGGAATGGCGGAGATCAGCGATTTTTATCGTGACTACGACATTATGGCGGACACATCGGACACTTTTGACACTATTTTAGGACCATTGTCATTTTTACAGCGAACAGTGCTATAAAAATGCAATGGTTACTGTAAAAATGACACTGGCAGTGAAGGGGTTAACCAGGAGGGGGCGCTGTAGGGGTTAAGTGTGCCCTAAGGGAGTGTTTCTTACTGTGGCTGGGCGTGTGACATCACTGATCGTCGTTCTGTATGACAGGGAACAGACGATCAGTGACAGGCTCACTAGGAAGCACGGGGAGAGGTTTGTTAACGCTTACCTCTCACTGTTTTTCCTCTCTGTGACCCGATCGCGGGACACCGGCGGCGATCGGATCCGCTGTTCCCGCGGGGATGGTCACGGAGAAGAGGACCGGGTTGCCGCCGGTGATGCTCTCGCGAACCACAGCTGGGATCTTAAAGGGGACGTACAGTACATGTACGCCCTTGTGCCCAGCCATTTTGCCGACGTATATCATCGTGCGAAGGTCCTCAAGTGGTTAAAGAGTCATTTGACTCCTGTCAATTACCTCTTTTCCCCTACAGCTCTTGCTAAATACTGTACACATGGTCACACAAAAGTCCGGTGAACTTTTGTCTGCCAAGAACGCGGTGACGTAAAAGACTATGACGAGCCGACAAAATTAAGTTTCCAAGCATGCGCTATTTTTTTTTCCTGTCGAAAAAGCATACAGATGAACGATTTTCCCACTCTGATTTTTTTCCTGGTTGGAAAAAAGAGAGCCTACTTTTTTTTTTCCGGCAGTTTTCCCGTCGAAAAAAACTGTGATGGAGCATACACACGGTCGGAATTCCCGGCCAAAAGCTCTCATCACAGTTTTTCCGACGGGAAAACCGGTCGTGTGTACGAGGCATAACTCTCTGACCTGTAGGACTGCAAACAGTCATGCTTAGACATCAGGCATCTGCTTTTACAGAAAAGTAGAGATACAACAATGAAAATGAAGGTTGTTAGTACAATATTTACCAAATATTTCCCGTATTTATCGGCGTATAATACGCACCCTAACTTTAAGAAGGAAGTTTCAGGAAAAAAACTTTCCACAGCCCCCTGCGTATAACACGCAGGCACAGTTTACCCTCTATTTTCAGGGTAAAAAACTGAGTGTTATACGCCAATAAATACAGTAATATTGATTCAGTGATCTCAGCTGGATTTAAATTGGAACTAAACTTCTGAAAATACTCACCTCCACCTTCCAGTAATGGGGCAGTTACATCCTTCACATCCTTTACATCCTTCACTGGCCGCTGTCATCTACTTCCAAATCTGATCCTGTGTACGAGGCTTTAATGCCGCGTACACACGATCATTTTTCAGCATGAAAGAAAACGTCGTTTTTCAGCATGTCTAAAAAACAAAGTTTTCCCAACTTCATCATGAAAACGACTATGCCTACATACCATCGTTTTAAAAAAAGGATCTAGAAAAGCGCGGTGACGTACAACACGTACGACGGCACTTTAAAGGGGAAGTTCCATTCGCCTTTGGGCTGCTTTAGCTGATTCCGTGTTAGTAAAAGACGATTTGCGTTTTTTTGGCTGTTACAGCGTGATGAATTTGCTTACTCCATTATGAACGGTAGTTTTACCAGAACGAGCGCTTCCGTCTCATAACTTGCTTCTGAGCATGCGTGGGTTTTTTTCGTCGTTTTAGCCCACACACGATCATTTTTTACAACTCGAAAAACGACATCGTTTAAAACGACGTTAAAAAATGCAGCATGTTCGGAAAAAAAAATTGTCGTTTTCAGAACCTGAAAAATTATGTGAAGCCCACACACAATCATTTTAAATGATGTTTTTGAAAAACAACGTTTTTTTCTTGCTGAAAAATTATCGTGTGTATGCGGCATCATGTGTGTTATTGCAGAGGAGACATAGCATGTCTCTAATTGCAACAAAGAGCTGTCTGTTTGCAATTTTTTTTTTACAGATTAGGTTTCGTTCTGTTTTGTTTGTTATATCTGAGTGTAATGCCGCGTACGCACGACAGTTTTTCATGGCGTGAAAAATTTAATTTTTTAAACTGGTCGTTAAAAACGATTGTGTGTAGTCTCCAGAGCATTTTTCTCTATGTGAAAAATGGGCATTAAAAATTTAGAACATGCTCTATTTTTTCCCGTCGTTTTTCACGTCTTCGTTTTTCACGTAGTGGGCTTTAACGACGGGGAAAAAAATGCGCATGCTCAGAAGCAAGTTATAATCAGCCCAAAGGGTGGCGCCAATCGAATGGAACTTCCCCTTTTTAGTGTTGTCGTACGTCACAGCGCTTTGCTCAAGCATTTTTTTTCACGATTGTGTGTATGCAAGGCAGGCTTGAGAAGAATCACCACGAGAAAAACGTCGTTTTTTTTCAAAGAAATTAAAAATGGTCGTGTGTACGCAGCTTTATACTCAGGTTTTAGTGGCCACCCTTGCTCTTCAATAATCCTCTGCTGTTTCTCTATTCACAGTTGGGGTACCCGTGAAAAAACTTAGCTGTGCAAATACCACAATCTGCTCAACGGAGACCTCAGAAAACATTGCAGGGTCCAGAGTATCTGTCAGTAACACGTGCTGCAATCAAAACTACTGCAATTTTGCTGTCAACGTAAAACTTTCTTCCATCGCTGCCATCGGAGCTGTGTTACTTCTATGGATCACCAAGCTGTCCTGAGCAGATATAGATGACATCTACCATCTACCTGCAATTCGACGCCGTGGAAGCCTAAAGAGAACCAATTGCTGATCATTGACAAAATCATTGAGCTTATACGTATAATTTACACAATCTCAAATTATAACTGTTTAGGCTACTAATACAAGATATATATTTGCCTGCCTACCTAAAAGATAAGTTAACCTTTAGAACGTGTTACATGTTTCACCCATAATTAGCGTTTAAAGTGTAATATGTTCTAGCATTTCAACCCCACTCCCTAAGATTTCCCCTCTGTGACAGTGGGGGCGGGTTCTTCTAATGTGCAGAGCTCCGCCCACACTGTCACATCATTCATTCAAAGGGATCTATAAATTAGTAAACTTATAGTCCTGTCTGCCACTGCAGCAGACGGACTTGTATTTCTCAATAAACTAAGCTGACCAGCGCCATCGTAGTCCACTGACACTCCCTTCAGGACGTGTCTGCAGAAGCCTGACATTGCACCCATGATCCACTGATCACTAGTGCAATTCTTTGCAGGCTCCTGTGTGAGAAATAAGAAAAATAAGAAATGCAAATTTTTCCTGCAAAATATGTGCATTCCACATTTTTTCCCCTAAAGATGAACTTAAAGTGACACTATAGGTTCATTTTTTTTTTAAATTAACAAACATATCATACTTACCTCTACTGTGCAGCTCGTTTTGCACAGTGTGGCCCCGAGCGCCGTTTTCTGGGGTCCCCCAGTGGCTCTCTCGGCTCCTCCCCACATCAGATAACCCCCTCTGGGAAGCGCTCTCCCAAGGGGGTTAACTTGCAGGAAAAGCTCAGAGTCCTGCATTTGGCATCCATAGCTGCCGAATGCAGGATTCAGCCCCTCCCCTGGCGCCTGCATCATTGAATTTGATTGACATCAGCGGGAGCCAATGGCTGCACTGCTATGAATCTATCCAATGAAGAGTCGAGAACCCCAGACAAAGATCCAGCGCGTTCTTGACGCCAAACTTTCCAGTAAAATGGAGGGACTGGGGGGGCCGGTAATAGTCAGATGTTTTTTCACCTTAATGCATAGGATGAATTAAGGTGAAAAAACATGGGGGTTTACAACACCTTTAACTTTGAATCTCAAATTTCAGCTATATGTTCAAGGGTATATATAAGGTTTTCTGATGCTTGTTGTCCTATCAACTGCCTACAGTAATCTTCCAGCCTCTGAGTGTGCATAACTGTATCAAACAGCAGAGCATCATAGTTGTATTGCTGTAGTTGCTTTCTTGTTGACTACATGGTTTTGTTAAGGCTCGTACACACTATAAGAAAATCGGGCGAACATATTCGTCCAAAGAATTTTCGTACGATTTTCGTATAGTGTGTACACAACTTTCAACAGCCGATTCTGAATTTTCGCACGAAAATTCCCGAATGGATTTTTGTTTAATGTGCACTGTTTTCGTACGAGAAAAATCAGAAAAGACTACACATGATCAGGAAAAAAAAAGCCTTTGTCATACAAACTTTCTTTCATCGGTTACGATTTCATGTGAAGCATCGTCTGATTTCCCCACTTTACTTCTTTACTTGACTCTATGTCTAAAAATGTTGCTGTGAAAATGTCTTTCGCATTTGCACAGGCAGAATAAATTGTTACTGCATTGTTTGTAATATGATTATCTCCTATGATCATCAGCTACATCCAGTGGCCATAACGCGGTAATCTATTCTTTGACTGAGGTCTTTTAGGAAATAGCGCATTATGGACACTAGATGGTGCTGGTGATTATAGGACATAATCACATTACAAGCAATATGATGATAATTCGTTGTGCTTGTGCAGATCAGGAAGACATCTGCACGGCAATTTTTTTTTTTTACATTTGCCCCGTTGTGTGAGAGTGTGCAAGGTCAGGGAGCTGGCAGGGTAACAACTGTTTCAGGGAACCATTCACTCCCTGACTATAAAGATGAGGCGTCCAGAACAAAATAAGTAAACATTACAGCTGGCTTCACGCCATTGCCTTGCGGTAGCACATTCTATGCATGTTGGTGCATTGTGGTGCATTTTATTTTAAGCGGCGCCCCAACACACTCCCACGCATCGCAGTGCATTTTTTGTCTGTTCTGGTGCGTTGGCAGCCCATTTAAATGAATGGGCTGCCTTGACACAATGCACATTAACACGTGACTTGTCATGCTTATCCTTGTTGCTGAACAAGTATACAGACAACAGGTGACCACACCTGTTCAGCCTGCGGTCTGAATGGAAAAATCCAGCAGATTCCTCCATCCGCGTTATAAGGAGCAGATGGAAAAATCTGTGGCACTGCCGGCTGTCAAAATATCATAGGCCCTGTACACACGACCGAACATGTCTGCTGAAACTGATCCGCGGACCAGTTTCAGCAGACATGTTCGGTTGTGTGTACGGCCAACCGAACAGGTTTCCAGCGGAAATTTGTCCAGCCGACCCTTTTCCAGCGGACAAAAATTTCTTAGCATGCTAAGAAACATGTCCGCTGGAACCCTGTCCGTCGGACATGTTCGATCGTCTGTACAGACTCACCGTACATGTCCGATCGGCCGCCATCCCTCGCATGCGTCGAAGTGATTCGACGCATGCGTGGAAGCATTGACCTTCCAGGGCCGCGCACGTCGCCGCGTCATCGTCGCGACGAGGACGTGGCCACGTCAACCGCGTATCGTGTACGCGCGGATTTCTGTCTGATGGTGTGTACAACCATCAGACAGAAATCTCCGGGCGGACATGTCCGCTGAAAACGGTCCGGCGGACCGATTTCAGCGGACAGTCCGTCCGTGTGTACGAGGCCTAATAGGATGCAGCTCCTGTTTGGCTGTCAATTGTTTGTTTAGCTTCTTAAATTCTCTCAGTCGAACAATGTGAGGAAATGAGGGCGTCGATAGGGCCACCCACAAAGTGAATTTCGACTGGTTCATTAGGAACCAGACAACATTTTCATAGTGTATGGCCAACTTAAAGTGACATTAAAGGTTTCATTTTTTTTTAAAACAAACGTGTCATACTCGACTGCTTTGTGCAATAGTTATAGCGCAAAGCAGCCCTGATTCTCCTCTGGCGCTCCTGGCTCCTCCTCTTCAGCCAGTGCCTCCAATAGTAAGCCGCTTGCTCTGGGGGCACTGGTGTTCCACACTGGCTGTGATTGACAATAGCAGTAGCCAATGGCTCCCGCTGCTGTCTCAGCGAATGAGAGACCCAGGAGAAGCTCAGCTCTCATGCATATCGTTGGATTGAGAGGGGGCACAGGTGAGTTGTAGGGGGAGCTGGACACAGAAGGACTTTTACGTTCATGCATAGAATGCATTAAGGTAAAAAACATTGAAGTATTAAACCCACTTTAAAGAGTTTCACGTTCAGTGTAAAAGCTTTCTTGCATTTTTGCAACCAGTAATTTTAAATGTCATTGCCCTCAGCAAAATCTTGTTCCCATGACTTTTTTGTTGGCTGTTTTTTCTATAGATTGCTCTGTACTTAATTATTCAACGAGTTCTAATGATTACAGTTGTATAGCTCGGTTCATGATGGAACAGGAGTTGGGTGTTACCAGCCCAGCCCTGTTGCTGATATGCCCATTTGTACAATAAACAGTTTTAGAAATTAAACTTGGTAAAACTCGTTTTTTTCCCCTTGGGTCAAACTTTAAAGCTGAACTCTGGGCACAGAAACTTTCATCTAAGTATATTCCTCAATGGATATAAATCCACTTTGCGTTCACCAAATACCAGCTGTGGTGACATCAGCACCGTGTTGTGCGCAGCCGGTGCATATAGCAGAGCTGTGGGAGGGGCTCAGCAGTCCCCACAGGCTACAGGCTTCCTGCAGAAAACTACAGCGGAGGCGGAGACAAGACCAGTCATCATGCACAAGGAGAGAGAGCAGCAGTCAGCGGTCTTTATTACGGGAAGCAAAGTGTCACACTATATTACTGCACAGATCTGAAAGAAATACACAGATCATTCCAAGATTCCAATAAGAAAACACAAGAAAAATGCATACCTCCCAACATTTTAAGATGGGAATGAGGGACACCTACTAATGTAGGAATAGGACACGCCCCCTGCCACTCCCCCTTAAAGGAGAATAACCCCCCGAAAAAAAGTTACTTTTTTTGCCACTACTATTCCTTTATATTGGCTTTTTAAAATGTTTAAATGCAGAAATTTAGAAATTGGATGAAAGGTTTAGTACTGGGCAACACTTTTATACACTATATCAGACCAAAATGAGGGACACATGAGGGGGGAAGAGGGACAGAGGGACATGGCTCCAAATCAGGGACAGTTGGGAGCTATGCAAATGTCTTTAGATAATATTTGTGTTCAGCTTTAAGAGCAATTCTACTATAAAGCAAAAACAGGTTCTAATGCGGTTCGGGTCACATTCAACTGTTTTCCTTTGGGGGGACTTTCAAGATTCGTTTGAGCAGGACTGCAACCGCTTACCAGTCATTCTAAGCTGATTAGTATGCTTCTGTAAGGTCTTCTGCACAAAAATGTAAATACAGGCGCATGGCTGTGCAGCATAAAATACTCACGTATTTACAGCACCTGGGAGCCCCAGCTGTGGCATATTTCTGCCCATGTTACTGTATTACAAAATAAGCCGTGCCCTGTAATCTCATGTAAATTCTGATGCTTGTGATTACACATGCATGGACATATTTTCCAAAACACAATCTTTTTTCCATGTCCATGAGAGATGCTGAGTACAGCCGCCTATAGACATTAAAGAGGAAGTAAACCCTCACAAATAAAAAAAAAAAAAACCTGCAAGAGAAAGGCATAATGAGCTAGTAAGCACCATCCTTTCCCTAGCAGCCAATCAGAGGAGTTTCCCTCTTTGAGCATGCTGGCAGGGGGTATATCTGGAGCACCGGCCATTTTTTCCAAAAGTCTGCAGGGCCAACTGCCGCCCAGGGGTGGCAACGCACCCCTGGACACACAGACTGACCCAGGAGGCAGTTCTGAACTGGCAACAGCGCAAACTAACAATCAGTGAATAGGAGCAACTAAGATCTCCCATTCCCCACTAACTTTAGCGTAACGCCCCAGCTATTTAAAAGGGGGGGGGGCTACATGACTGTTTACAGGGTATAGAGACATACTAGTTAACTGATTCCTTTTAAAAATGATTAAAAATAGATAAAAATCAATCATATAATGTACCTGCAGTTTCTGGTTTCGTTTTTGCATGTTGTTTCCTGCTTCTGTGATGTACAGAGCCACAGAGCCAATACAGGGCAGTGATGGTTTGGAATAAAAACTGATTGGTGCTTAGGGGTTTTAGACACACAGTAATCACACCTCCTTGATTAGTGACCACAGAGAGCAAGCTCCCAGTACTGTGGTTATCAGGAAACAGACAACCAGGAAGAGTGGAGATCAGAGAAGAATTACAGCAACTTGAGAGCAAAAATTAACAATGAGGACATGAAAACAGCACCGCATTAAGGTAAAGGAAGCTATTAAGATAAAAAAAAATTTCCTTTACAAACCCTTTAACCACGTGCGTTAAGGAGATATTTCTTGCACCTACAGGTAAGCCTTAATCTAGGCTTACCTGTAGGTGCAAGTTGTAAGGAGGGGTTTACAACCACTTTAATGGCTGTATGCAGGTATGCTCCAATACTCGCATAAACCTGTGTACCGTACTGAATTACTCCCCAAATCATAGCTCCCAACTGTCTCCGATTTCAAGGGACTGTCCCTGATTTGGAACAATGTCCCGCTGTCCCTCATTCCTCCTTATATCTCCTCATTTGTCCCTCGTTTTGGTCTGATCTATATAGTTGTATATAACATGCACTTTTTATCTTTCAAAAACTGTTTCCCAGTGCTAAACTTTTCATCCAAATTCTAAATTTCTGCATTTGTAAATTTCAAAAGCCAATGAAAAGAAATAGTAATGCTAATAAAGAAACTTGTGGGTTTAACTAATCATTGTTTTTAGTTCCTTCTCCTTTAAGGGGGCGTGGAAGGGGTGTGTCCTATGCCAACATACTTTTGCTAATAGGTGTCCCTCATTCCCATCTCAAAAAGTTGGGAGGTATGCCCAAATGCATAAAGTCTGGTTTCAGAGAATGCATTCATACACCATATGCAGGCATAGTAGAATACAGGCATTTACCTGCATGCATCCGCATATAGCTATTCATGTCTATGGGCAGCTGTATGCAACACCTAGGCTTTCTGGGCATGGAAAAAACTAGAAATTTGCATTGCACGCTTCTAATGTGCCCATGTGCATGCACGGTGCCTTAAAAGAGACCTGTACTGAAAGGAATAAAAGGTACTGCCATTCTTCACCTTCTTAAAGTATTGAAGCCATTGGATTACAAAAGTGTGGTTTATTAAGAAACGAAAATCAAAATGTAAAGTGTATGTAAACCCTCACCTTGTAAAACAACCCATTCAGTTTAAAATAGAAGTGAAAGGCAAAATTGTTGTGTATAGATATAAAAAAACATTATAAATACCCCCCCTCCCCTTTTTTAAGTGATCATATAGCCTCTATTCTCAGCAGCACAGAGAGGTGAGGGAGGAGAAACAGCAGCAAACTGATCTTCCCACTGATAGGCTATGCCGGGGGGCATGTGAGCAGAAGTCTGATCATTGTAGGAGAGCACACTGAGTTCCCAGCATAGCTATAAAACTGACCATGCTTTGTTGTGATGCCTAGTGTGGTCAGTTTTTAAAAGGAAAGCAAAGGGACTGCCATCAACACCAGGGATTTCACACGAAGGAAGAAATACAAAGAGAACAGGATTTATTTTTCATACAAGTAGATGGTACAGGCACATACCAGGTTGGGTTTACATATTCTTTAAAGTGGCACTCTCACCACAGGGTCATTTACAGAAAAAGAAATCCTGTAAAAGAAGAAGGCATTATACGTACCTTTCTGGCAGCCCATGTCTTGAAATGCCGCTACTTAACTGCTTTTTGAAAAACAACTCTAACAGAAGAAACTTGTACTTGTTCAGGTACTACTTATGGAGTGACAACTGTCTTCCAAATGTTCTCATGTGTTGTCCCCCTGCCACATATACACCCGGACAAGCTTACCAGCAGCCATACCAACATACGTTAAGCAGGCACTTTCCACTGTTGTCACTATTAGTAAGACGGTCCTAAGGAGTAAAGGTGACACTAGAGCGTGTTCATGAAGAGAAGTGGCTGAAGACAACTGGAGAAGATCAGCAGCTCTGAAATAAAATAAAAAAATGAAATAAAAGGTGAGAATAAATTGGCAATTGTATATGATACACAGGGCTTTAGAAAACTGAATACCATCAACTTAGGATTTACATCTACGTTTGGGTGACTTAAACCCTATTAGAGACTGGCTAGTGACAAATAGGGTTGCCATCTTTTCTTCAAGCCAAACCTTAACACTTTAGCAACCTGGAACACCTACAGGTGCCCCAAGGACAGCAGGTGCCCCAAGCATGCTGCAGCAAAATGTGGGTGTGGCCAAATTGCTCTTGCTGACATCATCCCCATGCCCCCCCTCCCCATTAATGCTGAACCTACTACCAGACAGCTGCCTGCAGACGGCAACAGATTTGGGGAGCCACAGCCTGGTCTGAATAAAGTGTTTCCGGGTTTCAGTCCGCCTGAAACCCGGACGCATGATTTAAAACCCGGAATGTCCGGGTAAATCCCTGACAGGTGGCAACCCTAGTGATAAACCACTGCACCACTCTTGTTCCTGAGAATGTAGCTAGAGATAAAGGGACACTGAAACCACAACTGCAAATTTGTTCACATTCAGAACGCTAAAGTGATGGAAAATCTAATAAAAAAATATATACAATATAAAATTCTCTGCCATAATTCTTAGTAATCTATGTTTTTTCAAACAGCATAGTCCAAAAGCACTTGCATAAAAATACATTTATAATGGGTGACTACATTTGTTCTCTATGGTTCCACTGTATGTAGGGATGTAGCCACCTTAAGTTACTTAACAAACAATGAGAAATAATCAAACAGATAGAAGATTTCTCCCTCAGCGCTCATGCAAAAATAGTAATAATATATAAAAGATGCTACTATAATAAATAAAACTGTATCAAAGAATATGTTAAAATAAATAAATCATTCAAACATTAATAGCGCTTAGGAAGTTTGTATATGGTTATAAAAGTTGTATTAATAAGAAGCAACTGATAGTCCACTTTGAAAAAAGTTGAAAAACCCCAATTTTTGCAGATGGAAATTCTAGGTACTATCCATCGCCACATTGCTTGTATCGCAGTGGCGGAACTACCGCCATAGCGACCCACGCGGGCGCTATGGGGCCCGCAGCCGAGTGGGGCCCGGTGAGGATGAAGAGCCCCGCCATGCCGTTCCGCCCGCTCCACTCCCCCTGCATTTAATGTGAAATTGTGACATAAATAATTGTAACTAAGCCTTGCCGCCGCGCAGTCCTGTGGAGGAAGAGGAGGCGGCGCTGGGAGGCTGTCACAACCGCGATCATCCAATGTTATGTCAGTAGGTGGTGTGCTCCCCTCCCCTGGCTCCTCCCCTTCCCCCGCGCTCTGTGAATCTCCTACCAAGTGCCATGTGCAGAGCGCGGGTAATACTGAGCAGCTCTTTGACTCCAGGATGGGCGCCCGTAGTGTGGAAGACCTGCCAGAGCAACGCTATTATCGGCGAGCCAGTCTCGAGGTACTGTGCATCATCGGTCCGCTGCCCGACACTGACAGCATCCGATTCCCGTGACGTCACTCCCTGAACAAGGGCGCCCAAACATCCCTGCTACCAGCTGCCTGTGATGACCTCACACACAGCCCTAATGCTGTCATGCCACCTACTGTCTCCTGTCATCATCATGCTTCTCGTCATCCCCCTGTTCCTGGCATCCCAGTGGGATGCCAGGAACAGGGGGATGACGAGGAGCACGATGATCCCACCACCCTACCTCTGAGGCCTGTCATACCTATTATCACCCCTGTCATCTCCATCCTCCCCATCACCTCCCTACCACCCACCCCTGTATATCTCCATCCTCCCCGTCAGCTTCCTGCACCCACCCCTGTCATCTCCATCCTCCCCGTCAGCTTCCTGCACCCACCCCTGTCATCTCTATCCTCCCTGTCAGCTTCCTGCACCCACCCCTGTCATCTCCATCCTCCCCATCACCTCCCTACCACCCACCCCTGTCATCTCCATCCTCCCCGTCACCTCCCTACCACCCTCCCCTGTCATCTCCATCCTCCCTGTCAGCTTCCTGCACCCACCCCTGTCATCTCCATCCTCCCCGTCACCTCCCTACCACCCACCACTGTCATCTCCATCCTCCCCGTCACCTCCCTACCACCCACCCCTGTCATCTCCATCCTCCCCGTCACCTCCCTACCACCCTCCCCTGTCATCTCCATCCTCCCTGTCAGCTTCCTGCACCCACCCCTGTCATCTCCATCCTCCCCGTCACCTCCCTACCACCCACCACTGTCATCTCCATCCTCCCCGTTACCTCCCTACCACCCACCCCTGTCATCTCCATCCTCCCCGTCACCTCCCTACCACCCTCCCCTGTCATCTCCATCCTCCCTGTCAGCTTCCTGCACCCACCCCTGTCATCTCCATCCTCCCCGTCACCTCCCTACCACCCACCCCTGTCATCTCCATCCTCCCCGTCACCTCCCTACCACCCACCCCTGTCATCTCCATCCTCCCCGTCACCTCCCTACCACCCACCCCTGTCATCTCCATCCTCCCCGTCACCTCCCTACCACCCTCCCCTGTCATCTCCATCCTCCCTGTCAGCTTCCTGCACCCACCCCTGTCATCTCCATCCTCCCTGTCAGCTTCCTGCACCCACCCCTGTCATCTCCATCCTCCCCGTCACCTCCCTACCACCCACCCCTGTCATCTCCATCCTCCCTGTCAGCTTCCTGCACCCACCCCTGTCATCTCCATCCTCCCTGTCAGCTTCCTGCACCCACCCCTGTCATCTCCATCCTCCCCGTCAGCTTCCTGCACCCACCCCTGTCATCTCCATCCTCCCCGTCAGCTTCCTGCACCCACCCCTGTCATCTCCATCCTCCCCGTCAGCTTCCTGCACCCACCCCTGTCATCTCCATCCTCCCCGTCAGCTTCCTGCACCCACCCCTGTCATCTCCATCCTCCCTGTCAGCTTCCTGCACCCACCCCTGTCATCTCCATCCTCCCCATCACCTCCCTACCACCCACCCCTGTCATCTCCATCCTCCCCGTCACCTCCCTACCACCCTCCCCTGTCATCTCCATCCTCCCTGTCTTCTTCCTGCCACCCACCTTTGTCAGCTTCCTACCACCCACCCGTCATCTTCCTACCACCCCCTGTAATCTTCATACCACCCCACCCCCTTAAATTTACTGGTGCACATTACATATGATGGATGCAGGGACATTTTCTTTGGGGGGGGGGGGGCACGTAGCTGGTCTTGCCTAGGGCACCAAATTGCCTAGCACCAGCCCTGTCTGCACTGAGGGGCAAATTTCCACCAGCCTGCTCCACTCCCCGCTGCACTGTGAGACAAATTGTTGTCAACCCATTCTGCCCGCTCCGCGCTGCACTGGGAGGCAAATTGACGCCCCCCCCGCCAGCCAGCCCGCTCCACCTGTTCTGCCAGCAAGCTCCATTCACCTAGGCGTTGCGGGCAGAACAGGAGAACAGTCAGCGGGCGGGACAGTTAGCAGGTGAGCGGGCTTGCTTGCCAATCAGCGGGCGGGGGAGCAGAGAGATGACATCATTGCAGTTCCGTCCCCACTGTGCGGGCAGCAGAGAGATTACATTATCTCTCTGCTGCCTGCCTTTACTCTGGGACACAGCAAGTGGCAATCTGCTACGTGTGGCAGGTGATGTGGCAAGTGACAATCTGCTACGTGTGGCAGGTGACGTTGTGGCAAGTGACAATGTGTGACAGGTGGCGTTGTGACATCGTGGCAAGTAACAATCTGCAATGTGTGGCAGGTGACAACCCGCATCTGGTGACGCGGCAAGTGACAATCCACATCTGAAGGCAGGTGACGTTGGCAAGTGACACGCTCGGGGCTCCTACTGATTCTGCAATATGGTGAGTTGAACTATTTTATATAACAATGTAATAATAGAAATTATGCACTTCAAGCATTTTTATTATTATTTTTTTTTTTACTAGTAATGGCAGTGATCTGTTTTTTTTTGTCTTGTTTTTTGTGAGACTGCGACATTGCGGTGGACAGGTCAGAAACTTTTGACACATTTTTGGGACCATTCACATTTATACAGCGATCTGTGCTATTAAAATGCACTGATTAATGTGTAAATGTCACTGTCAGGGAAGGGGTTAAATGTGTTCCCTGGGAGGTGTTTCTAACTGGGGGGGGGGGGTGGGACTGACTGGAGGAGGAGAGAGATCTCTGTTCCAAATCACTAGGATAGAGCAATGACAGGTCCTCTTTATACTCCTACATACATGTATAGAGCCATGACAGGTCCTCTTTATACTTCTATATACATGTATAGAGCCATGACAGGTCCTCTTTATACTTCTATATACATGTATAGAGCCATGACAGGTCCTCTTTAGTTATAATGATATCAAATAAAGGATGTGGGGCATTTTGGTGGGCGTGATTTTTTTTTCTCGGGGGGGGGGGGGGGGGGGCCCATACAACATTTTGCTATGGGGCCCTGTGATTTCTAGTTACGCCCCTGCTTGTATGGGAATCCCCCAAAGGTAATGCACTTACCAGATGATAGAGGGTTAACAGCGTATCTTTTACTGGTTGTTGTCAGCAGACTCTTGTTTAATCAGATGAGGCTGAATCCGTGGGTGGATGTGGGATGGCTGTTATCAGCATACTCTGCATTAGACATGTGCACTTCAGGAAAATTAGTTCATTTTCGTTTCATTCCTTTTTTTTAGCTTTTTTCGGAAATTCAGAAAATTCAAAATTCGGAAATTCCGGCATTTGGAAATTCGAAATTCGGAAACGTTCAAATTTTTAAATTGAGAATTTTCGAATTTCCCATTTTCGAATTTTCGAATTTCCAAAATTTTAAATTTCAGAATTTCAGAAATTCGGAATTCAAAAATTCGGAAATTTGGAAAATCTGAAAATTCGGAAATGTAAAAATTCTGTGTAACAGGACCCCAAATGGCACAGGGGTTAACGTCGTTTACAATATTCCATTCCACCAACCCACGACAGCTTATCGACACTCCACAATCCAGCAGACGAACACGGCCCATATGGATTCCCCAGAAACGAGACACACAGCTCTGTTCTCTTGTTCAAAACGAATAGACTTACATGGGAAACTCATGCTGCGTACACACGATCAGTCCATCCGATGAGAACAGACCGATTTCATCGGTTAACAGATGAAGCTGACTGATGGTCCGTCGCGCCTACACACCATCAGTTAAAAAAACGATCGTGTCAGAACGCGGTGACATAAAACACAACGACGTGTTGAAAAAAACGAAGTTCAATGCTTCCAAGCATGCGTCGACTTGATTCTAAGCATGCGTGGATTTTTAACCGATGGTTGTGCCTACGATCGTTTTTTTCCCATCGGTTAGGAATCCATCGGTTAAATTTAAAGCAAGTTGGCTTTTTTTTAACCGATGGTTAAATAACCTATGGGGCCCACACACGATCGGTTTTGACCGATGAAAACGGTCCATCGGACCATTGTCCTCTGTTTAACCTATCCTGTGTACGAGGTCTCAGGCTTCTTATATACAGTTTAGGAACCACAATGAACAATGACCCAACTCCCCCCACAACATGACACAAGGAGCTCAATACACATCTTTTAGGAGAGAGTCATTCTGACTCCGAGATAATCTACATGAGCTAATTACTAATCATTTACCCAGACAAGGTGACACCGAGATAAGCTCTTCTCACCTGCTATACAATACACATTTATCATCAATAGAAATTCACACACTACAGTGTCAATTAGCATCACACAATAAAGGGTTCTTAAGAGCCAGACTAAGATTCATTTACATGACAGTAGCAGACGACATTAAACACTTTAACAGTCTGTGTTCCCACATTGAATTGACCTGTTGGGTTCAGAATCAACAACCTGTAAATAGTTCTTGCAGACATTCTTGAATATATTATGAATTACAGACCCATGTTAAAACAATCCAACATATGTCCCTTATTTCCTGGCTCAATCTGTGTAAGAGCTTCTGGGTCCGACGGCCTTCCCGTTACATTCTGAAATTTCGGAAATTAACAAATTTGTCAAAATTCGTTAAAAAACTAATTCGGAACTAAACGAATTGCACGTGTCTATTCTGCATGCCTCCATCTGAGTTTTGCTTGTGACAAGCAAAGAAACAAAAGTGCACATAGCCGTAATCCAGTTTAAAAAATATTTTATTTATAAGATAAAGTGATCCCATGCGGATGTGCACTTACAATGTAACAGAATTAAAATGCGTAAATGTATCTCTTTGTTAGGTCGTTAGATCCTGATATACCTTCTTACCGCCGAAGCGGTATTCCCAGGTGAGGTATTACGGCGTGGGTTGCTGCGTGGTTGGTGCCCTGACGCGTTTCCTCGTTGCTTTCGTCAGAGGGCGTGCTCTGGAATTTTGATCTGCAAAGATTTGGGTTTTTCAACTTTTTTCAAAGTGGACTATCAGTTATTCTACACCTTGCTTGGAACTTTTATATCCATATACAAACTTCCTAAGCGCTATTAATGTTTGAATGATTTTTTTTTTCTGACACATGCACAGTAGAATTGCAAGCGCAATGCATGATGGGAGATGTAGCTTGAGTAGGGTGGTACACATGACCAGTACCGGGACAGGTTCCTCTAGTGCCCAGGGCAAGGATGCGGAACTGCATCTCCTCCCCCATTGATAATGCATGCCGCAGAATGGGTTTACTGCCCTGTGCCCATCCATGGCCCCTTGCTCCACTGTGCCCAGGGCAGCTTCCCCCCTGCCCATCACTTGTCCTGGCCCTGCATGTGACAGCAACATGCACCACTCATACTTAATAACCGGAAGCAACACAGAAAAGGCTGCAACTGGGAGTGGTCAGGACATAGAAATCAGAAGTTTTTCTAAAAAGATAAAGAACTAATATTGAACTGTATTCAATGCTTGTGGCTCAGGACATTATGAAGGACAGGGGCCTTTGTTTTCGCATAGATCATTTAAAGTAGTGTCAATGTAAGGGCTCATTCACACAGGCGGGCGTTAAAAGCATCCTCCAACCTAAAAACAGCAATGCAGTTGCTCAGGGCTCAGCATAAATGAAATAGCATGTCACAGTCAACAGGCGGTATTGCTGCTGAACGCGACGCATTTAAGTGAATAGGGCGAGGTTTCAACCACCCTGCAATCTCAAGCAATGCAGTGGCTGGCAGGGCAGGACTTAGGGTGGTGGGGCCCCTGGGCTTGAGTCACTTTCAGGCCCTACCTTCTATACATTACTTTAAATAGAACAAAATGATACATACACAAGCTATGTATTAGAGCTACACAATTCTGGATAAACTGAGAGTAAAAAAAGAGATCACGATTCTGAAGTGAACCCCAGCCGATTTTTGCAGTTTTTCAATTATTATTATAACAGCTCATCGCAATGCAATACATATATATATATATATATATATATATATATATATATATATATATATCCCCCAAAAACAAGGCCTGCAAATACCCTTTTTAGAATGGTTTAGTTCTCATTTTGTATTTCCAGGTATCTCAAGCGCCATTCGTACTGCTGTTATGTGATTCAAATTATGACGTCGCTTCCGCCCTTACTGTGTCCCTGTCGGTAATCTTGCGCATGCGCCGTAACCATTCGGTGCTGTGTCTGCGGCTACTGTTTTCTTTTACTCCCCTTTCGTAACGTCTTCTTTAGTCACACGGGGGAGTATCAGGAAGAGTGGAAGGAGCTAAACACCGCCGGACAGAGGGGAAGTTCTCACAGACTGCATTCCCCAGTTTAGAGGGGCTAATGTGTGCGCAAGCGTGGTGACGTCATGCAAATGATCAGCTGCCTGTGTTATGGGCTATTTTTTAAGACTTTGAACAGGTTGAACATCTTATTTTAAGAAATGTTCACGTTCAAGCTTTTTTGTTAATAGATAAATAAAAAAAAAAAAGATATCAATTGTACTACCTATCCTAAATCCCATAGTGGACAAGTGGATGGTTGTTCCTCTTGGGTAAGGTAAGTTATATGGCTTTGGAAGAGGTAGCCTCTTATGAAATGTCAGGTGGATGGGATTGAAAGTCAGCAGGGAATTGCCTAAACTTTATTTTTAAATTTGCTAAATCCTTTATAAATCTGTAATTTATTTCTACTAATAAAAAAAAATATCCAGACCAAATACTACAGAAAATTGTAAAGACAAAGCCCCAATGCAAGGGATCATTTTCAAGGTTCCCGAAGTTGGACTTTAAGGCCCAGATCCACGAAGCAGTTACGTCGGCGTATCTATTGATACGCCGCATAACTTCTAGGATGCTCCGGCGTATCTTTGTTTTGTATCCACAAAACAAGATACGCCTGAAGCTGGGCTAGATCCGACTGACGTACGTCTTAGTACGCCGTCGGATCTAAGGTGCATATTTACGCTGGCCGCTAGGTGGCGCTTCCGTTGATTTCCACGTTGAGTATGCAAATGAGCTAGATACGCCAATCCACAAACGTACGTCTGCCCGGTGCATTTTTTTATGTCGTTTACGTAAGACGTTTTTCGGCGTAACGTTACCCCTGCTCTATGAGGCGTACGCAATGTTACGTATGGACGTCGGGCCAGCGTAGAATTTTCCGTTGTGTACGTCGTTTGCGTAAAACGTTTGCGAATAGGGCTTTGCGTAAATTACATTCACGTCGTCTAGGCATTGAGCGGGCGTAATTTAATTGAAAATTCGTCATTTACATGGGGTCAAGCTTATTTTACATAAAACACGCCCCCCTGTTCATCATTTGAATTCCGCGCCCTTACGCCGGGAGATTTACGATACGCCGCCGTAAATTTAGAGGCAAGTGCTTTGTGAATACAGCACTAAGTAGTTCCTTAGGATGGACATTCTGGCAGCACTGTAAATCACAACCATAGAAAACAAAAAGGAAATTTTGCCATCTAGGGGCCTTTCATTGGAAGTGCCAGAATCATTAATTGACCCTATTAATGGAAAGTTGATGAAGTTGAATGCATCTGCTTTTTATACTAAAGTGAGTTTTTATTACAGTTATAGCATTGCTTTCCTAAGAAGAAACTAAACATCATTTGTGCTTTTTTTTAAGTGCATTTTAAAGAGGCCCTGTCATTTTAAAAAGATTTTTAAATATTGGTTTGTCTTCACAGTTTTCTGTAGTATTTGGTCTGGATATTTTTTTTTTTATTAGTAGAAATAAACTAACGATTTATAAAAATTCTGCAAATTTAAAAGTAAAGTTTAGGCAATTCCCTGCTGACTTTCATCCCCATCCACCTGACATTTCACAAAAGGCTACCTCTTCCAAAGCCATATAACTTACTTTACCCAAGAGGAGCAACCATCCACTTGTCCACTATTAGCCGGATTCAGGTACAGTTACGACGGCGTATCAGTAGATACGCCGTCGTAACTCTGAATCCGCGCCGTCGTAACATTAAGCGTATGCTCAAACTGAGATATGCTTAAATGTTGCTATGGTACGACCTCCTACGCCGTTGTATCTTAGCTGCCTATTTACGCTATTCTATATATAGAATATGTAAATCAGCGAGATAGGCCTATTCACGAACGTGCGTACGCCCGGCCGTCGCAGCAAAGATACGCCGTTTACGTAAGGCGTTTTCAGGCGTAAAGATAAACCACCAAAAAGATGGCGCAGCCAATGTTAAGTATGGACGTCGGGACCGCGTCGAATTTTTCACATTTTACGTTGTTTGCGTAAGTCGTCCGTGAATGGGGCTGGACGTAAGTTACGTTCACGTCGAAACCAATGAGTCTTTGTAGGCGTAATTTGGAGCATGCGCACTGGGATACGTCCACGGACGGCGCATGCGCCGTTAGTAAAAAAACGTAATTTACGTGGGTTCACAATGAATTTACATACAACACGCCTTAGTAAAAAAACTTAATTTACGTGGGGTCACAATGAATTTACATACAACACGCCCACATCTTACACATTTGAATTAGGCGGGCTTACGCCGGCCCAGTTACACTACGCCGCCGTAAGTTAGAGCACAACTTCTTTATGAATACAGGACCTGCTGCTCTGACTTACGGCGGCGTAGTGTATCTGAGATACGCTACGCCCGCCTAAATCTACCTGAATCCGGCTATATGGGATTTAGGATAGGTAGTACAATTGATATCTTTTTTTTTTTTTTATCTATTAACAAAAAAGCTTGAAAGTGAACATTTCTTAAAATAAGATGTTCAACCCTCTCCTAAGTCCACAGCCATTCATTGCATTCTTTTATAAAATTCAATGATTTGCCATTTAGCCCTGATAATTTAATTTTCTCTAATGCGTTGATAGGTAAATGTTAGGTGAATGGGCAGAGAGTATAACATTTACCCTTAAATACAGTACATGTTACTTAGAGAAGAAAAAGTCCCCCCCCCCCCCGCTCAGTCGGACTTTAGAGGCAGATTAGAACAGCACTATCATTTAAAATATTTTAATGAATGTGAACATATAAACATACAAAAGTATAAAATTATAAAAAGTTATGTGTCCTCTAGCTGCCAATAGAGTGGCCAGAGAGAGAGGACATCATATATACCCAAATGGAACAATGACGTTCAACAGAATGACATCAAAGAATACGTGAGCCCCTGTATGTCTACGTGTTTCGCTTGGTCACTTCATCAGGACACACTTGGGGGGGGGGGGGGGGTATTGAAAAGGTCTCGCTACATAAAATAGAAGAACATGTCATTTATCAAAATACTCATATGTATGTATATTGACTCAATTATCGATATACTGTATCACAATACATCAAAGAATAAAAAAATGTATACAATATCATATCAACATTGATCATGCATCCATATTCACCTGATCCGGAAATGTACTGGCACATGCACAGAGATCTTCTTAAGTGGATAACACAATACTACGATGAACATATACGGTCTACAATCAGCAGATAAAGAGATGCAAAAGACAAAGGGAGGGGGAGACAGAACAAAACATCCAGCATATAGTATGCAGCATAGGGATTAGTAAGCCAGACAGTTTCCATAACTGTACATACTATATGCTGGATGTTACTTGTGGGGTTTCTTTTATTTTGCCGCTGCTCTTTTGGCTTGTTTTAGGTGTTGGTCCCCGGTGTATTAGTGCAGCTGGTGCTGTGAAGTGTATGGCTTCCAGATTGATGAAAAGCTACAACATGGCTAAGCTGACTACAGTATATAATTAAGCTGTAATCATTGATGCTAGTCTAGCCATCACGTGACCGTTAGTGCATAGGAAAGTCGACACATAGGATCCCACTTCCCCTAGAGGCTCAAGTGAGTACTACAGCTTCTTTTCCATGTCTACTTCTAGGCATTATAGCCACAGTATATGACAGTTGATATACTCACTTTCTAGAAGCAACCAGATAAGTACCGTATTTATCGCGGTATAACGCGCTCCCGCGTATACCGCGCACCCCTAAAGTGGCCCCCAATCCTGTGGAAAAAAAGTTTTTTTGTACTTACAGTTTTGGTGTCTTGCGCGGCGTCCATCGGCGGCCTCGTCGGGTCCGGCGTCCTTCTGCGGCTTCGGGTGTCCTCTTCGGCGGGTCCAGCGTCCTTCTGCGGCGGGTACGGTGTCCTCTTCGGCGGGTCCGGCGTCCTTCTGCGGCGTCCTCGCGTCCTTCCCGCCACGAGTTTGAATACTGCGCCGGCATATACCGAGCGCAGTACACTCGTGAATCTTCGGGCAGGCTCGGCAACTGTCGCGCTGACGTCCTGTACGTACAGGACGTCAGTTCGAGAGGCGCCGAGACTGCCCGAAGATTCACGAGTGTACTGCGCTCGGTATATGCCGGCGCAGTATTCAAACTCGTGGCGGGAAAGCGGGTATCGGCGTATATCGGGCACCCACGATTTTGCCCTGATTTTCAGGGCAAAATAGTGCGCGGTATACGCCGATAAATACGGTAATATCTCTTTGTGCTGCCTTTCTGCCCCACCCCCTTGTCTTTTGCATTTCTTAGCTTTTTTGCTTTATATGCCGATGGTGGACCCTATATGTTCATCTTGGCATTGTGTTATACACTTAAAGTGGAGTTCCACCCAAAAATGGAACTTCCATATTTTGGATACCTTCCCCCCTTCGTTGTCACATTTGACACCTTTCAGGGGAGAGCAGATACCTGTGTAATACAGGTATTTGATCCCACTTCCTGACATAGATCACTGCGGTGATCGCTGTGACCTACGTCATGTCCGGCACCTACACTGTCCTCCCCCGCTGTCTTCTGGGAAACACACAGGTCCCAGACGATAGCGGGGACCAGTGAGGAGGCGCAGCGCGACTCGCGCATGCGCAGTAGGGAACCAGGAAGTGGAGCCGCAAGGCTTCATTTCCTGATTCCCTCACCGAGGATGGCGGTGGGGGCAGCCGAGAGCCAAGTGATTTATCGGCCTCGCGGGCACCCTGGAAAGGTAGATGTCCATTTATTAAAAGTCAGCAGCTGAAGTATTTGTAGCTGCTGGTTTTATAAATATTTTTTTTAGGCGGACTAGCTATTTGACTTAATATGCCGATTGATATGTCGATAATTGAATCAATATATATATACATATGAGTATTTTGTTAAATGACATGTTCTTCAAATTTATGTAGTGAGACCTTTTCAATACCCCCCTCCAAAGTGTGTCCTGAAAAAGCGACCAAGCGAAATGCGTAGACGCACAGGGGTTCACGCATTCTTTGATGTCATTCTGTTGAACGTCATTGTTCCATTTGGGAATATGTAATGTCCTCTCTCTCTGGCCACTTTATTGGCTGCTAGTGGACACATGCCTTTTTATATACTTTTGTATGTTTATATGTTCACATTCAATAAAATATTTTAAATGATACTGCTGTTCCAATCTGCCTCTAAAGTCCGACCAAGTGGGGAAAAAACGTTTTCTTCTCTAAATGATTTATACAGATGCAGCATATGAGTGATTTACCTAAAAAAATGTACAGTACATGTTACATTAGGCATTGTTTGCTTTTCCAGAAAAGATGCTACCAAACACCAGGAATACATTTGTTTAATCAAAAATGTCAAATGTTGGGCAAATGAACAGTGAAAGTGTTCTACAAATCGGGCAATTTATGCTCAGGAACTGTTGGGTGAATATTTGCCTAAAGAATAACACATTTGCCTATGATATAAGTATGCTGCTATAGTGAATAGTTACTATGAAAGGTTTTACTGCCCTCTAGTGGTATTAAACATCAAGTATTTATTCACGCCTAACTTGTCCTTCACAACAGCTTATGGGTGAAACTCTGGAAGTGCACTGGGAATTAGGTAGATGGCAGTGGAACCTAAAACTAGAAGTATTTGATAGTTCTGGAACACAGGGCCATATTCCCGTAGTTTTTGGGCGGGCGTCGCGTAAGCCATTTACACTCCGCCGCCCCAACCTACAGGAGCAAGTGCTGTATTCCCCAAACACGTGCTCCGTAGTTTGGGGCGGCGTGGTGTAAATGGCCCGGCGTATGGCCGCGCAAATCCAAGGGGGCGGCTTGTATTTAAATTAAGCGCGCCCCCGATTCTAACGAACTGCGCATGCGCCGGGCTCCAGTTCTCGGTGTAAAACGTCAATGACGCCGTGTGCGTCATTGACGTAAAGTCATATTCACGGACGACTTAGTAAAACGACGTACCCGACCGGAAAACATGACGCGGACCCGACGCCATACTTAACATGGCCTACGTGGGACTGGCGTAAGGTTACCCCTCATATAGCAGGGGTAACCTTACGCCTACGCAAACGACGTTAGCGATGGTTACGCGACGCGATTTCGTACGTGAATCGGCGTATCAGGCTCATTTGCATAAACAAATGAGACCTGAACATAAACGCCACCTAGCGGCCGGCGGAGTAATTACATTTAGGATCCGACAGTGTAAGTGTCTTACACTAGTCGGATCCTAGCCTAAATCCGGCGTATATTGTTTTGTGAATACAAAACAATGATACGCCGGCGGGAATTGCAAATTACGCCGGTGTATCAGTAGATACACCGGCGTAACTTGTTTAAGAATATGGCCCACAGACTTTATAACCAGCTTTAACACAATGGGCACAAAAAACTATTGGTGGCACAGAATGAGAAAAGTTGTGATTGTCTATTCTGTCAAAGTAATCGTAGTTTATCTATAATAAGGGTGATAATGGACACCCTTGTCTCATCCCTCTGTAGAGTGGGAAGGAATCAGAGACACGGCCATTGATCTGAATTCTAGCTACCAGGACTAAGTATATATAAAACCAAATTTCCGAGTCTGCCATATATAACTCCACTCGATACCTTTGAAGGCCATGGCCACATCTAGGGCAAGGATACCTCTGCTTCCTGTATTGTTTGGTATAAACTAAGGAACAGTCGCCCGATGATGATGGTTTTAGAATGATCAGGTATAAAACCTGTGTAATCAGGATGTAATTATTTGGCAATAAAAGTAGACAATCTAGTTGCTAAAACTTTAGCAAGAGGCTTAACATCAGATGTTAAAGGGGAGTTCCAGACTTTTTTATGTTTATTAAAAGTCAGCAGCTACAAAAAGTGTAGCTGCTGGCTTTTAATAAACAGATACTTACCTGTTCCACTTTCCAGTGACGCGGCCACCCGGAGCTTCGCTCGTCTCCCCCCCCCCTCTCCGCCGGCGCCTCCATTCTAACTGTGGGCACCTGGCCGCGTCAGCTTTCGGCTTCACTGCCGGGCACTAACTGCACATGCACGAACGGCGCTGCGCTCCCTGAGTGGACAGGCGATCGCTTGGGACCTGTCACATGTCCCAGGTGATGTACAGGGAGGGGCCGCCTAAGGCAATATGACGAGTCGCCTAAGCGGTCCCTGGGCGGAAGGAGGAAGTGGGACAGAAAGTCCCACTCCTAACGAAGCCCCCACCCCCCCCCCCAAAAAAATTACATGCCAAATGTGGCATGTCAGGGGGCGAGGAGTGGTTTAAGCGGAAGTTTCACTATTGGGTGGAACTCCGCTTCAAAAGTGATATGGGTCAATAAAGCGGAACGGTTTGGGTCGGTACAGTTTGTAAGGGTCAGAATGGTCTGGCCTATTCAGGTGAGCGTTCCACTGAAAGTCGGACCGTCGGGGGCCATACAGGGTTTAGAAAAAATGCCTAGCGTGTCCACCAATCAGTGGAATGTATTGTAGCTCCGTCCTAACCGAACCGTACCATTTTCTATGGCCCCACATCTGAAGCAGGACCCAGAATGGTGCGTGTGGTTTGGTTGTATGGGCCGCTTTCATAATGGAAACACTCAAAATAGCGTACCGTACCGAACCAACCCATACCGATCTGATCCGCTTAGTGGAAACGAGGCATTAGAGTCCGGCAACAATCCTTTACCAATTTTAAAAGAACTATGGTGAGGGCCTCATTCAGAATAGTACTCTCATCAAGGGCAGTAATAAACACCTTCAGGAGTTCCATGAGCAGAACCTCTTGATATTGTTAATAAATTCCCACTGGCAGGCCATCTGCACCCAAGTGCGTTATTGGTATTAGTATCCTGTACTGCCTACTAGTGATGGGCTGAACACCCACCGGTTCGGTTCACACCAGAACTCCCGAACAAAGAAAAGGTTTGGACTCGAGCCGCAAACTCTATTAAAGTCTATGGGAACCAAACATGAAAAATCAAAAGCCCATTTTGAAGGCTTATATGCAAGTTATTGACCATAAAAATGGTATGGGGACTTGGGTACTGCCCTGGGGGGCATGTATTAATGGAAAAAAAAAAGATAGTTTTTAACCACCTGCCGACCAGCCACAGTACATATGCTGTGGCAGGTCGGCTCTATTGCGCAAAACGACCCACCTGTATGTCATTTCATGCAATAGGTACTGTGGGCGCGCGCATGCTGCGGGAGAGCACGCGTGGGCCTCGCAGACTCAATGTCGGGGATCTGCCTACTATGTAAACAACGGGTATCTGACAGGGGACAACATGGAGATCTGCTGTTCCTAGTAATCAGGAACAGTAATCTCTGTGTTGTCCCAGTGAGCCCATCCCCCACACAGTTAGAAAACATTTAACCCTTTGATCACCCCTAGTGTTAACCTGTTCCCTGCCAGCGTCATTTATACATTGATCAGTTCATTTTTATTTAGCACTGATCAGTGTAATAATGTCACTGGTCCCCAAAAAGTTGAATTTAGGGTCGCAGTCCAGCTAAAAATCGCAAATCGCTGAAATTACCAATAAAAACAATAAAAAAAGTCCATAAATCTTTCCCCTATTTTGCAGACGCTATAATTTTTGCGCAAACCAATCAATATACGCTTATTGGTTTGTTTGTTTTTTACCAAAAATGTATCTAGCAGATTTTTTTTTATGTTTTATAGCAAAAAGCTAACAATTTTTTTTTTCAAAATTGACGCTCTTTTTTGGGTTTATAGCACAAAAAATAAAAACCACAGAGGTGATCATATACCACCAAAAGAAAGCTGTATTTGTGTGAAAAAAAAGAACATCAATTTTGTTTGGGTAGAGCGCCGCACGACTGCATCAGTTAAAGCAACGCAGTGCCGTATTGCAAAAAATTGCCTGGTCATTAAGGGGGTAAATCCTTCCGGGCCAAAGTGGTTAAACAGTGAAGTGTGCCTGATGTCTGTTGCCCGGGGTGATCGGGGTAAGCCTGCGGGTGGGACTGTGCTGAAAATGTTACCTTCAGTGAGTCATGGGCTACAAACTTTATTATTGCTACTGAGAACCACCGGAAAAGTCAGCTGTCATCTGCTCTCAGTTGCTCGGGCACACTCGGTGCCGAGTGACATGCCCAGACAAGTCCTGATAGTTTCAGTGTGCCTGCCAACTTCAGTTTGTCTAACAAGGGTTTACAGCAGCATGTCCAGGGAAGGGCCTGCCTATCAGTTTACAGACGCCAGCCTGTGTGGAAGCGGGCGGTGATTGAGGGGACAGAGTGCCTGTGACTGCTGTGTCCAGAATGCCAGATACCGACCGCAGTGGTCAGTGCATGGATCCGGTGCAGCCATTGTGGCGAACCGCTTACATGGCTTGCATCCAGCCAGCAGGAGCCACAATACTACAACGTGGACCTGCAGTCAGGATAATGTCGTGTGTAGCTGCGGTAATCCCAAAAGGCCGAAGCGGGCCTAGCATCATCCCCGAAAGGCGGGTGGAGTCTGAGTCTTGCAACTCCCCTGCAAACACCAGCGACATAGGGGAAGAGATATGTGTCTTGGTCTAGCAGCCTGGTCGGGGACCTGGTGACTGGAAGGACTGCCCTGCAGGAACCAGTAGAAATCCCTTAAATGTGGCTGTTTCTATGTCCCTTGCTAGCCCCACCTGGAAGGAGCCAGTGCAGGAGAGAGATGTGCCCTCAAGTGAGCCAAGAGGGAAAGACGAGAACAGGGCCATAGATTGGGTTTCCCCCAGACTGCAAGTAGATTTTGGGTCCCTGGAGGAGATAGCGGATTGGTCGTCCCACAGCAGCTCGGAGAAGGAATGGTAGATGGCAGGAGATCTAGTCTAAGGTGGTAGATGTGCCAGATCTGTCTATGGGAGCTGAAGAAGCTGCAGGAACACCCATCAGCAGCAGACAACATCAGACTCGGAGGCCAGCAGCTATAGCAGTGAAGAAACACCCACTGACAAGTGGAACAGATATTCACGCAGGACACCCTGGCTGATGACACAGGTTCACCTGAGGTGCAGGGTCTAAGTACTAACCGGTATTTACTAGAGTCCTGATGGTAGAGATGGGCTTTGCTGCGTGTTAGTACCATGCCATGGTCCTCAGGATAGCCCCACCAGGAGGTGAGCAAGCCAGGGTCCAGTAGCAAATATAGCAGGTAGGGGTAAAGCAGAAGTTGTGGCAGGCGCTGTAGTATGAAGTGCCTTTATGCGCTGTGGCATTTGAAGAATTTTGATTTCTCTGATCTTATAGTCCAAACAAGATTTAAAAAAAGGACTATCCATATTTTAGTTGCAATAGCCAATTTTATTTCTTGTATATTCACTACAGTATTTGGAAATATCTGTATGTACAGGCACAGCAATATTTTTGTATACCTGCTTTATTTGTGGATTTTTACATTGCACATTATTTATATGCGGATGTTTATGCACCATTCTTTTCAACTTGCACATTTTTTTACCTTATTTATTTTTAGGGCTGTGGGAAATTAAAGATTAATTCCTTGATTAATCGTTAATTTTTTTGATCAATCAAAATTCTTTTGATCGGTACTAGTGGTGCAACGGATCGTAAATGATCCGTGATCCGAACAGGTCACCATATGCGGATCGGCACACCACGTAATCCGCGGAGCTCCGCTGGTGCCTCGGGCCTAGGAAAGGCCGCGGCTTCGGCATAGCTTCTGGAGCGGCGGCCATCTTGGTCCACCCGACGGCGGCCTAGGTGAGCCTAGAGCGGCACGCTGACTTCATCACCCAGCCTCAACTGCTCGGCCGGCTTCTCTGGTAAGACTAAGCAAGCACTAATCTTCCTATACAATGGGGGAGATGTGGATTATATTACAGTGGGGAGATGTCTGTGGATTACAGTGGGGGAGATGTCTGTGGATTACAGTGGGGGAGATGTCTGTGGATATTATAGTGGGGGAGAGGTCTGTGGATATTACATTGGGGGAGATTGTGGATATTACAGTGGGGAGATGTCTGTGGATATTACATTGGGGGTGATTGTGGATATTACAGTGGGGGAGATGTCTGTGGATAATACAGTGGGGGAGATGTCTGTGGATATTACAGTGGGGGTGATGTCTGTGAATATTACAGTGGGGGTGATGTCTGTGAATATTACAGTGGGGGAGATGTCTGTGAATATTACAGTGGGGGAGATGTCTGTGAATATTACAGTGGGGGAGATGTCTGTGGATTACAGTGGGGGAGATGTCTGTGGATATTACAGTGGGGAGATGTCTGTGGATATTACAGTGGGGAGGTGTCTATGGATATTACATTGGGGGAGATTGTGGATATTACAGTGGGGAGATGTCTGTGGATATTACATTGGGGGTGATTGTGGATATTACAGTGGGGGAGATGTCTGTGGATATTACAGTGGGGGTGATGTCTGGGGATATTACAGTGGGGGAGATGTCTGGAGATATTACAGTGGGGGAGATGTCTGGGGATATTACAGTGGGGGAGATGTCTGTGGATATTACAGTGGGGGAGATGTCTGTGGTATTACAGTGGGGGAGATGTCTGTGGATATTACAGTGGGGGGATGTCTGTGGATATTACAGTGGGGGAGATTGTGGATATTACAGTGGGGGTGATTGTGGATATTACAGTGGGGAGATGTCTGTGGATATTACAGTGGGGGAGATGTCTGTGGATATTACAGTGGGGGAGATGTCTGTGGATATTACAGTGGGGGAGATGTCTGTGGATATTACAGTGGGGGAGATGTCTGTGGTATTACAGTGGGGGAGATGTCTGTGGATATTACAGTGGGGGAGATGTCTGTGGTATTACAGTGGGGGAGATGTCTGTGGATATTACAGTGGGGGGATGTCTGTGGATATTACAGTGGGGGAGATTGTGGATATTACAGTGGGGGTGATGTCTGTGGATATTACAGTGGGGGAGATCTCTGTGGATATTACAGTGGGGGAGATGTCTGTGGATATTACAGTGGGGAGATGTCTGTGGATATTAAAGTGGGGAGATGTCTGTGGATATTACAGTGGGGACTATATATGGTGGTGATCCGAAAAAATGTATGTGCGTTATAATTAATCGAAATTAGTCGATCGATTTTTAAAAAACGGTTAATCGAACACGAAAATTTTAATCAGTAACAGATCTATTTATTTTGCTTTATAGACTTTGAAAAATACACACAGTATATTGCACATTTCAATTGGTTTTAAATAAGCTCTGCCTGACCCAAGATGGCTTCCAGTCACATGGGGCAGCAGTATCCAATCGGATAGCTACCCGAGTTACCCAGAAAACCATAAAGGAATTATGTTCCTCTTGAAAATGCGGTCAAGCGCCACCTACAGTGCATAAGATAGACTGTACAAGATCACTCATCTGTAATTTGTGTGTATGGTTGTCATTGGAACAGGGGTATAAAGAGGTAATATGGAAAATGTGACCATGTTGTTTCCAGAACAAATTTTAGTGGACGGACATGTCTACAGCTAAAAAAAATAAAATATGAAGGCAGAGACCTTAACTATGGAATTTTTTTTGTTGAAAAGAGTTGAAAAGTGGAATTACAAGTCAGTGCCAAGTGCCAACCTATACTTAGATTGGAAACAATAATTCCCTTTTTAGGGTTATTGTTCTCGCAAGCTGGTTTTTCACAATGATTAACCACAGCTTATTGTTCACTCATTAAATGTCAGCTGAATAACAATGCGACTTGATTCAAAATCTGATCTCCAGACAAACAGCTAAATATACAGATAAAAAAAAAACATATATGGGGGCTGTTTTAAATAAAAATTACAGAGCCCACTGTCACAAAGCTGTGATGAATATACAGAGAGAAAGCCACGTTCTCTCTGAGTATTCAAAGTACAATGGATACAGATAAGCGACTTCAGTGGTGGCAAGAACCATATACAGTCATTCAAATCAAATATTTTATTACAAAAATAAAAACTAAATGAATATAAAAACATTGCATTCATATAGTGAATGAAGCATTGTTACTATACGTGATATAATAATTTTTTTCCAGATATATATATAGTAGATGTTCTTATTATATAGTGATATCAAGCAGACTCTTTCTCCAAAGAATGGTACAATAGCAGTTAACTTCAATGCGTTTCTTGGAAGAAAGAAATTAGCTTGATTCCCCCATTAACACAGACAGTTGATGCAGAAATCCCTCCTTTTGGGCCATTGTCTTCTACCGGTGAGGGGGGGGGGGGTGTCGTCGAAAGCCGGTTACACTGATTATTGCTAGACAGCTGCTACCTATAATCGCAACAGAATCCGGCAGGCTGATTATACCCACATCGGTCAATCAACTTGGTACACGTCAGAAACCATGAATCAGACCGAGACAGAAGTACAGTTAAATCACACTTGTTTAATAATAATAATAATAAAAAGATAAACAGAGTAAGTGTAGTCAAAACATAGCCAGAGTTCAGGAACCGGATCGGATAGTCAGCCAAGCCAAATGTCATAGAGTCAGAGAAGAACCTAGTAGAACAGCAAGCAGTATCAGGAGCCAGAAGGGATGTCCACCAAGCAAGTCTTCAACAGGAACACAGGAGATAGTCTCTGTTGACCAAGGCGAAGGCAGAGAGCAAGTGAGCTGGAAGGCTTAAGTAGGCAGGACTGATGAGCAGGATCATCAACAGGTGAGTCACTGTGGAAAGATAGGAGCTGGCAATTAGCCGACAGCTGAGCGCCAGCTCAGAGAAGGAAGGGCTGAGCCCAGCCCTGACAGTACATTCAGCTTGCCCATTAACGGTTCCTGATGAACTGGCTGAGATTCGAACCGTGTATAGGCTGGTTTCACACTGGTACGACACGACAGTGATACAACTGTGGATCTGACTTTGCCCTGCGACTTAAAGTCAGACTTCCATCTGACTTTAATGAACAGAATCCGACTTTGATCCTGACAATATCAGGCACTTTGAGTCTGGTATGAATCTTGAGGGGAAACTCCACATTAAAAAAAAAAAACGGCATATATGGTATGGAATTTAAAGGGGGTGGGGATGAGCGAGTGCCCCCCCTTCCTGAACTATACCAGGCCACATGTCCTCAACATGGGGTCTGTGGGTGGGGGGGCTTATCAGAATCTATCAGAATCTGAAAGCCCCCTTCAACAAGGCGGCCCCCAGATCCCCCCCACCCTATGCGAATGAGAATGTGGTATATTGTATCCTTACTCATTCACCTAAAAAAAGTGTACAAATAATAACAGTACACAGGTTTTTGAGAAAGTAATTTATTAAAGAAGCTCCAGCCCCTCTATTATCCTTCCAATTTCTTCTCCCTCCAGCGATGTCTTCATTCTCTGGTTCTTCTCCCTCCACTGATGTCTTCTTTCACTGCCGGTTCTCCTATCTCCGCTGTCTTCTCCCTCAGTTCGCCCTCCGATCTCCCCCCGACACTCGCTCCCGGTGACACTCGCTCCTGGTGACATCATCTGGAGGCCCCCGCCCCTGTGACGTCACCATCCCATCATGCCATGGGTGGTGATGTCACAAGGGGTGGGGCCTCCAAATGACATCACTGGGTGGTCACGCCCCATTGCTGAAGGAGAACAGAGGGAGAAGACAGCGGAAAGAGGAGAACCGTCAGAAGGAGAGGACAGGAAACAGAGGAGAACTGGCAGCGGAAGAAGACATCAGCGGAGGGAGAATAACCGGACGGAAATGTCATTAGTGGAGAGAGAAGAACCAGAAGATGAAGACATTGCCGGAGGGAGAAGAAATTGGAAGGAGAAGGGACTTCGGAGCTGCTTTAATAAATTTCTTTTTTAAAAACCTTTGTACTGTTTTTATTTTTGACACGTGTTTTAGGTGAATGGATAGGTTTTTATTTTTGACACGTGTTTTAGGTGAATGGATAGGGGTACAATGCACCCCATACTCATTCAAATAGGGTGGGGGTTAGGATCTGGCTGCTTGCTCATATCCACCCCCTTTTTTTGACTTGCTGGGCTGCGTGCTTGGATAGGGGTCTGGTATGGATTTTTGGCATAGACCCTTCGGTCTGGTATGGTCTTGGAGGGGAACTCTAGGCCATTTTTTTTTTATATTTCTGGCTTGGGGTTCCCCTTCAAGATCATCAGAGCACAAGTCACATGCCAAAGTCGGATCAGTTAAGATAATTATCCGACTTTGATCCGACTTCAATGAGATTCAATGGGCTGAAATAGGATCAAAGTCGGACCACAGTAGTGCAGGAACCTTTTTCGAAGTCGGACCGACTTTGCGTTGGACCAGTTAAGGCGGCTCTCAAAGGGAACCATTTATTTATACACGTCATGCGATTTGTGCTCCCAATGTCGGAGAGTTTGTCATACAACTGTGAACCAGATGAAAAAGGGATCTCCAACACAGCTGCTGATAATCATGGACAATCATGGACAAGCCTGGGCTCCAGTCTTTTTATAACATTATTATAACGTGCAGTGTTTGTGAGTTCTAACAGCTTAAGTTCTGGTCTGCATCCATTTTTTTTTTTTCTTTTAAGTGTATTTTGTGCGTGTACTCGAGAGAGGAGCCGGACTGCAGGAGTTGGGAGTAGGCAGGCCTCCCCTAGAGGCAATCTGCCATCTTTCTCCATGCCCCGGGTGGCAATGGCCGGTGTGTGAGGGGTTCCTCCCACACACCCCGCCCTACCTGCTCCGCTTTGAAGCCCAACGGGGCAGAGGGACTCCCTATAAGGGAGTGAGAGGATCTAGCCCGCTCAACCAGCCCCGTTAGTCCTTCGCCTCTCTTTTTAGAGACCGTGTGGTCAAAGTGCGTGCATGTCTGCATCCATTTATAAATCATAACTACTATTGTAGCTTTCATTCAGAAATTACTTTTACACGTGAATTAAAAACAAATAAGAATGTATTAACTTTTTGCTTTTTTTTTTTTTTTGCCTTCTTTCTTGTTTGTTGCACCTAATAAAAAAAAATGCTTTGTACTGTAAACAGAATTTGTGTGCCTTTAGTGAACCCTAGTTAGTGTTTTAACCCTAAAATCAAATGTTAAATATTAGTTAACATTAATGTTTTTTTTTTACTTTTTTCCGTTTCCTTATCTTAACCTTTTTGTTTAAAAGATCTTGTTATTTTGTATTAGTGCCAAATTAAAGAGTTCATGGGGAGGAAAGGGGCGCACTTTGGCATCTTCACTTAGGACCTTGTCTCTGCACTGACAACAGTAGAGCATGTCTGTGTAACTAGCCATTTGTGTTGTCAAGTGACATGGTAACAAAACAGGGACACAATTGGGAGACAGGGACAGAGCAGTGCCACCCTATAAAAGAAAGCACCTGAACCTTTATGAAAGCAAATAATTTATGAAATTACATTGACATGCTAAAACTTATGGGAGATAACCTCAAACTAGCAGGAGGAAAGTTCAAAATTAATCTTAGAAAGTATTATTTTACTGAAAGAGTAGTTAATGCTTTGATAGACATCCAGCAGAGTTAATGCCGCGTAAAAACGATCAGTTTGTCTGATGAAAACGGTCTGATGAACCGTTTTCATCAGACGAACCGATCGTGTGTGGGCCCCATTGTTTTTTTATCCATCGGTGAAAAAACTCGGAACTTTTTTTTAAATTATCTGATGGTTAAAAAACCGATAGAAAAAAACAATCCATCGGTTAAAAATCCACGCATGCTCAGAATCAAGTCGACGCATGCTTGGAAGCATTGAACTTCATTTTTCTCAGCCCGTTGTTGTGTTTTACGTCACCGCGTTCTGATACGATCATTTTTTTAACTGATGGTGTGTAGGCAAGACTGATGAAAGTCAGCTTCATCGGATATCTGATGAAAAAATCCATCAGACCGTCGGATATACTGATCGTGTGTACAGGGCGTTAGTCAGTGAAGAGTTTTTTGCCATCACTAGTCTATGTTTCAATGAGATTTTAGGGGGTTTACACGTTATTTAACTGAAGGGGAACTCCAGGAATTATCCATGAAAAGGAAAAATAACATATTGACAGCATTGTGGTTTAGGAATGGGTGAGGGCTTTAAGTGGTTCTAAAGGCAGAAGGTTTTTTTTTTTTTATCTTAATGCAATAAATAAAACAATCAATTTTAAATTTCAAATTCTATAAAACAATAAATGCTCAGGTATATATAGACAAAATTAAGGGTACCAACATCCCAATATTGATAGATTTGAGAAAAAAAAAATTGGGGGACAAATAGTATTTTCCCACTACCGTCACAAGACATTACAACATGTTATTTTAAAATAAAGTTTATTTACATACCACTGACATACATATGAAAAATATAAGTGGTCATGCCACCTCTGTTGGAATCCCACTAGGAATGAAACATTTCTCTAATTAACATTAGACATATAAAATCAAGCTCCCATAGACAATTTGGGGTCAAGCTCCCAACATGTTTTGTTTTGTGCTTCTTCAGGAGAGCAAGATGGAAAAACAGGAGAACTGGATAATGGAGAGAGTAGAAAAATGAAAGTATACAAACAGCACCATTAAGGAGCAGTAGAAAATATCTCATATCTTCTATGGGCATTGGTAAACATAGCTACCTTGTTGATTGGGCTAACAAACTAGAAAGGGCAACTGAGGTCATATACAACACCGGGCAAGCATTGGAACATATCCAAAGGAGTCTTATAAAAACTAAATAATAATACACATTAGTAATCAATTATCGTCAGTTATATTATAAGTTAAAAATACATAACCATAGAAGGTAAGAATACATACCAAAATATATCATAAATTCTGGATAATACCCCTCTAAAGAGTGCATGAACGACAGACAGGCAGTGGGATAGATGGATCATGGCTGATTTAAGATCTATTACATAATTAAATCCATATGATGTGTCTTCCAAAAAGTTGGCAACAGAGAGGGCAGCAATGTGACATCTAAAATGTTGTATATAAAAAAAAAGATCTATATATGCAATGTAGTCTTAGCAGCCATTACATGTGAAGCTCTTAATAGTCACTACATGGCACCTAGGCCACAGCAAGCCATTATATATATTTAAAGCTTACCAATCAATCAGTGAAGATCTCTTTCAACAATTGAAGGATAATATTCAGAGCCAAACAGCCTGCTTCATCCTGGTAAAGGTCCTAAGATGTATTTAGAGGCATTTAGATGAACACAAGCTCAAAAGAACAGCACAAAGACTCTACCACTTTTTGGATGGCACATCATATGGATTTAATTATGTAATAGATCTTAAATTAGCCGTGATCCATCTATTCCACCGCCTGTCTGTCATTTGTGTGCTCCTTAACCACTTCCCTACCCGCCCATTGTCAAATGACGTCCACAGATGGAATCTCCGATCATGGGTGGACGTCATATGACGTCCTGGGCTTCCCGGCCGTCTAGGGGGCACGTGCAGCATCGCTCTGGACCCGGTGCGCATGCCCAGCAGCCATGATGTCCGCTGAGCACCCGCGATTGCCTGCAATGACAGCAGGACCGTGGATCTGTGTGTGTAAACACACAGATCCACATCCTGACAGAGGTGAGGAGACCGATGTGTGTTCCCAGTACAGAGGAACACAGATCAGTCTCCTCCCCTTGTGAGTCCCCTGCCCCTACAGTTAGAATCACTCACTAGGGAACATATTTAACCCCTTCAGCGCCCCAGTGTTAACCCCTTCCCTGTCAGTCACATTTATACAGTAATCAGTGCAGGTTTATAGCACTAATCGCTGTATAAATGTGAATAGTCCAAAAAAAAATCAAAAGTGTCCGATATGTCCGTCGCAATGTCACGGTCACAATAAAAATTGCAGATCGCTGCTATTACTAGTAAAAAAAAATGCAATAAATCTATTCTCTATTTGGTAGACGCTATAAATTTTGCGCAAACCAATCAATATACGCTTACTGCGTTTTTTTTTTTTTTAACAAAAATATGTAGAAGAATACGTATCGGCCTAAACTGTGGAAAAAATTTGTTTTTTTTATCGATTTTTTGAGGATATTTATTATAGCAAAAAGTCAAAAATATTGCATTTTTTTTTCATAATTGACGATCTATTTTTGTTTAAAGCGCAAAAAATAAAAGCCGCAGAGGTGATCAAATACTACAAAAAGAAAGCTCTATTTGTGGGAAAAAAGGACATCAATTTTGTTTGGGAGCCACGTCGCACGACCGCGCAATTGTCAGTTAAAGTGCCGAATCGCAAAAAAATGCTCTGGTAAGGAAGGGGGTAAATTCTTCTGGGGCTGAAGTGGTTTAAGAGATTTTATTCATAATTTCTCATACACATTGGTATGTATTCTTACCCTCCTTGGTCATGTGTTTTTGATCTAACTGATGATAAATTGATTACTAATGTGTATTATTTTTTAGTTTTCATTGGACTCCTTTGGATATATTCCCATGCTCACCCAGGGCTGTATATGACCTCAGTTGCCCTTTCTTGTTTGTTAGCCCAACCAACAAGGTAGCTATTCTACTTCCAATGTTTACCAATGCCCATAGAAGAGATGGGATATTTACTACTGCTCCTTAAGGGTGATGTTTGTTTACTGTACTTACATTTTTCTACTTTCCCCATTATCCATTTCTCCTGTTCCATCTTGAAGTTCCTCTGAAGAAGCAGGGAATCCGCAAAACATGTTGGGAGCCAGGGCTGGACTGGGACAAAAATTTGGCCCTGGACTTCATCCAGACTGGCCCACTTTGACAGGTCTCTCCCACAGCGGCCGGACAACTCCCGCACCCCCCCCCCCCAACCACCCAAGCCCCCTCTCCCCCTTCACTAGCCCCTACTCGTTTTACTTTATTAGAGTAGAATGGCTGGTACTGGTACTCTTATAGGCAGTACCAGTGGGGAAGCTAGATATTATTTCTACCAGGGCAAAGAATCAGTTTGGTACCCTCCCCCCCTTATGGGACAAGATTAGGCAGAAGTGAGAAACTCCCAGGCCGCTGTCACTGAAACCGGCCCACTGAGCCATCGGCCCACCGGGAAACTCCCTGTAGTCCCAATGGCCAGTCCATCCCTGTTGGGAGCTTGACCCCAAATGTTCTATGGGAGCTTGATTTTATATGTGTAATGTTAATAAATGTTAATAAAGACATTTTTCATTCCCAGTGGGATTCTAACAGAGGTGGCATGACCACTTAGAGCAGGGGTGGGCAAACTTTTTGACACCAGGGCCACAATGGGTTCATATATTGGACCCGGGGGCCAGACCAAGAGTAGATGGATGGTGTGTATGTGTAAATTTATATATATATATATATATATATTTTTAATACTGTACTGTATTAAATACTGTACTTTATATATACACATAGCAATAGGGTACAGCGGTACAGTATAAAAAAAATATGTATATATAAGTACAAGTACAGTGTTTAATACAGTACAGTATTAAAAAGTAAAAAAACACATATATATATATATATATTAGTGCTGTCAGTTAAACGCGTTATTAACGGCGTTAACACAAACCCATGTTAACGCCGTAAATTTTTTTATCGCGCGATTAACGTTCGGGGGTTATACTGGGATGATGCCTGCAGCCGCAGGCATCATCCCGGTACCGTTGTTTAGAGCGGGCGATCGGCTATCCAAACATAACAACCGATGCGGCTAAAAGCCGCTCGGTTGTTATGCCGGAGGAGCGGGAGGGGACATCCCCCCCCTCCCGCCGCCTTTCGCCGCTCTGACCGGGCCTCCCATCCCACCGGGAGACCCGATCCTCCATCCGCCGCGTTCTGTGTTCAGGCGGAGACTGACACTAAGCCGTAAACGGCTTTGATTCAGTCTCTCGCATTGAAACCACGGAAGCGGCGTCATGACGTCACTTCCGGGTTTCTCGGCTGCCAATGGCGCCGGATTTAAAAAAGTACACAGTATTCAGAATCGCCGTTTTCGGCGATCTGAATACTTTGAAGTGCAAAGGAGGGATCGGGGGTCTTTTAGACCCCGATCCCTCCATAAAGAGTACCTGTCACAAGGGATGTTTACATTCCTTGTGACAGCAATAAAAGTGATCAAAATGTAAAAAAATCAAAAAACACAATTTAATATTATAAAAAATAAATAAATAAATAAATAAGAAAACAAAAAAAAAACGATTAATCGTGAGTTAACTATGACATTAATGCGATTAATCGCGATTAGAAATTTTAATCGCTTGACAGCACTAATATATATATATATATATACACACACACATAGCAATAGGGTACAGCGGTACAATATATATATATATATATATATATATATATATATATATATATATATATATATATATATATATATATATATATTACAAACCCTCTCTTTGAAGAAACCTAACATTTGATTTTGCTGCTAAAATTACATAAACCAGCTGATGTGAGAAACTAAAAAAGAGAAGATAAAATGGGCACAAAGCATGACAAGGGACAGAAAACAGAAAGTAGAAAGGAGAAGTATAGAATAATGGATGTTATTCTTCAGTCTGTGAGCAGTCCATGTGCAAGATTGCAACATTAATCATACAATGAACATCTTCCTACTTTTCAAGACAAAACCGAGAAAAGAAACATAAAAGGAAAATAACAGGGTAAGTCTGCATGGCTGTCTGAAACGAGCCATGATAAATTGTCATAAAAAGTGTTTGGGGACCTGGGTTCTGCCCCAGGGGACACGTATCAATAAAAAAAAAAAGGTTTAAAAAATGCATTTTTTTCGGGAGCAGTGATTTTAATAATGCTTAAAGTGAAACAATAAAAGTGAAATATTTTAAATTTCGTACCTGGAGGTGTCTTTAGTGTGCCTGTAAAGTAGCGAATGTTTCCCGTGTTTATAACAGTCCCTGCACAAAATGGAAAGGAAAAAAAAGTAATTTAAAACTACTACGCGGCTATAATGAATTGTCGGGTCCTGGCAATACAGGTAAAAGTAATTGAAAAAAAAAAAAACGGCATGCCCCCCAGTCCATTACCAGGCCCTTTGAGTCTAGTATGAATATTGAGGTGAACTCCGAACCAAAAAAAATTAAAACAAATGTGTGGGGGGCCCCCCTAAAATCTATTTCAGGGCATTCAGGTCTGGTATGGATATTAAGGGGAACCCTGCGGCAAACAAAAAAAATGGCGTGGCGTTCCCCCCAAAAATTCATACCAGACCCTTCAGGTCTGGTATGAATTGTAAGGGGACCCCCACGCCAAAATAGAAAGAAAATGGCGTGGGATTCCCCCCAAAAATCAATACCAGACCCATATCCGAGCATGCAACCCAACCCTTGCCCAGTGGTTGTGGGGGTCTGTGGACGGGGGGCTTATGGGAATCTAGAAGCCCCCTTCATTGCTGGAGAGTTTTTCGGGAGGGTGCATGTGATCAGCACAGGGCCAATCAGTACTGTCCAGACAGAGGGTCAGGGGTCATGCAGCCTCATAGCATAGTCAGAGGAGATTGAAAACTCCTCCTACAAGCTTTAACCAGTGCTTGGCCGGACACTGACAGAAGTCAGAAGACTGCTTATAAGAAAAGCTATTTAGCAGTTTATATTTTCTAAAATGATTGCATTTCCATGTTCTGTAATGTAGGAGACAAAGTATAGTGAATGCAGGTTCTGGGTTTAGTAACACTTTGAGTGTCACCCAACTAGTTGCAGCCTGATGATTGGAAAATGAAGGAGCAGCAACACTCAAGGTTTATTTACTAAAGGCAAATCCACTCTGCATAACAAGTGTACTGCAAGTGCACTTGAAAGTGTAGTCGCTGTAGATCGCTGAGGGGAAGAAAAAATTCTGTTTTTTCTTTTCCTTGCATGCCCCCCTCAGATCTACAGCACTACTACTACTACTTTGTAGTGAAAAGTGGATTTGCCATTAGTAAATAACCCCCACTGTCAGTACATACTCTGTCAACACATGTGCATGCAGCAGAGAGCAAAGACCCTCCCTCACCCAGTCTGAGTTCTGCTGTACAGGGCATAACAGGGGGTTTGATACCAAGTCAGATACTTATGTTAGCTTTATGTAAAAATAAATTAAGCATTTTTATTTCTGCTTAGATCTCAGTTTTATGCCGGGTTCACATGTGTGCAGCTGCGGTTTGCCGTCTGGGGCCCGGTGCGTGTCTGTTCACTGGTTCAGTTGCAAATTTCTGCCTGAGTTTGCACCTAAACCGCACCCAAAAATGCACAGGACCCTTTTTGAAACCGCACTGTGGCCACCCCAGGCATGTGTGAACCGCTCCTGAAAATGCTACTAGCCTGGCTGTCATTCTGATGAAATAGCCATTATTGAGTCCCTGAGCTGATACAAAAATACAGATCGGTGACTTTGGCTTTCCTTGAAATTCACTTGCCTCCTATTTGTTACAGCTCAGTACCTCGATGTGTCGAAAGCCCGGGGATGGGCATGGGTGCCAGGCAGCTAGCATATTCACAAGGAGGATAGCAGAGGCAGCCTTGCTGTCTTTCTCTTTCAAAGTTATTTTTTAATAATTTCTGACACTGTTGCATTTAATGAGAACTCCTATTATTAAAAATACTCAGGGAGACAGAACCAACAGTTCCGTTAGAAAACTTTTTTTTCCTTTTTTTTTTTACGTTGAGAAACTGACCTTTCAGCCGTTGCTTTGGAGATCCCCGAATGGAACATCTGAATTACAGGAATGGGTGTTAGAGGTTATATAAAAGGAGTGGAGCATGCCTGGGACCAAGGCCAGGCTCCACAAAACTTTCACATAAATGGAATTAAATGGAAAAAAGAACCTCCTGCTTGGGGCACCACAGTGAGTCACCAGCCTAATCTTCTCTGTGTACAGCCCAGCATTCTCATACCATCTTCTAAACATCATGTAGTGCTGCTTCTAACACCAAACACTATTCATAGCACCCTATTGATATCTATTGGTTAACCTTGACCTCTGGAAGATTTACCCCCCTTCATGTCCAGGCCATTTTTTGCTATACGGCACTGCATTACTTTAACTGACAATTGCGACACTGTCCATAAATTAAATGTATGTCATTTTTCCCCCACAAATTGAGCTTTCTATTTTAAACCTTCTCTCTTTCATTACATACTATTTTTAGATCCAGTGATGTTATTACTAGGTCTCTATGCTTTTCTGTGCAATGTAGGCAGATCATAGCTGATGGGGGTGCTTTACATAGATACCTGAAAACATCACAGCATCCTGTCTCATTACTCCTCTCAAACGCCTTCAGCCATTATACAAGCAGAGAGCTGGCTCTTGGGAGGAGTTATGCCCATATTAAAATGCGTTGATAGGCGTGTGTCAGAGGAGTTAAAGGAACACTAAAGGTTTGTTTTTTTATTAGATCAATTGATTGCTGTAAGCTAAAGCATTTAAATATCACTTACCTCGTTTTTCCTTTTGACCTCCAAAATACAGTAATCCAGGTTTGAAAATGCCATTTCCTGTCACTCCTCTTCTTGCTTTCCACCAGCATCTGAGCCGTTTTGCATGGTGGAAAGCAGAATGTGTTCACCCCCTCCCTATGACTACAGCCCTGCGTGAAGATGCTCTCTTATCCCTCACAGGCATGGAGGCGAAGCCTAATGGGAACTGTAGTTCTCATTAGGCCGTGATGTAGCAAGAATGAATGCGCACCGCAAACCAGGAAGTCAGTGAGAATAATGATTCAGGAGTGCTGGAGGTGAATAAAACAACTCGATTTCAACAGGTATCAAACTAGTTATAATGCAAAACATTACTTTTTACTTTATCAGCTACTGTCAGACTTTAGAGGAAAATATTTTTGTCTTTACAACCCCTTTAAGCCCACATGTGATGCTAAGTCTGCATGAATGAAAGAATGGAAATTCAATGAATAAAAGGGATGGTATGGGGACAGTAGGGTTGGAAAGGAAAGTGCTAGATGTTGGAAGTCCTCCAGCCAGAAATTGAGGCAGGCTTTATCTGATTTGCTGCAGTTTTTCATGCACTCTCCGAGAAGCTCACAGTGTGCAGTGAAATCAGAGTGAGCAATATTAGTAGAGGAGAGAAGCCTGTACAACTCTGTAAGACTGAAGGTCAGGCTGGAGTTCAGCTTTAATCACTTCACCTCCCATACCTATACAATCCTTTTGGACCAGAACAATTTAACCTCCTTTCATACAATCTCAGATTGTAGCTGTGTGTCTTCTCCAGTGGAAGAAAAGTCTAATGCCCCGTACACACCATCACTTTATGTGATGAAAAAAAATGACGTTTTTAAAAACGTCACTTTAATTGACCGTGTGTGGGGGAAAACGTCGTTTTATGTCTTCTAAAAAACGACCAAAAAAAATTGAAGCATGCTTCAATTTTATGTGTCGTTTTTCAAAAGTGCACTTTTTACTTCACAGAAATTGACCGTGTGTAGCAAAAAACGTTGTTTTCTAAGACGTTTTTTCATCCACGCATGCCCAGAAGCTACTTATGAAGCGAGCTTCAATGGTAAAACGTGGTGGAACGTAACCTCACTTTGCAAGATCATTGTGAGAAAACGATGGTGTGTAGGCAACTTCGTCTTTGAAAATTGAAGTTTCAAAAACGTCGTTTTTTACTTCACAGAAAGTGTCGTTTTTTTTCATCACATAAAGTGATGGTGTGTACGGGGCATAAGCCTGGGTTCACACTGCTGCAGTGCGAGACACTGCATGTCATTTGCACATTCCTGTGCAAATTACATGCAGTATCTCTGGAGTGCGATTTGAGCCATGGATTTGTATGGCTCAAATCACATCTCATTCGCACCAAACTGGTGCAGAACTTTTTTTGTCCGCACCAGAATCCGATCGCATGGGTGTTCACACCCATGCGATCCGATTCTGCAAATTGTGCTGTGTTTTGCAAACCGATTGCGGAGTGTCATTAACTTAAAGGGGTTGTAAAGGAAAAAAATGTTTTCCCTAAATAGCTTCCCTTACCTTAGTGCAGTCCTCCTTCACTTACCTCATCCTTCCATTTTGCTTTTAAATGTCCTTATTTCTTCTGAGAAATCCTCACTTCCTGTTCTTCTGTCTGTAACTCACCACCGTAATACAAGGCTTTCTACCTGGTGTGGAGAAAGCCTCTTGAGGGGGCGAGCAGGAGTGTTAGGACGCCAACTAACACAGAGCCCCTTTCTCTATCTGCAAAGTAGAGAGTGTCCTGACACTCCTGCTCGCCCCCGCCCCCCTCAAGAGGCTTTCTCCACACCAGGGAGAAAGCCTCGCATTACTGTGTGGAGTTACAGACAGAAGAACAGGAAGTGAGGATTTCTCAGAAGAAATAAGGACATTTAAAAGCAAAATCTAAGGATTAGGGAAGTGAAGGAGGACTGCACTAAGGTAAAGGAAGCTATTTAGGGGGAAAAAAAATCCTTTACAACGCCTTTAACATACACTCCGCAATAGGTTAACATGGACAGGTTGCAATTTAGATGCGGCCGAATCAGCAGCAAATTCGCTGTGAATTTGCACAGCATCTGGTGTGAACCCAAGTCTAACTATTCTTAACCACTTCCCGCCCACCATATGTGGAAATACGGGGAAATTTAGGAAACAGCGATCACAGGTCAATTAGCTTCAGTGTAAATCACACAAATAGGATACATAAGGGGAATACAAAGACACTGAATTTCAAAAGAGCCAATATCCCTAACCGACGAACCTTGCTAGAAGATATTAATTGGGATAAAATCTTAGGAGCAAAGAACATGTAGGAGAGATGGGTTTGCTTTAAGAGCATATTAAATAAGGTCATTAGCCAGTGCATCCTATTGGGAACTACATTTAAAAGACTGAATACAAATCCTGGGTGGTTTAATGTAAAAATGCATATAAAAGCCAAGGAGAAGGCCTTCAAATAAATACAAGGCTGAGGGATCATTCATCATCAGTATTCAAACTTTACAAAGAATGCAACAAGAAATGTAAAGGTGCAATTATGGCGGCTAAGATAAAACACGAATGACACATAGTGGAGGACAGCGGAAAAAATCCCAAGAAATTCTTTAAGTATATAAACAGTAAAAGAGGGAGTACAGACCATATTGACCCCATAAAGAATGATGAAGGGAATCTGGTTACCAAGGATGGAGAGATAGCGAAGGTATTACATTTTTTCTTCTCCTCAGTCTTCACAAGGGAATAGGGGGGCTTCAGTAACCAAAACTGCAGTGTTTATCCTCATGACACATCACAGGAAGCACCCTCATGGTTAACAGAGGACAGAATTAGAAATAGACTTGAAAAATGTAACATTAATAAGTCACCAGGACCACATGGCTTGAAGCCGAGGGTCCTTAGGAAACTCAGTCAAGTAATTGCCAGACCATTGTTCCTAATTTTTACTGACAGTCTACAGACTGGAATGGTACCAGCTGATTGGAGAAAAGCCAATGTAGCACCAATATTTTAAAAAGGGCCATAATACATCCCTGGGAATTACAGACCAGTAAGCCAAACATCAATAGTATGCAAGCTCCTGGAAGGGATAATACGGGACTATGTACAATATTTTAGTAATGAAAATTTTATCATTAACATTTAGCAGTAATCAGCATTGATTCATGAAGAATCATTCTTGCCAAACCAATCTATTGACCTTCTATGAGGAAGTGAGTTGCCATCTAGATAAAGGGAGGTCCGTAGACGTGGTGTATCTGGATTTTGCAAAAGCATTTGGCACAGTTCCCCATAAATGTTTACTATACAAAGTAAGGTCCATTGGCAAGGACCATAGGGTGAGTATATGGATTGAAATCTGGCTACAAGGGGAGTTCAGAGGGTGGTGATAAATGGGGATTACTTGGTATGGTCAGGGGTGGGTAGTGGGGTCCCCCAGGGTTCTGTCCTGGGACCAATCCTATTTAATTTGTTCATAAACTACCTAAACAGTTCAATATCTGTATTTGTTCAGCCATGGGAGACAAACTCTATGTGGAAGAACTGAAGAGATTCCTCCTATGCACTGGTGGCCACTAATAAGAGGTAATGAAGAGGGGGAGGGGTGCTCCAGCCCAAAAAAAACTGGCCAGGGTCACTATAATATACAAAAACATACTTGGGGGGCACATCCTAAAATGCATTTAAATTCAAGATGGTGCACACATCTACAGAATCTACTTAAAAACACTTGAACATATTCAAAAACAAATTACGGGGGTTTGGTCACACTATACTATATGGTCACATAGTGCTAAGCCCACGTACTGTGACAAAGTACCCCAAATTAGTGGGTCTTACCCTAGTAATAGAATGAAAGATTCTGCGTCTCAACCATGGGAGACAAACTTCTATTTTTCTATATAGGGGATAGACATATGCAGAACAGCAAATTTTGTTTGGTTTTGAATATATTTGTTATATTACTAATTTAGTTTTGTTGATATGTTTAGTTTAGTTTAATTTCGTTTAGTTTATTTATTTTCAAACTAATTCCACATTTTCGTAACAATTCGAATTGAGGGTACTATACCCCTACCCATTAACCTAAAAAGTGAGTAAAGACACAACACAAGTTTTTGAAAAGTCATTTATTAAAGTGGAGTTTCCATCCCCAAAAATTTTTTTCATTATTTTGCTCATTAGACCTAAAAAAGAAAAAAAAGAAAAAAACTTTTTTTTTTTACTCATCTGGAAATGCCTGTTGCTATTCAGTCCCACAAAATCTGCCTTTGGATGCACCTAGGATTCTGACATCATCTCCCTCTAATGCCCCTGGGAAATGTGTGTCATCATTTCCCAGGATGCAATGCTCTACCCAATTATCACTCCCCATCCAAGACTTCCAGGAAGTAAGTGCTTGTGGGCTTCACAATGCCCACAAGCAAAATGACAACGGTGCGGACATAGTTTTATAAACTATCTTTTTTGAATAACTATGCGGAGCGACGGCGGATTGTAAAATAGTAAGTGACCAGATTTATATTATAAAAACGCAGGATGAAAGGACATACATTTAAAAAATGCTAATTGTGGTTGGAACCCCGCTTTAAAAAAATTAAAATAAATGTCCCCCAGTGTAAATCCACCCAATGACATCAGATGATTCCCCCCCCCCTTTTGAGGTAACCCAGCATGCCACCTTTCAATGATGTCACAGCAAAACAAGCCCATGGACCGGATACTAACTGTACAAAAGTTGAAAAAATGCATGTTGCCTGGCTGTGCAGGAATAGGAGGATCTAAAATTCAGTGGCCCTCTAGGGGTAGCACTACAGTTAGACCTAGGCTTCTCTTCCACTTTAAAGTAAACAGCTTGTTACATTTACAATAATCACCTTCGATATACTGTATTTGTACGTTATTGGCATATCTTCTATGGCAGGGGTAGGCAACCTCGGCCCTCCAGCTGTGGTGAAACTACAAGCCCCATGAGACATTGCAAGACCCTGACAATCACAGGCATGACTCCTAGAAGCAGAGGCATGATGGGATTTGTAGTTTTACCACAGCTGGAGTGCCGAGGTTGCCTACCCCAGCTCTACGGGGAACCCGCTTCTTAGATATCTTTCAGTAAATAGCACAAAGGACGCAATGACTTTGAAACAGATGATGTCTATGTAGACGAAACGCATTGGTTCGAGGCCTGTTCTAAAGTCATTGCGTTTTTTGTGCTATTTACTGAAAGATATCTAAGAAGTGCTTTTTTATCAGCCTAAATGTAAGCGTTCTGGCTTTTATTATATTCCTTTAACCATACGGTTTTACGCTATGTGGAGGTGTTTTGTATTTTCTTAGATAAGTATATTATTCATGTGCAACGTTGATGGCCATTAGTAGTCACTCCATAACAGATGTTCGAGGCACAGTGGAAGTCGAGTGTTCCTTTCAATTGGTGTATGGAGAGTCATGTGGAGACCAGTTGTGAAGATATCCCTTACTAGGTGTTTATTCACCATCACCACTGCTTGTTTAGTTCCATTAGGCATGTCCTGATTGGGTCCACTTGATCCGGTAAGCCTCTTCAATTCTCACTGGTGGTGACTCCTGCTTATGATTGTCGAATCAATTTACCATCCTAACTTCGGCTTATCCTTGTGACTTGCTTATTACACCACCTTGGACTTTCGTCACTTCTTTTTATATATTACACACACAAGCACATTCACAGTGAGGGGAAAAAAGTATTTGATCCCTTGCTGATTTTGTACATTTGCCCACTGACAACGAAATTATCAGTCTAATTTTAATGATAGGTTTATTTTAACATGTGAGAGACAAAATAACAACAAAAATATCCAGAAAAACACATTTCAAAAAAGTTATAAATTGATTTGCATTTTCGTGAGTGAAATAAGTATTTGAACCCTTCGCAAAACATGACTTAGAACTTGGTAGCAAAACCCTTGTTGACAATCACAGAGATCAGACGTTTCTTGTAGTTGGCCACCAGGTTTGTACACATCTCAGGAGGGATTTTGATCCACTCCTCTTTGCAGATCTTGAAGTCATGAAGGTTTCGAGGCTGACATTTGGCAACTCGAACCCTCAGCTCCCACCACATATTTTCTATGGGATTAAGGTCTGGAGACTGGCCAGGCCACTCCAGGACCTTAATGTGCTTCTTCTTCAGCCACTTCTTTGTTGCCTCGGCCGTGTGTTTTGGGTCATTGTCTTGCTGGAATACCCATCCACAACCCTTTTTCAGGGAAGGAGGGTCTCACCCAAGATTTGAGGGTATATGGCCCAGTCCATCGTCCCTTTGATGCTGTGAAGTTGTCCTGTCCCCTTAGCAGAAAAACACACCCAAAGCATAATGTTTTCACCTCCATGTTTGATGGTGGGGATGGTGTTCTTGGGGTCAGAGGCAGCATTCTTCCCCCTCCAACACACAGCGAGTTGAGTTGATGTTTTGTTTTGTACAAACAATCTAGTGTGAGGCCTCGTACACACGACCGAGTTTCTCGGCAAAAACCACCAAGAAACTTGCTGTTTTTTTTTTTTGCCGAGGAAACCGGTCTGTGTACATATTTCGACGAGGAAACTGTCGAGGAACTCGACGAGCCAAAAAGAGAGCATGTTCTCTTTTTCCTCGATGGGAATGGAGAAAATTGTCACGTCGAGTTCCTCGACAGCCTAACAAGGAACTCGACGAGCAAAACGATGTGTTTCGCCCGTCGAGTTCCTCGGTCGTGTGTACGAGGCCTCACACTTGAGCTTGTTTTTTGTTTATAGAGTATTATATTTTCCCTGCGATTTTTTGCGGTACAGCTTTGCCACAAAATAGCAGATACATTCTCAGTGTTCCCTTCACAGGGTGTCACCGATCATTACTGTGCGGGGAGATAGTTTTACTACCCTTTTCAACCACAGTAGAAGCACTACACTTTTATATATCATTTATACAGTAATCAGTGCATTTTTATGGCACTGATTGCTGTATAAATGTCACTGGTCCCAAAAAAGTGTCAAGTGTCCGACTAGTCCGCCGAAATGTTGCAGTCCCGCTAAGAATCGCTGATCACCACCATTACTAGTAAAAAAAATAATAATAATAATGAAAATGCCATAAATACCGTATTTTTCGCTCTATAAGACGCACTTTTTCCCTCCCAAAAAATGGGGAGAAATGTCTGTGCGTCTTATAGAGCGAATATTGACCAGACCCGACCCAGATACAAGCTATCTTCCTGGCTCTATACCTCTGTCTGTGACTGTACGGCTCTGTCTTTTCACTCCTCTCTGTCCACTGGGAACAGAGTGTGTTAAACCTGCATGTGATTGCCGCTGCACACAGCTGCTTGTATAGACACGGACATCAGCCACCTGTCTGGCTCTGTTCCTCCACTCCGGACTGCATAGCACTGTCCCTCTTCCCCCCTCTCCTCCCCGACCATCAGGAAAGGAATGTGGCTATTTAACATCACAGTTTGAGAGTGGGAACCTCCTCACACACCCTCCGTGAATATCTCACTGGCCCGGATTCAGATATGAGTTACGACGGCGTATCTCCGGATACGCCGTCGTAACTCTGAGTGTTCCGGGTCGTATCTATGCGACTGATTCGTAGAATCAGTTACGTATAGATTTCTCTAAGATCCGACTGGCGTAAGTGTCTTACACTGTCGTATCTTAGTGTGCAATATTTACACTGACTGCTAGGGGCGCTTCCCAAAACTACTGCGTCAAATATGCAAATTAGGTAGATACACCGATTCAGAAATGTACGTCCGCCCGGCGCATTTTTTTTACGTCGTTTACGTTCGGCTATTTCCGACGTAAAGTTACCCCTGCTATATGAGGGGTATCCTATGTTAAGTATGGACGTCGTTCCCGCGTCGAATTTTGAAAATTTTACGTCGTTTGCGTAAGTCGTTCGTGAATAGGGCTGTACATAAGTTACGTTCACGTCTAAACCAATGACGATTTGCGGCGTAATTTCGAGCATGCGCACTGGGATTTTTTCACGAACGGCGCATGCGCCATTCTTAAAAAATTTCAAATTACGCGGGGTCACATGTAATTTAAATAAAACACGCCCACATCATCCACATTTGAATTAGGTGGGCTTACGCCGGAGCACATACGTTACGCCGCCGTAACTTAGAGCGCAAGTTCTTTATGAATACGGAACTTGCGCCCTAAGTTTCGGCGGCGTAACGTATCTGAGATACGTTACGCCCGCGGATAGATGCTTAAATGTATCTGAATCCAGGCCACTGTCTCTACACAGGATCAGGGTCAGTGACAGCCAGCCATCCATCCCCCTCGGGACTGCAGAGGCTGATATGCTACTCATGAGTTACTGGGATTTCCAGGCTTCTCTCCATTTAATCATAATGTTTAGGAAAGGATACATTTGTCATTAAAGCTTGTTACTTTTTACCAGGAATGTTTTGGTTTATTGTCAAAACACTGCTCCTTGTGTTGTTTTTTTCACTGGGGTTGCAGATCCTATATAAGTTCACCACATTATTTATTTAATAAACAACCTTTTTTACATGGAACTTTTAGAGGCTGTTAACCATTACACAATCGGCAAGGCTGTCATTTTTTCCCCCATATCTATATTGAGACCATTTGGTTCAGAATATTTTTTTTCTTGTTTTCCTCCTCTAAAACCTGTGTGCGTCTTATGGTCAGGTGCGTCTTATGGAGCGAAAAATACGGTATATCCCCTATTTTGTAGTGCTAAAACCTTTGCACAAACCAATCAATATACGCTTATTGCGATTTTTTTTTTACCAAAAATATGTGGAAGAATACATATTGGCCTAAATTGATGAAGAAATAACTTTTTTTTACTTTCTTGGGGGACATTTATTATAGCAAAAAGTAAAAAATTATGTATTTTTTTTTTCAAAATTGTCTGTCTTTTTTTGTTTATAGCACAAAAAATATTGTTTGGGTACAAAGTCGCACAACCGCATAATTGTCAGTTAAAGCGACGCAGTGACGTATCGCAAAAAATGGCCTGGTCATTAAGGGAGAAAAATCTTTTTTTTTTTTTTTTTACTGCTAGCAAAGAATATTGTTTATTTACCTTTGCTTCCTCACTTCTACAATGTCCATAACTACTTTCTCAATGACTAAGCACTGACATTACAGTGTGAAACGCGTCAGCTATACACTGTCTGCTGCGTTTTGTAGTGCTCCATTTCTTTTTATCATTAAAAGGCTACCTTTTTAAGGTTTTTGTGGAAGTGTGGCTGTCCAATTTTTCTTTTCAAGTTTACTTTCTCAATAGTGGGGGTTATTAACGAAAGGCAAATCCACTGTGCACTACAAGTGCAAACTGAAAGTGCACTTGAAATTGCACTGAAAGTGCACTTGGAAGTGCAGTCGCTGTAGATCTCAGGGGTAGATCTGAAATGAGGGGAAGCTCTGCTGATTTTATCATCCAATCGTGTGCAAGCTAAAATTCGTTTTTTAATTTACCTTGCATGTCCCCCTCAAATCTATAGCCACTGCACTTCCAAGTGCACTTTGCACTTGTAGTTTGCACTTTTAGTGCAAAGTGGATTTGCCTTTCGTAAATAACCCCCAATAGTCAACAAATCCCAGAGCAGCAGCGAGGGAACTGCAATAATGGTAAATCTGTCTAGAGCAAAGTGATAGTGTGAAGATTTATATTTTGTTAAATGACAGATTGGCTTTAATAGTAAACTCCAGGAAAAGCTGCAATGCATCCTCCTACACTACACCATTGCCCTTTTGTTGCTAAACTGGTGTAATGGGGATCTCTTTTATTTACCAGTTTTAATTTCTGGATATATATTCCAAAATAAGCCCACTGCCGCTCTTGCTGCCTCTCACAATTAGGAAGCCTCATATATTAAAGTATCTCCTAGCTGCCAGTCAAGTTTAAACTTGCCTAAGACACTTAAATATAATGGGCGAAACTGCAAGCAGAGGGGGAAGATAAATATCGCAGATTCCAGCACGCAAACATTCCATGCTGCTATGGATTATAGACAAGTCATATAAGAGTACATTTAATTAAAATAGGACCTAAGGACAGTTGTATTGTTTTCTGGAAAAGATTAAGGCTGTGTTCACATCTATGCGTATCGCATCCAATTCGCATAGCAGGAGACTGTGATTGGCTCTCCTTGGACCTGGTCACACATCTCCACTGCGGCTTCGGCTGCGAATTGCACAGGAGCCCTGTGCGTCTTTTGGTCCTTTTCAGGTCCGAATTCAGCCAAAAATTCGGACCCGTATCTGTGAGTGGAGACACAACGGACCCCTGCTGTGAGCCGAAGCGTGCTGCAATGTGAACCCAGCCTAACAGTTCACTGAATTGACATGTTATTTGGATCTGCTGTTAAGAATGCCATCTACAGCGTAAAACCGCAGTTCAGCAAGTGGCACATTTTAGCTAACATTTGTTATTAGGCTGGTATAGGCCTGCAAAACTGAAACTTTGTTTGAGGTATTTAACCCAAAAGCAACTATTTATTATATTGCAGATTACCAGTTCTTCGATGTGGAGGCAAGGGCGGATACAAAGTCATACAAAAATATGTTTTTTTTTTTTTTTGTGGGCAATTTGTTGGGGCAATGTCTAGTGTTGGCGCTTCAATCATCACGGCACCATGGTTGTTATGGTGTCAGGATGATTGAAGCGCATTATTTCTATTATTACATTGTAATATAAAATAAAATGCATAATAAGTGGGAGCCCTGAACATGAGCCCTGAGCATGTCACTGGCCACGTCGCCTGTTATCAGATGTAGATTGTCACTTGCCTGCCACCAGATGCAGATTGTCACTTGCCACATCACAATTTGCGGATTGTTACTTGCCACGTCACCTGCCACACCTTGCGGATTGTCACTTGCCACTTCACCTGTCACACCTTGCGGATTGTCACTTGCCACGTCACCTGCCACACCTTGCAGATTGTCACTTGCCACACATTGCGGATTGTCACTTGCCACTTCACCTGCCACACCTTGCAGATTGTCACTTGCCACGTCACCTGTCACACCTTGCAGATTGTCACTTGCCACACATTGCGGATTGTCACTTGCCACGTCACCTGCCTCACCTTGCGAATTGCCACTTGCCACACATTGCGGATTGTCACTTGCCACTTCACCTGCCACACCTTGTAGATTGTCACTTGCCACGTCACCTGCCACACCTTGCGGATTGTTGTCACTTGCCACACCTTGCGGATTGTCACTTGCCACGTCACCTGCCCCCTCCTCCCCGGATCCGCCCCCGTGTGGAGGCTTCATTCGTTTTCTTTTTTTTATACTTTCTTTTCTTTAGTTTCACCTGGTAATCTGGCCCGTAAATATGGTATTTGTCAACAGAACAATCTGTTCTACAAACGTACTAGTTGGAGATTTGAGACAAACCATTTAACACTGACAGGGGGTGCTTACACCAATAATTTTGTATTTAATCATGTAAAAACTTTGGGCCAGATTACAGTGGAGATACGACGGCGTATCTTAGGATGCAATACCGCGGCCGCCGCTGGGGGGAGTTCGCGTCGTAAACCAGCGTCGGGTATGCAAATTAGGAGTTACGGCGATTCACGACGGATTTTCGCGTTCGCTACGTCGCCGCTAGTCTAGTTTCCCGTCGCAAAGTTAGTTGTCGTTTTAGGTGCCCTAACTTTAGTCAGCAAGCGTATTGCTGTCTAAAGTATGGCCGTCGTTCCCGCGTCGAAATTTAAAAATCAACGTCGTTTGCGTAACACGTCCGGGAATACGGAATTACGCTACGCGCGTCGCCGTTCGAAAAAATGCACGACGGGAGTTCGGAAACGGAGCATGCGCGGTAGGTCCGGCGCGGGAGCGCGCCTAATTTAAATGGCACACGCCCATTTAAATTGGCCCGCCTTGCGCCGCCGTAGGTTTTCATTGCAAGTGCTTGGTGAATCAGGCACTTGCGATGAAAAATTGCGGCGGTGTAACGTATCTACGATACGTTACGCCGCCGCTCTTCTATGAATCTGGCCCTTTGTTCCCCCACCCCAAAAAAAAAAAAACAGTTTGCTGTAACTGCATTGTGGGCTGGAATTTGGCTTCCATTTTGTTAGCAAAATTTAAATATGCTAATTAACACTCCCCTCCCCCCAGGATTGATAATGCTACTGTCCAATGGTGCGTGCCTCCTGTGTCCCTTCATCCAGAGTGTAGGCACTCTAATACAGGAGGTATGTAACTGACCAGATCACCAGTAAAAAACTGAGGGGAAAAAAGCCTTAAAAATATAAAACAAATGCAACAAACCGCATCTAATGATAAGTAAGCTGCAAAATATTATATTTTTGGTTTTGGATTTTATACTGTTGTTATCTCTATGTGCTCTAGTTAGCTGGGCGTTGTACACATACAAACCAGCTGCAACAGGCTGATACAGAATTGTATTTACTTATTTATGCAATTTTCGTGTTCTTGAGTCACATTAATTACCCAACAGTATCTTGATTCTGCATTGATAGCACAAATGAACCGCTCTAAGCGTGGAAACATATATTTGTTATATACTTTTCTTTGAGCATCACTAGGTGGAGTCCTTGTGACTAGGACAAGCCCTCATTATAAATACGCCTGGGGTTCTGGGAGCCAGGGAGTAGAGAACGTTAGAGAATAGAGGAAGACGCACACACTCTCTTCAGTTACATTGGAAGTTTTCTTTAGTAAGAAAAATGAACAAGTGGATTGTAATTTGCTTTTTTGCACTTCTGGCCTGTCAACTGGGTAAGTCTGCATAGTATGTATGGTTTTTAGGATTTTAGTATTAGTAGATTAAAAGTATTTATTATGTTTTGTGCATTTTGGTAATGAAAATATTTACTTTACACGTTACGTTTTTGGAAAAAGATGCTTTGGTAAGGTTGCCTAAAAAAAACGTTTATTTTAGTTTTTACATTGTTAAGACTTTAGTTTTTAGTTTTTACATTGTTAAGACTTTGTCTGTCTTTACTATTAGGGTAAATCTGATGTTTTTAATAACTTTATGAACATGTCATAATATTGGTTCATTATCTGAGAAGTGTTGTATGATTATTTTAATCTCCTAAAACAGTGACTCCAAAGAAACAAACATGTTTAAGACATTTTTTTTCCTTAAAATTACGCTGACCTCTGTTTTTTAAAGAAATAAGTCTATTTAAGTATATATTTTTAACTCCAAAAATGTTCTTCTATTGCTCTCAGCCTCCCCCAAATCTCCAAATGTATTTTTTTGTTTGCTGCTTTGATCAGACTTTCTATTAGAGGGTGACTACATTTATTTTCCACTGTATATAGAAATATAGCCATCCTCTCTTGCTCACTCCAGAGATGGACTAGGTATTATGGACTTGTATGGGATTTGTAGCGTGCACAGAGCGGTGCACATGACCAGGGCTGGTGCAAGGATTTTTGACGCCCTAGGCAAAATCCTACTTTTGCCGCCCCCTTGGTCCCATCCCTGGTTCCATCTCTGTCAATGTAAACCCCACCGTTTTAATGAAGCGCCTATCAAATGCAGCCCCGCCAGCGCCCATCAAATGCAGCCCCAGCAGCGCCCATCAAATGCAGCCCCACCAGCGCCCATCAAATGCAGCCCCACCAGTGCCCATCAAATGCAGCCCCACCAGCGCCCATCAAATGCAGCCCCACCAGCGCCCATCAAATGCAGCCCCACCAGTGCCCATCAAATGCAGCCCCACCAGCGCCCATCAAATGCAGCCTCACCAGCGCCCATCAAATGCAGCCCCACCAGCGCCCATCAAATGCAGCCCCACCAGCGCCCATCAGATGCAGCCCCACTAGCGCCCATCAGATGCAGCCCCACCAGTGCCCATCAATGAATGTTTGCTTGCTTCCATTCATTTGGGTGTCGGGACACAGACACAGTCCTCCGCCACTGATGCGCCTCTGACACTGTGTGGCGGCACTGATGCTGAGGCTTAGTTGCTTGCTGCAGAGAGAAGAATAGGTACACCAGTGGCCGGGCACCCCTAGGCAGCAGGGCACCCCAAGCGGCTGCCTCGTTTGCCTAGTGGTAGCACCGGCCCTGCACATGACCACTACTAATGTGCTCTGCTCACCCCAAACAAACAGAACTGAGAGGAGAAGGGAGGATGAGAGACAGAAAAACACTGTAAGAAATCATGAAAAATAGATCATAGGCATGCGCAATGGTGCGTTGGGTGTGCCTGGGCACACCCTTATCATACCGTGCTGATTCCCCAGGCTTCCTGTTTTTCCCCTACAGTGCTGCTAGCTTCCCTCCTCTCCTTTCAGGGGCGGGTAAATATTTCATCAAACATTCCTTTTCTGAATGAACACAGTGAGTGATCTGTACGGATCGCACCTGCCTTCATTCTTTTTTTTTTTATAGAAAATGTATGTTTATTGAAAAATGTTAAGACATAACAAGATATACATTGCTTGGCACAACACCAAGCTTACCTAACGGTCAACATGACCAGTTACATACTAACGTAGTACCTTGCCATCACAGATAGCAGTCATAACAACTTAACCCCATCCCTCATCCCCCCCCCCCCTACTCAGTTCCCTACCCCCCGTCATACCATATCATTAACCATATTGAATAAAAGCCTCCTCCTCCCCAATGCGAGATACAACCCGCTAAACCCGATGCACCCGGACTAAATTAAATGACAATGTAGTACGGGAACCCTCATACATCAGTGATCATTCTCAGCTACCCAACTGTCAAATCAGATTCATACCAGGCCGATCGTTTTCCCGATCGAGTATGCAAATTAGCAAAATACGCGAATTCCCGAACGTACGCCCGACCGACGCAGTGAAATTACGACGTTTACGTAAGATTTGCGACGCGTAAAGTTGCCCCTGCTATATGAGGCACAGCCAATGTTAAGTATGGCCGTCGTTCCCGCGTCGAAATTTAAAAATTTACGTTGTTTGCGTAAGTCGTCCGTGAATAGGGCTGGACGCCATTTACGTTCACATCGAAACGTAAATGGCGATGCCCGTCGGGAAATTTTAGGGACGGCGCATTCGCAGTACGTTCGGCGCGGGATCGCGCCTAATTTAAATGATCCACGCCCCCTAACCGGATCATTTGAATTAGGCGGGCTTGCGCCGGAGGATTTACGCTACGCCGCCGCAACTTTACAGGCAAGTGCTTTGTGAATCAAGCACTTGCCCGTAAAACTTGCGGCGGCGTAACGTAAATGAGATACGTTACGCCGCCGCAACTTTAGCCCATTATACGAGAATCTGGCCCTTATGCCGCGTACACACCATCACTTTATGTGATGAAAAAAAATGACGTTTTTAAAAACGTCACTTTAATTGACCATGTGTGGGGGAAAACGTCGTTTTATGTCTTGTAAAAAACGACCAAAAAAAATTGAAGCATGCTTCAATTTTATGTGTCGTTTTTCAAAAGTGCACTTTTTACTTCACAGAAATTGACCGTGTGTAGCAAAAAACGTCGTTTTCTAAGACGTTTTTTCATCCACGCATGCCATGCCCTGGTAAAATGTGGTGGAACGTAACCTCACTTTGCAAGATCATTGTGAGAAAACGATGGTGTGTAGGCAACTTCGTCTTTGAAAATTGAAGTTTCAAAAACGTCATTTTTTACTTCACAGAAAGTGTCGTTTTTTTTTCATCACATAAAGTGATGGTGTGTACGCGGCATTAGTGTCTAAAGGCAGCTAGACAATTCTTAGGCTCCATGCACACTAGCATTTTCCTATAAGCTGTTCTTAGCTTATAGGAAAATTTCTTCAGCAAAAAAAAAATGCTGAATGCTCCTAGACCAGGGGTGGACAAACTTTTTGACTCCAGGGCCGCAATGGGTTCATATATTGGACCCGGGGGCCAGACCAAGAGTAGATGGATGGTGTGTATGTGTAAATTAATATATATATATATATATATATATATATATATATATATATATATATATATATATATATATATATATATTAATACTGTACTGTATTAAATACTGTACTTTATATATACACATAGCAATAGGGTACAGTGGTACAGTATAAAAAAAATATGTATATATAAGTATTAATACAGTGTTTAATACAGTACAGTATTAAAAAGTAAAAAAACATATATATATATATACACACATAGCAATAGGGTACAGCGGTACAATATATATATATATTACAAACCCTCTCTTTAAATCTTTAAAGAAACCTAACATTTGATTTTGCTGCTAAAATTACATAAACCAGCTGATGATGTGAGAAACTAAAAAAGAGAAGATAAAATGGGCACAAAGCATGACAAGGGACAGAAAACAGAAAGTAGAAAGGAGAAGTATAGAATAATGGATGTTATTCTTCAGTCTGTGAGCAGTCCATGTGCAAGATTGCAACATTAATCATACAATGAACATCTTCCTACTTTTCAAGACAAAACCGAGAAAAGAAACATAAAAGGAAAATAACAGGGTAAGTCTGCATGACTATCTGAAACGAGCCATGATAAATTGCAGAGTTCCTAATCTCTATAGGAGGAGACGCTGTGAGATGTCATTATGCCCCATCACCTCTCCATCCTCCTGGTGTAATACACAGGTGAGTCCATGCCATGTATATTACAACCCTAACCGTTAGAGTTGTAATATACATGGAATGGACTCACCTGTGTATTACACCAGGAGGATGGAGAGGTGATGGGGAATGACATCTCACAGCGTCTCCTCCTATAGAGATTAGGAACTCTGCAATTTATCATGGCTCGTTTCAGACAGCCATGCAGACTTACCCTGTTATTTTCCTTTTATGTTTCTTTTCTCGGTTTTGTCTTGAAAAAAGTAGGAAGATGTTTATTGTATGATTAATGGTTTATGTAATTTTAGCTGAAAATGCACCAATATATTGCAAACCATAGCAACCAAACATCACTCACCATCAGTTCAGATCCAAAGGAAAGTCCCGATGACTATGAAATTTCTCGGGACTTTCCTGCACCTAGGAGGGCCAGTCACTGATCACATCCACGCCGCATGGATTGCTCCTCACATCTGGCGTGACGCCAACTCCCTGCCTGCGCGTACGGCTTAATCTGTACTCTGCCCACGGCCCCGCCCCCCACTAGCTGCTGGCCGGCCCAGCCACTGACTAGCCAGGAGGAGACGTTGCGAGATGTCATTCGCCCAGCCACTACAATCCCGTAGCTAGCGCTCCGCGGGCCGGATTAAAAGGTCCCCCGGGCCGTAGTTTGCCCAGTCCTGAGCTAGTGAGGGGTGTGGGTCCCTCCTCTGGATATTCAGCTGTGTATGTAAAGTGAGCTTTAGTTGTATAGCTCTGTAAATAAGACAGGCTTTTCTTAGCAAAAGCAGTAACGTTAACCTGGTAAGACTGTAAAGAGGAGAACGAGGCTTCCTCTACTGCAGTGGTTCTCAACCTTTCTAGTGCAGTGACCCCTTGATAAAAAATTTGGGGACCCCTAACAGTAAAATTATTTTACAGTGATCACAGCTTCCGATTACAGGAAGCTGTGTACAGTGTCCTGTCACTAGGAAGACTGGGGAAATGCTTGTTTACATCAGCATTTCTCACTTCTTCCTCACCGTAACACGGTATGCCCGTGGACATCGAGTCCGCGGGACCCGCGGTTGGAGTCACGGAGCTTGCAGCGGCGCGCGTCCACAATGCCGCTCTTAAAGGGCAACGTATATATATGTTGATCTGCCCAGCCGTGCCATTCTGCCGACGTATATCGGCGTGAGCCGGTCAGCAAGTGGTTAATGGCAACTATAATCACCGGTAGTGTTACTCACTGTGTCTTCAGCTTCACTGTGTCTCTACCTTTGTGGTGTCTCGTAGCAGTGACACCTATGCCGAAATCAGCAGATAGGGGCTCCTCCCACTTTACATTCCTCTAGTCTCTGCCCCCCAGCCATGCTGTGAACTGAATGGGCGGCTGTGAAGAGGTTGAGTGGGCTTCCGGTACAGCCCAGCTGGGCAGCCGCAAAAAGGCTGGGAGAACAACCCAGGATTCGGTGTCCCCTTACAAATCATCATTCGACCCCTGAGGGGGTCCCATCCCCAGGTTGAGAACCACTGATCTACTGGCTACAGTCTGGATGGATTTGTGTGTGGTGGGGTTGTAGTAAGGTACAAAGTTGGTCTTTTTTTATTTATGGGGGTACGTTATTGCAAATATTGCTGTAAAAGTAGGTCCAAGTGGTGGCTATTCCATAGTTTTTTTTATTTTATTTATGGGGGGGTAGGTTATGGAGGGGTAGATATTGCCTTTTTATTATGCTTTTTCTAAAGAAAATATTGCTAATATTGCCGTGAAAGTAGGTCCATGCGATGGCTATTCCACAATTTTTTATTTATTTCCAGGGATAGGTTATGGAGGGGTAGATATTGCCTTTGTATTATGCTTTTTGTAAAAAAAATATATATTGCTGTAAAAGTAGGTCCAAGTGGTGGCTATTCCACAATTACGCTATTTTCTTGTGTTGTGAGTTATTTCACCTTTTCATTGTAAAAAAGAATCTTGTGAACTGATCCTTCAAGTCAGGGGTGCCCAACCTTTTGAAGAGCGAGGGCCACTTAAGCGACTTGGTAACTGGTCGTGGACCACAATGAGTGGAGTGGTGCATGTCATGTCCGTGTCTGCTCTGCATATGCAGAGGGGACACGGACACAGCCCACTATACTTTTTTTTTTGTGGATCGGATTGGAGGTAGGACACAAGTCAGTTTATGTCTGCCACTACTTAGAGGTGAATGGAGGGTCCAATTGGTCAGACTGTCGGACTGACCACGTGAAAGGGGTCTAAGGCTGCTTTAACACTGATGCGCTGCGGTTTACCCGCATCACAGGTGCAACACAGTGTACCTTTGGCTTTCCTGCACTTTGCAATAGACTTCTATTATATTCTGCAGGTTTGGTGCACTTTCAGAAAGCTCACCAAACGCGCAGGTAATAACAGAAGTCTATGGTTTAGTGCAGGGAACCCGCAAGTAAACTGCTCTGCACCTGTTGATCAGTTTGAAAGCATCCCAGTAACCACTGCAGAACAAATATGCCCATATATACCCTGTGATTTTAGTAATAAACTGACCTTTAATAACAGTATTCTATTATATTCCATCCCAGAGCAGGAGGTCGCGGGCCACATCAGAGGGCTCCGCGGGCCACATGTGGCCCCCGGGCCACTGGTTGGGCACCCCTGCTTTAAGCCATCTTCTCCACAGTCCCTAAACTGATAGACTGAACTTTTCACCTGGAGTTCCTCATAATTAAAGTGGTTGTAAACCTTTATTTTTCACTTTTACCTACAGGTAAGCCTATAATAAGGCTTACCTGTAGGTATAAAGAATATCTCCTAAACCTGTACGGTTTAGGAGATATCCCCCTCGCAATGCGCCGCTGATTGCAGCGGCGCATGCGCAGGGGGGAATCCACGGCGAAAGGACCGGCAGCCGCACGCGCGGGAGTGACGTCATCGCCGCTCCAGCCAATCACAGCGCTAGAGCGGCGATACCCGGAAGACACGCCGGAGCAAGATGACATCTCGCTCGGCATGGACCAGGTAAGTGTTCTTCACCTTGTTCCGAGGTAAGTATTTCATAATCAGCTATTATGCGGTGCATACTAGCTGATTATGCCTTTTGCCTTGCAGGTTTAAAAAAAAAAAAAAATGATATATGCGGTTTACAACCGCTTTAAGCAAACAGAAATTGGCTAATTTACACAATAATTGCCTTATATATTTGGCTATGGCAGGGTGCCTGTATGAACGAACATACTAATTATTTATTCCTAGAGCTTATTAGTTCTTTTCTACCCTACAGCTTTACTTATTCAAAGGGCTGCCCTTTAGTAAACTCAGAATTAGTCACGTCTATAAAAGAAAGAACTGTCTGTCCTCAATGCTTTTACAAAGCTGCCATATACAGTATTAAAAAAACATCATAGAAAGGATGCTTCTGATGGCATGTAGAGACATGAGAACGCATATTCTGAGGCCCCGTACACACGTCCGAGGAACTCGACATGCCAAACACATCGAGTTCCTCGTCGAGTTCTGTGTTGAAGCCGCCGAGTTCTGATTCCCTCACCGAGCATGGCGGCGGCAGCATCTGAGGATCAGGCGATTGCTCGTACTCGCCTGTCGACTTCGTGGGCGTGCTGGACAGGTAAAGTGTTCATTTTTTAAAAGTCAGCAGCTGCAGTATTTGTAGCTGCTGGCTTAAAAAAAAAAAAAAATCGGGGGGTCCTCCACTTTAAGTAGTAGTAGAACTAGTAGAGCAAGTCCCTTCTCTTTTGTGGACATTATCTGATCACATGATGGTCGTGTCCAATCACAGCCATCATGTGATGTACACAGAGAGCTGGTTGCTAGGCGATCGGCTCTCCTCACATATTAGTTGTCGGTGAGGAGAGGAGAGCGGATCGCTGCAGCCGGCTGATGATCAGTGAGTATGAGCTGTTTTTTATAGCTTTTTACACACGGATCACCAGCTTAGTAACACACAATGTAAAACACACATGTCCCCAAAACATGTCCCCACACATATGTCCCCACACAGTAAAATCATATGTCCCAATGATTATCTGCACACATATGTCCGTGATCATCTACGCACATCTGTACATGATCATTTGCGTACATCTGTCCGTGATCACACAAAACAATTATTAAAAACTTAACAGGCTTTTTTTTACCAAAGACGTGTAGCAGCAGGGCCGATCCTAGGCAGGGTGCACAGGGTACATTGCACCCAGGCGCCTGCAGAGGTGAGGGCGCCGAACATCTAACAGAAGCCCTCTCTGTGTCCATCACAGAGGCCCCCCTCCAGGTCCCAACAAAGTACTCTGCTTCTCTTCCTGTATTTTGTTTATTGTTAAGAGATAATGTAAGAATCTCAGGTTAATGGAGACTTTGTGGGGGAGCATCTCTGTGGTTGAGTCATTGCCATAGAAACATTTGTAAAGGGGAGGAGTTAGTAAAATGATGACGCCCATTTGGGGGCGCCAGAAATATTTCTGCACCCAGGCGCCTGTGACCCTAGGATCGGCCCTGTGTAGCAGAATAAATGTTGGCTTAAATTTATGACAAAATTTGGTTTTATTGGATTTCTTTTAAAATAAAATAAAGAAAATATTGGGTTTTTTTTTCAAATTTTCGCTCTTTTTTTCGCTTATATTTGCAAAAAAAAAAAAACAGAGTTTTTAATAAATATCACAAATAGAACGCTTTATTTGTGCAAACAAAATGCAAAAAAAAAAAAAATTGGGGTACAGCGTAGCATGACCACGCAATGACCGCACATTTGTCATTGAAAATGCGAGAGCGCTGAAAGCTGAAAATCGGCCTGGGAAGGAAGAGGGTGAAAATGCCCAGTATTGATGTGGGTAAAAACATTTTAGGCTGGAAGATTACAAAGAACCTAGAAAATTATATATTTTCTGAAAGCAGACACCCTGGGCAGTAAAATAGTAGTTCCAATTTTTGTAAAATGTCTGTAGAAAAAACACATTAAAGTTAATTTAGCACTAAAAACCAGACTGGTGCTCTAAACCCCCTCCAGTCTGTAAAAAGAAAATAAGTTTTGCCTTTAGTTATACTTTAATTTTTCAATGTTTATAGAATGTGTACAGAACCCCCATCCCAAAAATGTCATTTCATGCCTGCAGGGCCAGATTAAGAACATCATGGGCCTGGTGCTGAGGATTTTGGTGGGGCCTTTTAGGCTGCATTCACACCTCCGCGACAAGTAACGCCGCGTACGCGGCGTATTTTGCCGCGAATAGTGTAACTTTTTTTTTACAAATCCTTCCTATTGCTTTGTATGGCCGAACGCCAATGCCGCCTGAAAAAAAGGGTCCGGGACTTTTTTTCATGCCGCAGGTGTACGGCGTCTATGAGATGTGAACCATCTCATAGACAGCAATGGGAATTCTCCCCTCCAGCGGCACACGCGTCGGGCGTTTTGTCGCGGAGGTGTGAATGGGGTGTAATAAATAATAAATAAATGCGTGGGAATGACATGAACGCAGCCCAGCCAAGGCAAGTGACCAAAGGCACAGAACCCAGAAGGAAGACCGGGTGAAGATGGAAGCGCCCAGGCCCCGCCCAGGCCCCGCCGCATTCAGCGCAGCACTGGAGGGCTCAGTCTGAAAATTTAAGTGTACACTAATGTGCTAATATTCTGTGCATACTTGTACGTTGTGGCATAACCTACCCCAGGGCCTCTAAAAAGTAGTAATGTCAGGAAAGTTTACTACCGCTTTATTATCACAGGATCCCAGGAGCCTCTCATGGGGCCCCTACTGACCCGGTGGACGGTGGCCCTTGGGCAGTGCCTAAGTGCCTAAGTGCACAGTTGCCAACATTTAAAAAATATTTTCAGGGCCACTTTTTTATATAAGTGCTATATTTAGAGTAGCTGAGATCCCCGATGTTCCTCTATACATCATAGTAGTAATCACAAAATTAAATGAGTACTAATAATGGGGCAGAACAAATATGAGAACTGATATTTCCTTTAGTTGAACTAACAAAAGTGTGTCCATTCTAGAGCTGGTAACATTGAGGATATTCAGTATAATTTTAAAGAACTGTTTTTGTGGGTAAGCGACATAGGGGAGGAGTATGGACGGTATATAAGTGGGAAGTATGTGCAGGTGAGGGAGAGGAATGTGGAGGGTCTAACAGTGGGCACTATGTACAGGAGAGGAGTACAAAGGGTACGGAAAAAAGCACTATGTACAGGAGAGGAGTGTGAAGGGTATGACAATGGGCAGTATGTACAGGAAGAGTGAGGGGGTATGACAGAGGGTAGTACGTACCAGAGAGAAGTGTGGAGGGTATGATGGGGCAGTATGTACAGGAGAGGAGTGTGGAGGGTATGACAGTGGGCAGTATGTACAGGAGAGGAATGTAGACGGTATGATAGTGGGCTCTATGTATAGGAGAGGAGTGTGGAGGGTATGACAGTGAACACTATGTATAGGAGAGGAGTGTGGAGGGTATGACAGTGGGCACTATGTATAGGAGAGGAGTGTGGAGGGTATGACAGTGAGCAGTATGTACAGGAGAGGAGTGTGGAGGGTGCGACAGTGGGCACTAAGTACAGGAGAGAAGTGTATGACAGCAGGCACTATGTACAGGAGAGGAGTGTGAAGGGTATGACAGTGGGCTCTATGTATAGGAGAGGAGTGTGGAGGGTATGACAGTGGGCACTATGTACAGGAGAGGAGTGTGTAGGGTATGACAGTGGGTACTATGTATAGGAGAGAAGTGTGGAGAGTATGACAGTGAGCACTATGTACAGGAGTGGAAGGATATTTAGGGACTGAGTAGTGGTTAAGCGGGTCATACATGAATTGAAATTACGCCAATTATGCAGAGACCAGCCATAGTCAATCTATGTATGGGCTAGCTGGTTTTACACAAGTCAATCTATTAATCAACTTGAGTACAACCAGCCTGTTTTTTTTTCTTAAAACAATCAGTGCTGCCAGCTAAAGTTAGCAACACTGATCATTGTACGCACTGGCAGAACACAATAACACTGCAGGAGTGATTCCCCCATCCACAGGTCAGCAGGTGAGAGGGTGTGTGGGGACAGGCTGGGGAGAGATACTAGTCAGTGGCTGGGTAGGCACTGGTAGTATCAGAGCCAGATACACACAGGTTACATACGCCACGATCGTTAGAGCGAGAACAATAATTCTAGTACTAGACCTCCTCTGTAACTCTAAACATGTAACCTAAAAAAATGTAAAGCATCGCTTAGGATACCAAAAAAAAAATTGTGCTAACTTAACTAACTAACTGTTTTTTTTAATGAATGAAACATTTTTTTCCAAAAAAACATGTTTGAAAAATTGCTGCGCAAATACCGTGCTAGAGCTGCACAATTAATCGTTAAAAAAAATTGTGATCTCGATTCAACCCCCCTGACATCTTCAATGCAGAGTTTGCTGATTCTTTCATATAACAAGTGGAGAGACTTTCAGCTGTCAAAAGAAAATATCTGGGCAGTCTGCCAAGTTTTTAACAGGAAACATTGTAACTAACGCTTCCTTCTTAGATCAAAGGGATACACTTCTGTGTGTAAAGAACAAATCTGGGCAGTCTGCGAAGTTTGTAAACAAAATGAAACATTGTAACTAATATTGTAACTAAATTTAACCACTTAAAGTCCAACACTTGTTTCTTAAGTTATAAAGCAATATTATTTGCTAGAAAATTACTTGGAACTGCCAAACATTATATATATTTTAGCAGAGACTCTAGGGAATACAATGGCTATTGCTGCAATATTTTATGTCACACTGCATTTTCCCACTTCAATGAATAATAAAAACCATAAAAACAAAACAGTAAAGTTAGCCCATTTTTATTTATTTTTTTGTTTTAATGTGAAAGATGATGTTACGCCGCAACAATCGTGAGAGAATCGCGATCTATCTTCTAAGCAAAAAAATTGCAATTCTCATTTTAGCCAGAATCGTGCAGCTCTACACCGTGCAACATAAAAAGTGCAAAGACCACCATAGAGTAATTTTCTAGCAAAAAACAAATGATGATTTTTACATGTAGTAGAGAAGTGTCAGAATTGGCCTGGGTGGCGAGGGGTTAATTACCATGAGTAATATACAAATAATTATTATAAGCACTGTGATCCTATCAGTCTGCTGTAGTGTGTCAGCTTGTATTTATATTGGCCGCTCTGAATGTAGCTTCTGACAGGCTGTGCAAGCAGGCCCGTATCTCCGGAACCATAAATGATAGCCGTCCCATATTTTAACCAGTTGTGGGGTAGCTCTTCCCATGCCTACCCCCAAATGTGGGGTTTCTGTGACCTCTGGTCATCGAGCTACAACCCCCCAAATTCGATCTTAAAAAAAAAAATTCTTAAAAAAAAAAAAAAAAAAAAAAAAATTTTTTTTTTTTTTTTTGGGCAAATGGGCCTATCTTGAGAAAGGGGCCTGGAGCTGCAGCTCCATCAGCCCCATTGTTAATCCGGCCCTGCATGCCTGCATGATTGGCTTACAGATTTTGCCAGAAGTCTGCACTAAGAGAGTCAAATTTTAGGCATCCCCTCCAACACAAATTTCATTTTTAGGTGTCATACTCCCAATAGAAAATCATGTCTGAGGCCTGGTTCACACTGGTGCGTTTTGACATGTCAAATCGCATGTCAAAACGGCGGTATTTGCCGCAAATTGCCGGCAATGGCACCATCCTAATCGGTGCGACGCCGATTTCCTGTACGACTTTTTGCGATTTCGGCCCGCGATTTACATTGACATCTGTGCAGATGTCTCTATAATCGCAGCCGAAATCGGGACTGCCAGCGGGAGTGAAATCGTGCGAGTTCAGCTGAACTTGCACGGCTATACTCCCGCAGCCCAGTGTGAACCTGGGCTAAACCTACAATTTTCCTCATTAGTGCCGGTGCACAGCTGATTGATAATTATGAAACCACTCCCATTAGGTGCATATGGACACAGACAAACACACAGGGATTTCTTCAGAATAACAAAAGGTAGCAATCTGCAACAAAGTTTGTTAAAATTTTTGTAATGTACATAGATCACCCAGATGGGAATGTTTTTTTTTTTTCACCAAAAGTGGAGTAAAGCCTCGTACACACGATCGGAATTTTCAATGGAAAAAGTTAGTCAGACTTTTTCCATCGGAAATTCCGACCGTGTGTATGCCCATCTGAGTTTTTCCATCGGATATTCCGAGGAATTCCGACGGAGTTTACATAGAGAACATGTTCTCTTTTCCTCCGATGGAATTCCTTTGGAATTCCGATGTGAGTTTGGTCGGGCTAAAGCCTGATAGTGTATACAGGGCATTACTCTTTAAAGTTATCTTTTCCTTTTTTCTAAGTGATCACATTCCCTTTGTTCTCAGCTGCATAGGAGCTGGTGAGGAGAAGCAGCAGCACACTGAAATTCTCAGTAAATGGCTGTGCAGAGGGGGCGTGTCAGGACAAGTCTGATCATTGGAGGAGAGTACACTGAGTTCCCAGCAGAGCTAGAGAACTGACCACGTTATGCTGTCCTGCTTAGTGTGGCCAGTTTTTAATAGGAAAGCAAGGGGACCAGCAGGAACACCAGGGATTTCACATAAAATAAGCAATACAAAGAAAACAGTATTCTTTCTTATACAAGTACATGGAACAGCAGACACATATCAGGAATAGGAAATGTTGGGGTAACAAATGCTTTAACTCTTTTTATAGGAGGAATCCTCTTCCATTGTTTCCATCTAGCAGAAAAACCTTCTTCAAAGCTGGCAGTGCCGCCATAGCAAGTTCTCATTGACTTGAATGAGGCTGCACTCCTAGTGCCTCCAAGTCCCATGAGGCATTGCAAGGCTAACAGTTACAAGCATGACTCCCACAGGCAGAGGCATGATGGGACTTGTAGTTTCGGAACAGCTGGAGGGCCGCCAGTTTGACACCCCTGCTCTAGTGTATGGGTATGTACCCAATTAAGTCTGGGAAGAGTCATTATGCGGGATCAGTTAGCACCAATGGTTTCTGGCTCAAGGACATAAACATTGCCGCCATCATAGAAATATAAAAATGTATATTCTGCCATTTGCACCTGTATATGTGTCAGATAGGAGAGTGTTTTATGTACTCATGTTGTCCTCTCAACATAGTATTTTGTTTATTTCAACAGGTGGTGCTCTGCAATGTTATACTTGCGCATTTGGCCTCTGCACTACGCCTTCAAAATCAACCTGTGGCCTACTTCAAGTGTGTAAGACAGAGACAGCAAGATCAGGTACGTTACTCCAGATTCAGCCATGACAAACACCAGTCACATTCAAGCTTACACAACTTCTGTAGTTTTGTAGGATTTGCATCGTTTTGGAGGGATTTCTCCTATACTTCCTATGGTGTCTACAGAAGAGAAAGTGAAGTCATTGGAATGGGACATATATAGCATAAAAAAACTGACAGTAGTTTTACAAATTCCCTACTTAAAGTGGAACTCAATTGTATCTAAGTACCACCAACTGAAACCCCTTTTTAATATTCAAAGCAAACTCATCCATTCGTGTCTCCATGTTTATTTTTGTCGATAAAACATTTTGAAAAACATCCCACTAGCATTTCTAGATGTGGCCATTTTGAGTAAGGGCAGATGATTCAAGCATAAGCTACTTCCTGTCCGGGTGAATCCCGGACAGGTGGCAACCCTAAGGCTGGGCATTATTGCTGACCCATCCTTCTGATGCATGTATGCATATTGCTGTTGTAAAGAGGTTAAAAAGAATCTCTCCCTTTGCCCATTCAGGGACTTTTTTGATAACCCAGCCCTCTTCCCCACTAATACTCGCCTTTGCCTTGCTCCCCTATTGCTCAATTTGATGTCCTTTTTCACCCTCTGCATTCATCTTGGTGACCTTAGTCAGAGGAATAATAAGTGATGGAAGATCCAAAATGTTACTGTCGTCACCAGAACAGGAGGAGAGAGGAAACATTCCATTGAAGACACTTGTTTTGGTTACAACTGTCTAACAGGGGATTTCCAATCACACTAGAGATCTTTTATTTCCTGTGGTGTCTGCAAAGCAGAAAGGACACATACAGACCCCCAAGAAAAATAAAAAATACTGAAAGAGGTTTTGATTTAATCCTTGATAGCATTATCTAAAACAAAAAAAACTAAAAAATGTGGCCATACATACACCTTGAATAAACGCTGGTAAACAAAACTAATTAACTAATCTGGGTGCCATCCTATAAATGAATTTAGGCTTTTTTCCGGTAAGGAGCCACCCAAATGTCTGTCCATACACAAAATATGCAAATGTTTGCAAAAAATGCTCTGTATCTCCTTATACTGGGAATGAAAGCTGGAGATAAACCCCCATTGGTGTGAGCCATCTCCTACTACTTTGTCTTTTTTCTTCCGACATTGTTCCCTTGGTATATTGACAATTTCAGTGATAGTTTCATTAATAACATCCTCTTTATATCCCTTCTGAATGAACTTATTACCCAAAATATTGGCCTGTGCAAAATAGTCGATTGAGGTCGTACAATTACGCCGTACTCTCAGCATCTGTCCCTTGGGAATGTTTCTAATCCATGATGGATGGTGACCACTCCCAATGGACAGATAACTGTTTCTGTCAGTTGGTTTGAAATACACTTTCGTGCTTAGTGTGTCCCCACTTTTCATAATAGTTAAATCCAGAAAATTGACTGTCTCTTTACTAATCACATGGTCCAGCACAATATTGTTGGTATTATTATTCAAATGGTTCAAAAACTCCAAGACTGACTCTTCGGAGCCCTCCCATATGAACAAAATATCATCAATAAATCGACGGTATCATTTCAACTCTGGTCTGCATTGGTTGAAGACACGTCTGTCCTCCCACTCAGACATGAACAGGTTGGCGAGGCTAGGGGCAAATTTGGCTCCCATAGCCACGCCAACCTGCTGCGAATAGAACTGACCATGATACCAAAAGTAGTTATGAGCCATACAGTAGTCCAAAACCTTGCCCAAAAAACATTTCTGTACGTGAGGAATATCCTCTCGTTTGCTTAAGGCCCAGTTCAATGCCAAAAGTGAATCATCATGTTGTATGATGGTGTATAAGGAGCACACATCTGCGGTTACTAGATAAGTGATCAAATCCGAATTGAGTCTGACCCAATCCCCTATCACCTAGGCAGAGATATGGGACAACCGGGAAGAGGGGGGGAGGGTGCAGGGCAGGGAAACGTATTCAATCCCAAAAAAAGGAGGAACAACTGAATACGGGTATTTACAATCTCTGGGCCAGATCCAGAGAGAGAGAGTACGCCGGCGTATCTACTGATACGCCGGCGTACTTTCAAATTACCCACGTTGTATCTTTTTTTTAACAGAGATACCCGCGTCGTATCTTTAGTTTGATTCCTCAAACCAAGATACGACGGCATCTGTGTTCGATCCGACAGGCGTACGGCTTTGTACGGCTTCGGATCGTAGATGCAATACTTTGGCGTCCGCTGGGTGGAGTTTGCGTCGTTTTCCGCGTCGGGTATGCAAATGAGCTTTTTCCGACGATCCACGAACGTACGCGCGGCCGTCGCATTCTCTTACGTCGTCTCTAGTCGGCATTTTCCGGCGTATAGTTAAAGCTGCTGTTTTGCGGCGTATAGATAGACTTGCCATGTTAAGTATGGCCATCGTTCCTGCGTCGAAATTTGAATTTTTTTTTTTTGCGTAAGTCGTCAGTGAATAGGGATGGACGTAAGTCACGTCTAAGTTCAAAAAATTACGTTGTTGCAACGTCATTTCGCGCAAAGCACGGCGGGGAATTTCAGAAACGGAGCACGCGCAGTTCAATCAAGCTTCATTTAAATGAATCACGCCTCCTAATCGCCGATTTGAATTCCGCCGCCAGAAATACACTACGTCGCCGTAACTTACGGCGCAAAATCTTCCTGGATTCGACTTAAAGCCAGGTAAGATACGGCGGCGTAGAGTATCTCTGATACGCTGCGCCGATCCATTTCTATGTGGATCTGGCCCTAAGTAAGGTTCAACTTAGTGAATTGAACATTTTAAATTTGGGCTTAAAGTGTGCACCCAGGAAAACAATGAACAAATTTGATGTGTACATTAATACACACAAATTTGTATGCACTCTTAATATGAAAAAATATGTTTTTTAAGTCATCCTAGTGATCCCTCTAAAGCAACAGTGAAGACTTCAGATGCGCAATAGATCAATTTTTAACCCTCAAAATCCCAATAATCATTGTATTGAGGTTTTTAGAAATATGGTGCTAAAGGACTTGGATGAACTCCCCCTTAAAAAACATATAAATAAGTGCCATGGAAGATAGAAAGGATATCATTATACGTCCAGCGGACAAAGGGGGGGGGGGGAGTAGTGTTGATGGAGAAATCTTTTAATCACAACCAACTCATTGAACTTTTGAGATTATATGTACAATGACTTTGATTATCTCCTGTGTATTTTGATGCAGGTGCCCTCTATTTAAAGAAGAAGTCCTGTTCAGATCTCACACAGTGTGATGGAGGGTCTGAAGAAACCTATTTGAGTGCTATTACAGTGAAAACCACGCCTGAGTGCTGCATTACTGATCTTTGCAATTCAGCTGTTACAACCTCGGCCTCCTTCGCAACCGCCATTGCTGTCCTCGTTTCCTTGTGGGCGACCAGGCTCTTCTAAGCTCCCTCCACGCCTTCTCATCTCTTCTCACCTCAAATAAATCTGTTACCAAGCTCTTCTCTTTTTTTTCTTTTTTTAAACAGATACATACGTCGAAGGGAACCATTTTGCAAGCCAAACTAAGCATAACATACCTATTTTCAGCCATACAGTAGGCCCAAAGCTGGGTTGCCCACTAGGGGTTGATATATATATATTTTTCTCCAACAGCCCCATAATTACTATCTGTTTTGGCTCTGCAAGAAATCTGGCATTTTAAGAGGAATTCATATTGTAATCTTAAGAATTGTCTTTACCGCCCGCCACCAACCACCCCATATTAAACTGAAAAAGCAATGGATAGGGGTTTACATATTCTTTGGCCACAACACACGGTATTTTCCCCTGTCACCTTTGGTGGGCAGTACCACAACCGAACGTGACCCATTCAATTGAATGGGGCCGAGCTGCAAACATCCCACAATTGCACTGCAATGTCAGACAGCGCAGCGCCCGACGTTGCAGTGTACACTTTGTAAGCTTTCAAATAAAGCTTGTACAAAACAAGAACAAATAGGGGGGACAGTGCGGTGAATCGTGCTCCCTAACCAGCTGGCAACGCAGCGAAGCTGAATCGATGCAGCTGCTCAGCGATTAGATTGAGGGCAGGTGTGAATTCGCCGGTTCACGCTTGTGTGCTCTGCGATATCGCATGTGATTTGTACCACACTGCAAATCAAATGCGATTTCCGTGCGATGCGATTTTAGCCATACAGATAGTATGGCTGATATCGCATCGCATTCGGGCCAAACTAGCACAGGACCCTTTGGTCTGCACCAGAATCAGATCGCATGGGTTCACACTGTCAGTTCGCAGTGCGATATGCAAGCTGAATTGGGGGTGTCATTAACAATGTATTGACACTCCCAGCAGTTCGTATATGGCAGTGTGAACTGCTGTGCGAGTTGGAAGTGATGCGGGGACACGCAGTGGATTTGCAGGATTCCTGCATTGCACAAGTGTAAACCGAGCTTAAAGGGGTGGTTCACCCTAAAAACGACTTTTTCTTATTCCACTGCCCCCCCACATTACAATACGATTAAGGCTCTTATTATTTTTTTCATGCTGTACATACCTTAGTACAGCATATTCACCCGTGGCATCCGGGTTGCGAGTCCCGCGGGACTGGGCGTTCCTAACATGTGTGTGATTGACGTTTTGCCCAAAAACGAGCTCCCCCCGTCGCGTAAGCTGCGTCACGATTGGCGAAAGGAGCCGAACGGCGATACGCATGCGCAGTATAGCGCCGACTCGCCGTTCGGCTCCTTTCGCCAACCATTGGCTGCATTGTTCAAAGGTTTTTATTTTATGTTACAGACAGGAAACTAGCATTTTTAGGAGGCCAACAATGGCAACCTCATGTAAGGTTTCATTCACGCAAAAACATTTCCTACATTAATAATTA